>NC_136063.1:1059960506-1061390506 GCF_964261635.1 Lissotriton helveticus | reverse complement strand
GTGATGAACTAATGGAGCATTTAGGACTTTTCGTTTTAGTCGCGATCTATGTTGCTGTATTCTTGTACGAATCTCTTGATTCGTTTTGCCAATGTAAAGTAAATTGCATGGGCACTTAATCCCATAAATCACGTATCGTGATTTGCAATTTGTAAAAGAATCGTGTTTCCACGTTATTTCATTGTATTTGAACGTGGACCCCTCTTCAGTAGAGTCACAACAATTGCATCCACCACATTTATGGTGGCCCATGACTGGGGGTAATCCCATCATGGTCCTCAAGGTCGGTTGTGTTTTTATTGGTAACGCTGCTCTGACCAATCTATTTGCTATACTTGATTCTTTCTTGAAAGCAAATAGGGGAGGCTTTTTTAATTCTTCGCAAAGATTTTTCACCAAATGCCAATTATTATTTACAACCTTTTTTAACATGTTGAAATTAGGGCAATATGTGGTGACTAGTACTATTCGGTCCAGTTTCTTTTTTACTTTTTTCTCCAACAGACATTCTCGTGGTGTCCACCACGCTCTTTTTTTGGAAGGTCGGAGTAATTTTTTAGGATATCCACGTTCAATTAGATTGATAGTCAGTTTGTCAGCATGTTTTAAGTATTCTTCTTTGTCTTGGCAATTTCTGCGAATCCTTAAATATTGCCCATAGGGCAAGTTTTCTTTTAGGCTTCGGGGGTGATTGCTGGAGAAGTGCAATATTGTGTAAATGTTTGTTTATGTTACGTCTTTTTTTTAAATGGTTTGTTGAAATATAATAATACACAAAAAAGTAAATGAAATAATGAAAAGTTGAAATAAAATCTAAATCAAAAGGATTGATTCAAAAAATCAAATATTCCTCACATAGTGTTCAATTTGTGTGTGAAGGAGACAATTAATTGGTTCATTAATATTAGCAGCATTGGCAATTTTTTTGTAGTTTGTACCCATATCCGCAGCAGGTCTCCTAGGTGAACAGCCTCTGGCATGTTGGAACAATGTAGGTAAGGGAAGTCGGCAAGTCAGATCCGTTACTTCGGGATAAGGATTGACTCTAAGGGCTGGGTCGGTCGGGCTGGGACGCGAAGCGGGGCTGGGCATGTGCTGCGGCTGGACAAGGCGCCTCCCTCTGGGGCGGCGGCGACTCTGGATGGGAGCCGGGCCCTTCCTGTGGATCGCCCCAGCTGCGGTGGTCGCCTCTCCCCATGCCCCCTCCCTGGGGGCGCGGGGGCGGCGTTCTGCCTCGGCCGGCGCCTAGCAGCTGACTTAGAACTGGTGCAGACCAGGGGAATCCGACTGTTTAATTAAAGCATAGCGAAGGCCCGAGGCGGGTGTTGACACAATGTGATTTCTGCCCAGTACTCTGAATGTCAAAGTGAAGAAATTCAATGATGCGCGGGTAATTCTCGGTTGTAGTGGCCTTTACCTCCCAGTGGTCCTGCCGGTAACTGCCTCTGTAGTGCTAGACTCTGCGTAGAGTAGCATATAGAGACAGGCCAAACAAGGTTCTATCATGGCAGCAAGCGTGATAGTGAGAAATGGCGAAGCAAACGAACCCAATTCCACATGGGATAGTTCCTGGAGAATAAAAGCCCCGTTAAGATGGCGTAAGGAGGTGCTGTCTTTCCCAGAAATCTTTAACCTCCTCACCGAATTCGACAAACTAGCACCAGCCTCAAACAGTGCAACAAGCAACAACGATTCAGATCACGATATAGGCCCTAGTTCACCCTCCGTAGCAGAAGAAGACACAACAATAGACCTCCGCAAATCCATTGAGTTTGTGGCCTCCTCAGCCAAGAATGACATTGATACAGCAAACTTTGAAAATCTACCCGATGTGTACGAGGTCAGCAAAGATGTAATAACAAAGAAAAGTGACTACACAAAAAAAGTCACTTATTGGAAGTAACCAAACGAAAAAAATATAAATGTGACTTGTGTGGAGACATATTGGGAACTTTTAAAGAACTGAGAAAACATGTCTCCAACAAGCAAAAAGGCTTCTATACTAAAACGTACTGCTCAAAATTTGACAAAGAAGCAGAATACCACAATATTGCATGCCATTATGCCAAATGTAAAGGAAGACCTCAACAAGGAGAGCTGCCATTCCTATGCAGCTTCAGTGACCTCAGATTTGGAATAAAAATTGGTGTTTCTCAACTTGCTCGGCATGCGCATCCAAGAGCACAAAATGAGGCTAGACTAGCAGCTCTAGCAAGCAGCAAACTCTCAAAATTATGGTCACAGGAAGAATTACTGCTACTAGCAGAATTGGAAAAAGTATATGAAAATAAGAGGAATATTAATGCGCTGATGGTTCCACATTTTGACAATAAAAACATAAAACAAATTGCAGAAAAAAAGGAGATAGAAGAGCTAAAAGCAAAAAATCTGCAAAAGATGTACTGCAAGCATCAAATGTTTCTGAAAATGACTCTTGCGATGAACCAGAGGTTTCAATGGAAGTAACAACAGAAAAGCACAGAGACTTTATCAATCGCAAACGTGCGCAAAAAATCAAGTACTTTGATGAGCTGGAAGACAGAATCACAGAAATCGAGAAGTACACCCAAAACGTAGAGCAACACGATGCTGCTATGGATCTGATGGATGAGGTAGTGACTTATATCGCAGAAAACACCACTGATATAAGTCCTACACCAGCAAGTGTACCAACAAATGAACCAGCAAGAGAACTCAATTATGAGCCTATGATCTCTGCTCAAGATGAGCAACAGAAACAAGATAACAAAAAAAGACAAGAAAAACGGAAGTCTTAATCGGCCGCACAAGAAAAATTATGCCAAAGCAAAGGGCAGCTATAAAGAATACCAGGCAATGTTTAAAAAAGACAAAAAGAAAATTGCCAGGATTATCACTGATGGGGCAGAAGATGCCACTTGCCAAATCAGTGCTGATGAAATCTTTCAATACTACAAAAACATAATTGAAAAAGAAAACAAGAAAAATCCTAATTTCTTGCCGATTGATCGGATACCAGAGGATTACGAAATTAGAAATCTATGTAAAGAAATAACACTGCTCGAAATAACTCATGCCTTTGAGAACTCCAATTTAAAGAAAGCAGTGGGGCCTGATAAGATTGGTCTGAATGACTTGTATAAAGTGCACAGCAGACAACCAAGACTGCTGCCCAGAATTCTATTGTCTTAGTTGATGATGAGAAGAGTACCAGAAATTATCAAAAAGATCAATTTTGATACCCAAGAATGTACCGATTAGTGAACTTAAAAAAATCAGTAACTGGCATCCAATTACCATCGGTACTGCAGTCATGAAGTTATTCACAAAAATACTAACTAAAAGACTCATTTTTTGTTGAATTGAATACGAGACAAAAAGGCTTCATGAAGGTGAGAGGTTGTCTCGAGAATCTGACTCTCCTGCAAAATATCATGAAAGGGGCACGAAAAAACAGTCACTCATTAGCAGATTGTGTTCATAGATATATTGAAAGCCTTTGACTCTGTCAGTCATGGTCACATTATACAGAGTCTCGCAAGGCAAAGATTTCCATCATACATCAGAGACATAATAAAAGACTTGCACACTAAATCATCAACATCTTTCAAGGGAAAGAACAATGAAGCAACTCCTGAAATAACAATGAAATCTGGGGTCAAACAAGGTGACTCTTTATCCCCACTACTATTCAACATTGCCATGGATCCTCTGATCTGTGACCTCCAGAAAAACGGCAAGGGCTTCACATTTGGATCTGATGGTCTTATTGAGCAAATCACCGCTCTCGCCTTTGCCAATGACATCGCAGTACTCAGCAGTACCTGGGAAGGAATGAGTACACATCTGAAAATCATTGAAAAGTTCTGTAAAATTACAGGATTCAAACTTAATGTGAAAAAGACGCATGGATTTTATATCAGTCACCATAAAGATAAAATCCTGATTAACAACTGTAAACCATGGCAATTTGAAAAAGAAAATATTGAAAATATTCATCCAGGAGAAAGTGAGAGATACCTCTGATGGAATTTTGATCCACATACTGGTCATACAAGCAACAACAAAATTAATGAGGTTCTTGTCAATTGGGCTCAAAAACTTGATAATCTACCACTTAAGCCCACGCAGAAAATAGAAATTTTGTGTCAGTACTTGGTACCTAAACTATCATTCAAACTGGAAATGATAGGAACAGAAGCAAAAACTTTAATTGTTCTGGACCAAACAATAAAAAAGTATGTCAAACATTTTCTACACCTTCCTGCATACACATATGATGGTCTCCTATACTCGAAAAGATCATTTGGGGGCCTCAGTATACCACAACTATGTACACAAATTGGTCTCAATAAAGTCAATAGTTTATTGTATCTCAGGGCAGCTCCAGATCTGTACATAGCGCATTCGTTCATGTATGCAGGAGAAGTAATAAATGAAAAAATTGATAACATCATCAAAACGCACAAACTTAACATTTTAGACAGTGGGTTTCTGAGTTATGATTTGAATTTGTTAGCAACATATGATTGGAGAAAATAATTTGAGAAATGGGCAAATCTCCCTGTCCAAGGTGATGGTATAAAATACTTAGCAAGTAATCCAACCTCAAACTTCTGGATCAGCAAGCATAACAAAATGAAAGAAAACCAATACATAGCTGCGCTGATGTTAAGAGCAAATGTTTTATCTACTAGGGAAACCATCACTAGAGGAAGAAATCGTACATTTGCTACATGTAGATATTGTAATGATGTTTGTGAAACAATTTCTCATATTCAGGCGCATGTCCTAAAACCAAGGACATTAGGATAAAAAACACAGCAAAATTCTGGAATTGCTCATTGATAGAGCAAAAAGGTGTGGTTGGATGGCATATAGGGAACCTCATGTTAAGAATAATCAAGGTGAACTACAAAAACAAGATGTAGTGTTTACCAAAAATGGTTCAGCTGTAGTGATTGATGTTTCAATTCGATATGAAAACTCACAGAATTCCCTTGAATTAGCGTGTGAGAGTAAAGTGAAATACTGTCAGGATCTGTCACAGTGGGAATCTCGTCACAGCAAATCAAAGATCTCACAAAATGCAGCACTGTAAAATTAAATGGCTTTATCGTAGGATGTCGTGGTATTTGGCCTCAATCTAATGATGTTGTTCTGACTGATTTAGGTTTGCAAATGTCATTCCCATTCAAGAAAAATGTTTGCCTGACTACTTAAATGGACACTCTTAAAATGTGCCAAGTATTCATGGACAATTGAGTATCAAGCTTTTACTGAGATGTACACTTTCTTGCCGCAAACGTCACCCTTATAAAGCATACTATTTTAACATATAGGTTTATAGTGGACACAACATTTAGTATAGATGTGAATTTTATAGATGTGAATTTTTACAATTTTATAGATGTGCATTTTCTAGTTAGATGTGTATTTTTTTTATAAATGTGTGCTTAGAACAATTTAGATATAGTTGTGTACATCATACTTATTGAAATGTCTTGATGGAGGAATAGGTCTCAAATAATCTCATACACATAGCTGTCACACATTGATTATTGATGTCCTGCTAATCATATTTTAATTTCTCAGGACTGTTCATAGACAATTTTAAATTGTTGGAAAGGACTGCAGGGTGTACTATCTCCGACCTATACGTGATCCCAGTTCCAGTGAGGACAGCGTTCAGTGTGGCTGTACTCCGGAGCGAAAGAATGTTGGATTGTTGGAAGCAAAACCGAATTGACGCTGATGGGCAGCATAATAACCCAGAATGAGCCACCGCAAGGTGGTACAGATAGCCAAATTCCTCGTCATCTAATTAGTGATGTGCATGAATGGATGAACGTGATTCCCACTGTCCCTACCTACTATCTAGCGAAACCACAGTCAAGGGAACAGGCTTGGCAGAATCAGTGGGGAAAGAAGCGCCTGTTGAGCTTGACTCTAGTCAGGCACTGTGAAGAGACATGAGAGGTGTATGATAAGTGGGAGGCCCTCGGGACGCCGGTGAAATAACACTACTCTTATCATTTTTTTACTTACCCGGTGAGGCGGGGGCGCCACCGGGAGAGACCCGCTCCAGGGACAGTGGCAGGTGGGGAGTTTGAATGGGACAGTACACCTGTCAAACGATAACACAGGTGTCCTAAGGCTAGCCCAGGGAGGACAGAAACCCCCGCTGAGCAGAAGGGCAAAAACTTGCTTGATCTCGATTTTCAGTATGAATACAGACCGTGAAAGCGGGGCCTCACGATCCTTCTGACTTTTTGGGTTTCAAGCAGAAGGTGTCAAAAAAGTTACCACAGGGATAACTGGCTTGTGACGACCAAGCGTTCATAGCGACGTCGCTTTTTGATCCTTCAATGTCGGCTCTTTCTATCATTGTGAAGCAGAATTGTTCACCCACTAATAGGGAACTTGAGCTGGGTTTAGACCGTCGTGAGACAGGTTAGTTTTACCCTACTGATGATGTGTGGTTGCAATAGTAATCCTGTTTAGTGCGAGAAGAACCGCAGGTTCAGACATTTAGTGTATGTGCTTGGCTGAGGAGCCAATGGGGCTAATCTACCATCTGTGGAATTATGACTGAACGCCTCTAAGTCAGAATCCTCCCTAAACCGTAATGATACCGCAGTGCCGTGGAGCCTCGGTTGGCCTGGGATAGCCAGCCTTTCTCGGGGGACCGGTGCGTAGAGCCGCTCGCTTGGGGACCGGAGTGTGGACGGAAGAGGGCCGCCTCCATCTCCCTTAGTGCACCGCTGTTCGTGGGGCACCCGGTGCTAAATGATCCGTAGACTACCTGATTCTGGGTCAGGGTTTCGTAAGTAGCGGAGCAGCTACCTCGCTGCGATCTATTGAAAGTCATCCGCTGAGCCAAGCTTTTGTCTCGCCGTGTGTGGGCGCCTGCGGACGCCCTCCTCCACCACACCCAGGGGTGGGTCCCTCTGCCCCCGGGCCGATGGGAGGGACGCGGAGGGGGTAACGCGGGCCTGCGGGAGGCCGCCTCCACCACGTGCCCTCTGGTACGGGGGCCTCCCCCTCCCTGCCTCACCAGGAATGCCGTGACAGGGGCCACCATCCTTCTTGGGCCGGCAGGGTGACCAGATGGGCTGGGCCGGCCGGGCCACTCCTTCCCGCTGGCCCAGTCGGGTAGGGAGGTGGGCAGCAGACACCCGGGGAAAGGATCCTCCCGAGTGGCTGCCTCAGTGCGCATGGCCACCTCGCTGGACTGCAAGGGCGACTGGGTACGGCACCCTCACAGGCCATCTGGGTGCTGGGTCATCCTGGGCCATCTGGTCGCCTGGCTGAGCGACCAGATGGCCCTGCGGGCCGAGTGACCAGATGGTCCTGCGGGTCCCGGTTGACCAGATGACCCTGCAGGCCGTGTCACCAGATGGCCCTGCGGGCCGGGTCACCAGATGGCTCACCTGCCGGCCGGCCGGTCTGCCTCCAATTTTTGTCCTTCCCAAAAGTTCTGTAAAGCCCTAGTCGAGAAAAATGGCCTCCCCAGGTAGGCGGTTGGGGCGAGGACGTGGCCTGGGCTTAACCCTCCTTGGTTCCAGCCGAGGGTCCAAGGTGCTGGGGACCAGGAGGTCCCCGGGGCCCAGGGAGGCTCTCCCCGGCCTGGCTAGGGTTCGGAAGCAGTGACCGGGCCCGGGGCTTGAGCTCCGTCCAGCAGGCCCCAGGGTGCGAGAGCCCCCCGTCCTGCAAGCCAGCCGAGGGTCCGGGTGCTGGTGACGGGGGTCCACCGAGGCCCGGGAGGCTCTCCCCGGCCTGGTTGCTTTCAGAAGCAGGGACCAGGCTGGGGAGAAGGGGTGGCTGGCTTTACCCGCTACGCTGGCGGAGCTGAGTTTTCAGCCCACCCCTAGTGAAAAGCAGTAGACCGCTCAAACTGTAGAAAAATTATTTATAATAAATTGCCTTGTACCTTAATGTATTTAACATGTGGGGCAACAAAAAAAGCCAATTAAGACTATATGCAGCAATAGAAGAGTTACTGGCTCCAGATTAGGGCAGAGTGGAGGTAGGAAAGAGGTGAAGGGCATCCGTGAAGTTCTCATTGGAAAAATGCTATTAGTATCATTGGAGGGTAAAGGTGAGTAGAGCGTTAAAGATGGAAAAAGTGTAAGGTCTTGATTCTAAATAGATTGTGTATGAAGAAAAGGCGAAACCCAAATATAAAAAGGCAACAGGAGCGAGCATGATGTAGGACTCATGAAGTGGGAATACCCGCAGGGCCTCACTGAGCGTGGGACTAGGTCACTTGCTGTATTCCAGCAACAAGGAAAACGTGCATCTTATAGGAAGGCTGGCAAGGAATGGTTGAATAACTGAATAATGTGATGGAGACTTTAGACATAAGCACACAGATATGTCTTTATATTCATTATAAAAAGATGTAGAGGGAAACTCATACACCATAACTTTTTTGTGCTACATATTTTTACTCTTTCATACACCGTCCCGTCATTCCCTGTACCATGTCTACACAATGTATATACAGCCTTGAGAAAGCCCACGGCCATAGGGCCACACACGCCGAACACATGTCTGCTGTTTGCTGCTTCATTTGTGAATTAAAAATAAAAAATATTTTTATTAAGATTGATCACAGACTCGCAAAATACATAACAGTGTTCAGTTATCTTAAGTACTTTAGCAATACATTGCACATTCAAAGGCAAATCATACATTAACGGGGCGTTATCACCCATATCACTCCTCTCCCGCCTACCCCCCTGCTCCTCTATACTTCCGCCAGAGACCCCAGATCTGCCTCCATTTCCTCACGCACCCCCTGGCCTTATAGACTGTCTCCTCCGCTCTCTGACACCAGTCCAAATCCCTACGGCACTGGACCCACTGCGGTGCCACCTGCACCCCCCAGCTACTGGCTATGTTTCTTTTCGCCACCCCGGCTGCCAAGGCCAGACAGATTTTGTTGTACCTTGACCAGTCCGTCGGGCCTTGATCATTAATAAAAACCATTGTGGTTCCACCGGGACTGGCAAACCCACAACTAGCTCCATCATGCGAGCCACTCTGGTCCAGAAAGGAACCACATTTGGACAGTCCTAAAGAATATGAAAGAATGTTCCCTCTTCCTGGCAACCCCTCGCACACAGAGGGATTTACGGTAATTGGTTGCTGTGGGTGTCTCTACGATGGGGTCTAGCAGGAGCATGTCCTCTATGGGGGACTTCTCTGGAATTGATGTCTCTAATGGGATGTGGGCGTCCAAAGCATGAGAAAGACACAGGTAATGGTAGTGTTGTGAGTCATGCATTTGGTATTCCTTTTTCAGGTAGTCGAAGGATCTGAGGGCCCCCCTCTTCCAAATATTCCCAAGGTATTCGATTCCAATCAACTTCCAGCCCTTGAAGCCCGTAAGCCTCTTCACCTCCTTCAGTTGGTCCACGAACCAGAGCGGGGTTCTGCCGGTTATAGTGTCTGTCAAACCCAGGCATCTATTGGCCTCTCTCCAGCACTGCAGTACCACCCCCTGTAGGCGAAGGCAAGTCACCCCGAGGTTTTCACGAGTATAGGAGAGGTTCGTAGTTGCCATCTGGCATGGCGTTTCTGTCCACCCTGTAGGCTGGCTCTGAGGCCTCCATGTAGACCCAGTCGTTAATGACCTGGAGCTGGGACGCCCAATAGTATAGCCGCACATCCGGTAGCGCCAGTCCCCCATCGTACACCCCCCTCGTGCGTTTGTTAAGCGTGATTCTCGGGTTACCCCCATCCCAGAACAACGCCCACAGGGCCTGTGATATACGCCTGAACACCCCGTCTGGCACCGGAAATAGGGAGTTCTGCAGGATATATACGGGAGGCGCGGTAACGCCAGCAGTTGGAAGAGCGCGGCGCGCCCCATCAGTGTGAGAGGCAAGGAGCGCCAATGAGCAACATCCAACGCCAACGGAGCCAGGTGTGGCTCCAGGTTTTTGACAAAGAACTCTGCCCTGACCCTAGTGATATACACTTCGAGGTATTTAAATCCCTCTGTGACTACCAGTGCCGGGCATCGCGACGGGACACTTGGGGGGGAGGGGGGGGGGTCAGAGAGAGGGTAGTTCAAGGATTTGGTCCAATCAATCCTATAGCCGGAATAACTTCCAAATAACTCAAAGAGGTGGAGCGCCTGCGCCATAGAATGGTAAGGTCTGGCCATGTAGAGGACTATACCATCGGCGTACAGGGATATACGCTCCTCCCAGTCATCGGTGAGCGCCAAGCCCCGGTACGACCGATCCCTCCTGATCCACTGGGCCAATGGCTCGAGTGCCAGGGCGATTAGGAGAGGGGATAGGGGGCACCCCTGCCTTGTACCCCACCCCAGATGGAACACCCGAGACGTAGCGGCGTTCACTCTCACCCTGGCCACCGGCCTCTCATACAACAGACGCACCCAGCTGCAGAAGACCGGCCCAAAGCCCAGCTGTTGCAGGACCATGAACAGATACGGCCATTCAATACTGTTGAAGGCCATTGAGGCGTCCAGTGCCATCAAGGCCGTTTGGGTGTCACCCACATCCTCAGTCATGTATAACACCCCATAGAGGCGCTTCAAGTTATGCCGCGCACTCCTAGGGGTCATGAATCCCGACTGGTCGGCATGTACCAAATCAGGCAGGACCACAAGTAGACGCGTCGCTAATGCTTTGGCCAACACCTTGCCCTCCACATTGATGAGCGAGATGGGGCGGTATGAGGAACAGTAGTCTGCCGGTTCCCGGCCTTATGGATGACCACGATTGTGGCCTCCCGTTGATCCGGCGGGAGCACCCCCTCTTGTCTCGCCTCAAGAAACATGCGTCTCATGGGCTCATACAACGTTGGCCTGCCATTTGTATATTTCTTCTGGGAGCCCGTTGGGCCCCTGCACCTTACCAGCCTGGAGCATGGTAAGGGCTTCATGTGTGAAATTTTGAAATACACACACCATGTTTGGAAATGATCATTGATTTCTGGAAATTATTCTACTTACGACAAACTCATTAAGCCGGCACAGTCCTCTATCAACTTCTTATGAGAGCGAGTCTTAGGTGTGTGCCCGGTTTTTGCCGGTATCCCTTACACACTGTACCTCCTGGTATAGTTGGTCAGTATAACTACCAGGTGATCAGTGGGCGGACAGCCTCAGATCATGTGTGTTCTGTCGATCCTACTTTTCTTGTGCTTGGCATATGTGTGGTATGGCTTCCACGGTCCACACGGTCTGCTTATGTGTATCCCTATAATCCACATACATGTATGTCCTTGTAGATATGGTTTTTTGTACATCTCTACAGAGGTGCCATCTGTCTCTACACCTGTCATTCCTTGCATCCACTGTGGTGCATGCTCATTTTTTACAATCTGACTGTCGTGCTGTTTTGTCCTTCTTTAGGACTTTTTTGTTTTTGCAGATCCATGAGATTCTGCACACAGTTTGACTGTTAATTCTGATTACAGCAGTTTATGGATTTTCTTCCATTGTGCACTGCACATTCTGGTTTCTGTTATTCTCCTTTGTCCCTTCCTGGACGAGGGACGTCTCGTACTGTCCTCTGATGGACTGTGGTACCATTGCCTTTCCTTGTTACTGCTCCTTTGCAGAGCTTTATACGTCTAGTGCCAGCCATGCTTTCACTTGCTATCCCCACCTGTTTTAGTCAATCTTTTGACGGATTAGTTCTCTTTGGAACTTGGTGGGTTTCAGTTGCAGGCCCTCCTCCAAGGGGGTATAGCTTTGATATCTATTCTAAGTTAAGGATTCTGATGCTAGGTCATCTCTATTAGATGAACAAGTTACTTACCTTCGGTAATAATGTATCTGATAAAGACACAGTCTAGCCGCAGATTCCTTAAAGCTCACCTATCCTCCCCCGCTCTGCGAGGACCTTTTCAGGTGGTGTTAGAAATGGGATTGCTGGTTGGTTAGGGATTGCACCTATGCCAGGCAGAAACCACCACTCTAGTCAAGGCAAGGGAGTTACACGCCAAAGATAACCCCTGCTCACGCCCCTTGGTAGCTTGGCATGAGCAGTCAGGCTTATCCCGGAGGCCATGTGTAAAGCATTTGCGCAACCCACACAGCAACAACATACTAGGCACACCACAAAACGAACTCCACACAAGGTTTTATCCAAAAATAGCCTTTGTATTATAAAACACATTAGAATAGTAATCGCACAATATACACTATGCCAACTGACACTGGGCAATATTTACAGGGGATTATATACACATGATAGGGCCACTTGGACCACTGTCAGAACCATCACGTAGTAAAGATAGTAAATGGAGAACATATAATAAGCATAGAAACAACCAGTAATTACTGGCAAACACTGGACTCAGCATCATCCTTTAACATAAATCATATTATGCACAGTATTGCATTAGGTGTGAAACCTCTTAAGCCTAAATATATTAGACCATAACCTCCTAAGCATAACTCACCTTAGAAAATAATCTCACTAGCAAAAGCACAGTAGAGGATAACTCAAACATAAATACAATATGCAAAACCTCATAATCATATACAATATGTGGGGGTCTGGGGTCTCAAAGGGGGTGTGGAACACAAAGCCAAGGGGTACAGTCTCAGTAACTATTTTTATTTGTGCTTTATCAGTAGAACAAGGTTCAAAACAGGGTCTATGGGGTGGGGTATACTGATTCCTCGTCCTTCCGTGCTGTGCTGTCTTGGTCCCCTGGTCGGTGGTCCTGCTTGGTCTCGGTCTATGGCTCCCGGGTTTTCTGGGCCTCAGAAGGGAAACAAGAAAATATAGGGGTGGAGGTCAGTCTGTGCTTTAAAAGGGGATTAAGTGCTACCGTCACCGATCAGTGAGAGGGGGGATTTTGGTGAGGATTGATTTATCCAAATGACACACCTCCTTTAAGTGCCCTACCTCCCGCCTCCCCACACGCCTCACCAAAACGCCCCTTGTAGCGGTACTTGCCTTGAGCCACGGCCCGTATCTCGGACCGCGGTGTAGGGACCCGGGGCGTCTCCTCCTACCCCCGGCCCACCGGGTTTGCAAACAGTGTACAATACACTCTACTGACTCCTGCGTCTCTCCGTCTCCTCCGCTGATACTCCTCCTTCCGCCCCTCGGCTCTCCACGCTCTCCTCCGCCGTTCCTCCTCTGCTGGTCTCCCGTTCTTCTCTCATGCATTTCTTCTTCATTCGATTCTCATCTCCGCCCTCCAGGTGCTTGGCTCTCCTGCCTCCAACGCTGCGCCCCGTCCATTCCTCCTTCTTCCTTCTTATTCTCCTGACTTCTGCTTGTGGGCGTGACTCCGCCCCTCCAGTCGTCCGGCGACTAGAGCGCTGGTTACTTCCGGGTTTTGCTGTGGTGGCAAGGGGGAAGTCCACAGCCGTTCCGCCCCAAGGATGTCCTCCTGCTCCTCCTCCTGACACATCTCCCCCCCTTAAGAACGGATGGGTGGCCAATTGGGGCAGGGATGACGGGATAGATAGTCCGCACAAACTTGCTTGGAACCGGGGACATGCATTGTCTGAAACGAAAAAGGTTGTAGGGACATAAACCATCGGAGGATACGTTGGTTGGTGTCCTTGTTTGTTGCCAGCCAGGTCAAAGGGGCATGATCCGTTAACAGAAGAAAAAAAACGACCCAAGAGGTAGTACTGCAAGGCTTCAATTGCCCGCTTGATCGCCAAGCATTCCTTCTCTATGGTGGAATAATGGATCTCCCTAGGGAACAGTTTCCAGCTTATGAAAAGGACGGGTACCAACTCACCGTCCAAATTGGGTTGTTGTAACACTGCTCCCAGGCCTTCTCCGGAAGCATCGGTCTGCAGGACAAAGGGTTTTTGGAAGTTTGGGCAGCGTAAGATGGGGGCTGTGCATATAGCGGCTTTGGGGGTTTGGAAGCTTTCCTCATGTTGTGTTCTCCATGTTCTGAACTTAGTTGGCTGTGTATTGGCTAGGAGGTCAGTAAGGGGGCCGGCCAGGGTGGAAAAGTGTGGGATGAAGCACCTGTAGTAGCCTATGAACCCTAGGGAGGATCTTACATCTTTTTTTATTTTGGGGTTAGGGATCGCCTTGATTGCCTCTATTTTGCTTATCTGGGGATTTATGTGCCCTCCCTGTATGGTATACCCTAGATAGTGTATAGAGTCTGTAGCCAACAGTGACTTTTTTGGGTTGATTTTGAGCCCTGCTTCTTGGATTGCTGAAATCACTAAAAATAGATGTTTCAGATGTTCTTCCCAGGTGGGAGTAAACACCACAATATCGTCAATATAGGCAGCTGCGTATTCCCTATGGGGTTGAAGGAGCCGATCCATGAGCCTTTGGAACGTTGCGGGGGCTCCGTGCAAGCCAAAGGGTAGCACGCAAAAATGATAGAGGCCAGAGGGAGTGGAAAAAGCAGTTTTTTCTTTTGCTTGTGGTGACAAGGGGATCTGCCAATACCCTTTCGTAAGATCAAGGGTTGTCATATAGGTGGCAGACCCCAGTCTCTCCAGCAACTCATCAACCCGCGGCATTGGGTAGGAATCAAATTTAGTAACGCTGTCCACTTGTCGGAAGTCAATACAAAAGCGCCAGCTTCTGTCCGGTTTCGGCACTATTACTATGGGAGAGCACCAGTTGCTTGTAGAGGGCTCTATAATGTGGGCCTGCAGCATCGCGGACACCTCTTTTTCCACGGCCTCCCTCCTAGCCTCAGGAATACGGTACGGCTTTTTTTTGACGATGGTATTATTCAAGACCACGATGTTGTATTGTACTAATGTAGTCAGTCCGGGATTAGAAGAAAAAAGACCAGGAAATTGGGCGAGGTTTGCTTTTAACTGGGCTCGCTGGGAGGGTGTGACAATATCACCTATGGGGGCTTCCTCTGTTTGTGACGGTGTGGTGGGAGCTGTTGGGATGTTCAGGGGTCTCTGAGTGTTTACCAAAAGGGCAGACCGCCCCCCTCCCGTAGTCTCAGGGAGTTCCACCCATTTCTTCAGGTGGTTGATATGGTATATCTGTTTCCCGCCTGGATGCATGGGTTGGAGCACACTATAAGTGACAGGAGATACCTTCTTTTCTATGACGTAGGGTTCTTGCCATTTTGACAACAGCTTGTTGCCGGAGGTAGGAAGGAGTAGAAGCACCTTGTCTCCGGGCTGGAATGTTCTAACCTGACAGTTATGATTATAATGACGTTTTTGAGTGGTTTGGGCAGTCTCCATATGTTCATGGACTAGACCCCATATGTGAGTGATGGCTGCCTTTAAATCTGCAGTGTATTGTCGGAGGGGTTTCCCCTCCTCCTCTTCCTCCTCCCACTACTCCGCGGCCATATCCAGCAGTGTCCAGGGTCTCCTATCGAAGAGGACCTCGAACGGGGTATAGCCCGTGGATTTTTGTTCATGTGTTCCTATGGCAAACATTATGAGGGGCAGTTGCTGGTCCCAGTCCCTTCCCGTCTCAGAGATGACCTTGCGGAGCATATTCTTCATGGTCTTATTATAGCGCTCCACAAGGCCATCTGTTTGGGAGTGATAGACTGATGTTTGTATCCATCAGATACCCAGGATCCCGCACACCTGTGCCATCAGGCGAGACATGAATGGGGTCCCTTGATCGGTGAGGATCTCTTCGGGAAACCCCACTCGAGAAAACAAGGTAACCATGGCTCTGGCTATCACAGGAGTAGTCATTGATTTCAGAGGAAACGCTTCGGGGTACTGACTAGCGTAATCCACAACCACTAACAGATATTTGTGGCCTCTAGCTGAGGGAGTGAGTGGTCCCACTAGGTCCATGCCCACACGCTTGAATGGAACGTCTATTATGGGTAGAGGATATAATGGGGCCCTTTTTATCCCGGCGGGATTAGAGTACTGGCATCGCACACATGCAGCACAATGTCTTGCCACATCCTTATAGACACCAGGCCAGTAGAATTTACTTAACAAATATGTGAGGGTCTGTTCTTTCCCATAATGCCCCCCACCTGTATAGTTGTGGGCCAACTGCAACACATGGTCGCGAACGGACAGGGGAACCAGGAGCTGGGTTGTTATAGTGTCTCCCCTTTTTGTGGCTCTATACAGCAAACCCCGTTTCACATAAAAGTAAGGTCCTACCTTGTCGGGATCCTGTTCTTGTACTTGTTCCCATGCATGGAGAAGGGTTTTGTCGTCCCTCTGGGCTACCCGAAAGCTGTTTGGGGTGGTTTTCACCGTGTCTGTAAGGGTCACAGGAAAACATGCGATTGTCGTGTTGCTTGTGAAAACAGGGTTTTGGCTCTGCGCTTTTCGCTCTTACTTTTCCGATCCTTCCCTACTACCCCCTCTACCTCGCTATCCTGAAAAGGGGTGCCACCCCACCAGGTTGCTGAGTCGCTTTTTGTCTCATTGATATATTGGTCAAACCGAGGGTGATCTGTCCCGATAATGACAGCCTCCGGTAGAGAGGGTATCGCACCTACTCTTCGCAGCTGGGGGTCGTTAGAGACGTCTAGTAGGACTTCGGCTATGGGGTATCCCTCAGTGTTACCATGGACACAGGTGACATGCGCGGTTTCGTTGTCTCAGAGTTGTTGTGGGGCAACCAAAGCCCTATCGACGACGGACACATGACAACCTGTGTCCACTAGTGCCTGTCGCTCAGGAATACCTCTCTTTTGTACTGGTGATGGCCCTTGCCCGTCAAATATATACGCCCTTTGGAATATCCTATTTCCATTGGTTCGGCCGGTGGGGTTCTATGAGGGCTCCATTCGGAGCAGTGATAGCACTGGGGTCCTTGTGTACTGGGACCAGGGACGGAGGACACAGGTCTGAAGGGGACACGTGGAAGGAAGGAAGCTCGGAGCTCCGGTCTGCTTGGAGGTCTGGGGGTTGCCCGTCTTGGGAGGGATGTAGGTGTTCGGGTAATCCCTGCTCAGAACTCGGGGGCCCTGTGATAAGCACAAGCTAAGTCTACTGCTATAGTAGGAGTGAGGTTGGGATGTTGTTTGACCCAGGAGCGGGTGGTGGGTGGTAAGGCATCCAGAAACTGTTCTAAATAAACCTTAGCGGTTAGTTCATCTATGGTGGACTCGTGGGGAGTCAGCCAACATGTGCCCAGATCTCGTATCCGATAATACAAGGCTCGGGGGTTATCCCCGGGGTTCCACCTTTCCTTCCGGAATTTGGCCCTGTAATACTCCTGATCGCATCTGAGTCTTTCAAGTATAGCCTTCTTTATCTCATCATATGGCGTTCTGCCTGCGGGGTTTGCAGCCTAATAGGCGGCCTGTAATTTGCCAGATAGAAGGGGAGCGATATATTGGCTCCATCTTTCTCTGGGCCATGCGGCTGTGGTAGCGACTCGCTCAAAGTTAGTAAAAAAATAGTCCGGATTGTCTACTTCTTGGATGTTTTGTAGTACCGAACTGGGGACATTGGAGTGAATCCGGGTATTTGCTATGGCGTCCGTGAGACGCAGAATGGCAGTATCCTGTATCTGTTGGTTCGTGGTGAGGAGAGTGGCCTGTTCTTTCAGGGCGTCCTGCAAGGCCTCCCTTTCCGTTTTGGCAGTTTGCAACTATTGTTTGAATACTATCTGGAGGTGCCTTTGGCCCTCCGCCAGTTGGGTAATGACATTCTCCACCGGGATAGGCACGGGTTGTGACATGTCGCCACAGTGATATCCCACTTCTGACACCAAATATGTGGGGGTCTGGGGTCTCAAAGGGGGTGTAGAACACAAAGCCACGGGTTACAGTCTCAGTTAACTATTTTTATTTGTGCTTTATCAGTAGAACAAGGTTCAAAACAGGGTCTATGGGGTGAGGTATACTGATTCCTTGTCCTTCCGTGTAGTGCTGTCTTGGTCCCCTTGTCGGTGGTCCTGCTTGGTCTCGGTCTATGGCTCCCGGGTTTTCTGGGCCTCAGAAGGGAAACAAGAAAATATAGGGGTCGAGGTCAGTCTGTGCTTTAAAAGGGGATTAAGTGCTACCGTCAACGATCAGTGGGAGGGGGGAATTTGGTGAGGATTGATTTATCCAAATGACACACCTCCTTTAAGTGCCCTACCTCCCGCCTCCCCACACGCCCCACCAAAACGTCGCTTGTAGCGGTACTTACCTTGAGCCACGGCCCTTGTCTCGGACCGCGGCGTAGGGACCCGGGGCGTCTCCTCCTTTCGCCAGCCCACCGGGTTTGCAAACAATGTACAAAACACTCTCCTGGCTCCTGCGTCTCTCCGTCTCCTCCGCTGATACTCCTCCTTCCGCCCCTCGGCTCTCCACGCTCTCCTCCGCCGTTCCTCTGCTGGTCTCCCATTCTTCTCTCGTGCTCTCCTCTTCCTTCGTTCGATTCTCATCTCCGCCCTCCAGGTGCTTGGCTCTCCTGCCTCCAACGCTGCACCTCGTCTGTTCCTCCTTCTCATTCTCCTGACTTCCGCTTGTGGGTGTGACTCCGCCCCCTCCAGTCGTCCAGCGACTAGAGCGCTGGTTACTTCCGGGTTTTGCTGTCGTGGCAAGGGGGAAGTCCTCAGCCGTTCCGCCCCACGGGTGTCCCCCTGCTCCTCCTCCTCACACCACATTTAGAGGCATAAAACAGGGTGCTTAAATCATACTACATAAATCCCATTTCCTAGCACCACCTCCATCACATTAGGACCTGGCACCCTACAAACCTAACAGTCCCCCTGGCCAACTGGCCTTCTCAACTGGGCTCAAAATGCCCTATGTCCAAAGTGTCAAGGCGGCTGCCAATGCAGCAGAATCCATGTGCGCAATTGCACAGACCTAAACGTTGCAGCTGGCACTAAGTGCTGCACAGCTGTGAAAGTACGGGGCTTAAAGGTGGGCACTCAGCAGCCCACAATAGCGGTAGCGATGATTCTCGTAGGATGGCAAATGAAGGCACTCCGCGGCAACAGCTCCTCAGCTGCGGCGGCCCACAATAGCGATAATGATGACTTTGGTAACACATGCAAATGCGGGCTCTCAGTGGCAACAGCTCCTCAGCTGCGGCGGCCCACAATAGCGATAACGATGACCTGCGTTCCCTGCAGTAGAACCAGAGGCTCTGGAAGTCTCAACAGAGGCCTCACCTGCAAGGAGAATTCCCCTCAAATACGAATCCGGACGGCTGATGGGTGAAGTCTAATGTCCCTGAGACTTCAGCAGGAGGCAGGCTCAAATCAGGCCCTTGGGTAGTTGCTTCAGCAAGATGGATGAAAGTTTCAAAGTCCTTTCCCTCTAGTTACACGGACAGAGGTTCGTCTTGGCATCCAGAAGTAGCACGTTCTTCCTCCAGGAAAGAATAAAAATATAGTGCTCACATGGTGCAGGAAGCCATAGCTCCAAAAGCAAAAGTCCTCAGCAATCAAGGGGGTAATGCAGGGCCCAGGGAGCAGCATACCCCAGTAGGATCAGGAACAGCACATCATCCTAGAAGAGCACCAAGAAACTGAACAATTAATGGGGTCACAGCCCCTTTACTTATACCACCAAAAGACTTTGTTCTCAAAAGTCACAGGTCACTGAACCCAGCCAGAACCAGTTTGGTGTAGTCTGGAGCACTTTGTTTACAAGGCTGCATCCTGCCTTTGAGGAAGAGGGGGTCTGCCATCAGCCGCAGAGTGGGAGGTGGAGCCATCATTCACCTTGCCAGGCACAGCCCTGCTCAGATCAAAGGGTCACCCCTCCCCATACTCCAATTGCAGATCTCTCTATTCAGCCCACGTCTGGCTCAGCCTGCCCTGTCCCTCCAAAACCAGACATGCATTTCACATCAGGCAAGTAGGGTACCTGGCACATGCATCAATATTGCATTTTGCGATTTCTTAATTGCGAAAAATAAGGAATCGCAATTAAGGAATTGCAAACTGCAATGCATCAAGAAATCGCAAAAATAATAGTGATTTCTTAAAATTCCTTCATTGCGATTCTCAATTAGAGAATCGCAATTACGGAATACCTCCCCATCCATTCCTATGGGCCTAGAGGACCATAGGAATGAATGAAAAGACATTCTTAATTTGCAATTCACCATTAGAAATTCGCAAATTAAGAATGCAATTTCAAGGGTGCAGGGGTGTCCAAAGGACACCCTGTTGCCCCCCTGAAATATGCTTAGAAGTACATTTTGCACACTCACATGCCCCAAGGGCATGTGTGTGTGTAAAATGGAACTTTGAAAAATGCACTTAAGTGCATTTTTCAAAGTTTTCGCAAATTACCATGAAGGTCGACTTCATGGTAATTTGCTCCTCTTATTTGCGAATTCGCAAATTTTAAAAGTTTGATGCATTGCATTTAAGGAATCTCAATTTGAGATTCCTTAAATGCAATCACAATTTAAGAAATCACAATTTTGCGATTTCTTAAATTGCGAAAATTACAAAACTGATAATGCATTTCAAAAACGGGAATTGCATTCGCAAACGGCCGAATTTTGCGATTCGCACCATTTGCGAATGCAATTTCCTTTTATGCATGTGCACAATAGCACACAGAAAAGCCAACTTCTAAAAGTGGCATTTCTCATATAGTCATAATAAATCTGCGCACACCATTGCGCAGCATTTATTCTCACAATTTCATACATACCAGACTTGACCATACTGCTACTCTCATAACAGGGATTACCACTGACACACACTGAGCAGGGGATCCCCCATGCATTCCTATGGGAGGCCAGGCCACTCTCCCTCCCACTAAATGTAACAGAGAGTGCACGCACTTTACACTGGACCACAGGTCTAAAGTGCCCAGCGGCCTAAAACCACTAACACTACACAGAGAAAAAGACTGGGAAAAATGCAAAAAATGTTTAGGGGTGAACCTTCAAAAAGGGCCAAGCCCAATAGGTGGGGTTCTTACACACTGGTATTTTCTGCCAGTGATCTCTGTCCATATGCGTATCAATATACTTCACATCTTTCCAAGGTCAGGATGTCTTAGTCTGTTATACTTGTCACTTCCCCACCTATTCTTGTAATTAGGTGTGGGCACTTGCACTCTGGTTCTATTCCAGTGTGGAGATTGGTCATTTCCTGCTACCTCCTCCCCTCCCTGCTACTTTTTCTCCATTAGTTTGGGGTCTATTGACTATGCTACTGTCAATTGGTCACATATAGTGCATATGCGTGTGCATTCTCTGTTGTTGCAGAAATGTTGGCAGTCGCCCTAACAGTCCTGCTGTCCATTACCATAATATTCATGTGGTTGCAGACTGTTTGTCGTTTACCCTTAACATTCATCTCCATTATTGTTTTGCCTCATTGGAGGGTATGGTTCTTCGCTGCTGCGAGGCTGTTCCTGAGGGCGAGTACTTTTGTTCTCTCCCTTCAGTCCCTGGAGGGTTTTTCTTTAACATGCATTGTGATGTTTCTCATTTTCTATTTCTTGTCATTGTTGTTTGAAATATTTTTTACTCTCTTTTGGCACATTGTTCCCACACTCTCATAGTTTTCGAGTGGCTCCGCGATGTGGCGCGGAAATGTTTCACAGTAGAAAACTGACGTCAGCGCGCTGGGAGAGACTTACATGGCTCCACTGACCTCATCTCCATGGACTATGTCAGGGCGGAGCCATACAGCGCCGTCCCCGGCGCACAGAGTTACTGCTGAAAAATCTCTGGGTCCAGACTGGAACCTGGTAGATATCGCACCCTCACAAGATATTCTAAGGAATATCTGCCGCTAGACTGTGTCTTTACCTGATACATTGTTACCGAAGTTAAGTAACTTGTTCATCGAGCCTGTCGTCTGGGGGTAATTCCGAGGTAAGCAATTCACAGCTAGATAGTCTCTGAAGGTAAGGCATTACTTGTTCTTCTAATTGAGCCAAAATCAAAATTCAAAGCTTTAAAATGTGGCATCTTGGATGATGGAGATTGTAGGAAAGTAGGATCTTTCTCCCATTGATACCTCTACTTTTTGCCTGGCGTCAGTGAGTTTTGACTGTAGTTCACTGGGACGTGGCAGTGCTCTGTCCTCTAAATTTATATACCGGCCACTACACTTTTTACCTAGAAGTCACCCCTAAGTAGGCCCTTCAATCCAAGGTGATTCTAAGTGTGTGGTTACCTCTGCATTAGCAGAGGTGCCCCCTATAAACGCCGAACTCCATTTTCCGGGCTTTGTATGTACAAGACAGCCATTTTAAGGTATGTAGTAGACAAGTTGAGAGGTCCAACTACATAATGGCTTCTCCGAACCTGGTCATATTTGGAATCGGACATTTTGTAATCCTACAACTACACTGATTCCAGTGTTAGTTGTATGATACCCTGTACTGGGGGGGCTTCTGAAAGACCCCCAGTACCGACCTGTTTAGCTTTACATGGTCGGCCTGCCAGCCTGTGCTACTGCTTATCCTACACTGTGTTCTGTTCCCCAGCTGATTAGAATTAGGTAGGGTGGGGCCGCTCCTGAGCCTCACCAGACTGCATTGAATGGCACATTTGTTGCCTCAATCAATCAATCAGGGAATTGTAAGCTCACTACTCTCCCGTGAGGCTGTCAAGGCGCTCTAGAGGACGGGGGGTCAGCAGTTTCATTTAGCCGAAGAGCCAGGTCTTGAGAGCCTTACATAAGGTGTTCGGGGAGGGGGCACATCTGATGTCAATCAGGAGCTCCTTTCAGGTCTTGGCTGTGATGTAGGAAAAGGATCTTTCCCCTGCTTTGGCTCTGTGGATGTGAGGGGTTACGGTGAGGATGAGGTAGTCTGAACCGAGGTTTCTTTTGGGTGCGTGGAGGGTGATTCTGTCGTTGAGGTATTGGGGTCCGGTGTTTTGTAGGCATTTGTAGGCATGGGTGAATATCTTGAAGGTGACTCTTCTTCGATAGGGAGCCAGTGGAGCTTCTGTAGGTGTTGACTGATGTGCTCTTGTCGAGGGATGCCGAGGAGGAGCCTGGTGGCGGTGTTCTGTATAGTCTGGAGTTGCGGAGTAGGAACTTGTTTATGCCGGCATAGAGGGCGTTTCCGTAGTCCAACCTGCTGGTGATGAGTGCGTGGGTGACCGTCTTCCTTGACTCGGGGGGGGGGTCCATTTGAAAGTCTTACAGAGAATGCAGAGGGTGTTTAAACAGGTGGAGACGGTGTTGACCTGTCGGTTCATGGAGAGGGAGTAGTCGAGTACGATGCCAAGGTTTCTGGCGTGGTCTGTGGGGTCGGGGGCTGCCGAGGGCAGTGGGCCACCAAGTGTTTTGTTCTATGTCGAATTCTGTGGTTCCAAGGACAAGGACTTCAGTTGAGCTTTAGGCAGCTGTTGCTCATCCAGGCTGCAACGTCTTGCATTCCTTCCTGGAAGTTGAGTCTGGTGATGGTGAGGTCCTTGGTGAGAGAGAGCAAGAACTGGGTGTCGTCGGCGTAGGATACTATGCTGAGGCCGTGCTTTTGGACGATGGAGGCGAGGGTGGACATGTATATGTTGAAGAGGGTTGGGCTGAGCGATGATCTCTTGGGTTCTCTGCAGTTGATTTCCGTGGGTTTGGAGAGAAAGGGTGGCATTCTGATCCTTTGGCTTCTGCCACAGAGGAACGAGTGGATCCAGACGAAGACAGTTTCTTCCACAATGGAGTGTTGACTGTGACCTTGTAGCTGCAACTGTGGGGACCAGGTGATACTGAGGAAGACCAGGAGCACAACATTCAGTGGTCTCCAGGGGAATATCAAACCATATACTAAAAAAGTGGAATGCGAACTGCAAAGGAGAACAGGACTTGGACGAGAAGACCCAAAGGAGCCGGGGACACAAGGAGCCACCCAAGGTAAGTACTCAGGAACCCCAACGAGGCTGTCTTCAGTGTGGAAACACAGCTGTGTGCCCAAAGGAGAAGTTGTGGTTGCAGTTTGAAGGAAAAGGGACCCTTCCTAGAGGACCTTGAAGAATTCCTTTGCAGGATGGAGGGTTGGAGAGCCACCCCCCCCCCTGAATGCCACCGAACCAGGTAAACTACACCAGGGGAGCCAGCAGCATAGGGGTGAAAAGTCATTGGAACGTAGATGACTTTGTAAGACTAAGAATAAAGTGCCTTTAGAGAAGTTCAAGAAGGAGTCCCGTGGAATCGAAGGGTGGATTCTGGAAGTAAAGAACCTGCAAGCAGAGGGCACAGAGGATATGCCACTCGAAGGTGACCAGAAGGCACAAAGACACAATGTCCAGTGATGTGAGGAGGTTCTGAAGAGTCGACTGTGTCAGGAGGTTCTGAAGAGTCGACTGTGACCTTGTTGCTGCAGCTGTGAGGACCAGGTGGCACTGAGAAAGACCAGGAGCCGTGAACAAGCTGTCCCACATATATTGTAGTGACAAGGTGAACGGTGTCTGGCTGGAGTGCCAAAAAGCCTTGGTTGCCGCAACTGGCATGGAGGACAAAGAAGGAGCGATGTTGGGACCTGCAAGGTCCAAGTAGCTCACCAACAGCAGGAGAGTCGGAGCAGACCCTGAGCGTGCAGGGGAGGGCACGGAAGCAGTAGAAGACCCTCAGGATGACCCACGGGTCAAAAGCACAGGAGTCACAACAAGACCTTGAGCAGCAGGCCAAAGATGAAGGCCCCAGTGCAGAGGATGTGATCTCTGGTTTGCAGAGCCAACAAGCCTTTGCAACAGCAAGCCATTGTGGTGCTTAGGAGTTCGATCTCAGTGGCTCTGACGAGGGATACTGTCCTCCAAATTGCAGGGAAGGCCGGTCAGTCCTCGGGGAACCACAAAACCATCAAGTAAGTTGCTGAGCCTCTGGCTATCTGTAGGATAGGAGCAGCGGAGTGGAAACATAGCTGCATACTCAATAGAAGTCGATGGGAAAGTCGTGGTTGCAGTTTTGCAGAGGAAGGATCCTTCTCAGGGGACTCTGCAGGAACCTTGTGGGAGACGGAAGGTTGAAGAGTCACCCCACCCGTGGATACCCCAGGAACCAGGATACCTACACCAGGGAAGCCGGGTGTATAGTTGCGAAGTGACATCGGAAACCACTGTTGACTAGAAAGGAGGACTTCAGTAAAGATGCCGCTGGCAAAGACTGTGCAAGAGTCCGTTGGAATGCAAGGGTGTATTCTTGAAGAGAAGAACCTGCAAGCAGAGGGAACTGAGTCTATGCCAGTCGGAGGTGACCAGGAGGCATGGAAGAGCAATGCCCACAGATGACTGAAGATGCAAGAGTCATGACTGTGACCTTGTCGCTGCAGCTTTGTGGACCAGGTGACACTGAGGAAGAACAGGAGCCATTCACGAGCTGTTCCACGTCTGAAGTTGAGAACTTGGTGGTCAGTGACGGTGGGAGCACCAACAAACCCTGGCAGCAACAAAAGGCTTGGAAAACGATAAAGGAGCAACGTTGGGACCAGCAAAATCCAAGGGATTCACCAAGTGCAGGAGAGTCAGAGCAGGCAACAAGGCTTGGCAATGGCAAGTCGATGCAGGGGACGTCAGGAGCAGCAGACTGGTCGGCTTTGTTGTGGTGCCTGCAGGGAGTATCTCCTTCACTCCAGGGGAGATTTCTTTGGATGTCCTTGATTCCCACATATCTGATCGCCACCTGCGAGATCTTGCGATGTCAGCAGTTCTGCTCACTGGAGTTCCAAGGCAGCTCTTGCTTTGAGATGCATTTTGTCTCAAGTGGAGCTCAGGCCTCTGTATGCCTTTCTGTCATATCGCTTCTGCCTAGAGGTATCTAAAAGATCAGGTACAACCGGGCCCAAGTCCTCCTTCTGGCTCTAGATTGGGCGCAAAATTTCTGTTATCCTGAGCTGTTGAGCATGGCCATTGGTTGTCCGATCAGGCTGCCCCCTCAGGAATATCTTCTGTCGCAGCAGGGGAGTGCTCTCCACCCAACCTGTCAACGCTCCTCCTTCTTGCATGGAAATTGAGTGGTGTCAATTGACAGCTTACGATCTAACACTCAAAGTCTGCAATGTTATTCTGCCAGCCAGGCACCACTCCAACGAAATGGTATATGCCTGGCGATGCAACACGTTCATGGCATGGTGTGCAGAGAAACAAATTGACCCTTTTTCTGCTCCCTTTCCTGCTGTGGGCCTTCTTGAGGGATACCTTTCTGCTATGTCTGCTCTTCTGCTTTTGCCTAACCAAACTTCTCTCTTCCACTCCCTTGTGGTACATAGATCTTGAAAGGTTTGCCAAGACCTTAATCTGGTCTTGGCATTCCTGTTGTGCGCTCCATTTGAGCCCTTTCACAACCGTCCTCTCTGGTTTCTTACCATCAAGACGGCCTTCCTGGTGGCAATAACATCTGCCCGGGGTGTCAGTAAGCTTCAGGCATTGTCATTCAAGCTTCCTTACCTGAACATCTACCCAAACAAATGGGTGCGGCATAAGATGGCTTCATTTTTCCAAAAAAGCTGTCACTCCCTTTGACATAGGCCAATCTACCGCCTGGAAGATTTTTCTTCCTTGACTGCACACAAGAGTGCAGGGTAAACGACCAAGTCTTCGTGGGGTATGTCACATTGAAGAAAGGACGGTCAGTACAGAAGAAGGCAATCTCACAACGGATCATTGTAGGAAGCTGGCTCTGTATATAGTGCACTGTGCAGAGAGACCAGTGAGCCTCTAATTGTCTGACGGAGGCTAAAGCAGATAATACTAATGCTTTATTTGTGGTACGGTTAGCAAGCAGTTAGGCTTATCAGAGGGTAGTGCTAAGCATTTGTTGTACTCACAGAAGCAATAAATGACACACACTCAAAGAATAAATCCGAGACCAATTTAGAAAAATAATTATTTTCATATACATTTACGAACCAAGAACTATGTTCTGAGGTAAGTACTATATTTCTTATGAATTTCTCAGGGATAGCAAATGGTTGAAAGTTGTGCGCAATTACCCCAGTACTATGGGAAGAAAAGCAGATAGGCAAAGTACACAGCACAGACAGTTGTAGGTGTTCACCTTCCGGGTTTAGGGTAGTCAGAAGCCAAGATTCAATATTCTACTAACTTCTGCCAGGAGGAGAGAGTGGGTAGCCGGTGCGGTACAGGGAATGTGGTGCCCTCTAAAAACAGACTGCACAAGGGAATTGCAAGCAAGTAAGAGAGCTTCCAAACTGGAGCTAGGGTTGCAAGGGTCTTCGGGACAAGGGAGCACAGCCGATTCATTGTTACCCTGGCTGGCAGGCTGGGTGCAGAGTAGGTAGGTTGGCCGGCCCAGCGGCGTAAATGTGCTTCTCTTGATCAGGGGACAACAGCTGGCAGGGGCAAATTCAGGACTGCTGGGCCATTTACAAAGTGGCTCTCAGGGGTCACATGATGTCCATTGGCCGCTACCAGGCTCTGGTACAGTTGTAGTCCCAACTGGACTCTGCTTGTCGGTCTTGGTTCCAGGGTGCATGGCTCCGGTCAGTCCTGGTTTCTCCACATACGCGAGGGGGAGATAGTTCACGAATTCCTCTTCGTCGACTGTTGGACTCTGTGGTATCAGTGCCTGTGGTCTGCAGGGGAGTAGTTCTTTTACTTCAAGGGGGATCTGAAAGAAACAGGTTAGTATTAGATTCCTTACCTTAAAATATCCTCAGGCATCAGACTGGATCCGGAAATTTTTACGTAGCAGTACCCTTGCACGTCAGTAGGCGTCGTCTGCGGCTCCGCATCCGTTGTCGGCATTGGCGCCGGGATTACATCGCCGGAGTATTTAGACGCCGCCCTCGTGCGCTGACATCAGTTCTTCTTTTTTCTGCACCAGCAAGCGCCGATCCGGAAAAAGTTGTACCCTAGTCAATTTTTTACTAACTTTTTCGATCCTTTTTGATCATCTTTCGAAGTCTCTCGACTCAGACGGTGCCGGTAGGGATGCCCAGGTTCAAACCCTACGTCGATTGCAGCCGACTGATGTCGGTTACCGACCCCCATCGCCGGTGCCTTCACTGTCTGGGCCCCGACCAAGACGACAAGTCCTGCTCCAACTGCCGGGCCCTGACGTCCAAAGCTAGACGGGAGCAGTCCCGCAAGCGACTCGAGCTCCGGCAGTCAGCCGCGCGCCGCTCGAGGTCCCGGTCCGGAAGGACATCGAGGGACCGGTCGCTGGGCCGAAGTCACCACAGTTCCGGGAGTTGTCATCAGTCTTTGGGCTCGAAGTCCTCAGGTAAGAGGCACAAGAAGTCAAATAGGCGCCATTGCTCTTCTGACGCCCCCGACGCTCGCGCGACCCGGCCGGGGGATCGGGCGACACCGCCCCCGCGGCTCCGCCTGAGCTGCAGGCGTCACGGCCTTCTCCATACCCGCCGGTCCCTGGGCAGAACGCGACGCCGTAGTAGATCGAGTCCTCCCTCATGGCCATGAGGTCGCTCGCTCCTCCGTTGGGTTCCGTGGCGCCTTCGGGCCAAGCGGCCCCGACTGGGTCCCCACGTGGGCCGGGTGCTTTGGCCCCGACACCGTCGGCGACTTCGGTCCTGACGTCGCAGGACCCCGCCGGATCCAGCTCATCGCCGGTCGACCTCACGACCTCGCTGGCGCCGGCCCCTAGGGTGTCGCCCCCGGCGCCGTCCCAGGACGATGCAGTCCCTGGTCCTACCCTCGATTCGGGTTCGGTGTCGGAGCGGCGCCGCTCGGTGCCGTATTCAACGCCGATGGGAGACTTTTACTTCTACGACCCGGCCCCATCCTTTCAACCTTAGTACCAGGTGATGGGTGACGAGGAGGATTGGGAGGGGTCCGAGGACCCTCTGGAACGTGAGTGTCAGTCTTCTCAGGACTGAGCAGGTGAACTTGGGGAGGCCAGTGGTCTGGACACTTCGCCCGACACTGGTTTTGTCTCCCCTCCTACAGTGGCTACGGAGGAGGGGGCTGCCTATAGTGTGTGTAGGAAGGTGGATACCTGACTATGGTTACCCCAGATTATTTTGACTAGTGTGTAGCTGGTTTTCGACTTAATTGGCCTGGGATCCTGCTAATCAGGACCCCAGGCTATCTCCTCTCACTGTAAAATGGACTCCATGTACTTTAGGTACATACCTAATTGGATGTTGGGTCACCTTGTGAGCCCCTGTATAGTGTACCATAGGTACCCAGGGCATAGGTGCACCCAAGGCCTACCAGGGGCTGCAGCATATCTTATGCCACCCCTGAATGGCCATCCAAACTGACACAACTGGCTGATCACTCAGCTGGGGCAAGGTCGTGTAATCACCCCTTGCTTAGGTATAGTATTCCTATATCTAACATTATATATAGACACATATGCACCTATAAGTCACTCCTATGGCAGGCCTTAACAATCCTTAAGGCAGAGTGCTTGGTTTTATGTGAGATGGTGCTCTAGCATGAGCTGAGCCTGTCTGCAGCTTTAGGAACCATGTCCTTATAGCTGTTCTATGATATAGCCATACCATATACTCTTAAGTGCATTATAATCCTCGCAGTTAGATGCTAACTTTGGTTTGGCTTTATCAAAACATGTCGTGTAAGATGTAATTCGCTTGGAATACTACCCCCTCGCCAGTTCTGGATACGGGGGTAGCATTCCACCCTTCTAGAGGGAGAAGACATGTTGTTCCTGTTAATCCAGGTTAAAGTTAACCAGAGCCTCAGCATCACAAAATGGATGCTGCTGCCACAGACACAAGTCTGACCTCCTGCTGCTGGGAGTCCTTCCAGCGAGGGAGGCTTGGACAATAGGTTTCCTGTCTTGGAAGGTGCTAGCACCACCCCAGACAGGCCATAGTGCATTGGGGCAGGGAGGGCTGAATGAAATGAGACACTGCCTGGGGCACACAAGGTGTCCCATGCATAGCCCGGTTCAAACCAGTTTCTGGGGCACTCCAGCCCCAGCTGTGGCGCGAAACTGGACAAAGGGAAAGGGGTGTAACCACCCCCTTCCCTAGTCCCACCCATAGGAGGGACCTAGCAGGTAATCCAGCCCCTCAGATTGGTATATAGGTAGGAGCTGAGTCAAGAGACTTTAGATTTATCCTGAACTGAAACTTGAAACGAAACTCTGGACCTTCGACATTCTATTGCAATTAGAAGACTGAAGAATCTCCCTTGTGGTCAAGGAGTGACCACCCTGTGCAAACAGGCACCATCCAGCGATGTGTGGTTTACTTTGTTGACGCTCCCGCCGGAGCCCGAGCACAGAGTCCGACAAGAGCCAGACTTCCAGACTTCTTTGACCCTGATCCACAGCCACAGCCAAGTTGAGATTGAGAATCCCCAGCCCAGAGCACCTTCTGCACCGACGCACAGCCTTCCACACTCCACGAGTGCCGCGTGGGGCCTGCTAGTGTTTTTGTGCTTGACTCGTCCGTCCGGTTACTTGCCCTTTGGCTAGTGGCCTCCGTGACGACGAACCTTCGAATCTGAACCACCTGCCTGGTTGCTCCAGGTGGGTCCCGGCTTCCCTGCAAAAGAGAAGCCCCCTAGACCTTGCTGGTCTAACTCGAAGCGAATATTTGATTCCTGCATGGGTTGCATTTGCCAAGGCCTGTTGACTCCGATCCGGCAGCCGACACCGCCAACAGCGAGATCCTTTGTGGGACAGTCCGTATCCAGCTCCTGGTCATCGTCAACGCCTCCTGGTCCATGTGGCTGCAGAGTCAAGCTTCACGACATCACCTGATTGCTTCGCGACATCGCCTGGTTCCTTCCTGGTCACTGGCTAGTGACCCAGACTCTGTCCCCTCTGCTTTCAGGTACTCTTCATCCTTGATCCGCCCTTGGATCCAACCGGACACTTCTCTCCTGGTCGCCTGCAGCATCTTTTCACAGGTCTCCATAGGATTCAGCGACAAAACCCGACACACTTTGACACCTATGCACCCGGCTCCTGTTGGTGAGGTAACGTGAGTACTCCGGTTCTCCTGTGGGTTTTCAATATCCTAGTGTCCTAGTTTTCAGTAGCTTACTCCTAGTTCATCCGGAAGTGTCCTAAATCAACTAGTTTCTAACTCCTACGTTCCCATTGTATCCCTATGGTAACACGCGTGTGTGTGTAGACACTGCACATGCTTCCCGTGGGGTTGTGTTAGTAATAAATACATATATATTTTATATATAACCTGTGTGGTGTCCTTTCATTTGGTATTCAAGGGGTTACATATGGTAAAACAGCTTGCTTCACATTCTCTCTGAAGTTTTAGCCTAAGACTGCTTTGTCCATGCTACCACTAGGATAGCTGGTCTATAAGGTTGACTTTACAACCATCACCATAAGGGTTGTTTGGATTGGTGCAAGGTGCTCACTAGAATAGTGAACATCATATACCAGGCCAACTTCTCACAGTGTTGTGCTGACGTGGGCTGCCAAGGCCTTGGACCTTGAGCTCCCCGTTGCGGCCGTGAGAATTAACCTCCTCACTGAGGTCCTTAAACCGCAGGCAAGCTCGGCCGAGCCTCTGCTGCCTTTTAATGAGGCCTTGTCAGACGTTCATCTGGGCACTTGGTCCAAGCCCGCTACAGGTTCGCCTGTAGATAGGAACGTGGCCAGGCGCCACCGCCCGGCTCCGGACGACCCCTGCTTCCTGTCCACCCACCCCACCCCCAAGAGCCTGGTCATCCAGGCCTCTAACTCCCAGACCGACGGCTCCCCCCGATCGGGAATCCAAGAGGTATGAGCAATACGGGAAGAAGGTATCCTCCCTGAGTTTGAGGTTGTGGTCAGTCAACACCGCATGCCTCTTGGGCCGCTACATCCACTCTCTGTTATGTTAATATGTTATGTTAATATTTATTTATTAAGCGCACGTACGCCCGTAGGCTTCATGGCGCTATCGGAAGGGAACATAACACAAAAATAATACTCTAGAAGTAAGCCTGTTTGAAAAGCCACGTCTCAAGAGAATGTCTAAAGGTAAGGAGGTCTGGACTCTGCCTTACAGGCAGTGGTAGTGAATTCCAGAAGGTAGCTGCAAGATGGTGGAAGCAGCTACCACCCATGCGTTTTTTCTTGAAAGTCGGGACAACTAAAAGAGCTTTATGAGCAGAGCGAAGGTTTAGTGAGGGGTTGTACCTGGAGACAAGTTTCTTAATACATTTTGGGCCTGTGTTCTGTAGGGCTTTGAAAATAATACATCCAGTCTTAAACGCAACCCTTTGCACCACAGGTAGCCTGTGTAGTCTTTCAAGGCCAGGTCTGATAGACTGCCATTTCGGTTGTTTACAAATAAGCCTGGCCGCTTGGTTTTGAACAAGTTGAAGTCTTTTTAGCAGGCCTGCTGGAAGTCCCAAATAAAGACTGTTAGAGAAATCCAGTCGGGAAAGAACGAGGGCAATAATGACCTGGGTAAGTGCAGATTGCATTAAAAACTGGGCTATTTTTTTTAATTTTCCTAAGTTGAAAGAAACTGGCAGAGACTACTGTTCCAACTTGTCCTTTCATTGAGAGATCTGCACTGAGCATGACCCCCAGACTTTTAACCGAGAGGGATTTAGTGGGTGGGTCCCCCATACTAGGTGGCCAGAAATGTAGGCCCCAACTTATTTCGCTTTTCCCGGGTAGGATCAGTTCTGTCTTGCCTGGGTTAAGCTTGAGATGGTTGAAGTACATCCACCTCTGTATGTGTGTCATGGTGTTCTGGAATTCTGTCACAGAATCTACAGTATTAAGGGGGAAGACAAGTTGGAGATCATCCGCATAATTATAAATAGTAACTGTAGGAGAGTGGGGTCTGCAATCCTATGGTCACCCCAGATTTTTGCTTTTTGCTTCACTGGTTTACGACTTTCCCTGGCTGTGGGCCTGCTAATCAGACCCACAGCCTAGCTGTTCTCTCTCTAAATTGACAACCAAGTACTTAAGGTGCATTCGCCAATTGGTACTGGGCCACCTTATCAGTCCCTGTACAGTGTACCTTAGGTATCCAGGGCATAGGTGTACCCAAGGCCTACCAGGGGCTGAAGCATGTATTATGCCACCCCTGGCTGGCTATCTAAAACTGACACAACTGGCTGCAAGACAGCTGGGGCAAGGTGGTGTAATCACCCTTTGCTATAGATATAGTATACCTATATCTAAACCTAAAATGGACACATATATTCCTATCAGTCACTCCTATGGCAGGCCTTATCAATCCTGAAGGCAGAGTGCTTGGAATTATGTGAGATGGTGCTCTGGCATGAGCTGAGCCCGTCCGCAGCTTGCGGAACCAAGCCCTAATAGCTGTTCCATGATAACGCTATATCATATACTCTTAAGTGCATTATCAACCTCGCGGTTAAATGCTAACTCTGGTATAACATTATCAAAACATGTCAAGTAAGGTGTCATACGAATTGGACTACTACCCCCTCGCCAATTCTGGCGACGGGGGTAGCATTCCACCCTTCTAGAGGGGCACGACATGTATGTAACTGTGAACCCCGGTTAAAGTTAACTCGAGCCTTGGCATCACAAAATGGATGCTGCCACCACAGACACAAGTCTGACCTCCTGCTGCTGGGAGACCTTCCAGCGAGGGAGACTTGGACAAAGGGTTTCCTGCCTTGGGAGGTGCTAGCACCACCCCAGACAGGATTTTGTGTATTGAGGTAGGGAGGCCTGAAAGGAATGAGACATGCCTGGGGCACACAAGGTGCCCTGTGCATACACCGGTTCAAACCAGTTGCTGGGGCATCCCTGCCCCAGCTCCGGCGCGAAAACCGGACAAAGGATAGGGGGTGTAGCCACCCCCCTTCCTGGTCCCACCCAGGGGAGGGACCTAGTCAGTAGTGCAGCCCCCTTTAGGAGAATAAAGGTAGGAGCTGGTCCCATTCCAGATTAGATTATCCTGAACAACTTTACAAGAAGAAACTCTGGACTTCGACGTTCTGCTCCACAGAAGACTGAAGAATCTCCCTTGTGGACAAGGAGTGTCCACCCTGCAACTGCAGGCACCATCAAGCGTCCAGCGGCTTCACTTTGTCTTCTTCCCTCGAGGATCCAGACTTCAGAGCCCGACGAGACCCAGATTCCCAGACCTCTCCGACCTCAACTCACATCTGCAGCACAGCTGAGACCCGTGGGTGCGACGAGACATGTGGGACCGGCCATCTTGAAAGAAACTGCACTTCGCTTCCAGCACGACTCCCGAGGCAAACTCGACCAAGTGCTTTGGGGATTGAGAAGCCCCAGTCCCGAGCAGCCCCTGCACCGAAGATCAGCTCTCCAGCTTCCACGAGATCTGCGTGGGGCCCTTCTGCTTGTTTGCTGCTCGACGCGTTGTCTGGTCACTTGCCGGCTGGCTAGTGGCCTCCTAGATGACGAACCTTGAAATCTTCACTGCTGGTCTGGTTGCTCCAGACTGGCCCCTGCTCCCTTCCAAAAGAGGGGCACCCTGGACTCTCCTAGTCCGCACCAGACGCCTTTTCCACTCACCGCGTGGGTTGCCTTTGCCAAGGTCTGTTGACTCCAATCCCGGATCCGACACCGCCGACAGTGAGAGCCTGCGTGGGACAGCTCGTGCCTCCATCCTGGTCGTCGAAGACGCCTCCTGGTCCACGTGGCTGCAGAGTCAAGCGTCCACTCTTCACCTGATCGCGACGACAGCATCTGGTTCCTTCCTGGTTCCACACCGGTCACTGGCTAGTGACTTTGAACACTGTCCCCTCTGCTTTCAGGTCCTCTTCTTCACTGATCCACCCTTGGATCGCACCGGACATCTTCCTCCTGGTCGCCTGCAGCATCTTTTCTTCCAGGCTCCATAGACTTCAACGCGAGAACCCGACACACTTTGACACCTATGCACCCGCAGCCCGTGGGTGAGGTAACGAGAGCATTTCGGTGCTCAAGGGTAGTTTAACTGTCCTAGTGTCCAGTTCCACCGTCGTTGTAGTCCTAACTAGTCAGGATTGTCCGTACTTACCTTTTTACTTGAACTGTACTGTCCGTAGACGTTGTTACGCATCTCGCGTGTGAGTTCACACTCTGCACACGCGTTCCGTGGGCCTCCTATTACTTACCTAGAGTTAGTATAACGTGGTCCCAACGATCCTACAGCCTCTGGACAGCTCCATTCCTTTTATCAACTTTCACATTCCACTTACTTAGTATATGGTTTGTCGTGCCCCTAGGGCACCATTGTAATTTCGTGCAACTTATCGTATTTTTCCTAAGAGATTGTCATGTGCTTAGCCCTCTGATCTCATAAAGAGTTCAGAGGTGTTTGTTATTAATAAATATATTGTTTATTTTCATAACAACCTGTGTGGTGTCCTTTCATCTGGTATTCAAGGGGTTATATTGTGGTAAAACAGCTGGCTACACATGCCAAAAGAGTTTAGCCTAAGACTGCTTTGTCCATGCTACCATTAGGATAGCTGGTCTATAAGGTTGACTTACAACCAATCACCATAAGGGTTATTTGGACTGATACAAGGTGATCACTAGAACTAGTGAGCATCATATATCAGGCCAACTTCTCACAGTAACTTTAGAGTTCCTTAAGGAATATAGTAGTGGGCGAAGATAAAGATTGAATAATAAAGGTGATAATGAAGATCCTTGAGGAACCCCACATGTAGTAGGAATTCTGGGGGCTGTGAAGGTACCAAGTCTCACTGATTGCGTGCGTCCTGTAATAAAGGAGGTGATCCAGCTTAAGGCGGGGCCCCTGAGGCCGGCCTGTTCGACACAGCTGATAAGGATGGTATAGTCAACAGTGTCGAACGCAGCCGACAAATCAAGGAGCACAAGGGCCTGATGTATGCCTCTGTCAGCATTGGATCTTAGAGTGTTTTGGACAGCAAGGATCACGGCTTCCGTCGAATGACAGGGACGGAAACCAGCCTGGTTTGGTTCCAGGTATTCCGATTTTTCAATAAACTTGGACAAGCAACTGGAGACATGGGCTTCCAAAATTTTGGATACATAGGGTAAAAGGGAAATCGGCCTGTAATTGATCGGATCGTGTGGGTCTGCTCCTGGTTTTTTAATCAATGTGAGAAGCAAGGCATTCTTAAAGCTGCCGGGCACCTTGCCCTGTAAAAGTGATTCATTTAACAGTGAAAGAACGCCCTGTGGAATGGCTAAACCCACCTCTCTGAAAATGTGTGGGGGGCAGGTGTCGTCAGGTGATCCAGACTTGACACGTACAAGAAGGTCAGACAAGTTTTTATGTCGATGGGAGGAAGGGTATCTAATGTAACAGGATTGTAATAGGTGTCATCCAGAGGGACAGGGGTAGGGAGGTTAAGTATACTCTGTTTTATGGTAATGATTAAATCTATAAAGAATACATTTAAGGAGTCACAGAGCTCTTGTGTAGGAGTAACAGAGGGAGTTGTTCTGTCACTATTGCAAAGATCATTCACTATATTGAACACATCTTTTGATTTGTTCTGTGAGTTTAGGATTTTTTCTGAGAAATAGTCGGTTTTGTATTTTAGAATAGATTTTTGATAATTCTTCCGAGCCAAGCAGTAAGTCGCTTTGTCATGTGGTAGATACCTAGTCCTCCATTTCCTTTCTTTTTGAATTACTTCGAGTTTTGGGGTCTTCAGTTGTGGAGTAAACCATTTATGTGCGTCGTTAGGACGTGAGCGGGGAAAATTCACACAAGGTGCATGAGTATCGGCTGCCAGTTGGAGCCAGTGTGAGAGGGTCTCCTCCATAATGTCAATATCTTTAGTTATTGAGGGCAGGGTAGTGGCCAAGGTGTCCAAAAAAGCCGGTGTGTTAATGCCCTTCCATTTCCTAATTTTTCCACCCGCCCGAAATGGCTGTTTCGTGCTCCCGTCAATAGTGAGTGTAAAATGTATAAGGAAATGATCAGACCAAATACAGGGATCTATGGAAGGAGGGGATAGTGATAGGTTGTAGCACCATATTTGGTCTAGGCTATGGCCTTTCTCGTGGGTGGGAGAGTGAATCTGTTGGGTTAAATTCAAATCCGAGAGTAGGTCCTTGAGTTCTGCTGCCTGAGGGTCCGCCTCAGTATCATCGAACCAGAAGTTAAAGTCCCCAATTAGAGCAATTTTCGGGTAATTTGTTACAAGGGGGGCCAGTTGTTCGGCCAATGATGCGGAAAAGGTGGGCATAGATTGAGGGGGCCGATAGATCAGAACTAATAGAAGTAAATGTAAATGTAAATGTGGGTGTACTTGTAAAGCGCACTACGACTCCAAGGAGTATCTAGGCGCTGAAGACCGCTGGGGAACCCGTCCTGGTTTTCCCTGTGAGATGGTCCCTTTCTGGGTATCTCCAGGGTGAAACCAGGCATCCCCGCCGTCTGTGGGGGGCCGTTGTAGAGATGAGGCAAGCTTAATGCCCAGAGTTGCCGAGTGTGTTCCCTGGTTAGAGTAGGCACCGAGGCGAGAATTATCGAGTCCGTTTTGACCCTGGTCCACAACCCTGCCGCGTCGGGAATTGAACCCTGGTCCCGGGCCGTTCTCTGCTTACGGGTCTGCCGCCTCTAACCAGTGAGCCACACCACTCCACTCCAGAAGTGCTCCGCTATCAGTATCAGTCTTAAAAACGATATTCTCCGTGCCAGTCAGAACGAGAGAGGGGAGTATTATAAATTTATGAGTGTTGTGGATAATGGCAGCCACTCCTCCGCCCTTTTTGCCAGCAGATCGGTTGGCAGTTAAAATATAATAATCAGATGGAAGAGATGCAGGAATATCTGGCAATGAATCCTGGGTAAGCCAGGTTTCAGTTAAAAGCAAGATGTCAGGTTTCTCAGATGTCAGTAATAGAAATATATCTACTTGGTGTTTTGCCATGGATCGCGTATTAAGGTAAATGCAGCGGAGTTTGATCTGTGGTTTTAAGAATAACTGATTACAAGTGTGTGAACGTTTGTTAGGGTTGGAATTGGAGACGGAATATTTAATTTTTGAAATGCCGTATAAAGAGGTGCGTTTTAATACGTGTGGGGGTAGGGTAGGGCAAAGGTGTTCAGGAGGTCTTAATGTTAGTAAATCATCAATGGAATAGGTGTGTTTTTGGTCATAAATTATGGTCCCTAGTCCCAGACGTTCGCGGACGGGCGCAGACGGGCTTACCTTAGGCGCACCTTCGGCGCGCCATCGGCGCGCCCGCTGCGCTCTTGAACACACATCGCGTTTTAAACCCTGCCTCCCCAGAAGAGCTAGACCGCTAGCTCCGGTCCAGCCCAATCCAAGATGGCACCTCGCCCTCCACACAAACGGCACAGTCAGCCGCGGTGGAACGGGGCGAGGTACAGTTCAATTAGTGCTTTTCCAAACAATACAATGCGCATAAATGGTGAGTGATACTTTAAAATTAGTTTAAGAAATGGTGTTACAGCACCGACAGCTTAAATCATGCCCGCGCTGTCTAAGGCTTTCTAAAAGTATTGTGCGCGGTGTTGCGCTATATGTTGCAATCAGTTCCCGCAGCGAACCCCAGGAGCTGCCACCAACCTGAGAGTCCTCGGAGGGCCCTGGGCTTTCAATCGTTTTAAACCCTGCCTCCCCAGAAGAGCTAGACCGCTAGCTCCGGTCCGGCCCGATCCAAGATGGCGCCTCGCCCTCCACACAAACGGCACAGTCAGCTGCGGTGGAACGGGGCGAAGTACAGTTCAATTAGTGCTTTTCAAAACAATACAATGCGCATAAATGGTGAGTGATACTTTAAAATTAGTTTAAGAAATGGCGAAACAGCACCGACATCTTAAATCATGCCCGCGCTGTCTAAGGCTTTCTAAAAGTATTGTGCGCGGTGTAGCGCTATATGTTGCAATCAGTTCCCGCAGCGAACCCCAGGAGCTGCCACCAACCTGAGAGTCCTCGGAGGGCCCTGGGCTTTCAATCGTTTTAAACCCTGCCTCCCCAGAAGAGCTAGACCGCTAGCTCCGGTCCAGCCCGATCCAAGATGGCGCCTCGCCCTCCAGACAAACGGCGCAGTCAGCCGCGGTGGAACGGGGCGAGGTGCAGTTCAATTAGTGCTTTTCCAAACAATACAATGCGCATAAATGGTGAGTGATACTTTAAAATTAGTTTTAAAAATGGCGAAACAGCACCGACATCTTAAATCATGCCCGCGCTGTCTAAGGCTTTCTAAAAGTATTGTGCGCGGTGTAGCGCTATATCTTGCAATCAGTTCCCGCAGCGAACCCCAGGAGCTGCCACCAACCTGAGAGTCTGTGGGACATGGTCGCGGACGTGCTGCCACAATGTCCGGAGGAGGTCTGGACTAAACTCGCCCAAGCCCTTGCGGAGGGTCGAGATGCGGCACGGTATTCCATCCGGTGTGGGCCGGATACCACGGACTCACTGGGCAGAGCGATGGCAACGACGGTGGCGATTCGTCACCACGCCTGGTTGAGGTACGCCAACTTTTCGGCTGATGTCCAAAACACCCTTATGGACCTGCCGTTTGATGTCTGTCGCCTCTTCGACGACAAGGCAGACCACGCGCTTGAGCGCTTTAAGGACTCCAGGGCTACGGCCAAGTCCTTGGGCCTCTCGGCCCCACGCCAGCAAACGGCTGCCTTTCGCCCCTTTCGTGGCCAAGGAAAGGGTGCCCTAACATGTCCTGCCAGCCACGGGCTGCAGACTACCATCCAGCGCGGTGGCGGACGTGGAAACCGCCGTGGTGGCGGTCGGGGACAAAGGCGTGGCCAGTCCACACCTGCCCCTGCAGCATCTGCCTCAAAACCCTCCTAGTCCGAGCTTTCAGGCCCATGTGACGCCAGTGGGGGGGTGGTTCACAATCACCACCACCACTGGCGCACTGTCACATCGGACAGGTGGGTGCTGCAAATCGTCTGAAGGGGCTACTCCCTCCCCTTCGAGGCGTCCCCTCCAGCCATGCCACCGCAGTACCACCGCATGTCGGGGATCACTTTAAACTTCTACAAGAGGAAATTACGGCCCTCTTGGCCAAGGGGGGCATCGAGCGCGTTCCTGGGCCAGAAGTAGGGTGTGGTTGTTACTCCCACTATTTTCTGGTACCCAAGAAGGGCAAAGGGGGCCTACGCCCTATCTTGGACCTGCGGAACGTCAACAGCTTCCTCCGGAGGGAGAGGTTCATGATGCTGACACTGGCTCAGGTCCTGGCTGCCCTAGACCCGGGAGACTGGATGGTAGCGTTGGACTTGCAGGACGCTTATTTTCACATCTCCGTCCTGCCAGCCCACCATGGTAGGCCACGAGCATTTTCAGTTTACCGTGCTCCTCTTTGGCCTTACCAGCGCCCCACGGGTATTCACGAAAGTGATGGCGGTGGTCGCAGCTCATCTGCGCAGGTAAGGGGTTTCAGTCTTCCCCTACCTCGACGACTGGTTGTTGAAGGCGGGCTCGCCCCAGACAGTTTTTTTTTTTAAAGTTTCTTTATTGATCATTATAAATCATCATCGCAAATAGTATTGTCCATATCTTACCAACATATCAGTAATACAGCTTTGACGTATATACCAGTATACATATATCAGTTTCATTTTTCAATTTTCATGAACATTACAACTCTATAACTCTCCCCTCCCTCCCTCCCAGCACTGGTTATTCCTTTACAACAATTCGGGTCTAGCGGTGTCACAGTCATAGTGCTCGTGTTAAGTAAACAGCAGGTTTCTCGTCCTCCTATAAGCATGTATTAACCAACAGTGTATAAGTTTGTGAAGGTCTGCGACTCGGCGCAGACGTGAGCATAGTGGAGCACATCCTATTCGCATATCGCTCAAATGAATACGGCCTATCAGGGTAGACCACGCTCTCCTTTCACTTCTGGAACTAGGTATGAGTTTAGTCAATGTGCTCTTGAAGTCCCATCTCAAACTCCGTTAGTTTTACGTTCCAATCTAGCGAGATGGGATGTTTTCGAAGCCCCCTCCGCTCTTCCCTGTGTAGTTCCAACCCTTCCGCCTTGCCCCATCTTAACACTTCCCTGCCCCATACCTCCACCTCCGGCGGCCTAGCCGACTTCCACCTCATCGTCACCGCCCTCATCGCCAAAAGCAGTGCCAAGTCCACAAATCTAGTAGTTACACTTCTCTTCCTCTCCTTGTGACCTAGTCCCAGTATGCCATACAATGCGGACGTGTAGGGTCTGCCGGCGCCAGACCACCCAAGATGCCGGTAATCAACTCCCAGTAATGGCCTAACTTGGGGCATTCCCAAAACATATGTAGGAGCCCTGCGTCCTCATATTGACATCTGGGGCAGGTGTCAGCCGCATCAGGGAACATAGCATTCAGTCTGTGGGGGGTTAAGTACGCCCTGTGCACTACCATGAGCTGTATGTATTTAAATTTGGGGTTACGTGACACCTTCCGTGGCAGTCGCAACACCTTGTCCCATTCCTTATCAGTGAGGGCTCTCCCTACGTCCTCTTCCCAGCGTAATTTAAGGGGCTGTAGTGAAATAGCCCTGCCGGTGTTGATGCCACTAGCCAGCCACCTTGTTAGACGACCACCCGTCCCCATGAGGTATAGCATAGTAGTCAACGTGTTCGTGTCCAGTTGCGACCCGTTTCTCACCCAGTGTGTGGTTATGTAATACGTGACTTGTGCATGCGTCATAAATAATGCCGGTGGCGCGTGGTGTAAGCGGGTAAAATCCGCATGCGCCATGAGCCTACCCTCTGAGAAGAAGTCCCCTACCTGTGTAACTCCGGCATCCGTCCAAAGCCTCAACCTCCTTTCCGTTAACAAGCCAGGACCCAGCGGGATACCCAATAACGGGATCGTGGGTGCATATGAAGAGTGTCTGTTCGTGTATCTGACCGCCTTTTTCCAATATGGGATTGCCAACTTAAGTAGCGGTGGTGCAGACTCTGGTATCTTGGCCTTCGGAAGCAGAAGCCGGTGTATGTCACCCCGCTGTCTGTCAGCGTCCATCATGTCCAGTTCGTGGAGATTGCGACCGGCCAGCCAGAAAGCTAGCCATTGTAGTTGGCATGCATATCCATAGGCGATCAGGTCTGGTACCCCCAAACCACCCTTGTCTGTAGGAAGTTGTAATTTTGCCAGGCTTATCCGCCGTCTGCCCGTACCCCACACCAGTTCGGTCACTATCGCGTTTAGGGACTTGAAAAAGGACATGGGTATTAGAACAGGCAAGTTCGTGAAGAAATAGAGCAGCCTCGGTAGCACCACCATTTTAGATATGGCGACTCTGCCCGCTACCGACAGGGGCAGAGTAGTCCAGAATCTCACCTGGGACTGCAGGGCGGTCAGGGCCTTGCCCAAATTGCCGTCCAGTAGGTCTTGTGGTTGACGATACACCTGGATTCTTAAGTATTTGAAGGTCACGGTTGCCACCTGGAATTGGTGTGGCGCAAACTGGATTTGCGAGCCATCCAGGGGTTTGTGGAATCCGAACCCATATGATTTGGCCTCATTGATCAGAAGGCCCGAGAGCCCATGGAAGTCGCTAAAAACCGCAGGTAAGGGGAGTAGAGGGCCGCCGACATCATGTAAAAATAACAGTATGTCATCTGCATACGCTGATATGATATGGTGAGTGTCGTCTGACGATCCCGGCCGTGGCTGCGAGAGTACGCATTTTTATCATTAATGGTTCCAACGCGATTATAAATAGTAAGGGCGACAACGGGCATCACTGCCTCGTGCCCTTCTCGATCTTAAACTGGCCTGAGACACATCTGTTGGTGCGAACCCGCGCCGTAGGGTTCCTGTATAATAAGGACACCCAGTTTATGAATTCCGGTGGGATCCCGAAACTTCTCATCGCTGCGAACATATAGTCCCACCTTAGGGAATCAAAGGCTTGCCTGAGGTCCAGGGATATGCACCCCTCTGAGTCCGGCCTCACTGTAGTGGGTGACATCAGCTTACTGAGTCTCCTTAGGTTCGGGCTCGCCCCAGACAGTTGTCAGCCACCTCCAGACTACGGCCGACCTCCTGCACCTGCTGGGGTTCTCCATCAATGTGCCGAAGTCACACCTGTGCCCCTCTCAGAAGCTCCTCTTCATCGGAGAGGTTCTAGACTCGGCGCAGTTTCGGGTTTATCCTCCTAAACAGCGGGTTCGGGATATTCAGGCTCTGATTCCGATCTTTCAGCCGTTATCCTGAGTCTCGGTCAGGTTGACGCTGCGGCTTCAGGGGCTGATGGCCTCCTGCATCCTTCTGGTGCATCACGCCCGATGGCGGATGCGGGCTCTGCAGTGGGACCTGAAGTTTCAGTGGGCCCAGCATCAGGGCAACTTGTCCGATCATGTCTTGATCTCGGAGGGCACTGCAAGACAGTTGCAGTGGTGGCTCACGGACCGCGATTGGGTCAGCGGCAGATCCCTCTCCTACCCCAACCGGAGTACGTAGTTGTGACGGATGCGTCCCTCCAGGGCTGGGGAGGCCACATGGGAGAGGCAGAGATCAGAGGCCTCTGGTCTCCGGCGGAGTCCCAGCTCCATATTAACCTTCTGGAGCTGCGGGAGATCCGGCTTGCACTGAAGGCATTCCTCCCCTCTGTCCTGGGGAGTGTAGTGCAGGTGTTCACGGACACCACCGCCATGTGGTACTGCAACAAACAGGGCGGGGTGGGGTCGTGGACCCTATGCCAGGAGGCTCTGCGCCTCTGGCAGTGGCTGGAACATCAGAACGTGACCCTGGTGGTTCAACACCTGGCAGGTTCCCTGAACTCCAGGGCGGACAAACTCAGCCGTCGGTGCATGATGGATCATGAACGGCGTCTGAACTTGGACGTGGCGCAAGTCCTCTTTCAGCAGTGGGGAGAGCCTTGGTTAGATCTATTCGCCACAGAACAGAACGCGCAATGTAATCAGTTTTGCGCGTTGGAATTTCCAATGCGGCACTCGCTCGGAGACGCTTTTTGTCACGAGTGGATCTACGGTCTGTTGTATGCCTTTTCGCCTATACCACTTCGGCCCAGAGTGCTGAAGAAGATCAGGCGCGACCGTGCCCAAGTTACCCTTGTGGCTCCAGACTGGGCACGAAGATATTGGTATCCAGTGCTACTCAGCATGTCTGTTGATCCCCTTGTCCGTCTGCCTCTTCAGGAGGACCTTCTGTCGCAGCAGCAGGGGACGGTCCTCCACCCTAACCTGTCCAGTCTCCACCTCCATGCTTGGAGATTGAGCGGCGACAGTTGAGGCCATTTGACTTGCCTCCTGAAGTTTGTACTGTGATTCTGGCAGCAAGGCGTCCCTCCACAAAGTCGGTATACGCCTGCAGGTGGAACAGATTTGTGGCATGGTGCACAGCAAAGGCTGTGGTTCCACTCTCTTCCCCCCTTTCTGAGGTTCTCCTCTTCCTTCTTTCTCTTGCCAAGCAGGGCTCTGCTCTGGAGCACTCTCAAAGGATACCTTTCTGCCCTTTCCGCCTTCTTGAGGCTACCTGATCAGCCTTCTTTGTTCAAGTCCCCGATTGTTAACAGATTCTTGAAGGGCATCACTCATATGTTCCCCCCTGTTCCTTTTGTGATGCCCCAGTGGGACTTGAACCTGGTCCTGACTTAACTGATGTGCGCTCCCTTTGAGTCGCTTCATAACTGTACTCTCCTTTTTCTTGGGCTTAAGACTGCTTTCCTGGTTGCCATCACCTCTGCCAGGAGAGTGAGTGAGCTCCAGGCTCTTTCCTCTAAGCCTCCTTTCCTTTCTGTCCATCCGGACAAGGTTGTGTTGCGGACAAGACCCTCTTTCCTGCCCAAGGTAGTCACAGCCTTCCACATTGGGCAGTCCATCACCTTGCCCACCTTCTTTCCACCTCGGCATCCCTCTAAAGAGGAAGAGCGGCTCCACCGGCTGGACCCAAAACATGCGCTGTCATACTATATAGATCGCACACGCCAGTTCCGGGTGGATGACCAACTCTTTGTTGGTTACGTGGGCGCTAAGAAGGGACGGCGGTGCACAAACGGACCATCTATTGGTGGGTCGTGTTGTGCATCAAGGCATGCTACTCTTTGGCTAAGAAGGAGCCTCCTGTTGGGCTGAGGGCCCATTCCACACGGGCCACGGCGGCTACTACTACCCTGGGCTGGGGAGTCCCTTTGCAGGACATCTGTCAGGCAGCTACGTGGGCCTCGCTGCACACGTTCGCAAGACACTACTGCCTGGACAGCCAAGTCCGGAGGGATGGCTTCTTTGGCTGCTCCGTTCTCCAGGACTTTCTGGTGTGATCATTGGTTCGCAGGCCCACCACCGGGGTTGGTATTGCTGGGGTATCTATTCTAAGGTAAGGAATCTAATACTAACCTGTTTCTTTCAGATGCACAAGTTACTTACCTTCGGTAACGATATATCGGTAAGAAACAGTAGTTAGTATTAGATTCCTTACCGCCCCACCCATCCTCCCCGTTCTGCGAACCGATATCTAGGGTTAAGGTCATCCCCTTTCAGGGCCCTAGTTTTTATGGCACCAGTGTTGTTTTTTATCATGGCTCTGCGTTTTCTGGCACAGAAAAGCTGTGTATAAGAACTGACGTCAGCGCGTACTCCGGCGACGTCATCCCGACGACGGATGCGGAGCCGCAGACGACGCCTACCGACGCGCAAGGGTACTGCTACGCAAAAATTTCCGGATCTAGTCTAACGCCTGGGGATATTCTACGGTAAGGAATCTAATACTAACTACTGTTTCTTATAGATATATAGTTACCGAAGGTAAGTAACTTGTGCTTCTAGGGCGATTGGCAAAGGGCGGTAGTCCTTGGGGTTCTTAGAGACTATACAACAGCAGGATAAGACAGTTCACCTTGATTGTCGAGTGAAGTGGCAGGCAGGAGTTTGCGCCAAAACTCAGCAGCTAGATCTCAGTTCTCTGGTTCAGCAGCTCTTCTATGTCCTCTTCTTTGGGTCTATTGAATCTGAAGGCCTGGGTTAAAGGGTGCCAACTAGAATATTCCATTTAGAGGCTTTAAGTGGAGTACCAGGTAGAAGCCAATGGGCTACCTACCTTATGGTGACTACACCCTCTGTATAACCATTTCTTGTGGGGAGCAGGCATAACCCTGACCCTAATTCCCTCCAACATAAGATGGAGAATTCCTAAAAGTGAGGTCCACATCAGCTGTCCCACCTTAGGGATGGTGCTGGCTAAATGTGGGCCCACCTCCTAATCTAGCATACGTTTCCTGTTCCTCCCGCCAAACAGTAGGGTCAGGAAAGCGTTGTGGCATCTTCCACTAACTGGAGAGGCCTGGGTCGCAAATTAAAGGTGGGATGACCTTTGAAGCTTCCCTGAAGGCAGTTCCAGCTTGGACGAGGTCTGAACACCTCTGTCCAGAGCAGGCTTTGTTTCCGTCCTCTGAGAGCGAAGGCTCTCGCTCCAGGAGGCCAGAAACAAGTATAGGGATGGCAGTCTAGCTGAGACCAGTCAGCAACCGCATTAGTAGTCAATAGGTTTTCAGGGGTATTTATTAATAAATCTGTTACTGGCGGATATATTAAGAGAAAATGTTGGGTAGCTGTAGCACTCTGGCTTAGTATATGGTGCTCACTTATGTAAGTGCAGCACCCTGCACTAATCCAGACAACCCTTATGATGATTTTAGTGGTAATAGACAACCTTAGCAAGCTCTCTAAGTGGTACCTGTGGGGAGCAGCCTTCTGGCATAGTCCAGAAGGAGTGTAAGGCAGCTTGTTTTACCAGAACTTAATTTTATTGGTGTAGGTTAAATGAAAAAGAACCACACAATGTGTTTATAAAAATATGTAAATTAAGACACTCACTAATACATAACCATATCTCCTACCCAGAGATATAACACAATTCACACAATACTTTGCAAATAAAACAGGTAAGTAGCACAAATACATGATGGTCTCCAGTGGGAGAGCAAACCATATACTAAAATAGTGGAATGCGAACCACAACTCAAGACTAGAGTGGACCCAGAAGATATAGAAGAGCCAGGAACCCAAGGAACCACCAGGGGTGAGTATCTAGGAACCCCATGGAGGTTGTGTGGAGAGTGGCAACACAACTGCATACTCAAGTCAATGGGTAAGTCGCAGTTGCAATATTAAAGAAAGACCCTTCCCAGTGGACCCTGAAGAAACCCTGTGGAAGACAGAAGGTTAGAGAGTCACCCCACTAGTGGATACCCTAGAAACTAGGATACCTAGACCAGTGAAAACGGGTGCATAGGTGCAAAGTGACCTCAGAAATAGCTGTTTAACCCAATGGAGGACTTCAGTAAGATGCACCTGCGAAGAAGGTGAAAGTGTCCGGTGGAACTCAAAGGTGGATTCAAGATGTGAAATACCTGCAAGCAAAGGGAACAGAGTCTATGCCACTCAGGAGTGACCGGGAGGCACGGGAGACGAATGCCCACTGATGTCGGAAGATACTGGAGAATTGACGTTGACCTTGGAGCTGCAGCTGTGTTGACCAGGTGACGCTAATGAAGACCAGGAGCCGTTCACGATCTCTCCCACACCGATGTTGAGAGCTGAGGGGTCAGTGTCCGTCAGGAGCACCAACAAGCGCTGGCAACTGCAAACAGCGTGGTAGGCGAAAAAGGTGCACTGTCAGACCACCAAGGTCCAAGTGACTCACCACGAGCAGGGGATTTGGAGTAGGCCCGAGCAATCAGGGGAGTCCACTGGAGTCAAGAGGGGCCCTCAAGAGGACCCCCAGACCGGAGGCACAGGAGTCGCAAGAAGACCTCGAGCTGCTTAGCAAAGATGCAGGCCCACGATGCAAAGGATGCGATGGGGATGGGGATCTTGGCTGCAGGAGATGTTCAAGACTGGAGCTTCTTGGACCCCGAAGATCTCTGGTGAAGAGTCAACAAGCCTTGGCAACTGCAAGTCGATGCAGTGCACAGGGGTTCAGTTCCTGCGGTCCAGACGAGGTATACTGGCCTCAAACTCGGCGAGCAGACAGTGCAGGACTCAAAGAAATTGTAGAATCACCACCTGTGTTGCTGAGACTTTCGGACAGACCGATCAGCTGTGTTGCAGTGCCTGCAGATGCAGGGAAGTGACTCCTTCACTTCAAGGGAGATTTCTTCAGGTGTCTTGGATGTCCACAGGCCTTGGGAGGATCCTGTATGGAGCACAGGCACAGACCTAGCAGCAGCCTTGCAGGACAATGAGACCAGGAGCATCAGGAGTCTTCCCAGTTGCAGTCTTGGTGTCCATGGTGAAGTCCAGCTAAATCCAGAGTACCCAGGCGGTCGAAGATGAAGTGGCTTCGGATCTGAATCTTGTCCCACAACGTATCTAGGGACCCACCCACAGGTAAGCCCTCGAGTACCCCAAGGAAAGAGTTGGGATGATTCAGGGGTACCTCCCAGATGAGGGGCCGAACAGTGGGGAGGATACTCCCATGTTCTTTGTCTAGTTTCGTGCCAGAGCAGGAGCCACTGGCTCCCTGAACTGGTTTGAACTGGAGTATGCAAGGAGGGCACCATAGTGTCGCTGGCAAGTACCCCCACCCTGCCCCAATACAATAAACCCCGTATGGGAAGTAGTCACACCTCCCTGTGACACACTATCTATTGTTCTGCCTTCCCCTGCTTGAGCTTCGCTTCGCTTAGCAACAGGACGGCAGAAACATGTCTCTAGTCGACAGCAGCCCTAGCTGGCTGTCCGGATCTGGAAGACTGGCACTGGGAGGTATGATTCCATGCACTGTAAAGCTAGCTCCTCAGGGAGGCCCCCTGGGGAGCTTTGCAGTGCATGGAATCATACCTCCGACACCGTTTACGGATTGGTGTATGATTCCAACATGTTTGATACCAAACATGAGAGGGTTCGGAACAGCCAGTTTAGAGATGGTCATTACGTAATGACGCATGGCCACTCCATATGTTGTAATGGTTGATGCACTTACAACCCAGGAAATTGACTCTGAAGGTTGTAGGGGTACCCTCACACTTAGAACCGAGCATTCTGCCTTCTGGATTTAAAGGCCTGGCTTAGGTGTGACTTACAGGTTTTAAGTGCAGTGACCTCAAGATATAAGGAAATATATATCGGTTGTGAGCGATGCTGGTGTAGGAAGGTGTAATCTGACTATATGGTTACTCCAACTTTTTTTCCTGGCGTATGGCTGGTTTTCGACTCAGTTGGCCTGGGACCCTGCTATTCAGGGCCCCAGACTATCTGCTTTCTCTATAAAATGGACTCCATGTACTTTAAGTACATACCAGATTGGTTACTGGGTCACCCTTGTGAGCCCCTGTATAGTGTACCATAGGTACCCAGGGCATAGGTGCACCCTAGGCCTACCAGTGGCTACAGCATGTATTTTGCCACCCCTGGTTTGCCTTCCAAACTGACACTACAGGTCTGTTCACACAGGCTGGGTAAGGTGGTGTAATCACCCCTTACTTAGACATAGTATACCTATATATATACCTTTACATATAGACACATATACACCTATAAGGGACTCCTATGGTAGGCCTCGACAATCCTGGAGGCAGAGTGCTTGGTTTTATGTGAGAGGGTGCCCTAGCATGAGCTGTGAGCCGCTCTGCAGCTTTCGGAACCATCTCCTTATAGCTGTTCTATGATATCGCCATACCATATACTCTTAAGTGCATTATAATCCTCGCGGGTAATGATAGGCTTTATCAAAACATGTCATGTAAGGTGTCAAACACTTTGGAATACTACCCCCCCCTCGCCAATTCTGGCGGCGGGGGTAGCTTTCCACCTTTCTAGAGGGAAAAGACATGTAGGTTACCCGGTCAAAGTTAAACAGAGCCTCAGCATCACAAAATGGATGCTGCTGCCACAGACACTAGTTTGACCTCCTGCTGCTGGACGAAACTCCGGCAGGGGAGGCCTGGACAATAGGTTTCCTGTCCAGGGAGGTGCTGGCACCTCCCCAGACAGGGGTTTAGTGTATTGGGACAGGGAGGGCTGCATTCAGTGAATGCATCTAGACACTGCCTGGGGCACACAAGGTGCTTCATGCTTAGCCCAGTTCAAACCAGTTGCTGGGACCTTCGACATTCCATTCTGACTGGAAGACGGAAGACATCTCCCTTGTGGTCAAGGAGTGACCACCCTGTGCAAACAGGCACCAACAGCAACTTTGCCAGTCTGCAATTTCAATGCTCCCATCGGAACCCGAAGACTCTGCGAGTCAAGAACTGGACTTCCAGACTTCTCTGACCCCAACCCACATCCACAGCAAAGCTTAAACACGTGGCAGACACGAGAGACGTGGGACCGGACATCTTGGACATCCTGCATTTTGGTACCTGTACTCCTTTCCTGAAGCCTCAGTAAGTTTTGCATTGGGGTACGAGAAGCCCCAGCCCCGAGCGTCATTTGCACTGAAGCCCAGGCCCCCACACTCGGCGAGTGTCTCGTGGGCCCCGCTCTTGCCTTTGAGCTCCACGTGTCTTCCCGGTTCCTTGGCCGTTGGCTTGTGAGCCCCCTGAAGTCCTTCCTTTGAATTTTACTTGCTGTCCTGGTTACTCCAGGCTTGCTCCAGCTTCGCTACAGAGGAGAAGCGCCACAGAACTTGCTGGTCTGCAACAGAGCCAATCTCGTCATCCTGCGTGGGTTGCGGTTGCCAAGGCTTGTTGGGTCCAATCCGGATACAGACACCGCAGTCGTCTAGATCCATCGTGGGACATTTCGAATCCAGCTCCTGGTCATCTTCGATGCCTCCTGGACCTCGTGGCTGAAGAGACAAGCTCACCTTCTTCACCTGCAAAGCACCCAACATCACCTGGTTCCTTCCTGGTACCTACCTGGTCACTGGCTAGTGACCCAGACTCTGTCCCCTCTGCTTTCAGGTTCTTCACATCTCCGATCCACCCTTGGATCGGCCTGGACACTTTTCCTCTGGTCGCCTACAGCACTTCTTTGCAGCTCTCCATAGAAAACGACGACGAAACCAGACACGAAAAGACACCTGTGCACCCGGCTTCCCTGGGTGAGGTAACACGAGTACTCCAGTGCTCCCGTGGGTCTTCACTCTCGAAGTGTCCTAGTTTAAAAGGGTTCCATCCTAGTCCATCCGGAAGTCTCCTTAAATTATAACTTTGACGATCTCCATAGACAGTCAATGAGAACCTGCGCCTGTATTTAGACACTGCATGCACTACTTCCTAACCTTTGGTTGTTTAGTGTAGCCCCTGCGATTCTACAGGCCATAGGCCTGCTTTCTAACTCACGTGGTACTTATACCACTTTCTTAGTATATGGTTTGTAAGGCTCCTAGGGCATAACGTATACGATGCAACTTATCGTATATTAACTGTGTGACTTGTATTGTATTTTTACCTCTGACCTCATAAAGAGTGCAGAGGGGTTGTGTTTAGATTAAATACATATATATTTGATATATACCTTGTGTGGTGTCCTTTCATTTGGTATTCAAGTGAATATATATGGTAAAACAACTTGCTTAACCCGCCTACTGAAGTCTTAGCCTGAAGACTGCTGGTTCATGCTACCACTAGGATAGCTTTCTATAAGGTTGACTTTACAACCACCATCAATAAGGGTCGATTAGGCTGGTGCAAGGTGCCCACTAGAACTAGTGGACATCATATGCCAGGCTAACTTCTCACTTTGTTAATGTAACAAGGGAACCCAAACAGTTGGCTGAGGACCGTGGGGAATTATGCTTTAGAAGACAAGGGTCCTAAGCTTATCAAAATAAAGAGTATAAGTGAAATATAGGCCATAATAGGAGACTATATTTGTCCTCTGTCCAGCCGGACAGGGTATTTATTTAGACACAATGAAAAACAAATGTATGAATAGTTATTAGGCACAATCCTGTACCTTACTCAAGAGAGACAAACAACACATGAAAGAAAGGATTCCACAGGCAAAAAAGAGCAATGCTGGCCACTTTTTAAATCCGTATTCAATTAAAGTATTAGCCAGTCAGTGCTGAACACAACTAGGATAAAACACAATGGCTAGGTTGTGAACGCACTACTAAAAGTCGATGTTTCGATCCCTTTTTGCTCTAATTACATGGGATCATCCTCAGGACTACAATTGACAACATTTGCCTGCCTGTAATTATAGTACAACCGCCTGTTGTGGAGGAAGAAGGAAGGAAGAGAAAAGTGATAGCCAAAGGCTGAATTAAAAAATGCAGCTTCAACATGTCAAACTGTCCAACTACTTTGTACATTTCACAATTATTCGGAATCGACTTAACGTGATCTAATTGGTGTTTAAAGCAAGGTGATGGTTCAGGGGCTTTCATAACCGAGTGCATGAGTGACTGGTGTTAATGCCTTCAATCTCGATTAGCTGACAGTTCGGGAGACCTTTGCGGATATAAATGATTACATTCGTTTCATTTAGGTAATATGATCTATGCGTTACCATTTGTAGCGAGTTTCCGCCGCTTTCGAGTGATCAGCCAAACGTGTACATTCATACAGTGTCCTAGGTGTGTTTGCGCATTAAGTTTCCTTGGTGACCGAGAAATGGCTTACCAATTTCAGGGCTCTCAATATTGGGGGCGTGTGGCGTGCCCGCCTGTAAGATTGGCTGACAATGCGGTTTGCAATTATCCCGGTCCGTGTGCTGGACCTGGGGAAAAGAAGGTGCCCGTTACGCACTTATTATTATATTCCAGGGGCCGTGTGATCTCAGGGCATACAGGAGAAGGATTTTTACCTGATTCTCAAAGTCCGTGCAGTGGGGATGGGCTGCCGGTCCTTGTATGTGCCACAAAGAATATTTCTGAAACATGAATGGGGATTTGCTAAGAAATTAATTACTATAGAGCGGCGCAATAGTTTCATGCCGAGGAGTGAAATAGTGGGAGTTACCTGTGGTCTGCTAGCCTACGTCCAACCGGGCTGATTTCAACTGTAGGGTCCGCAGGGGTAAAAATGCGTCTAGTAAAGGGAGGGGAAAGAAGACGGATCAATCTGTGGCAATTGAGTTGAATCTCGAGATGCCTGAAATTCCGTTATGAATAACCGCAATATATGCGCGGTTGTGGCTCTTACCTTGGTGGTTTGTTAATCATGTTACAGGTGGTTTTCTGGTGGCCGAGGGGAACAATGTCCTATATCTCCATGCCGTATCGGTTATACTGTGGAGTCAGGTCGGGTATCGCCGCTACGACTATTACGAGAATGGAATAAGGGAACGAGTCAATGATTTGGTTACCCTTCAGAATAGCCCAACCTTTAATAAGTCAAGCGTGGTTTCTGGATTTTACCTTAGTAGTACAATGACTACGTGGAAGTTGGGGTTCGGGTGGCCGGGGGAGCGATGTCCTCTCGATCCGCTGCTTTATTTTGCAGTCTGGTTCGGTAGTAGGCTCGTGTTGCTTAAGGCATCAAGTCGATGGAAATAGAGAGAGGGCAACTTGTGGCGGCCATTTTGGAGCTAGTCTTTCATGACTTTCGGTGGACATTTTGGAATGGGTAATTCCTAAATGACTATTCCCGGTGGCTTATTTCGGGCATCAATTTTAATGGCAGCTATTGATGATTATTCATTGGAATAAGGGAAAAGGGAAAGGGCACATTTCACATTGCGGCGCAAGAATATAGTGCACTCCCCCCACTATCAGCACAATCACACCTGCACTTTATTCTTGCGCCGCAATGTGAAATGTGCCCTTTCCCTTTTCCCTTATTCCAATGAATAATCATCAATGGCTGCCATTAAAATTGATGCCCGAAATAAGCCACCGGGAATAGTCATTTAGGAATTACCCATTCCAAAATGTCCGCTGAAAGTCATGAAAGACTAGCTCCAAAATGGCCGCCACAAGTTGCCCTCTCTCTATTTCCATCGACTTGATGCCTTAAGCAACACGAGCGTACTACCGAACCAGACTGCAAAATACAACAGCGGATCGAGAGGACATCGCTCCCCCGGCCACCCGAACCCCAACTTCCACGTAGTCATTGTACTACTAAGGTAAAAGCCAGAAACCACGCTTGACTTATTAAAGGTTGGGCTATTCTGAAGGGTAACCAAATCATTGACTCGTTCCCTTATTCCATTCTCGTAATAGTCGTAGCGGCGATACCCGACCTGACCCCACAGTATAACCGATACGGCATGGAGACATAGGACATTGTTCCCCTCGGCCACCAGAAAACCACCTGTAACGTGATTAACAAACCACCAAGGTAAGAGCCACAACTGCGCATATATTGCGGTTATTCATAACAGAATTTCAGGCATCTCGAGATTCAACTCAATTGCCACAGATTGATCCGTCTTCTTTCCCCTCCCTTTACTAGACGCATTTTTACCCCTGCGGACCCTACAGTTCAAATCAGCCCGGTTGGACGTAGGCTAGCAGACCACAGGTAACTCCCACTTATTTCACTCCTCGGCATGAAACTATTGCGCCGCTCTATAGTAATTAATTTCTTAGCAAATCCCCATTCATGTTTCAGAAATATTCTTTGTGGCACATACAAGGACCGGCAGCCCATCCCCACTGCACGGACTTTGAGAATCAGGTAAAAATCCTTCTCCTGTAAGCCATGAGATCACCTGGCCCCTGGAATATAATAATAAGTGCGTAACGGGCACCTTCTTTTCCCCAGGTCCAGCACACGGACCGGGATAATTGCAAACCGCATTGTCAGCCAATCTTACAGGCGGGCATGCCACACGCCCCCAATATTGAGAGCCCTGAAATTGGTAAGCCATTTCTCGGTCACCAAGGAAACTTAATGCGCAAACACACCTAGGACACTGTATGAATGTACACGTTTGGCTGATCACTCGAAAGCGGCGGAAACTCGCTACAAATGGTGACGCATAGATTGTATTACCTAAATGAAACGAATTTAATCATTTATATCCGCGAAGGTCTCCCGAACTGTCAGCTAATCGAGATTGAAGGCATTAACACCAGTCACTCATGCACTCGGTTATGAAAGCCCCTGAACCATCACCTTGCTTTTAACACCAATTAGATCACGTTAAGTCGATTCCGAAAAATTGTGAAATGTACAAAGTAGTTGGACAGTTTGACATGTTGAAGCTGCATTTTTTAATTCAGCCTTTGGCTCTCACTTTTCTCTTCCTTCCTTCTTCCTCCACAACAGGCGGTTGTACTATAATTACAGGCAGGCAAATGTTGTCAATTGTAGTCCTGATGATGATCCCATGTAATTAGAGCAAAAAGGGATCGAAACGTCGACTTTTAGTAGTGCGTTCACAACCTAGCCATTGTGTTTTATCCTAGTTGTGTTCAGCACTGACTGGCTAATACTTTAATTGAATACGGATTTAAAAAGTGGCCAGCATTGCTCTTTTTTGCCTGTGGAATCCTTTCTTTCATGTGTTGTTTGTCTCTCTTGAGTAAGGTACAGGATTGTGCCTAATAACTATTCATACATTTGTTTTTCATTGTGTCTAAATAAATACCCTGTCCGGCTGGACAGAGGACAAATATAGTCTCCTATTATGGCCTATATTTCACTTATACTCTTTATTTTGATAAGCTTAGGACCCTTGTCTTCTAAAGGCTAACTTCTCACATCTGGCACTAGCTTACACAGGCTGTAATGGTAGGCCTGTAGTCACAGTTTGAGTCGTCTCTTATGGGTGGTATAATATGTGCTTATGCCCATGGGAGACCCCTGATGTACCTATGCCATCGGTACCTGGGTACCATATACTAGGGACTTAGAAGGATAAACCAGTAGCCAATCTGGAGTGTACCTGAGTACTCACCATGTCCAATTTAGGGGTGAATGAACAGAGGATGGGGCCTGGTTAGCTGGATCCCAGCCAGACTAGTCAGAAACAGCATAACACCAGGCGAAATGTGGGGGTAACCATGCAGCAGGATCCTATCTTCCTACAGTACCAAATATCTTAGGGTACAGTGAAGCCATCATGAAGCTGGGGACTTCACAATAATAGTTGTCTAACCCATTTACTTGTTATGGCTTCCCTGTTCACTGTGTCTAAGACTGGGCTTCAACATTGTAAGGTCACATCTGCTCAGGCTGTGTGCCATGTTGAATCTTCATTTTTTTCTGCATCAAAACACCCTGACTGATTGGCAGTCAGCATGATCGTGGCGAAGTTCTTCCTAGAGTGGCACAATTTGCTTCTGCCCCAGTGGACCTTTCTGTCCCAATGCCCTGGGTACCAGGAAGGGTACAGGGAGGCTGAAGTCATGTCAAAAGTGGAACAATGGAACCATTTTGGGAAGGACTGGAGACCTGGTTGGCAGGGACCCAGTGTGTGAGAAGTTGGCCTGGCATATGCTGTCCACTATTCTAGTGGGCACCTTGCACCAGTCCAAACAACCCTTATTGATAATAGGTTTAAGACAACCTTTATTGAAAGCTATCCTAGTGGTAGCTATGGAGAGCAGTCTTCAGGCTAAGTCTTGAAGGAGTGTAAAACAGCTTGGTTTACCAGATTATAACCTCTTGAATGTCTAAATGAAAGGAGAACCCCACAATTTATACATAAAAAATATATGTATTTATTACTAAACACTCTCTAGTAATCTCTTTATGAGATTACAGAGCAAAGTACACAATTTAAATGCAATAGAACTTCAGTAAATAGCAAAATATACACTGGGCCCGGGGGGACTGTTAGACCTGGCACCATTGGCGTGAGTCTCCCTTCCATTTTTACTGTTGCCTCTTGTATTTTTGTTGGTATTAGATGCTTTGGGCACTGTGCCACTGCTGTTCAGTGCCACAGTGCAAGTGTTCCCTATTGTAAATTCATGTATTAATCAGTGGTTCCATGTTTGGCTATTTGGTTTACTTGTCAGACCCTAGTCTAGTGCACTGAGTGTGCCCAGGGCGTGTAAATCCAAATGCTGCTGGTGGGCCTGCAACACTGGTAGTGCTACCCACAGAAGCAGCCTTGTAAAATGTGTCTAAGGTCTGCCATTGCAGAGCCTGCATGCAGTCTGGTACTGTCATACTGACTGGGCTAGTGCACCCACTTCCCAGTCCCTAAACCTTCCCTTTTCTTCATATCAGTCACCCCTATGGTAGGCTCAAGGGCAGGGCGCATTGTAAGCATAAGGTAGGACAAACCCTGATGTGTGTGGCATGTCCTAGTAGTGAATTACAGCCATTTTCGTTTTTCACTATTGCAAGGCTACCTGTTCTCCATAGGCCAGAATGCCAGAGAGAGGCCAGAGTTTTTACATTTTATAATCCTAACTGTCTCAGGGAACATGGTAGAAATTCGAGTTTAGTGTGCCTGGACTCAGAATAATAAAATACATCTTTTAGTGAAGTTGGTTTTAATATTCTGTGTTTGCAAATACAACTTTTAGAAAGTAGGTATTTGCTTGTCTAACCATTCAAACCTGCCTCTGCTAGTTTGTGTATTCCTATGTCTGGTTTTGTGAGGGACAGGGCTGGGGAATTCCAGGAGACAGGCTGAGTCACCCAGTGGTGAATAGAGAGATCTGCATCTAGATGGGAGGGAGGAGTTGCACCTGAACATAGAATAGGGCTGTGCATGCCTTCCACAATGCTGGCTCCACCCCCTGGGTAGCGGCTGATGTCTCTGCCCTGCACACTGAAAGAAGAGAGGGAGTCCTGTAAACGAAGTGCTCCAGGACTGTGCTTGCCTTCCACAATGCTGGCTCCACCTCCTGTGGGACGTCTGATATTTCTGCCCTGCATTATGAAAGGAAAGGAGAAGTCTGGTAAACAGAGTGCTTCAGACTGGTTTGGACTGGGCAAATGCCCCTCTCCCCTCAGAGAACAAAGGATTTCTGGGTATAAATATTGGGACTCTGATCCCATGAAACTAGATCACTTTGGACTACAGGAAGAAACCTTTACTGAGGAGAGGAACCTGAAGAAACTGAGGAGAGACTATTTCCAAGCTGAAGTGCTGCTTGGGGGATTGGCCTGCAGTGGTTGCCTTACAGCCAAAGGAAGGAGAAAGGAACTTTGTGTACCTATGCTTTCAACTTGTGAAGGATCTCCAAGGGCTTGGAAAAGAGCTTGCCTCCTGCTGAAGTCTCAGGGACAACAGACTTCACCCCCCAGCCCCCCCAGAGTTCTTGTGGAAGTGCCTGTTGCTGTTTTGGGCCTTCTGGGGAACTGTGTGTCGCAAGGAGCTGGAAGCGCGACTCAACGAGAAGAGGCGTGTCGCCGTCGCTGTGCCTGCCATCGCAACTCTGCAGGAGGGTGTCGCCGCTGTAACTGTCGCACTGCACCGCATTGGAGAGAAGCGTGCCGCAACGAAGAGGAAGCTTGTCGCTGCTGCTGCCGTCGCAACTCCGAAGAAGGAGGGTGTCACCGCTGGGGCTGTCGCACTGCACCGCATCAGGAGAAGAATCTTGCAACGAGGTTGGAGCGTGTCGCCGTGCCTGCCATCGCAACTCCGAAGGAGGGTGTGCGCGCTGTAACTGTCGCACTGCACCGCATTGGAGAGAAGCTTGCCGCAACGAAGAGGAAGCGTGTCGCTGCTGCTGCCGTCGCAACTCCGAAGAAGGAGGGTGTCGCCGCTGGAACTGTCGCATTGCACCGCATCGACCAAGAGCACCTCGCATCCCCGAGAAGCGCGCCACCGTCGGAGCTGCTGCCGTCGCATCTTGGATGTCACCGCTGTAGTTGTAGCATCGAGCGGGAGCTTCATGCATCGTGGAGAAGAGCGTCGCCGCTAGAGCTGTTGCCGTCGCATCATAAGGGTGTCGCTGCTGCAGTCCACGCTTCGAACCGAGAGTTTCTCGCATCCTCGAGAAGCGTGCCGCATCTGGAAGATCTTCACGTCTTTATTTCTTTGCACCTGACTTTGCCACATTTCCCATCGCTGCGACATTGCTTGTCGTGGAAGTGCAACGCAACCTAAGGTACATTGACGCAGTGTGTTGCATCTAAGAACTGAACTGAACTGAACTAAGCTTAAATCTACTGTGAGAAAGTGGCTCTATATACACTGGACTAGAATGGAGTACAGTGTGTATAGAGTCCACCAACCCCAGAGGTATAACAGAGGTAAAAGTCAGAACTGACCTTATTCTCCAAAGTGGTAGCTTGGTCGAGCAGTAAGGCAGTACCAGAGGACAGTGTAAAGCATTTGTTGTACACACTCAGTCAGCAAAAGGTTTCGCACACTCAAGGACTGAACTCATGGCCAATTGTTTTTATATCCACAGATATAGTTGTTTTATTTTTAGAACCAACAGTTATAAAAATATACTTTTCTCGTTATGAGTACTCTCATGTAATTACTTTGCAAAGGAGCAATAAACTTTGTGCACACAATTAATACAGTATTGACAGTAAGCAACACAATCCTAAAACACACTATAGCATTGAGCTTAATGAGTTTTCCACATGTAAGTACAGTTGATTACTATACAGATTACTTTAGCAGTCCCAGGACCAGATCCAAGATTCAGTCCTGGGGTCTAAGCTGAAACCAGATTAGCAAAAACGTTTTAGTTACTGTAGTGAATTTTCATGAATATAAAGCTGTTGTAAAAGTTCCACACCTCGAAACTTTTCAATGTAAATCTGACAATGTTATTCAATGGGAGAAAATTCAGGTTGCAGGTAAAGTACGATCGCGTTACTTTTGTAATCCAGCACTGGTCTCCTGGGGCCAGCACTGGGGTCTTAACTTAAAACAGGTAGGTAATTGCGCTTCAGTATTTCGTATGATTTTTAAAAAATATTTCAAGTTTTCAAAAGTAGACACTTTGAAGAAATTTCATAGAAAAGCAGACAATGGGTTCCTATAGAGAAAATGGAGATTACTAGTAAACCCGGTACGGATTACTTTTTCGGTTCAGTACTGGGCTGAAAGGTACAGTACTGGCTTCTCACCTGATCACAGATGAGTATTTTGGAATTCGGAATTCGGCTGATTTTATATGAATATTTTCAGTTTTCAAAACTTCACACTTAGAAGAAATTTCATAGAAAAACAGTCAATGGTTTCCTATGGCAGAAATTTAGATTACTAGCAGACACGGTTGTGATTACTTTTGTGGTTCAGCACTGGGCTACAAGGTACAGTACTGGCTTCTCTCCTGATTACAGGTGAGTACTTTGGATTTCGATATTCGGCTGATTTTAGGTGAATATTTTAACATTTCAAAACGTCACAGAAGAAATTTCACAGAAAAGCAGACAATGGTTTCCTATGGCAGAAATTTAGATTACTAGCAAACACGGTTGTGATTACTTTTGCGGTCCAGTACTGGGTTACAAGGTACAGTACTGGTTTCTCTCCTGATCACAGGTGAGTAATTCTAAATTCGTTATTCGCCTGATTTTAGATGAATATTTTAAAGTTTCAAAACTTCACATTTAGAAGATTTTTCGAGTCAAACCAGTCAATGTTATCCTATGGCAGGAAAGTGGGTCATCGGTTTCCAGGTGGGTACTCGACTGGTGAAGTTAAGGTTCTGGGCATAGACTCAGGGGTCCCCCAGGGTCAGGTAGGTACAGTTAGTACACCCTCAGCGGCACTGGGGTGCCGGGTGCAGAGGTAGTTAGGCCCAATGTTATCCAATGAGAGGCAGGGGGCCTTCGGTTGGTGGCTGCTGGCTAGCAGGCCGCGTGGCTGTGGGAGCTGGGCTCCTGGTCACTTGCTCAGGGCAAATGGGGAAGTAGAATAGGGTACAGGTTGCACTGCCAGGGGCACTCGGGCGGCTTGGTGCAGGGTGCTTTAGAGCTGTCAGGCGCTCAATGTTATCCAATGAGGATCTTGAAAAGGGAACAAAGGATGCAGGCTCGGGGACGGTGGATCTTCAGGAGCGACCAACACTTCGAGGGGTAAGTTGGGATCTTGGAGGATAGGTAGGCACCCAGGAGTTGGGCACAGGGGGCTGTGGGGCGCCGGGTGCAGGGGTGTCTTTTGAGGTCGGAAAATCTTACCCCCTGCTGGTCGCGGTCGGAGGGGTCCTTTGTCCTGAGGCTGCAGGCGTCGTCGGGGTCATTGAGGAGGGTCCTTGGACACTGGATTCCGAGTCAGAATCGCCGGGGGATGTCCTCAGGGTCTTGGTTCACTCCAGCACAGGCCAGGCTTGGCGGGTGCATAGGTGCAGGGTTCGCGGTTCCGGGCTGATGCCAGGGCTTGTTACTTGCTTTGAGCAGTACCACTGCTCGTGGGAGACCCAGGTAGTCAGAGTCACAAGGCAGTCAGGTCCTCTGGGGTTTTTGAGGTTGCTGACCACTGAAGACGCTGGGGTTTAACAGGAGCAGGCTAGAGGGTGAACAGGCCGGCAGGGCTGGGGCCAAATCAGTTGGTGTCTTCCTCTTCTTAGCAGCTGCACGGCAAGTCTTCTTGTTTCTTGTTCTTCTTTCTTGTTTCGGTATCTGGATCTTAGGAAGGAAGGCTCAGGGAGCCCCTAAATACTATATTTAGGGGCATTACAGGTAGGGCAAGGGCAGGGACCAATATGTCCTGTCCTGTGGTGAGTACACCCCCTAGCCTGCTCCTCTCCTGTGGGAGGGGGGCAGGAGCCTAGCTGGGATTGGGCAGGGCTCCCCATATACAAGATGGCTGGAGCCCGGTGTCGTACTTCACCTCGCCTCCTCCACCTGAGAGGTGGAATTGGCAAAGGTTGGCACACCCCCCTTCCTGACATAGTTTTTTCCCGCCAGTCTTCCCGCCATTGTGGGGGTAGAACGGGTGGAGGCCAGTTGCTGGGTACAGCAAATGGTCTGGAGAAGCTCTCAGAGGCGGCATGCCTTTGAAGCTTCCCCCTGTCCATCCCTGGGGAGGAGACATAGCACCTCGCCCAGGATGTACATTGTTGCTGGCCCAGGAGAGCTGGGGGCTCTCCATCAAGGGGTCCAGCAACATGTCTGCTGTGTGGCAGCCTCTGCAGCCACTCAGCCCAGACGTGGATTGTAGGTTAGGTTTCAGGGGGCCTCTCTAAGATGCCCTCTGTAGTGCATTTTACATTAAATCCCACACTGGCATCAGTGTGGGTTTAATGTGCTGAGAAGTTTGATATCAAACTTGTCAGTGTTCTGTGTAGCCATTATGGTGCTGTGGAGTTTGTAATGACAACCTCCCAGCACCATATACTCTTAATGGCATCACTGTACTTACAATGCCCAGGAATGGCCCTGGGTACTGTAGGGGCACGGGACTCATGCACCTGTGCTCACACCACTGGCATAGGGCACCCAGCTAGAGGGGTGGCTGATGTATGCCAGGGCAGTGGGGTTGTGGGCATGGCACACAGGGATGTGTGCCATGTCGACTCTTTGTTTAGTTTTGCACCTAGACACTCAGCCTGCAAAGGCAGTGTGTGGGTGTCAAGGTACAGGACCCCTAAGGGTGGCACAATAAGTGTTGCAGCCCTTAGGGGTCTTCTCTGGTCACAATGCCCTGGGTACCATTTACTAGGGGCTGATATGTGGCCAGAGATGCCAATTCGGTTTAGGCTTTAGTATAATTTTTAGGGAAGAAACACAGGCCCTGGGTACCTGATTGGCAGGGACCCAGGGCACACCTAGGAAAAGTGCATCAGGTATCAGTGTGGGGGGGGGGGGGGGTACTGCAACAGGAACTCACTTTCTCACATCTACCATCTTAAAGTAATCATAGTGTGTGTTTTTTCGTTTATGGTCTTGTGGTAACTATATAAATGTAGGAAGGTGGATACCTGACTATGGTTACCCCAGATTTCTTGCCTAGTGTTTAGCTGGTTTTCGACTTATTTGGCCTGGGGTCCTGCTAATCAGGGCCCCAGGCTATCTGCTCTCACTGTAAAATGGACTCCATGTACTTTAGGTACATACCTAATTGGTCACTTACCAGGTCCGGAGGGGGGAGGCGAGGAAGCCCCCATTGCAGCCGCCACCGACAGGAGTCTTCTTTTGCTGTGGATAGCGCCGCCGCCCTGGGACTACATCTCCCGGCAGCCTCAGCGGCGGCGCTGCTCTGACACCTCACGGGAGCGCCAGGAGGCGCCTTTAAACTGCGCTCTGCTCGGCGGAGCGGGGGGGTCACTTACCAGGTCCGGAGGGGGGAGGCGAGGAATCCCCCATTGCAGCCGCCACCGCCAGGAGTCTTCTTTTGCTGTGGATAGCGCCGCCGCCCCGGGACTACTTCTCCCGGCAGCCTCTGCGGGGGCGCTGCTCTAACACCTCACGGGAGCGCCAGGAGGCGCCTTTAAACTGCGCTCTGCTCGGCGGAGCGGGGGGTCACTTACCAGGTCCGGAGGGGGGAGGCGAGGAAGCCCCCATTGCAGGCGCCACCGCCAGGAGTCTTCTTTTGCTGTGGATAGCGCCGCCGCCCCGGGACTACATCTCCTGGCAGCCTCAGCGGCGGCGCTGCTCTGACACCTTATGGGAGTGCCAGGAGGCGCCTTTAAACTGCGCTATGCTCCGCATCGCGGGACGCCGGGCGAAGCCCGGGTAAAGGGCGGGCCCTCTGTGTCACGAGGAGGACGGGACGGGGCCATCCCCTTGGCTTACTGTTGGGAGGAGGTAATGAAAGACACTTGATTCATTATTTGTTTTTCATCCATTGTCATTGCCCGACCTCAAGGACATTTTCACTGCTGATCCGTATGATTTGCTGAGACTTATATTGTTACATCTAAACCACACCATGACTGATAAGGGGGATAGTATAGATAGCACAACTTTCTCGTGGTTAGATGAGTTAAACAACTTGTGTAAAACCTCTCATACTGTAGTGGAATCACCGCTTCTTGCTGAAAGCTTCTGTGCATTGCCCGAAATTGGTAGCCCCTTGCAACCCCTCCCACTACCCAATAAAGTCAATACTGAAAACATCCAAAGGTCTCCATTTACCCAGTTCTCATCCGCTAAAAGGAATTGTAATGGGGTTAATTACATCGGGAACCAATCAGAAATCCAAAAACTGTGCTTAAACCCCACAGTTCCAGCTAGCAACTCTGCCACGACTCTTGAGGCCGTCGAGAATTTAGCCGGTTTAACATCTCCCCTACAACCGGGTTTATTATCACTTATTGAACAACTGGCCAGTTCTATTATTTCTCCATTAATGGAAAAAATAAACGCACTAGGGGACAGGCTGACTGAAATGGAGGAAACTATCAAGTCTAACTTGCTAACCAACAAATGTCCTGTAACATCAAATAGTTCCCATCCATCGCCCCCTCCCAAAGACCCAAAGACAGTCATGCAAGACAAAAGGGTTCCATTACAAACAATAGCCCCTAACGTACCAGCCCCAACAGCTCTCAAAACCTCTTTCAAACCCGCTTTTCCGCAACGTGTTGCCCGTAGACCACAGAGTAACAAAGTTTTTTCTATGCAACTCCCACCGGAGGCAGCTCCCTTTGTGTGTGTCCTAGCGGGAGTACCAGTTCTTACCCCGGGAAAAAACGAGAGACAACACGACCTGCTGAACAAAGTTACATTTTGGCTGTCAAAAAACAGACCTTTGCCACCGAACCTCGAGGGCACAATAATGAGTGTTAAAAGGGTGGGTTGGCTGTGTTCCCTTCCCAAAAATATTGCTGGCGACCTAGTACTCGTTAGATTTAGGCAAAGACACATCTTTCCGTACCTGCGTCTCTATGCACCCCAAGTGGGAATTGGCCCAATCTCTGTATGTGATTTGCATGATTTTTACCCCAGAACGACGTACATCCCCTCACCTAGCCCAAAGGCAGGGTGCAATATGTAAACAGGTAGTGGACATTGTGTATGAAGCGGCCATAGTCTTCCGAGTTATATCTGACATGAACTGTTTTCTTACAGTCCCAAATTTTGGAACCCCTATTAATTGCTGTTTGATTTGACCTTAACTTGTGAAAAGTACACTATAATTAATTAAGATATTATTTTCCACAGGTTGGATAAAATGTTTTCCTCAATTATCACCTTTTATGTGTTATCACTGTATGACGTACGTCTTTTTGATAACATTTAATTAGAGTCTTTTAGACAAATCCCTTGGTTAATCACAACCAATCACTTTCCATCCAAAAACATGGCTTATGATGTGATCTTGTATTATGTAATTTACGCATTGTGTTTTCTTCTTTTAACGTATTAATTGTATTTTTGTGATGTCTTTTATGGTGAATCTTACCGAAATAAAGACGTATGAAACTGAAACTGAGCTGACATACCTAATTGGATGTTGGGTCACCTTATGAGCCCCTGTATAGTGTACCATAGGTACCCAGGGCATAGGTGCATGCAAGGCCTACCAGGGGCTGCAGCATGAATTATGCCACCTCTGACTGGCCATCCAAATTGACACAACTGGCTGATCACTCAGCTGGGGCAAGGTGGTGTAATCACCCTTTGCTTTAGATATAGTATACCTATATCTAACCTTATATATAGACACATATGCACCTATAAGTCACTCCTATGGCAGGCCTTAACAATCCTGGAGGCAGAGTGCTTGGTTTTATGTGAGATGGTGCTCTAGCATGAGCTGAGCTTGTCTACAGCATTCGGAACCATGTCCTTATAGCTGTTCTATGATATAGCCATACCATATACTCTTAAATGCATTATAATCCTCACGGTTATTGCTAACTTTAGTTTGGCTTTATCAAAACATGTCGTGTAAGGTGTCATACGCTTTGGAATACTACCCCCTCGCCAGTTCTGGCGACGGGGGTAGCATTCCACCCTTTTATAGGGAGAAGACATGTTGTTCCTGTTAATCCAGGTTAAAGTTAGCCAGAGCTTCAGCATCACAAAATGGATGCTGCTGCCACAGACACAAGTCTGACCTCCTGCTGCTGGGAGTCCTTCCAGCGAGGGACGCTTGGACAATAGGTTTCCTGTCTTGGGAGGTGCTAGCACCACCCCAGACAGGCCATAGTGTATTTGGACAGGGAGGGCTGAATGAAATGAGACACTGCCTGGGGCACACAAGGTGTCCCATGCATAGCCCGGTTCAAACCAGTTGCTGGGGCACTCCAGCTCCAGCTCTGGCACAAAACTGGACAAAGGGAAAGGGGTGTAACCACCCCCTTCCCTGGTCCCACCAATAGGAGGGACCTAGCAGGTAATCCAGCCCCTCAGATTGGTATATAGGTAGGAGCTGAGTCAAGAGACTTTAGATTTATCCTGAACTGAAACTTGAAATGAAACTGTGGACCTTCGACATTCTACTGAACATAGAAAACTGAAGAATCTCCCTTGTGGTCAAGGAGTGACCACCCTCTGCAAACAGGCAACATCCAGCGATCTGCGGTTTGCTTTGTCGACGCTCCCGCCGGAGCCCGACCACAGAGCCTGACAATAACCAGACTTCCAGACTTCCCTGAGCACGATCCACAGCCACAGCAAATCTAAGACCCGTGGAGGCGATGAGAGACGTGGGACCGGCCATCTTGGAAAACCTGCACTTTGCTACTTGTGTAGCTCCTGAGGCACCCTCGAAGCTGTGCATCGGGGATTGAGAAGCCCCAGCCCCGAGCACCTCCTGCACCGACGTACAGCCCTCCACACTCCACGAGTGCCGCGTGGGGCCTGCTGGTGTTTTTGTACTTGACGCGTGTGTCCGGTTACCTGCCCATTGGCTAGTCGCCTCTGTGACGATGAACCTCTGAATCTGAACTGCCTGCCTGGTTGGTCCAGGTGGGCCCCTGCGTTCCTGCAAAGGAGAAGCCCCATAGACCTTGCTGGTCTAACCCGAAGCGAATATTCGATTCCTGCGTGGGTTGCATTTGCCAAGGCCTGTTGACTCCAATCTGGAAGCCGACACCGCCAGCAGCGAGATCCTTCGTGGGACAATCCGTATCCAGCTCCTGGTCATCGTCGATGCCTCCTGGTCCACGTGGCTGCAGAGTCAAGCTTCACGACATCACCTGATTGCTTCGCGACATCCCCTGGTTCCTTCCTGGTTCCTTCCTGGTCACTGGCTAGTGACCCAGACTCTGTCCCCTCTGCTTTCAGGTACTCTTCATCCTCGATCCGCCCTTGGATCCAACTGGACACTTCTCTCCTGGTCGCCTGCAGCATCTTTCTCCAAGGCTCCATAGGATTCTGAACGAAACCCGACACACTTTGACACCTATGCACCCGCTTCCTGTGGGTGAGGTAACGCGAGTACTCCGGTGCTCCTGTGGGTATTGACTATCCTAGTGTCCTAGTTTTCAGTAGCTTTCTCCTAGTCCATCCGGAAGTGTCCTTAAAAGAACTAATTTCCATTTATTTCCTTCCCATTATAACTCTATGGTAACTCGCGTGTATGTTAAGACACTGCACACGCCTCCCGTCGGCCTCCTGCTTCCTATCCTTTGGTAGTACAGCGTAGCCCCAGCGATTCCCTACGCCCTAGGCCTATCCTTTGTTCGTGACGTGGTTCTTATACCACTATTTTAGTATATGGTTTTACGTGCCCCTAGGGCCCTACTGTGTATTGTGCAATTTATTGTATGATAATTGAGTATCTTGTTATGTGCTTGTGCCACTGACCTCATAAAGAGTTCAGAGGGGTTGTGTTAGTAATAAATACATATATATTTTATATATAACCTGTGTGGTGTCCTTTCATTTGGTATTAAAGGGGTTACATATGGTAAAACAGCTGGCTTCACATGCCCTCTTGAGTTTAGCCCAAGACTGCTTTGTCCATGCTACCACTAGGATAGCTGGTCTATAAGGTTGACTTTACAACCATCACCGTAAGGGTTGTTTGGACTGATACAGGGTGCCCACTAGAATAGTGGACATCACATATCAGGCCAACTTCTCACAGAAAAAACTATTTATTTTTTATATAAAACCTGTGAGGTGTCCATTTGTAGTGTTGTCACTGTGTTACTGTATGTGGTCAAAACTGCTTAACTTACATAGCCTCTGAAATAAGCCTTGACTGCTCGCGCTACTCAGTCTAGAGGTTGAGTAGGGGTTATTTTAGGAGTGTAATCCCATTGTCCTGACTAGAGGAGAGGGTCCCTATTTGTCACAAGTACCTACCTGTGCCAACAAGAGACCCACAAATTTAACAGGGACCAAACCATATATTAGAAAGTGGTATAAGAACCACGACTTGACTTAGACACAAGGCCTAGAGCCTGTAGAATTGCTGGGACCACAAGGAACCAACCAAGGGGACTCACGGGGGACGCATGTGTAGGAGAGTAGGGTCTGCTTCCTATGGTCACCCCCACTTTTTGCTTTGCTTTACTGGTTTTCGACTTAGATGTGGCTGTGGGCCTGCTAATCAGACCCACAGCCCAGATGCACTCTCTCTAAATTCATACAATGTACTCTAGGTACATCCACAATTGGGAATTGGTTCACCTTGTCAGCCCCTGTAGAAGTGTACCTTAGGTACTCAGGGCAAGGCCTACCAGGGGCTGCAGCATGTATTATGCCACCCCTGGCTGGACACTCAAACTGACACAACTGGCTGATCACTCAGCTGGGGCAAGGTCGTGTAATCACCCCTTGCTTAGGTATAGTATTCCTACATCTACCCTTATATATAGACACACAGTAACCTATAAGTCACTCCTATGGCAGACCTTAACAATCCTGGAGGCAGAGTGCTTGGTTATGTGTGAGATGGTGCTCTAGCATGAGCTGAGCCTGTCTGCAGCTTTCGGAACCATGTCCTTATAGCTGTTCTATGATATCGCCATACCATATACTCTTAAGTGCATTATGAAACTGCATTAGGCGCCTGAGGCTTGAGCCGGGCGGGCGTTTTTTTCACTGCTAATTGCATTTTTAAATCTTTCTGTCGTTTGCTCTGTGTGTCCTTTCCCCCCCTGCACCAGCGCGCTGATTTTCGCGCTGTGTGGTGCCTCACCGATTTGAGGGTGTAGGCTCTATTTTTAATAGTGATTTTACTACTATTTGCACATATATTCTGGGCACTTACTTTTTCTATGAGACCTCCCCCTAGAGTGTCGGGCTGACACTAGGGCTGATCCAGCTGGGTTCTGGGCAGAGTGACGGCGGCGGCCATCTTGGGTAGGGTTCCCCTCCCTTGGTGGACTGAGCCGCCAGTATTTAAACAGCGAAAACGTCCGTTTCGCTTAGATACTGCATTAAGCGCCTGAGGCTTGAGCCGGGCGGGCGTCTTTTTCACTGCTAATTGCATTTTTAAATCTTTCTGTCATTTGCCCTGTGTGTCCTTTCCCCCCCCCTGCACCAGCGCGCTGATTTTCGCGCTGTGTGGTGCCTCACCGATTTGAGGGTGTAGGCTCTATTTTTAATAGTGATTTTACTACTATTTGCACATATATTCTGGGCACTTACTTTTTCTATGAGACCTCCCCCTAGAGTGTCGGGCTGACACTAGGGCTGATCCAGCTGGGTTCCGGGCAGAGTGACGGCAGCGGCCATCTTGGGTAGGGTTCCCCTCCCTTGGTGGACTGAGCCACCAGTATTTAAACAGCGAAAACGTCCGTTTCGCTTAGATACTGCATTAAGCGCCTGAGGCTTGAGCCGGGCGGGCGTCTTTTTCACTGCTAATTGCATTTTTAAATCTTTCTGTCATTTGCCTTGTGTGTCCTTCCCCCCCCTGCACCAGCGCGCTGATTTTCGCGCTGTGTGGTGCCTCACCGATTTGAGGGTGTAGGCTCTATTTTTAATAGTGATTTTACTACTATTTGCACATATATTCTGGGCACTTACTTTTTCTATGAGACCTCCCCCTAGAGTGTCGGGCTGACACTAGGGCTGATCCAGCTGGGTTCCGGGCAGAGTGACGGCGGCGGCCATCTTGGGTAGGGTTCCCCGACCTTGGTGGACTGAGCCACCAGTATATAAACAAACGGCCATGACTCCGCGCAGCGGACGCGTTCAGCGGGAGCGCCGGAATCGCGCCGGAGTCAAGCCAGAGTCCAGCCCGTCTGCGCCCGTCCGCGGCAGGCCGGGGCAGGGGGCGGGCTCCACTGATAGGTTAGTACCATCTAGACTCTCTCTAGCTTACACCCATGCAGAGCTACTACGACTACGCCCATGTGTGTCCACTACATGCGCCCACGCACTTCAAGCAGATATTTTGCCGCCTAGATGCGGAATATGTCAGCAGGCTCTCCCATTCCTTAGGAGAATTACTAAAGACATTCCTAAAGTAAAAATGGCCCTAGTAAACTGTAGGTCGTTAAGAAAGCATAGGGTCCAAATACACGACCTACTACTGGCAGAGAACCTTGACGTCCTTTACCTTACCGAAACATGGATGGACGAGGATTCGTCTCCAGAGGCACTTGAGGCCACTCCTCCTGGGTACTGTCTACTCCGCCTTGATAGACACAAACAATGAGGGGGGGGGCTCGCCCTCATGTACAAAGCTGAGCTTGAATGCACTTTAGTGAAGGCTATTTTACCCAATAGTGAAAGTGGCCTATTCACTATTACTATAGGACCTAGAGATGTTATTCATGGGCTGCTGGTATACAGGCCACCGGGGGCGGCGGGACAGTTTGGCAGCCAGCTTCTAGAGTGTGTTACGCAAGCAGCTCTCCGCTATAAAAAATTCATTATTCTAGGAGACCTTAATCTCCATTTTAATGACATGACGTGCAGGGAAGCACAGGATGTGACTGCTGCCTTAACATCTTTAGGCCTCAATCTCAAATCCACTGCCCCTTCTCATCAACACGGTAACCTTCTTGACCCCATTTTTGCTAACTGGGAGGGTATCAATGTATCTACTCCGGTAAGAATAATCTGGTCCGACCACCTCATCATTCCGTTTACAACAGATAAAACTCCTTCAGTTGAGTTTTCTTCGAAACCTCCATTTGAGAGACGCAGAAAATGGAATAAATTCAATCCTGAAGGCTTTAGATGTGCACTTCAAAAAAATCCACCTTCTCAAAGTAACTCCCTGGAGGAAGCCTGGAACAAATACGAAGCATGGGTAACTGCTGCACTTGATGAGATAGCCCCTTGGACCACACAGCCACCTGCTAGGCACTCGAAAACTGCCCCGTGGTTCTCAGCTTCACTTAAACTAGCCAGGTCGAGATGTAAAAACTTAGAACGTAAATGGAGAGCTCAGTATAATCCTGAAGACAAACTTCATTATAAAAGGGAACTCAACACTTATAAAAAATTGTTAAAAACAGAAAAAAGCAGCTATCTTAAAAATAGAATCGATTCAGCCAAAAATCAAACTAGAGAACTATTTACCATCTATAGAGAGCTTACAGTTCCTACTAGACTGAATACACAAGACATCTACTCAGAAAAGCTGTGCGACTCTATAGCAGACTTTTTCATACATAAAATTGATAAAATTCACGCTACCTTTCCAAAGAATGTAACTCAATTGTCGAACCAGGCAGAAAGCAGCAACACTTCTATAGAAATGCCATGTCTCTCTTCTTTTGTCTTACCTGAAAAACATGATTTAGTAAGTATTGCTAACAGCATTCAATCTGGCTCACCCAGCGATGTCTGTCCTCCTGCTCGCTTTAAAGGACTACTGGAGACTACTATAATAGATCAGATCAGTCTCTTGGTGTCACTTTCCTTTCAGGAATGCCAGGTACCAGACGTATGGAAGACTGCCCAGGTTATCCCTCTAAAAAAAAAAAACAACATCCATATCACCCAGTTTCAAAATCTCCGTCCCATCTCGCTTCTCCCTTTCTGTGCTAAAATCGTGGAGAAGGTGGTGAATAAACAGCTTATGAGCTACCTAGAACAACATTCTCTCCTGCATTCCACTCAATCAGGTTTTAGAGCGGGTCATTCCACAGAATCAGCCCTGCTTTTTTCCACCGAAGGCTTGAGGAGAATAGTGGATGAGGGAGAGACAGCAGCGTTGGTTTTATTAGACCTTAGTGCAGCTTTTGACACCGTGCTGCACTCAACGCTGCTGTCTCGGCTGGTGGACATTGGAGTGAAGGGACGAGCTCTGGCTTGGGTGGAGTCTTTCCTGACCAATAGGAGCTTTCAAATGCACTGCCCCCCTTTTAAATCCTCGCGCAGAAATGTAGGCCATGGGGTGCCTCAGGGCTCGAGCTTGAGCCCTACTTTATTCAACATTTATATGGCACCCCTGGCCCGCATAGTCGAGAGTTTTGGGGTAGGCATTGTTAGCTATGCCGACGACACCCAGCTGTTGCTGAAACTTACTCCAGAGTGTAGAGAAGAGGCCAGTAACTTCTCGAGTTGCCTTACATCGGTAGCAGCCTGGATGGACCATAACTGCCTTCGCCTTAATGGCGACAAAACTGAGCTGCTGGTAGTGGGGAAATCAGTATCTGCTTGGTCACACTTGTGGTGGCCCAAAGAACTGGGTAGTCCCCCCAGTCCGGTAGAATCAGTGCGCAATCTGGGCATTACTATGGACTCGGATCTCTCCTACAAAACCCACGTGAATAAAGTCACAACCAAGTGTTTCGGCATATTGAAGGTCCTTCGTAAAATTCTGGACCTCTTACCTATAAATTCGAGAAAGACCATTGTCCACGCATTGGTAACCCCACACCTTGATTTCCGAAATGTTCTGTTGCTAGGGTTGAGCCAAAAAGGATTACATCAACTACAATGTGCACAGAATGCCGCAGCTCGCCTAGTACTCAAACTTAACCGTAAAGCATCAGGTAAATCTGCCCTAGTCAAACTCCATTGGCTCCCGATAAGAGAGCGTATCAAATTTAAATCTCTTTGCTACGCTCATCGCATAGCTCTAGGCAAAGGCCCAGCCTATCTGCAAAATTTACTGACGATACACCGCCCCACTAGAGACCTTAGATCTGCTGGCAGAATGATTTTTAAACTCCCGAAAATCACTAAAGCCAGAATGGGCGGACGCTCATTTAGATTTTTAGCGGCTAAACACTGGAACGAGCTCCCGCTTGGTCTCCGGATGGAGCCCTCGGAGAGTATGTTTCGAAGAAAGCTCAAAACTTTTCTCTTTCCTCAGGCCTAATCTTTTGGCCCTGTGGCCCTCCCCTGCTCTGTCCTCTTTTCTTTCTGTATAGTGTCTAGCGCGGGGACACCCTGTTTTGGGTAACCAGGCGCTTAATAAATGGTTTTAAAAAATAATAAAAAAATAAAAAAATAATCCTCGCGGTTGAATGCTAACTTTGGTTTGGCTTTATCTAACCATGTTGTGTAAGGTGTCATACGCTTTGGAATACTACCCTCTCGCCAATTCTGGCGACGGGGGTAGCATTCCACCCTTCTAGAGGGAGAAGACATGTTGTTGCTGACTATCCCGGTTACAGTTAACCAGAGCCTCAGCATCACAAAATGGATGCTGCTGCCACAGACACAAGTCTGACCTCCTGCTGCTAGGAGTCCTTCCGGTCATGGAGGTTTGGACAATAGGTTTCCTGCCTGGAGAGGTGCGAGCACCACCCCAGACAGGACTTTGTGTATTGGGACAGGGAGGGCTGAATAGATTGAGACACTGCCTGGAGCACACTAGGTGCTCCATGCATACCCCAGTTCAAACCGGTTGCTGGGGCACTCCAGCCCCAGCTCTGGCGCGAAACTGGACAAAGGAAAGGGGGTGTAACCACCCCCTTCCTGGTCCCACCCATAGAAGGGACCTAGAAAGTAATCCAGCCCTTTTTGGTTGTATAAAGGTAGGAGCTGAGTCCTAGGATTTTAGATTAATCCTGAAATCGAAACTTAACACGAAACTCTGGACCTTCGACATTCTGCTGAAGCTGAAGACTGAAGAATCTCCCTTGTGGCCAAGGAGTGACCACCCTGGGCAACCAGGCACCATCCAGCAAATCCACGGCTTGCTTTGTCTATGCTCCCGCCGGGACCCGAGCACAGAGCCTGACAAGACCCAGACTTCCAGACCTCTCTGACCCTCTCTTCACGTCTGCAGCATAGCTGAGATCCGTGTAGGCAACGAGACACGTGGGACCGGACATCTTGAAAAGCCTGCAACTTGCTAACTGTGCAGCTCCTGAGGTATCCTCGAAGCTGTGCACTGGGGATTGAGAAGCCCCGAATCCGAGCTCTACCTGCACTGAAGATCAGCCCTCCACACTCTACGAGTTCTGCGTGGGGCCCTTCTGCTTGTGTTCTGCTCGACGCGATTTCCGGTTGCCGGCCCGTTGGCTAGTAGCCTCTGTGACGACAATCCTTTTGAACAAACTCACTGGTCTGGTTGCTCCAGACTGGCCCTTGCCTCCCTGCCAACGTGAGGTGCCTCAGACCTTGCTGGTCTGCAGAAGCCTTCTTTGAATCCTGCGTGAGTTGCCTTTGCCAAGGCTTGTTGACTCCAATCCGGCAGTCAACCTCTCCATCTGCGAGAACCTTCGTGGGACAGCTCGCCTCCAGCACCTGGTCGTCCTCGACGCCTCCTGGGCCGCGTGGCTGAAGAGACAAGCTTCAAGACAGCACTTGATTGCTCCTCGACGTCATCTGGTTCCATCCTGGTTCAACCCGGTCACTGGCTAGTGACACAGACTCTGTTCCCTCTGCTTTCAGGTCCTCTTCATCCTCGATCCACCCTTGGATCCACCCGGACATCTTCCTCCTGGTCGCCTGCAGCATCTTTCTTCACAGGCTCCATAGACTTCAACGGCGAAACCCGACACATCTTAACACCTATGCACCCGCCGTGCATGGGTGAGGTAACGCGAGTACTTCGGTGCTCCCAAGGGTATTGACTATTCAAGTGTCTAGGTTTTTAGTTGTTTCCTCCTAGCTAAACCGGAAGTGTCCTAAATCCTTCTTTATCTAACTTCTAAGTTCCCATTGACTTAACATTGACTCTCGCGTGTGTGTTAAGACACTGCACGCGCCGCCTGTGGGCCTCCTACTTCTAAACTAAGGTTCAGATAGTGTAGCCCCAGCGATTCCCTAGGCCCTAGGCCTTTCCTTTTCTCGTGACATGGTACTTATAACACTTTCTTAATATATGGTTTGTTTCGCCCCTAGGGCCTAACTGTAAATTGTGCAACTTAACGTATCCTGATTAAGTAACTTGTTATGTGCTTTGGCCTCTGATCTCATAAAGAGTTCAGAGGAGTGTGTTAGTAAATACATACATATATATTTTATATATATCCTGTGTGGTGTCCTTTCATTTGATATTCAAGGGGTTACATATGGTAAAACAGCTGGCTTTACACGCCCTCAAGAGTCTTTTAGCCTAAGACTGTTCTGTCCACGCTACCACTAGAATAGCTGGTCTATAAGGTCGACTTACAACCATCACCATAAGGGTTGTCTGGACTGGTGCAAGGTGTTCACTAGAATAGTGAACATCATATACCATGCCAACTTCTCACAGCATGCAGTGTGAGAACACAGCCGCGAGACGCCGTTAGCTTCTATAGGGAAAGTCGTAGTTGGAATTTTAAAGATTAAGGACACTTAGGAGAGAACTTTGAGCAAACCCCTTTAGACTTAAGGGATTCTAAGGCCAACACCCACTGGAGCTCCAGAGTACCCGAGAGCTCCAGAGTACCCGAGTTACCTCACCCAGGGAAGTCGGTGCATAGGTGTCTTTTGGTGTCGGGAATCGTCATTGATTTCAATGGCGATCTCCTGCCAAGTGATGCTGCCGTGGAGAAGAAGAGTGTCCTGTGTGATCCTAGCCTGGAAGATGTGAGTAACCTGAAAGCAGAGGGGACAGAGTCTGGGTTACTTGCCAGTGACCAGGGGCGCGATAGACGAATGCCCACCTATGTCGTGTGATTCAGGTGTAAAGAGGTGAAGCTTGACTCTGCAGCCACAAGGACCAGGAGGTGTAGACAATGACCAGGAGCTGGATTCGAGCTGTCCCACGAAGGCTCTTGAGTTCTGAGGCTTCGGTGTCAGGATTGGACCCAACAAGCCTTGGCAACAGCAACCCACAAAGTCTGGGGACCCACCTCTGAGAGGGTTTGGAAAGAGGGGAGGCTACACCCATTTACTTTGTCCAGTTTTGCGCCAGAGCAGGGCTGGTAGCCCCTGCAACCGGTTTGCACTGGGCTATGCACAGGGACACCAAATGTACCCCCAGTACAGACTTCAAAGCACTCTTGGAGTGCACCCACCCAGCCACAATACACTAAAGCCTGTCTGGGAGGTGGTGACACCTCCCTGTGACAGGAAACCTATTGTCCAGGTCTCCCCTGCCAGAATTTCATCTAGCTGCAGGAGACCAGACTCGTGTCTGTGGCATCCATTTTGTGATGCCATGGTTCTTTTAAATGGTACCGGGTGTACTGGTGTGTACATGTCTGTCCCTCTAGAAGGGTGGACTCATACTCCCGACACCAAACACAATATGTTTCCTTGCAGCCATTCCAAAGTTAGCATTTACTGCGAGGTTATAATGCACTTAAGAGTATATGGTCTGGCTGCATCACAGAACAGCCCTGGAGAAGAGATTCCGAAGGCTGCAGAGGGGCCCTGCTCATGCATGTGCACCCTCTCACACATACCCAGCACCCTGCCTTCAGGATTGATAAGGCCTGCCATAGGGGTGACTGATAGGTTTATATGTGTAGTGATATAGGGAACCTATATTTAAGTTAGGGGTGCATACACCACCTTACACAGGCTGCTGTAGCAGACCTGTGTTGTCATTTTGGAAGACTGCCCAGGGGTGGCATATTACATGCTTCAGCCCCTGGTAGGCCTCTGGGGTACCTGTGCCCTTGCTACCTAGTGTACCATATACTAGGGACTCATAAGGGTACCCCAGTAACCAAACTGGAGTGTACCTAAAGTACATGGAATCATTTTAGAGAGGAAGCAGCTAGGCTGGGGTCTTGGATAGCAGGGCCCCAGCCAGACTAAAGTCGAAAAACAGTGAAACATCAGCAAAAAAGTGAGGGTAGCTATAAGAAGCAGATCCTACTCTCCTACACAGTGCACTTACTGTCAAAAATCACATCATGTAACAGGCACAAAGTTGGGGCAACTATGTCTAAAAGGGGACCTTTCCTACCATCATGCTCTGTATTGAAATCTCCTAGGCATTGGATAAGAAGCAACCCACTGAGGGTTTCCTCCAGAGGTAAAGCTGCCACCACTGTGTTATCATGCAGGCTTCCAGTCCTGGACATCTGCCAGGCAGCAACGTCTACTCCTGGACAGTCTGATCCGTAGGGATGGGCATTTTGCCTGTTAGGTCCTGCAGGACTTCCTTGTGCAAATTGTTCTGCAGAGCCACCTCCAGGGAGTTATTGCTTAGGAATATGTTGTGAGAAGTCTCTATCATATGAACTAGTTATTTACCTTTGGTAATGCCATTTCTGGTAAAGACTCTATCTAGTTGCAGATTCCTTACCGATCCACCCATCCTCCCCGCTCTGCGAACGGGGTTCTAAAGACAGGATTGTTCCCCTTTCAGGGCCCTAGTTTTCCACACAAGTGGTCAGTGGCTCCGCGCTCCTGGTGTGGAAAGTTTCAAAAAAGAAACTGATGCTAGAGGCCTGGGGTGGCGCCTATAAGGGCACCATGCACGTCACTTCCGGCCTGGACAACCCTACGTGGAGCCGAACTACGCCATCTACCAGAGCGCATGCATACTGCTCATGAAAAAGTTCTGGAATCAGTCCGACGCCTGGGATTAATTCTAGGGTAAGGAATCTGTGTCTAGATAGTGTCTACGACATAAGGCATTGCTGAACGTAAGTAACTTGTTTTTAGTACATGTATTTTATTTAGCATAGGTGTAATTCATATATATCAGTGCAGTTGTCATTCTTCTGGGTATCTTATTTGTTTTGCTACATTGTATATTGGCTCTGTCAAGCATCATATTGTTTTTTTAAGTATGTTATACTCCTTCTGGTGTATATTATATTACTTTTGCTGCGTGTCATGCATTTCAGGGGTTGTCATTTGTAGAGTTGTGATTTTGACATCAATGGCTTCCCATACTAATTCATTTTAAAGCTGATATTAATTCTTGTACAACACTATTCTGTGAGGTTTTGTTTTTAGTATTAACTTTTATTTTATTCAAGTGTACAGAACTGTTTACATATATCAGTTTAATGTTTTTTTATTTTGTAGCCTGAAAATATTCTTGTGGCTCTCATTGAATCTAAGCCAGTTGTGAAACTGTCTGACTTTGGTGATGCTGTTCAGCTGAATACCACGTACTACATTCACGAGTTGCTTGGGAGCCCAGAATTTGCAGCACCAGAAATAATCCTCGGAAATCCTGTCTCTCTCAATTCAGACATTTGGAGCATTGGGATAATCACATATGTACTTCTCAGCGGTGTGTCGCCTTTCCTGGATGAAAGTGTGGAAGAGACCTGTCTGAACATTTGCCGCCTAGACTACAGTTTCCCTGAGGAATACTTTAAAGGAGTCAGCCAAAAGGCCAAAGAATTTGTTTGTTTTTTACTGCAGGAGGACACCTCTGAGCGACCTTCTGCTGCACTGTGCCTCCAAGCGCAGTGGCTGCAGCCAGGAAACAGCAGCAGTCTTGGAACCATCGATGTTTTAAGATTGACATCATTCATTGAGCGGAGAAAACACCAGAATGATGTTCGACCAGTTGTTCGCATTAAAAACTTATTGCAGAGCAAACTTCTGACCAGAGTTTGATCTTGTGAAGAAATTATCTCATTCTCCTTCACCTGCCTCTCAGATTGGAGATGGAAATCTCTCCTTCCAATCGAACTGTTCAAGAGAAATTACTAACAGCCAATCTGCTGGTAGTATGTGTTAATGATAGCGGATTCTATGTCACCCTGTAAATTGCAATTTCTGGGATTGATAAATCCAAACCTGCTGGAAAACGGGTGGAGATTTATAACAGTGAACCCTGCTGGAAAAGGCAGGCCAAAGGTTTTCTGCTTCACAGTATTTTATTCCGATTGCGGAGGTGAAAAAAATATTTTTAAAAACAAAAGAACAGTTTTGCAAAATAAACATTAAACGTACTGTTTTGACGATAACTTTAAGAAAATAAATATGACTGTAAAATCATCTGTATTAAACAGCAAGGGAAGCCTTTTCTCGAACACATTCAGATAAACAATTATTACCCTTCAAGATAACAATACTGTTCCAAATTCTGATTTTTGCTTGCAGATCTTGTTCTCTTGTATTTATCTCATGTACCAAAACACTGCACTGAAGCCCAGGCTTATGTAACTGCATTCAAAGTCAACTTGTACATACATATAGGTCTGACTTATAAATAGACGTTGTCCCTGTTATCAATCTATAACCCTCCTTTCAAATGTTTTTTTAAAACAATTATGGTGATCCTCATTGAGGTGGAAGTTGTGGAGCATTCATTTTGAATGTGTCCCGCTTGTTGCGGCTAAAACCCAAGCTGTGTAGTCTGATGTAAATGTGCTCGTAATTATTTGTTTTATATCTGATCGGATGCAGTATAGTAACTACAATTTTATGCAACTATTAATGAAAACCTATGCTGTAACTTATTATAATACAAACAGCACATTATTAGTACTCCAAGTTTTCTAGTTTTGTTAACTGAGCCAGTTACCTTGTTATTCATATTGTTCTTGTCATATAATGAAACAAGTTTACTTCTGGGAGGTTAGTTTAAGGCATTTGCTACTACAAACTATTTTCTGAAATCCAATCATTGACAGAAACTGGAGGGATTTACTTTTATAATTATTTAAAATAGCCAAAATGTTTACTCCTAAATTGATGATCGCATTGTAGACTATTTGTGTGTGTTAGCTTCTATTTAACGGTATGGGTCTATTTTACAAAGGAGTCCCCTTAAAGCAGCTCTGCAACACAATACCTAGCTGTTACTGCTGTGACTCTTGTAACTGATTCTTGTATAGAACTTGGGCTATGTTCCTAGTAAATATGTTATTAGAACATAAATATTTAAGGAAGCTTTTAAATGCAACAATTTTAGTTAAATCGAAGCATCAAAGATGAATAAAATGAGACCTGCTTAGGTTTCATGTTTTCCATATGTGTTTTGTTTATTTTTGTTTTTTGTAAAGTTGTACAGAAATTTTTAAAAGGCAGATAGGAGATAAACTGGATTGTGTATTTGTACGAACCTCATAACATTATATTATGTTTTTCTTTTTTTGTGTACATTTTATTTTGCATGTATATTTTTGTACAGACATTTGTGTTTACACAATATGTGATGTAAATATTTTATTTTGACATTGTTTATTTAAAAAGAAATTAAACATTTTATATGATGCGTGCCTGAATTTCTTGCTTTGAAATCTTAAATGGGAGTTGGAAAATACTATTCCCACTTAATGTAATGTAATGTAATTTTAATTTGAATTTACAGAAATTTATATAGCGCACGTATACCACGCGGTTTCTTGGCGCTTGGAGGATGCTTAACCCGTGGCTGGGGTGGCGGGATTACTGAGGTGGGAAGGCGTGAGAAAAAAGGAAGGTCTAAGTGCCGTACGGAATTCGAGATGAGAAGGGATAGATCTAATGTGAAGAGGGAGAGAGTTCCAAAAAGTAGGGGCAGGACAGTGAATTTCAGGCCCCCAGATTTCTTTTTCTTGAACCGGGGGACAGAAAGAAAAAACTTGGCGGAGGAGCGAAGTTCTCTGTTGGGGCAGTAAGTACTAATGGCGGAGGAGATGAAATCAGGGGCAGTTCCAGCCAAGGCCTGGAATGTAATGCAGCCCAATTTAAAGAGAGCCCGTTCCTTGATAGGCAGCCAATGTAGGGATTGGAGTAGGGGAGTGACGTGATGGAATCTGGGCAGGCCATAAATCAGGCGGGCGGCCTGATTTTGGACTAACTGAAGGCGATGAAAGGCATATGCAGGAGCGCCGTTGTATACAATGTTCCCGTAGTCCAGCCGGGACAGGACCATCGCCATCAGAATTAATTTAAGGGCAGGGACAGAGAAGAACCGGGAGATTTTCCGTATAGTGCGGAGGGCAAAGAAACAAGAAGAGACAACGGAACTAATCTGAGAGTGGGGAGTGAGGTGTTTATTGAGTAAGATCCCTAGGGTTTTTACAAAGGGAGAAGGTGTGGGGGAGGTGCCCAAGGAGGGAGGCCAGAAGTTAGGGGACCAGGGACTGGGAGAGCTACCAGTGACAACAAGTTCAGTCTTGTCCGGGTTTAATTTCAAATGGTTGCTGTTCATCCAATCACTGATGAACAGCATGACAGACTGGAAGTTGAGTATACTGGTAGGGGAGTGTGACAGGTGAAAAATGAGTTGGAGGTCATCGGCATAGTTATATACGGTGACCTCCATGTGCTGAAGTGCAAAAATAAGTGGGAAAATATAAAGATTAAATAGTAGAGGAGAGAGAGAGGAGCCCTGGGGAACACCACACCGGACTGAGTGAGTGGGGGCAGTGAACTCAGCCAGGTGGACGGCCTGAGAGCGATCTCTTAGAAAGGAGATGATCCAAGCCAGGGCAGGACCCTCGATGCCCGCCGCCTTGACACGGGTGAGGAGGATGGAATGGTCAACCGTGTCAAAGGCGGCGGAGAGATCTAAAAGGACGAGGGCCTGGGGAGTGTGGGTGTCTAGCCCCTCTCTAAGGTCGTCCATGTAATGTAATGTGTATACTTGTAAAGCGCACTGTTGCCAGCCGGCGTCCTGGCGCTGTATACCACTGGGGAACCCATCCTGGCTTTCCCTGTGGGATGGTCCCTGCTGGGAATCCCCAAGGTGGAGCCAGGCATCCCCGGCGTTGAGGGGGCCGTTGTGGAGATTAGGCAAGCTAATGCCCAGAGTTGCCGAGTGGGACCCCTGGTTAGAATAGGCACCGAGGCGAGAATTATCGAGTCCGCTGACCCTGGTCCACGACCCTGCCGCGTCGGGAATCGAACCCTGGTCCCGGGCCGACTTCTGCTTTCGGGTCTGCCGCCTCTAACCAGTGAGCCACACCACTCCACTTACATAGGAAAGCACTATATCTGATAGAGATATCTGAAAGAGACACGTTAGTGATAGATTCCTTACCTTAGAATATCCCCAGGCGTCAGACTGGATCCGGAATTTTTTGCGTAGCAGTACCCTTGCGCGTCGGTAGGCGTCGTCTGCGGCTCCGCGTCCGTTGTCGGCGTCATGGGTGCCGTGATGATGTCGTTGGAGTACTTAGACGCCGCCTCCTCGTGCTGACATCTGTTCTTTTTTCCGCGCCAGCAGCGCAGATCCGGAAAAAGTGGTACCTTAGTCATTTTTTGACTAAACTTTTTTGATCATTTTTCGAGTCTTCGACTCCGAACGGTGCCGATAGGGATGCCAGGTTTTAAGCCCTGTGAGGACTGCGACCGACCCTCACCATCGGTGTCTCCACTGTCTCGGCGTCGACCACGACGACAAGACCTGTTCTGACTGCCGGGCCCTAACTTCAAAGGCTAGGCGGGAGCGGTCCCGCATCGACTCGAACTCCGGTAGTCGGCCCCGCGCCCCGAGAGGGCCAGGTCCGGACGGACGTCGAGGGACCGGTCGCGGGAGCAGAGCCATCATAGCTCCGGGAGTCGACATCACTCCTCAGGGTCGAAGTCGTCAGGTAAGCACAAGAAGTCGAAGAGACGTCATCGCTCTTCCGACTCCCCCCGTCGCTCGCGCGATGTGGCAGGGGGTTCGGGTGACACGGCCCACGTGGCTCCGTCAGAGTTGCGGGCGTCGCGTCCGGCCCCATACCCTCCAGTCCCTGGGCTGCGTGCGACGCTGGAGGAGATCGAGCAGTTCCTCATGGCCATGAGGTCACTCACTCCCCCGGCGGGCTCCGCGGCGCCTTCGGGCCCAGCGGACCTGTCTGGGGGACCTAGCGGGTCAGGGGCTTCGGCCCGACGCCGTCGGGTTCTTCGGCCCCGGCGCCACTGGCGCATTCGGGCCCGGTGCCGCAGGCCCCCACTGGATCCGGTTCCGGATCCGGGTCGTCGCCGGTTGACTTAACAACCTCCCCAGCACCGGTCCCTCAGGTGTCACCCCCGGCGCCGTCTTCGGACGGCGCCGTCCCCGATGCCTCCCTCGCTCTGGTTCCGGTGCCGGAACGGCGCCGCTGGGTGCCGCTTTCGATACCGTTTGGAGATTTTTACTTCAATGAACCGGCCCCATCCTCTGACACCCTTGAATATCAGGAGATGGGTGATGAGGAGACTTGGGAGGGGTCTGAGGACCCTCTGACACGGGAGTGTCAGTCCCAGGAGGATTGGACAGGTGGACTTGGGGATGCCAGTGGTCTGGATACCTCTCCGGACACTGGTTTTGTCTCACCTCCTACCGTGGCTATGGAGGAGGGGGCAGCCTACAGTGTGGTGCTGACGAGGGCAGCCAAGGCCTTGGGCCTTGAGCTCCCCGTCGCGGCTGTGAGGACTAACCTCCTCACTGAGGTCCTTGAACCGCAGTCAAGCTCGGCTGAGCCTCTGCTGCCGTTTAACGTGGCCAGATGCTACCGCCCGGCCCCGGGCGACCCTTGTTTCCTGTCCACCCACCCCACCCCCGAAAGCCTGGTTATTTAGGCTTAAAATTCCCAGACCACATTCCTGTCGGCTCCGCCTGACAGGGAATCCAAGAGGTATGAGCAATACAGCAAGAAGGTATTCTCCTCCCTGAGTCTGGGACTGCGGTCTTCCAACACCGCATGCCTCTTGGGCCGTTACACCCACTCCCTGTGGGATACGGTAGCGGACGTGCTGCCAGAATGCCCGTTGGAGGTACGGGCTGAACTCGGCCAAGCCCTTGTGGAAGGCCGAGATGCGGCACGTTATTCTATCCGGTGTGGACTGGATACCACCGACTCACTGGGCAGAGCGATGGCAACGACGGTGGCGATTCGTCGCCACGCCTGGTTGAGGTCCGCCAACTTCTCGGCTGATGTCCAGAACACACTCATGGACATGCCGTTTGATAGCCGTCGCCTTTTTGGCGACAAGGCAGACCATGCGCGCTTTAAGGACTCCAGGGCTACGGCTAAGTTCTTGGGCCTCTCGGCCACGCGCCAGCAATTGGATGCCTTTCGCTCCTTTCGTGGCCAAGGAAGGGGTGTACCCACACATGCTGCCAGCCACGCACCGCAGAGTAATACCCAACGCGGTGGCGGCCGTGAAAACCGCTGTGGCGGCGGTCGGGGACAACGGCGAGGACAGTCCACACCTTCCCCCGCAGCATCCACCTCAAAACCCTCCTAGTCCGTGCTTTCAAGCCCATGTGTCGCCAGTGGGGGGCAGAGTTCGCCATCACTTCCTCCACTGGCGCACTGTCACGTCGGACAGGTGGGTGCTGCAAATCGTCCAAAGGGGCTACTCCCTCCCCTTCGAGGCGACTCCTCCAGCCATGCCACTGCAGAACGACCGTGTATCGGGGGATCATTTGCGACTTCTGCAGGAGGAAGTTACAGCCCTCTTGGCCAAGGGGGCCATCGAGCGCGTTCCTGGGCCAGAAGTAGGGTGTGGTTGCTACTCCCACTAATTTCTGGTACCCAAGAAGGGCAAAGGGGGCCTGCGACCTATCTTGGACCTACGGAACGTCAACGGCTTCCTCCGGAAGGAGAAGTTCAAAATGCTGACACTGGCTCAGGTCTTGGCTGCCCTGGACCCAGGAGACTGGATGGTAGCGTTGGACTTGCAGGTCGCTTATTTCCATATCCCCCGTCTTGCCGGTCCACCGGCGCTACCTGCGGTTCACTGTTGGCCACGAGCACTTTCAGTTTACCGTGCTCCCCTTCGGCCTTGCCAGCGCCCCACGGGTGTTCACAAAGGTGATGGCGGTGGTCGCGGCTCATCTGCGCAGGTTAGGGGTTTCAGTCTTCCCCTACCTCGACGACTGGTTGTTGAAGGCGGGCTCGCCCCAAACAGTCGTCACCTCCAGACTACGGCAGATCTCCTGCACCAGCTGGGGTTCTCCATCAATGTGCCAAAGTCACACCTGTGCCCCTCTCAGAAGCTCCTCTTCATCGGAGCGTTTCTCGATTCGGCGCAGTTTCGGGTTTATCCACCCGAACAGCGGGTCCGGGATATTCAGGCTCTGATTCCTCTCTTTCAGCCTTCATCCCGGGTCTTGGTCAGGTTGACACTGCGGCTTCTGGGGCTGATGGCCTCCTGCATCCTTCTGGTGCATCACGCCCGGTGGCGGATGCGGGCTCTGCAGTGGGACCTGAAGTTTCAGTAGGCCCAGCATCAGGGCAACCTATCCGACCATGTCCTGATCTCGGAGGGCACTGGGAGACAGCTGCAGTGGTGGCTCACGGACAGCGATTGGGTCAGCTGCAGATCCCTCTCCCTTCCCCAACCGGAGCACGTAGTTGTGACGGACGCGTCCCTCCAGGGCTGGGGAGGCCACATGGGAGAGGCAGAGATCATAGGCCTCTGGACTCCGGCGGAGTCCCGGCTCCATATCAACCTTTTGGAGCTGCGGGCGATTCGTCTAGCACTGAAGGCATTCCTCCCCTCTTTTCGGGGGAGTGTAGTGCAGGTGTTCACGGACAACACCACCGCCATGTGGTACTGCAACAAACAGGGCGGGTGGGGTCGTGGACCCTTTGCCAGGAGGCTCTGTGCCTCTGGCAGTGGCTGGAACATCAGGGCGTGACCCTGGTGGTTCAACACCTGGCAGGTTCTCTGAACGCAGGGCGGACGAGCTTAGCCGTCGGTGCATGATGGATCACGAATGGCGTCTGAACTCGGACGTGGCGCAAGGCCTCTTTCAGCAATGGGGAGAGCCTTGGTTAGATCTATTCGCAACAGAAGAGAACGCGCAATGTCATCAGTTCTGCGCGTTGGAATTTCCAAGGCGTCACTCGCTCGGAGATGCTTTTCGTCGCGAGTGGAGTTGCGGTCTGTTGTATGCCTTTCCGCCTATACCACTTCTGCCCAGAGTGCTGAAGAAGATCAAGCGCGACCGGTCCCAAGTCATCCTTGTGGCTCCGGACTGGGCACGAAGGTACTGGTATCCAGAGCTACTCAGTATGTCAGTCGATCCCCCGGTTTGTCTGCCTCTTCAGGAGGACCTTCTGTCGCAGCAGATGGGGTCGGTCCTCTACCCGAACCTGTCCAGTTTCCACCTCCATGCTTGGAGATTGAGCGGCGACAGTCAAGGCCATTTGACTTGCCTCCTGAAGTCTGTAATGTCATTCTGGCAGCCAGGCGTCCCTCCACAAAATCGGTATACGCCTGCAGGTGGAATACATTTGTGGCATGGTGCACAGCAAAGGCTGTGGATCCACTTTCTGCCCCTCTTTCTGAGGTTCTTCTCTTCCTTCTTTCTCTTGCCCAGCAGGGCACTGCTCTGGGCACTATCAAGGGCTACTTCTCTGCCCTTTCAGCCTTTCTATGGCTGCCTGATAAACCTTCTTTGTTCAAGTCCCTTATTGTAAATCGTTTTCTGAAGGGCATCACACACACGTTCCCTCCTGTTCCGTTTGTGATGCCTCAGTGGGACTTGAACCTTGTTCTTACATTTCTGATGTGCACTCCCTTTGAGCCACTTCACAACTGCCCTCTCCGCCTTCTTACTCTGAAGACTGCTTTCCTGGTTGCCATCACCTCTGCCAGGAGAGTGAGTGAGCTCCAGGCTTTTTCATCTAAACCCCCTTTCCTTTCTGTCCATACGGACAAGGTTGTGTTGCGGACTAGGCCATCTTTCCTGCCCAAGGTTGTCACAGCCTTCCACATCGGGCAGTCTATCACCTTGCCTACCTTCTTTCTGCCACCGCATCCCTCTAAAGAGGAAGAGCGGCTCCACCGTCTGGACACAAAACATGCGGTCTCTTACTATCTGGATCGCACACGCCAGTTCCGGGTGGATGACCAACTCTTTGTTGGTTACGTGGGCGCTAAGAAGGAAAAGGCGGTGCACAAGCGGACCATCTCTTGGTGGATCATCTTGTGTATCCAGGCATGTTACTCCTTGGCTAAAAAGGAGCCCCCAGTTGGATTGCGGGCTCATTCCACTCGGGCCACGGCGACTACAACTGCCCTGGGCCGGGGAGTGCCCTTGCAGGACATTTGCCAGGCAGCTACATGGGCCTCGCTGCACACGTTTGCAAGACACTATTGCCTGGACAGTCAAGTCCGGAGGGATGGCTTCTTTGGCCGTTCCGTCCTCCAGGACTTTCTGGTGTGATTATTGGTTTGCAGACCCACCACCGGGGTTGGTATTGCTGGGGTATCTATTCTAAGGTAAGGAATCTATCACTAACGTGTGTCTTTCAGATGCACAAGTTACCACTTGTGTAACAATATATCTGTAAGAGACATTAGTTAGTGATAGATTCCTTACCGATCCACCCATCCTCCCCGTTCTGCGAACCGATATCTAGGGTTAAGGTCATCCCCTTCAGGGCCCTAGTTTCAATGGCACCAGTGTTGGTTTTTAACATGGCTCTGCGTTTCTGGCGCGGAAAAGCTGTGTCTAAGAACTGACGTCAGCACGCGGAGGCGGCGTCTAAGTACTCCGACGATGTCATCACGGCGCCCACGACGGTGACGACGGACGCGGAGCCCTCGACGACGCCTACCGACGCGCATGGATACTGCTACGCAAAAATTTCCGGATCCAGTCTGACGCCTGGGGATATTCTAAGGTAAGGAATCTATCACTAACTAATGTCTCTTACAGATATATCGTTACACAGGTAGTAACGTGTGCTTCTAGCTGCATATTCCTTACCTTTGAATTTCTCAGGCTGGATTTGGTAACTTTTGCATCGCAGTCACCTACGCGGGCATAACGCAGGTGCAGGAACATAAGTTCTTTTCTTTTCACACCACTTAAACACAGAACCGGGAAGAGATACCTCTCTTGCTTTTTGACAGGCCTTTTTTCAATTTTGTCGAATTCGAAAAAAAAATCATTGTATGTGAGGATGTCTTCGGGGAAGAGTGTCACCACATGATCTCAGTTTCGAACCCCCACCTATCTATCTCTGGTGTCTTGAGCGCGACCACAACTTATAAGTCATGCTCGGACTGTCAGGCTTTGGCTCCTAAGGCCTAGTGCTATGAAGCTCTTTACAGTCAACACCATCCAGCAAGACTCCGTGGCGTTTCCGGTCCAGATCGAAGAAGAGGAGTTCGCAGGACCGCTCCTGGAGCCCCAAGTCCTCTCTGTCGCACTTGAGGTCATCGGGACACTCTGGGAAGAGGCACAAAAAGTCCAAGCAGACTTTATCTTTGCCTCGACTATCGTCCATCGCTGAACCAGGTGAGAAGCACTGACGCTCTAGGAACGGTTCAGCGGAGCGTTTTCAATAAGTATTTATTGAACCAACGTAGTTCTAGTCTAAAATACATGTGCTGCAACAAAACCATTAGACAGAAACGATAACAAGCACCAAGAGTAAATCCAAGGTAGAATTCTACCATGGTGCTAGCAGTAAATATATGCAATTCACACAAAAATTCAGATATCACAGATGCAATGAGTGTCTGCACAGCAGTAAGCAGGAGTACTCCTAAGATGCAAACCGTAACTAGATGTACCTAAGTGTACCTAGCACGATGTAGGTGTACAGCCAAAAATCCCCCTAGGGAAGAGCCAACCCATTATCTGATGTGAGAGAGCGAAGGGCCCTTTCATGATCTCGAGTTGGACACCCTGCAAGGGATTTCAAACCACTGCGTGCTAGACTTCGTTGAGGGACTTCAGCGTCTTGTGTCACCATAGAAGCATTTGATCCTCTGGCTTGCCCAGCGAGGGTGGTACCCTCAGGGGTACAACCTTCATGTGGTTGGTTGGTACTGTTGGCATGTCGGGCAAGGATGACTATTGTGGTGACCCTTTTACAGAGTTATTATGCAGAAGATGGTAATCCTGCTTTGATACTGAGAATCCTCATGCATAATAAATTAGGCTAGTTTTCGGAGAAAACCACACAACATTTATTCAGCACCTAACTGGGTAGAAGGTCAGTGCCAGAACTGTTATATAGAGACAAATGTAAGTAAAAGGTCATGCAACTACCTAGGCCTACATTGGGGATCATAACAACCAATGTCAGGAGATGCAGGAGAGTTGACGATAACCTTGGAGGTGCAGCTGTGTGAACCAGGCAGTGCTGAGGAAGACCAGGAGCTGTTCATAAGCTGTGTCTCAAACCCAAAAACATGACTTCAGGGAGCCAGACAAACCACATGACTCTTCCAAAGGTCGCACAAGGCTCCTGGGCTGAAAAAAGGTCAAGCTGTGAGGAAGTGGTCAAATTCCTCCTGCCAGAGGCTCCAAAAAGTGTGAGTTTTTATAGGAGCTTCTGAGTAGGAGGAAAAGCCTGTAGAAATGGCAATCAATTCTGGTCACTGTGAGGCCTTAAAATAGGTTACTCAACTTGAGGCACGATCCAATGGACAGTTTTAATAATGTTTTGTAGAATCCCCAAAAATCAATTTTCCGATGAAAAACGATGAGCCTGACCTGTCAAACTTTCTCCAGATGGTCAGGAATGGTGTCAGGGACTGTCTGGGATTATGTGGGAACACAGTAAGGGACTTGGGCAAGACTATGAACTGGGTAGAAAATTTACAAGAAAGAGGAATACAGCGCTGCCCAGGATCATACAGGGTGTCAGAGCAGAAAAAGGGATCCAAAGGGGAAGCCTGTACAAGACAGCTAAGACTGAGAAAGGAAGGGCACTCACAAGGCAATTTAGCATTCAGACTAAGTACACCCAGGAGGGACGTGCAAGACAAGATTAACAATGTGAGGTAAAGCACTCAGGAGCTCCATACGGTAAGACTGAAGCTCAGTAAATTTCTCACCCACAATTGCTGATACAGATACTGACTGCAAATACCCACGTGTAGGATATGCATGCAAAGGCAGGGTCTGTGGACCTTATACCTATGGTGATGTTATAAATGTAACTCAAAGACAATACTCACAGTGAACAAGAAACACCACCTAGGTAGTCAGCTGAGTCTACGGATCCTGGTGATGAAACCGGAACATGCAAGGCAGTAACAGCAAGGGGTAGAACTAAAGACAAGCACAAGGAGCTCGCAAGGAGGAGTGCTTAACAGGAAAGGAAGGAATCACAGGGCACTTGGCAGAAAGCAGGTAACAAACATACAAGGTAATAAAAGGACAGCAAACTAGAACTGGAACCTCAGGGAATAGAAAGAAAGGTAGGTACTAGAAAAGGATATACAGAAGGGAAGTCAACAAGGGAAGGCTAATAGTGCAGGCTAAGGATTCAAGAAAACAAAGTAGCATAGAAGGCAGTGCTGGGGCTGGAACAAGAATTGAGCTAAAGCTCCAGAGTCTAGGTAGCACTGCAAGCTAGGAGTCAAGAGAGCACTGCAAACAATGCAAATCAGGCACAAGAAATAGCTGAAGCCCTGGAACTCAGGAAACAAGGTAGCACTACAAGCAGTGCTAATTCAGGAGAAGGGAAACTGCTACAGTCCAGGAACAAGGAATACTAAGGCACAGGGGTCAAGGGTATTTTTCCTCAACAGTGGAAAAATGCAGTAGTAAGACCTCTGCTTAAGAAACCCTCTCTCGACCCTGGGGTACTAAAGAATTTCCGCCCCATCTCACTGCTCCCAGCCCCTGCGAAGATGCTGGAAATCCATTTGAACAAACATCTTGTTGCCTTCATGGAAAATTCTGGCTGTTTAGATCCTTCCCAGCATGGTTTCAGGAGGGAACATAGCACCGAGTCTGCCCTCACAATAGTACTGGATAATATCCGTATGTCTGTGGATAGGGGACAGACCTCCCTCCTGGTCCTCTTAGATCTTACAGCCGCCTTCGATACCCTTTCTCTCTCAGTTTTAACATTTCGTCTGAGGGAGATTGGGATTCAGGGGGAGGCACTAGCTCTTCTTACCTCTTTCCTCGATCAACGAGAGCAAAGAGTGAAGCTGGGCTCCTTTCTATCTCCATCCCTGTCTGTGCAATGTGGGGTCCCTCAAGGGTCGGCGTTAAGTCCGACCCTTTTTAACATCTACGTGACCCCCCTTGCCAGACTAATTAGATCTTTTGGGATGGAGGTAGTTTCTTATGCGGATGACACCCAGATCCTCGTCTCTCTCTCCCAGCCAGCTTCTCCGACAGCCTCCAATTTTAGATCTTGCATGGAGGCTGTCGGACAGTGGATGATTCACAATTCGCTAAAGCTGAATGGGGAGAAGACGGAGGTGATGGTGTTTGGGGATAAGGAGGAGGTATGGTCAGCCGATTGGTGGCCAGACTCACTGGGAGCATGCCCTGTCCCTGCTGCATCTGCTAAAAATCTTGGGGTAGTGATTGATCCTACCCTCTGTATGCGCCAGCAGGTTAATAGGACCATCTCTACCTGTTGGGGTATCCTCCGCATACTGAGGAAGATCAGGCACTATCTCTCGCAGCAGGCTAGGAAACAACTGGCAGTCGCTCTAGTGGGCTCTCGTCTGGACTACTGCAATGCGCTGTATGCGGGACTGAACAAAAGTCTGCTGCAGCGCTTGCAGGTGGTCCAGAACGCAGCGGCAAGGTTTGCTCTGGATTTACCTCGAGGTATCTCAGCCACCCTGGCCAGAAAACGACTTCATTGGCTCCCTATGGAAGATCGTATTGTGTTTAAGGTGTTGTGCCTTATCTACAAGGCCCTAGCTAAAAATAGCCTTCTAGAAATTGGATCTATCCTGTCGCGCTATAGTCCTTGTAGGACTTTACGCTCCTCAAGTAAGGCCTTTTTATCAGTCCCGCGCATTCGAAAAGCGAGATGGGGCGGTAAAGCCTTTTCCGCCTTGGCACCTAACTGGTGGAATGCCCTCCCGGGGGAACTGAGGTCTCTCCCTACCCTGCAGCTATTTAGAAAGGCCTTGAAGACCCGTCTTTTCGCACGCGCATACCTGTAGCCTGATCTGCCATTTTTTGATTTGTTTTGTTAGGCGCCTTGATACCTTAGGGTTTTAGTTGCGCGATATACATTAATTTCATTTCATTTCAAGGTAGCACTGCAGGCAGTGCTAATTCTGGAACAAGGAAAACAGCAGCAGATCAGGATCAAGGCATAACTAATGCTCAGTAAACACTAGAAACAAGGATAGCAAAAGCTCAGGGAGCACTGGAAAAAAGGATCGGTCTCACTGGTAAACAGCTACAGTGACCAACCTTGGCCTGAAGGGAGCTGGTGCTTATAAGAGCTCACTGTAATCACATGCAGCAGGCGTGAGCAGGCTAGAAGCAGCCAGCCACAGGTGAACTGAATTCCTAAACCCATCCTTGGCCTGCAGGGGTGAAGACAAAGCAGTAAACAGGGAATTCTGGGTAATGGAGTTTCAGGCATGAGTAGGCTGGCTTCAAGCATAAGCAGGTTGGCTTTTACAAAACCCGTCATGGATTGGGAATGGATGTCAGTTCCCAATAAATGTCCAAATGGCTGGAAGTAAGGATATGCATGCAGGGGAGGGTCTGGAAGCTTATTAGAAGACTGTTTGGCACCCTGGTGGTGGGTAATGGTTCATCTTTTGACTGTAAACAACTAGAGCATGTGAATTATCACTTCTGAAAGAAACAGGTTAGTAATAGGTTCCTTACCTTAGAATATCCCCAGGCGTCGGACTGGATCCGGAAACTCTTGCGTAGCAGTACCCTTGCGCGTCGGTAGGCGTTGTCTGCGGCTCCGCGTCCGTTGTCAGAGTCGTTGGCACCGGGATGACGTCGCCGGAGTACTTAGACGCAGCCCTCGCGCGCTGACGTCAGTTCTTATACACAGCTTTTCCGCGCCAGAAACACAGAGCCATGATAAAAACCAACACTGGTGCCATGAAACTAGGGCCCTGAAAGGAGATGACCTTGAACCTAGATATCGGTTCTTCTTTTTTCCGCGCCAGCAAGCGCTGATCCGGAAAAAGTTGTATCCTAGTCAAGTTTTGACTAACTTTTTCGATCATTTTTGATCATCTTTCGAAGTCTCTCGACTCCCACGGTACCTGGTAAGGATGCCCGGGTTCAAACTGTGCGTCAATTGCAGCCGAATGATGTCGGTTACCGACCTCCATCGCCAGTGCCTTCACGGTCTGGGCCCCGACCACGACGACAAGTCCTGCTCCGACTGCCGGGCCCTGACGTCCAAAGCTAGACGGAAGCGGTCCCACAAGCGACTCGATCCCCGGTAGTCAGCCCCGCGCCGCTCGAGGTCCCGGTGCGGAAGGAGGTCGAGATACCGGTCGCTGGGCCAGAGTCACCACAGTTCCGGGAGTCGTCATCAGTCTTCGGGCTCAAAATCCTCAGGTAAGAGGCACAAGAAGTCGAAGAGACGACATCGCTTTTCTGACTCCCCCCCGACGCTCGCGCCATGCGGCAGGGGGTTTGGGCGACAACGGCTCGCGGCTCCACCGGAGCCGCAGGCGTCACAGCCTGCTTCATACCCGCCATTCCCTGGGCAGAATGCGACGCCGGAGGAGATCGAGTCCTTCCTCAGGGCCATAAGGTCGCTTGCTCCTCAGTCAGGTTCCGCAGCGCCTTCAGGCCAAGCGGCCCCGACTGGGTCCCCACACGGGCCAAGTGCTTCGGCCCCGGCGCCGTCGGATGCTTCGGCCCCGATGCCGTCGGCGACTTCTGTCCCGACGCCGCAGGGCCCCGCCGGATCCGGCTTCCGATCCGGGTCATCGCCGGTAGGCCTCACGACCTCGCTGGCGCCGGTTCCCAGGGTGTCGCCCCCGGCACCGTCCCAGGACTACGCTGTCCCCGGTCCTACCCTCGATTCGGGTCCGGCAATGGAGCGGCGCCGCTCTCGACGCCGATGGGAGACTTTTACTTCTATGACCCGGCCCCATCCTTTGAACCTGAATACCAGGTGATGGGTGACTAGGAGGATTGGGAGGGGTCCGAGGACCCTCTGGCACATGAGTTTCAGTCTTCTCAGGACTGGGCAGGTGAGCTTGGGGAGGCCAGTGGTCTGAATACTTTGCCCAACACTGGTTTTGTCTCCCCTCCTACCGTGGCTACGGAGGAGGGGCCTGCCTATAGTGTGGTGCTGACGCGGGCTGCCAAGGCCTTGGGCCTTGAGCTCACCGTCGCGGCCGTGGGGACTAACCTCATCACTGAGGTCCTTAAACCGCAGGCAATCTCAGCCGAGCCTCTGCTGCCCTTTAATGAGGCCTTGTCAGACGTTCTGGGCACTTGGTCCAAGCCCGCTACATGTCCGACTGTAGATAGGAATGTGGCCAGGCGCCACTGCCCGGCTCCGGGCGACCCTTGCTTCCTGTCAACCCACCCCACCCCGAGAGCCTGGTCATCCAGGCCTCTAACTCCCAGACCGCACTCCCGACGGCTGCCCCCGATCGGGAATCCAAGAGGTATGAGCAATACGGGAAAAAGGTATTCTCCTCCCTGAGTTTGGGGTTGCGGTCAGTCAACACTGCATGCCTCTTGAACCGTTACACCCACTCTCTGTGGGACACGGTCGCGGACGTGCTGCCACAATGTCCGAAAGGGGCGCAGACTAAACTCGCCCACGCCCTTGCGGAGGGTCGAGATGCGGCACGGTATTCCATCCGGTGAGGGCTGGATACCACAGACTCACTGGGCAGAGCGATGGCAACGACGGTGGCGATTCTTCGGCACGCCTGGTTGAGGTCTGCCAACTTTTCGGCTGATGTCCAAAATACCCATATGGACATGCCGTTTGATGGCCGTCGCCTCTTTGGCGACAAGGCAGACCACGCGCTTGAGCGCTTTAAGGACTCCAGGGCTACGGCCAAGTCCTTGGGCCTCTTGGCCCCGCGCAAGCAAACGGCTGCCTTTTGCCCCTTTCGTGGCCAAGGAAGGGACGCCCCCACACGTCCTGCCAGCGACGAGCCGCAGACTACCATCCAGAGCGGTGGCGGACGTGGAAACCGCCGTGGAGGCGGTCAGGGCCAACGGCGAGGCCAGTCCACACCTACCCCTGCAGCATCTGCCTCAAAACCCTCCTAGTCTGAGCTTTCAGGCCCATGTGACGCCAGTGGGGGGCAGGGTTCACCATCACCACTACCACTGGCGCACTGTCACATCGGACAGGTGGGTGCTGGAAATCGTCCGAAGGGGCTACTCCCTCCCCTTCGAGGCGTCCCCTCCAGCCATGCCATCGCAGTACCACCGCGTGTCCCGGGATCACTTGAAACTTCCACAAGAGGAAGTTACGGCCCTCTTGGCCAAGGGGGCCATTGAGTGCATTCCTGGGCCAGAAGTAGGGTGTGGTTGTTACTCCCACTACTTTCTGGTACCCTAGAAGGGCAAAGGGGACCTACGCCCTTTCTTGGACCTGCGGAACGTCAACGGCTTCCTCCGGAAGGAGAACTTCAAGATGCTGACACTGGCTCAGGTCTTAGCTGCCCTGGACCCGGGAGACTGGATGGTAGCGTTGGACTTGCAGGACGCTTATTTTCACATCCCTGTCCTGCCGGCCCACCGGCGTTACCTGCGGTTCACGGTAGGCCACGAGCACTTTCAGTTTACCGTGCTCCCCTTCGGCCTTACCAGCGCCCCACAGGTGTTCACGAAAGTGATGGCGGTGGTCGCAGCTCATCTGCGCAGGTTAGTGGTTTCAGTCTTCCCCTATCTCGACGACTGGTTGTTGAAGGCGGGCTCGCCCCAGACAGTCGTCAGCCACCTTCAGACTACGGCCGACCTCCTGCACCTGCTGGGGTTCTCCATCAATGTGCCGAAGTCACACCTGTGTCCCTCTCAGAAGCTCCTCTTCATCGGAGCGGTTCTAGACTCGGCGCAGTTTCGGGTTTATCCTCCCGAACAGCGGGTTCGGGATATTCAGGCTCTGATTCCGATCTTTCAGCCGTTATCCCGGGTCTCGGTCAGGTTGACGTTGCGGCTTCTGGGGCTGATTGCCTCCTGCATCCTTCTGGTGCATCACGCCCGGTGGCGGATGCGGCCTCTGCAGTGGGACCTGAAGTTTTAGTGGACCCAGCATCAGGGCAACTTGTCCGACCATGTCTCGATCTCGGAGGGCACTGCAAGACAGTTGCAGTGGTGGCTCACGGACCGCGATTGGGTCAGCGCAGATACCTCTCCCTACCCCAACCGGAGCATGTAGCTGTGACGGACGCGTCCCTCCAGGGCTGGGGGGCCACATGGGAGAGGCGGAGATCAGAGGCCTCTGGTCCCGGTGGAGTCCCAGCTCCACATCAACTTTCTGGCGCTGCGGGCGATCCGGCTTGCACTGAAGGCATTCCTCCCCTCTGTCCGGGGGGAGTGTAGTGCAGGTGTTCACGGACAACACCACCGCCATGTGGCACTGCAACAAACAGGGCAGGGTGGGGTCGTGAACCCTATGCCAGGAGGCTCTGCACCTGTGGCAGTGGCTGGAACATCAGGGCGTGACCCTGGTGGTTCAACACCTGGCAGGTTGCCTGAACGCCAGGGTGGACAAACTCAGCCTTCAGTGCATGATGGATCACGAATGGCGTCTGAACTTGGACGTGGCGCAAGGCACCTTCAGCAGTGGGGAGAGTCTTCGTTAGATCTATTCGCCACAGAAGAGAACGCGCAATGTCATCAGTTCTGCGCGTTGGAATTTCCAAGGCGCACTCGCTCGGAGATGCTTTTCGTCGCGAGTGGAGCTGCGGTCTGTTGTATGCCTTTCCGCCTATACCACTTCTGCCCAGAGTGCTGAAGAAGATCAGTCACGACCTGGCCCAAGTTATCCTTGTGGCTCCGTACTGGGCACAAAGATATTGGTATCCAGAGCTACTCAGCATGTCTGTCGATCCCCCGATTCATCTGCCTCTTCAGGAGGACCTTCTGTTGCAGCAGCAGGGGACGGTCCTCCACCCGAACCTGTCCAGTCTCCACCTCCATGCTTGAAGATTGAGCGGCGACAGTTGAGGCCATTTGACTTGCCTCCTGAAGTTTGTAATGGGATTCTGGCAGCCAGGAGTCCCTCCACAACGTCGGTATACGCCTGCAGGTGGAACAGATTTGTGGCATTGTGCACAGCAAAGGCTCTGGATCCACTCTCTGCCGCCCTTTCCGCCTTCTTAAGGCTACCTGATCATTCTTTTTTGTTCAAGTCCCCGATTGTAAATAGGTTCTTGAAGGGCATCAATCATATGTTCCCCCCTGTTCCTTTTGTGATGCCCCAGTGGAACTTGAACCTGGTTCTGACTTACCTGATGTGCGCTCCTTTTGAGCCGCTTCATAACTGTCCTCTCCGTCTTCTTACCCTTAAGACTGCTTTCCTGCTTGCCATCACCTCTGCCAGGAGAGTGAATGAGCTCCAGGCTCTTTCCTCCAAGCCTCCTTTCCTTTCTGTCCATCCGGACAAGGTTGTGTTGCGGACAAGACCCTCTTTCCTGCCCAAGGTAGTCACGGCCTTCCACATCGGGCAGTCCATCACCTTGCCCACCTTCTTTCCACCTCCGCATCTCTCGAAAGAGGAAGAGAAGCTCCACCGTCTGGATCCAAAACGTGCGCTCTCATACTATCTGGATCGCACGCGCCAGTTCCGGGTGGATGAGCAACTCTTTGTTGGTTACATGGGCGCTAAGAAGGGATGGCGGTGCACAAACGAACCATCTCTCGGTGGGTCGTGTTGTGTATCAAGGCATGCTACTCTTTGGCTAAGAAGGAGCCTCCTGTTGGGCTGGGGGCCCATTCCACTCAGGCCACGGCGGCTACTACTGCCCTGGGCCGGGGAGCCCCTTACAGGACATCTGTCAGGCAGCTACTTGGGCCTCGCTGCACAGGTTCGCAAGACACTACTGCCTGGACAGCCAAGTTCGGAGGGATGGCTTCTTTGGCCGTTCCGTCCTCCTGGACTTTCTGGTATGATTATTGGTTCGTAGACCCACCACCGGGGTTGGTATTGCTGGGGTATCTATTCTAAGGTAAGGAATCTTATACTAACCTGTTTCTTTCAGATGCACAAGTTACTTACCTTCGGTAACGATATATCTGTAAGAAACAGTAGTTAGTAGTAGATTCCTTACCGCCCCACCCATCCTCCCCGTTCTGCGAACCGATATCTAAGTTCAAGGTCATCTCCTTTCAGGGCCCTAGTCTCATGGCACCAGTGTTGGTTTTTATCATGGCTCTGCGTTTCTGGCGCGGAAAAGCTGTGCATAACAACTGACGTCAGCGCGCGGCGTCTAAGTACTCCGGCGACGTCATCCCTGCCCCAACGATGGACGCGGAGCCGCAGACGACGCCTACCGACGCGCAAGGGTACTGCTACGCAAAAGTTTCCGGATCCATTCTGACACCTGGGGATATTCTAAGGTAAGGAATCTAATACTAACTACTGTTTCTGCTCTGAAGGTAAGTAACTTGTGCTTTTGGAACTAAAATAAATGTGTTTAGAGTAATTTGCCAGCCTGATATCAGTGAAAATATGAGCTTCTGAGAACCTGTAAAAATGGCATTTCTGGTCACTGTGAGGCCTTAAAAACTGGTTATTCAACATAAGGCACGATCCAATTGACATTGAATCATTTGTAGGAAGGTGGATTTCTGATTATATGGTTACCCCAAATTTTGCCTAGTGTTTAGCTGGTGTTTGACTTAGTTGGCCTGGGATCCTGCTATTCAGGGCCCCATGCTATGTGCTCTCTCTGTAAAGTGAACTCCATGTACTTTAGGTACATACCTAATTGGATATTGGGTCACCTTGTGAGCCCCTGTATAGTGTACCATAGGTTACCAGGGCATAGGTGCATCCAAGGCCTACCAGGGGCTGCAGCATATCTTATGCCACCCCTGGCTGGCCATCCAAATTGACACAACTGGCTGATCACTCAGCTGGGGCAAGGTCGTGTAATCACCCCTTGCTTAGATATAGTATACCTATGTCTAAACCTATATCTGGACACATATGCACCTATAAGTCACTCCTATGGCGGGCCTTATCAATCCAGGAGGCAGAGTGCTTGGTTTTATGTGGGATGGTGCTCTAGCATGAGCTGAGCCTGTCTGCAGCTTTCGGAACCATTTCCTTATAGCTGTGGCAGGGTATTGCCATACCATATACTCTTAAGTGCATTATAATCCTCGCGGTTATTGCCAACTTTGGTTTGGCTTTATCAAAACATGTCTTGTAAGGTGTCATACACTTTGGAATACTACCCCCTCGCCAGTTCTGGCGACGGGGGTAGCATTCCACCCTTCTAGAGGGAGAAGACATGTTACTTTACTTAAATGCGGTTAAATCTAACCAGAGCCTCAGCATTACAAAATGGATGCTGCTGCCAAAGACACGGGTCTGGCCTCCTGCTGCTGACCGAAACTCCGGCAGGGGAGGCCTGGACAAAAGGTTTCCTGTCACAGGGAGGTGTTACACCACCCCAGACAGTAGATAGTGGATTGAGGCAGGCAGGGCGAGTGAAACTAGACACTGCCTGGGGAGCACAAGGCTCCCCATGCATAGCCCAGTTCAAACCGGTGCTGGGGCACTCCAACCCCATCTCTGGCGCGAAACTGGACAAAGGGAAAGGGGTGTAACCACCCCCTTCCTGGGTCCCACCCATAGGAGGGACCTAGCAGGTTATCCAGCCCCTTGATTTGGAATAAAGGTAGGAGCTGTGCCCATAGACTTTAGACAATCCTGACTGGAACTTTGAAACAAAACTCTGGACCCTTGGACATCCCACTCGACGTGGAAGACTGAAGAATCTCCCTTGTGGTCAAGGAGTGACCACCCTGTGCAAACAGGCACCATCCAGTGCCCAACGGTTTGCTTTGTTGCAGCTCCCGCCGGAGCACGAGCGACAGAGATCGACAAGGACCGGATTCCCAGACATCCAACAGCCTGATCCACAGCCACAGCAAAGCTGAGATCCGTGGAGGCGACGTGAGACGTGGGACCGGCCATCTTGAAAAGACAGTGAAGTGCTGACAGTGCAGCTCCCGAGGCACCCTCGAAGCTGTGCATTGGGGTTTGAGAAGCCCCAGCCCAGAGCAGCTCGTGCACCGAAGATCACCCCTCCACACTCACCGAGTGCTGTGTGGGGCCCTTTTGCATTTTCCTGCTGGACGCGTCTGTCCGGTCACTTGCCCGTTGGCTAGTGGCCTCTACCACGACGAATCTTTGAAACTACTCTGCTGGTCTGGTTGCTCTGGGACTGGCCCTCGCTCACCTGAAAAGGAGCAGTCTCTCTGACCTTGCTGGTCCGAGTAAGAAGGGATCTTCAAATCTTGCATGGGTTGCATTTGCCAAGGGCTGTTGACTCGGATACGGAAGTCGCCACCGCCACCAGTGAGAGCCTTCATAGAACAGTCCGTGTTCCACTCCTGGTCATCATCGATGCCCCCGAGTCCACGTGGCAGCGGAGACAAGCTTCTTGACAACCACCTGATTGCGCCCGACATCGCCTGGTTCCTTCCTGGTTCCATCCTGGTCACTGGCTAGTGACCCAGACTCTGTCCCCTCTGCTTTCAGGTACTCTACATCTTCGATCCACCCTTGGATCCAACCGGACTCTTCTCTCCTGGCTGCCTGCAGCATCTTCATCTCCAGGCTCCATAGAACTCCACGACAAAACCTGACACACTTTGGCACCTATGTACCCGTTTCCTGTGGTTGAGGTAACGATCAAACACCGGTGCTCCTGTAGTGGTTTACACCTCTAGTGCCCTAGTTTAAAGTGGCTAAGTTCTAGTCCAGTCGGAAGACTTCCAAAACAGTAACTTTTACGCACCATTGACTTTGCATTGGTGCATGTGTGTGCTTTTAGCGCTGCACCCGAATCCCGCGGGCTACTCCCGTCCTAACCACAGTTAGTCCAGTGCAGTCCCAGCGCTTCCCAAGGCCCTAGGCCTTACCATTGTTCGTGTCGTGGTTCTTATACCACTATTTTAATATATGGTTTAAGTGGCCACCGGGCCAATCCATAACCGTGCAACTTTTGTATGTTTAACTGTGCTTTTGTTTAAACGCTTGTGCCTCTGTCCTCATAAAGAGTACAGAGGATTATTCTAGTAATAAATACATATATTTTTTATAATATACAACTTGTGTGGTGTCCTTTCATTTGATATTACAGGATTGCATATGGTAAAACAGCTGGCTTCACATGCCCTCTTGAGTTAAGCCTAAGACTGCCTAGGTCTATGCTACCCCTAGGATAGCTTGTCTATAAGGTTGACTTATAACCACCACCATAAGGGTTGTTTGGACTGATACAAGGTGCTCTCTAGAATAGTGAACATCATACATCAGGCCAACTTCTCACATTAGGGCTGCTAGCTTTGGTGCCCCAAATCTGCTGATGGGGGTGTTCTTGTGGACAGGGGGCCCGTTGGGGTCCACTGGCTTCCCCGACCTCTACAGCCCTGGGCTGACTGAGGCTGGGTAGAGAGGGGCAGGTTGCCTGCTCCAGACTGGGTCCCACCTTGGAAGACTCCACTGACATCAGAGGCTCTGTCAGGCCAGGCCTGGCTACCTCTGGGGCAGTTTCTTCACAAGGGGTAGGGTCAGTTCCCTGAGGAGGCTGACTCTCACCTAATGTCTGGTGGGAGGAAGACTTTTCTTCCTCCCCAATGCTCTCTGTCTGAGTGGAGTGATCCATAGTTTGAGGCTTCACAACACTAAAATCTGTTTGAGTTTGGGCTGTGACCATCACAGCCCTACCAACCTTTTCAGGAAGTAACTCTGTTTGTGTGTGAGCTGTGACCCTCACAGCCCTGCCAACCTTTTCTGGAAAGTCTGCCTGACCTTCGGCTGTGACCATCACAGCCCTTCCAACCTCTTTAGGAAGGAATTCTGCTTTATCTGGGGCTGTGGCCATCACAGCCCCACTAACCTTTTCTGGAAGGCATACCATTTTGGAATGGGTTTCTTGTTCAACCCCAGCCCAGGCTGAGATCTCTAGATCATTTCCCAGTAGACAATTTACAGGCAAGCTTGTAGACACTGCCACTCTCTTTGGGCCAGTGACACCTCCCCAGCTGAGATTTACTACTGCCATGGGATGATCTTTCTGCACTCCATCAATGTTGGTCACCTGATAGGTGAACCCAGGTAAAAGTTGTCCTGAGGGGACTAGACTGTCAGTCACCATAGTGATGCTAGCCCCTGTGTCTCTGTAGGCTTCAACTTTCTGGCCATTGATGTGGGGCTCCTGTCTGTACTTGCCCAAAGTGTAGGGACAAGCAGAAAAGTTCACAAACCCCATGCCATCTTCACAGACAAGAATAGCTGTGGTAGGGGACCTTGTTAAGCCAGAGTCCACCTGAGTTCCCAAAGTAAACCCAGCCAAATTCTTGGGGACACTCCCACCACCTGGGGGATTACTGCAGTAACAGGAGGCCTGGGAGTATTACTTGGGGGACTGTTTTCCTTATTGCTGGCCCTTGGGCAACTGCTATCAGTTTTCCAGTGGCCAGGCTGTTTACAGACATGGAAATAAGGTTTCTTTTGGTTAGAGGAAGTGTTTTGGGACCCACCCCACCATTGGAGTTTTGGGGCCTTGTGGAGGACTTGTCCTTTGTTTTATCCCCACCTTTCTCTTGAGGCTTGGTAGAATCTTTCTTCTGGTCACTACCCTGATTTGTAGGCCTAATCCTGGTTCTGACCCATTTGTCTGTCCTCTTACCCATTTCTTGTGGAGAGGTCAGATCTGAGTCCACCAGGTGCTGGTGTAGAAGCTGGTTTTGACAATTAATAAGGATCTGCTCCCTCATAATCAAATTATACAATCCTTTAAAGTCCTGTACTTTGCTGCCCAATAACCAGCCCTCCAGAGCCTTAGTAGCACAATCTACAAAATCAGTCCAGTCCTGAGTCTGTGTCTTCTGGGTATCCCTGAACATCAACCTGTACTGCTCAGTGGTTAAGCCAAACCCATCAATCAGAGCACTCTTTTGGACAGTGTAATTGTTAGCATCCTCATAACTAACTGTGAGGAGCTTATCTCTGCCTTTTTCTGAAAAGGAGAGCCACAGGATTGCTGCCCACTGACTTTGGGGTACCTGCTGTACTTTGCAAGCCCTCTCCAAAGCAGTTATCCTTTTGTGGATGTCATCCCCATCTTTGTAGGGGGGCACAATCTGGTGTCTATTGTCATAGGACCTGTCTTTATCCTTAGGGATATTGCTGCCACCAGTGGGTTTTAACCCACCCAACCTCTGCTCTCTAGCTAGGGCAAGCTTTGCATTGGCAAGGGAAACTTCTAGTTCTTGCCTCTCAATCCTCTGATTAGCTTCCCTCATCCTAGCCTGATGCTCTCTCCTTTCAGGAGAGGTCATCCTTCTCTGAGCAAGGGTATTGGATCCCCTAGAGGCCTGAGAGTGGCGGGAATCACTTGAGTGAGACCTCCTCCTCTCAATCCCCTGGTTAAGACTACTAATAGGTCTGTATGGGTCTTGCCCATGGTCAGCCCCATGTAGGCTTAGGTTAGCCTGGCTAAGTCTCCCAACTTGGACCTGGCTATCTTGGAAAACCTCTTCTTCAGAGCCTTCCTCTTGTTCATCTCCCTCCTCTCCTACAATAGTGGGATCTGATGCATCATCTGTAGAGGGCAAGACCTCTTCTGCATGAACCGAGGGACCCTGTCTAGAGGCCTTCTCAGCATCAGCCCTCTGTAGGACTTCTAGGAGATGGGAAATGGTAGGGTTGGAACCGTGCTTCAATCGCCTTGAGGTACACAAGTGTCTCATCTCTTGGAAATTGAGCATTTCATATCTAGAGGGTGCCCTGATAGGGTCACCACCCACAGGGAGAGTCATACTTGGCTCACCTGTGGTAGACATGATTCTAGTGAGGTGTGATGTGTGCACCTACCTACACTATGTGTTTTCCTACTAGAACCTCTCTAGGAGTATTAGTCAGGGTGTGCTAAGCCCTTTGGTCTACAACAACTAAGTTCAGTAGAACTTAATAATTTAAGTCTTGTTACATGTACCTATGGTACCTATTGTGATCTTTCAAATGATATCTCAAAGATTACAATTGGTAAAACAACAGCAAGCTCACATCCCAACCACTGCACACCAACGTGAGAAGTTGGCCTGGTATATGATGTTCACTATTCTAGTGAGCACCTTGCACCAGTCCAAACAACCCTTATGGTGATGGTTGTAAAGTCAACCTTATAGACCAGCTATCCTAGTGGTAGCATGGACAAAAGCAGTCTTAGGCTAAACTCAAGAGGGCATGTGAAGCCAGCTGTTTTACCATATGCAAACCTTTTAATACCAAATGAAAGGACACCACACAGGTTATATATTCAAAATATATATGTATTTATTCCTAAATCAATCCCCTTAACTCTTTATGAGCACAGGAGCACAAGCACATAACAAGTAACTTAATATAACATACAAAAGTTGCACAAATATGGATAGGCCTTGGTGGCCCGCTAAACCATATACTAAAATAGTGGTATAAGAACCACGTCACGAACAATGGTAAGGCCTAGGGCCTTGGTAATCGCTGGGGCTACACTGGACTAACAGTAGTTAGGGACCAGGAGGCCCACGGGATGTGGGTGCAGTGTCTAACTGCACACGCGTGCACACATAGAAGTCAAGGGGTGCGCAAAGTTAGAAAGTTAAAGGTTTAGGAGTCTTCCGACTGGTCTAGAAGCTAACCACTTGAAACTAGGACACTAGGAGGGTAAACCTTTACAGGAGCACCGCAGTACTCGCGTTACCTCACCCACAGGAAGCGGGTGCATAGGTGTCAAAGTGTGTCGGATTTCGTCGTGGAGTTCTATGGAGCCTTGGAGAAAAGATGCTGCAGGCGACCAGGAGAGAAGAGTCCGGTTGGATCCAAGGGCCGATTGAGGATGAAGAGTACCTGAAAGCAGAGGGGACAGAGTCTGGGTCACTAGCCAGTGACCAGGATGGAACCAGGAAGGAGCCAGGCGATGTCGGGGAGCAATCAGGTGATGTCATGAAGCTTGTCTCTGCAGCCACGTGGACCAGGAGGTGTCGACGACAACCAGGAGCTGAATACGGACTGTCCCACGAAGTCTCTCGCTGTTGGCTGTGTCGGTTCTCGATTCGGAGTCAACAGGCCTTGGCAAATGCAACCCATGCAGGAATCGAAGATGGCTTCTGGATCAGACCAGCAAGGTCTGATGGGCTGCTCCTTTTCAGGGGAGCAAGGGCCAGTCTGGAGCAACCAGAACAGTGTTAGAAATTCAAAGTTTCGTCGTCATAAATGCCACTAGCCAACGGGCAAGTGACCGGACAGACGCGTCAAGCAGGAAAATGCAAAAGGGCCCCACACAGCACTCGGTGAGTGTGGAGAAATGATCTTCGGTGCAGTTGGTGCTCAGGGCTGGGGCTTCTCAATCCCCAATGCACAACTTTGAGGGTGCCTCAGAAGTGGCACGGAAAGCAATTCTCTGGCTTTCCAAGATGGCCGGTTCCACATGTCACGTCACCTCCACGGCTCTCAGCTTTGCTGTGGCTGTGGATCAGGCTGAAGGAAGTCTGGGTCTTGTTAGGTTCTGTGTTCAAGCTCCCGCGGGAGCAACGACAAAGCAAACCGCTGAGCGCTTGATGGTGCTTGCTTGCACAGGGTGGTCACTCCTTCAGTCTTCTACATCGAGTAGGATGTCGAAGGGTCCAAATTTTCGTATCAGAGTTTCAGTCAGGATAAATCTAAAGTCTTGGGACTCAGCTCCTATCTATATACCAAATCTAGGGGCTGGATTACCAGCTAGGTCCCTCCCATGGGTGGAACCCAGGAAGGGGGTGGTTACACCCCTTTCCATTTATCCAGTTTTGCGCCAGAGCTGGGGCTGGAGTGCCCCTGCACCGGTTTGAACTGGACTATGCATGGGACACCTTGTGTGCCCCAGGCAGTGTCTCATTTTATTCAGCCCTCCCTGCCCCAATACACTATAGCCTGTCTGGGGTGGTGCTAGCACCTCCCTGTGACAGGAAACCTATTATCCAAACCTCCCTCGCTGGAAGGACTCCCAGCTGCAGGAGGTCAGACTTGTGTCTGTGGCTGCAGCATCCATTTTGTGATGCTGAGGCTCTGGTTAACTTTAACCGGGAGGGATTAATGGAAGTAACATGTCTTCTCCCTCTAGAAGGGTGGAATGCTACCCCCGTCGCCAGAACTGGTGAGGGGGTAGTATTCCAAAGCGTATGACACCTTACACGACATGTATTGATAAAGCCAAACCAAAGTTAGCATCTGACCGCGAGGTACATAATGCACTTAAAAGTATATGGTATGGCAATATCCCAGAACAGCTATATGGACATGGTTCCAAAAGCTGCAGACAGGCTCAGCTCATGCTAGAGCACCATCTCACATAAAACCAAGCACTCTGTCTTGAAGAACTGAAATCTTCATTCTCAGGGAATACTTACTAATATAACAAAGAACTTGGCACAGAAGCTGAAATATGAAAAGACATCTTTATTAAACTTAATTAAGTGAGGCCACGTCACACGGAAGCAGTAGCAACTGAATGAGGTAGTCTGAGGAATACAGAGGACAGAGGCCTTTTATATGTTTTAGGGTTACATGACTCAGCACACAAGTAAGGGGCAGTCCTAGCTTTTGCAAGCATACAAAAAATCCAACATTCCTTCTTTACAGTTTGACCACTCACATGTTTCCACGACAAAAGCAGGATCATGATGACAAGCCCATTTTTCAGTTTGTCCAGCCCAAAATCAATCATTGGTTAAACTTAACATTTTTCATCAGACAGGTCGATCGGACCCATAATAAAAACGGGCACATCCCCATCGTAAATAGGCCATAAAGAAGGAACAGAGACAGATGAGAGGCGAGATAGAAGGTGGGTGCATGTACCCTAAACTCAGCAATGTCCTGCTCTTTGATCTCTATCTCGATCAGCTAAAGGGCAAGAACTGGTTTGGCAAGGTCAGCTTCAGGCAGCAGGGTCAGTTCATTTCAGGTCAAACAGGAGTCAGCTAAAGTCATCGGCCTATGTGAGGGCAACCACAAAATGGCTGCCATGCACAAAATGGAACCCAAGGGTTCAGAACGAAATCTTCAAATACACAGTGAATCCATCGGTGTAATATGACAAAAATACTCATACTTGCTGAGCTCAGTGTTTACGGTTCGCTGTTACCAAAATCGTAACAGAACCATAACCTTTATGGCCCAGGTTCAGAATTCACGGAACCTCAGTCTTCAGGATTCTTAAGGCCTGCCATAGGAGTGACTTATAGGTGCATATGTGTCCAGATATAAGGTTAGACATAGGAATACTATATCTAAGCAAGGGGTGATTACACGACCTTGCCCCAGCTGAGTGATCAGCCAGTTGTGTCAGTTTGGATGGCCAGCCAGGGGTGGCAAAAGATATGCTGCAGCCCCTGGTAGGCCTTGGGTGCACCTATGCCCTGGGTACCTATAGTATACTATACAGGGGCTCATAAGGTGGCCCAATATCCAATTATTTATGTACCTAAGGTACACGGAGTCCATTTTACAGAGAGAGCAGATAGCCTGGGGCCCTGATTAGCAGGATCCCAGGCCAACTAAGTCGAAAACCAGCTAAACACATGGCAAAAAAATCTGGGGTAACTATAGTCGGGTATCCACCTTCCTACACCTTCTTCAAGTTTTCTTTGTCCATAAGGGACCAAGGGACATACATGGGGCGGTTCCAGACATTTTTAAACAACAGGGGCAGCAGGCGTGTTACCCCTGTGGGCCTTATTGTGTCATACCTTCTGGCGTATTTCCGCCAGACCTTTAGGCCTTGGCGCATATAGTCGTAGTCCCAATCGTCATCTCCTGCCCCCTGCAAGATACATTCTTCAGCAGTGGCCATTTCCTCTGGTTCAAAAGACCCATCACGGGGCCAAACATTCATTTGGGGTGCATTAGCTTCTGTCCAGCCTGCCAAGTCATCTGAGAATGGATTGACATAGTAGTCAGACCCTTCCCCAAGTATCACTATCTCATTTGGTGTCAGACCGTTAGTCAATGACTGTCCTGGCCTGCTAAGGGCCATGTGGTGCAGTGCTCTAGATCTGGTGGTGCGCAGGCGTGCTGTGCCTGATACATCATATTCCTGTGGGATATCATCAGGTCTCCCATGGTTGCCTAACACTGCGAGATTTTCTACTTCTGTCCTACTCTGCCTTCTCCACCTTTTTTCTGCTCTTTCAAGCACATTTGGCAGGTCCAAATTGTCTATGTCTAGCTCTGATGCTACTATCCTGCGTGCTGCAGCCACTGGGGGTGATGCCTGGCGTGCAGGTGTCTGTGGTGGTGTCATCTGGGGGTTGTAGTTAATGACCGTTGGCGGGGCTTGGGGTACACTGAAGTGGGCTGAACGGGAAGGTGCTGTGTTATTCTCTGGTGGGGCTGCACCTTGGGCTTCCTGATGTAAGTATATCCATGGCTCTTGCTGTCGCATGATAGTTGGGACCCCATCACTGTGTGACTCTGCTCTGATAGCAGCACTTGCTAATTCATTGAGTGTTGGTTGCTGTCTTCTACTAAATTGGCCCAAGTCACCCATCAGTTCAGTCATTCTATCATCTACTCTGCCTATTTGTAATGACAGTCGTCGGAGTGTTGCTGTATTACCAGTGGGGTTTCTTGAACACTGTTCATGTGACATGTCCCCTGCTTCTCTACCAGTTCTTTGGTATAAATCTTGCTCTGTCCTCCACCTGCTGATATGTCTTTCAGGGACTACCTCAGGGGGATATTGTTCGTTGTCCCTGTTTTCTTCACTGAATTGTAGCAGGTGTTCTTCCTCTCGCCTAGGACCAGTGTTCAGGGGCTGCCACCCACTCTGGTGTGTCTGTGTGTTGTAATGCTGCTGGCTAGGGGACAAGAATGGGCCATAGTGTCTAGTTCTTGTCCCTGAGGTATCGTGATCTCTAGTATAGGGTGTGGGGGCTGGGCGGTTAAGTCTGGGGAGTGGCATGTGGGAACGGTGCTGTGAACCGCCAGAGGCCCCATCGCTCTCTTGGTCCTCTTTCAGCTGGGGGCCTGCAGAGTTGGATGCAGGAGTCATTTTTATTGTAAATAGCGCGTCAATTTGACCTGGTATTCCTGAAGTGGCACTTAGAAAGATAAATGCGTAATTCATATCAATGTCCCAACTTCACTTTCAGTCTTCAGAATGCCACTTTGCACACAACCTCCCCTCTCTTGGAAAAAAATGAGTAGCGAGACCAATAGACAGTAACAAACTGATAACCTGGAAGGGACACAGCTGTATCACAAAACACAACCACCTATCTACTGCAGCCCAGAAAAGACAAGCACCAGGTAGTCCAGGTATAAACTTACCCCGTGCGTTGTGCTTCTCCTATGGCTCAGTCAGAAGGGCTGCACGCCTGTTTTAGCAGCCTGTATTTCCTCCAGGGCCAGATGCTTCCTGTCTGTTGGTGCTGCCAATCCGAGTCACGGCACCAAATGATAGAGGGAGATTTATTACGGGGCAGAAGGTCAGGGGGCTGGGCGCAGCGGCTCAGAAGCCTGCGCTGGGGTGATCGTGAAAGTGAGCTAGGGACAAAGGAGCACCTTAATTTGTACCGGTGTGCCCTGGAACGCTTGCTCTAAAAATAGAGAAAACAGATATGTGAGCCGTGGAAACAGAAGCTGAAAGGTTAACAGTTTTATTAAGAAGATGCAACTTCTAGAAACATTAATATAAAGGCATAAAAATCACATTAGTTCTGTGTCCAGAGCTCCGCATTCTCAGATAGCCCCGTGGACATTATTGACAGAATGATATTTTTCAGATAGTCAGAGAGAAGGTTTAAACCTTATGACACATTTATCATTTGTGGCAGAAAGGCATTCAAAAGCAAAGTACATATTATCTGGGAATACTCACACCTGCCTATAAGTGAGAAATCCTGTAATTACAAGTTGTACATTTCAAATATTATAAGGAAAAATTAATTTTAAAAGAGAACATGGCAAATATAACAATGCACATGGCAAAACACAAGATAATACAATTCAACTAATATATATATACATTAAATCAATGATCAAGAGCTCTTGGAGACAACTCGCCAACCTGATGCCTACAACAGACCAGGAGTTGCCCAACGATATTTCTGCGGACCTCCTTTTTATACTCTTTAAGGTGGTGAGGGGTCTATGGTAACGTCATCTTGCGCCACCTCGTGCTATTTATTCCTCCTATGTCATTTATGGTCTGATCCGTACCCTTCCCATCCATGTGTTCGAAAAGCAGCCTTTTCTCGCAAACGTGGCACTTATGCTAGACTAAAGGTCATGCCTTGTTGACTTGAAGCTTACCGTAAATTAGCTCTAGCTTTAGTTTAACAGAAAAAGTGCTTTATTGCACAAAAGGGAGTACATTTTATGTGAGGATGTACCATCTGTACATCCTGTTACCACACCCATCACAGCTGCATGACACTGCTGAGGGGCTAAGTTCCTCTTTTCTCAAATACAGTTTGAGGATGTGGCCTTCTGTTATGTCGAAAGAATTGGGTGGAAGTTGACTTTTAGCACACAAGTAGGGTGGGGGCTTCAAGACTGGAGGAAAAAGCCTCGCAGACAGTGGTGCTGGATGAATTCTTGATCAGACCTGCTTTTTGCTTACTTTAACAGAAAATGGCAGTACTCTGGCCAATTTAACCAAGGCCTATACTTTTGAACAGAAGGGCCTACACAGGGGTTCATGCTAACTGAGTGATAAGAATTACCCAGGATTTGTGTGGTAAAAACTCTCCCTCTCTCAGATCCAACCGGACACTTCTCTCCTGGTCGCCTGCAGCATCTTTCTCAAGGCCCCATAGGATTCTGCGACGAAACCCGACACACTTTGACACATATGCACCCGGCTCCAGTGGGTGAGGTAACGCGTGTACTCCGGTGCTCCTGTGGGTATTGACTATCCTAGTGTCCTAGTTTTCAATAGCTCTCTCCTAGTCCATCTGGAAGTGTCCTAAAAGAACTACTTTCCATTTCTTTCGTTCCCATTATAACTATGGTAACTCGCGTGTGTGTTAAGACACTGCACACGCCTCCCGTGGGTCTCCTGCTTCCTAACTCTTGGTAGTACAACATAGCCCCAGCGATTCCCTAGGCCTACTCTTTGTCCGTGACGTGGTTCTCATACCACTATTTTAGTATATGGTTTTACGTGCCCCTAGGGCCCTACTATATATTGTGTAACTTACTGTATGATAATTAAGTATCTTGTTATGTGCTTTGTCCTCTGACCTCATAAAGAGTTCAGAGGGGTTGTGTTCGTAATAAATACATATATATTTTATATATAACCTGTGTGGTGTCCTTTCATTTGGTATTAAAGGGGGTTACATATGGTAAAACAGCTTGCTTCACATGCTCTCTGAAGTTTTAGCCTAAGACTGCTTTGTCCATGCTACCACTAGGATAGCTGGTCTATAAGGTTGACTTTACAACCATCACCATAAGGGTTGTTTGGAATGGTGCAAGGTGCTCACTAGAATAGTGAACATCATATACCAGGCCAACTTCTCACAGCATACGTTTGCTCCTGCCGGGTCAGCCGAGCGGCGAATTCTGACTCACCCACCTGCTATCATGAAAGACCTCAGGGCTGCATCTTTTGAGCCCAGTACTGAGCCTGAAAAGCGTTTCCAACCCCACTTACAAGTAAAACGTGCTCGAATGTCAGTGAAAAGCTGGCTCTGCGTCGATTATTGGCATATGTTTGCTCTTGCCGGGTCAGCCGAGCGGCGAATTTAGACTCACCCACCTGCTATCATGAGAGACCTCAGGGCTGCATCCTTTGAGCCCAGTACTGAGCCTGAAAAGCGTTTCCAACGCCACTTACCAGTAAAACTTGCTAGAATGTCCCTGGCTGCTCTTCACTGAAAAGCTGGCTATGTGTCGATTTTTGGCATACGTTTGCTCCTGCTGGGTCAGCCGAGCGGCGAATTCCGACTTACCCACCTGCTATCATGAGAGACCTCAGGGCTGCATCTTTTGAGCCCAGTACTGAGCCTGAAAAGTGTTTCCAACCCCACTTACCAGTAAAACTTGCTTGAATGTCCCTGGCTGCTCTTCACTGAAAAGCTGGCTCTGTGTCGATTTTTATTGTATGTATGCTCCTGCTGGGTCAGCCGAGCGGCGAATTCCAACTTACCCACCTGCTATCATGAGAGTCCTCAGGGCTGCATCTTTTGAGCCCAGTACTTAGCCTGAAAAGCGTTTCCAACCCCACTTACAAGTAAAACTTGCTCAAATGTCCCTGGCTGCTCTTCACTGAAAAGCTGGCTCTGCGGCGATTATTGGCATACGTTTGCTCCTGCCGGGTTAGCCAAGCGGCGAATTCAGACTCACCCACCTGCTATCATGAGAGACCTCAGGGCTGCGTCTTTTGAGCCCAGTACTGAGCCTGAAAAGCGTTTCCAACCCCACTTACTAGTAAAACGTGCTAGAATGTCCCTGGCTGCTCTTCACTAAAAAGCTGGCTATGCGTTGATTTTTGGCATACGTTTGCTCCTGCCGGGTCAGCCGAGCGGCGAATTCCGACTTACCCACCTGCTATCATGAGAGACCTCAGGGCTGCATCTTTTGAGCCCAGTACTGAGCCTGAAAAGCGTTTCCAACCCCACTTACAAGTAAAACCTGCTAGAATGTCCCTGGCTGCTCTTCACTGTAAAGGTGGCTCTGCGTCGATTTTTTGCATACGTTTGCTCCTGCCGGGTCAACCGAGCGGCGAATTCCGACTTACCCACCTGCTATCATTGTAGGAGAGTAGGGTCTGCTTTCCTATGGTCACCCCACTTTTTACTTTTTGCTTCACTGGTTTTCGACTTAGATGTGGCTGTGGGCCTGCTAATCAGACCCACAGGCCTGCTGTTCTCTCTCTAAATTCACACCATGTACTTTAGGTACATCACCAATTGGGAATTGGGTCACTCTTGTGAGTCCCTGTACAGTGTGCCATAGGTACCCAGGGCATAGGTGCACCCAAGGCCTACCAGGGGCTGCAGCATATATTTTGCCACCCAGGCTGGCCATCCAAACTGACACAACTGGCTGATCACTCAGCTGGGGAAAGGTTGTGTAATCACCCCTTGCTTAAGTATAGCATTCCTATATCTAACCTTATATCTAGACACATATACACCTATAAGTCACTCCTATGGCAGGCCTTAACAATCCTGGAGGCAGAGTGCTTGGTTTTATGTGAGATGAGGCTCTAGCATGAGCTGAGCCTGTCTGCAGCTTTCGGAACCATGTCCTTATAGCTGTTCTAGGATATAGCCATACCATATACTCTTAAGTGCATTATGAACCTCGCGGTTAAATGCTAACTTTGGTTTGGCTTTATCAAAACATGTCGTGTAAGGTGTCATACGCTTTGGAATACTACCCCCTCGCCAGTTCTGGCGACGGAGGTATCATTCCACCCTTCTAGAGGGAGAAGACATGTTGTTCCTACTAATCCCGGTTAAAGTTAACCAGAGCCTCAGCATCACAAAATGGATGCTGCTGCCACAGACACAAGTCTGACCTCCTATGTAGGAGAGTAGGGTCTGCTTTCCTATGGTCACCACACTTTTTGCTTTTTGCTTCACTGGTTTTCGATTTAGATGTGGCTGTGGGGCTGCTAATCAGACCCACAGGCCTGCTGTTCTCTCTCTAAATTCACACCATGTACTTTAGGTACATCACCAATTGGGAATTGGGTCCCTCTTGTGAGTCCCTGTACAGTGTACCATAGGTACCCAGGGCATAGGTGCACCCAAGTCCTACCAGGGGCTGCAGCATATCTTTTGCCACCCCTGGCTGGCCATCCAAACTGACACAACTGGCTGATCACTCAACTGGGGCAAGGTTGTGTAATCACCCCTTGCTTAGGTATAGTATTCCTATATCTAACCTTATATCTAGACACATATACACTTATAAGTCACTCTTATGGCAGGCCTTAACAATCCTGAAGGCAGAGTGCTTGGTTGTATGTGAGATGAGGCTCTAGCATGAGCTGAGCCTGTCTGCCGCTTTCGGAACCACGTCCTTATAGCTGTTCTAGGATATAGCCATACCATATACTCTTAAGTGCATTATGACCCTCGCGGTTAAATGCTAACTTTGGTTTGGCTTTATCAAAACATGTCGTGTAAGGTGTCATACGCTTTGGAATTCTACCCCCTCACCAGTTCTGGTGACGGGAGTAGCATTCCACCCTTCTAGAGGGAGAAGACATGTTGTTCCTACTAATCCTGGTTAAAGTTAACCAGAGCTTCAGCATCACAAAATGGATGCTGCTGCCACAGACACAAGTCTGACCTCCTGCTGCTGGGAGTCCTTTCAGCGAAGGAGGCTTGGACAATAGGTTTCCTGTCACAGGGAGGTGCTAGCACCACCCCAGACAGGAGATAGTGGATTGGGGCAGGGAGGGCTGAATGAAACTAGACACTGCCTGGGGCATACAAGGTGTCTCATGCATAGGCCAGTTCAAACCGGTGCTGGGGCACTCCAGCCCCAGCTCTGGCGCAAAACTGGATAAAGGGAAAGGGGTGTAACCACCCCGTTCCTGGGTCCCACCCATGGGAGGGACCTAGCAGATAATCCAGCCCCTAGATTTGGTATATAGGTAAGAGCTGAGTCCCAAGACTTTAGATAATCCTGACTGAAACTCTGATATGAAACTCTGGACACTTCGACATCCTACTCGACGTAGAAGACTGAAGAATCTCCCTTGTGGTCAAGGAGTGACCACCCTGTGCAAGCAGGCACCATCAAGCGCTCAAAAGTTTGCTTTGTCGTTGCTCCTGCCGGAGCTCGAACAACAGAGCCTGACAAGACCCGGACTTCTAGACATCCAACAGCCCTATCCACAGCCACAGCAAAGCTGAGACCCGTGGAGGCGACCAGAGACGTGGGACCGGCCATCTTGGAAAGCCAGCGAATTGCTTTCCGTGCAACTTCTGAGGCACCCTCGAAGTTGTGCATTGGGGATTGAAACCCCCCAGCCCCGAGCACCAACTGCACCGAAGATCACCTCTCCGCACTCACCGAGTGCTGTGTGGGGCCCTTTTGCATTTTCCTGCTCAACGCATCTGTCCAGTCACTTGCCCGTTGGCTAGTGGCCTCTGTGACGACGGATCTTAGAATTTCCAATGCTGGTCTGGTTGCTATAGACTGGCCCTTGCCCCCCTGAAGAGGAGCAGCCCATCAGACCTTGCTGGTCTGATTCAGAAGCCATCTTTGATTCCTGCGTGGGTTGCATTAGCCAAGGCCTGTTGACTCTGAATCGAGAACCGACACCGCCGACAGGGAGAGCCTTCGTGGTACAGTCGGAATCCAGCTCCTGGTTGTCATCGACACCTCCTGGTCCACGTGGCTGCTGAGACAAGCTTCGCGACATTACCTGATTGCTCCCCGACATCGCCTGGTTCCTTCCTGGTTCCATCCTGGTCACTGGCTAGTGACCCAGACTCTGTCCCCTCTGCTTTCAGGTTCTTCACATCTCCGATCCACCCTTGGATCCGCCTGGACACTTTTCCTCTGGTCGCCTGCAGCACTTCTTTGCAGCTCTCCATAGAAAACGATGACGAAACCAGACACGAAAAGACACCTATGCACCCTGGGTGAGGTAACACGAGTACTCCGGTGCTCCCGTGGGTCTTCACTCTCGAAGTTTCCTAGTTTAAAAGGGTTCCATCCTAGTCCATCCGGAAGTGTCCTTAAATTGTAACTTTGACGATCTCCATAGAATGTCAATGAGAACCTGCGCCTGTGTTTAGACACTGCACGCGGCTCCCGTGGGCCTCCTACTTCCTAACATTTGGTTGTTTAGTGTAGCCCCAGCAATTCTACAGGCCATAGGCCTGCTTTCTAACTCATGTGGTACTTATACCACTTTCTTAGTATATGGTTTGTAAGGCTCCTAGGGCATAACGTATACTGTGCAACTTATCGTATATTAACTGTGTGACTTGTATTGTATTTTTACCTCTGACCTCATTAAGAGTGCAGAGGGGTTGTGTTTAGATTAAATACATATATATTTGATATATACCTTGTGTGTTGTCCTTTCATTTGGTATTCAAGGGAATAGGGGCCAGATGTAGGTAGCCAAATACCGGTCGGTAACGGCCGAATTCGGCCGTTACCGACCGGTATTTGGAGATCGGCATGTAGGTGACAGAAAATAGGCCGAATCGGTAAATTTTCCGAATCGGTAAAATTACCGATCGGTAAAGTTACCGATCGGTAAAGTTACCCATCGGTAAAGTTACCCATCGGTAAAGTTACCCATCGGTAAAGTTACCCATCGGTAAAATACCGATTCGGTAATTAAGAATAGGTAAAATTGAAGTTTGAGATGTAGGGAGGCTCTGAAATACCGATTTTGGGCCAAAATCGGTATTTAAGAGTCGGTATTTACCATGGATTCAAATCAGGTGTAAACCAGGTACAGCCTATAAAAATGGACCCAAAATGCTATTCTGTTTGCAAAATGGCGGCATTCTATGTAATTGCAAGACGGCTACGGCTACAGGAGGAAGGAGAGAGGGAATGGCTGAGACAGGAGCAGGTCTACAGGCAGAGGGTGACCCTGTTCATGCTCACAGAGGAAGAGATTTTTCAAAGGTACAGGTTGGCTCCAGACACCATCTTGGAGCTCATCAGGGACCTCAAACCTCTGTTGGAGCACCCCACCCCAAGGGCACATGCAATACCAGCACATGTACAGGTGCTGTGCAGCATCCACCTGCTGGCGTCAGGGAGCTACCAGAGCGTGATTGCTGTGGCGGGAGGGGTGACCCAGAGCAGCCTCTCAAGGTGTTTTCACAAATTCCTTGACGCCATGTTGCACAGGATGGACCATTACATTTCTTTTCCATCCACCCATGCAGAACTGGTACAAACCAAATCGGACTTCTACCAGATGGCAGGATTTCCCCATATCATCGGATGCATTGATGGCACACACATCCCCATTTGTCCCCCTGCTGCCACAGAATACATTTACCGCAATAGGAAATCAACCCACACCATCAACGTGCAGGTGATTTGCAATGCTAAGCACTACATCACAGACCTTGTAGCAAAATTCCCGGGAAGTACCCATGATTCATATATATTTCAGAACAGTGGCATCTATGAACGGCTGACTGCAGGGGAATTTGGTGAAGGCTACCTCCTAGGTAAGACACAGTGTGCAACACCTATTAGACCTATTGCAATTAGCAGTACATGTATGCATGTGAGTAAATTATTCCCTTTTCTTTCCAGGAGACAGTGCATATGCCCTTCGCTCATTCATACTAACCCCCTACCTCAACCCCTCAACACCCAGCCAAAGGAGATACAACCGGGCACACAAGCGCACACGCAATGTTGTTGAGAGAACATTTGGAATTTGGAAAAGCAGGTTTAGATGCCTGCACAAGAGTGGAGGTGCAAGGCAGTATACCCCCATCACATGCTGTAAGATCATTGCTGCCTGTGCCATGTTGCACAATCTGGCTGTTAAGAAGGGGACTGAGGTGGAGTTAACTGACTATGAGGATCACGACGACGACAATGCTGTGCCTGAAAGACATCCTGCAGGAGTGTCAACACCAAGTGATGGCAGATACAGACGTGAGGAGATTACACGCAACTATTTCTGAGTAAGTGAAGACACTGAGCTATAGTCAAAGCACAAGCTTCTGTTTTATTAGATTTCTTAAAGAGATGGTAAAGAAAAAAAGTGCAACAGTAAGCATTTGACATCAATGCTCACAGTGAGCAAACACACTCAGACAGGTCTTGAATCCACCCACCATAGTTGCATATTGTCACTATGTTTGTTTAAATGGCACAAATGTGCAAATGAAACTTTAACAACTATGAAACAAATGTCCACAGGCAGTAAGCCATAGTAAAAACTGTTCATTTTCGGCCATGCTTTGCACTTCCAGGTGTCTGTGGCTCAGCCTGTTCACTGGGCGTTTGGCCTGTAGCCTCACCCTGTCGCCTGCTGCTCCTCCTTGGCTCAACACCATGTGGGCTAGCTGTGCTGCTCCTACTGGTGCTAGGTTCACTGTCCGGCACGTCAAGAGCAGAACTTCGTGCACTTTGTGCATTGAGTAGGGCCTCCAGCGCACCAGTCATTCCAGCTATGCCCCTTGTTAACTGATTGGTATTATTAGTCAGGGCTTCCTGACTATTGATGCTACGCCTGCATAGCAGGGATGTGGCTGTTGCCAGGCGGTGTAAGGATTTCTCTGCTCTCTGTGCGCGCTGCTTGTCCCTGCGCCTTGCAGCAATTTCAGAGTCAAGTTTAGTGCACAGTGGTTGTATGCCTGTTGCCATGCACTTGTTGACTTCCACAAGCTCTTGTATGCCCTTGCCAATGTCCTGAATGTTAATGTTCATGTTTCTCATTTGTCTCTGACAGGCCATGATGCCCTTGCCCTGCATCCTCTGTATCCGGACCATGGATCCCTCCAGGCCTTGGAAGACACTGGACCCCTCCCCACGTGCACCTACACCCCTTCCTTGGACTGTGCGCCTTCTAGTCGTAGGTGGTACAGGCTCTGTGCCGGGCTGCAGTGTGGCAGTGATGTCAGCCTCAGACAAATTATGTGACTCTACACCCACCATTTCCTCAGCACCTATCTCCATTTGCAGCAGTGGGGAAACAACATGCCTCCTGCTAGGGTGTGCAACAGGTGTTACCAATTCAAGGGATGCAGGCATTTCTGGTGATGAGACCAATAGTGGTGACTGTGAGCGAATTGGGGATCCCTGCATTTCCTCAGTGATGTCTGTTTCTTGGGAGGGTGGCTGCCCACTCGGAACCCCTGTGTCCTGGGATGCACTGGGCCCTGCATCCTGACTTTCATCCCTCTGGGGTGCCGTGCCTTCTGCCTCCTCGAACTGCCTTCTGGATGTGTGACCTGTGGACATATGGGCACATATCAGCTAGGTGCAAATGTGTCACAGCCACTACAATTAAACATATCAATTTGCACTTTGAACATGCTGCCTGCCCTTCATTTTGTCTGCAATCATTTAAATTACTTGTTGGTTACAGTGCTATGTCACATGTTCTTTCAATGACTGACTACATGTACCATGATGCATTGCTACAGTTTTGCACACACACCATGGGACTGGGGTAACTGAGCTGCAAGGGGTGAGGGATGGATGGGGGTGGGAGGGGGATTGCTGTGCATGCATCTTACCTTTTGTTTTTGCAGATTTGACCGAGCTGTCCACTTCTCCCAGTCCATGGACACTTTCAGACTCCAGGGTTGTGGCTACCAGCTCCTCAAGCTCGGTGAGTGGGGGTGCAGTGTTCTTTCCTCCACCTGTTTTCTGTGACTGTTTGTGGCGATCAGCCAATTTTTTCTTTGTGAGGCTCCTTAGGTCATAGAACCTCTTCTTTAAGTCTTCAGTCACTCTGGTGGTCACTCCCACAGCATTAACTTTATCTAGGATGTCCAGCCATATTTTCCTTTTTGTTGATTCTGCCACAGTGAGGGACAGTTTTCCAAAAAGTCTGTGGTGTACCTTGACCACCTCCTCAACAAGCACCTGTAATTCAGTACTACTGAATTTAAGTTTCCTTTTCCTTTCTGCCTGCTCAGTTTCCCTGCTGCTTTCCATTTTAAAGTCTTCTCAATTCACAAGCTCTGCCTGCTGCTGCTGCTGCTCCCAGTCTCTCTGCTCCAAATGCCTTTCCAGAGCCTTCTAATTAGTTGCAGCTGCCTGTGTGCACACTTCCTGCCAGGAAGGGGGAGGGTGGTTGCACCTGATTGGATGTTGTGTTGAGTTTCACTTTTGTTTGCTGGCCGAAGTGGACAATACCGATCGGTAGTTACCGATCGGTAGTTACCGATCGGTATTTACCGATCGGTATTTCCAATGCATTCCTATGGGACTTTTGCCCCATAGGAATGCATTGGACATACCGATCGGTAAATACCGATCGGTAATTACCGAATCGGTATTTACCGATTCTTATTTACCGATTCTTACCGATTCGGTAATTGGAACATCTGGATGTTCCTACATACCCCCCCTTCTTATTTACCGATTCTTATTTACCGATTCGGTAAAATTCGGTAATTAAGAATCAGTAAATATTTTTTACCTACATCTGGCCCTAGATTAGGTAAAACAACTTGCTTAACTCGCCTACTGAAGACTTAGCCTGAAGACTGCTGGTTCATGCTACCACTAGGATAGCTTTCTATAAGGTTGACTTTACAACCCATAAGGGTCGATTAGGCTGGTGCAAGGTGCCCACTAGAACTAGTGGACATCATATGCCAGGCAAACCTCTCACAGCTGCCACTAGCTTACACAGGCTGTAATGGTAGGCCTGTAGTCACAGTTTGAGTGGTCACTTATGGGTGGTATAATATGTGCTTAAGCCCATGGGAGACCCCTGATGTACCTATGCCATCAGTACCTGGGTACCATATACTAGGGACTTAGAAGGATACACCAGTAGCCAATCTGGAGTGTACCTGAGTACTCACCATGTCCAATTTAGGGGTGAATGAACAGAGACTGGGGCCTGGTTAGCTGGATCCCAGCCAGACTAGTCAGAAACAGCATAACACCAGGCGAAATGTGGGGGTGACCATGCCGCAGGATCCTATCTTCCTACAGTACCAAATATCTTAGGGTACAGTGAAGCCATCATGAAGCTGGGGACTTCACAATAGTAGTTGTCTAATCCATTTACTTTTTATGGCTTCCCTGTTCACTGTGTCTAAGACTGGGCTTCGACATTGTAAGGTCACATCTGCTCAGGCTGTGTGCCATGTTGAATCTTCATTTTTTTCTGCATCAAAACACCCTGACTGATTTGGCGGTCAGCATTATCATGGTGAAGTTCTTCCTAGAGTGGCACAATTTGCTTCTGCCCTAGTGGACCTTTCTGTCCCAATGCCCTGGGTACCAGGGAGGGTACAGGGTGGCTGAAGTCATGTCAAAAGTGGAACAATGGTACCATTTTGGGAAGGACTGGAGACCTGGTTGGCAGGGACCCAGTGTGTGAGAAGTTGGCCTGGCATATGCTGTCCACTATTCTAGTGGGCACCTTGCACCAGTCCAAACAACCCTTATTGATAATAGGTTTAAGACAACCTTTATTGAAAGCTATCCTAGTGGTAGCTATGGAGAGCAGTCATCAGGCTAAGTCTTGAAGGAGTGTAAAACAGCTTGGTTTACCAGATTATAACCTATTGAATGTCTAAATGAAAGGTGAACCCCACAAGGTGTACATATAAAATATATGTATTTATTACTAAACACTCTCTAGTAATCTCTTTAAGATTTTACAGAGCAAAGTACACAATTTAAATGCAATAGAACTTCAGTAAATAGCACAATATACACTGGGCCCGGGGGGACTGTTAGACCTGGCACCATTGGCGTAAGTCTCCCTTCCATTTTTACTGTTGCCTCTTGTATTTTTGCTGGTATTAGATGCTTTGGGCACTGTGCCACAGCTGTTCAGTGCCACAGTGCAAGTGTTCCCTATTGTAAATTGATGTATTAATCAGTGGTTCCATGATTGGCTATTTGGTTTACTTGTCAGACCCTAGTCTAGTGCACTGAGTGTGCCCAGGGCGTGTAAATCCAAATGCTGCTGGTGGGCCTGCAACACTGGTTGTGCCACCCACAGAAGCAGCCTTGTAAAATGTGTCTAAGGTCTGCCATTGCAGAGCCTGCATGCAGTCTGGTACTGTCATACTGGCTGGGCTAGTGCACCCACTTCCCAGTCCCTAAACCTTCCCTTTTCTTCATATCAGTCACCCCTATGGTAGGCCCAATGGCAGGGTGCATTGTAAGCATAAGGTAGGACAACCCCTGATGTGTGTGGCATGTCCTAATAGTGAATTACAGCCATTTTCGTTTTTCACTATTGCAAGGCTACCTGTTCTCCATAGGCCAGAATGCCAGAGAGAGGCCAGAGTTTTTACATTTTATAATCCTAACTGTCTCAGGGAACATGGTAGAAATTCGAGTTTAGTATGCCTGGACTCAGAATAATAAAATACATCTTTTAGTGAAGTTGGTTTTAATATTCTGTGTTTGCAAATACCACTTTTAGAAAGTAGGCATTTGCTTGTCTAACCATTCAAACCTGCCTCTGCTAGTTTGTGTATTCCTATGTCTGGTTTTGTGAGGGACAGGGCTGGGGAATTCCAGGAGACAGGCTGAGTCACCCAGTGGTGAATAGAGAGATCTGCATCTAGATGGGAGGGAGGAGTTGCACCTGAACATAGAATAGGGCTGTGCCTGCCTTCCACAATGCTGGCTCCACCCCCTGGGTAGCGGCTGATGTCTCTGCTCTTGTATTTTTGCTGGTATTAGATGCTTTGGGCACTGTGCCACAGCTGTTCAGTGCCACAGTGCAAGTGTTCCCTATTGTAAATTGATGTATTAATCAGTGGTTCCATGATTGGCTATTTGGTTTACTTGTCAGACCCTAGTCTAGTGCACTGAGTGTGCCCAGGGCGTGTAAATCCAAATGCTGCTGGTGGGCCTGCAACACTGGTTGTGCCACCCACAGAAGCAGCCTTGTAAAATGTGTCTAAGGTCTGCCATTGCAGAGCCTGCATGCAGTCTGGTACTGTCATACTGACTGGGCTAGTGCACCCACTTCCCAGTCCCTAAACCTTCCCTTTTCTTCATATCAGTCACCCCTATGGTAGGCCCAAGGGCAGGGCGCATTGTAAGCATAAGGTAGGACAAACCCTGATGTGTGTGGCATGTCCTAATAGTGAATTACAGCCATTTTCGTTTTTCACTATTGCAAGGCTACCTGTTCTCCATAGGCCAGAATGCCAGAGAGAGGCCAGAGTTTTTACATTTTATAATCCTAACTGTCTCAGGGAACATGGTAGAAATTCGAGTTTAGTATGCCTGGACTCAGAATAATAAAATACATCTTTTAGTGAAGTTGGTTTTAATATTCTGTGTTTGCAAATACCACTTTTAGAAAGTAGGCATTTGCTTGTCTAACCATTCAAACCTGCCTCTGCTAGTTTGTGTATTCCTATGTCTGGTTTTGTGAGGGACAGGGCTGGGGAATTCCAGGAGACAGGCTGAGTCACCCAGTGGTGAATAGAGAGATCTGCATCTAGATGGGAGGGAGGAGTTGCACCTGAACATAGAATAGGGCTGTGCCTGCCTTCCACAATGCTGGCTCCACCCCCTGGGTAGCGGCTGATGTCTCTGCTCTGCACATTGAAAGAAGAGAAGGAGTCCTGAAAACGAAGTGCTCCAGGACTGTGCTTGCCTTCCACCATGCTGGCTCCACCTCCTGTGGGACGTCTGATGTTTCTGCCCTGCACTATGAAAGGAAAGGAGAAGTCTGGTAAACAGAGTGCTTCAGACTGGTTTGGACTGGGCAAATGCCCCTCTCCCCTCAGAGAACAAAGGATTTCTGGGTATAAATATTGGGACTCTGATCCCATGAAACTAGATCACTTTGGACTACAGGAAGAAACCTTTACTGAGGAGAGGAACCTGAAGAAACTGAGGAGAGACTATTCCCAAGCTGAAGTGCTGCTTGGGGGATTGGCCTGCAGTGGTTGCCTTACAGCCAAAGGAAGGAGAAGGGAACTTTGTGTACTTTGCTTTCAACTTGTGAAGGATCTCCAAGGGCTAGGAAAAGAGCTTGCCTCCTGCTGAAGTCTCAGGGACAACAGACTTCACCCCCAGCTCCCCCAGAGTTCTTGTGGAAGTGCCTGTTGCTGTTTTGGGCCTTCTGGGGAACTGCGTGTCGCAAGGAGCTGGAAGCGCGACTCAACGAGAAGAGGCGTGTCACCGTTGCTGTGCCTGCCATCACAACTCCAAAGGACGGTGTCGCCGCTGGAACTGTCGCACTGCACCGCATTGGAGAGAAGCGTGCCACAACGAAGAGGAAGCGTGTCGCTGCTGCTTCCGTCGCAACTCCGAAGAAGGAGGGTGTCACCGCTTGGGCTGTCACACTGCACCGCATCAGGAGAAGAATCTTGCAACGAGGTTGGAGCGTGTCGCCGTTGCTGTGCCTGCCGTCACAACTCCGAAGAAGGAGGGTGTCGCCGCTGGAACTGTCGCATTGCACCGCATCAACCAAGAGCACCTCGCATCCCCGAGAAGCGCGCCACCGTCGGAGCTGCTGCCGTCGCATCTTGGATGTCGCCGCTGTAGTTGTAGAATCGAGCGGAAGCTTCACGCATCGTGGAGAAGAGCGTCGCCGCTCGAGCTGTTGCCGTCGCATCATAAGGCTGTCGCCGCTGCAGTCCACGCATCGAACCAAGAGTTTCTCGCATCCTCGAGAAGCGTGCCGCATCTGGAAGATCTTCACGTCTTTATTTCTTTGCACCTGACTTTGCCACATTTCCCATCGCTGCGACATTGCTTGTCGTGGAAGCGCAACGGAACCTAAGGTACATTGGCGCAGAGTGTTGCATCTAAGAACTGAACTGAACTGAACTAAGCTGAAATCTACTGTGAGAAAGTGGCTCTATATACACTGGACTAGAATGGAGTACAGTGTGTATAGAGTCCACCAACCCCAGAGGTATAACAGAGGTAAACGTCAGAACTGACCTTACTCTCCAAAGTGGTAGCTTGGTCGAGCAGTAAGGCAGTACCAGAGGACAGTGTAAAGCATTTGTTGTACACACTCAGTCAGAAAAAGGTTTCACACACTCAAGGACTGAACTCCAGGCCAATTGTTTTTATATCCACAGATATAGTTGTTTTATTTTTAGAACCAACAGTTATAAAAATATACTTTTCTCGTTATGAGTACTCTCATGTAATTACTTTGCAAAGGAGCAATAAACTTTGTGCACACAATTAATACAGTATTGACAGTAAGCAACACAATCCTAAAACACACTATAGCATTGAGCTTAATGAGTTTTCCACATGTAAGTACAGTTGATTACTATACAGATTACTTTAGCAGTCCCGGGACCAGATCCTAGATTCAGTCCTGGGGTCTAAGCTGAAACCAGATTAGCAAAAAGGTTTTAGTTACTGTAGTGAATTTTCATGAATATAAAGCTGTTTTAAAAGTTCAAACTTTTCAAAGTAAATCTGACAATGTTATTCAATGGGAGAAAATTCAGGTTGCAGGTAAAGTACGATCGCGTTACTTTTGTAATCCAGCACTGGTCTCCTGGGGCCAGCACTGGGGTCTTAACTTAAAACAGGTAGGTAATTGCATTTTAGTATTTCGTACGATTTTTAAAGAATATTTCAAGTTTTCAAAAGTAGAAACTATGAAGAAATTTCGTAGAAAAGCAGACAATGGGTTCCTATGGAGAAAATGCAGATTACTAGTAAACCCAGTACGGATTACTTTTACGGTTCAGTACTGGGCTAAAAGGTACAGTACTGACTTCTCCCCTGATCACAGGTGAGTATTTTGGAATTCGGAATTCGGCTGATTTTATATGAATATTTGCATTTTTCAAAACTTCACCCATAGAAGTAATTTCATTGAAAAACAGTCAATGGTTTCCTATGGCAGAAATTTAGATTATTAGCAGACACGGTTGTGATTACTTTTGTGGTTCAATACTGGGCTACAAGGTACAGTACTGGCTTCTCTCCTGATTACAGGTGAGTACTTCGGATTTCGATATTCTGCTGATTTTAGGTGAATATTTTAACATTTCAAAACGTCACACTTAAAAGAAATTTCACAGAAAAGCAGACAATGGTTTCCTATGGCGGAAATTTAGATTACTAGCAAACACGGTTGTGATTACTTTTGCGGTCCAGTACTGGGTTACAAGGTACAGTACTGGCTTCTCTCCTGATCACAGGTGAGTAATTCTAAATTTGTTATTCGGCTGATTTTAGATGAATATTTTAAAGTTTCAAAACTTCACACTTAGAAGATTTTTCGAGTCAAACCAGTCAATGTTATCCTATGGCAGGAAAGTGGGTCATCGGTTTCCAGGTGAGTACTCGACTGGTGAAGTTAAGGTTCTGGGCATAGACTCAGGGGTCCCCCAGGGTCAGGTAGGTACAGTTAGTACACCCTCAGCGGCACAGGGGCGGCCTGGTGCAGAGGTAGTTAGGCCCATTGTTATCCAATGAGAGGCAGGGGGCCTTCGGTTGGTGGCTGCTGGCTAGCAGGCCGCGTGGCTGTGGGAGCTGGGCTCCTGGTCACTTGCTCAGGGCAAATGGGGAAGTAGAATAGGGTACAGGTTGCACTGCCAGGGGCACTCGGGCGGCTTGGTGCAGGGTGCTTTTGAGCTGTCAGGCGCTCAATGTTATCCAATGAGGATCTTGAAAAGGGAACAAAGGATGCAGGCTCGGGGACGGTGGATCTTCAGGAGCGACCAACACTTCGAGGGGTAAGTTGGGATCTTGGAGGATAGGTAGGCACCCAGGAGTTGGGCACAGGAGGCTGTGGGGCGCCGGGTGCAGGGGTGTCTTTTGAGGTCGGAAAATCTTACCCCCTGCTGGTCGCAATCGGAGGGGTCCTTTGTCCTGAGGCTGCAGGCGTCGTCGGGGTCGTCGAGGAGGGTCCTTGGACACTGGTTTCCGAGTCAGAATCGCCGCGCCGGGGGGATGTCCTCAGGGTCTTGGTTCACTCCAGCACAGGCCAGGCTTGGCGGGTGCATAGGTGCAGGGTTCGCGGTTCCTGGCTGATGCCAGGGCTTGTTACTTGCTTTGAGCAGTACCACTGCTCGTGGGAGACCCAGGTAGTCAGAGTAAGAAGGCAGTGAGGTCCTCCGGGGTTTTTGAGGTTGCTGACCACTGAAGACGCTGGGGTTTAACAGGAGCAGGTTCGAGGGTGAACAGGCCGGCAGGGCTGGGGCCAAATCAGTTGGTGTCTTCCTCTTCTTAGCAGCTGCACGGCAAGTCTTCTTGTTTCTTGTTCTTCTTTCTTGTTTCGGTATCTGGATCTGAGGAAGGAAGGCTCAGGGAGCCCCTAAATACTATATTTAGGGGTGTTACAGGTAGGGCAAGTGCAGGGACCAATAGGTCCCTGTCCTGTGGTGAGTACACCCCCTAACCTGCTCCTCTCCTGTGGGAGGGGGGCAGGAGCCTAGCTGGGATTGGGCAGGGCTCCCCACCAATAACAACATACGGAGAGAGTGGGGTCCAGGCGAATTTTTAGAGACCAAAACACAGTTACAGCCCCCTGTATAAGACACTGTATTACCAACAAATAACTGTGGGTCTAGGGAACGACTATTTCTGTGTTTAAATGTGTATATTCTGCAAAAAATTTAACCATGTTGGACTAGTAAGTTGCATAGGGACTGATCACTGTGTGATATTGTACCCATCAGTTATACGTTCTGAACCGACCTGGTCATCATTTGGGCCATTGCACAGAGTGGTATGTCCACCCTGCAAGTACAAGTGTTCTTAATAGTGATAACTGAAAAGCAGTGCTAAAACAAAAACGGTGAGTGATAACTGTTAAAATTGGAGAGTGGATTTGAAAAAACCTTTTTTAATTTGACAACAAACCACTTCCAATGTTAAAAATATATACCAAGTGCAAAGTAACAGTAGTTCAAACAAATATCTACTGCATGTGTATTCAGGTCGACATGTTTCTGCAGTTAATAGACCCTAACGGTATCTGCTGCTTCTTCAGGACCAATAATCTACCTTGCTACTGCTTTACAAACGGGTGAGTGCATAAGAAAACAAAAAGGATTTCACCTGATATGATCCTCGCATCTCTGTTTGTGATTAAACCAAATCCATGCACCCCATTTTGAAAGGAAAGAAAAAGAACACATAACACAGAAAGAGTAAGATAACATGTTACTTTAGAATGTTATCCATCACATGAGCTGTATCAATACACATTAGCCCATGACAGGTATGTTAAAACATTACCTACCCATACATAAATTGGGTTCCCTCTCACTCACCTAGAGTATGGAGGATAAGCGCCGCTCCTCACCTGGCTACAACTCAGGAAAATGGCGCATTGCTCTAATCAAAGAAACCATAATGACAATGGTGAGAAAACTCACACTGTTGCTGCTGTACAGAAATTCCGCCAAAAAATCGTACCTTCTTAGGTCAAATCTCTCAATTTAATGCCTAGCGAGTCGTACTGAGTCTAAATGTCATCTCTCAGGACATGCATACGATAGAGCTCATGGCACTAATACGCAATTTAAAATATTTGCCCTGCTATGAATCTAAGTGTAAACACAGGGCGTGACATTGCCAATAACCTCTGTGCACACGCGCCCCACCCGTAAAGTGATGAAATCCGACGGAGGTTCTTACCTATCCGTCAATACGCCAGGCGGGCATCCGGGCTGTTTGGGGAGGCACCGGAGTATCCTTGTTGTACTCCATTTAAAGAAAACTAATGCGGAAAGAGCTCATCCCTCGATACACTGCGCACCATTCTGACGCGCATTGGTGTAGCATACTCGCATTGGTCAGTTTAACGCGTCACAAGAATGCGCCCGCGAGACTCATGGGAAACGTAGTCTCTGGGGCCTTACGCTCCGTGACATTGCCGATATTGGGGCTTGATCAATTTATGATGGTATATTTGTAAATAGATATTCTTACATATCGTTTCATAGGTTATCTCCCCTATGAAGAGGGGTCTCTAGACGCTTTCCGCTCGCTAAATGGGCTAGGATGGGCGAACCCCTATCTAAAGTACCTAGGTGTTGTACTGTAGGTTAATAGATCTGGCCAATAGTTCTATGTCAAGAGCCAATGTAAACTCGATGTCATGTTTATAAAAAATAAAAATATGTTTATAAAAAGCCCAACAAGGGGGAGGAGCTTGGCGGGCATCCGTGATGGCCGCATGAGCACAGCGCTCTCCGGACCCCCGCCACTCCCGGCATGATATCCTGAACATATCCTGATTCTTCACGAGGATTTATGTAGAGGACGCTGGGCTGATCTTCCTGTGATTTTTGGAATTTGATTTGGACCCGGGGCGCCGAAGATACGGCGATTTGAACTTTCGGGGTCCGCCCTTGGGGTGCGCCCGGGACTGGGTGAGGCTCTCTGGCCGTCTCGGAGTTGAACAACAACGGCAGGGGGATTGGACTTGTGGGTCCCCCTCTTAAGTTTCGGTTTCGATTCTGCCTCAGACTGAGACATCTGGCAGGGGAGTCTGGCCTGGGCTGGGTCCGGCACACGGTACGGCTGTCGGGCCTTTGGCTGGCTTATTCTCCTTTCAGGCTGGTCCTCTCCTAGTGGTACCCTTGCAGCGGCCTTTTGGTCCCGACGCCCTACTTTCCTGTGGCCATTTCCATCCCCTGGTGGCGCGGTTTCCGACATGGCGGGCAGAGGGGACCGAGAGACACGAAAGACCAAGACGCCCATGCGTGGGGGCCCGGTCCAGTCTAACGTTATGGACCGTTACACCCACGCGAAGGGGTCCCCCGGAGCCGCCCTGCCTGGCCCAAGTGCGGTTGACCACATCGCGGACGCATCAACGGAACCGTCCTTGCGGGACATTATGGGCGCCATTTCTGGCATAAAGGAAACGATAGGTCAACAATATGAAGCTTTGGCCCACAAAATCGACACCGTGGCCATTGATGTGAACTTGATTCGGGCCGACCTATCTAAAACCAATGAGAAGGTGAAGTCATTGGATCTCAAGTAATCCAGCCTCACGGCAGACGTCTCGGAGATACAGACAGAGATTGGCAATCTCCGTAGGGTGAACGATTTCATGACCCGGCGCTTGGAGGACTTTGAGAACAGGGCACGTCGCTGTAACGTGCGTGTGGTTGGCGTTCCGGAGAATCCAGAACCGCACTCTGTTGATCTCCTGGTTGAGGACCTGATCCAGAACTACCTCTCTCCGTCTGGGCTGAGTAAGTTCTTCGCAGTGGAGCGTGCCCATCGTGTTCCGGGAGGCCAGGGTAAGCCTGGCGCCCCGCCGAGGCCTATTGTTGCGAAACTCTTCCACTATAGGGATCGGGACGCTATCCTGCAGGCATCACGTGTGAAGGGCCCGGTGGCCTTTGAGAATGCCACGGTGAACTTTTATCCAGACTTTTCTCAACAGGTGCAGAAACAGCGTATGGGCTTCCTTGGAGTCAAGAAGCGTCTCCGGGACATGGGACTGCGCTACGCTATGCTTTTTCCGACCAGGCTGCGAGTTGAGTACAATGAACGAACCTTTTTCTTTGATCGGCCTGATTCTGTGAATGACTGGCTGGACTCCCTGCCGGACCGACCTCCTACGGCTGAGTCCGCCGCCCACCCGGGTGGTGCTGAGGGTGGTGTAGAGAGCTGAACTGTTTGTTTATGCCCGGGTCCTCGTGTAAAGTAACTTCTTCTGGGATTCTGTGCCTAAGTGCCTCTGCTGTCTGAGTGTTTTCTTTGTTATTTTTCTTGTTGGGGTGGCGGGTGGGTCAGAGCCTTTCCTCCTCCGGGGTCTTTTTGTAGAATGGGGGTTCTTGGGCGACAGGCACACTGCATGTTGGGGTGGCTTTTTAGCTTCTTGCAGGGGTGCAGGGTGGGGGGTGTTTCCTCGATTGTTGGGGGGTGGGTGGATGGGAAGTTTGATGTTTGTGTGTTGTGTTCTCAAGGCGATTCTATCTTGCTAATGATGTTTTTGATGTCATGCTCATTGGAGGGGGGTTGCGGCGTTGCTATATGGGATGGGGGTAGCGGGTTGAGGTTTATTTCGTGGAATGTTAATGGTCTGGGGGATCGTATTAAGCGGGGTGTGGTGTTGCGATGTATACGACGTTTGTCTCCAGATATTGTTTTTCTACAGGAGACTCATTTGGTAGGCAATACATGTCGTGCAATGAATAGGTGGGGCTATCGCCTCGCCGCACATTCGGGGTTTACCACGGGTTCCAGGGGGGTGGGTATCCTTGTTCGGGCTTCCCTCCCCCTAGCTATTGATGATGTGATCCTTGATGATCGGGGGCGTTACGCCGTCCTCGTGGGTCGCTATGAGGGTCGAACCCTTTCCTTGTTTGCCGTTTATGTGCCCCCCGGTCTACAGACCTCTACCTTTTCCGATTTGGGCCGTGTGTTGTTGAACCTCCCTGATAGTACTCTCTTCATAGCAGGTGACTTTAATTCTGTGCTCTCCGGTCTACATGATCGTCACCCCCCTAGGGACACCCCTTTGGCCCAACAGTGGCTGGGTGGGTTTCTGGATACGTTCGGCTTGGTGGATTGCTGGAGACTTATGCATCCTACTCAGCTTCAATACACTTTCCACTCTGGGGCCCATGGGAGTCTGTCTAGACTGGATTATTTCCTGATGCCTGCGGCGCAGTCGCCAGCGGTTCGTGAGATTAGGCACCTTCCCCGGGGCATCTCTGATCATTCCCCGCTCTGGCTTTGTTTTGAGGTGGGGGTGGAGGCGGCGGGCCGGGTGGCTCCTATCAACCCATGGTACCTCACCTCCCCCGAGACCCGCAATCTCTTGGTTAAGTCTTTGGACAATTATTTTTTGGACAACGAGGGTTCCGTCTCCTCTGCTGTATCCCTGTGGGAGGCCTTTAAGACAGTGATTCGCGGGCAGGCCCTTTCCCTTATTGCCGAATCCAAAAAGGCGAGGAATCGGGAGGTGGTAGACCTTGAGAGGGAGATTGCTGAGATAGAGGCTGACCTGGAATCGAACGTTACATCTGATAAACTCCACGCCCTGGGTCTGAAACAATTTGCTTATAAGCCTTTGGTCACAGATGCGGCTAAACTGATGTTTCGGGAGCAACAGGGTCGTTTGTATGATGTGGGGGACAAAGCGGGTAAATTACTGGCATGGTTGGATAAGACGGAGAGGGCGAATCGTGTGGTGCCTGTGATTCAGACTTCGAGTGGCGTGGGAGTGACAGACCCGGTTGGAATAGTTGAATGTTTTGCGGATTATTTTCGTGCGGTTTATACCCCTGTGTCTGAACGGGATGTTGATGACTCTCGCCTTTTGTTGCGTGATATAGCTCTGCCCAGTGTTTCCGATTTAGACCGAGTCTCTTTGGAGTCCCCTTTTACTACGGACGAGATAGCGACGGCCATTCGCTCACTCCGTTCGGGCAAGGCTTTGGGCCCGAATGGATTACCAATTGAATTGTACAAGCTACGTCCTGACAGGGTGGCGCCCTATCTTCGTACCATGTTTTTGGAATCCCGCGAACGGGGTATTCTCCCATATGATCAGCGTTTGGCTACGATAGTTGTTATTCCCAAAGAAGGTAAACCTCGGGACCTTTGTTCGTCTTACAGGCCCATTTCCCTTTTGAATGTTGAACCCAAGGTCCTGGCTAAGCTCCTGGCAACCCGCCTCTTGACGGTCATTAGTGGCTTGGTTCATCCGGATCAGTCCGGATTTATCCCACATCGCAACACGGCTCTTAACCTACGCCGTCTCCACGGAGCTGTTGCGAGGGCGGGGCTTCTGACGGAGCCGGCCATTTTGGCTTCGCTGGACGCCTCGATGGCCTTTGACACGGTAGAGTGGCCCTACCTTTGGGCAGCTCTTGAGAAATTCGGTTTTGGACCTGAGTTTATTGGTTGGGTGAAGTTGTTATACGCCGAACCCTTGGCACAGGTAGTGGTAAACGGTCGAGTTTCTGTCCCCTTCTGTCTTGGTAGGGGGACCCGTCAGGGGTGCCCCCTGTCTCCGTTGCTTTTCGCGCTTGCTCTGGAACCGTTGGCTGCGTGGCTTCGATGGGAACCTTCACTCAAAGGGATCCGTTGGTCACCGGATTTTGAAGACCGCGTCTCGCTTTACGCGGATGACATTCTTCTGTATCTTACTTCCCCGCGTAAATCTTTAAATGTCTTATTCGACGTTCTTACTTCGTTTGGTGCTAACTCGGGTCTGGTTATTAATTGGGCTAAGTCCTGTGTATATGTTCTCTCGGGTGTTTTGCCCCCATTACCGGACAGGTTTCCTATCCAGGTTGTCCACTCTGGCTTCAAGTATTTGGGGATTTTTATCACGCTGGACTCCTCACTCCGGTTCGAGCGTAACCTCCTCCCCCCGCTTCTTAGACTGCGACTGGATGTGGCCCGTTGGCGTAAGCTACCCCTGTCTCCTCTGGGCAGGGCTGCCCTTTTTAAAATGATGTCTTTGCCGCGATTCCTGTACGCGCTTCAAAATTCTTATGACGACATTCCCGCTACCTATTTCCGGGAGATGGAGAGTCTTCAAAGGCAACTGATCTGGGACGGGCGTCCACGTATCGCCCTTGCGAAACTTACTATCCCTTGGTATGACGGGGGCATGGCGCTCCCCGATATCAAGAGATATTATTGGGCTGCCCAGCTGTCTGCCATTAACCACGCAATGTATTCCCCGGGTCGAGATCCGGCCTTTGAGATGGATAGACTCCAGCTGCCGGGAGGGGATTTTAATAGAGCGCTTTATTCCAGATCGGCCGGGCGCCATCTTGTGGGCCCGTCCAGGATCGCAGTCAATGTGTGGCGCGCCGCAAATGTGAGTTTGGGATGGGAGAACCGACTGACAATGGCGACCCCGCTTTATGCTTCTGAACGTTTGGGGTGTCTCTGGTCTACTAAGGGCTTTGACCGCTGGGATATGATTGGGATATGTAAAGTGGGTGACTTCTGTGTGCAGGGTAGAGTAAAGTCTTTCCAGGCCCTTAAGGCAGAATATGACTTGAGTGATAGAGAGTTTTTTCGGTATTTGCAGGTCCGGCATGCCCTGGCCTCAGTTTTGACTCCTGATGTGACCCTGCCTGAATCCTCTCCCCTTGAGGATCGTATACTGGATGGACACCTGCCCGATAGCACTATCTCCCTTATCTACAAGAAACTGATTAATAATCGCGCTGACTTATTGGTCCGACTTAGGGAGGTTTGGGTCGGTGACGGATTGGACTTGGATGACGAGGATTGGCAGTCGGCACTCTCTTCTCCGAAAGAGGTCGCCATCCCCGCCCGTCTCCGTTTGGTTCAACTTAAGATCCTCCATAGAGTGTATGTAACTGGTCCGCGTCTGGTTGTGATGGGTTTTTCCCCGGATGGTTTATGTAAGCGTGGTTGTGGGATGAGTGCCACATTTTTGCATATTCTTTGGGAGTGCCCGGTGGTAGCAGCCTACTGGATTGATGTGCTTGCGGTGATGTCTGTTGTGACTGGTATTACCCTGCGGCCTGAGGCCCGACGATGCCTGTTGAACGTGTGGGAACCCACCGACTATTCTGTGGCCCAAACCAGATGGGCGACCTTGGGATACATGGTCGCGAAGCGATACATTGCGCGACTTTGGGGCGCATCCAGACCTCCCGAAGTATCGGTGTGGGAGGATAACATGGACTGGTCCATGTTCCGAGAGAAGACCGTCTATGTGGCTAGGGGCAGACCCAGGGCGTGGACGAAGATTTGGGGTCAGTGGAATGCATATCGTGGAGATATTTGTGCCCCTCCCTTGGTTGACGCTCCAGATGTGACCCTATCTCCCTAGGCTGACGTTCCCGAAAATTTTTCATATATTTTAGGATTTTCCTGCCCTCCCCGCTGGCCCCCCCCCACCCCGGCCATGCCGAGTTTCATTACTTTGCTTTTGTCTTCCTGATTAGTTGCTTTCCCCTCCGCTTCCTGGGCTGACTTGATTACTGTGCATTCACCTTGTTTAGAGTTTGTTGTTTTTATGATTAATATAAAAATTGCTATGTCCTGTCCTATGCTTCGAGCAATAATTGGTACCTTCCTTGTGCCCGGCCACGGGAATGATCGTTCGCTACTTATGTTGTGCGTTGCTACTAGCGGCCAGCCCGTGTGGTTGTAGGCCCATCTCTGTAACTCTTATTTTATTGCTCAATAAAAGTTTTTAATATATATAAAAAAAAAAAAAGCCCAACAAGTACTTGGAGTGCTGGACTCTCCGACTGTGTGCAGCTAGTCAGGTCATATTAACAAGTGTACTTGAGGGGCAAAGTGATAAATATCAGCCAAATTCAAGACGAGTATAAGTCTCAATGGTATGTGCTGCTATAAATATTACAGAGATCACTGGGCACATATTAGCTGCAGTCTAGATAGTACAATTGCTGAATAGTGCGCAAGTATATTCAGAGTGTGTAACTTCACACAAAGGGTTGTATTATACCGGAGACACCATGCACTGGAATTAAGCCTCATCGTTTGGTTATTATAGGGTCATCCAGGGAATGTCTTCGTTGAGACCGTTCTTATCAGCATTCAAGCGATACACCCATTTCTGCTCTAATTTAAACAGATGTTTTGTAATGTCAGTGACATGGGGAGGAATATGTGGCTGTTCCAACACCGTCCAGGCAAAATCAGTAGGTTTGTGGCCCACCTCTAAGAAATGATTTGTGAGGCGGGTCGCTTGTTTCCTGCACCTGATAGTGCTTTTGTGTTCTGAGATCCTCGTTTTGATTTTCCTCGTCGTCATCCCGACGTATTTCAGTTGACAAGAGCACGTAATCAAATAAATGAGATTAGTGCTATTACAGTTCGTGAACCGTTTTTGTTCCCACCGTCGTGATGTGCCTATATCGATACTGGTAGAATGGGTGGTTTGAGGGCATGCCGCACAGTTCCCACACGGATGATGCCCCTCAACAGGTGGCAGATCCCAGAGCGTGCCCACTTGGTGGATCTTCTTTGTTCTTGGTCTAGTGTGTACTAGACGGTCTCTCATGCTCCTACCTCTTTTGTATGCGAAAAGTGGTTCTGGCAGTGTATCTGGACTGGTGTTCAAGATTTTCCAGTGCTTTCTTACGATTTTCTGTCTACTAGTCCAACATGGTTAAATTTGTTGCAGAATATAAACATTTAAACACAGAAATAGTCGTTCCCTAGACCCACAGTTATTTGTTTATACAGTGTCTTATACAGGGGGCTGTAACTGTGTTTTGGTCTCTAAAAATTCCCCTGGACCCCACTCTCTCCGTATGTTGTTATTGTCATGAGCAGTTGCATTACTGCGGGTCCTTAATTTCTTAAAAAATATTGTTGTAAGTTCACAAATGTAAGTGTGAAGCGGCGCTCCACTGCATCCTCTGTAGATTCATTCTTTTCTCTTTTTTAGAGAAAACCCAGTGGATGGTTGGGCCACTCTCCACTTGTCTGCTGCGTACCGTTTGTTCTGCCAACCGTCCCTTGAAAATAAAAAATTAACTTTTCTGGCTTACATTTCCTTTTATGGCGACTAATTTGGGTTTAGCCTTTGATGAAGAGGAAATTCAATCTATCCTCAATGATAAACCAAGTATGTTAGAGTCAATGCCTGTTCCACCAGTGACAACCGAAGATGGTTGGTCTAAAATTCTTATACTCAAAAAGAGTCATTCCCGCACCTGCGTACAAGGGATTGCGATGGCTGAATACCTCAGAGGAGATGGGGCACCTTCTGGGTTGATAGTTAGCAACGCCCCTAGACTCTTTTTAGATGACAGACTTTTTACGTGACTGGTCGCTGATCGCATGGAAATGCACACGCGACTGGCTAGTCCTGATAATTAAAACTGCGAAGAGAGTCGCTGATCAGATCCTAGTTGAGATCCATGTACTGGAAGGCCAAATCAAAGCTAAAATCACTGGCAAGTTGTTTACGAAAAATCAGGATGAGGGGAACAAGACGAACAAAGAGTTTAAAGATTCGATACTTTTTGCAAAACTTGAAAAGTGCAAAAAAGATCTAGCTAAATTCGCCATGGACAAAGTCTATCCTTACTCTAGTGCCACATATGTACCGACTCCTTACAATAGGAATGGACGTAAAGGAGGGTCCTCATATGGGACTTCAACTTCGGAAGACACTTCCTGTGACTCTAAATTCAAATAACCAGGGGAACCCCTCTAACCAACAACGAGGCAGAGGGAACAAGAGGAATTGGAGAGGCTATAATTATGGCCCCAATCAATCGAACCAATGGTGGACACCCAACCCGTGGATGACCGGTGGTCCTTTTCCACCACACATGATGGGCCCATGTGGTCCAATGCCCTTCCCGCAGAACCAGAATATGCAGCCTTTTTTAGGTTTTGGCCAAGGAAGGACACGAGGAAGGAGACGGACCTCCAGAGGTCAAGTACAGTGGAACGTTCCGCCACAGACGATGGGTCTACGGAACGGGAAACAAATACCACAAGACCAAGCAGGAACGAGTTCGGGGACAGTCTGATTATCAATCTGAGCTCTAGAGAGCTGACCACGGCTGAAGAGCAGGTCCTAAATCGTGGCCTTGGCTTTGTACAAACCTCGACTGGTGACCCTTTCCAGACTCAAATTGAGCTAGGCAAATTCTTTAGAAAGGTTAGACTGCATTTCTTTTTCTCCAAATCAGAAGACCTTCCCATGGGAGAATTGAATACTGGACTTAAGAAACCCTCAACGTTCACACCATTACCTAGCACCATACCAGCTAAAGTCATTACGTTTGAGGAGGCAGTGAAACACGATATCCAGAATCTGTTTTCAAGAGCTGTTAAACCCTACATGAATCTTCCAAACAATGAGCAACAAGCTCTAACCTTCTTGGCCCGAGAAGATGCAGTGACTATCAAACCTGCTGATAAAGGGGGCGCCACAGTACTTCTGGACACTACCATCTATAGAGAAGAATGTCTTAGACAACTCAATGATACTAACTCTTACAGTCCGTTGTCAGAGGATCCCACAGAAAGAATTTCTAAAGATATCAAACATCTCGTTGAGGAGGCCCTTGCAGAGGGCTAGATTACCCCCAATGAGGCGGCGTTCCTATGCACATCCAATCCGGTGATGCCATATTTTTATGTGCTCCCGAAGGTTCACAAAGAGAAACGACTACCCCCAGGACGTCCGATAATCTCCGGAATTGGGTCCCTACTAGAACCTTTATCGACTTTTGTCGATTTTTTTCTGCGTCCGTTGGTAAAATTGATGCCAACCTACATCCAAGACACCAAAGATCTCCTGAGGACACTCCCTAATATTGAATTTGACATGACTACAGACATATTGGTGTCGTTTGATGTTGAGACCCTGTACACCTCGATTCCACAAAATGAGACTCTAGATGTGATCGAGGTGTTACTACGACAACAGGAATGGGACTCCATCACACCTGTATCGTTTATAATGGAGCTGGCCACAGTGGCTATGAAAGAGAATTTTTTCAGGTTTGAAGAGACTGTGTTCCTCCAGACATCAGGGACCAGTATGGGCAGCGTTTTTGCCCCAAGCCTGGCAAATCTGTACATCCACAAGTTCGAACAGGATTGTGTACTCTCCTCGACCAACCCTCATATATCATCTGTGAAGGGTTGGAAACGCTATATAGATGATATTTTTGTCGTATGGTGTGGTACTGAGTCTGAGCTTGAAACATTCCACAAGTGGCTGAATGTACAGAATAGATTTTTGCGCTTTACTGTTGAACATTCTAAATCCAGTTTAGCATTTTTGGATCTACTTATCATAGCGACCCCTACAGGTTTAGTCTCTGAGCTGTACAAGAAGCCTATGGCTCGCAACTCTTTACTTCAATATGACAGCTGTCATCCCAAGGCGCTAAGGGATAATCTACCCTTTGGCCAATTTTTACGCATTCAACTAAACTGCTCCACGAATGAAAGCTTCCAGAGACATGCAGGTACTCTCGCAGATTGGCTCTCGGAAAAGAAGTATTCAAAAAAGCTGATTCGAAAGTCCAAGAAAAGGGCTTCAAACAACAACCGTGAGTCACTTTTGGAACTGATTCCTACTAAACCGAAGAATGAAAGGATCACATTTGTGAATACCTTTAATACAAGGTCGAATGCCATACAGAAAATCGTAAGAAAGGACTGGAAAATGTTGAACACCGGTCCAGATACACTGCCAGAACCACTTTTCGCATACAAAAGAGGTCAGAGCATGAGAGACCGTCTAGTACACACTAGACCAAGAACAAAGAAGATCCACCAAGTGGGCACGCTCTGGGATCTGCCACCTGTTGAGGGGCATCATCCGTGTGGGAACTGTGCGGCATGCCCTCAAACCACCCATTCTACCAGTATCGATATAGGCACATCACGACGGTGGGAACAAAAACGGTTCACGAACTGTAATAGCACTAATCTCATTTATTTGATTACGTGCTCTTGTCAACTGAAATACGTCGGGATGACGACGAGGAAAATCAAAACGAGGATCTCAGAACACAAAAGCACTATCAGGTGCAGGAAACAAGCGACCCGCCTCACAAATCATTTCTTAGAGGTGGGCCACAAACCTACTGATTTTGCCTGGACGGTGTTGGAACAGCCACATATTCCTCCCCATGTCACTGACATTACAAAACATCTGTTTAAATTAGAGCAGAAATGGGTGTATCGCTTGAATGCTGATAAGAACGGTCTCAACGAAGACATTCCCTGGATGACCCTATAATAACCAAACGATGATGCTTAATTCCAGTGCATGGTGTCTCTGGTATAATACGACCCTTTGTGTGAAGTTACACACTCTGAATATACTTGCGCACTATTCAGCAATTGTACTATCTAGACTGCAGCTAATATGTGCCCAGTGATCTCTGTAATATTTATAGCAGCACATACCATTGAGACTTATACTCGTCTTGAATTTGGCTGATATTTATCACTTTGCCCCTCAAGTACACTTGTTAATATGACCTGACTAGCTGCACACAGTCGGAGAGTCCAGCACTCCAAGTACTTGTTGGGCTTTTTATAAACATATTTTTATTTTTTATAAACATGACATCGAGTTTACATTGGCTCTTGACATAGAACTATTGGCCAGATCTATTAACCTACAGTACAACACCTAGGTACTTTAGATAGGGGTTCGCCCATCCTAGCCCTTTAGCGAGCGGAAAGCGTCTAGAGACCCCTCTTCATAGGGGAGATAACCTATGAAACGATATGTAAGAATATCTATTTACAAATATATCATCATAAATTGATCAAGCCCCAATATCGGCAATGTCACGGAGCGTAAGGCCCCAGAGACTACGTTTCCCATGAGTCTCGCGGGCGCGTGCTTGTGACGCGTTAAACTGACCAATGCGAGTATGCTACACCAATGCGCGTCAGAATGGTGCGCAGTGTATCGAGGGATGAGCTCTTTCCGCATTAGTTTTCTTTAAATGGAGTACAACAAGGATACTCCGGTGCCTCCCCAAACAGCCCGGATGCCCGCCTGGCGTATTGACGGATAGGTAAGAACCTCCGTCGGATTTCATCACTTTACGGGTGGGGCGCGAGTGCACAGAGGTTATTGGCAATGTCACGCCCTGTGTTTACACTTAGATTCATAGCAGGGCAAATATTTTAAATTGCGTATTAGTGCCATGAGCTCTATCGTATGTATGTCCTGAGAGATGACATTTAGACTCAGTACGACTCGCTAGGCATTAAATTGAGAGATTTGACCTAAGAAGGTACGATTTTTTGGCGGAATTTCTGTACAGCAGCAACAGTGTGAGTTTTCTCACCATTGTCATTATGGTTTCTTTGATTACAGCAATGCGCCATTTTCCTGAGCTGTAGCCAGGTGAGGAGCGGCGCTTATCCTTCATACTCTAGGTGAGTGAGAGGGAACCCAATTTATGTATGGGTAGGTAATGTTTTAACATACCTGTCATGGGCTAATGTGTATTGATACAGCTCATGTGATGGATAACATTCTAAAGTAACATGTTATCTTACTCTTTCTGTGTTATGTGTTCTTTTTCTTTCCTTTCAAAATGGGGCGCATGGATTTGGTTTCATCACAAACAGAGATGCGAGGATCGTATCAGGTGAAATCCTTTTTGTTTTCTTATGCACTCACCCGTTTGTAAAGCAGTACCAAGGTAGATTATTGGTCCTGAAGAAGCAGCAGATACCGTTAGGGTCTATTAACTGCAGAAACATGTCGACCTGAATACACTTGAGTAGATATTTGTTTGAACTACTGTTACTTTGCACTTGGTATATATTTTTAACATTGGAAGTGGTTTGTTGTTAAATTAAAAAAGGTTTTTTCAAATCCACTCTCTAATTTTAACAGTTATCACTCACCGTTTTTGTTTTAGCACTGCTTTTCAGTTATCACTATTAAGAACACTTGTACTTGCAGGGTGGACATACCACTCTGTGCAATGGCCCAAATGATGACCAGGGCGGTTCAGAACGTATAACTGATGGGTACAATATCACACAGTGATCAGTCCCTATGCAACTTACTAGTCCAACAGGGCTCCCCATCTATAAGATGGCTGGAGCCCGGGGTCGTACTTCACCTCGCCTCCTCCACCTGAGGGGTGGAATTGGCAAAGGTTGGCACACACCCCTTCCTGACATAGTTTTTCCCCGCCAGTCTTCCCGCCAGAGTGGGGGTAGAATGGGTGGGGGCCAGTTGCTGGGTACAGCAAATGGTCTGGAGAAGCTCTCAGAGGCGGCATGCCTTTGAAGCTTCCCCCTGTCCATCCTGGGGGAGGAGACATAGCACCTCGACCAGGATGTACATTGTTGCAGGCCCAGGAGAGCGGGGGGCTCTCCATCCAGGGGTCCAGCAACATGTCTGCTGTGTGGCAGCCTCTGCAGCCACTCAGCCCAGACGTGGATTGTAGGTTAGGTTTCAGGGGGCATCTCTAAGATGCCCTCTGTAGTGCATTTTACATTAAATCCCACACTGGCATCTGTGTGGGTTTAATGTGCTGAGAAGTTTGATATCAAATTTGTCAGTGTTCTGTGTAGCCATTGTGGTGCTGTGGAGTTCGTAAGGACAACCTCCCAGCACCATATACTCTTAATGGCATCACTGTACTTACAATGCCCAGGAATGGCCCTGGGTACTGTAGGGGCACGGGACTCATGCACCCATGCCCACACCACTGGCATAGGGCACCCAGCTAGAGAAGTGGCTGATGTATGCCAGGGCAGTGGGGTTGTGGGCATGGCACACAGGGATGTGTGCCGTGTCAACTCTTTGCTTAGTTTTGCACCTAGACACTCAGCCTGCAAAGGCAGTGTGTGGGTGTCAAGGTACAGGGCCCCTAAGGGCGGCACAATAAGTGCTGCAGCCCTTAGGGGTCTTCTCTGGTCACAATGCCCTGGGTACCATTTACTAGGGGCTGATGTGTGGCCAGAGATGCCAATTGGGTTATAGGCTTTAGTATAATTTTTAGAGAAGAAACACAGGCCCTGGGTCCCTGATTGTCAGGGACCCAGGGCAAACCTAGAAAAAGTGCATGAGGTATCAGGCAAAAAGTGTGGGGGGGGGGTACGGCAACAGGAACTCACTTTCTCACATCTACCATCTTAAACTAATCATAGTGTGTATTTTTTCGTTTATGGTCTTGTGGTAACTATATAAATGTAGGAAGGTGGATACCTGACTATGGTTACCCCAGATTTTTTGCCTAGTGTTTAGCTGGTTTTCGACTTAGTTGGCCTGGGGTCCTGCTAATCAGGGCCCCAGGCTATCTGCTTTCACTGTAAAATGGACTCCATGTACTTTAGGTACATACCTAATTGGATGTTGGGTCACCTTATGAGCCCCTGTATAGTGTACCATAGGTACCCAGGGCATAGGTGCATGCAAGGCCTACCAGGGGCTGCAGCATGAATTATGCCACCCCTGACCGGCCATCCAAATTGACACAACTGGCTGATCACTCAGCTGGCGCAAGGTGGTGTAATCACCCTTTGCTTTAGATATAGTATACCTATATCTAACCTTATATATAGACACATATGCACCTATAAGTCACTCCTATGGCAGGCCTTAACAATCCTGGAGGCAGAGCGCTTGTTTTATGTGAGATGGTGCTCTAGCATGAGCTGAGCCTGTCTACAGCTTTCGGAACCATGTCCTTATAGCTGTTCTATGATATAGCCATACCATATACTCTTAAATGCATTATAATGCTCGCGGTTATTGCTAACTTTGGTTTGGCTTTATCAAAACATGTCGTGTAAGGTGTCATACGCTTTGGAATACTACCCCCTCACCAGTTCTGTCTACGGGGGTAGCATTCCACCCTTCCAGAGGGAGAAGACATGTTGTTCCTGTTAATCCCGGTTAAAGTTAACCAGAGCTTCAGCATCACAAAATGGATGCTGCTGCCACAGACACAAGTCTGACCTCCTGCTGCTGGGAGTCCTTCCAGCGAGGGAGGCTTGGACAATAGGTTTCCTGTCTTGGGAGGTGCTAGCACCACCCCAGACAGGCTATAGTGTATTGGGGCAGGGAGGGCTGAATGAAATGAGACACTGCCTGGGGCACACAATATTGCCAGACCCCGGTTTGGAGCATTCCTCACGATCCGAAGAGTCCACCAGCAGCATTATCCACTGCTTGGCGTCGCGACGTTGCAGCTTTCACAATAGCTGGCGTCGACCTTTTCATTTCAGCAGCTAAGAATACTATCCCTGATTCTTGATACGCCTTTCAGCCCTGATGAGTCACAGGTTGTACCCTGATGACGAAACACGTGTCGGCTGGCGTTTGCTATAAAAACAAGACTAAGAAATAAAGAATCTACACTGAACCAATACAACTGACCATTGATTGATTTTCAAGCTCCTCTTTGTCTTTTGAATTTTGTATCAGATAATACGACTGTACCATACGTGTGCACGGTACCTGTTGTTCATTGGGGCACACAAGGTGTCCCATGCATAGCCCGGTTCAAACCAGTTGCTGGGGCACTCCAGCCCCAGCTCTGGCGCGAAACTGGACAAAGGGAAAGGGGTGTAACCACCCCCTTCCCTGGTCCCACCCATAGGAGGGACCTAGCAGGTAATCCAGCCCCTCAGATTGGTATATAGGTAGGAGCTGAGTCAAGAGACTTTAGATTTATCCTGAATTGAAACTTGAAATGAAACTGTGGACCTTCGACATTCTACTGAACATAGAAGACTGAAGAATCTCCCTTGTGGTCAAGGAGTGACCACCCTGTGCAAACAGGCACCATCCAGCGATCTGCGGTTTGCTTTGTCGAAGCTCCCGCCGGAGCCCGACCACAGAGCCCGACAAGAACCAGACTTCCAGACTTCCCTGAGCACGATCCACGGCCACAGCAAAGCTAAGACCCGTGGAGGCGACGAGAGACGTGGGACCGGCCATCTTGGAAAACCTGCACTTTGCAAGTTGTGTAGCTCCCGAGCACACTCAAAGCTGTGCATTGGGGATTGAGAAGCCCCTGCCCGAGCACCTCCTGCACCGATGTACAGCCCTCCACACTCCACGAGTGCCGCGTGGGGCCTGCGGGTGTTTTTGTGCTTGACGCGTCTGTCCGGCTACCTGCCCGTTGGCTAGTCGCCTCTGTGACGATGAACCTCCGAATCTGAACTGCCTGCCTGGTTGGTCTAGGTGGGCCCCTGCTTTCCTGCAAAGGAGAAGCCCCATAGACTTTGCTGGTCTAACCCGAAGCGAATATTCGATTCCTGCGTGGGTTGCATTTGCCAAGGCCTGTTGTCTCCAATCTGGAAGCCGGCGCTGCCAGCAGCGAGATCCTTCGTGGGACTGTCCGTATCCAGCTCCTGGTCATCGTCGACGCCTCCTGGTCTACGTGGCTGCAGAGTCAAGCTTCACGACATCACCTGATTTCTTCGAGACATCCCCTGGTTCCTTCCTGGTCACTGGCTAGTGACCCAGACTCTGTCCCCTCTGCTTTCAGGTACTCTTCATCCTCGATCCGCCCTTGGATCCAACTGGACACTTCTCTCCTGGTCGCCTGCAGCATCTTTCTCCAAGGCTCCATAGGATTCTGAACTAAACCCGACACACTTTTACACCTATGCACCCGCTTCCTGTGGGTGAGGTAACGCGAGTACTCCGGTGCTCCTGTGGGTATTGACTATCCTAGTGTCCTAGTTTTCAGTAGCTTTCTCCTAGTCCATCCGGAAGTGTCCTAAAAGAACTAGTTTCCATTTATTTCGTTCCCATTATAACTCTATGGTAACTCGTGTGTGTTAAGACACTGCACACGCCTCCCGTCGGCCTCCTGCTTCCTATCCTTTGGTAGTACAGCGTAGCCCCAGTGATTCCCTAGGCCCTAGGCCTATCCTTTGTTCGTGACGTGGTTCTTATACCACTATTTTAGTATATGGTTTTACGTGCCCCTAGGGCCCTACTGTGTATTGTGCAATTTATTGTATGATAATTGAGTATCTTGTTATGTGCTTGTGCCTCTGACCTCATAAAGAGTTCAGAGGCGTTGTGTTAGTAATAAATACATATATATTTTATATATAACCTGTGTGGTGTCCTTTCATTTGGTATTAAAGGGGTTACATATGGTAAAACAGCTGGCTTCACATGCCCTCTTGAGTTTAGCCTAAGACTGCTTTGTCCATGCTACCACTAGGATAGCTGGTTGTGAGAAGTTGGCCTGATGTGCAGTGCTCACTATTCTAGTGATCACTATATATCAGTCCAAACAACCCTTATTGATGATTGGTTGTAAGTCAACCTTATAGACCAGCTATCCTAGTAGCATGGATACGAGCAGTCTAAGGCTAAGACTCTAGAGGGCGTGTTAAGCCAGCTGTTTTACCATCACATTACCCCTTGAACACCCAGTGAAAGGACACCACACAAGTGTTATGAAAATAAACAGTGTATTTATTAGAATCACAACAACCCTGTACTCTTTATGAGGACAGGGTGCTAGGCACACAACAAAACTCTTACGAAAATACTTAAGTTAGCACAGTATATACAAATGCCCGAGGGGCACGAAAAACCATATACTCTAAAAGTGGAATGCGAAATTACTAGCAGGTAAGTACAGTACTAATAGGCTTTGGAATCGCTAGGACTTGACTAGGGAATCGTTAGATTACTTCTAGGAGACCTAGGGGACTCGGGTGCAGAGTGTGCACTCTCACGCGGGATGCGGGACAAAGTCTATGGAAGCTAGTAACGCTAAAGTTAGTGTTCACGGGCGAACCCGACCTGGTAGGGAGAAAACGACAGTGGATCCTGACCCTTGGATAGTGAGGCTATGCTGGGGCACCGAAATGCCGAAGTTACCTAGCCCAGGGGCTGCAGCTGCATAGGTCTCAAAAGACGTCGGGAATCCTCGTTGCCGGACCAGGAGCCTGGAAGAAAGATGCTGGCAGGCGACCAGTGAAGATAGTTCGAGTTGATCCAAGCCTGGATCTGGAAGATGGATGACACCTGAAAGCAGAGGGGACCAAGTTCGTGACTACTAGCCAGTAGTCAGTGGGCACCAGGAGGGCACCGGATGGTAGTCACCTCGACTAGGTGAGTGGGCGACGCTGGCTCTGCAGATCTCACGGACCAGGAGGCGTTGTCGGCGACCAGGATGGAGAGGCGAGCTGTCCCACGATGGATGAAGCTGTCGGCGTCGAAGTTACCCAGGGATGGGCAACAAACCTTGGCTAATTCAAGCCCACGCGGTGGACTCAAAATGGCGTCTTGAGTGGACCAGGAGGGTCCGGGGTGCTCCTCTTCGGAAAGGGAGCAAGGGCCAGTCTGGAGCAACCAGACCAGCAGCAGTGATGTCGTCGGGCGTCGTTCAGAAGGCCACAAGCCAGCGGGCTAGTAGCCAAACAACGCGGTGAGCAGCAAAAAGCAGAAGGGCCCCACGCAGATCGTGGAGATGCTGGGAGGCTGCACTTCGGTGCTGGAGCTGCTCAGGGTCGGGGCTTCTCGGACCCCAAAGCACTCACCAGGAAATTACTCTGCGGGCTTGCTGTGCAGAAGTCGTGCAGTCTTGCAGATGGCCGGTCCCTCGAGGTCTCGTCGCACCCACGGTTCTCAGCTGGGCTGTAGAGGTGGGTAGAGGTCAGAGGTGCCAGGGAAGCCGGTTCTCGTCGAGCTGGGCAGTCGGATTCCGGAGGAAGGACTTGCAGCAGACCGCAGTGTTCTTGCGATGGTGCCTGCAGATGCAGGGTGACTACTCCTTAGCCACAAGGGAGAAATCTTAGGAAGAAGTCTTGAGTTCCTTTCGTAGAAAGTAGTTTCAGGATTCAAAGATGATCTAATCTGGAAGGGGGCCTGCTCCTACCTTTATCTGGGAAAAGGGGGCTGGCACGCGACGAAGTCCTGCCCTATGGGTGGGACCAGGAGGGGGGTGGTTACACCCACTTCCTTGGCGGGCTTTTCCCCAGCACAGGGTCTGGAGTGTCCCTGGAACTGGTTCAAGCCAGCCTATGCACAGTGAGAACCGGGGTGCCACGTGCAGTCACCTTCCTCTGAAGCCCTGCCTACCTACAATACACAAAATCCTGTCTGGGACGGTGCTGGCACCGCCCCTGGCAGGAAACCCTTTGTCCTTATCTCCTGCTCTGGGAGGACTCCCAGCAGCAGGAGGGCAGACTTGTGTCTCGGTGGCAGCATCCATTTTGTGGATGCTAAGGCTCTGTCTGACTTTAACCGGGGTTAGGGGTTACATACATGTCGTGTCCCTCTAGAAGGGTGGAATGCTAACCCCGTCGCCAGAATTGGCGAGGGGTTAGTATTCCAATTCGTATGACACCTTACTCGACATGTTTTGATAAAGCGATACCAGAGTTGGCATATAACCGCGAGGATTATAATGCACTTAAGAGTATATGGTATGCGATATCATGGAAACGGCTAAGGGATGGATCCCGAAAGCCGCAGACAGGCTCAGCTCATGCCAGAGCACCATCTCACATGATTCCAAGCACTCTGCCTTCAGGATTGTTAAGGCCTGCCATAGGAGTGACTGATAGGAGATCTGTGTGTCCATTTTTAGGGTTAGATATAGGTATACTATATCTAAAGCAAAGGGTGAGTACACCACCTTGCCCCAGCTGTCGTGCAGCCAGTTGTGTCAGTTTAGTTAGTCAGCCCAGGGGTGGCATAATACATGCTTCAGCCCCTGGGAGACTTCTGGGTACACCTCAGCCCTGGGTACAGGGACTTGGAGAGGGCCCAGTGCCAATTCAGTACCTGAGTACAATTTGGATAGAGAGAACAGCTAGGCTGTGGGTCTGATTAGCAGGCCCACAGCCAGGGAAAGTCGTAAACCAGTGCAGCAAAAAGCAAAAATCTGTGTGATCATAGGATTGCAGACCCTACTCTCCTACATGACCCCCCCCAAAACTTTGGGACAATAAACTAACCTTGACCAGGTGAGTCTTCTTGCTCTAAGTGGAAATACCTGGAGAGCCCATCAGCATTGCTGTGATCAGTACCAGGTCTATGCTCCACTGTAAAATCCATCCCCTGTAGGGAAATGGACCACCTAAGCTGTTTGGGGTTTTCACCCTTCATCTGATTTAGCCACAAGAGGGGCTTATGGTCTGTCTGAATGGTGAAGTGAGTGCCAAACAAGTAGGCCCTCAGCTTCTTCAGGGCCCAGACCACAGCAAAGGCCTCCCTCTCAATAGCTGACCAATTTTTCTCTCTGGGTGTCAACCTTCTACTAATGAAAGCAATAGGCTGATCATTACCATCAAAATTCAGTTGAGACAGAACAGCCCCCACACCCAACTCAGAAGCATCTGTTTGGACAATGAATGGCTTGGAGTAATCTGGACTCTTTAGGATAGGTGCTGTGCACATGGCCTGCTTTAGGTCATTGAATGCTTTCTGACAGCTTGCTGTCCACTAAACTTTCTTTGGCATCTTTTTGCTTGTCAGGTCATTAAGAGGGGTCACTATGGACCCATAATTTCTGACAAACTTCCTATAGTACCCAGTCAGGCCCAAGAAAGCTCGAACTTGAGTCTGGGTGATTGGAGGAGTCCAGTCCTTGATGGCCTGTATCTTACTCTCCAGTGGCTGAACCTGGCCTCCACCTACAAGGTGGCCCAGGTATACAACCTGTGTCTGCCCTATCTGGCACTTTGTGGCCTTGATAGTGAGGCCTGCCTTTTGCAGAGCCTCTAACACTTTCCTCAGGTGGACCAGGTGATCCTCCCAGGTGGAGCTAAAGACAGCAATATCGTCTAGATATGCTGCACAGAAGTCATCCAGCCCAGTGAGGACTTGATTCACCAACCTTTGGAAGGTGGCAGGTGCATTTTTCAGTCCAAAGGGCATTACCACAAACTGATAATGCCCTCCAGGGGTAGAAAATGCTGTCTTGGGTTTGGCCTCCTCAGCTAACCTGATTTGCCAATACCCAGCTGTCAAATCAAATGTACTTAAGAAGTTGGCAGAAGCCAATTTATCTATAAGTTCATCTGCTCTTGGTATTGGGTGGGCATCAGTCTTAGTGACTGCATTGAGGCCTCTGTAGTCTACGCAAAACCTCATCTCTTTCTTACCACCCTGGGTGTGAGGCTTTGGCACTAGAACTACTGGGCTAGCCCAAGGGCTATCTGAGGGCTCAATGACTCCCAGCTCCAACATTTTCTGCACTTCAGTTTTGATGCAGTCTCTAGCATGATCAGGCTGTCTGTAGATTTTACTCTTGACAGGCAGACTGTCTCCAGTGTCAACATCATGGGTACACCAATCAGTTTGGCTGGGTGTCAGAGAGAACATATGTCTGAAGGATTGCAGAACTTGCCTGCAATCCTGTTGCTGATGTTCAGTGAGGCTGCCACAAAAGACAACACCATCAACTGATCCATCATCAGGATTCTGAGTGAGCAGGTCTGGGAGAGGGTCACTCTCTTCCTCCTGTCCCTCATCTGTGGCCATGAGCAAGCTCATGTCCTTCCTGTCAACATATGCCTTGAGCCTGTTAACATGGAGCACTCTGAGAGGGCTCCTGGGAGTTCCAAGGTCCACCAAGTAGGTAACCTCTCCCTTTTGCTCAATGATGGTGTGGGGCCCAGACCATTTGTCTTTCAGAGCTGCTGGGGCCACTGGCTCCAGCACCCACACCTTCTGTCCTGGCTGGTACACAGTCAGAACAGCCTTTTGGTCATGCCAAGCTTTTTGAAGTTCTTGGCTGGCCTCAAGGTTTTTAGATGCCTTTTCCATATACTCAGCCATCCTGGAGCGGAGACCAAGTACATAGTCCACTATGTTGGTTGCAGGCTTTTTGAGAGGTCTCTCCCATCCTTCCTTCACCAAACACAGGGGTCCTCTTACAGGATGCGCATACAGAAGCTCAAAAGGGCTGTAGCCAACCCCCTTCTGTGGGACCTCTCTGTAAGCAAACAAGAGGCAGGGGATCAGGACATCCCATCTTCTCCTAAGAGTTTCAGGTAGCCCATGAATCATCCCTTTGAGGGTCCTGTTGAATCTCTCAACAAGCCCATTGCATTGTGGGTGGTAGGGTGTGGTGAACTTGTAGTTCACACCACACTCCTTCCACATTGCAGTCAGATATCCTGACATGAAGTTTGTACCTCTGTCAGAAACAACCTCCTTAGGGAATCCCACTCTGGAGAACACTCCAACTAGGGCCCTTGCCACTACAGGTGCTGTAGTGGTCCTAAGTGGAATAGCTTCAGGATACCTGGTGGCATGATCCACTACCACCAGTATAAACTTGTGCCCTGATGCTGTCTGGGGTTCCATTGGACCAACAATGTCAATCTCCACTCTTTCAAAGGGAACCCCCACCACAGGTAGTGGTATGAGGGGGGCCTTTGTTGTGCCACCTGACTTACCACTGGCTTGGCAAGTGACACAGGAGCGACAAAACTCCTTGGTATTCTCATTCATATGGGGCCAGTGAAAGTGTGAGACAAGCCTGTCCCAAGTCTTTGTCTGACCTAAATGACCTGCAAGGGGAATCTCATGGGCCAAGGTGAGAAGGAAACCTCCCAGAGACAAGGGGATGACCAGCCTCCTGGTTGCACCAGGCTTGGGGTCTCTTGACTCAGAGTACAGGAGTCCATCTTCCCAGTATACCCTGTGGGCACCTGTGGCATTCCCTGCAGCCTCAGCAGCAGCCTGCTGTCTGAGGGGTTCAAGGGAAGGGCAGTCTAACTGTGCCTTCCCCAGGTCTGCTCTGGAGGGTCCCCCTGAGCCCAGAAACTCAACTTGATCAAGTTCAAGCTCTTTAGGCTCAGTTTCCCTCAGCTCTCTCAGATCAGCCTCCTCAGAGACTTGATCCTCAACCTGGGGCAAGGGGGAAGGCAAAGCCTTACCCTTACTGCTCTTCTTCTTGGAAGGTGTCTGGTCCATAATTTCAGGATCCAGCACCTGTTCAGTGGGGCACCTTCTGGCCTGTGACCTAGTCACAGCAAGCACATGTGCTGGCAAGCCTAACATTTCCATGTGAGTCCTCTGCTCCACTTCTGACCATTGTGATGACTCCAAATCATTGCCCAACAAACAATCAACTGGGAGGTCTGAACTGACGACAACTTTCTTTTGTCCCTTCACTCCACCCCAGGAGAAAGCCACAATTGCCACACTATGACTAGTAGTGACATTGCTGGCATTGGTCACCAGGAAATCAGTACCTGGCATGATCTGTCCAGGGTCCACAAAGTTAGGTGTCACCATGGTGACACTGGCACAAGTGTCCCTATAGGCCTGAGCCATTTTGCCATTAATCAAAGGCGTCTGCCTGTATTTGCCCAAAGTATTGGGACTTATCTCAGGGGATATATCCATATCCCCTGTACAGACAAGGACAGCCTGAGTGAGTGTGCCAACTAAGTTGTCAGACCCCTCAGTTCCCAAGGTTAACCCAACTAATGCCTTGGGAGGTACACTACCACTACTGACTGTACTAGGGGGTGCAGTTGCCTTAGGGGCTGTAGTGGCAGGAGTTTGTCCTCCTCTTTTGGTGCACTCACTAAACCAGTGAGATTTACTTTTGCAGTACTGGCACCACCTTTTTGACTGGCCTTCTTGAGTCTTCTTCTTCTGGGAAGCCTGACCCCCACCCTCTTTGGTTTGTTGGGGACCTGGTGAAGACTTCTGGTCATTTTGTTCACTCTTTGCATTACCCTTCTGGTCTGCTTTCTTCTGACCACCCTGGTTCTGGTTCTGGTTCTGCTTGATCCTTGTCCTGACCCATTTGTCTGCCTTCTTTCCCAATTCTTGGGGAGAGGTCAGATCTGAATCAACAAGGTGCTGGTGCAACAACTGGTTCTGACAATTGTTTAAAATTTGTTCTCTCATCATAAGATTATACAATCCTGTGTAATCTGTAACCTTGCTACCCAGCAACCAGCCCTCCAAAGCCTTAGTGGCACTATCCACAAAGTCAGACCAGTCCTGAGACTGAGTTTTCTGGGTGTCTCTGAACAGCAACCTGTACTGCTCAGTGGTTAAACCAAACCCATCAATCAGTGCATTTTTCAGGACCTGGTAATCATTAGCATCCTCCACTCTTGTAGTGAGGAGCTTATCTCTACCTTTACCATCAAAGGAGAGCCACAGTATAGCTGCCCACTGACTTCGGGGAATGCACTGCACAGTGCAGGCCCTCTCCAAAGCAGCCATCCATTTCTGGATATCATCCCCTTGCTTAAAGGGGGGCACTATCTTAGTCAGGTGTTTAGTGTCTAAACCCTTCTCTCTATCTCTTGGGAGATTGCTGCCACCAGTGGGAGCTAGCCCACTCATCTGCTGCTCTCTAGCAAAAGCAAGCTTTTCTTTGGCCAGGGCAAGTTCTTCCCTTTCAATCCTCAGAGCAGCCTGTCTCATTCTAGCTTCATGCTCTATTCTCTGAGGGGAAGTCACTCTCCTCGGTGGAGAGTTTCTCCTCCTCTGGGAAGAGGCATTAGAGTGCAGAGATCTATTGGAGTCCCTAGAAAGAGATCTATCTCTCCTAACTCCAAGGTTAGGCCCACTTCGGGTTAGTACTGGGGGGCCCCCAGTTCCTAGCCCAAGTAAGTCTAAGTTGGCCCTGGTTAGCCTTCTGACTACCTCAAGACCTTTGTCTACCTCATCCCCAGAGAGTTCCTCTTGATCCTCCTCCTCAACTGCAGTAGCAGTGTTGGGGAGGTCTGGATCCCCAGAGGTTCCCTCTAAGGCTGGCATATTCTCATGTAACTGAGAAATCTTTCTGGCATCATATGTCTCTAAGAGACCTATCAGAAAGGGAATGGTGGGGTTAGACCCCTGCTTCAGTTTCCTGGAGGTACAGACTTGTCTCATCTCCTGGAAACTGAGAGCTGCATATCTGGAAGTGACCTGTGGAGGGTCAACACTGACCAGGGGAGTCTCAGTAGATTCTCCCTGGGTAGACATGCTTTTCTAGTGAGGTGTAAGTGGTGCACTTACCTACACTATGTGTTTGCCTACTGATCCCTTGCTAGAGTTGTAGTTTAGGGTGTGCTAGGCCCTAGGAGCTACAACAGCTGGTTCAGTAGAACTCAGAGTATTCTAAGCTAAGTTATATGTACCTTTAGTACTTATGTGATCTTTCACAAGATATTCTTAGGGCATGTGTGGTAAAACAACAGCAAGCTCAAATCCCAACCGCTGCTCACCAATGTGAGAAGTTGGCCTGATGTGCAGTGCTCACTATTCTAGTGATCACTATATATCAGTCCAAACAACCCTTATTGATGATTGGTTGTAAGTCAACCTTATAGACCAGCTATCCTAGTAGCATGGATACGAGCAGTCTAAGGCTAAGACTCTAGAGGGCGTGTTAAGCCAGCTGTTTTACCATCACATTACCCCTTGAACACCCAGTGAAAGGACACCACACAAGTGTTATGAAAATAAACAGTGTATTTATTAGAATCACAACAACCCTGTACTCTTTGAGGACAGGGTGCTAGGCACACAACAAAACTCTTACGAAAATACTTAAGTTAGCACAGTATATACAAATGCCCGAGGGGCACGAAAAACCATATACTCTAAAAGTGGAATGCGAAATTACTAGCAGGTAAGTACAGTACTAATAGGCTTTGGAATCGCTAGGACTTGACTAGGGAATCGTTAGATTACTTCTAGGAGACCTAGGGAACTCGGGTGCAGAGTGTGCACTCTCACGCGGGATGCGGGACAAAGTCTATGGAAGCTAGTAACGCTAAAGTTAGTGTTCACGGGCGAACCCGACCTGGTAGGGAGAAAACGACAGTGGATCCTGACCCTTGGATAGTGAGGCTATGCTGGGGCACCGAAATGCCGAAGTTACCTAGCCCAGGGGCTGCAGCTGCATAGGTCTCAAAAGACGTCGGGAATCCTCGTTGCCGGACCAGGAGCCTGGAAGAAAGATGCTGGCAGGCGACCAGTGAAGATAGTTCGAGTTGATCCAAGCCTGGATCTGGAAGATGGATGACACCTGAAAGCAGAGGGGACCAAGTTCGTGACTACTAGCCAGTAGTCAGTGGGCACCAGGAGGGCACCGGATGGTAGTCACCTCGACTAGGTGAGTGGGCGACGCTGGCTCTGCAGATCTCACGGACCAGGAGGCGTTGTCGGCGACCAGGATGGAGAGGCGAGCTGTCCCACGATGGATGAAGCTGTCGGCGTCGAAGTTACCCAGGGATGGGCAACAAGCCTTGGCTAATTCAAGCCCACGCGGTGGACTCAAAATGGCGTCTTGAGTGGACCAGGAGGGTCCGGGGTGCTCCTCTTCGGAAAGGGAGCAAGGGCCAGTCTGGAGCAACCAGACCAGCAGCAGTGATGTCGTCGGGCGTCGTTCAGAAGGCCACAAGCCAGCGGGCTAGTAGCCAAACAACGCGGTGAGCAGCAAAAAGCAGAAGGGCCCCACGCAGATCGTGGAGATGCTGGGAGGCTGCACTTCGGTGCTGGAGCTGCTCAGGGTCGGGGCTTCTCGGACCCCAAAGCACTCACCAGGAAATTACTCGGCGGGCTTGCTGTGCAGAAGTCGTGCAGTCTTGCAGATGGCCGGTCGCTCGAGGTCTCGTCGCACCCACGGTTCTCAGCTGGGCTGTAGAGGTGGGTAGAGGTCAGAGGTGCCAGGGAAGCCGGTTCTCGTCGAGCTGGGCAGTCGGATTCCGGAGGAAGGACTTGCAGCAGACCGCAGTGTTCTTGCGATGGTGCCTGCGGATGCAGGGTGACTACTCCTTAGCCACAAGGGAGAAATCTTAGGAAGAAGTCTTGAGTTCCTTTCGTAGAAAGTAGTTTCAGGATTCAAAGATGATCTAATCTGGAAGGGGGCCTGTTCCTACCTTTATCTGGGAAAAGGGGGCTGGCACGCGACTAAGTCCTGCCCTATGGGTGGGACCAGGAGGGGGGTGGTTACACCCACTTCCTTGGCGGGCTTTTCCCCAGCACAGGGTCTGGAGTGTCCCTGGAACTGGTTCAAGCCAGCCTATGCACAGTGAGCACCGGGGTGCCACGTGCAGTCACCTTCCTCTGAAGCCCTCCCTACCTACAATACACAAAATCCTGTCTGGGACGGTGCTGGCACCGCCCCTGGCAGGAAACCCTTTGTCCTTATCTCCTCCTCTGGGAGGACTCCCAGCAGCAGGAGGGCAGACTTGTGTCTCGGTGGCAGCATCCATTTTGTGGATGCTAAGGCTCTGTCTGACTTTAACCGGGGTTAGGGGTTACATACATGTCGTGTCCCTCTAGAAGGGTGGAATGCTAACCCCGTCGCCAGAATTGGCGAGGGGTTAGTATTCCAATTCGTATGACACCTTACTCGACATGTTTTGATAAAGCGATACCAGAGTTGGCATATAACCGCGAGGATTATAATGCACTTAAGAGTATATGGTATGCGATATCATGGAAACGGCTAAGGGATGGATCCCGAAAGCCGCAGACAGGCTCAGCTCATGCCAGAGCACCATCTCTCACGATTCCAAGCACTCTGCCTTCAGGATTGTTAAGGCCTGCCATAGGAGTGACTGATAGGAGATCTGTGTGTCCATTTTTAGGGTTAGATATAGGTATACTATATCTAAAGCAAAGGGTGAGTACACCACCTTGCCCCAGCTGTCGTGCAGCCAGTTGTGTCAGTTTAGTTAGTCAGCCCAGGGGTGGCATAATACATGCTTCAGCCCCTGGGAGACTTCTGGGTACACCTCAGCCATGGGTACAGGGACTTGGAGAGGGCCCAGTGCCAATTCAGTACCTGAGTACAATTTGGATAGAGAGAACAGCTAGGCTGTGGGTCTGATTAGCAGGCCCACAGCCAGGGAAAGTCGTAAACCAGTGCAGCAAAAAGCAAAAATCTGGGTGATCATAGGATTGCAGACCCTACTCTCCTACACTGGTCTATAAGGTTGACTTTACAACCATCACCGTAAGGGTTGTTTGGACTGATACAGGGTGCCCACTAGAATAGTGGACATCACATATCAGGCCAACTTCTCACAATAAAGTCTACTTATTTTTTATATAAAACCTGTGAGGTGTCCATTTGTAGTGTTGTCACTGTGTTACTGTATGTGGTCACAACTGCTTAACTTACATAGCCTCTGAAATAAGCCTTGACTGCTCGCGCCACTCAGTCTAGAGGTTGAGCAGGGGTTATTTTAGGAGTGTAATCCCATTGTCCTGACTAGAGGAGAGGGTCCCTATTTGTCACAAGTACCTACCTGTGCCAACTAGAGACCCACAAATTTAACAGGGACCAAACCATATATTAGAAAGTGGTATAAGAACCACGACTTGACTTAGACACAAGGCCTAGAGACTGTAGAATTGCTGTGACCACAAGAAACCAACCAAGGGGACTCACGGGGGACGCATGTGTAGGAGAGTAGGGTCTGCTTCCTATGGTCACCCCCACTTTTTGCTTTGCTTTACTGGTTTTCGACTTAGATGTCGCTGTGGGCCTGCTAATCAGACCCACAGCCCAGATGCACTCTCTCTAAATTCATACCATGTACTCTAGGTACATCCACAATTGGGAATTGGTTCACCTTGTCAGCACCTGTAGAAGTGTAACTTAGGTACTCAGGGTAAGGCCTACCAGGGGCTGCAGCATGTATTATGCCACCCCTGGCTGGCCACTCAAACTGACACAACTGGCTGATCACTCAGCTGGGGCAAGGTTGTGTAATCACCCCTTGCTTAGGTATAGTATTCCTATATCTACCCTTATATATAGACACACAGTAACCTATAAGTCACTCCTATGGCAGGCCTTAACAATCCTGGAGGCAGAGTGCTTGGTTATGTGTGAGATGGTGCTCTAGCATGAGCGGAGCCTGTCTGCAGCTTTCGGAACCATGTCCTTATAGCTGTTCTATGATATCGCCATACCATATACTCTTAAGTGCATTATAATCCTCGCGGTTGAATGCTAACTTTGGTTTGGCTTTATCTAACCATGTTGTGTAAGGTGTCATACGCTTTGGAATATTACCCCCTCGCCAATTTTGGTGACGGGGTAGCATTCCACCCTTCTAGAGGGAGAAGACATGTTGTTGCTGACTATCCCGGTTAAAGTTAACCAGAGCCCCAGCGTCACAAAATGTACGCTGCTGCCACAGACACAAGTCTGACCTCCTGCTGCTGGGAGTCCTTCCGGTCATGGAGGTTTGGACAATAGGTTTCCTGCCTGGAGAGGTGCGAGCACCACCCCAGACAGGACTTTGTGTATTGGGACAGGGAGGGTTGAATAGATTGAGACACTGCTTGGGGCACTCTAGGTGCTCCATGCATACCCCAGTTCAAACCGGTTGCTGGGGCACTCCAGCCCCAGCTCTGGCGTGAAACTGGACAAAGGAAAGGGGGTGTAACCACCCCCCCTTCCTGGTCCCACCCATAGGAGGGACCTAGAAAGTAATCCAGCCCCTTTTGGTTGTATAAAGGTAGGAGCTGAGTCCTAGGATTTTAGATTAATCCTGAAATCGAAACTTGACACAAAACTCTGGACCTTCGACATGCTGCTGAAGCTGAAGACTGAAGAAGCTCTCTTGTGGCCAAGGAGTGACCACCCTGGGCAACCAGGCACCATCCAGCAAATCCACGACTTGCTTTGTCAACGCTCCCGCCGGGACCCGAGCACAGAGCCTGACAAGACCCAGACTTCCAGACCTCTCTGACCCTCTCTTCACGTCTGCAGCATAGCTGAGAACCGTGTAGGCAACGAGACACGTGGGACCGGACATCCTGAAAAGCCTGCAACTTGCTAACTGTGCAGCTCCTGAGGTATCCTCGAAGCTGTGCACTGGGGATTGAGAAGCCCCGAATCCGAGCTCCACCTGCACTGAAGATCAGCCCTCCACACTCTACGAGTTCTGCGTGGGGCCCTTCTGCTTGTGTTCTGCTCGACGCGTTGTCCGGTTGCCGGCCCGTTGGCAAGTAGCCTCTGTGACGACAATCCTTTTGAACCAACTCACTGGTCTGGTTGCTCCAGACTGGCCCTTGCCTCCCTGCAAACGTGAGGTGCCTCAGACCTTGCTGGTCTGCACCAGAAGCCTTCTTTGAATCCTGCGTGGGTTGCCTTTACCAAGGCTTGTTGACTCCAATCCGGCAGTCAACCCCTCCATCTGCGATAACCTTCATGGGACAGCTCGCCTCCAGCACCTGGTCGTCCTCGACGCCTCCTGGTCTGCATGGCTGAAGAGACAAGCTTCAAGACAGCACTTGATTGCTCCTCGATGTCATCTGGTTCCATCCTGGTTCCACCCGGTCACTGGCTAGTGACACAGACTCTGTCCCCTCTGCTTTCAGGTCCTCTTCATCCTCGATCCACCCGGACATCTTCCTCCTGGTCGCCTGCAGCATCTTTCTTCACAGGCTCAATAGACTTCAACGGCGAAACCCGACACATCTTAACACCTATGCACCCGCCGTCCATGGGTGAGGTAACGCGAGTACTTCGGTGCTCCCAAGGGTATTGACTATCCAAGTGTCTAGGTTTTTTGTTGTTTCCTCCTAGCTAAACCGGAAGTGTACTAAATCCTTCTTTATCTAACTTCTAAGTTCCCATTGACTTAACATTGACTCTCGCGTGTGTGTAAAGACACTGCACGCGCCGCCAGTGGGCCTCCTACTTCTAAACTAAGGTTCAGATAGTGTAGCCCCAGCGATTCCCTAGGCCCTAGGCCTTTCCTTTTCTCGTGACATGGTACTTATACCACTTTCTTAATATATGGTTTGCTTCGCCCCTAGGGCTCCCTCACTAGAAGGACTCCCAGCTGCAGGAGGTCAGACTTGTGTCTGTGGCTGCAGCATCCATTTTGTGATGCTGAGGCTCTGGTTAACTTTAACCGGGATTAATGGAAGTAACATGTCTTCTCCCTCTAGAAGGGTGGAATGCTACCCCCGTCGCCAGAACTGGTGAGGGGGTATTATTCCAAAGCGTATGACCCCTTACACGACATGTATTGATAAAGCCAAACCAAAGTTAGCATCTGACCGCGAGGTACATAATGCACTTAAAAGTATATGGTATGGCAATATCCCAGAACAGCTATAAGGACATGGTTCCAAAAGCTGCAGACAGGCTCAGCTCATGCTAGAGCACCATCTCACATAAAACCAAGCACTTTGTCTTGAAGAACTGAAATCTTCATTCTCAGGGAATACTTACTAATATAACAAAGAACTTGGCACAGAAGCTGAAATATGAAAAGACATCTTTATTAAACGTAATTAAGTGAGGCCACGTCACAAAGAAGCCGTAGCAACTGAATGAGGTAGTCTGAGGAATACAGAGGACAGAGGTCTTTTATATGTTTTAGGGTTACATGACTCAGCACACAAGTAAGCGGCAGTCCTAGCTTTTGCAAGCATGCAAAAAATCCAACATTCCTTCTTTACAGTTTGACCACTCACATGTTTCCACGACAAAAGCAGGATCATGATGACAAGCCCATTTTTCAGTTTGTCCAGCCCAAAATCAATCTAAACTTAACATTTTTCATCAGTCAGGTTATTCGGACCCATAATAAAAGCGGGCACATCCCCATCGTAAATAGGCCATAAAGAAGGAACAGAGACAGATGAGAGGCGAGATAGAAGGTGTGTGCATGTACCATGAACTCAGCAATGTCCTGCTCTTTGATCTCTATCGCGATCAGCTAAAGGGCAAGAACTGGTTTGGCAAGGTCAGCTTCAGGCAGCAGGGTCAGTTCATTTCAGGTCAAACAGGAGTCAGCTAAAGTCATCGGCCTATGTGAGGGCAACCACAAAATGGCTGCCATGGACAAAATGGAACCCAAGGGTTCAGAACAAAATCTTCAAATACACAGTGAATCCATCGGTGTAATATGACAAAAACACTCATACTTGCTGAGCTCAGTGTTTACGGTTCGCTGTTACCAAAATCGTAACAGAACCACGACCTTTATGGCCCAGGTTCAGAATTCACGGAACCTCAGTCTTCAGGATTCTTAAGGCCTGCCATAGGAGTGACTTATAGGTGCATATGTGTCCAGATATAAGGTTAGACATAGGAATACTATATCTAAGCAAGGGGTGATTACACGACCTTGCCTCAGCTGAGTGATCAGCCAGTTGTGTCAGTTTGGATGGCCAGCCAGGGGTGGCAAAAGATTTGCTGCAGCCCCTGGTAGGCCTTGGGTGCACCTATGCCCTGGGTACCTACAGTACACTATACAGGGGCTCATAAGGTGGCCCAATATCCAATTATGTATGTACCTAAGGTACATGGAGTCCATTTTACAGAGAGAGCAGATAGCCTGGGGCCCTGATTAGCAGGATCCCAGGCCAACTAAGTCGAAAACCAGCTAAACACATGGCAACAAAATCTGGGGTAACTATAGTCGGGTATCCACCTTCCTACACCTTCTTCAAGTTTTCTTTGTCCATAAGGGACCAAGGGACATACATGGGGCGGTTCCAGACATTTTTAAACAACAGGGGCAGCAGGCGTGTTTCCCCTGTGGGCCTTATTGTGTCATACCTTCTGGCGTATTTCTGCCAGACCTTTAGGCCTTGGCGCATATAGTCGTTGTCCCAATCGCCATCTCCTGCCCCCTGCAAGATACATTCTTCAGCAGTGGCCATTTCCTCTGGTTCAAAAGACCCATCACGGGGCCAAACATTCATTTGGGGTGCATTAGCTTCTGTCCAGCCTGCCAAGTCATCTGAGAATGGATTGACATAGTAGTCAGACCCTTCCCCAAGTATCACTATCTCATTTGGTGTCAGACCGTTAGTCAATGACTGTCCTGGCCTGCTAAGGGCCATGTGGTGCAGTGCTCTAGATCTGGTGGTGCGCAGGCGTGCTGTGCCTGATACATCATATTCCTGTGGGATATCATCAGGTCTCCCATGGTTGCCTAACACTGCGAGATTTTCTACTTCTGTCCTTCTCTGCCTTCTCCACCTTTTTTCTGCTCTTTCAAGCACATTTGGCAGGTCCAAATTGTCTATGTCTAGCTCTGATGCTACTATCCTGCGTGCTGCAGCCACTGGGGGTGATGCCTGGTGTGCAGGTGCCTGTGGAGGTGTCATCTGAGGGTTGTAGTTAATGACCGTTTGCTGGGCTTGGGGTACACTGAAGTGGGCTGAACGGGAAGGTGCTGTGTTATTCTCTGGTGGGGCTGCACCTTGGGCTTCGTGATGTAAGTATATCCATGGCTCTTGCTGTCGCATGATAGTTGGGACCCCATCACTGTGTGACTCTGCTCTGATAGCAGCACTTGCTAATTCATTGAGTGTTGGTTGCTGTCTTCTACTAAATTGGCCCAAGTCACCCATCAGTTCAGTCATTCTATCATCTACTCTGCCTATTTGTAATGACAGTCGTCGGAGTGTTGCTGTATTACCAGTGGGGTTTCTTGAACACTGTTCATGTGACATGTCCCCTGCTTCTCTACCAGTTCTTTGGTATAAATCTTGCTCTATCCTCCACCTGCTGATATGTCTTTCAGTGACTACCTCAGGGGGATATTGTTCATTGTCCCTGTTTTCTTCACTGAATTGTAGCAGGTGTTCTTCCTCTCGCCTAGGACCAGTGTTCAGGGGCTGCCACCCACTCTGGTGTGTCTGTGTGTTGTAATGCTGCTGGCTAGGGGACAAGAATGGGCCATAGTGTCTAGTTCTTGTCCCTGAGGTATCGTGATCTCTAGTATAGGGTGTGGGGGCTGGGCGGTTAAGTCTGGGGAGTGGCATGTGGGAGCTGTGCTGTGAACCGCCAGAGACCCCATCGCTCTCTTGGTCCTCTTCCAGCTGGGGGCCTGAAGAGTTGGATGCAGGAGTCATTTTTATTGTAAATAGCGCGTCAATTTGACCTGGTATTCCTAAAGTGGCACCCTGCATCACCGGGCCTTGGGAGCTTAGGGATAGCTGGCCCTGTGTATTCTCTGGTCTACTGTTTCGTGACTCATCTGAGATGTCTGAGATAGAGATATCATCATGGCCTATAGCTGCCCGGTCATTTGATGAGGGTTTTAGGTCAGTTTTGATAACCCGTTCTGGATACATACCACCTGAGTGTGTCATTCTCTTTAAAAACACTCCACATAGCCAGGGTGTCCTTACGTTTTTTGAGCTTACTACTAGAGTATTTATCCTCCAGGAATGTTCTAGCATGATTTAGTATCATCCTATCGAATGTACCTTCTCTGTGCCATGGGTGTAGCATTTTTTGTGTGAGTTTGTGAAGCTCGATACAATGTTTCATGATACTCTTTTCCTGAGCTGTAAAGTTTTTTATCACGTGTTGCAGAGGCGTTGTCATTATTCCTCAGCGTTGTGTATAGAAAATGATAAAGGTGTAACTTCACTAGGTACTGTAGTCAATCTCACCTGCTGCAAGTCTGTTGTGTCAATTCCCAGGGCTGAGATTAGTGTGAAGATGACCGTACCTGTTAATGGTGAAACCTGAACAGAGGATTGTGTTAGACCCTCAGAAAGGGCAGTAACACGACCGTCCTCTAAGTGTACCGTGATCTGTAGTCTTGGGTATTGTGTGAGCTGTCTGCTCATATCCTCGAGCTACCTTTGAGGTGGGCAATCTGTGGCAGTGAATGTGACAATATTATTCTCCTAACAGGCGGTTTTGTAAATATGCCCACAATAATGGATAATGCGTTGTGGAAGGGTGTCTTTGTAGTAGCTCTATGAGACTTGGTGATGGCTGCTGCTGCAGCTGGTCGTGTAGCTCCTGTGCGTGATGCTCACAAACCAGGGGTAAGTTGGGATCGTGCAGTGCCTGTAAAAATAATGCGTGATGTTCACAGCCTAGTGGGGCGTGGGTATCCTGTGAATCTCCCTGCCTCTCCGGGCAGTGGGTGCTTGGATGAGATGGTGTGAATAAATGCTGGTGGGTGAGATCAGGGTTTTCGCTATTTACTACACTTCCCTCTGACTGAGTTAATTTTGTGGAGGACTCTTCAGTAGTATATGATGTTGATGGGCGCACCAGTGGTAGTTGCAAAGGTATGTCTTGAGTGTCCCTCACAGAGGGGGAGCTCTGTGAGTACTGTGGTCCCTTCAGTGTAAGGTGTGGGCTATGGGTAGGGGATCTATAGGTTCGCGCTGTGCGGCACAGTCTCACTAGATGCAATGTAGATACTCTTATCTCAGTACCCTGTGTGAGTGGGATTCCCAATAAGTTCCACGCTTTAGATATCAAGGGAATTTGGCGTTAAAATTTGTCAGTGTTTGTTCGCTAGTGTTCTGTACTGCTATTATTTTGTTATCTAATATGTGCAGAACTACCTCAACTGGTTGCTGTCCACTATAGCTCATCTGTATCTTCTAGTAAAAAATATATATATGTGTCCTAACGCTGCCCTTATGTGTCAGTTGTTAAGAATGCAGGATAGTCTAGTACAAGTTCATCCCCTAATGCCTCTTTGATGACTAAATAAAATGCCTCTTTAATCTCCTCTTTATCTGGGCCATTATAAATACCTTCTGGAGAGAGGTCGGGGAATTGTAGGGCACTAGGGTGTTTGCCCAAGCAAGCAACGAGGACCTTGCTGCGCAAGGGGTTGCGGGGCCAAGAGGTGATCACAATAGTGGGTATCTCTAATCCTGGTGTTATCATAGAAACATGCACGTGTATTGTGTGTGCAGCCTTGTATGTTCTGTAACCCTGTATCCTATTCATTGGTGTGAAAATGTAATTTAAAAGAAAAACATTTTCTGTAGACCTAAGTGACACCTAGTTATTTTAAACGGCAGTGAGCTTCTCTGGCTTCTCCTGCAGCGCTGATAAGGAGGGGGCTAGTCTGAATGCACACTGAAAGGTAGTAGCATTAAAATAGTATGTCTGTGACAATTATGGTGCTCACGATGCTTAGCTTACAGAATCTCTTCAGTTAGTCGGTGGCAGATCAATACACATGGGGATACATAAATGCATTTACAATCTCCCTAGTTATTGAATCTCACTAACAAACCAGTCTTCTGCATTTGGCAGTGGCCTTCAATAATGTTCACAAAATATGGGGCCAGTTACAAAAATATTACTCCACAATTATTATACATGTGCGTATAATCAAACAACAAATCCTAAAAAAGAACAACCAATGTGTGCCTAGATATTATGGTCTAAATAAGGTCAGCCTCTGTACCAGCCAGTGACTTCCAATTCAATGACCATGAAAAAATAAAAATGATAATCACAAACATTTCTACAGCTATACCTCATAAAAACCTCTCTATATATATTTCTAAACACCAAGCAGTAACATATAGTCCTAAAAGTGCCTACTAAATAGCGATCATTTATTCATGTTTTTCAAAAAAATATTTTTAGTGTTTGAACTTCTTTAAAAAAGTGCGCACTTTGGCCACTAGAGGGCGTTAAAGTGCTTCCTATGCAAATGGTGTACAGAAAGAGAACAAAAAAATGCAAAAAATACTTTTAAATGGTGAAAATACAATACTTTCAACAACGTTAATCACTTAGTGGGGAATCACTTAGTTGTTTACATATCACTTAGCGGGGAATCACTTAGTTTATATAAGCGACATCTGAAAAACCATTAGCTACGTGGATTTCAGATTTAGCTTGTTCTCCATTGACTATTGAAATGGAGCGTATCTCTGTTTACTATACAGAGACTCACTTAGAATCACTTAGAAAAGCAAAAAATAAAGTCGTCCTACCTTGTTTTTACAAAAGGCACAGTAACAACATGTGTCTACAGAAGATCACTTAGAAAGATAAATGCGTAATTCATATCAATGTCCCAACTTCACTTTCAGTCTTCAGAATTCCACTTTGCACACAACCTCCCCTCTCTTGGAAAAAAAATGAGTAGCGAGACCAATAGACAGTAACAAAGTGATAACCTGGAAGGGACACAGCTGTATCACAAAACACAACCACCTATCTACTGCAGCCCAGAAAAGACAAGCACCAGGTAGTCCAGGTATAAACTTACCCCCCTGCGTTGTGCTTCTCCTATGGCTCAGTCAGAAGGGCTGCACGCCTGTTTTAGCAGCCTGTATTTCCTCCAGGGCCAGATGCTTCCTGTCTGTTGGTGCTGCCAATCCGAGTCACGGCACCGAATGATAGAAGGAGATTTATTACGGGGCAGAAGGTCAGGGGGCTGGGCGCAGCGGCTCAGAAGCCTGCGCTGGGGTGATCGTGAAAGTGAGCTAGGGACAAAAAAGCACCTTAATTTGTACCGGTGTGCCCTGGAACGCTTGCTCTAAAAATAGAGAAAACAGATATGTGAGCCGTGGAAACAGAAGCTGAAAGGTTAACAGTTTTATTAAGAAGATGCAACTTCTAGAAACATTAATATAAAGGCATAAAAATCACATTAGTTCTGTGTCCAGAGCTCCGCATTCTCAGATAGCCTCGTGTACATTATTGACAGAATGATATTTTTCAGATAGTCAGAGAGAAGGTTTAAACCTCATGACACATTTATCATTTGTGGCAGAAAGGCATTCAAAAGCAAAGTACATATTATCTGGGAATATTCACATCTGCCTATAAGTGAGAAATCCTGCAATTACAAGTTGTACATTTCAAATATTATAAGGAAAAATTAATGTTAAAAGAGAACATGGCAAATATAACAATGCACATGGCAAAACACAAGATAATACAATACAACTAATATATATATACATTAAATCAATGATCAAGAGCTCTTGGAGACAACTCGCCAACCTGATGCCTACAACAGACCAGGAGTTGCCCAACGATATTTCTGCGGACCTCCTTTTTATACTCTTTAAGGTGGTGAGGGGTCTATGGTAACGTCATCTTGCGCCACCTCGTGCTATTTATTCCTCCTATGTCATTTATGGTCTGATCCGTACCCTTCCCATCCATGTGTTCGAAAAGCAGCCTTTTCTCGCAAACGTGGCACTTATGCTAGACTAAAGGTCATGCCTTGTTGACTTGAAGCTTACCGTAAATTTGCTCTAGCTTTAGTTTAACAGAAAAAGTGCTTTATTGCACAAAAGGGAGTACATTTTATGTGAGGATGTACCATCTGTACATCCTGTTACCACACCCATCACAGCTGCATGACACTGCTGAGGGGCTAAGTTCCTCTTTTCTCAAATACAGTTTGAGGATGTGGCCTTCTGTTATGTCGAAAGAATTGGGTGGAAGTTGACTTTTAGCACACAAGTAGGGTGGGGGCTTCAAGACTGGAGGAAAAAGCCTTGCGGACAGTGGTGCTGGATGAATTCTTGATCAGACCTGCTTTTTGCTTACTTTAACAGAAAATGGCAGTACTCTGGCCAATTTAACCAAGGCCTATACTTTTGAACAGAAGGGCCTACACAGGGGTTCATGCTAACTGAGTGATAAGAATTACCCAGGATTTGTGTGGTAAAAACTCTCCCTCTCTCAGATCCAACCGGACACTTCTCTCCTGGTCGCCTGCAGCATCTTTCTTCAAGGCCCCATAGGATTCTGCGACGAAACCCGAGACACTTTGACACATATGCACCCGGCTCCAGTGGGTGAGGTAACGAGAGTACTCCGGTGCTCCTGTGGGTATTGACTATCCTAGTGTCCTAGTTTTCAGTAGCTCTCTCCTAGTCCATCTGGAAGTGTCCTAAAAGAACTAGTTTCCATTTCTTTCGTTCCCATTATAACTATGGTAACTCGCGTGTGTGTTAAGACACTGCACACGCCTCCCGTGGGTCTCCTGCTTCCTAACTCTTGGTAGTACAACATAGCCCCCGCGATTCCCTAGGCCCTATGCCTACTCTTTGTCCGTGACGTGGTTCTCATACCACTATTTTAGTATATGGTTTTACGTGCCCCTAGGGCCCTACTATATATTGTGTAACTTACTGTAGGATAATTAAGTATCTTGTTATGTGCTTTGTCCTCTGACCTCATAAAGAGTTCAGAGGGGTTGTGTTAGTAATAAATACATATATATTTTATATATAACCTGTGTGGTGTCCTTTCATTTGGTATTAAAGGGGGTTACATATGGTAAAACAGCTTGCTTCACATGCTCTCTGAAGTTTTAGCCTAAGACTGCTTTGTCCATGCTACCACTAGGATAGCTGGTCTATAAGGTTGACTTTACAACCATCACCATAAGGGTTGTTTGGAATGGTGCAAGGTGCTCACTAGAATAGTGAACATCATATACCAGGCCAACTTCTCACAGCATACGTTTGCTCCTGCCGGGTCAGCCGAGCGGCGAATTCTGACTCACCCACCTGCTATCATGAAAGACCTCAGGGCTGCATCTTTTGAGCCCAGTACTGAGCCTGAAAAGCGTTTCCAACCCCACTTACAAGTAAAACGTGCTCGAATGTCAGTGAAAAGCTGGCTCTGCGTCGATTATTGGCATATGTTTGCTCTTGCTGGGTCAGCCGAGCGGCGAATTCAGACTGCCCCACCTGCTATCATGAGAGACCTCAGGGCTGCATCCTTTGAGCCCAGTACTGAGCCTGAAAAGCGTTTCCAACCCCACTTACCAGTAAAACTTGCTAGAATGTCCCTGGCTGCTCTTCACTGAAAAGCTGGCTATGTGTCGATTTTTGGCATACGTTTGCTCCTGCTGGGTCAGCCGAGCGGCGAATTCCGACTTACCCACCTGCTATCATGAGAGACCTCAGGGCTGCATCTTTTGAGCCCAGTACTGAGCCTGAAAAGCGTTTCCAACCCCACTTACCAGTAAAACTTGCTCGAATGTCCCTGGCTGCTCTTCACTGAAAAGCTGGCTCTGTGTCGATTTTTATCGTATGTATGCTCCTGCTGGGTCAGCCGAGCGGCGAATTCGGACTTACCCACCTGCTATCATGAGAGACCTCAGGGCTGCATCTTTCGAGCCCAGTACTGAGCCTGAAAAGCGTTTCCAACCCCACTTACAAGTAAAACTTGCTCAAATGTCCCTGGCTGCTCTTCACTGAAAAGCTGGCTCTGCGGCGATTATTGGCATACGTTTGCTCCTGCCGGGTCAGCCAAGCGGCGAATTCAGACTCACCCACCTGCTATCATGAGAGACCTCAGGGCTGCGTCTTTTGAGCCCAGTACTGAGCCTGAAAAGCGTTTCCAACCCCACTTACTAGTAAAACGTGCTAGAATGTCCCTGGCTGCTCTTCACTAAAAAGCTGGCTATGTGTCGATTTTTGGCATACGTTTGCTCCTGCCGGGTCAGCCGAGCGGCGAATACCGACTTACCCACCTGCTATCATGAGAGACCTCAGGGCTGCATCTTTTGAGCCCAGTACTGAGCCTGAAAAGCGTTTCCAACCCCACTTACAAGTAAAACTTGCTAGAATGTCCCTGGCTGCTCTTCACTGAAAAGCTGGCTCTGCGTCGATTTTTTGCATACGTTTGCTCCTGCCGGGTCAGCCGAGCGGCGAATTCCGACTTACCCACCTGCTATCATTGTAGGAGAGTAGGGTCTGCTTTCCTATGGTCACCCCACTTTTTACTTTTTGCTTCACTGGTTTTCGACTTAGATGTCGCTGTGGGCCTGCTAATCAGACCCACAGGCCTGCTGTTCTCTCTCTAAATTCACACCATGTACTTTAGGTACAAAACCAATTGGGAATTGGGACACTCTTGTGAGTCCCTGTACAGTGTGCCATAGGTACCCAGGGCATAGGTGCACCCAAGGCCTACCAGGGGCTGCAGCATATATTTTGCCACCCCTGGCTGGCCATCCAAACTGACACAACTGGCTGATCACTCAGCTGAGGCAAGGTCGTGTAATCACCCCTTGCTTAGGTATAGTATTCCTATATCTAACCTTATATCTAGACACATATACACCTATAAGTCACTCCTATGGCAGGCCTTAACAATCCTAGAGGCAGAGTGCTTGGTTTTATGTGAGATGAGGCTCTAGCATGAGCTGAGCCTGTCTGCAGCTTTCGGAACCATGTCCTTATAGCTGTTCTAGGATATAGCCATACCATATACTCTTAAGTGCATTATGAACCTCGCGGTTAAATGCTAACTTTGGTTTGGCTTTATCAAAACATGTCATGTAAGTTGTCATACGCTTTGGAATACTACCCCCTCGCCAGTTCTGGCGACAGAGGTATCATTCCACCCTTCTAGAGGGAGAAGACATGTTGTTCCTACTAATCCCGGTTAAAGTTAACCAGAGCCTCAGCATCACAAAATGGATGCTGCTGCCACAGACACAAGTCTGACCTCCTATGTAGGAGAGTAGGGTCTGCTTCCCTATGGTCACCCCACTTTTTGCTTTTTGCTTCACTGGTTTTCAATTTAGATGTGGCTGTGGGGCTGCTAATCAGACCCACAGGCCTGCTGTTCTCTCTCTAAATTCACACCATGTACTTTAGGTACATCACCAATTGGGAATTGGGTCACTCTTGTGAGTCCCTGTACAGTGTACCATAGGTACCCAGGGCATAGGTGCACCCAAGTCCTACCAGGGGCTGCAGTATATCATTTGTGCCCTGACGCTGTTGCTACATTCTGCAGAGCCTTTCCTTTTACCTGCCTTCAACCCACTGCTTGCGGAACCCGCTCTGCGGGTCCCGCTGCGAGGAAGGCGGACTCCAGCTTGAACGAGGGTGAGAGAGGGAAGCAGGGCTGCGAGCTGTTGCTGGCGTAGGACTACCTGTCCCAGGAGCGCCAGCAACTTCCCCAAATCGACATCAGCTGGGGCGCTCTCCCTGCCGGCTCCTCCCTCGCATTTGCCGCATTGAAAAGCCTGCTCCTCTCTACATACCGGCGGATTTATCATTTGTGCCCTGACGCTGTTGCTACATTCTGCAGAGCCTTTCCTTTTACCTGCCTTCAACCCACTGCTTGCGGAACCCGCTCCGCGGGTCCCGCTGCGAGGAAGGCGGACTCCAGCTTGAACGAGGGTGAGAGAGGGAAGCAGGGCTGCGAGCTGTTGCTGGCGTAGGACTACCTGTCCCAGGAGCGCCAGCAACTTCCCCAAATCGACATCAGCTGGGGCGCTCTCCCTGCCGGCTCCTCCCCCCTTAGCTCCAATAGCTTATTAGAAGTTGAAGGGCACCGCTGCGCGGGAGGGCGCCGGGAGAAGCCCGGGACAAGGGCGGGCCCTCTGTGGCCCTCAGTGGCCGAGGTAGGCCGGGCTGGGCCCAATTACTTTCATCGACAGTGATTTATATCCTGTGTTCATTCGCCTATGGGAAATACCCCTGTCTGTTGGAGAAAGTAACTTTTTATTGAGACTGTTTTGTTACTTTCTCTGCCCTCATTGTCGGGCAGTCATTCTTGCATCTCCTGGACTATATTTTTTATTTTAGGAGGACCATATCATTCTGTGTTTTACCCTTCAGGAGTAATTTTATTCTTATAAGATTATTTTGTGGATACATTTGTTTAGAATATGTCTAAGAAATTGCGGTCTGGTAGGGAAGTGGGTGGTATATCTGTTGTGAACAAAGATATTAATCGCACCAGAAATAAATCTGTAAATAACCCCCCTTTGAAGGGCCAATGTCAACTCTTCGAGTTTTGGGATTTGCCCTACCCCAAGACCGCTAATTTATCTACAAAAAAAGGTGCCTGTGCCATGGCTTTAGGGGTCCATAGTCAAGCCACTACATCCCCGCTGCCCCCTCTCGTGCAGCCTGTACTACAACAGTCTGTGTCAGTGGTGTCTCCTCCCCGTGTCCTCTCGGAAGGGAATGATGAGAGTGAGTTCGTCTTCCCAGTACTTGATAGGGAACTCACTCATTTACCATCTAATTTACCATCTGCGTCCCAAACCCCGCCGAAGGATCAGTTGGGTGGAGATTCGTCACCACTATCCATTGACTTTGATCTCTGCGGCCGTTATGTAAGTACAGGGAAAGTGGAGTCTCTAGCCCCTATCAAATCCTCGGGGGGTGCTACTCCATCTGGACTATTGTTGTATAGTAGTACCCCCTCGTTGAATGGTCAGGATATGTCTGATTTGTTAATCGCTTCTGGGCCCCCGGGTCTTGACTTATCAGGTATTTGTCACCCAGGGGTAGCATGTGAAAAACCAATTTCTGAATCGATGATTGCTTTGGAACAATTACTAGCCTCTATTTTATCTCTTTTAGGGAAATTTGTTGGTAACTCGGATTGTATTTCGGAGTCTGTCACCCAAATACTGAAGTCCTTGTTACAAAAGTCATCTGAAACGAGAAGTGTCCCCCCCACTATGAGTGAACATGGTTTGTCATTGAGGGAAATAAATGTGGCTCCAGTGGATCTTGACAAGAAAGTGGGGACATCGGTCTCGATATCACACACTGTAGTTATGCCCCAAACTGCAGTGCCCAACTGTATTAACAACTCAGTTCTTGAGATTGTGGAGGAAGATAAATCCACATCTGGCCTTAAAGCAGCTCAAGATCTTTTTCCCATCTTCATGTCTGAAAATAACAAAGAACCTATTAATGATAAACAGGAGATAAAGGTTAAAAATGGTAAACTCAGAAAGAATAAGGGGAATAAAAAGAAACCATTAAGAAAATACAAGAAGAAAAGGCAGCGTCGGATAATTTTTCAAAATTCTCTGACCACACTGGAGAATGAAGTGATAGTTTCAGATCCTTCTTCTATACCCACAAATGCGGATATTGATATGGAAGTGAACCCCCCCATTTCTACTTTTTTTAAGGTAGAAAGTGAATTGTGTCCGTCAACATCTTTGGATGGTATCCCACAAAGGGGGGGCCCCCTCCCTAGTCTCTTTCTACCGACAGCGACTGGAGGTTCCATTCAATATCAATCGGGGTCTCTTAATCCTTTGGCCTCTCCTTTCTTAGTAGTTGCGGAGAGGGGAGATCGCCATGTTTCGGATCGCCCCGTAACAGCTTTAAAAGCTCCAGTGGAAACTCTTGAGTTAGACTTCTTACCTCTTTTTGACGGGGACTTGCCCTTAAATAGAGCTTGGCTCCTTAAACGTTTTAATGAGATAGAAAGTCTCCGTCATATCCAAACTAGGGACATTGAGTTAGTTTCCCTATTTGGTGAAGTTAAGGTAACGAGTATAAGGGTTAAATTCTATTCACCTATCATTGTAAACTTGATATTACAGCAAGCTGAGCACTTTCAACGTACAGGTATTGATATTCTTCCGATTTTCAAGCTTGGGAATACAAACTTGTTTTCTGGGGAGGTATTCAGAGGAGAGGGGCAAAATGGTGTAGCCTCTCCCCTTAGAGACCTGAGGATTTGGGTATCCAAGGGAAAACGCTCGGTCTCCCAAGTAAAGCCACTTCCGCTGACTCAGAATTCCTCTATTTCAGAGGACAATAATCGGTGGAACTGGCTGCAAAGTGCCTTATCTACAAGAACTAAAGATAATCCCAGACTGTTTCAACATCTTTAACACCTCATTAAATATCATTTCCTGGAACGCGGCAGGGATTCACAGTAGCCCAGAGAAATTTGATTTTTTATATTCCCTGGGAGCTGATGTGATCTGTTTACAGGAAACGTGGTGTATTAATACGTTGAAGGTTTCTAAGGACTATTATGCCCTGGAAGTGCCTGCTGCCCCTTCCAAGAAAGGGCATGCTAGGGGGGGTATTGCTTGTTTACTATCCAACAAAATGCAATGGAGATTTTCCCATTATATTGATCCAAGCAAATTGTTCCATGCTATAACCATTGATAATTTGTTTAACAATGGCATAAAGTCCCCTATTGTGATTTTGAATGTTTATATTCCTCCTGAGGAGTGTTTTAATGTGATATTAAAGCAGGTATTTCAATATATTGTTTCAATCAAGAATGTCCCATCTCCTCCGGAAATTATGCTGGCGGGAGACTTGAATTGCAAAATCTCCAATGTTAGTTTGGAGCACTTTAGGAATAAACCTAAGGAAGAGGCTTATTTTATTCCTCAATCACTCTTCCCTGATAAATTAGTGACAAATAAACGTGGGAAGATTTTGCTAAATGAACTAGCGGTCGTCGACGGACTCATATTAAATGGGAGATTACCGTCGGATGTGCCTGCTAAATTTACTCACAGGTCTCCCTTTGGGTCTTCTATCCTAGATTATGTAATCACAGACTATGGTTTGTTTCCTTCTATTCTGGACCTTAAGGTCATAGCTACCTCTCTGAGTGATCATAGCATACTGTTTGTAACCATTTCTTTAAATCCTTTGACAATCGCACCTTGGTCTATGCACGGCAGTGATGCGGCCTTCCATGTTTCTTCTGGAAGGTGCTTTTGGAATCCTTCAGCCATTAATGGGGTGCAGGATTTTCTATCCGATACCCTATTAGTTTTAGATGAGTGGCGTGGGAATGAAATGGTTTACTTTGCAGAATTCATGCGAAAAATTACTTCGTATGCAAAAAAAATGCCCCGACCCAAAAACGGAGTGGTGGTCCCCAGTATTTTGCGTAGCCTGAATGGGGAAATAAACAAATTAGTCCGTGAACAATATCTCGACAGAGTCATGGATCGCGGAAAAGAAATTTCCAGGTTAAAAAGAAAGAGAAGTAGGCTCCGGCAAAAAATAAAAAAGGAAGGGGAGGATAAGGTATGGATTAGCCTGAGGGAAGCAGTTGTGCATGGCAGGATCAGAGAATTTTGGGCAATAATCGGCAGGGGGTGTGGCTCTAGAGTAAGCCCATCTCCTATCGCTATAGCGGAAGAGGTATGGACTACCTATATTCGGGATCTCTACTCAGGGAATGGGAGTTTAATTGATGATATTACCAACGGTGCTACCATTGGTAATGATTCTGACAGCGGTGCTACTTCTGTGGGTCTAAGTAATTATCCTGCTGAAAAAGAAATCGAGATGGCTATAAAAACCATGCGCGTCTCAGGAGCAATGGGCCCAGATGAACTCCCAATGACGGTTTTGAAATCTGATCCTGCAAGGTGGAGTAAAATCTTGTATCCGCTGTTTAGAGCCTGTTTCTTGTCTAAGATGGTACCTGCCTCTTGGAGGGGAAGTATCTTGGTCCCTATTTTTAAGAAGGGTACTAGGGATAGTCCTAGTAACTACCGTCTGATTGCGCTCCTCGACTCTATCGGAAAGGTATTTGCGAAATGTATTTTAACATCCCTCTCCGAGTGGGTTGAGGAGAACAATATTCTGCCAATAGAACAGACTGGTTTCCGTAGGAACCACGGTACGTTAGATAACCTTACAGCCCTTCATGTGGTTATAGATAAGTATGTTCAGGTGAGAGGAGGGGTTGTGTATGCCGCCTTTATTGATTTTTCCACAGCGTTCGACAAAGTTGATCGTGGAACGCTGTGGAGAAAATTGGCAGTGCTTGGGCTCCCACTCTATTTGTTGGAGTTGGTGAAGGCTTTACACACAGAGACCTGGTGCAGGGTCTTGTTGGGGGGCGAAAGGGGGTTATCTGATACAATTTTAACTTCGAATGGCCTTAAACAAGGCTGTTTATTGGCTCCCCTTTTGTTCTCCTTATATACGGCAGACTTACCTGCCGCCTTGGCAGCCGGGGAGGGCATTGCCCCGGTGGTGGGGGGGGCACCGATCTCCTGCATGATGTATGCCGATGATGTCCTCATACTTGACTTAACTCCTAAGGGATTAGCCAATCGGCTTCATGCTTTGCATTCTTTTGCGGCAGCCCATGTCATGAAGATCAACATTACCAAAAGTAAAGTCATGTGTATAGCTGGCAGGAAGAGGTGCCGTTCTGTAGATTATGGTTGGTTTATTGGGGATCAAAAACTGGAGGTGGTAAAGTCCTATACTTTTTTAGGGAAAATTGTTACAGCTAATTTGAGTGAGAAGCTCCATATAGAGCATTGTACACGCAAAGCTATTGCCCATGGCAAAGGTTTAAATTCCCTATACCATGCAACGGGGAAACTGCACTTTCCGAGTCTATTGGAAGTATATAGATCCAAAATCCCCGCTACAATACTGTATGGTATTGAACTTATTGAGGTGAAAAAATGGGACTTTTGCCATAGGATTGAGGGGAAGCTCCTAAGATCTCTCACTTCCTTAAATACTGCGTGCTCGCTGGCAGCCTGTAGGCTCGACCTTGGGCTTAGGAGTAGTTGGGTCCAGGGATTATGTGCCCTTGTAAGATGGGTGGCTTGCCTTGCTAGAGCTGAAGTAGGGACAATGAGAGCTCTCCTCAGAAAGGAATTGTTGGGTAATTTTAATGAGTTTTCTCAACTTGTTTGTAATTTTAGAAAAGCTGTAACTCTGTTAAATCTAGATGAAACTACTCTTTTTCTGTACTCTCCATTACAGTTAAAGTCGGTGTTGAAAGCAGCCTCATGGGACCTATGTTTTCTATCTGATAAAAAATCAATTTGTGAAAAAAGGAATGTAGCTCTTCTCCTTGATTCTTATCAGTTGAAACAACCTCAACCCTATGTTTTATGGTCCCTACCGCATGGTATACGTAGATTTTGGTTTCTTCTACGCTACGATTTAATACCTCTTAATCGATTGTTATCTAAATGGAATGGTTCATCTCCTCTGTGCAATTTATGTAAAGTGAATATTCAGGACTGTATGCATGTGTTACTGATCTGCCCTGCGCTTCGTAAATTGCGCTTCAGATGGTTAAAAACCATCTGTCTTCGTCTGGGCATTGTCACATTGAATGGCTTCCTCTCTGCACTTTATTGTCCTCCCAATGAAATGTTCTGCTTTCATATTTTTAATTTTTTTAAAGGCTTCCTAGTTATTTATTAATATGTTCCGGGAGATGTTTTGACTTTCCGACTTTGTGTAGTTTTTGTTCACATGTCTGTATTGTATTTATCCTAGGGTTTTCAAACGGTATATGTTTTGTGCTTGCTTTTTTCTTCCTTTGTGTAAATGTATTTGCTGTGTGTTGAAGTTTGTACACTTTTATGTGGCCCTCTTTTGAGAGCCAAAACATAATAAATAAAATTGAATTTTGCCACCCCTGGCTGGCCATCCAAACTGACACAACTGGCTGATCACTCAGCTGGGGCAAGGTTGTGTAATCACCCCTTGCTTAGGTATAGTATTCCTATATCTAACCTTATATCTAGACACATATACACTTATAAGTCACTCCTATGGCAGGCCTTAACAATCCTGCAGGCAGAGTGCTTGGTTTTATGTGAGATGCGGCTCTAGCATGAGCTGAGCCTGTCTGCAGCTTTCGGAACCACGTCCTTATAGCTGTTCTAGGATATAGCCATACCATATACTCTTAAGTGCATTATGAACCTCGCGGTTGAATGCTAACTTTGGTTTGGCTTTATCATAACATGTCGTGTAAGGTGTCATACGCTTTGGAATTCTACACCCTCACCAGTTCTGGTGACGGGGTAGCATTCCACCCTTCTAGAGGGAGAAGACATGTTGTTGCTACTAATCCTGGTTAAAGTTAACCAGAGCTTCAGCATCACAAAATGGATGCTGCTGCCACAGACACAAGTCTGACCTCCTGCTGCTGGGAGTCCTTTCAGCGAGGGAGGCTTGGACAATAGGTTTCCTGTCACAGGGAGGTGCTAGCACCACCCCAGACAGGAGATAGTGGATTGGGGCAGGGAGGGCTGAATGAAACTAGACACTGCCTGGGGCATACAAGGTGTCCCATGCATAGGCCAGTTCAAACCGGTGCTGGGGCACTCCAGCAGCTCTGGCGCAAAACTGGATAAAGGGAAAGGGGTGTAACCACCCCCTTCCTGGGTCCCACCCATAGGAGGGACCTAGCAGATAATCCAGCCCCTAGATTTGGTATATAGGTAAGAGCTGAGTCCCAAGACTTTAGATAATCTTGACTGAAACTCTGATATGAAACTCTGGACCCTTCGACATCCTACTCGACGTAGAAGACTGAAGAATCTCCCTTGTGGTCAAGGAGTGACCACCCTGTGCAAGCAGGCACCATCAAGCGCTCAACAGTTTGCTTTGTCGTTGCTCCCGCCGCAGCTCGAACAACAGAGCCTGACAAGACCCGGACTTCTAGACATCCAACAGCCCTATCCACAGCCACAGCAAAGCTGAGACCCGTGGAGGTGACCAGAGACGTGGGACCGGCCATCTTGGAAAGCAAGCGAATTGCTTTCCGTGCAACTTCTGAGGCACCCTCGAAGTTGTGCATTGGGGATTGAAAACCCCGAGCACCAACTGCACCGAAGATCACCTCTCCACACTCACCGAGTGCTGTGTGGGGCCCTTTTGCATTTTCCTGCTCAACGCATCTGTCCGGTCACTTGCCCGTTGGCTAGTGGCCTCTGTGACGACGGATCTTAGAATTTCCAATGCTGGTCTGGTTGCTATAGACTGGCCCTTGCCCCCCTGAAAAGGAGCAGCCCATCAGACCTTGCTGGTCTGATACAGAAGCCATCTTCGATTCCTGCGTGGGTTGCATTAGCCAAGGCCTGTTGACTCTGAATTGAGAACCGACACCGCCGACAGGGAGAGCCTTCGTGGTACAGTCGGAATCCAGCTCCTGGTTGTCATCGACACCTCCTGGTCCACGTGGCTGCAGAGACAAGCTTCGCGACATCTCCTGATTGCTCCCCGACATCGCCTGGTTCCTTCCTGGTTCCATCCTGGTCACTGGCTAGTGACCCAGACTCTGTCCCCTCTGCTTTCAGGTTCTTCACATCTCCGATCCACCCTTGGATCCGCCTGGACACTTTTCCTCTGGTCGCCTGCAGCACTTCTTTGCAGCTCTCCATAGAAAACGATGACGAAACCAGACACGAAAAGACACCTTTGCACCCGACTTCCCTGGGTGAGGTAACACGAGTACTCCGGTGCTCCCGTGGGTCTTCACTCTCGAAGTGTCCTAGTTTAAAAGGGTTCCATCCTAGTCCATCCGGAAGTGTCCTTAAATTGTAACTTTGACGATCTCCATAGAAAGTCAATGAGAACCTGCACCTGTGTTTAGACACTGCACGCGGCTCCCATGGGCCTCCTACTTCCTAACATTTGGTTGTTTAGTGTAGCCCCAGCGATTCTACAGGCCATAGGCCTGCTTTCTAACTCACGTGGTACTTATACCTCTTTCTTAGTATATGGTTTGTAAGGCTCCTAGGGCATAACGTATACTGTGCAACTTATTGTATATTACCTGTGTGACTTGTATTGTATTTTTACCTCTGACCTCATTAAGCGTGCAGAGGGGTTGTGTTTAGATTAAATACATATATATTTGATATATACCTTGTGTGGTGTCCTTTCATTTGGTATTCAAGGGAATATATTTGGTAAAACAACTTGCTTAACTCGCCTACTGAAGTCTTAGCCTGAAGACTGCTGGTTCATGCTACCACTAGGATAGCTTTCTATAAGGTTGACTTTACAACCACCATCAATAAGGGTCGATTAGGCTGTGCAAGGTGCCCACTAGAACTAGTGGACATCATATGCCAGGCTAACTTCTCACAGCTGGCACTAGCTTACACAGGCTGTAATGGTAGGCCTGTAGTCACAGTTTGAGTGGTCTCTTATGGGTGGTATAATATGTGCTTAAGCCCATGGGAGACCCCTGATGTACCTATGCCATCGGTACCTGGGTACCATATACTAGGGACTTAGAAGGATACACCAGTAGCCAATCTGGAGTGTACCTGAGTACTCACCATGTCCAATTTAGGGGTGAATGAACAGAGGCTGGGGCCTGGTTAGCTGGATCCCAGCCAGACTAGTCAGAAACAGCATAACATCAGGCGAAATGTGGGGGTAACCATGCAGCAGGATCCTATCTTCCTACAGTACCAAATATCTTAGGGTACAGTGAAGCCATCATGAAGCTGGGGACTTCACAATAATAGTTGTCTAACCCATTTACTTGTTATGGCTTCCCTGTTCACTGTGTCTAAGACTGGGCTTCGACATTGTACGGTCACATCTACTCAGGCTGTGTGCCATGTTGAATCTTCATTTTTTTCTGCATCAAAACACCCTGACTGATTTGGCGATCAGCATGATCGTGGTGAAGTTCTTTCTAGAGTGGCACAATTTGCTTCTGCCCTAGTGGACCTTTCTGTCCCAATGCCCTGGGTACCAGGGAGGGTACAGGGAGGCTGAAGTCATGTCAAAAGTGGAACAATGGTACCATTTTGGGAAGGACTGGAGACATGGTTGGCAGGGACCCAGTGTGTGAGAAGTTGGCCTGGCATATGCTGTCCACTATTCTAGTGGGCACCTTGCACCAGTCCAAACAACCCTTATTGATAATAGGTTTAAGACAACCTTTATTGAAAGCTATCCTAGTGGTAGCTATGGAGAGCAGTCTTCAGGCTAAGTCTTGAAGGAGTGTAAAACAGCTTGGTTTACCAGATTATAACCTCTTGAATGTCTAAATGAAAGGAGAACCCCACAAGGTATACATATAAAATATATGTATTTATTACTAAACACCCTCTAGTAATCTCTTTATGATTTTACAGAGCAAAGTACACAATTTAAATGCATTAGAACTTCAGTAAATAGCACAATATACACTGGGCCCGGGGGGACTGTTAGACCTGGCACCATTGGCGTGAGTCTCCCTTCCATTTTTACTGTTGCCTCTTGTATTTTTGCTGGTATTAGATGCTTTGGGCACTGTGCCACTGCTGTTCAGTGCCACAGTGCAAGTGTTCCCTATTGTAAATTGATGTATTAATCAGTGGTTCCATGTTTGGCTATTTGGTTTACTTGTCAGACCCTAGTCTAGTGCACTGAGTGTGCCCAGGGCGTGTAAATCCAAATGCTGCTAGTGGGCCTGCAACACTGGTTGTGCCACCCACAGAAGCAGCCTTGTAAAATGTGTCTAAGGTCTGCCATTGCAGAGCCTGCATGCAGTCTGGTACTGTCATACTGGCTGGGCTAGTGCACCCACTTCCCAGTCCCTAAACCTTCCCTTTTCTTCATATCAGTCACCCCTATGGTAGGCCCAATGGCAGGGTGCATTGTAAGCATAAGGTAGGACAACCCCTGATGTGTGTGGCATGTCCTAATAGTGAATTACAGCCATTTTCGTGTTTCACTATTGCAAGGCTACCTGTTCTCCATAGGCCAGAATGCCAGAGAGAGGCCAGAGTTTTTACATTTTATAATCCTAACTGTCTCAGTGAACATGGTAGAAATTCGAGTTTAGTATGCCTGGACTCAGAATAATAGAATACATCTTTTAGTGAAGTTGGTTTTAATATTCTGTGTTTGCAAATACCACTTTTAGAAAGTAGGCGTTTGCTTGTCTAACCATTCAAACCTGCCTCTGCTAGTTTGTGTATTCCTATGTCTGGTTTTGTGAGGGACAGGGCTGGGGAATTCCAGGAGACAGGCTGAGTCACCCAGTGGTGAATAGAGAGATCTGCATCTAGATGGGAGGGAGGAGTTGCACCTGAACATAGAATAGGGCTGTGCCTGCCTTCCACAATGCTGGCTCCACCCCCTGGGTAGCTGCTGATGTCTCTGCTCTGCACACTGAAAGAAGAGAAGGAGTCCTGTAAACGAAGTGCTCCAGGACTGCGCTTGCCTTCCACCATACTGGCTCCACCTCCTGTGGGACGTCTGATGTTTCTGCCCTGCACTATGAAAGGAAAGGAGAAGTCTGGTAAACAGAGTGCTTCAGACTGGTTTGGACTGGGCAAATTCCCCTCTCCCCTCAGAGAACAAAGGATTTCTGGGTATAAATATTGGGACTCTGATCCCATGAAACTAGATCACTTTGGACTACAGGAAGTGCTGCTTGGGGGATTGGCCTGCAGTGGTTGCCTTACAGCCAAAGGAAGGAGAAAGGAACTTTGTGTACTTTGCTTTCAACTTGTGAAGGATCTCCAAGGGCTTGGAAAAGAGCTTGCCTCCTGCTGAAGTCTCAGGGACAACAGACTTCACCCCCCAGCTCCCCCAGAGTTCTTGTGGAAGTGCCTGTTGCTGTTTTGGGCCTTCTGGGGAACTGTGTGTCGCAAGGAGCTGGAAGCGCGACTCAACGAGAAGAGGCGTGTCGCCGTTGCTGTGCCTGCCATCGCAACTCCGAAGGAGGGTGTCGCCGCTGGAACTGTCGCACTGCACCGCATTGGAGAGAAGCGTGCCGCAACGAAGAGAAAGCGTGTCGCTGCTGCTGCCGTCGCAACTCCGAAGAAGGAGGGTGTCACCGCTTGGGCTGTCGCACTGCACCGCATCAGGAGAAGAATCTTGCAACGAGGTTGGAGCGTGTTGCCGTTGCTGTGCCTGCCGTCACAACTCTGAAGAAGGAGGGTGTCGCCGCTGGAACTGTCGCATTGCACCGCATCGACCAAGAGCACCTCGCATCCCCGAGAAGCGCGCCACCGTCGGAGCTGCTGCCGTCGCATCTTGGATGTCGCCACTGTAGTTGTAGAATCGAGCGGAAGCTTCACGCATCGTGGAGAAGAGCGTCACCGCTAGAGCTGTTGCCGTCGCATCATAAGGGTGTCGCCGCTGCAGTCCACGCATCGAACCGAGAGTTTCTCGCATCCTCGAGAAGCGTGCCACATCTGGAAGATCTTCACGTCTTTATTTCTTTGCACCTGACTTTGCCACATTTCCCATCGCTGCGACATTGCTTGTCGTGGAAGCGCAACGCAACCTAAGGTACATTGGCGCAGAGTATTGCATCTAAGAACTGAACTGAACTGAACTAAGCTTAAATCTACTGTGAGAAAGTGGCTCTATATACACTGGACTAGAATGGAGTACAGTGTGTATAGAGTCCACCAACCCCAGAGGTATAACAGAGGTAAACGTCAGAACTGACCTTACTCTCCAAAGTGGTAGCTTGGTCGAGCAGTAGGGCAGTACCAGAGGACAGTGTAAAGCATTTGTTGTACACACTCAGTCAGCAAAAGGTTTCACACACTCAAGGACTGAACTCCAGGCCAATTGTTTTTATATCCACAGATATAGTTTTTTATTTTTAGAACCAACAGTTATAAAAATATACTTTTCTCGTTATGAGTACTCTCATGTAATTACTTTGCAAAGGAGCAATAAACTTTGTGCACACAATTAATACAGTATTGACAGTAAGCAACAGAATCCTAAAACACACTATAGCATTGAGCTTAATGAGTTTTCCACATGTAAGTACAGTTGATTACTATACAGATTACTTTAGCAGTCCCAGGACCAGATCCTAGATTCAGTCCTGGGGTCTAAGCTGAAACAAGATTAGCAAAAACGTTTTAGATACTGTAGTGAATTTTCATGAATATAAAGCTGTTTTAAAAGTTCAAACTTTGAAACTTTTCAAAGTAAATCTGACAATGTTATTCAATGGGAGAAAATTCAGGTTGCAGGTAAAGTACGATCGCGTTACTTTTGTAATCCAGCACTGGTCTCCTGGGGCCAGCACTGGGGTCTTAACTCAAAACAGGTAGGTAATTTTAGTATATCGTTTGATTTTTAAAGAATATTTCAAGTTTTCAAAAGTAGAAACTTTGAAGAAATTTCATAGAAAAGCAGACAATGGGTTCCTATGGAGAAAATGCAGATTACTAGTAAACCCAGTACGGATTACTTTTACGGTTCAGTACTGGGCTGAAAGGTACAGTACTGACTTCTCCCCTGATCACAGGTGAGTATTTCGGAATTCGTAATTCGGCTGATTTTATATGAATATTTTCAGTTTTCAAAACTTCACACGTAGAAGTAATTTCATTGAAAAACAGTCAATGGTTTCCAATGGCAGAAATTTAGATTATTAGCAGACACGGTTGTGATTACTTTTGTGGTTCAATACTGGGCTACAAGGTACAGTACTGGCTTCTCTCCTGATTACAGGTGAGTACTTCGGATTTCGATATTCGGCTGATTTTAGGTGAATATTCTAACATTTCAAAACGTCACACTTAGAAGAAATTTCACAGAAAAGCAGACAATTGTTTCCTATGGCAGAAATTTAGATTACTAGCAAACACGGTTGTGATTACTTTTGCGGTCCAGTACTGGGTTACAAGGTACAGTACTGGCTTCTCTCCTGATCACAGGTGAGTAACTCTAAATTCGTTATTCGGCTGATTTTAGATGAATATTTTAAAGTTTCGAAACTTCACACTTAGAAGATTTTTCGAGTCAAACCAGTCAATGTTATCCTATGGCAGGAAAGTGGGTCATCGGTTTCCAGGTGAGTACTCGACTGGTGAAGTTAAGGTTCTGGGCATAGACTCAAGGGTCCCCCAGGGTCAGGTAGGTACAGTTAGTACACCCTCAGCGGCACAGGGGCGGCCGGGTGCAGAGGTAGTTAGGCCCATTGTTATCCAATGAGAGTCAGGGGGCCTTCGTTTGGTGGCTGCTGGCTAGCAGACCGCGTGGCTGTGGGAGCTGGGCTCCTGGTCACTTGCTCAGGGCAAATGGGGAAGTAGAATAGGGTACAGGTTGCACTGCCAGGGGCACTCGGACGGCTTGGTGCAGGGTGCTTTAGAGCTGTCAGGCGCTCAATGTTATCCAATGAGGATCTTGAAAAGGGAACAAAGGATGCAGGCTCGGGGACGGTGGATCTTCAGGAGCGACCAACACTTCGAGGGGTAAGTTGGGATCTTGGAGGATAGGTAGGCACCCACGAGTTGGGCACAGGGGGCTGTGGGGCGCCGGGTGCAGGGGTGTCTTTTGAGGTCGGAAAATCTTACCCCCTGCTGGTCGCGGTCGGAGGGGTCCTTTGTCCTGAGGCTGCAGGCGTTGTTGGGGTCGTCGAGGAGGGTCCTTGGACACTGGATTCCGAGTCAGAATCGCCGGGGGGATGTCCTCAGGGTGTTGGTTCACTCCAGCACAGGCCAGGCTTGGCGGGTGCATAGGTGCAGGGTTCGCGGTTCCTGGCTGATGCCAGGGCTTGTAACTTGCTTTGAGCAGTACCACTGCTCGTGGGAGACCCAGGTAGTCAGAGTCAGAAGGCAGTCAGGTCCTCCGGGGTTTTTGAGGTTGCTGACCACTGAAGACGCTGGGGTTTAGCAGGAGCAGGTTCGAGGGTGAACAGGCCGGCAGGGCTGGGGCCAAATCAGTTGGTGTCTCCTCTTCTTAGCAGCTGCACGGCAAGTCTTCTTGTTTCTTGTTCTTCTTTCTTGTTTCGGTATCTGGATCTGAGGAAGGAAGGCTCAGGGAGCCCCTAAATACTATATTTAGGGGCGTTACAGGTAGGGCAAGGGCAGGGACCAATAGGTCCCTGTCCTGTGGTGAGTACACCCCCTTGCCTGCTCCTCTCCTGTGGGAGGGGGGCAGGAGCCTAGCTGGGATTGGGCAGGGCTTCCCATATACAAGATGGCTGGAGCCCGGGGTCGTACTTCACCTCGCCTCCTCCACCTGAGGGGTGGAATTGGCAAAGGTTGGCACACCCCCCTTCCTGACATAGTTTTTCCCGCCAGTCTTCCCGCCAGAGTGGGGGTAGAATGGGTGGGGGCCAGTTGCTGGGTACAGCAAATGGTCTGGAGAAGCTCTCAGAGGGGGCATGCCTTTGAAGCTTCCCCCTGTCCATCCTGGGGGAGGAGACATAGCACCTCGCCCAGGATGTACATTGTTGCAGGCCCAGGAGAGCGGGGGGCTCTCCATCCAGGGGTCCAGCAACATGTCTGCTGTGTGGCAGCCTCTGCAGCCACTCAGCCCAGACGTGGATTGTAGGTTAGGTTTCAGGGGGCATCTCTAAGATGCCCTCTTTAGTGCATTTTACATTAAATCCCACACTGGCATCAGTGTGGGTTTAATGTGCTGAGAAGTTTGATATCAAACTTGTCAGTGTTCTGTGTAGCCATTATGGTGCTGTGGAGTTCGTAATGACAACCTCCCAGCACCATATACTCTTAATGGCATCACTGTACTTACAATGCCCAGGAATGGCCCTGGGTACTGTAGGGGCACGGGGCTCATGCACCCATGCCCACACCACTGGCATAGGGCACCCAGCTAGAGGGGTGGCTGATGTATGCCAGGGCAGTGGGGTTGTGGGCATGGCACACAGGGATGTGTGCCGTGTCGACTCTTTGTTTAGTTTTGCACCTAGACACTCAGCCTGCAAAGGCAGTGTGTGGGTGTCATGGTACAGGGCCCCTAAGGGTGGCACAATAAGTGCTGCAGCCCTTAGGGGTCTTCTCTGGTCACAATGCCCTGGGTACCATTTACTAGGGGCTGATGTGTGGCCAGAGATGCCAATTGGGTTATAGGCTTTAGTATAATTTTTAGGGAAGAAACACAGGTCCTGGGTCCCTGATTGGCAGGGACCCAGGGCACACCTAGGAAAAGTGCATCAGGCATCAGGCAAAAAGTGGGGGGGGGGGGGTACTGCAACAGGAACTCACTTTCTCACATCTACCATCTTAAACTAATCATAGTGTGTATTTTTTCGTTTATGGTCTTGTGGTAACTATATAAATGTAGGAAGGTGGATACCTGACTATGGTTACTCCAGATTTTTTGCCTAGTGTTTAGCTGGTTTTCGACTTAGTTGGCCTGGGGTCCTGCTAATCAGGGCCCCAGGCTATCTGCTTTCACTGTATAATGGACTCCATGTACTTTAGGTACATACCTAATTGGATGTTGGGTCACCTTATGAGCCCCTGTATAGTGTACCATAGGTACCCAGGGCATAGGTGCATGCAAGGCCTACCAGGGGCTGCAGCATGAATTATGCCACCCCTGACTGGCCATCCAAATTGACACAACTGGCTGATCACTCAGCTGGGGCAAGGTGGTGTAATCACCCTTTGCTTTAGATATAGTATACCTATATCTAACCTTATATATAGACACATATGCACCTATAAGTCATTCCTATGGCAGGCCTTAACAATCCTGGAGGCAGAGTGCTTGTTTTTATGTGAGATGGTGCTCTAGCATGAGCTGAGCCTGTCTACAGCTTTCGGAACCATGTCCTTATAGCTGTTCTATGATATAGCCATACCGAGTTGGCCTAACGGCTAGGGCGCTCGACCTCGGACCTGGGGATCTGGGTTCGAGTCTCGGTAACGACGCCTAAAAAACCTCCTGTGATTCTGGGCAAATCACTTAATCTTCCCGTGCCTAAAATGAATGCGTGTCCTCATGTAACGTAACTGGTGCTATGTAAAGCGCTCTGATACCTGATTCAGTTCGGGTCTAGTTCGCGCTATATAAAACTCTGCAAAAAAATATATATATATACTCTTAAATGCATTATAATCCTCGCGGTTATTGCTAACTTTGGTTTGGGTTTATCAAAACATGTCGTGTAAGGTGTCATACGCTTTGGAATACTACCCCCTTGCCAGTTCTGTTGACGGGGGTAGCATTCCACCCTTCTAGAGGGAGAAGACATGTTGTTCATGTTAATCCCGGTTAAAGTTAACCAGAGCTTCAGCAATAAAAAATGGATGCTGCTGCCACAGACACAAGTCTGACCTCCTGCTGCTGGGAGTCCTTCCAGCGAGGGAGGCTTGGACAATAGGTTTCCTGTCTTGGGAGGTGCTAGCACCACCCCAGACAGGCCATAGTGTATTGGGGCAGGGAGGGCTGAATGAAATGAGACACTGCCTGGGGCACACAAGGTGTCCCATGCATAACCCGGTTCAAACCAGTTGCTGGCGCACTCCAGCCCCAGCTCTGGCGCGAAACTGGACAAAGGGAAAGGGGTGTAACCACCCCCTTCCCTGGTCCCACCCATAGGAGGGACCTAGCAGGTAATCCAGCCCCTCAGATTGGTATATAGGTAGGAGCTGAGTCAAGAGACTTTAGATTTATCCTGAATTGAAACTTGAAATGAAACTGTGGACCTTCGACATTCTACTGAACATAGAAGACTGAAGAATCTCCCTTGTGGTCAAGGAGTGACCACCCTGTGCAAACAGGCACCATCCAGCGATCTGCGGTTTGCTTTGTCAAAGCTCCCGCCGGAGCCCGACCACAGAGCCCGACAAGAACCAGACTTCCAGACTTCCCTGAGCACGATCCACCGCCACAGCAAAGCTAAGACCCGTGGAGGCGACGAGAGACGTGGGACCGGCCATCTTGGAAAACCTGCACTTTGCAACTTGTGTAGCTCCCGAGGCACACTCAAAGCTGTGCATTGGGGATTGAGAAGCCCCTGCCCCGAGCACCTCCTGCACCGATGTACAGCCCTCCACACTCCACGAGTGCCGCGTGGGGCCTGCTGGTGTTTTTGTGCTTGACGCGTCTGTCCGGTTACCTGCCCGTTGGCTAGTCGCCTCTGTGACGATGAACCTCTGAATCTGAACTGCCTGCCTGGTTGGGCCAGGTGGGCCCCTGCTTTCCTGCAAAGGAGAAGCCCCATAGACTTTGCTGGTCTAACCCGAAGCGAATATTTGATTCCTGCGTGGGTTGCATTTGCCAAGGCCTGTTGTCTCCAATCTGGAAGCCGACGCCGCCAGCAGCGAGATCCTTCGTGGGACAGTCCGTATCCAGCTCCTGGTCATCGTCGACGCCTCCTGGTCTACGTGGCTGCAGAGTCAAGCTTCACGACATCACCTGATTGCTTCGCGACATCCCCATGTTCCTTCCTGGTTCCTTCCTGGTCACTGGCTAGTGACCCAGACTCTGTCCCCTCTACTTTCAGGTACTCTTCATCCTCGATCCGCCCCTGGATCCAACTGGACACTTCTCTCCTGGTCGCCTGCAGCATCTTTCTCCAAGGCTCCATAGGATTCTGAACAAAACCCGACACACTCTGACACCTATGCACCCGCTTCCTGTGGGTGAGGTAACGCGAGTACTCCGGTGCTCCTGTGGGCGGTGTATTCTGGAAAATACAACTTTTTAATGTATATGGAATAAAAGATTTGGAACATATACTTCAGCCTCTGGATCCATATTTTGAAACCGATATATGAACTTTCAATTTGCCTATCACTAAAGAATGATCACTACCGTAATCAGTTTACCTATTTGTATTATGATTTGCAAAGGATGATGACAACTTTGTACAATACTAATTAATCTCAAGAGTGCTTGCCTAACCTGTTCTTCTTGGGCTCCTGTGGGTATTGACTATCCTAGTGTCCTAGTTTTCAGTAGCTTTCTCCTAGTCCATCCGGAAGTGTCCTAAAAGAACTAGTTTCCATTTATTTCGTTCCCATTATAACTCTATGGTAACTCGTGTGTGTTAAGACACTGCACACGCCTCCCGTCGGCCTCCTGCTTCCTATCCTTTGGTAATGCAGCGTAGCCCCAGCGATTCCCTAGGCCTATCCTTTGTTCCTGACGTGGTTCTTATACCACTATTTTAGTATATGGTTTTACGTGCCCCTAGGGCCCTACTGTGTATTGTGCAATTTATTGTATGATAATTGAGTATCTTGTTATGTGCTTGTGCCTCTGACCTCATAAAGAGTTCAGAGGCGTTGTGTTAGTAATAAATACATATATATTTCATATATAACCTGTGTGGTGTCCTTTCATTTGGTATTAAAGGGGTTACATATGGTAAAACAGCTGGCTTCACATGCCCTCTTGAGTTTAGCCTAAGACTGCTTTGTCCATGCTACCACTAGGATAGCTGGTCTATAAGGTTGACTTTACAACCATCACCGTAAGGGTTGTTTGGACTGATACAGGGTGCCCACTAGAATAGTGGACATCACATATCAGGCCAACTTCTCATAATAAAGTCTACTTATTTTTTATATAAAACCTGTGAGGTGTCCATTTGTAGTGTTGTCACTGTGTTACTGTATGTGGTCACAACTGCTTAACTTACATAGCCTCTGAAATAAGCCTTGACTGCTCGCGCCACTCAGTCTAGAGGTTGAGAAGGGGTTATTTTAGGAGTGTAATCCCATTGTCCTGACTAGAGGAGAGGGTCCCTATTTGTCACAAGTACCTACCTGTGCCAACTAGAGACCCACAAATTTAACAGGGACCAAACCATATATTAGAAAGTGGTATAAGAACCACGACTTGACTTAGACACAAGGCCTAGAGCCTGTAGAATTGCTGGGACCACAAGGAACCAACCAAGGGGACTCACGGGGGACGCATGTGTAGGAGAGTAGGGTCTGCTTCCTATGGGCACCCCCACTTTTTGCTTTGCTTTACTGGTTTTCGACTTAGATGTGGCTGTGGGCCTGCTAATCAGACCCCTAGCCCAGATGCACTCTCTCTAAATTCATACCATGTACTCTAGGTACATCCACAATTGGGAATTGGTTCACCTTGTCAGCCCCTGTAGAAGTGTACCTTAGGTACTCAGGGCAAGGCCTACCAGGGGCTGCAGCATGTATTATGCCACCCCTGGCTGGCCACTCAAACTGACACAACTGGCTGATCACTCAGCTGGGGCAAGGTTGTGTAATCACCCCTTGCTTAGGTATAGTATTCCTATATCTACCCTTATATATAGACACACAGTAACCTATAAGTCACTCCTATGGCAGGCCTTAACAATCCTGGAGGCAGAGTGCTTGGTTATGTGTGAGATGGTGCTCTAGCATGAGCTGAGCCTGTCTGCAGCTTTCGGAACCATGTCCTTATAGCTGTTCTATGATATAGCCATACCATATACTCTTAAGTGCATTATAATCCTCGCGGTTGAATGCTAACTTTGGTTTGGCTTTATCTAACCATGTCGTGTAAGGTGTCATTTGCTTTGGAATACTACCCCCTCGCCAATTCTGGTGACGGGGGTAGCATTCCACCCTTCTAGAGGGAGAAGACAGGTTGTTGCTGACTATCCCGGTTAAAGTTAACCAGAGCCCCAGCATCACAAAATGTACGCTGCTGCCACAGACACAAGTCTGACCTCCTGCTGCTGGGAGTCCTTCCGGTCACGGAGGTTTGGACAATAGGTTTCCTGCCTGGAGAGGTGCGAGCACCAACCCAGACAGGACTTTGTGTATTGGGACAGGGAGGGCTGAATAGATTGAGACACTGCTTGGGGCACTCTAGGTGCTCCATGCATACCCCAGTTCAAACTGGTTGCTGGGGCACTCCAGCCCCAGCTCTGGCGCGAAACTGGACAAAGGAAAGGGGGTGTAACCACCCCCCTTCCTGGTCCCACCCATAGGAGGGACCTAGAAAGTAATCCAGCCCCTTTTGGTTGTATAAAGGTAGGAGCTGAGTCCTAGGATTTTAGATTAATCCTGAAATCGAAACTTGACACAAAACTCTGGACCTTTGACATTCTGCTAAGCTGAAGACTGAACAATCTCCCTTGTGGCCAAGGAGTGACCACCCTGGGCAACCAGGCACCATCCAGCAAATCCACGGCTTGCTTTGTCTACCCTCCCGCCGGGACCCGAGCACAGAGCCTGACAAGACCCAGACTTCCAGACCTCTCTGACCCTCTCTTCACGTCAGCAGCATAGCTGAGATCCGTGTAGGCAACGAGACACGTGGGACCGGACATCTTGAAAAGCCTGCAACTTGCTAACTGTGCAGCTCCTGAGGTATCCTCGAAGCTGTGCACTGGGGATTGAGAAGCCCCGAATCCGAGCTCCACCCGCACTGAAGATCAGCCCTCCACACTCTACAAGTTCTGCGTGGGGCCCTTCTGCTTGAGTTCTGCTCGACGCGTTGTCCGGTTGCCAGCCCGTTGGCTAGTAGCCTCTGTGACGACAATCCTTTTGAACCAACTCGCTGGTCTGGTTGCTCCAGACTGGCCCTTGCCTCCCTGCAAACGTGAGGTGCCTCAGACCTTGCTGGTCTGCACCAGAAGCCTTCTTTGAATCCTGCGTGGGTTGCCTTTGCCAAGGCTTGTTGACTCCAATCCGGCAGTCAACCCCTCCATCTGCGATAACCTTCGTGGGACAGCTCGCCTCTAGCACCTGGTCGTCCTCAACGCCTCCTGGTCTGCGTGGCAGAAGAGACAAGCTTCAAGACAGCACTTGATTGCTCCTCGACGTCGTCTGGTTCCATCCTGATTCCACCCGGTCACTGGCTAGTGACACAGACTCTGTCCCCTCTGCTTTCAGGTCCTCTTCATCCTCGATCCACCCGGACATCTTCCTCCTGGTCGCCTGCAGCATCTTTCTTCACAGGCTCCATAGACTTCAACGGCGAAACCCGACACATCTTAACACCTATGCACCCGCCGTCCATGGGTGAGGTAACGCGAGTACTTCGGTGCTCCCAAGGGTATTGACTATCCAAGTGTCTAGGTTTTTTGTTGTTTCCTCCCAGCTAAACCGGAAGTGTCCTAAATCCTTCTTTATCTAACTTCTAAGTTCCCATTGACTTAACATTGACTCTCGCGTGTGTGTAAAGACACTGCACGCGCCGCCTGTGGGCCTCCTACTTCTAAACTAAGGTTCAGATAGTGTAGCCCCAGCGATTCCCTAGGCCCTAGGCCTTTCCTTTTCTCGTGACATGGTACTTATACCAATTTCCTAATATATGGTTTGCTTCGCCCCTAGGGCCTAACTGTAAATTGTGCAACTTAACGTATCCTGATTAAGTAACTTGTTATGTGCTTTGGCCTCTGATCTCATAAAGAGTTCAGAGGAGTGTGTTAGTAAATACATACATATATATTTTATATATATCCTGTGGGGTGTCCTTTCATTTGATATTCAAGGGGTTACATATGGTAAAACAGCTGGCTTTACACGCCCTCAAGAGTCTTTTAGCCTAAGACTGTTCTGTCCACGCTACCACTAGAATAGCTGGTCTATAAGGTTGACTTACAACCATCACCATAAGGGTTGTTTGGACTGGTGCAAGGTGTTCACTAGAATAGTGAACATCATATACCAGGCCAACTTCTCACAGCATGCAGTGTAAGAACACAGCCGCGAGACGCCGTTAGCTTCTATAGGGAAAGTTGTAGTTGGAATTTTAAAGATTAAGGACACTTAGGAGAGGACTTTGAGCAAACCCCTTTACACTTAAGGGATTCTAAGGCCAACATCCACTGGAGCTCCAGAGTACCCGAGTTACCTCACCCAGGGAAGTCGGTGCATAGGTGTCTTTTGGTGTCAGGAATCGTCGTTGATTTCAATGGCGATCTCCTGCCAAGTGATGCTGCCGTGGAGAAGAAGAGTGTCCTGTGTGATCCTAGCCTGGATTGAAGATGTGAGTAACCTGAAAGCAGAGGGGACAGAGTCTGGGTTACTTGCCATTGACCAGGGGCGCGATAGACGAATGCCCACCGATGTCGTGTGATTCAGGTGTAAAGAGGTGAAGCTTGACTCTGCAGCCACAAGGACCAGGAGGCGTAGACAATGACCAGGAGCTGGATTCGAGCTGTCCCACGAAGGATCTTGAGTTCTGAGGTGTCGGTGTCAGGATTGGACCCAACAAGCCTTGGCAACAGCAACCCACAAAGTCTGGGGACCCACCTCTGAGAGGGTTTGGAAAGAGGGGTGGCTAGACCCATTTACTTTGTCCAGTTTTGCGCCAGAGCAGGGCTGGTAGCCCCTGCAACCGGTTTGAACTGGGCTATGCACAGGGACACCAAATGTACCCCCAGTACAGACTTCAAAGCACTCTTGGAGTGAACCCACCCAGCCCCAATACATTAAAGCCTGTCTGGGAGGTGGTGACACCTCCCTGTGACAGGAAACCTATTTTCCAGGTCTCCCCTGACAGAGTTTCATCTAGCAGCAGGAGACCAGACTCGTGTCTGTGGCATCCATTTTGTGATGCCATGGTACTTTTAAATGGTACCGGGTGTACTGGTGTGTACATGTATGTCTCTCTAGAAGGGTGGACTCATACCCCCGCCACCAGAACTGGCAGGGGGGTATGATTCCAAAGTGTTTGACGCCAAACATAACATGTTTCCTTGCAGCCATTCCAAAGTTAGCATTTACTGCGAGGTTATAATGCACTTAAGAGTATATGGTCTGGCTGCATCACAGAACAGCCCTGGAGAAGAGATTCCGAAGGCTGCAGAGAGGCCCTGCTCAAGCATGTGCACCCTCTCACACAAAACCCAGCACCCTGCCTTCAGGATTGATAAGGCCTGCCATAGGGGTGACTGATAGGTTTATATGTGTAGTGATATAGGGAACCTATATTTAAGTTAGGGGTGCATACACCACCTTACACAGGCTGCTGTAGCAGACCTGTGTTGTCATTTTGGAAGACTGCCCAGGGGTGGCATATTACATGCTTCAGCCCCTGGTAGGCCTCTGGGGTACCTGTGCCCTTGCTACCTAGTGTACTATATACTAGGGACTCATAAGGGTACCCCAGTAACCAAACTGGAGTGTACCTAAAGTACATGGAATCATTTTAGAGAGGAAGCAGCTAGGCTGGGGTCTTGGATAGCTGGGCCCCAGCCAGACTAAAGTCGAAAAACAGTGAAACATCAGCAAAAAAGTGAGGGTAACTATAAGAAGCAGATCCTACTCACCTACACAGTGCACTTCATGTCAAAAATCACATCATGTAATAGGCACAAAGTTGGGGCAACTATGTCTAAAAGGGACCTTTCCTAACATCATGCTCTGTATTGAAATCTCCTAGGCATTGGATAAGAAGCAACCCACTGAGGGTTTGCGTGCTCATTCCTCCAGAGGTAAAGCTGCCACCACTGTGTTATCATGCGGACTTCCAGTCCTGGACATCTGCCAGGCAGCAACGTCTACTCCTGGACAGTCTGATCCGTAGGGATGGGCATTTTGCCTGTTAGGTCCTGCAGGACTTCCTTGTGCAAGTTGTTCTACAGACCCACCTCCAGGAAGGTATTGCTTAGGAATATGTTGTGAGAAGAGAAGTCTCTATCATATGAACTAGTTATTTACCTTTGGTAATGCCTTTTCTGGTAAAGACTCTATCTAGTTGCAGATTCCTAACCGATCCACCCATCCTCCCCGCTCTGCGAACGGAGTTCTAAGGACAGGATTGTTCCCCTTTCAGGGCCCTAGTTTTCCACACAAGTGGTCAGTGGCTCCGCGCTCCTGGTGTGGAAAGTTTCAAAAAAGAAACTGATGTTAGAGCCCTGGGGTGGCGCCTATAAAGGCACCATGCACGTCACTTCCGGCCTGGACAACTCTACGTGGAGCCGAACTACGCCATCTACCAGCGCGCATGCATACTGCTCATGAAAAAGTTCTGGAATCAGTCCGACGACGCCTGGGATTAATTCTAGGGTAAGGAATCTGTGTCTAGATAGTGTCTACTTCAAACACTGGGGCGTATTGACGCCCCAATCCGGACGCACAGCATTGAATTGCGCATTACAATAAAGCACGGAATGCAGCTTAAGTATTTCTCCTTATGCTGCATTCTGCTTTAGGATAAGGCCACGTGCATTCCTACAGCGTTTAATGGAAACAATGCATCTTTAAGTGTCTTACATGTGACAGATCAACGAGAATGAAATGTACAAAAAGTGGATTAATTTGGAATAAAAATTGATTAAATGGATTTACTGTGGCATTATTGTAATGCGCAATTCAATGCTGTGCGTCCGGATTGGGGCGTCAATACGCCCCAGTGTTTGAAGTGATGTCACTAGCACATGATTCGGCAGTTCACGATACCGGGCTTAGCACGCAAAACAGGCGGAAACTAAAGTTATAAGGACTAACTGGAGAAAGAAGGAGTGCACTGTGTCATTTGCTTTAGATAGTGTCTACGACATAAGGCATTGCTGAACGTAAGTAACTTGTTTTTAGTACATGTATTTTATTTAGCATAGGTGTAATTCATATATATCAGTGCAGTTGTCATTCTTCTGGGTATCTTATTTGGTTTGCTACATTGTATATTGGTTCTGTCAAGCATCATATTGTTTTTTAAGTATGTTATACTCCTTCTGGTGTATATTATATTACTTTTGCTGTGTGTCATGCATTTCAGGGGTTGTCATTTGTAGAGTTGTGATTTTGACATCAATGGCTTCCCATACTAATTCATTTTAAAGCTGATATCAATTCTTGTACAACACTATTCTGTGAGGTTTTGTTTTTAGTATTAACTTTTATTTTATTCAAGTGTACAGGACTGGTTACATATATCAGTTTAATGTTTTTTTATTTTGTAGCCTGAAAATATTCTTGTGGCTCTCATTGAATCTAAGCCAGTTGTGAAACTGTCTGACTTTGGTGATGCTGTTCAGCTGAATACCACGTACTACATTCACGAGTTGCTTGGGAGCCCAGAATTTGCAGGCCCAGAAATAATCCTCGGAAATCCTGTCTCTCTCAATTCAGACATTTGGAGCATTGGGATAATCACATATGTACTTCTCAGCGGTGTGTCGCCTTTCCTGGATGAAAGTGTGGAAGAGACCTGTCTGAACATTTGCCGCCTAGACTACAGTTTCCCTGAGGAATACTTTAAAGGAGTCAGCCAAAAGGCCAAAGAATTTGTTTGTTTTTTACTGCAGGAGGACACCTCTGAGCGACCTTCTGCTGCACTGTGCCTCCAAGCGCAGTGGCTGCAGCCAGGAAACAGCAGCAGTCTTGGAACCATCGATGTTTTAAGATTGACATCATTCATTGAGCGGAGAAAACACCAGAATGATGTTCGACCAGTTATTCGCATTAAAAACGTATTGCAAAGCAAACTTCTGACCAGAGTTTGATCTTGTGAAGAAATTATCTCATTCTCCTTCACCTGCCTCTCAGATTGGAGATGGAAATCTCTCCTTCCAATCGAACTGTTCAAGAGAAATTACTAACAGCCAATCTGCTGGTAGTATGTGTTAATGATAGCGGATTCTATGTCACCCTGTAAATTGCAATTTCTGGGATTGATAAATCCAAACCTGCTGGAAAACGGGTGGAGATTTATAACAGTGAACCCTGCTGGAAAAGGCAGGCCAAAGGTTTTCTGCTTCACAGTATTTTATTCCGATTGCGGAGGTGAAAAAAATATTTTTAAAAACAAAAGAACAGTTTTGCAAAATAAACATTAAACGTACTGTTTTGACGATAACTTTAAGAAAATAAATATGACTGTAAAATCATCTGTATTAAACAGCAAGGGAAGCCTTTTCTTGAACACATTCAGATAAACAAATATTTCCCTTCAAGATAACAATACTGTTCCAAATTCTGATTTTTGCTTGCAGATCTTGTTCTCTTGTATTTATCTCATGTACCAAAACACTGCACTAAGGCTTATGTAACTGCACTCAAAGTCAACTTGTACATACATATAGGTCTGACTTATAAATAGACGTTGTCCCTGTTATCAATCTATAACCCTCCTTTCAAATGTTTTTTTTAAAACAATTATGGTGATCCTCATTGAGGTGGAAGTTGTGGAGCATTCATTTTGAATGTGTCCGGCTTGTTGCGGCTTAAACCCAAGCTGTGTAGTCTGATGTAAATGTGCTCGTAATTATTTGTTTTACATCTGATCGGATGCAGTATAGTAACTACAATTTTATGCAACTATTAATGAAAACCTATGCTGTAACTTATTATAATACAAACAGCACATTATTAGTACTCCAAGTTTTCTAGTTTTGTTAACTGAGCCAGTTACCTTGTTATTCATATTGTTATTGTCATATAATGAAACAAGTTTACTTCTGGGAGGTTAGTTTAAGGCATTTGCTACAACAAACTCTTTTTTGAAATCCAAGCATTGACAGAAACTGGAGGGATTTACTTTTATACTTATTTAAAATAGCCAAAATGTTTACTCCTAAATTGATGATCGCATTGTAGACTATTTGTGTGTGTTAGCTTCTATTTAACGGTATGGGTCTATTTTACAAAGGAGTCCCCTTAAAGCAGCTCTGCAACACAATACCTAGCTGATACTGCTGTGACTCGTGTAACTGATTCTTGTATAGAACTTGGGCTATGTTCCTAGTAAATATTTTATTAGAACATAAATATTTAAGGAAGCTTTTAAATGCAACAGTTTTAGTTAAATCGTAGCATCAAAGATGAATAAAAAGAGATCTGCTTAGGTTTCATGTTTTCCATATGTGTTTTGTTTATTTTTGTTTTTTGTAAAGTTGTACAGAAATTTTTAAAAGGCAGATAGGAGATAAAACTGGATTGTGTATTTGTACGAACCTCATACCATTATATTATGTTTTTCTTTTTTTGTGTACATTTTATTTTGCATGTATATTTTTGTACAGACATTTGTGTTTACACAATATGTGATGTAAATATTTTATTTTGACATTGTTTATTTAAAAAAAATTAAACATTTTATATGATGTGTGCCTGAATTTCTTGCTTTGAAATCTTAAATGGGAGTTGGAAAATACTATTCCCACTTACTGATAGAGATTTCTAGCTGCAGATTCCTTACCTTTGAAAAGGCCTCAGGCTGGATTTGGTAACTGTTGCGTCGCAGTCACCTATGTGGGCATAACGCAGGTGCGGGAACATCAGTTCTTTTCTTTTCACACCACTTAAACTCAAAACCAGGAAGAGCTACCTCTCTTGCTTTTTGCTTTTTGACAGGCCTTTTTTCAATTTTGTCGAATTAGAAAAAAATTCCATTGTATGTGAGGATGTCTTCGGGGAAGAGTGTCACCACATGATGTCAGTTTCGAACCCCCACCTATCTATCTCTGGTGTCTTGAGCACGACCACAACTTAGAAGTCATGCTCGGACTGTCAGGCTTTGGCTCCCAAGGCCTAGTGCTATGAAGCTCTTTGCAGTCAACACCATCCAGCAAGACTCCTCTCCGTCGCACTTGAGGTCATCGGTACACTCTGGGAAGAGGCACAAAAAGTCCAAGCAGACTTCATCTTTGCCTCGACTATCGTTCATCGATGAACCAGGTGAGAAGCACTGACGCTCTAGGAGCAGTTCAGCGGAGCGTTTTAAGTAAGTATTTATTGAACCAACGTCGTTCTAGTCTAAAATACATGTGCTGCAACAAAACCATTAGACAGAAACAGATATAGACGATAACAAGCACCAAGAGTAAATGCAAGGTAGAATTCTACCATGGTGCTAGCAGTGAATATATGCAATTCACACAATAATTCAGATATCACAGATGCAATGAGTGTCTGCACAGCAGTAAGCAAGAGTACTCCTAAGATGCAAACCTTAACTAGATGTACCTAAGTGTACCTAGCACGTATGTAGGTGTACAGCCAAAAATCCCCCTAGGGAAGAGCCAACACATTATCTGATGTGAGAGAGCGAAGGGCCCTTTCATGATCTCGAGTTGGACACCCTGCAAGGGATTTCAAACACACTGCGTGCTAGACTGCGTTGAGGGACTTCAGCGTCTTGTGTCGCCATAGAAGCATTTGATCCTCTGGCTTGCCCAGCGAAGGTGGTACCCTCAGGGGTACAATCTTAATGTGGTTGGTTGGTACTGTTGGCATGTCGGGCAAGGATGACGATTGTGGTGACCCTTATACAGAGTTATTATGCAGAAGATGGTAATCCTGCTTTGATACTGAGAATCCTCATGCATAATAAATTAGGCTAGTTTTCGGAGAAAACACACAACATTTATTCAGCACCTAACTGGGTAAAAGGTCAGTGCCAGAACTGTTATATAGAGACAAATGTAAGTAAAAGGTCATGCAACTACCTAGGCCTACATTAGGGATCATAACAACCAATGTCAGGAGATGCAGGAGAGTTGACGATAACCTTGGAGGTGCAGCTGTGTGAACCAGGCAGTGCTGAGGAAGACCAGGAGCTGTTCATAAGCTGTGTCTCAAACCCAAAAACATGACTTCAGGGAGCCAGAAAAACCACATGACTCTTCCAAAGGTCGCACAAGGCTCCTGGGCTGAAAAAAGGTCAAGCTGTGAGGAAGTGGTCAAATTCCTCCTGCCAGAGGCTCCAAAAAGTGTGAGTTTTTATAGGAGCTTCTGAGTAGGAGGAAAAGTCTGTAAAATGGCAATGGTGGTCACTGTGAGGCCCTAAAACTGGTTACTCAACATGAGGCACGATCCAATTGACAGTTTTAATAATGTTTTGTACAATCCCAAAAAATCAATTTTCTGATGAAAAACAATGAGCCTGACCTGTCAAACTTTCTCCAGATGGTCAGGAATGGTGTCAGGGACTGTCTGGGATTATGTGGGAACACAGTAAGGGACTTGGGCAAGACTATGAACTGGGTAGAAAATGTACAAGAAAGAGGAGTATAGCGCTGCCCAGGATCATGCAGGGTGTCAGAGCAGAAAAAGGGATCCAAAGGGGAAGCCTGTACAAGACAGCTAAGACTGAGAAAGGAAGGGCACTCACAAGGCAATTTAGCATTCAGACTAAGTACACCCAGGAGGGACGTGCAAGACAACATTAACAATGTGGGGTAAAGCACTCAGGAGCTCCATACGGTAAGACGGAAGCTCAGTAAATTTCTCACCCACAATTGCTGATACAGATACTGACTGCAAATACCCACATGTAGGATATGCATGCAAAGGCAGGGTTTGTGGAACTTATACCTATGGTGATGTTATAAATGTAACTCAAAGACAATACTCACAGTGAACAAGAAACACCACCTAGGTAGTCAGCTGAGTCTACGGATCCTGGTGATGAAACCGGAACATGCAAGGCAGTAACAGCAAGGGGTAGAACTAAAGACAAGCACAAGGAGCTCGCAAGGAGGAGTGCTTAACAGGAAAGGAAGGAATCACAGGGCACTTGGCAGAAAGCAGGTAACAAACATACAAGGTAATAAAAGGACAGCAAACTAGAACTGGAACCTCAGGGAATAGAAAGAAAGGTAGGGACTAGAAAAGGATATACAGAAGGGAAGGCTACAAGGGAAGGCTAATAGTGCAGGTTAAGGATTCAAGAAAACAAAGTAGCATAGAAGGCAGTGCTGGGGTTGGTACAAGAATTGAGCTAACGCTCCAGAGTCTAGGTAGCACTGCAGGCTAGGAGTCAAGAGAGCACTGCAAACAATGCAAATCAGGCACAAAAAAAAGCTGAAGCCCTGGAACTCCGGAAACAAGGTAGCACTGCAAGCAGTGCTAATTCAGGAGAAGGGAAACTGCTACAGTCCAGGAACATGGAATATTAAGGCACAGGGGTCAAGGTAGCACTGCAGGCAGTGCTAATTCTGGAACAAGGAAAACAGCAGCAGATCAGGATCAAGGCATAACTAATGCTCAGTAAACACTAGAAACAAGGATAGCAAAAGCTCAGGGAGCACTGGAAAAAAGGATCGGTCTCACTGGTAAACAGCTACAGTGACCAACCTTGGCCTGAAGGGAGCTGGTGCTTATAAGAGCTCACTGTAATCACATGCCGCAGGCGTGAGCAGGCTAGCAGCAGCCAGCCACAGGTGAACTGAATTCCTCCACCCATCCTTGGCCTGCAGGGGTGGCGACAAAGCAGTAAGCAGGAAATTCTGGGTAATGGAGTTTCAGGCATGAGTAGGCTGGCTTCAAGCATAAGCAGGCTGGCTTTTACAAAACCCGTCATGGATTGGGAATGGATGTCAGTTCCCAATAAATGTCCAAATGGCTGGAAGTAAGGATAGGCATGCAGGGGATGGTCTGGAAGCTTATTAGAAGTCTATTTGGCACCCTGGTGGTGGGTAATGTTTCATCTTTTGACTGTAAACAACTAGAGCATGTGAATTATCACATCTGAAAGAAACAGGTTAGTAAGAGGTTCCTTACCTTAGAATATCCCCAGGCGTCAGACTGGATCCGGAAACTTTTGCGTAGCAGTACCCTTGTGCATCGGTAGGCGCCGTCTGCGGCTCCGCGTCAGTTGTCAGAGTCGTTGGCGCCGGGATGACGTCTCTGGAGTACTTAGACGCCGCCCTCGCGCGCTGACGTCAGTTCTTATTTTTTCCGCGCCAGCAAGCGCCGATCCGGAAAAAGTTGGACCCTAGTCAAGTTTTTACTAACTTTTTCGATCCTTTTTGATCATCTTTCGAATTCTTTTGACTCCCACCGTGCCGGTAGGGATGCCCGGGTTCAAACCCTGCGTCAATTGCAGCCGAATGATGTCGGTTACCGACCCCCTTTGCCAGTGCCTTCACGGTCTGGGCCCCGACCACGACGACAAGTCCTGCTCCGACTGCCGGGCCCTGACGTCCAAAGCTAGACGGAAGTGGTCCCACAAGCGACTCGATCTCCGGCAGTCAGCCCCGCGCCGCTGGAGGTCCCGGTCCGGAAGGAGGTCAAGATACCGGTCGCGGGGCCCGAGTCACCACAGTTCCGGGAGTCGTCATCAATCTTCGGGCTCAAAATCCTCAGGTAAGAGGCACAAGAAGTCGAAGAGACGACATCGCTTTTCTGACTCCCCCCCGACGCTCGTGCCATGCGGCAGGGGGTTTGGGCGACAACGGCTCGCGGCTCCACCGGAGCCGCAGGCGTCACAGCCTGCTCCATACCCGCCATTCCCGGGGCAGAATGTGATGCCGGAGGAGATCGAGTCCTTCCTCAGGGCCATGAGGTCGCTTGCTCCTCCGTCAGGTTCCGCGGCGCCTTCAGGCCAAGCGGCCCCAACTGGGTCTCCACACGGGCCGAGTGCCTCGGCCCCGGCGGATGCTTCGGCCCCGATGCCGTCGGCGACTTCGGTCCCGACGCCGCAGGGCCCCGCCGGATCCGGCTTCCGATCCGGGTCGTCGCCGGTCAGCCTCACGACCTCGCTGGCGCCGGTCCCCAGGGTGTCGCCCCCGGCACCGTCCCAGGACGACGCTGTCCCCGGTCCAACCCTCGATTCGGGTCCGGCAATGGAGCGGCGCCGCTCTCGACGCCGATGGAAGACTTTTACTTCTATGACCCGGCCCCATCCTTTGAACCTGAGTACCAGGTGATGGGTGACTAGGAGGATTGGGAGGGGTCAGAGGACCCTCTGGCACGTGAGTTTCAGTCTTCTCAGGACTGGGCAGGTGAGCTTGGGGAGGCCAGTGGTCTGAATACTTTGCCCAACACTGGTTTTGTCTCCCCTCCTACCGTGGCTACGGAGGAGGGGCCTGCCTATAGTGTGGTGCTGACGCGGGCTGCCAAGGCCTTGGGCCTTGAGCTCACCGTCGCGGCCGTGAGTACTAACCTCCTCACTGAGGTCCTTAAACCGCAGGCAAGCTCGGCCAAGCCTCTGCTGCCCTTTAATGAGGCTTTGTCAGACGTTCTCCTGGGCACTTGGTCCAAGCCCGCTACAGGTCCGCCTGTAGATAGGAACTTGGCCAGGCGCCACCGCCCGGCTCTGGGCGACCCTTGCTTCCTGTCCACCCACCCCACCCCGAGAGCCTGGTCATCCAGACCTCTAACTTCCAGACTGCACTCCCGACGGCGGACCCCGATCGGGAATCCAAGAGGTATGAGCAATATGGGAAAAAGGTACATTCCTCCCTGAGGTTGGGGTTGCGGTCAGTCAACACCGCATGCCTCTTGGGCCGTTACACCCACTCTCTGTGGGACACGGTCGCGGACGTGCTGCCACAATGTCCGGAGGGGGCCCAGACTAAACTCGCCCATGCCCTTGCGGAGGGTCGAGATGCGGCACGGTATTCCATCCAGTGTGGGCTGGATACCACAGACTCACTGGACAGAGAGATGGCAACGACGGTGGCGATTCGTCGGCACGCCTGGTTGAGGTCCGCCAACTTTTCGGGCGATGTCCAAAACACCCTTATGGACATGCCGTTTGATGGCCGTCGCCTCTTCGGTGACAAGGCAGACCATGTGCTTGAGCTTTTTAAGGACTCCAGGGCTACAGCCAAGTCCTTGGGCCTCTCAGCCCCGCGGCAGCAAACGGCTGCCCTTCACCCCTTTCGTGGCCAAGGAAGGGGCGCCCCCACACGTCCTGCCAGCCACGGGCCACAGACTTATTCCAGCGCGGTGGCGGACGTGGAAACCGCCGTGGAGGCGGTCGGGGACAATGGCGAGGCCAGTCCACACCTACCCCTGCAGCATCCGCCTCAAAACCCTCCTAGAATGAGCTTTCAGGCTCATGTGACGCCAGTGGGGGGCAGGGTTCACCATCATCACCACACTGGCGCACTGTCACATCGGACAGGTGGGTGCTGCAAATCGTCCGAAGGGGCTACTCCCTCCCCTTCGCGGCGTCCCCTCCAGCCATGCCACCGCAGTACCACCACGTGTCCGGGGATCACTTGAAACTTCTACAAGAGGAAGTTACGGCCCTCTTGGCCAAGGGGGCCATCAAGCGTGTTCCTGGGTCAAAAGTAGGGTGTGGTTGTTACTCCCACTACTTTCTGGTACCCAAGAAGGGCAAAGGGGGCCCATGCCCTATCTTGGACCTGCGGAACGTCAACGGCTTCCTCCGGAAGGAGAAGTTCAAGATGCTGACACTGGCTCAGGTCTTAGTTGCCCTGGACCCGGGAGACTGGATGGTAGCGTTGGACTTGCAGGATGCTTATTTTCACATCCCTGTCCTGCCGGCCCACCTGCGTTACCTGCGGTTCACGGTAGGCCACGAGCACTTTCAGTTTACCATGCTCCCCTTCGGCCTTACCAGCGCCCCACGGGTGTTCACGAAAGTGATGGCGGTGATCGCAGCTCATCTGCGCAGGTTAGGGGTTTCAGTCTTCCCCTATCTCGAAGACTGGTTGTTGAAGGCGGGCTCGCCACAGGCAGTTATCAGCCACCCTCAGACTACGGCCGACCTCCTGCACCTGCTGGGGTTCTCCATCAATGTGCCGAAGTCACACCTGTGTCCCTCTCAGAAGCTCCTCTTCATCGGAGCGGTTCTAGACTCGGCGCATTCGGGTTTATCCCCCCGAACAGCAGGTTTGGGATATTCAGGCTCTGATTCGATCTTTCAGCCGTTATATCGGGTCTCGGTCAGGTTGACGCTGCGGCTTCTGGGGCTGATGGCCTCCTGCATCCTTCTGGTGCATCACGCCCGGTGGTGGATGGGGGCTCTGCTGTGGGACCTGAAGTTTGAGTGGGCCAAGCATCAGGGCAACTTGTCCGACCATGTCTTGATCTCGGAGGGCACTGAAAGACAGTTGCAGTGGTGGCTCACGGACCGCGATTGGGTCAGCGGCAGATACCTCTCCTACCCCAACCGGAGCATGTAGTTGTGATGGACGCATCCCTCCAGGGCTGGGGGGGCCACATGGGAGAGGCGGAGATCAGAGGCCTCTGGTCTCCGGTGGAGTTCCAGCTCCACATCAACCTTCTGAAGCTGCAGGCGATCCGGCTTGCACTGAAGGCATTCCTCCCCTCTGTCCGGGGGAGTGTAGTGCAGGTTTTCATGGACAACACCACCGCCATGTGGCACTGCAACAAACAGGGTGGGGTGGGGTCGTGGACCCTATGCCAGGAGGCTCTGCGGCTCTGGCAGTGGCTGGAACATCAGGGCGTGACCCTGGTGGTTCAACACCTGCCAGGTTCCCTGAACGCCAGGGCGGACAAACTCAGCAGTCGGTGCATGATGGATCATGAATGGCGTCTAAACTCGGACATGGCGCAAGGCCCCTTCAGCAGTGGGGAGAGCCTTGGTTAGATCTATTCACCACAGAAGAGAACGCGCAATGTCATCAGTTTTGCGCGTAAGAATTTCCAAGGCGGCACTCGCTCGGAGACGCTTTTCATCGCGAGTGAAGCTGCGGTCTGTTGTACGCCTTTCTGCCTATACCACTTCTGCCCAGAGTGACGAAGAAGATCAGTCATGACCTGGCCAAAGTTATCCATGTGGCTCCGGACTGGGCACGAAGATATTGGCATCCAGAGCTACTCAGCATGTCTGTCGATCCCCCGATTCGTCTTCCTCTTCAGGAGGACCTTTTGTTGCAGCAGCAGGGGACGGTCCTCCACCCGAACCTGTCCAGTCTCCACCTCCATGCTTGAAGATTGAGCGGCGACAGTTGAGGCCATTTGACTTGCCTCCTGAAGTTTGTTCTGTGATTCTGGCAGCCAGGCGTCCCTCCACAAAGTCGGTATACGCCTGCAGGTGGAACAGATTTGTGGCATGGTACACAGCAAAGGCTGTGGATCCACTCTCTGCCCCCCTTTCTGAGGTTCTCCTCTTCCTTCTTTCTCTTGCCCAGCAGGGCTCTGCTCTGGGCACTCTCAAGGGCTGCCTTTCTGCCCTTTCCGCCTTCCTGAGGCTACTTGATCAGCCTTCTTAGTTCAAGTCCCCGATTGTTAACAGGTTCTTGAAGGGCATCACTCATATGTTCCCCGCTGTTCCTTTTGTAATGCCCCAGTGGGACTTGAACCTGGTTCTGACTTACCTGATGTGCGCTCCCTTTGAGCCGCTTCATAACTGTCCTCTCCGTCTTCTTACGTTTAAGACTGCTTTCCTGGTTGCCATCACCTCTGCCAGGAGAGTGAGTGAGCTCCAGGCTCTTTCCTCTAAGCCTCCTTTCCTTTCTGTCCATCCAGACAAGGTTGTGTTGCGGACAAGACCCTCTTTCCTGCCCAAGGTAGTCACAGCCTTCCACATGGGGCAGTCCATCACCTTACCCACCTTCCTTCCGCCTCCGCATCCCTCTAAAGAGGAAGAGCGGCTCCACCGTCTGGACCCAAAACGTGCGCTGTCATAGTATATAGATAGCACATGCCAGTTCCTGGTGTATGACCAACTCTTTGTTGGTTATGTGGGCGCTAAGAAGGGACGGGCGGTGCACAAACTGATCATCTCTCTGTGGGTCGTGTTGTGCATCAAGGCATGCTACTCTTTGGCTAAGAACGAGCCTCCTGTTGGGCTGAGGGCCTATTCCACTCGGGCCACGGCGGCTACTACTGCCCTGGGCAGGGTTGTCCCTTTGCAGGACATCTGTCAGGCATCTACGTGGGCCTCGCTGCACACGTTCGCAAGACACTACTGCCTGGACAGCCAAGTCCGGAGGGATGGCTTCTTTGGCCGTTCCGTCCTCCAGGACTTTCTGGTGTGATCATTGGTTCGCAGACCCACCACCGGGGTTGGTATTGCTGGGGTATCTATTCTAAGGTAAGGAATCTAATACTAACCTGTTTCTTTCAGATGCACAAGTTACTTACCTTCGGTAACGATATATCTGTAAGAAACAGTAGTTAGTATTAGATTCCTTACCGCCCCACCCATCCTCCCCATTCTGCGAACCGATATCTAGGGTTAAGGTCATCCCCTTTCAGGGACCTAGTTTTTATGGCACCAGTGTTGGTTTTTATCATGGCTCTGCGTTTTCTGGCGCCGAAAAGCTGTGTATAAGAACTGACGCCAGCGCGCGAGGGCGGCGTCTAAGCACTCCGGCGACGTCATCCCGGCGCCAACAACGCCGACGACGGACAAGGAGCCGCAGACGACGCCTACCGACGCGCAAGTGTACTGCTACGCAAATATTTCCGGATCCAGTCTGACGCCTGGGTATATTCTAAGGTAAGGAATCTAATACTAACTACTGTTTCTTACAGATATATCGTTACTGAAGGTAAGTAACGTGTGCATCAGGGCGTGACCCTGGTGGTACAACACCTGGCAGGTTCCCTGAACGCCAGGGTGAACGAACTCAGCCGTCTGTGCATGATGGATCACGAATGGCGTCTGAACTCGGACGTGGCGCAAGTCCTATTTCAGCAGTGGGGAGAGCCTTGGTTAGATCTATTCCCCACAGAAGAGAACGCACAATGTCATCAGTTCTGCGCGTTGGAATTTCCAAGGTGGCACTCGCTCGGAGACGCTTTTCGTCGCAAGTGGAGCTGCGGTCTGTTGTACGCCTTTCCGCCTATACCACTTCTGCCCAGAGTGCTAAAGAAAATCAGACGCGACCGGGCCCAAGTTATCCTTGTGGCTCCGGACTGGGCATGAAGATACTGGTATCCCGAGCTACTCAGCATGTCTGTTGATCCCCCGATTCGTCTGCCTCTTCAGGAGGACCTTCTGTCGCAGCAGCAGGGGACGGTCCCCCACCCGAACCTGTCCAGTCTCCACCTCCATGCTTGGAGATTGAGCGGCGACAGTTGAGGCCATTTGACTTGCCTCCTGAAGTTTGTAATGTGATTCTGGCAGCCAGGTGTCCCTCCACAAAGTCGGTATACGCCTGCAGGTGGAACAGATTTGTAGCATGGTGCACAGCAAAGGCTGTGGATCCACTCTCTGCCCCCCTTTCTGAGGTTCCCCTCTTCTTTCTCTTGCCCAGCAGGGCTCTGCTCTGGGCACTATCAAGGGCTACCTTTCTGCCCTTTCCGCCTTCTTAAGGTTACCTGATCAGCCTTCTTTGTTCAAGTCCCCGATTGTAAATAGGTTCTTGAAGGGCATCCCTCATATGTTCCTCCCTGTTCCTTTCGTGATGCCTCAGTGGAACTTGAACCTGGTTCTGACTTACCTGATGTGCGCTCCTTTTGAGCCGCTTCATAACTGTCCTCTCCGTCTTCTTACCCTTAAGACTGCTTTCCTGGTTGCCATCACCTCTGCCAGGAGACTGAGTGAGCTCCAGGCTCTTTCCTCCAAGCCTCCTTTCCTTTCTGTCCATCCGGACAAGGTTGTGTTGCGGACAAGACCCTCGTTCCTGCCCAAGGTAGTCACGGCCTTCCACATCGGGCAGTCCATCACCTTGCCCACCTTCTTTCCACCTCCGCCTCTCTCGAAAGAGGAAGAGAGGCTCCAATATCTGGATCCAAAACGTGCGCTCTCATACTATCTGGATCGCACGCGCCAGTTCCGGGTGGATGACCAACTCTTTGTTGGTTACGTGGGCACTAAGAAGGGACGGGCAGTGCACAAACTTACCATCTCTCGGTGGGTCATGTTGTGTATCAAGGCATGCTACTCTTTGGCTAAGAAGGAGCCTCCTGTTGGGCTGGGGGCCCATTCCATTCGGGCCACAGCGGCTACTACTGCCCTGGGCCGGGGAGTCCCCTTACAGGACATCTGTCAGGCAGCCACTTGGGCCTCGCTGCACACGTTCGCAAGACACTACTGCCTGGACAGCCAAGTCCGGAGGGATGGCTTCTTTGGCCGTTCCGTCCTCCAGGACTTTCTGGTATGATTATTGGTTCGCCGACCCACCACCGGGGTTGGTATTGCTGGGGTATCTATTCTAAGGTAACAAATCTAATACTAACCTGTTTCTTTCAGATGCACAAGTTACTTACCTTTGGTAACGATATATCTGTAAGAAACAGTAGTTAGTAGTAGATTCCTTACCGCCCCACCCATCCTCCCCGTTCTGCGAACCAATATCTAGGTTCAAGGTCATCTCCTTTCAGGGCCCTAGTTTCATGGCACCAGTGTTGGTTTTTATCATTGCTCTGCGTTTCTGGTGCGGAAAAGCTGTGTATAAGAACTGACGTCAGCGCGCGAGGGCGGCGTCTAAGTACTCCGGCGACGTCATCCCTGCGCCAACAATGGACGCGGAGCCGCAGACGACGCCTACCGTCCCGCAAGGGTACTGCTACGCAAAAGTTTCCGGATCCATTCTGACACCTGGGGATATTCTAAGGTAAGGAATCTAATACTAACTACTGTTTCTTACAGATATATCGTTACCGAAGGTAAGTAACTTGTGCTTTTGGAACTAAAATAAATGTGTTTAGAGTAATTTGCCAGCCTGATATCAGTGAAAATATGAGCTTCTGAGAACCTGTAAAAATGGCAATTCTGGTCACTGTGAGGCCATAAAAACTGGTTATTCAACATAAGGCACGATCCAATTGACATTGAATCACTTTTTGTACAGTCCAAAAAAAGTTTGACAGGTCCGGGGTGTGTAGGAAGGTGGATATCTGACTATTTGGTTACCCCAAATTTTGCCTAGTGTTTAGCTGGTTTTTGACTTAGTTGGCCTGGTATCCTGCTATTCAGGGCCCAGGCTATCTGCTCTCTATGTAAAGTGGACTCCATGTACTTTAGGTATATTCCTAATTGGATATTGGGTCACCTTGTGAGCCCCTGTATAGTGTACCATAGGTACCCAGGGCATAGGTACATCCAAGGCCTACCAGGGGCTGCAGCATATCTTAAGCCACCCCTGGCTGGCCATCCAAATTGACACAACTGGCTGATCACTCAGCTTAGGCAAGGTCGTGTAATCACCCCTTGCTTAGGTATAGTATTCCTATACCTACCATTATATATAGACACATATATGCCTATAAGTCACTCCTATGGCAGGCCTTAACAATCCTGGAGGCAGAGTGCTTGGTTTTATGTGAGATGGTGCTCTAGCATGAGCTGAGCCTGTCTGCAGCTTTCGGAACCATGTCCTTATAGCTGTTCTATGATATAGCCATACCATATACTCTTAAGTGCATTATAATACTCGCGGTTATTGCTAACTTTGGTTTGGCTTTATCAAAACATGTCGTGTAAGGTGTCATACGCTTTGGAATACTACCCCCCCCCCCCACCAGTTCTGGCGGCGGGGGTCGCCTTCCACCCTTCTAGAGGGAGAAGACATGTAGTTGTAGCTTTACCCAGTTAAAGTTAAACAGAGCCTCAGCATCACAAAATGGATGCTGCTGCCACAGACACGAGTCTGACCTCCTGCTGCTGGATGAAACTCAGGCAGGGGAGGCCTGGACAATAGGTTTCCTGCCTTGGGAGGTGCGAGCACCTCCCCAGACAGGCTCTTGTGTATTGGGGCAGGGTGGGTAGAATGAAATGAGACACTGCCTGGGGCACACAAGGTGCCCCATGCATAGCCAGGTTCAAACCAGTTGCTGGGGCACTCCAGCCCCAGCTCTGGTGTGAAACTGGACAAAGGGAAAGGGGTGCAACCACCGCCTTCCCTGGTCCCACCCATAGGAGGGACCTAGCCGGTAATCCAGCCCCTCAAATCAGTATATAGGTAGGAGCTGAGTCTAGAGACTTTAGATTATCCTGAACTGAAACTCTGAAATGAAACTCTTGACCTTCGACATTCTACTGCAACTAGAAGACTGAAGAATATCCCTTGTGGTCAAGGAGTGACCACCCTGTGCAAACAGGCACCACCAGTAACTTGCCGGTTTGCTTCGTTGCCGCTCCCGACGGAACCCGACAACCTAGCGATGAAGTCTTTGGGCTTACAGACTTCTCTGACCCCGACCCACATGCACAGGAAAGCTGAGACCCGTGGCGGACACGAGAGACGTGGGACCGGACATCCAGCAGTACCTGCTTTGTGCAGCTTCTGAGGCGTCCTCAAAGTTGTGCATTGGACCCTGAGAAGTCCAAACCCCGAGCAGTAATTGCACCGAAGCTCAGCCCTCCACACTCCACGAGTGCCGCGTGGGGCCTGCACCTGCATTTCTCTTTGACGCGTCTTTGTGGTTGCTAGCCCGTTGGCTAGTGGCCCTCTTGAAAACTCCATTTTGAAACAACGCTGCTTGCCTGGTTGCACTGGGCTTGCTCCTGCTTTCCTGCAAAAGGGAAGCCCCTCAGACTTTGCTGGTCTGAACAGAAGCCGATCTTCACATCCTGCGTGGGTTGCCTTTGCCAAGGCTTGTTGACTCCAATCCGGAACCCGACACCGCCAAAAGCGAGATCCTTTGTGGGACAGTCCGTATCCATCTCCTGGTCATCATAGACACTTCCTGGTCCACGTGGCTGCAGAGACAAGCTTCACGACATCACCTGATTGCATCTCGACATCGCCTGGTTCCTTCCTGGTTCCTTCCGGGTCACTGGCTAGTGACCCAGACTCTGTCCCCTCTGCTTTCAGGTTCTTCACTTCTTCGATCCACCCTTGGATCCACCCGGACATCTTCCTCCTGGTCGCCTGCAGCATCTTCTTGCAGCTCTCCATAGGATTTGACGACGAAACCCGACACGACTTCACACCTATGCACCCGGCCTCCCTGGGTGAGGTAACTCGAGTACTTCGGTGCTCCCGTGGGTAACAACTATCCAAGTGTCCTAGTTTAACTGGGTTTTCCCGTAGTCCATCTGGAAGTGTCCTAAATCAACTACTTTGTGACTTTTACGTTCCCATTGATTTTCTGTGGTAACACGTGTGTGTGTTTAGACACTGCACATGCATCCGGTGGGTCTCCTACTTCCAGTCCTTTGGTTGCTCAGTGTAGCCCCAGCGAATCCCTAGGCCCTAGGCCTATTCACCTTTCCTGAAGTGGTTCTCATACCACTTCTTTAGTATATGGTTCGTGAGGCCCCTAGGGCAGAATTGTATTTGTGCAACTTATAGTATGCTTATTGAGTAACTTGTGCTGTATCTCGAACTCTGACCTCATAAAGAGTGCAGAGCGGTTGTGTTAGTAATAAATACATATATATTTGATATATACCATACCTTAAGTGGTGTCCTTTCATCTGGTATTCAAGGGGTTATTATTGGTAAAACAATTGGCTTCACATGCTCTCTGAAGTGTTAGCCTAAGATTGCTTTGTCCATGCTAACACTAGGATATCTGGTCTACAAGGTTGACTTTACATCCATCACCATAAGGGTTGTTTGGACTGGTGCAAGGTGCTCACTAGAATAGTGAACATCATATACCACGCCAACTTCTCACACGGGGTCATTGTGTTTCATCAGAAAATTGATTTGTTTTGGACTGTACAAAAATTGATTCAATGGCTGCTGCTAGCCTGCTCACACCTGCTGCAAACTTTTATACGCCCCAGCTCCCTTCAGGCCAAGGTTGGTTATTGTAGCTGTTTACTGGTGACAAATGCAAAAACAACAGTTGATGGACAGAATGCAGAACAATGTCATACATTCACCCCAGTACAGAGATCTGGGCCTAAATCCATCGTTTTTTGACTCACCATGCCATTCTAGTTAGAACCCAGCCATATGCAAATCAGTCTTGACCCGGTGCATCATGGGAACAGTCCAGCCCAATCTGCCAAGCCAGGACAGCCCAGCCCGATCTGCCAAGCCAGGTCCTCCCTTGACTGGAAACAAGCATTCTGGGACCGGTGTCAGGCTTTCAGCCCTCATCAGCCAGGATAGGTCGATTCCAGTGGCAGGGAGAGCACGGGACTCACTGGAATCGACCAATCAACCAAGCAACTTATAGTATGCTTATTGAGTAACTTGTGCTGTATCTCGAACTCTGACCTCATAAAGAGTGCAGAGCGGTTGTGTTAGTAATAAATACATATATATTTGATATATACCTTGTGTGGCGTCCTTTCATCTGGTATTCAAGGGGTTGTTATTGGTAAAACAATTGGCTTCACATGCTCACTGAAGTGTTAGCCTAAGACTGCTTTGTCCATGCTACCACTAGGATATCTGGTCTATAAGGTTGACTTTACAACCATCACCATAAGGGTTGTTTGGACTGGTGCAAGGGGCTCACTAGAATAGTGAACATCATATACCACGCCAACTTCTCACACCGGGTCATTGTTTTTCATCAGAAAATTGATTTGTTTTGGACTATGCAAAAATTGATTCAATGGCTGCTGCTAGCCTGCTCACACCTGCTGCGAACTTTTATACGCCCCAGCTCCCTTCAGGCCAAGGTTGGTTATTGTAGCTGTTTACTGGTGACAAATGCAAAAACAACAGTTGATGGACAGACTGCAGAACAATGTCATACATTCACCCCAGTACAGAGATCGGGGCCTATATCCATCGTTTTTTTTGGCTCACCATGCCATTCCAGTTTGAACCAAGCCATATGCAAATCAGTCTTGACCCTGTGCCCCATGGGAACAGTCTAGCCCGAACTGCCAAGCCAGGTCCTCCCTGGACTGGAAACAAGCATCCTAGGACCAGTTTTGGGATTTCAGCCCTCATCAGCCTGGATAGCGTGATTCCAGTGGCATGGAGAGCACGGGACTCACGTCTGAGCTTACTTGTCCCATTCGGGGTGACAAATGCAAAAACAACAGTTGATGGACAGAATGCAGAACAATGTCATACATTCACCCCAGTACAGAGATCTGGGCCTAAATCCATAGATTTTTGCTCACCATGCCATTCTAGTTAGAACCCAGCCATATGCAAATCAGTCTTGACCCTGTGCATCATGGGAACAGTCCAGCCTGATCTGCCAAGCCAGGACAGCCCATCCTGATCTGCCAAGCCAGGTCCTCCCTTGACTGAAAACAAGCATCCTGGGACCGGTGTCGGGCTTTCAGCCCTCATCAGCCAGGATAGGTCGATTCCAGTGGCAGGGAGAGCACGGGACTCACGTCTGAGCATACCCGTCTTACTCGAGGTGAGAAATGCAAAAACAACAGTTGAGGGACAGAATGCAGAACAAAGTCATACATTCACCCCAGTACAGAGATTTGGGCCCCAATCCATCATTTTTTGGCTCACCATCCCATTCCAGTGTTGTATAGCATTTTAGGACCCAAGTGAAATTTTCCCGATTCATGCCCTTATATAGGTACAAATCACCTTGCCCTTATATAGGCATAGAAATCATACCCATATTTAGACATAGCCCATGCAGTCCAAATACAGGCATGGCTACTTCCACTAGTTCCAAAAAGCCACAACGATTTCTTGGAAAACTCGGCTTCAGGAGACAGGGACATCCCCTTTCTTGAATTATGATTTGTCCTAGAAATCATGGCATTTTCAAAGAACTACCATTCCCTTGGGGTTCTTTGGTGACGTTATTATATCTGACTTTACGTCAAACCAGGCACATTCAAGGTATAAATATGCCTACACTTGCTCTAGCAAACACACGGTGGTTTGGAGCAGTACGACTATCTACTTTCCCGACACAGCTTGCTACAGCAAGTGCCGAAGGAAGCTGACCCTCCAGCTGACACACTGACAGAGAGGCTGCCTTTCTCTCGCTGAGAATCCAGCTCTAGTGTTTCCAAGCTCCCCTTGCAGGGTGTTGGGAAATCGAGTCCCGAGACAGAGATACCAGACCTCCTTCATTCTAAAACCAAGGTAAAGAGCTGATTAGACCCTAAGAGAAATCTTGGATAGATTCTTGACAAAGAAAATAAACTTATGCTACACCTCACTTACTTCTTCCCTCGTACTAGACTTAGGTTAGGTACATTGGGGCAGGCGTATTTTAGAAGCACCAGTTGAGTACTTTTCGTCTTTGTTATTTATGTATATATTTTATGGCTTAGAAACCATACCATGCTTTTACAGTATGGTTTTATAATCCTCTTCTTGCTGTACGCACTATACTTTGCAGCCTGTATTACGATTGTAGCAGTTCATTTCTTCTGCATGAGAAAGAAGACTGTTCAATAAGTACTTTTATTGAAAACTCCTGTCTCTCTATTTCTCCGTACCTCTGCTGAAACGAAGCATGCACGATTGACTGAGTAAAATATCTATCTATTGTTTCCACGACTCTGAAGATACGTTTTATCTTGGGGAAACAAAGTTGTCATGTTTATGCGGCTGTCAGAAACTAATCCCTTCTGTGTATTCGAGAAAGTTTCTAGTGACCTCTGAGCTAGCTGGCACTCACAATTAAGTCTAATATATTTGATAGAGACCTAGTCGACCTAAGTCCTACGTCACATCTATAGGATATATTATTCCAATGTGCAGAGCCTATTGGGAATATAGGAACTACACTACATGGCGCCCAATGTTTGGTAAGGCACTAATTTAACGCTAGATACTAGAGTAACCCAGTCGTGCTTTTCACAGAGACCCCTTTTTCCCGTAAAATACTCACATAGATGTCTGGAGTGGGTTAAAGGATAAAATATCCGCCATTACTGAGTAGGACAAAAATCCTATGTATTAGTTTTTGGTTTGTTCAACGTTGAAGGATACAGTGTTCCAAAATATTGTGCACCTTATCTTTGTTTCTTTGAAACTTGCTCTGCAAGACTTTCAACAAAATGTCGGATACCTACATCGAGAACGGTGGACCGGCAGGCATTAACGCAACCGGTGGAACTGTAGTTGCAGCCCGACCGGGCTTTGACATTACCGGTTTCCAAGAAACCGACACGGATGCTATAATCATCCCGGAAAACTTAAGGAAAAGCATCACTATAAAGCTTATAACAAATAGCCTATCACCTAGAGGTGGTAGGGTAATTTTTGTCATAGAGGCACATGAATATTGGCAGACAGAGGTCTCATGGATTGTCTTCCCAGAAGCAAATCCATTAACACATGTGTTCCATTTCTACAATGTAGAGGAACCTCCAGCGGAATACGTTCCTTTCGAGGATATTCAGATTTCATTAACATACCAAGAGCATGCGCTCTGGTTTAAAGGTGCCCTACAACATCAAAATCACATTACAAGGCTCAGTCCACTAGGTAGACCAGGAGCAACATGGCCGGTACTAGCCAGCTACACACCACATCATGCCATTGAACGAATGACAGGTCCAGAACTATTAGTTCAACTAAAACAATTAATCAAAATACATAGACAATTGGTTCAATATGTCATGCAGACTCTAACTGTCCAACCTGCTATCAGGATTCCACAGCAAACCCCTCACCAGGGGAACACAAATAAAATTACACCAGACTATACAATCAGCCATTGGTAAATTGCCCGCAAAACGGGAACAAATTCGATTCTGGTTAGCTCAAAAGATTACTCAAATAGAGGCAGTATTTCCTGATAGTACACCTCATGAGAAACACAGGATTCTAACAATCTGCTTACCAATGGGGATCGCACCACACCTGGAGGACTGCGACACTTGGGGTACAGTCTTTACTGCAATCTACACAAAAGCTCATGGTGTTACGTCTATGGCGGTAATAGCAGATGTCCTAAAACAGGTTCAAAATGGATATGGGGCAGAGCCTGCTTTAAATCTGGGTATGAAATTACTTAAAGATTTCAAACAGATATCAGCTGTAATATTAGCTAATATTAAAGGTGAAGCAGCATCCATGGCGATCCGCCAAAAATTAAAAGAACTTGATGTAACTGAGCAACCGTCTGAACTGCCCAGAATAATAAAAAAATCCTATGAGGAACTAGGTAGAGATAGTTTGGGTGGGAAACCAGTTAAGCCCCAACTAACAGAAAGTCCTGAAAAGGTCTTTATCAAAAACACTCTCACCACTCCTAAAAAGAAGTGGCAAAACACTAAACAGACACTTCCTAAAGAGAAGCGTTCTCAATCCAGAGGTAGGTCACCTCAAAAGGAGCCCTCTGAAAAGATGTATAACCTCAGGAACAGGGATAATTTGAGAAAACCTGATAGATATCAAGATACTGATATACGTTCCTCTCGTACCTTTCAGACTTCCTCACAGAAATCAGAAAGAAGAGGACGGTCAGAACACAAGGAAGAACGTGTGAAGTCCAAAGACGATCACCACGCTCCAAAAGTTAAGAAAACCCAATTCACCAAGAAGAAGGTAGCAGGTCTAAAAATGCTGAGGATCTTGAGGATACAACTCAAGAACGGGGAGTGTTCTCAGACAATGCTGGACAGTGCTGCAGAAGTTACCATAGCTCTCAGGATCCTGAAGGATCATCTGAAGACAGTGGACTTGAATGAGTACATTCAAGTTGAAACAGCTGATACCAGGGTTAGTGTACCCCATAAGTTATATGAAGTAACGCTCCGGATGGAGGGGGACATAACTAGGAAAATAAGAGCACTCTTTTGGGAGAAACTCTCCAAGGGTTATGACATACTTCTAGCTGAAAAAGACTGGCACCAAAATTTTTCAGGGAGTGCCCACATGACGAAGACATCATTATGCCAGCCTTTTCCAATCATATTCCAATTCACTTAAAATACACGTATGCCAGAAAATGGGCTGTAGCCCAGGCTCCAGCATTATATAAAAATCACGTGGGATGGGATGAGGATTCTCCTCACCATAAAATCCAGTTAAAAAAACAACCAACTGCTCAGAGGCAGTATCCAGTTAAGCAAGAAGCTAAAAAACAGGTCAGGGAGATCTTAGATCAACTTGAATACCAAGGGGTGATTGAAACGTGCCCCTCGTCCATGAACAATCCTTTGTTTCCGGTCTCCAAACCAGACAATACATATCGTCTAGTTTTGGACTACAGATATTTAAACTCTTGTTGCAAAACCTTTGCAGTACAAAATGCACACAGTGCAGCACTAATGAATAACATTGTCCGTAAAAACATATAAAACTACATTAGATATTTCAAACGGTTTCTTCTGTCAAAACATTGCACCTGAAAGCAGGTACTTGACCGCTTTCTCAATTATGGGGATACAGCTTCACTTCTGACGTCTCACCCAGGGATTCAAGAATAGTCTGGGGTTATTTTCAGGCAGAATAAGAGAGTTACTATAAACGTATGATGATGGGGCATTATCTTATGTCGATGACATCTATCTAATAGATGATGACTTGGATTGGATAGGCACTTGAACAGAGTGAACACCATAATACTTGGTTTCGCATCTGAAGGGTATAAATTCAATTTTAAAAAATCAAGAATTGCCCATCTCAACGTCCTATTCTTAGGATACGAGTTATCAAGTGAGGCAAAAGACTGGCAGCAAACTTTTTAGAGAAGTGTGCGCTGCTCCAACCTCCAAAAACGCTGAAAAACTTACAGTCAATTCTAGGTTTCCTGAATTTTGGAAGAACTTACATTCTAAATTACGCAGAAAGGGTTAAACCTCTCTATGAATTAATCAAACCTGATTTCAAAACAAATGAAACGACTCAAAAACTCACAGAAATTTTGCATTCAGTGCAAACAGACATGTTAGTAATAACACATTTACAGACATGAGTAAACATACGCAACCTTGTAATCAGAATAATCCCAGGAAAATGCGGATTCACGTACTTAACCTTTAATGAAGGTGAAAAAGTACCAATTGCTTACAAATCACACTTGTACACACAAGCTGAAGTAAAATTCACTTCAACAGAAAAAATTCTGACAGCGGTTCAAACTGCAGTAGCAAAAGAGAGAGCTCTCGCACAGGGTAAACGTATAATGGTCGTTACTCCTGCACCTGCCTTAGAGGCAGTGACAAAAGCAAGCATTCCGAATGCAAAGGCTTTACATCCGAGATGGATATAATGGATTAACTCTCTTGAGGCAACAGACGTTGAATACGTTTTTGATCCCTACTTGAAAACTCAAGAATTTTTACAATACGAACAAGAATATCCTTTGCCCACTGAGATTCTGCCTCTGGCACAGTATGAATGTATACTTTATACAGACGGATCAGCACAGCCCGCAATTGGGGGTAAACAAGCTTATAGTGCTGCATGCGCGATTGCTAAAGGTCGCTGGCATGATGGTAATGTTGTAAACTAATCTAGGACCCTAGTGTAACTTTGCCCGATTCATGCCCTTATATAGGTATACTTTACCCTATCCTTATATAGGCATAGAAATCTTTACCATATTTGGCCTGAGCCTTACAGCCCAAATACAGCAAGGCTACTTCCACTAAGTTCCGAGAATTCACAACGATTTCTTGGAGAAACCCACCTTCAGCAGCTAGGATCTTCCTCCTGCTTGAATATTAAGTTATCCAAGAAATCCTGGAATTTTCTAGGAAATGAACCTTTGAGTGACGTTATTAAGTTCAATCATGCGTCAAACTCGGCACCTTCATGGTATAAATATGCCTACATTTGCCCAAACTAACACACGGTGGTTCTTGGAGCAGATCAACTAACTACTTGCCCGACGCCCTGCAGCAGCAAGTGCCGAAGGAAGCCGACCCTCCAGCAGACGCACTGAGAGACGCTGTTTTTTCCCTTGCCGAGAAATCCAGCTCCAGTGTGTCCAGCTTACCCTTGCGGGTATCTGGGAGATCGAGTCCTGGGAGAGAGATACAAGACCTCCTTCATTCTAAACCAAGGTACGGAGCTGATTAGACCCTTAGAGAATTTTTGATTAGACTCTTGGCAGATTCTAGGCAAAGAATACTAAACTTTAAACTACTCCTAAACTTATTTCTTCCCTTGTGCTAGGCTTAGGTCAGGTACATCGGGGTAGGCGTATTTTAGAAGCACCAGTTGAGAACTTTTAGCCATCTCTTTTATCATTGTATGTATTTTATGCATTTTATCTATTTAAAGCAACTTATGGCTTAGAAACCATATCATGCTTTTACAGTACTACTTTATAATACTGTTTGTATTATATGCCTTGTACTTCATAACCAGCATTACTATTGTAGCAGTACATTTCTCATGCTTGAGATAGAAGACTGTTCATTAAATACCTTTTATTGAAAACGCCCGCCTCTCTAATTTCTCAGCAACTCTGGTGAAACTAAGTATACACGATTGACTGAGTAAAATAATTATCTATTGTTTCCACGACTCTGAAGATTGATTTCTTATTCTTGGGAAACAAAGTTGTCATGTTATATGGTTGTCAGAAACTAATCCCTTCTTGTACTTTCGAGAAATTTTCTAGTGACCTCTGAGCTAGCTGGCACACACATAATTAAGTCTAATATATTCGGTAGAGACCTAGTAGACCTTAGTTCTGCGTCTAAACTACAGTATATATTATTCCAATGTGCAGAGCCTATTGGGAATACAAGAACTACACTACATGGCGCCCAACGTTTGGTAAGACGATAATTTAACGCTAGATACTAGAGTAACACAGTCGTTCTGTTCACACAGACCCCTTTCTCCCGTAAAAACTCCAAAAGACATCTGGAGTGGGTGAAAGGATAATATCCGCCAAAACTGAGTAGGACGAAAAATCCTATGTAATAGTTTTTGGTTTGTTCAACGTTGAAGGATACAGTGTTCCAAAATATTGTGCACCTAATCTTTGTTTCCTTGAAACTTGGTCTGCAAAACTTTTCAGTCAAACAATGAATAGTGACGTAGAATTAGCTGCAGCAGCAGCTCAAGCGATCTTAGAAGATGCTGAAATACTAGAAAATGACAGTGATGCTATTCTGCTCTTGGTAAATGTAAGAAAAAGTACTACTTACAAACTGATAAATAATGGAGTATCAGCAAGAGGAGGCAGAGTAATCTTTGTCATAGAGGCACATGAATTTCGGCAGACAGAGGTATTCTATTCATGGATTCAGTTTCCAGCAGCAAATGCAGGAACAAGAGAGTTCCACTACTACAAAGCAGAGGAACCTCCAACGGAATAAGTTCCTTTCGAGGACACTGAAATTCCATTAACTTACCTAGAGCATCAGCTCTGGTTTAAAGGCGCCCTAAAACATGAAAATCACATTACCAGGCTCAATCCACTAGGTAGACCTGGAGCTACATGGCCGGTACTAGCCAGCTATACACCACAGCCAGACATTGAAAGGATGTCAGATGTAGAATTGTTAGCACAGCTAAAACAGTTAATTAAAATACATAGACAATTGGTCCAATATGTCATGCGGACATTACTGGTCCAACCAGCAGTAAAAATTCCACAGCACACCCCTCACCAGGGGAACACAAATAAAATAACACCACAGACTATACAATCGGTCATTGGAAAGTTGCCTGCCAAAAGGGAACAAATTCCGTTTTGGTTAGCACAAATAATTACTCAAATAGAGGCAGTATTTCCTGATAGTACACCTCATGAGAAACACAGGATTCTAACAGTCTGTTTACCTATGGGGATTGCACCACACGTAGAGGATTGTGACACTTGGGGCACAGTCTTTGCTTCAATCTACACAAAAACACATGGTGTTCCGTCCATGGTGGTAATACCAGATGTTTTAAGGCAGATTCAAAATGAATATGGTCCAGAACCAGCTTTAAATCTAGGTATGAAATTACTGAAAGATTTCAAACATGTATCGGCTATACTACTAGCCAACATTAGAGGTGAAGCAGCATCAGTGGCAATCTGCCATAAATTAAAAGAAACAGACATTACTGAGCAACCGTATGAGCTTGCCAGAATCATTGAAAAATCCTATGAAGAATTAGGTAGAGATAGTTTGGGTGGGAAACCACTAAAACCACAATTAACGGAAAATCCTGAAAAAGTTTTTTATTAAAAACAATCTCACTACTCCTAGAAAGAAGTGGGAAAATACTAAACAGACACTTCCTAGAGAGAAGCGTTCGCAGTCCAGAGGAAGGTCTCTCCAACGGAGAGTTAGATCTCCTGAATGGGGAAGAAGATCTCCCCAACGGGAGCCCTCGGAAAAAGATATAACCTTAGAAATAGGGATACTTTAAGAAAACCAGATAGATATCAAGATAATGACACACGGCCCTCTCGATCTTTTCAGACTTCTTTGCAGAAATCAGAAAGAAGAGGACGGTCAGAACACAATGAAGAATGCGACAAGTCCAAAGACAAAGAACCCGTTCACCAAAGTAAAAAAGCTCAATTATCAAAGAAGAACGTAGCAAGCATAAAAATTAAACATGCCGAGGATTCTGAGGACACAACTCAAGAACGGGGACTGGGCTCAGACAATGCTAGACAGCGCAGCAGAAGTGACCATAGCTCGCAAGACCCTGATGGATCATCTGGAGACAGTGGACTTGAATGAATACATTCAAGTTGAAACTGCCGACACCAGGGTTAGTACACCCCACAAGTTATATGAAATAACACTCCGGATGGAGGGGGACATAACTAGAAAAATAAAATCTCTCTTTTGGGACAAGCTTTCCAAAGGTTATGACATACTTGTAGCTGAAAAAGACTGTCTACCTGTTGTTGTTAGGGAGTGCCCGCACGGCGAATAAATAATTATGACAGCCTTCTCAAATCACATTCCAATTCATAAAAAATATACATATGCAAGGAAATGGGCTGTAGCTCAAGCTCCAGCATTATATAAAAATCACGTAGGATGGGATGAGGACTCTCCTCACCACAAAATACAATTAAAAAACCAACCTACTGCTCAGAGACAGTACTCTGTTAAACAGGAAGCTAAAAAACAAGTCAGGGAGATTCTAAATCAACTTGAATATCAAGGGGTGATTGAAACATGCACCTCACCTATGAACAATCCTTTGTTTCCTGTTTCCAAACCAGACAATTCATTTAGTCTAGTTTTGGATTACAGACACCTAAACTCCTGTTGTAAAACATTCACAGTACAAAATGCACATAGTGCTGCACTGATGAATAACATCGTGCGCAATAAATATAAAACCACATTGGACATTTCAAATGGGTTTTTCTGTCAAAACATTGCACCTGAAAGCAGACACCTGACCGCTTTCTCAATCTTGAGGACACAGCGACAATTTTGCCGTCCCCCCCAGGGACTCAAGAATAGGCCAGGGTTATTTTCAGCCAGAGTAACAGAGTTACTACAAATGTACGATGATGAGGCATTATCTTATGTCGATGACATCTATCTTACAGATGACGACTTGGATGTACACTTGAAAAGAGTGAACACCATAATACTTGGGTTTGCTTCTGAAGGGTATAAATTCAATTTTAAGAAATCACGAATTGCCCACCTCAATGTCCTATTTTTAGGGTACGAGTTATCAAGTGAAGGCAAAAGCCTGGCAGCAAACTTTCTTGAGAAGTGTGTGCTGCTTCAACCTCCAAAAACACTGAAAAACCTACCGTCAATTCTAGGTTTCCTGAATTTCGGTAGAACGTATGTTCTAAATTACGCAGAAAGGGTTAAACCTCTCTACGAACTAATCAAACCTGATTTCAAACCAACTAATTGGACTCAAGCACACACAGAAATTCTGCGTTCAGTCCAAACAGACATGATAGCTAAAAAACAGTTACAGACACGTGAAAATGTTCGCAATCTAGTGATCCGTGTCATCCCAGGGAAATGCGGATTCACATACCTGACCTTTAATGAAGGTGAAAAGGTACCAATCGCTTACAAATCACACATGTACACACAAGCTGAAATGAAGTTCTCATCAACAGAAAAATTCTGACAGCGGTTCAAATTGCAGTAGCAAAAGAGAGAGCTCTCGCACAGGGTAAACGTATAATGATCGTTACACCTGTACCTGCCTTAGAGGCAGTGACAAGAGCTAGCATTCCCAATGCAAAAGCTTTACATCCGAGATGGATTCAATTGGTTAACTCTCTTGCTGCAACAGACGTTGAATACCATTTTGACACTAATTTAATGACACAAAAATGTATCCAATACGAATATGAATGTCCTCTGCCGACTGAAATTCTGCCTCTGGAACATTACGGATGTATAATCTATACAGACGGATCAGCACAGCCCGCTATTGGGGGTAAACGAGCCTATAGTGCTGCGTGCGCGATTGTTAAAGGTCGCTGGTGCGAAGGCAAATTCAGAGCTATGGTCACTAAAACGCAATCACTCGGGGACTGTACAGCTCAGCGAGCTGAACTACAGGCTTTCAAGATGGCACTTGAAAATACAGATCGCGAATTCCCCACACTAATAGTGTGCAATTCGTATTACTGCGTACAATCTTACAATGAGTATCTGCAGAACTGGGTTCAAAACGGTTTCAAAGACGCAAAAGGTGGCACAATTAAGCATAAAATGCTTTGGAAACAAGTAGTTCTTTTACAGAAAGAACTACAAAAGACTCACGTGATTCATACACTGAGTCATCAGCGTGATGGCGTTCACGTTGCAGGGAATTCATTGGCTGATGAAGCCACGAAGGCAGCTGTGCAAACGGCTTCCGTAGCTACAATAAAATGCTCGACAAGAGCAATAGATGGTGAAACGCTATTAGCAGTAAAAGCCTCAATGAAAGGTAATCATGCAGCGTTACCTCTGAACTATTCACTCACGTATACATACATAATTGATGCACACTCCGTTCCTTTTGCTCGAATCCCCGGAGTGGGGGAAAGAGTGATTCCAAACAGGAAGCGGAGAGCTTACTTGGTTCAAGAAGCACATATGGGAGAGGGTCTGAGACACCATGGGATCTTGGAATCTTTAAAAGAATTAGAAGAGATGTACTGGTGGCCAGGAATGAGCGTCCAAGCTTACGAATTTGGAATAAACTGTGAAACTTGTTACAGTTATCATAGCCTTGATGACCACCAGTCACCAGACTACAGAGTAGCCAGCCCAGTTCAGATACCGTTGTTAGACAGCATTAGACTATCTACACGCAAAAGTCACAATAGACGAATGCGATCCCACAACTACTAGGACCAGATTTATTTGGATGTGGCCCCAGCGCTCAGCTGACGCCAGAACTGTTATAAAGGATTTGCGAGTCTTTATCGGCACATACGCAATTGGCACGCTACATTCTGACCAGGGTCCTGCGTTTAGCTCTAGGGCTTACAAGGAGGCCATGGTCAGCTTGGGCGTTGCATTGCGGTATTCTAGTCCCTCCCATCCCGAGGGTAATGTGGTAGTGGAAAGAAAAAAGCGTGACCTAAAGCAATCCATAACAGCCAAGGTATTAGGTTCGGGTGACGGGTGGGTCAAACATCTAATAAGTGTCCAACGTAGTCTTAATAATCTGCCAAGAAATTCTCTGGGTGGAGTCACTCCGTATGAACTAATGTTTGGTACTAGAATGATTATCGGGGACCTCGATAGAAAGACTTCAGTGGTAGAACAAAAACCCTTTGATATCTAAGATCGTTTGGCTGTTTTACAGGACTTAAATGAAACAAGAAGAAGTCTGAGTAATACAATACAGAAACAAACGACCACTGAAGGAAAACCACCTGTCCCAGCAAGACCTGTCTGGATTCCACAGATTGGGGATCTAGTCAGAGAGAAAATTGCGGTAAAGAAGGAATTTGGGCCTTCTTACAGAAAAGCCGTACCTGTCTTGGCAATCCACGGAACAAGATCAGTAGTACTACTGCCCCTTGCTGGTAAAAGGGAGAACAGAGTTGTGTCAATCGACCTGGTCAAACCAAAATCATGTGGCCAATAATAAGTAGTAGGCCCAATGGACTCCGGAAAAGTAGCAGGCGTCCAAATCTTGCTACAATCCAAGAGGTTCAAACTGAAAGACTTATCACATTTGATAAACCTGCAGGAAGAAAAGAAGGACTATGCAACAAAGCAATGGAACTTATGCCTCTGGATACCCAAACAACAGTTCATCAAAACACACCTATCTACAATGATGTGACATCTGACTACATAGAAGTGGTAAAAAGAGAAAAGGCTCCAGTGACCTCAAATAATCCTGAAGCTATCCCAACAATTGACAGAACTGCTTCTGGCTATTTCATGAACTTTGATACCTTTTCAGAAGATCCCAGTGAAATTGAAGAAATGCCAGGAAAAATAAAAACATTCAAAGAAAAGTTAACAGAGCTCTTTCATCAACTTGGAAAAACATATCTGGTTTCACCATGGGTTGAATTTTGGATTGGGTTAGGAGCATTTTTTCTCCTGCTCTGGTTCATACTTGTGTTAAGCTTGGGAAGGATGATAGATGGAAAATATAGTTCTATGGACACAGCAAGTCAGAAAATCAACTTGGTCCTGACACCTCACAAATCATCTCATCGTGAAAAAAGAGACCTATCATCAGTGAAAATCACAGCCGTACCTATACCTGGTTGTATAGCATGGAACACTACCGACTATGACATTTATGGCCCGGTGGAACTGCTGAAGATTCCTCACCAATTTAAGGTTTCTTTAAGTGACATTGCATATCACAGCACATTCAGTGATGATTGGGACTTTGAAGCTGTTAATAACATGATGTCTGATTTAGAAATGTCAGCAAAATTTACAGAACATGAATACTTACAAGGTTCATCAGATTATGAACAAATGTATTGTTTTAATCACTATGGTCATCATTATTTGCATAAATCTGCTAACCCTAGAAATGTGTTTACTTACAATCAATGGGAACATTGTCCAACGCCAGCAAAAGGCAGCTCGAAAACATTTTATGTGAAATTTCAATACTTCTCAGGGTATAATGTTACCAATCCAGAAACGTTTTATTTTAGAAATGAAAATAAGACAGGAATGAAAACAATGTTTACCAACACTAAACAAATTTATTCTGCAAACTTTTATGCTCAAATATATACATTGGGTTTTGACTTTTGGAACGACAACATTGAGACGAAGACCGTCTGGGGTACAAAAAATTGGTAGGTGCAAGGTTTAGAAGCATTATTCAGAGCCTGCATAATACCAGATCAAATAATGTTCTTAAATGACCCTGTTCAACAAACATCTTGTCTTGGCATTGCTAAGATAAAAGATTTAAACAAACCGTCTATACCTAATCCTATACCTGACAGTAATAACAATACTGATATGGACTAAGACATATCTGACATTTTAAAACAAAACAGAACTGATCCTGACTGGAAAAAATGGTTAATCTGGCCCACAGACACTAATAACTGTCAAGATAGATTCCTGAACAAAACACAGGGTTTCAAAATGAACAGGCCAGATCCGAGATACTCCCAGAGACAACATCCAGGGATAGTAACTACTTATAGTGTAGGGAAACTATGCCTTGAATGACTAAAGACATCTACACTCTCGGAGATTAAACAACACTTATCTTTACTTAAAGAAGGCAATGATTTGCGAGATTTCTTACTGGGACCTCGCAAACCACGTCAAAAACGTTTCATATACGCCGGTATATACGCTGGGTACAACGAAGCTTGGAAAGTAACGCAAATGGAAACTGCAGAAAAGATACGAGAAATTGATCGTATCAATTTAGAGAAAAGTCTCTCTGTAGTGGACAATGGGTTAACGACTCTGTCCTCCAGAATTTATTCTTTGGACAACATTGTAACTTCTGCCTTTGACATAATAGAGCAGGACTTGCTAATGCTACAACATGGCCAGTCCCAATTACGTTCTATCATACAGTTAGGCTGGACGTTGCAAAATCTGCGTTCAGGCTACGTGCCTTGGCGTCTAATCAACACAACGTCACTGTTTTCTGTATTTAACCTTACAGATAATCAAATCTCTTTGGCACAAAAAGGAGCAGACTATACGTTGCTGAACATTGAAAAACTGGAAAGATTGGCATTGACAGTTTCTGAGAAACCTGTCACTGAATGGATAATTCATGGCACCATAACAATACCGGTGACGATTTTCCAATTTCAGTATTATCTACAGCATATACCAGCGGACCTGTATGAAAGGTTGGGTAAAGAATACATTAGGTCAACCTGAAATTTACCTTACGCACACAAATGTTGGAATACGGGAACAGAGGTATTCCTTAGTGGTAATAATTGTAAAAATTCACTAAGTGGTACACTTGTGTGCCAAGGTATTAATTTACATGGAGCCTGCGATGGTTCTGCAAATAACCTCTCATGCCACCTGCACGGAACTCCCTCCACAGTAATAGAACCAATTTTCAGACAGCTATACAATGGCAGCTACGTTTTACTGAATGATCACAGCTGCAGTGGCATGTTGCCAGGAAAACTTTATCTCGTTAGTGTGTCCTCCAGGGTTACTTGTTGTATGCAAGTATTGTATCCGAGGAGCAAGTCAGACAGAGGGACGGCGTTATGGCCTTCACTGAATATCTCTTCTATACGGATTGATACTTTAAGCAGAATGAAAGCCATTATTTTGCAAAAAACTGTGCCACTGACCTCGTCTAGAGAAATGTATGATCTGCAGGTCGCAAGGACTTCGGCAGAGATACATGCCCTATTATCAACAAATTGTCCTACGCATTTTGTAGAAATGTTGAGCCAAATCTTAACCATGTCTAATACCAGCGGAATCGCACATGTATTTAAGACAATTTTTTCGGGACTGTTAGCACCTTTTGAAGCGATCTTCTGCATTTTTCCAAATTTTGTATACTCTGTGTTCGGCGGACTACCTCTCATCTTGGGACTCGTAGCTGGGATACTCTTTTTATTTCTCCTGCTTCGATATGGCAAGTCCAGCAAACCACGATACCCAGATATCCATGGAAGAAGCCCTCCGTGCAATGAGGTATCGTGAGCGGATAACACAGATTCTCGGCTTGGCACGTTTAAGAGACCTGAACACCACATGGTTTCTTTCGTTCAGACCAATCTGGCAAGATTGCATCTTACCTGTTCTGCGATGCCTGCTTTGCGGAGAAGAATGCGTGTTAGACATCTGTCTTACACTTCCATCAGTACTTCCATCAGTACTGTCATCGGATGTTAACGCTTTGCTAGGTCCTGTAACGGCTCATGCATCGTGTGGCCCCCAACGGCTGCCAATTCTGATGACGGCATTCATTGAGATCTCACCGGCAATTTTACCTACGGGTGAGGTACGAGAAACTACAGGCATACAGGTAACATCGACTGCTGACGTTGCTAATGCTTCCCACGCTGACGGCAATGATCCGCACCTATGCCCATTTGATCTGCCTGACCAAGTAGTTCCACTTTCGCCTACTACGGTAGACGGCTTTTTTGCCAGCATCGATGATCTGATGTTTTCTCCTGACTCTGAGAATAACTTTTGATAATATTGACACAGCGTTCCCTGAACTCTGAAATTCGTCCTTCATTTTTCAAAACAAACCCTCCGGCTTACAAACTTTTCTACAAATGCAACTTTTGAACTTTTTCCAAAATTAGAATTTTTTGGGGGCACAGAGTAATCTGCTTAAAGTAGAACTATTCATAGAGAACAAGATTTCTTTTTAGGGCTTCCTACTGACAATAATTTGGCCTAGCCATCATAACACAATGGTTTCAAATATTATGCTATGAAATGGTCTCGATTTAATTTTTCTTTTCTGTACAGACTTAAGAGAAATTTCATGAATGTATATTTTCATTTTGCTTTGTAAATATTTGAAGGTATGCTTTCTTATTAGCTCATACAGTGTACTTTCATTTTCGTTTTTTCATGTAAACATGCCTTTTCAAATGCAAATTTGTATTTTGGGTGGGATTGTGAACACTTACTTTAGAATTGCTCAGTGCTTATAGGTCTAATCATATTGAACTTAAGATCGTGGAGTGGGTGTTGTAAACGAATCTAGGACCCTAGTGTAACTTTTCCCGATTCAAGCCCTTATATAGGTATACTTTACCCTATCCTTATATAGGCATAGAAATCTTTACCATATTTGGCCTGAGCCTTACAGCCCAAATACGGCAAGGCTACTTCCACTAAGTTCCGAGAATTCACAACGATTTCTTGGAGAAACCCGCCTTCAGCAGCTAGGATCTTCCCCCTGCTTGAATACTAAGTTATCCAAGAAATCCTGGAATTTTCTAGGAAATGAACCTTTGAGTGACGTTATTAAGTCCAATCATGCGTCAAACTCAGCACCTTCATGGTATATATATGCCTACATTTGCCCAAACTAACACACGGTGGTTCTTGGAGCAGATCGACTAACTACTTGCCCGACACCCTGCAGCAGCAAGTGCCGAAGGAAGCCGACCCTCCAGCAGACGCACTGAGAGACGCTGTTTTTTCTCTTGCCAAGAAATCCAGCTCAAGCTTACCCTTGCGGGTATCTGGGAGATCGAGTCCTGAGAGAGAGATACAAGACCTCCTTCATTCTAAACCAAGGTATGAAGCTGATTAGACCCTTAGAGATTTCTTGATTAGACTCTTGGCAGATTCTAGGCAAAGAATACTAAACTTAAAACTACTCCTAAACTTATTTCTTCCCTTGTGCTAGGCTTAGGTCAGGTACATCGGGGTAGGCGTATTTTAGAAGCACCAGTTGAGTACTTTTAGCCATCTCTTTTATCCTTGTATGTATTTTATGCATTTTATCTAGTTAAAGCAACTTATGGCTTAGAAACCATATCATGCTTTTACAGTACTACTTTATAATACTGTTATATGCCTTGTACTTTATAAACAATGCATGTGGGGAGCGCGAAAAGTCACGCTCCACTCCCAGACGCACTGCATTTATGGATATCAAATCCAACCAGTATTTCTCCGTTTGACCATGTTCACAAATTGTCCAGTTTAATCCATATTATTTTCCACATTTTCTTCATGTTCTTCGTTTTAATTCACATATGTGTCGTAGTGTATAAGGAATGCTTCCCATATTTGCATGCGCCCATCCAGACTTATTTCGCAAATACGATCCAGGTACACAAGATGGTTCAAAGCAGCGTGTCTTTATTAAAAAACCCAATACGGGAGGAGCTTAGCTCGCGACCGAGATGGCCGCGCTTTAGCTCGGCTCCGTTCGCCCGCCTGTGTTTTCACATTTATCCTGCTGTAATCCTGCCCCGGGAAGCCCTGTTTGCTGAGTGGTAGTGCTACGATGCCTTGCAGGCACTTACCTCTTGTTCTGGTTCTCCTGGCTGCTGTGGATCCGGTGCAGTGCCCCCGATTGTGTTGGGGTGTCGGAGGCGGACTGGCCTGGATCTTCCTGCCGGCTCCCGGGCCAGACGGAGCCTGCGGATCTGCCCTCCGGGGCGCGGAGGAGGTGGTCGGAGGGCCGTTGTTCGTGTGGGCCGGAGGTCCTTCCTGGCCGATTCCTGTGGGGAGGAGGCCTATGGTGGAGGCGCTGCCTTCCGTGGTCGAGGCTCCTCGTGTGTCCGGCTTGCTCTCCCTTTGTTCTCCGGTCCGGCCATTTTGATTTTGCCGCCCGGACTCGGAGAACGGGACCGGCGGCGTTGGGTGGCCGGCGAATCCCTCTCTTCTGGTGGCCCCCCTTCCTGCCCGGGGTGCTCTGTTGCCGGTCAGCGGGACTTTGTTTGCCTTGCTGCCGCCCCGGCGGAGATTTACAGCCGCGCTGCCTTGTCGGACTCTCAAAATGGCGACCGACCCCGAGTGTCTTGGCCGGGCCTGGGCGAGCGCTGGGGGCCCGCCGCATGGCCCGGGTGCCGGATACTGTGAAGGTTTTCCTACACTTAAGGAGTTACTGGACACCCTGCTCTCCTGGCGGCTCTGTGTGACCGCGCCTGTCCTAGCTTCGGAGATGGTTCCTCACGGCGGGCCTCCTGGGCCCCCACGGCCAGATGTGATTGTGCCGCCGCGGGGTGCGGCTGGAATTATCCTGGCGGAATTGGCCCCGGCTCCGACCGCGTCTGCTGCTGTACGGAACTTGATGGCGCCTCCTCCTCCTGCGCTACCTTCTTTTTCTCGGGCCCGGGAGCTGGATTTTACTTGGCCTGGCCTTCATGACTCTCCCGCTTCCTTTCGGTCGCTGCTGCCCGGCGATGTCTCCTGTGCTGGCCCAGATGGGTCGGTTCTTCTGGACATATCCTTGGACTTGTGCCTGCATCGTTTGCTACACTTCGTGACTTTCCTGGATCGTCCGTGTTCCACTTTACGTGCCTTTTCCGGACTGCCGTTGGATTTTCCTGCTGTCTGTCTCCTGTTCTTCGTAACCTGGTCCTCGCTGGATCGGACCGTTTCCACTTTGGACAAACAAGGACAGGGCTGATGTATATTGATATCTGTGTGCGGTAGTCTTGCACTGGTTTGGATGGTCAACCTGTCCCGGTATGGTTCTGTGTGATTGACTGGTGCCCCTGGACTTTAACCCGATGTTCTTTGGCTTCCCGGGGACTTGGCTCCTCGACTCAGGCGGGTGGCGGGGTGCGTTTACTCCTGTCTCCCGGCCCTCCCCCGTGTATGTCTGTGTGTGTTTCCCATCCCTCGTTTCCTTCTCTTCCCTTCCCATTTTTGTCTTTTGTTTCCGACTTAACTTTGCTCCGCTATATTTCGGGTTCTAATTAGGGCGACAGGCACGCTGCGGGGGGGTAGGCCGTAGCCTTCTGCAGGGGTGCAGGGTGGGCTTTAGGGGTGGGTTGGGGGGGTCTGTCCGTATTGGGGGGTCTTTTTCCTCCCTTATTTCCTCTTTTTCTGTTCTATGGCTCTTGTGTGTTCACTTTTTTCGGGACTCCGTCTCCTCCTGTATCCCCCTGGGGAGTTTCTGTGACTTTCGTATTCCGGTATGTATCTGATTGTGGCTCGCTGGGTGATTCGATATCGATCTTTTGCTATGTCGCTTGCCGGACTCTATTATCCTGCTTTCACTCCTGGGGGTGCGTGGTTTGGTGGGAGTCCCTTCTTTCGTTCCCTTTTTCCCTCTCCCCTTTTTCCTCCTTTATGGGGGTCCTTTTATTTTTGTTGGGGTGCGTATCGTATTGTCTTTTATTATGTGGGCCTTTTTGATCATGTCTCCTCAATTTGGGTGGGGGCGGCGACGGGTAGGTGCGGTTTGATTGATGCCATTGTCGTTTCTTTATATTCCGATTACGTTTATACTCTTTGATAGCTATGTTGGTATGGCCTCTTTTGTCATTCTGTGATCGTAAGATGGCGGCTTGCCGCGGCCCCTCCCTGGTTGTTTTTTGCACGGCCCATGATTCTTCTGTTTCCCCACCCCGCATTAGAAAATTAACCTTTTATTGTCCTGTTCTTGCTGATTGCTCGATGCTTTTATTGTTTCTCCTGTGCTCCTGGTGACATATCCTGTTGAAAATTTGTTTTTCGTTTATTACGTTATCTACCATGTGGTGGCCAGCCCTCGTGGGTTGTAGGCCCGTATTTGTGAGCTTTCTTTGTACAATAAAGGTTTTCAAAAAAAAAAAAAAAAAAAAAAAAAAAACCCAATGCATTTCGGGCTACTTTCCAGCCCTTTGTCAGGGGTAACTGCAAGTTAATAATTACAGCATTACTAAAGTGTTCCATTTTCGACTATAATCACTAAAATCGTTGTTACGTCTTACATCTATGCTTAGGCCATCATTTCTAAGTGCAATCCATCATTTCAAATTAAACAAAACAAATAAATATTCAACCCTCGAAACGTTATTCTTTCATCCCTCTATCCAACTTCAATAAAAACCAACGTTATTGCAACATACATTGTATTTGTTATCAGAGCTTTCCCTCACGCCACGTTCTCTCTAATTATCTCTCCCTCCCATCTGCCAGATTTCATTTACAACTTGCCTTCTCCTTAGGCTACACCTACTCATTTATAGTAACAGATAAGTTCTAATTCTCTCTTTCATCACGTCAAGTTAACTTCTCTCCCGGTGGGACAGATTTTATATATGCTCCGACACTCTGCTAGGCTTTTCTACATTACGCGCACTCCTTAATTGTTACAAGCCTGATTCTATGCGTACCTGCTTATGATGTATTCTTCTAACCACTCGGCATACGCCTCTGGCTATTCTTGGTCACGTGTAACCGCCCTTCCGTTGCAACCCACTTTTAAACCGACGTAACAATGATTTTAGTGATTATAGTCGAAAATGGAACACTTTAGTAATGCTGTAATTATTAACTTGCAGTTACCCCTGATGAAGGGCTGGAAAGTAGCCCGAAATGCATTGGGTTTTTAATAAAGAGACGCTGCTTTGAACCATCTTGTGTACTTGGATCGTATTTGCGAAGAAGTCTGGATGGGCGCACGCAAATATGGGAAGCATTCCTTATACACTACGACACATATGTGAATTAAAACGGAAGAACATGAAGAAAATGTAGAAAATAATATGGATTACACTGGACAATTTGGGGGCGTGGCCAAGATGGCGACCTAACCAGACGCTGGATCGTGAGGCTCCCCGGCCCTGAACCCCAGTTCAGCCCCTAATTACCGCTTTTTATCCCCCTAAGCACCAGCACATTCCCGGTACCGCTGGAGGAGACGGCGGTCCCAGCTTTGGCGGGCTCCGGTCGCCTGAGCTGCCCAAATCGCTGCTATGCCGGTGAGCCGAATCCCGCCCGAGGCCGCAACGCCATCCCGCCCGAGCTGAGAGAGGGCTAACGCGGTGCTCCAGAGACGGTGCTCTGAGGAGGGCTCCGACCGGAGGGTGCGCTGGTGGACGGCGACAGCTGGGTGCTGACCCGCACCGAGATCCACGAGCCGACGACGACATTCCCCGGGCGTGACGACGGGGGCCGGCTCCTGGTGCGTGGCTGGCCGCGAAAATTGAGGCCCCGGTCTCGGGCCTAGACGGAGCAGGGCATGCGACTCCACGGTGGCCTTGAGGGAGCGGAGGACCCGGTCTGGGGGGTCCGGAGATACAGTCCACGCCGGACGCACCAGCGCTGCCATTGGGAGCTCGCTATAGTGCACGGACGGTGCAGTACGGACCCGCAGTCACAACGGACCCACCACAAAACTCGAGGCCCCTGCTTTGCGGCCTACTGTGTGCGGCGTTTGGCTGGGGCGCTGAGGAACCGTCGGCGGACCTGGGAGCCGGGACGTGTCCTGCGGCGCCCCACATCCAGCCTGCTTCCGGCTGGTGGCGGGAGGCGGGAGAGGACCCCAAAGACAGCGCCAGGTGTGGCTGCCATTCGGAAGCCCAGAGCGGGAGGTTTGACCGCCGCTAACCGCCTGCTGTGTGGGCGCCCCTTGCTGGGGCCTACGGGACCTCTGCTCGCAGACTATAGTTGCCGGAGGGAGTTGGCGACAACGGAGTACACCGAGGAGGACTTTGCTTGTGCGGGTGATCGGCCGTGGCCGGATTGAGAGCCCTGTGGGAGGCCCGTGGGGCGGCTGCCCCGGTAATCGAGACCCCGGCTGTGGGCCTGCTGGGCAGCGGCTGGAGAGACCGGCATTCTTGGCGCTCGGGCACACTACATCGCGCCGGGCGTCCCCCCTGGCGCCGCCCTCCACTTTTGGACAAGTGCACGTGTCTCCCCACCGGGGAGTTGAGACCTGCCCAGCTTGGCTCAGCCTTGTTGGCGACGACGACCCGGGCCCACGCAGGCCTACATAGTGACGTCGCGGCTGGCAACCCGGCCAACTGCGTGGTTCTGCCTGCCAACCCTGGGACCTGAGGAAGAAGTGGCCGGGTGTGCCCGGAGCTGGAAGTGGCGAGCCCCCTGACAGTGCCCAGTACAGTTGACCAGCCAACTCTTGTCGCCCAAGGACAGCATCACCGCTTTACAGGACACCGGGAAGTGCGGTGAGTGGAACCCCCTCTGGTTATATCCCGTTACACCATCTGATACTTTTCAAGACAAGTTTCGTGGGTGCTGCACCTGAAGGGGAACCCCCTGCAGCCAGCTGCTCCCTGTTTCCCCGATTGGACTCCTGGAGACTGTCCATTTTTCTTAGGTGCCTGGAGAAGGGATCCCCACCCCACCTTGCACCCCTCGGAGACTTGGACGTATGGCCAACACCAACCGCAGAACTGGCCGCACGATACCAGACATGCTCGCTAAGAGCGTTGTGAAGGGGGACAAGACCCGCACGCCTCCTTCGCCCACTGCTCCGGCCGACACTATGGTGCAGGATGATGGGAGTGCCCCTATCACCAAGGCGTTCCTGGAATCCTTATTCAATACTCTGCGCAATGACTTCACGGCCTTGAAGCAAGATCTGGCCGGGGAGCAACGTGAACTGCGCAGGGATGTGGATGGCCTGGGTGAGAGAGTGGCAGCAGTAGAGTCCGCAGATCAGGCTCGCAGCGAGGAGGTTGAATTTTTGCGGCAAGAGGTACTCCAGCTCCGGGAACAGCAGGTGGACCTTCAGGCGCACGCAGAGGACCTTGAAAACCGTCCCCGGAGGAACAACATCCGCGTGCGGGGTGTTCCTTTAAAAGCCGAGGGTAACAGCGTCTCCTGCTACTTACAGGAACTCTTCAGGGAGATTCTCAGAGAGTCAGCCGACTTCGAGGTCCGTATTGACCGTGCACACAGAGTGGGACTAGCGAGGCGGGCCTCTGCCCCACCGCCGGACATTTTGGCATTTCTTCCAGATTTCCCTTTGAAGGAACGCATCCTGCGAGAGGCAAGCCAGAAACAGCCTCTTAGCTTCCAGGGTCACTCAGTGGCATAATTTCAGGACCTTTCGGCCATCACGCTCCAGAAGCGGAAATCCTTCCGTGCAGTTACGTCCTTTCTCCAAGATAAAGGGATACCATACTCTTGGGGACACCGTTTTGGATTATCTTCAAATGGCAGGGAGCCCTGCATCAGATGCGCTCCCTCCGTGACACCTGCACCTTGCTGGGCATCGACTTAGTGGAGGAGGACTCGCCTGGAGGAATGTCGCTACGGAGGTTGCACGAGGGGCCCTCATCATCACAGGCTGACGGGTGGCAACGAGTGAGAAGACGCCGCCATCCCAAGAAGGGATTCAAACCCGACCCAGAGACAGTGGCCCAAGAACAAGCAGCAGCTATCCAGGAGGTGGTGAAAGACACATCGAGCCCTGAGTGACACATCGAGGTTTGGGGGTCGATATAACGCATTATACTCATGTAGGGGGGGAAGGGGCCGGGGAGCCGATGGGGCTGCTACTGCCACATTCCTCTACGTTGACCTTCCACAGATCTGGAATACGAGTTGGCTGACCTGGCCTTGGGGGCTGTAAGTTTGCCAGCGCCACGTTTCCCAATACTGACTTGACCTATGGGCCTCCACGAACTTGTGACCGGTCCAGGACTAATTTGTTCTTTGGGGACTTGCCAGTTGGGGTTAGGGGGGGAGTCAAGGGGGAGTTGGGGGGAGTCCAGAGCTCAAGTCTTGTACATACACATTTGTTGCGCTTCAACACTGCCCGGTTCTTACCGTCCAGGGGGAATCCTTTTCAGTCCCTGCTAAGAGCCGCTTGCGGAGTACCATAGCCTCAGCCCAAAACCTCACACGCCACAATGCCTAACACCTTTACAGTATTGACACTCAATGTACGGGGGATCAAAAATCCGTTTAAGAGACGAGCGATCCTCTCTTCTCTGGAAAGTACACGAGCAGACATTTGCCTCCTCCAGGAGACGCACCTGCTGGCCCGGGATTGTCACAGGCTTCGCGCACGGGCGTTTCCGGGCCAATACTTCCCCTGTGGGACCACTAAAACGGCCGGGGTAGCACTTCTTGTAGCGAGACATTTTAAGGGGGAATTCCTCCACAAAATAGCGGAGATAAGGGGAAGACTCCTGGTGTACTGCGTTATCCTGGGGGGAGTGACTTTCACGATAGGCTCTTTGTACAGTCCCAATGAGGGTCAGGAGAAATTCCTACACGCCGCTCTCACAGAAATAGCAGTGTCTTTGGACAGACACATTATTATAGGCGGAGACATGAACGTCGTCTTTGACGCAACCTTAGACCGGTCTTCCCCACGCACCTTCCACGCTAGAAGCCTCTCAGCCGCTTGCACTGACAGATTACGGGACCTTGATTTACACGACCTGTGGCAACAAAGGCATCCCGGGGAAAGAGAATATTCTCACTACTCTGTGGCACACAAGTCGTACGCCCGCATAGATCACTTTCTAGTGACGAGTCCGGTGTGCTCTCTTACCTCATTGGTTGATATGGGAGTCATATCCCTGTCGGATCATGCCCCGGTATCCATGACTGTTGCCGCCCCGCCGTCTCTACCACCTCCTAGAGTGTGGCACCTCTGAGACACACTCTTGCACAGACAGGCTGTAGTGAAACAGGTACAGGAATCCATACAGGATTTCCTACAACATAACGCAAACTCAGACACCACGCTCGCAACCCAATGGGCCGCATTAAAAGCTGTCCTTAGGGGAGTATTTATAGCAATCTCCTCAGCTGACAACCGATTACGAACCGAAAAAAGGGAGGAACTCACCCAGAGAGTGCAGGAACTCGAACGCATGCACCAGTGGACAGGGGCCCCGAGAGTCTGGAAACAGCTCAAGGTGGCGCGTGGACACCTTGCAGCTCTCGATAATGACCGGGCAGAATATGCGGCGCTGAGGCTGAAACACGCCTATTACACAGGAGGGGATAGGTGTGGGCGGTTACTGGCCAACCGGCTCAGAATAGCTCAACAACGTCAGAAGGTGAAAGAAATCACATGCACTGACGGATCTATTGTATTGGAGGATGCGCAAATAGCGGAGACGTTCCGAGACTTTTATGCTGATCTTTATAGGGGCATGCCTCCGAATGTTGCTGCCGCGACTAGGTATCTGGACTCGGTCACACTCCCATCTCTAGCACCAGGACAGTCGGAATGGCTAAAGAGAGACATTCGCATCGAGGAGGTGGTCGCTGCAATTGCTCGGCTTAAGGTGGGGAAGGCACCTGGGCCGGATGGCTATTCTCCTTCCTTTTACAAGACTTTCTGCACCGCCCTGGCGCCGTTGCTCACTCGCCTATTTAATTCGTTTGCGGACCCAGGGGCCATCCCACCGGATCTCCTGCGCGCCTCTATCTCGGTTATTACAAAGCCGGGAAAGGATGGAACTAAATGCGGGGCATATCGACCAATTTCCCTCCTTAATGTTGACCTCAAGCTATACACCAGCATCCTCCCCACGCGTCTGGCTGCCCACCTGCCGGGCTTGGTAGACCCCGATCAGGCGGGCTTTGTCCCTGACCGCCAGACGGTTGATAATAGTAAAAGGGTAACCCACCTGATTGAAAAGGCTTCCCGAATACCTGGGGAATACATGATATTGGCGGTCGATGCTGAAAAGGCGTTCGACCGCGCCCACTGGCCCTACCTGGAAATGGTACTAGCCAAGTTCGGGATAGGGGAGAAATTTCGAACCCTAATCTTTAACTGCTACAGTGCGCCCTCTGCAGTAGTGAGAGTCAATGGCTACACATCGACCGCGTTCCCCATCGAGAGAGGGACGAGACAGGGGTGCCCACTGTCGCCACTTCTCTTCGCCCTCTACATGGTACCCCTCGCTTATCGCATCCGGAAGCGTCAGGATGCTCTTGGCATCAAATTCGGCGGCGATCTCCATACCATCAGCCTCTACGCCAGAGGTCTTCAAACTTTTTGATGCCAAGACCCCCCTGTCAAAAAATGTTAGGCGTAAGGACCCCCTCCGACAAAAAATTCTGGAACTTGTTACTCATCATCATAGACAACCAAAAGCCCTGCCAATTACCACTGCAAATCATTTCACGGTGGGGAAATAGTATTAAACAGTGTTTAGAAAATCAAAGTTTGTGGGTGACTGTGGGCCTGTGTCTGAGGGTTAGTACACAGCTCAAATAAAAAATCTCCAAAACGAATTGCCTAAAAATGCACAAATGGTACTGTACTTTATTTTCATAAACAAACAAAACATAATTTGACTCAATTGGATGATAACACCTTTCTGATTCAGTGTGATGGGTGTGCCTGTTTTTCTCCAGAGATATGGTCAATCTGCGGATGTATCGTAGCTACTGCCATCCTCAGGTTGTGCTCCACTTCAAGTCTTGAACTGTACTTTGTCTTTAATACTGCCAGCGCTGAGAACCCAATCTCACGTAAATATGATGAGCTAAAAGGCAGAAGTGTCTTGACTGCAATTTTCAACAGGCCGTGTGAGCCATTACCAAGGTTCTCATTGCCCTGAACGCACACGTATTGATAGCAATAAGTAACACCGGTGGATGACATGCACCTGCTAATGAGCAGAAAAATCTTTGCATTCCATCTTTCTTCAGTAGTATATTGAGGACTATGAAATTGGATAAGAGTAAACTTATTTGCCATGCAGATCACAGAATTGTATTTAATATAGCTAGCTCAGTGGGTTACTGCTTTTGTCACAGAGATCTGTTTGTTACTAAGTTAAGATACTAATGTAGCACAGTGAGCTATGAAATGACTACAAACCGCTGCATGCAAGACATATGTTAAACATTTATAGTTTTCCCCCGTCTTTGATTATTCTTCGGTTGCTAAAAAAGGTGTGTTTGGCTGCAAATAAATTATTGTTAGTAAAGCCAACCCCAACCACTGGGTAATATTTTAAATTGTGAGTTGCAACTTCTCCTGATCAAGCACTCTTAAAATATAACGTCTACCAGAATGGATGACATGTGACTCCTACACCTGGTAGTCTTTATTTTCTTATGGAATATTACCTGTACATGGGATGTAAAGTCCTCTAACATCTGACATTGATATGAGTAGGGCTGATTGCAGAGGAAAGAGATGTGGAGGGAAGAATGGGAATTGTTACCGATTTTGTGTGATATTGAATAAAAATCATGGCTAACAAACATTGTTTTGTTGTGCTGTGGTGTATCTAGATCTGCTAACAGAAAACTCTGATAGATGCACAAGCACAGGATTTAAAGTCATCTTTTTTTGGCTGCATGCATAAGCACAGAGGCCACACTTTTTGTAAAGGATTCCTAGTTAACCTTTTGGCCAGATTCTTTTTAGAGACCCCAGTTTTCTCGCCTCACCTGAGTACTTCCAATAAGGGTTTTGCAATTTGTTTTTGGGGGAGACTGGGAGGGTCTGCTCGGGCAATGGATGGTTGTAAGCCAGATTCCCTCTAAAAGCATAGTAGGTTAAAGTCTAATCAGATATGCAACATGGTCTCTCATTTGCCATCCATTCATTATTAGTGCCCTTATGTGTTTGTTATGTGCAGAGAAGAATGCTTCAGATTTATTTGGCTGGGGGCACAAGGTCATGTAAATATCTCTGCTGCTTGAAATATACTATGACATGTCTGGAGCAAGCTCTACTTTATGAAGGAATTTAGAAGTTTTGTTTTCCTTTTACTATGTGCAGATAATGTGTGGATGCTGTGACAGGAGCCATCAGAATGTACAGTTGAGGAAGTATTTTTTGGCTTACACAGTGCCAACCCCTAAACAATATCAACTGCCACTGGTGAAGAGACAGTATAACCCACTAGGGAAACCTACTCAAAAACTCTAATAGGCTGATGTCTCAGAGTGGAAAGAGTGAGTCATGCCCGATACTGCGCAGCTCCACTGATACCAGATAGCACCTACCTGTATTGGTCTTGCATAGGCACTAGTTTGTTAGCATATTATTGGAGTTTTCAGCCTGCTCTCTAGAAGAAATGACTACACTTCCAGTTATACATAATGGTTGAGATAATCTTGGGACAAAATGAGGTAGCTGTCCCTATCCTAGTAGAATAATAAAACCTTGCACTCTGCCATCTACAAATAAGTAAAAAATGCCTCTGAAATGAGCAAAGCAGTGTGCGAACTAGGAATGGGTTTACAATAATTTGTGTCAACAATGTCCCGTTCTGTAGTGTCCATAGCTGTGTTCTTTACATGTATTTTATATGACATGTGGAGAGTAACCAACCACTGCTGTTAAGAACTATGTTAGTTTTAACACTTGACGTTGGTTTTGTAGTGTAGCTCCTATTTTCCCAATAGGCTCTGCGCATTGGAATAATACCTACAGCAGTAAAGGCCTAGACCAGACGTTAACTAGGTCTACTACTGTCGATACTAGACTTAATTTTTGGGTTTGCCAGCGTAGCTCAGAGTTCGCTAGAAACTTTCTCGAATGTTCAAGGAGGAATTAACTTCCCTGATTAGACAAGAAGGGATTTAGTTTCTGACAACCATAGAACATGACAACTTTGCTCTCCCCTAATCAAGAGTCAATCTCGAGAGTCGTGTGAGCACAAGGCAATTATTTTACTCAGTCAGTACGTGCATTCTTAGTCTCATCAGATTGTAGAGAAAAGGAAGAGACGGGCGTGTTCAATAAAAAGGTGTTATTTATTGATCAGTCTCTTTTCTCATACATGAGAAATGGATCGATATTATTGCAATACTTATAGTTAAGTAAAGTGCATACATTAAAAGCAATAGTATAAAATAATACTGTAAAAACATTGATATGGTTTCTGAGCCATATGATGTTTAAAATGATTAAAATATATTTACATACACATATACATTTGACTAAACGTACTCAACTGGTGTTTCTAAATACGCCTACCCCGTGTACCTGACCTAAGTCTAATGCGTGGGCGGGAATAGAAAGTTACAGTTTAAGTTAAGTTTGTTTTTGCCAAGTAAATAACTAAAGAATTCTCTGTGAGGGGTTATTCAGTTCTGTACCTGGAAGTTAGGATGAATGAGGAATGGTATCTCTTTCTCTGGTCTCGATATTCCAGGCTGCCTGCGAGGGCTGCCCAGAAACGCCGGTGCTGGGTCTCTCGGCTTGAGATAGCAGCGCGTCTCTCAGCGCGTCAGGAAGGCGGGGCTGCTGCCAGCGGGGTCTGCTTCTGCTCTCGGCTTCAGCAAGTGTGGCTGCTCCGTCTTGTCACCACGCGTGTGTTTGCATAGGGCAAGATCGGCAATATTTATACCTTAAAGGTGCCGAGATTGACGTAAAGATGGACATAGATACGTCAATAAAGATGTCATACGACTTGCTCGTTAGCACATTCTTTTACTGAAGTTCTCTGTGAAATCAAAACAATGGCCGCACGGATTTTCCAGGTTGTCATAGGTTTGATTTGTTATGAGAACGTCGTATGCCTTATCAGGGGCTGGAGGAATGTCGCTTGTCTAATTAGATCTCAAGCGTTATGACCTAATCAGATAACACGTTCCTGTGCCGTAGTGTGACTGCGTCAGATAACGGTATCTGCATCATGGGGGCTGTTCTTGCCTCATGGGCTGACTGTTAGTTAACTTGATAGTTAGTTTAACCAGAATAGGGTCAGGAATAGGGGGATCGATTCAGAACCTATAGGAATACACGACACCCACTCCACGCTAACTATGGTCATATTTACTAATCTATGCATAGTATAACATAGTACAACATACTATAGAGTATAGTGTATACCTTACCACCCCAAAATACATAAATGCATTTTGAAATTTTCAAATATACTGAAAAATTGCAGTCATATATATTGTATGCACTTAAGCTATGAATTAAATGCAAAAGTAAACACGCATTTGTATGCATTATTGCTAATTTAGTATTTGAAAAATACACATGAAATGGCTCTTAATATAGCTATACAGAAAGGAAGTTCGAGACCATCTCATCACATAATAAAATATTTGTGAACATCCCAGCGGGCAACTAAAGTTTATAGAGTATCTAAAAATAGAAATCTTAGTTCTCTAGGAATAGTTTCTTACTTTAAGCAGAAGATAAGTGTCCCGAAAAATTTGTGAAAAATAATTTGGGGCTGCTAAAAAATTGTTGTCCGTGAACTGGTGGGAAGAATTGTTCATGTGACTTTATTTTTAAAGTTGAAGGCCGAATTCAGGGAACGCCGTGTGCGAGCTTGCTCAAAAGTCTCTATTTCTGTTCTGGAGAGAACATCATATCATTCAGGCTTTCGAAAAAACTGTCAACAGCTTCATGGGAAAGTTCCACTAAGTCGGAAATAGGGGTAACCATGCATTCGTGCGCATGATTGTCTGCATTGACATTCTGATTCGCATTGCTGACAGAAGGTCGTACCTGTTCGATGCTGCTTTCATCTTGAACTTCACTACTCTTCAATCGCAGTGGTGAAGATTCCAGGAATGCCGTCATCAGGATTGGCAGCCTTTGAGGGCAGCACAAAGCGTGAACCTTGGTAGGAACCAACAGTGTATCTGCATCCACTGGTGCATCCGATTGTAGCGTCAGACAGGTGTCTAACACGCATTCTTCTCCGCATAGCAGACACCTTAGTACAGGTAAAACACACCTTTGCCACATTGGTCGAAATGATAGAAACCAAGTCATGTTTAGGTCTCTAAGCCGGGAGAGTCCCAGGATTTTTGATATCCGGTCCCGGTATCCAATGGCTAGGATCGTATCTTCCATTGTCGCGAGAGTTTGATCTGTGACATGGGTTGCCATAACGAAAAATAAGGACTAAGAATAGGATTCCTGCAATTAGTCCCAAGATCAGGGGAAGTCCGCCAAAAATCGAATGGACGAAATCTGGAAAAATACCCAGTATGGCTTTGAATGGTGTTAATGCCATCGAAAATACTGTCTTAAATACCCCTGAGATCCCATTGGTATCAGAAATATTTAAGATTTCGCTCAGGATTTCCGCGAAATGTACGGGGGAATTAGTTGATAATAATGTATGTATCTCTGCAGTCGTCCTTGCGACTTGTAGATCATACGTTTCTTTTGATGACGTGAGCCTTGTAGGCGTCTGAAGAAGCACTGTTTTCATTCTGCTTAAAGTATCTATTCGAATAGAAGTAATTTTCAAACTGGGCCATGCCCTTGCCTCCCTGTCTGGAAAGGAGCTGGGGAATAAAGAATGTCCACCGCACTTGACCTTCGCCGTCGTAGTGACTAGATAAGGAGTCCCGGGCATAAGACTACAACATCTGCGGTCTACAATAAGAATGTAACTCCCATTATAGAGTCTTTGAAAGAATGGTTCTATTTCAGTTGCAGGTGCGCCTTGCTGGTGACATGAAAGGTTGTATGAATTCCCTTCACAGGCTCCATGCAAACTAATTCCGTTACACAGAAGCGTGCCGCTTAGTGACATGGCACAATTGTTGCCACTAAGAAACACTTTCTGTCCTTTATTACTGACACATGCATGTGAATAGGGCAGGTTCCAAGTTGTTTTAAGGTACCCCTTTCCCAATTTCTCGTACATGCCAGCCTGTATATATTTTTGGCAGTATTGAAACCTGAAGGTTGAGATTGGAATATTTATGATTCCGTGTATTATCCATTCACTGACAGGTCGTTCTGACATTGTCATTGGTAATCTTTCTAGTTTTTCAATGCTCAAGATTGTATAATCAGCACCCTTTTGCGCCATACCGATTTGTCTATCAGTAAGGTTAAAGATTTGGAATAGTGACGTTGTGTTGATTAAACGCCAAGGCACATAGCCTGAACGCAGATTTTGTAACGTCCAGCCAAGCTGTGCAATAGAACGCAATTGTGACTGACCATGTTGTAATAACAGTAAATCTTGCGATAATATATCGATTGCTGACGACACAATGCTGTCCAAAGAAAAAATTCTGGAGGACAGAGTCATTAACCCATTGTCCACTACAGATAGTGATTTTTCCAAATTAATACGGTCAATTTCCCGTATTCTTTCTGCTGTCTCAATTTGAGTAACCTTCCAGGCCTCATTGTATGCTGCATATACAGAGGCTGCTATGAAACGCTTTTGACGCTGTTTGCGTGGTCCCATTATGAAATCACGCAAGTCAGCACCATCAGTAAGTAAAGTTAGGTGTTGCTTAATTTCAGGCAGTGTGGAAGTTTGTAGCCATTGAAGGCATAATTTGCCCACACTGTAGGTTGTTATTATCCCTGGGTGATGTCTTTGGGGATATCTAGGGTCTGGCCTGGTCATTTTGAAACCCTGTGTTTTATTCAGGAATCTATCTTGACAGTTATTTGTATCTGTGGGCCAGATCAACCATTGTTTCCAATCAGGATGTGTTCTGTTTTGGTTTAATATATGGTTTACGTCTATTTCTTCATCTGTATCAGAGTTATTGCTAAACATTATTGGCTTTGGAATAGACGGTTTATTTAAATCTTTGATTTTGGCTAAGCCAAGACAGGTGGTTTGTTGAACAGTGTCATTTAAAAATATCATTTGTTCTGGGATCATGCAGGCTCTAAACAAAGCTTCTATACCCTGTACTTGCCATTCTTTTGTACCCCAAACACTTTTCAAATCAACATTTTTGTCCCAATAATCAAATCCAAATGTATTCATTTTTTCAAAGAATGAATCTGAATATATCAATTTTGTGTTGGTTATCATGGTTTTCATCCCTGTCTTGTTTGACAATTTAAAATAAAATGTTTCAGCATTACTTATGTTAAAACCTGAAAAATATGAATATTTGTCATAAACAGTTCTTGAGCTCCCTTTTGGAGGTGTTGCACAATGTTCCCATTGATTATAATTTAAAACATTTCTAGGTTGTGCAGATTTATGCAAAAAATGATTACCATAGTGGTTATAGCAATACATACTATCATAATTTGTAGAACCTTGCAAATAATCGTGTTTTGTAAATTTAGCAGACATTACTAGATCAGACATCATGTTGTTAATACTTTCGAAGTCCCAATCATCAGCAAATGAGTTTGGTTTTGCAAAGTCACTCAAGGAGATCTTGATTTGGTGTGGATATTTCAGGATCTCGACCGGACCATAAATTTCATAGTCAGTGTTGTCCCAGGCTACCCCACCAGGTATAGGATTGGCTGTGAAGTTGGCTGAAGAAAGTTCTCTTTTCTCGACGTGTGAAGATGTGTGTGGTTTGAGGACCAAGTTGATGTTCTGACTCGCTGTGTCCATTTTAGCATATTTTCCCTCAATGAAGCGTCCCAAAGTAAATACCATGATGAGCCAAAGTATGAGGATAAATGCACCAAAACCCACCCAAAATTCAATCCATGGAGAAATCAGATATGTTTCTTTCAGTTGGTTCAAAAGTTCCTTAGCTTTGTCTTTAAAGGATTTTGATGATGGCTGTGTCTTTGATTCACTGAAGCCTTCAGAGGAATCATCGAAGTTGATGAAGTAACCGGATGCAGTTCTGTCAATTGTTCCAATTGGTTCAGGATTTCTGTTTTTTGCATTTTCACTTGGTACTTCAGTATAGATTGGTGTGTCTCTGCTAAATGTCTTTATTTGGGTTTTCAGAGGTCTGAGTTCTATTGCATTGTTGCATAGTCCTTCTTGTTCTTCTTTAGGCGTTTCGAATGTGATGAGCCTTTTTGTTAGGACCTCTGTGCTGGTAGCAAACCTTGGTGTTCTGCTACTTATTGGGAGTCCACTTGGCCTACTGTTTGTTATCGGCCACATGTTGTGGTTTTACCAGGTCGATGGATACAACTCGGTTCTCCTTTTTACCAGCAAGTGGCGGTAGTACAACTGATCTTGTCCCGTTGACAGACAAGACAGGAACTGCTTTTCTGTAAGAAGGCCCAAATTCCTTCTTTACCGCGATCTTTTCCCTGACTAGATCCCCGACTTTTGGAATCCAGACAGGTCTTGCTGGGACAGGTGGTGATTCTTCAGTGGTCGTTGGCTGTTGTTTCAACTGTATGTTGCTCAGGTCTTTTCTTGTTTTGTTTAAGTCCTGCAAAATAGCCAAACGGTCTTTGACATCAAAGCTTTTTTCTTTAACCACTGAAGTCTGACTATCAAGGTCAGAGATCAACATCCTAGTTCCAAATAATAATTCGTACGGACTGAATCCCTTCAGAGAATTTCTTGGCAAGTTATTTAGACTACGTTGGACACTTATTAGATGTTTGACCCACCCAGCTCCCGAACCTAATATCCTTTCCATTATAGATTGCTTTCTGCCTTGGTTTTTTCTTTACACCATCCAGTACCCTCAGGAAGGAAGTGAGAAGATTCCCGCTGGGCTATGCTCATTTGGCCATGTTTCCCCCCAGGCTGGTGTGCCAGAGTGAAAACAATGGTCGAACGTAACATGCTCTTAGCGTATATGCCATTTAGACTCGCAAATCTTGTTTAATAGTCCGGACGTCAGCCGAGTGCTGGTGATCTACATTATAAGTGGAAACTAGCCTGTATATGTTAATCGCAAGCCATTCTTTTTGCTGGTAATATTATCTGCCTTGATACGACGAGGTATTAAACTGCTTCTCTCCCCACTGCGATCTCTGTTGCAGTTTGGGCAGTTTTTTACAAACATGGTGTAGTGCAGGCTCATGCCTGGCCACCAGTACCGTGATTGTAATTCTTCCAGAGAATCTTTTAATTTAAGGTGTCTGAGACCCTCGCCCATGTGTGCGTCTGCGATTAACAAGTTTCTCCTGTCCATGTTTGGAATCACTCTATCCCCCACTCCAGGGATTCGAGCAAAAGGGACGGAGTTCGCATCGATTATGTATGTATAATTGAGTGGATAGTTGATCGGTAGTGCTGAGCAGTCGCCGTTTGATGACGTTTTCACCGCCAGCAATGTTTCACCGTCAATGTATTTTAATGTACGCTTTTTTCGATCTACGGGAGCCGGTTTAGTGGCTGCCGCTGCGGCTGCTTCAGCCAATGAATTCCCCACAACGTGAACGCCATCACGCTGATGACTCAGTCAGTGTGTCACGTGAGTCTTTGGTAGTTCTTTTTTCAAAAGAGCTACTTGTTCCCAGAGCAGTTTCTGCTTTATTGGTGCATCTGTGTCATCTTTGTAACCGTTCTGAATCCATGTCTGCAAATCCTTGTTATATGCTTTGACGCAGTAATATGAATCTGACACTATAAGTGTCGGGAATTCGCGATCCGCATTATCCAGCGCCATTTTTAATGCTATTATTTCAGTTTGTAGTTCTGAATTAGTTTCTACTGAGTGTGATTTTGTTAATAGAGGTCTTAGTTTACCTCCGCGCCACACTTCTTTTGTAATCTCACATGTGGGATTGTATGCATGTTCTCCCCAAACGGAGGGTTGAGCATGTCCGTCTGTATAGATTACACAGGCGTAATGTCGTAGAGGCAGAATGTCGATTGGCAGAGGATACATCTTTTCATATTTTAGATTTTTTAATTCTTCTAGTTCTGGATCAAAGTAGTAGTATACTTTGTCCGTTGTGATTGAATTCACCCATTGTATCCATTCCGGATTCAATGTTGTTGTTGGTAAATTACAAGGTGTTGTTAGTGCCTCAAAGGCTGATTCTGCTGTTCTGACTGTGATATGTCTACCGTCAGCTATGTCTTTTTCTCTAGCTATTGCGGTTTGAACTGCACAAATGATTTTTTCTGTATTACTGAATTTCTGTTCAGCTTCTGTGTACAAGTGTGATTTGAATGCAATTGGTACCTTTTCTCCTTCATTAGAAGTCAGGTATGTGAATCCGCATCTCCCTGGGATGACTCGAATCACAAGATTGCGTGTGTTATCACGTGTTTCTAATTTTGTTTTAATTAGCATGTCTGTTTGTAAGGATCTCAAAATTTCTGTGTGTGTTTGAGTCCAACTGGATCTTTTAAAGTCTGGTTTAATTAGATCATAAAGGGGTTTGACCCTTTCTGCGTAATTTGCAATGTATGTTCTTCCGAAATTTAGGAAACCTAGAATCGACTGTAGGTTTTTTAGTGTTTTAGGAGCTTGGATTACGGCACATTTCTCTAGGAAATTGTCTGCCAGGCTTTTACCTTCACTTGATAACTCATATCCTAAGAACAGGACTGTCAGATGGGCAATTCTGGACTTTTTGAAGTTGAATTTGTAACCCTCTGCTGCGAACCCAAGTATTATGGTGTTCACTCTTTTCAAGTGAGTATCCAAGTCATCATCTGTTAAGTAAATGTCATCGACATAAGATAATGCTTCATCATCATATAGTTGTAGTAATTCTGTTACTCTCGCTGAGAATACCCCCGGGCTGTTCTTGTACCCCTGGGCTAACCGACAGAATTGCTTTTGAGTGCCATTTACTGAGAATGCAGTTAAATATCTGCTCTCAGGTGCTATGTTTTGACAAAAGAATCCATTGGAGATGTCCAAGGTTGTTTTGTATTTTTTGCGCACTATGTTATTCATTAGTGCAGCACTGTGTGAGTTTTGCACTGCAAAGGTTTTGCAACATGTGTTAAGGTGTCGGTAATCCAAAACTAGGCGATATGAGTTGTCTGGTTTGGAGACCGGAAACAAAGGATTGTTCATTTGTGAGGTGCAAGTTTCAATCACCCCCTGGTATTCTAGCTGATCTAGTATTTCATTTACCTGTTTTTTAGCTTCTTGCTTAATTGGGTACTGCCTTTGTGCAGTAGGTTGTGATTTTAACTGGATTTTGTGAGGAGGGGAGTCCTCATCCCATCCTACATGATTTTTATATAAAGCAGGTGCTAAGGCCACTGCCCACTTTCTAGCAAGTGTGTATTTTTTATGAATCGGGATTTGATTCGAGAAGGCAGGCATAATTACTTCTTCGCCATGAGGGCACTCCCTGACAAACTCTGGTGGCCAGTCTTTTTCAGCTAGAAGGATGTCATAACCCTTTGAGAGGTTATCCCAAAATAGTCCCCTTATTTTCCTAGTCTTATCTCCCTCTATACGTAATGTTATCTCGTATATCTTGTGGGGCTTGCTAACTCTGGTGTCTGCAGTTTCCACTTGAAGGTATTCATTCGTGTCCACTGTCTCCAGATGATTCATAAGGACTTTGCGAGCTATGCTCACCTCTGCTGCGCTGTCTAGCATTGTCTGAGCCCATTCTCCGTTTTTCAGTTGTGTCCTCAGTATTCTCGGCATTTTTAACTACCTTGATACTGGCTACCTTCTTTTTTGGAAATTGTAATTTCTTTTTTAGCTGAGCAGGTTCCTTGTCTTTGGACTTGGCGTGCTCTTCTGATCGTCCTCTTCTTTCCGATTTCTGCGAGGAAGTCTGAAAAGATTGAGAGGGACGTGTATCAATGTCTTGATATCTATCAGGTTTTTTAATATTATCCCTATTTCTAAGGTTATATCTATTCCCAGAGGGGTCACTCTGCGGTGACCTCTGTCTTTGGTTTGGAGATTTCTCTCTTCGCCTGGGAGACCTCCCTCGGGGCTGGAATTTCTTTTCTTTAGGATTGGATTGTTTGTTTCCATCCCAGTTCTTTTTTGGTGAATTATTATTAAAAAATATTTTTTCTGGACTTGTAGTCAGTTGCGGTTTTACTGGTATTCCACCTAGACTATCTCTGCCTAGTTCTTCATAGGATTTTTCTATGATTCTGGCAATTTCAGCTGGTTGGTCTGCTATATCTGTCTCTTTTAACCTCTGGCGGATCGCCACGTTTGCTGCCTCACCTTTTATGTTGGCTAATAATATAGCCGAGACCTGCTTGAAGTCTTTTAGTAATTTCATACCAAGAGTTAAAGCAGGTTCTGGACCGTATTCATCTTGAATTTGTTTTAGCACATCTGGTATTACCGAAATGGATGGAACACCGTGCGTTTTTGTGTAGATGGAAGCAAAGACTGTACCCCAAGTGTCACAGTCCTCAATGTGTGGTGCGATTCCCATTGGGAGACATATAGTCAGAATCCTGTGTTTTTCTAATGGGGTGGTGTCAGGAAACACCGCCTCTATTTGGGTAATTTTCTGTGCCAACCAGAATGGTATCTGTTCCCGTTTAGCTGGAACTTTACCTAGGCAGGATTGGATGTTCTGTGGTGTCATTTTATTTGTGTTCCCCTGGTGAGGGGTCAGCTGTGGAAGTTTAATCGCTGGCTGAATTGTTGAAGTCCGCATTACATACTGAACTAATTGTCTATGAATTTTTAGTAGTTGTTTTAGCTGTATTAACAGCTCTGCTGCAGGCATTCTTTCGATGTCTGGATGTGGTGTGTATCCGGCTAAGACCGGCCACGTTGCTCCTGGTCTTCCTAAAGGACCGAGCCTGGTAATGTGATTGTTATGTATTAGGGCGCCATCAAATAAGAGCAAATGCTCTTGGAATTTGAGTGGTACTTCCACCTCCTCGAAAGGAGTGTACGTTTCAGGAGGTTCCTCTACTTTGTAATAGTGGAAGTACTTTGTTACAGCATTTGCTGCTGGAAAATGTATCCATGAATAGTATACCTCTGTCTGCCGATATTCGTGTGCCTCGATTAAGAATATGACTGTGCCACCTCTAGGTGTCAGTCCATTTTCTATAAGTTTTAAGGTTATAGATCTCCTTTTAATGACCGGAATGAGTGTTATATTCGGGTCTGCTGCTTGCATGGTAGCATCAGCATCTGCGAGTTCAGTTGCTAATCTAACTGCCTTTCTTTCATCATCACTCTCTGCCATTTTACAGACAGGATGGTATTATGTTTGTTTGCAGATCAGGTTTCTTTATGGAAACAGAGATTAGATGCACAATATTTTGGGAATGTTTTTATCCTTCAACGTTGACTATACCAAGAACCATACATAGGAGTTCCCTCCTGCGAGGTTTTGGAGGATATTACCTTTCACCCACTCCAGACGTCTTTGGAGTATAATGGAAAAAGGAGTCTGAGTGAGAAAGCACGACTGAATTACTCTAAATGTCTTACGTTAGTTTTATCGCCCTTTCCAAACGCGTTGGGCGCCATGTAGTTTAGCTCCTATTTTCCCAATAGGCTCTGCGCATTGGAATAATACCTACAGCAGTAAAGGCCTAGATCAGACGTTAACTAGGTCTACTACTGTCGATACTAGACTTAATTTTTGGGTTTGCCAGCGTAGCTCAGAGTTCGCTAGAAACTTTCTCGAATGTTCAAGGAGGAATTAACTTCCCTGATTAGACAAGAAGGGATTTAGTTTCTGACAACCATAGAACATGACAACTTTGCTCTCCCCTAATCAAGAGTCAATCTCGAGAGTCGTGTGAGCACAAGGCAATTATTTTACTCAGTCAGTACGTGCATTCTTAGTCTCATCAGATTGTAGAGAAAAGGAAGAGACGGGCGTGTTCAATAAAAAGGTGTTATTTATTGATCAGTCTCTTTTCTCATACATGAGAAATGGATCGATATTATTGCAATACTTATAGTTAAGTAAAGTGCATACATTAAAAGCAATAGTATAAAATAATACTGTAAAAACATTGATATGGTTTCTGAGCCATATGATGTTTAAAATGATTAAAATATATTTACATACACATATACATTTGACTAAACGTACTCAACTGGTGTTTCTAAATACGCCTACCCCGTGTACCTGACCTAAGTCTAATGCGTAGGCGGGAATAGAAAGTTACAGTTTAAGTTAAGTTTGTTTTTGCCAAGTAAATAACTAAAGAATTCTCTGTGAGGGGTTATTCAGTTCTGTACCTGGAAGTTAGGATGAATGAGGAATGGTATCTCTTTCTCTGGTCTCGATATTCCAGGCTGCCTGCGAGGGCTGCCCAGAAACGCCGGTGCTGGGTCTCTCGGCTTGAGATAGCAGCGCGTCTCTCAGCGCGTCAGGAAGGCGGGGCTGCTGCCAGCGGGGTCTGCTTCTGCTCTCGGCTTCGGCAAGTGTGGCTGCTCCGTCTTGTCACCACGCGTGTGTTTGCATAGGGCAAGATCGGCAATATTTATACCTTAAAGGTGCCGAGATTGACGTAAAGATGGACATAGATACGTCAATAAAGATGTCATACGACTTGCTCGTTAGCACATTCTTTTACTGAAGTTCTCTGTGAAATCAAAACAATGGCCGCACGGATTTTCCAGGTTGTCATAGGTTTGATTTGTTATGAGAACGTCGTATGCCTTATCAGGGGCTGGAGGAATGTCGCTTGTCTAATTAGATCTCAAGCGTTATGACCTAATCAGATAACACGTTCCTGTGCCGTAGTGTGACTGCGTCAGATAACGGTATCTGCATCATGGGGGCTGTTCTTGCCTCATGGGCTGACTGTTAGTTAACTTGATAGTTAGTTTAACCAGAATAGGGTCAGGAATAGGGGGATCGATTCAGAACCTATAGGAATACACGACAGTTTTAGATATAGAGAAGCTGTCACTCACCGCAGCAGGAAAGGGGGACCAATTTGAGGAACTCTGGCAGCCTTTCAGAGTCCTACTTCTGACTGAATTCACGGAGATAACCTGTCCTAAATATCTCACATTGTTGCACCTGACGGCACCCATAGCTACAGACCCTAAGACACTCGAGGCAGGAGACACTCAGAAGTTGAAAGTATGAACCTTAGGGAGACTGCTGGGGGCTCTGGACTGGGTGGGGGGGGGAAGGATGTGGGTTTGGAGGGGGGTGGGCTGCAGGTGGGGGGAAGTTTTTCTTGGATTTTTCTAGTTCTATTGTTCTCTTGGTGCAGTGCATTTTTCATCTCCGACGAGTTGGACATTGCTGTTATTGCCAGTATTGCCTTGAACACTGTGCCTCTGCTGCAATTACTATCGGTATCTGGCGTGATCGCACAGCTAATTGTACTTTCCTGCACTGTTTTTCAATAATAATAAACAGGTTTAAACCTAAACTGGACAATTTGTGAACATGGTCAAACGGAGAAATACTGGTTGGATTTGATATCCATAAATGCAGTGCGTCTGGGAGTGGAGCATGACTTTTCGCGCTCCCCACATACATTGTTTTAATAAGGTGCATGAAGGGCGAAGCACTGCCCAGTTTCGCACGCAACTTGCATAGTTTGTTTAAAATATAAATGAATACATTACGATAAACACAGTGTGCATTCACCTTCTTTCATTATTGTACTTTATAACCAGCATTACTATTGTAGCAGTACATTTCTCATGCTTGAGATAGAAGACTGTTCAATAAATACCTTTTATTGAAAACGCCCGTCTCTCTAATTTCTCAGCAACTCTAGTGAAACTAAGTATACACGATTGACTGACTAAAATAATTATCTATTGTTTCCACGACTCTGAAGATTGATTTCTTATTCTTGGGAAACAAAGTTGTCATGTAATATGGTTGTGAGAAACTAATCCCTTCTTGTACTTTCCAGAAAGTTTCTAGTGACCTCTGAGCTAGCTGGCACACACATAATTAAGTCTAATATATTCGGTAGAGACCTAGTAGACCTTAGTCCTGCGTCTAAACTACATATATATTATTCCAATGCGCAGAGCCTATTGGGAATATAGGAACTACACTACAGTAAATTCCGACCAATGGTCACAAAAACACAATATCTCAGAGACTGTACAGCTCAGCGAGCTGAACTACAGGCTTTCAAGATGGCACTTGAAAATACCGATCGCGAATTCCCCATACTCATAGTGTGCGATTCGTATTACTGCGTTCAATCTTACAATGAATACTTGCAGAACTGGGTTCAAAATGGTTTCAAAGATGCAAAAGGTGGCATATTCAAGCATAAGTTGCTTTGGGAACAAGTAGTTCTATTACAAACTACAAAAGACTCACGTGATCCATACACTGAGTCATCAGCGTGATGGCGTTCACGTTGCAGGGAATTCATTGGCTGATGATGCCGCGAAGGCAGCTGTGCAAACGGCTTCCGTAGCTGCAATCACTCGTTCTAAAACAAAAATAAACAGCGAAATAATGCAGGCTGTCGCCGCTTCCGAAAAAGACAGCGGTAAAACGTTACCAAAAGGCTTTCCACTCAAGAACTCATATATAACTGATGCAAATAATGTACCTTTTGCTCGAATCCCTGGAGTGTGGGATAGAGTAATTCCAAACATGGAACATAGATTAGGACTAATCTTAGCAGCACATGAAGGCCTCACCTCGGCACACGCAGGTGTTTCTGCCACAGTGTTGTTTTTAAAACAAAGATACTTGTGGCCGTGCATGAGGAAACAGACCAGAAACTATGTTTTGGAATGTGAAATCTGCCAGAAAATTAAAGTTTCAACAGTGAAACGGCCGGCGCAGACTCCCCTTCTAATTTCAGGTAAACCATTAGCATGTGTGTACCTGGACCACTGTGGTCCCTTACAAAGGGAAGGCAATTACAAATATGTATTGGTTGCAGTGGATTCATGCTTAATATTCATTTGGATGTGGCCTCAGCGCTCGGCTGACGCCCGAACTGTTTTGCGAGTCTTTATCGGCACGTACGCAATTGGCATACTACATTCTGACCAGGGTCCTGCTTTTAGCTCTCGAGCTTACAAGGAGGCCATGGCCAGCATGGGCGTTGCATTGCGGTACTCAAGTCCATTTCATCCTGAGGGAAATTCTGTAGTGGAAAGAAAAAAACGGGACATAAAGCAATCTATAACAGCTCGGGTATTAGGCTCGGGTGACGGGTGGGTCAAACATCTAATAAGTGTCCAACATAGTTTAAACAATCTGCCAAGAAATTCTCTGGGTGGAATCACTCCATATGAAATTCTTTTGGTACTAGAATGATTATCGAAGACCTCGATCGTCATATTCAGTGGTAGAACAAAACCCCTTTGATATCAAAGACCGTTTGGCTGTTTTACAGGACTTTAATGAAACAAGAAGAAGTCTGAGCAACACATTGCGGAAGCCAACCACCACTGAAGAAAAAACACGTGTTCCAGCAAGGCCTGGCTGGATTCCAAAGATTGGGGATCTAGTCAGAGAAAAAATCGCGGATAAGAAGGAATTTGGGCCTTCATACAGAAAACCAGTACCTGTGCTAGCAATCCACGGATCAAGAACAGTGTTACTGCCGCCCCTTTCTGGAATAAAGGAGAACCGGTTTGTGTCCATCAATCTGGTAAAACCACATCATGTGGCCGATAATAAGTAGTAGGCCTAGTGGACTCCAAAGATGTAGCAGAAGACCAAATCTTGCTACTATCCAAGAAGTTCAAACTGAGAGACTCATCACCTTTGAAGAATCTGCAGTAAGAAAAGAAGGACTATGCAACAAAGCCATGGAACTTGTGCCTCTTGAGACCCAAATAACAGTTCGTCAAGACACTCCTGTCTACAATGATATAGCCTCTGACTATACTAATATGATAAGGGACCAAGCAGCTCCAGCAATTTCAAGTAATCCTGATGCAATACTAACAATTGACAGAACTGCCTCCGGCTATTTCATCAACTTTGATACATTTTCTGAGGATCCAAGTGAGCCCGAAACAACGCCAGCAAGTAAAAGTTTTAAAGATCAAGTAACAGAACTTTTTCAGCAACTAGAAAAGACTTATCTGGTTTCACCATGGGTTTAACTTTGGATTGTGTTAGGCGTACTTTTTCTCCTACTTTGGCTCATTCTTTTATTTGGGAAAGGTGATAGATGGAAAATATAGTAAAATGGACACAGCAAGTAAGAACATCAACTTGCTCCTGAAGCCTCACAAATCATCTCATCGTGAACAAAGAGACCTGTCATCAGTAAACATCACAGCCGTTCCTATACCTGGTGGTATAGCATGGGACAGAACTGATTATGATATTTATGGTCCTGCCGAGCTGTTGAAGATTCCACATCAATTTAAGGTTTCTTTGAGTGACTTTGTTTCACCCAGCACATTTTCTGATGATTGGGACTTTGAGACTGTTAACAATATGATGGCAGACTTAGAAATGTCAGCAAAATTAACAAACCATGAATATTTAGAAGGTTCATCAGATTATGAACAAATGTATTGTTATTATCACTATGGTCATCATTACTTGCACAAATCTGCAAACCCTAGAAATGTTTATACTTATAATCAATGGGAACATTGTCCAATGCCACCAAAGGGCAGTTAAAATACATTTTATGAAAAATGTCCATACTTCTCAGGTTTCAATACCACAAATCCGGAAACATTTTACTTTAGAAATGTTAATGAGACAGGAATGAAAAGTATGTTGACCAATACAAAACAAATTTATTCAGCAGCCTTTTATGCCCAGCTGTCCTCGTTAGGTTTCAACTTCTGGGGTGACAACAGCTAAACAAAAACTGGCTGGGGCTCAAAAGACTGGCAAGTAAAGGGAATAGAAGCTTTATTTCCAGCCTGCATTATTCCTGAACAAATAATGTTTTTGAATGACACTATTCAACAAACATCCTGTCTTGGCCTAGCCAAGATAAAAGATATAAACAAACCGTCCATACCTGTACCTACAGCTGATAGTAAAAACACTTCAGAGGGAGGGGTCAACTTAAAAACGATTTTACTTAAAAACAGAACTGATCCTGAATGAAAAAAATGGTTAATCTGTCCCACAGCCACGAATAACTTTCAAGATAGATTCCTGAACAAGACACAAGGGTTTACAGTAAGTAGGCCAGACCCAAGATATGTCCAGAGACAACATCCAGGGATAGTAACAACATACAGTGTAGAAAAACTGTGCCTTGAGTGGCTACAAAAATCTACACTTACAGAGGTAAAACAACACTTAACTTTACTTAAAGATGGCGTTGATTTGAGAGACTTCTTACTAGGGCCTTGTAAACCACGTCATAAACGTTTCATATACGCCGGTATTTATGCTGCTTATAATGAAGCATGGAAAATCACGCAAATGGAAACTGCAGAACGAATACGAGAAATTGATCATATTCATTTAGAGAAAGCTCTCTCTGTAGTTGATAATAGGTTAACAACTCTGTCATCCAGAATTTATTATTTAGACAGCATTGTATCCTCTGCCATAGACATAATGGAACAGGACTTGCTCATGTTACAACATGGACAGTCTCAATTGGGTTCTATAAGGCTGCTAGGCTGGACGTTACAAATTCTTCGTTCAGGCTATGTGCCTTGGCTTCTAATCAACACCACGTCATTGTTTACTGGATTTAACCTTACAGATAAACAAATCTCTTTGGCACAGAGGGGAGCAGACTATAGGGTGTTGAGCATAGAAAAACTGGAAAGATTACCATTGACTGTTTTTAAGAAACCAGCCATAGAATGGATAATACATGGCACCATTACGTTGCCTGTGACGATTTTCCAGTTTCAGTATTGTTTGGAACACATACGAGCAGGCCTGTATAAAAGGTTGGGTAAAGAATACATAACGTCAACCTGGGATTTACCATACACACACAAATGTTGGAGTGGGGGAAAAGAGGTATTTCGTAGTGGTACACGATGTTAAAGCGCACTAAGCGGTACACTTTTACGTTAGGGTATTAAATTACACAGAGCCTGTGATGGTTCTTCGACCAACCTATCCTGCCACCTGCAAGTTTCTCCGGCAGCAGTGAAAGATCCAGTTTTTAGGCAGCTTTACAATGGGAGCTACATACTGTTGAATGATCACAGCTGTTGTGGAATGATGCCAGTAATTGCCTATCTCGTAACTGTGTCAGCCAGGATCACTTGTTGTATGCAAGTATTGTTTCCTAAAGCTAAGACAGACTGGGAGTCGCCGTTATGGCCTTCACTGAACATCTCTTCTATTCAAATTGATACTTTAGGCAGAATGAAAGGCATTCTTATACAAAAAACTGTGCCACTGACCTCGTCCAAAGAGACGTATGATCTGCAAGTTGCAAGGTCCTCTGCGGAGATACATGCCCTACTATTATCAACAAACTGCCCCATACATTTTGCAGAAATGTTAGGTCGTATCTTAAACATGTCTGATACCAGTGGTATTTTCGGGACTGTTAGCACCTTTTGAAGCAGTCCTCAGCATATTTCCAAACTTCGTGCACTCGGTGTTTGGCGGACTGCCTCTCGTTTTGGGACTCGCAGCAGGAATATTAATTTTACTTCTTCTGCTTTGATATGGCAAGCTAATCCACCAACGATGCCCAGATCACCATGGAGAACACCCTTCTGGCGATAAGGTGTCGTGAATGCATAATCCAAATTTTGGGCTTGGCTCGTTTAAGAGATCTGAATACCACATGGTTTCTATCATTCAGACTAATCTGGCAAGCTTGCATCTTACCTGTTCTACGAGGCGTGCTATGTGGAGAAGAATGCGTGCTAGACATCTGTCTGATACTCCCACCAGTCATGCCAATGGATGTTGATGCTTTGCTTGGTTTTGTAACAGCTCATGCATTATGTTGTCCCCAATGTCTACCAATCGTGATGATGGCATTCATGGAGGTCTCACCAACACAACCAGCTGACAGTGAGATACGTGGACCTACAGGCACACAGGTACCATCTACTGCGAACATTGCTAATGCGGCTGACGCTCACGGCGATGCTTCTCATCTGTGTACAATTGATCTGCTTAACAAGGTAGTCCAACTTTCACCTACAGTAGTAGACAAATCCTTTTCAAGCTTAGAAGAGTTGATGTTTTCTTCTAACAGCGAGAATGACTTTTGAAATTATTACACAGTGTTTTGATGAACTCTGAATTCGACCTTCGTTTTTCAAAACAAAAACTCTGACTTTGGAACTCTATTTTTCTACGATTTGACTTTTTTCCAAAATTGAACTTTTTTTTGGGCACAAAGTAATCTGCTTAAAGTAGAACTATTCTTAGAGAACAAGAATACATTGAATACTTCCAGAGTGACAACATTTGATCTTGTCCACAACCTAAACAGTTTATATATTCTGTCATGGAATGGTCTCGACTTTTTCTTCTGTATTAAGAGCCATTTCATAAATGTAATTTCATGATTCATTCGGATAGCATTTCCAATATCATAACATATGCTTTGAATGACGATATTGCTTTTAAAGTGCTTACAGCACAAATACTTTTTTTTGTGTACAACCATTTCGAATGCATTTTATGTATTTTGGGAGGGATTCTTTACACATCATGCTTTAGATATGTTTTAAAATGCTTAGAATTTAGTAATACTGAACATAATAAAGTGGAGTGGGTGTTGGATAGCGTTTTAGGACCCAAGTGAAATTTTCCCGATTCATGCCCTTATGTAGGTACAAATCACCTTGCCCTTATATAGGCATAGAAATCATACCCATATTTAGACACAGCCCATGCAGTCCATGGCTATTTCTACTAGTTCCAAAAAGCCATACCGATTTCTTGGAAAACTCAGCTTCAGCAGACAGGGACATCCCCTTTCTTGAATATTGATTTGTCCTAGAAATCATGGCGATTTCAAAGAACTACAATTCCCTTGGGTTCTTTGGTGACGTTATTATGTCCGACTTTACGTCAAACTAGGCACCTTCAAGGTATAAATATGCCTACACCTGCTCTAGCAAACACACAGTGGTTTGGAGCAGTTCGACTATCTACTTGCCCGACGCAGCTCGCTACAGCAAGTGCCAAAGGAAGCCGACCCTCCAGCTGATGCACTGACAGAGAGGCTGCCTTTCTCTCGCTGAGAATCTAGCTCCAGTGTTTCCAAGCTCCCCTTGCGGGGTGTTGGGAAATCGAGTCCCGAGACAGAGATACCAGACCTCCTTCATTCTAAAACCAAGGTAGGGAGCTGATTAGACCTTAAGAAAAATCTTGGATAGATTCTTGGCAAGGAAACTAAACTTATGCTACACCTCACTTACTTCTTCCCTCGTACTAGACTTAGGTTAGGTACATTGGGGTAGACGTATTTTAGAAGAACCAGTTGAGTACTTTTAGCCTTTGTTATTTATGTATTTATTTTAGGGCTTAGAAACCATACCATGCTTTTACAGTATTATTTTATAATACTTTTCTTACTGTACACATTATACTTCGCAGCCAGTATTACAATTGTAGCACTTCATTTCTTCTGCATGAGAAAGAAGACTGTTCAATAAATACTTTTATTGAAAACGCCTGTCTCTCTATTTCTCTGCACCTCTGATGAAAGGAAGCATGCACGATTGACTGAGTAAAAAAATATCTATCTATTGTTTCCACGACTCTGAAGATACGTTTTATCTTGGGGAAACAAAGTTGTCATGTTTATGCGGTTGTCAGAAACTAATCCCTTCTTGTGTATTCGAGAAAGTTTCTAGTGACCTCTGAGCTAGCTGGCACTCACAATTAAGTTTAATATATTCGATAGAGACCTAGTCGACCTCAGTCCTACGTCACATCTATAGGGATATATTATTCCAATGAGCAGAGCATATTGGGAATATAGGAACTACACTACACCAGTTTCAACCCAGCCATATGTAAACCAGTCTTGACCCTGTTCATCATGGGCATTGTCCAGCCCAGACTGCCAAGCCAGGACAGTCCAGCCCGGACTGCCAAGCAAGGTCCTCTCTAGACTGGAAACAAGCATCCTAGGACTGGTGTCGGGCGTTCAGCCCTCATCAGCCAGAATAGCATGATTCCAGTGGCATGAAGAGCACAGGACTCAAGTCTGAGCATACCCATCTTACTCGGGGTGAGAAATGCAAAAACAACAGTTGATGGACAGAATGCAGAGCAATGTCATACATCCACCCCAGTACAGAGATCTGGGCCTACATCCATCGTTTTTTGGCTCATTATCCCATTCCAGTGTCAACCAACCCATATGCAAATCAGTCTTGGCCCTGTGCATCATGGGAACAGTCCAACCCGAACTGCCAAACCAGGACAGTCCATCCCGAACTGCCAAGCCAGGGCCTCCCTGGACTGGAAACAAGCATCCTGGGACCGGTGTCCGGCTTTCAGCCCTCATAAGCCAGAATAGCTTGATTCCAGTGGCATGTAGAGCACTGGACTCACGTCTGAGCATACCCGTCTTACTCGGGGTGAGAAATGCAAAAACAGCAGTTGATGGACAGAATGCAGAACAATGTCATACATTCACCCCAGTACAGAGTTCTGGGCCTAAATCCATTGTTTTTGGCTCACCGTGCCATTCCAGTTTGTATCCAGCCATATGCAAATCAGTCTTGACCCTGTCCATAATGGGAACAGTCCACCCCGAACTGCCAAGCAAGGTCCTCCCTGGACTGGAAACAAGCATCCTGGGACCGGTGTCGGTCTTTCAGCCATCATTATCCACGATAGGTTGATTTCAGTGGCATGGAGAGCACGGTACTCACGTCTGAGCATACCCGTCTTACCCGGGGTGAGAAATGCAAAAACCAGTTGATGGACAGAATGCAGAACAATGTCATACATTCCCCCAGTACAGAGACCTGGGCCACAATCCATTGTTTTTTGGCTCACCATCCCATTCCAGTTTCAGCCCAGCCATATGCAAAGTAGTCTTGACCCTGTGCATCATGGGAACAGTCCAGCCTGGACTGCCAAGCCAGGACAGTCCAGCCCGAACTGCCAAGCCAGGGCCTCCCTGGACTGGAACCAAGCATCCCGGGACTGGTGTAGGGCTTTCAGCCCTCATCAGCCAGAATAGCTTGATTCCAGTGGCATGGAGAGCACAGAACTCACGTCTGAGCATACCTGTCTTACTCGGGTGAGAAATGCAAGAACAACAGTTGATGGACAGAATGCAGAACAATGTCATACATTCACCCCAGTACAGAGATCTGGGCTACAATCCATTGTTTTTTGTCTCATCATGCCATTCCAGATTGAACCCAGCCATATACAAATCAGTCTTGACCCTGTGCATCATGGGAACAGTCCAGCCCGAACTGCCAAGCCAGGACAGTCCAGCCCGAACTGCCAAGCAAGGTCCTCCCTGGACTGGAAACAAGCACCCAGGAATGGGTGTCGGGCTTTCAACCCTCATCAGCCAGAATAGCTTGATTCCAGTGGCATGAAGAGCACTGGACTCACGTCTGAGCATACCCATCTTACTCGGGGTAAAAAATGCAAAAACAACAGTTGATGGACAGAATGCAGAACAATGTCTTATATTCACCCCAGTACAGAGATCTGGGCCTAAATCCATTGTTTTTTGGCTCACCATGCCATTCCAGTTTGAACCCAGACATATGCAAATCAGTCTTGAGCCTGTGCCCCATGGAAACAGTCCAGGCCGAACTGCCACGCCAGGTTCTCCCAGGACTGGAAACAAGCATCCTGGTACCATGGTCGGGTTTTCAGCCCTCATCAGCCACGATAGGTTGATTCCGGTGGCATGGAGAGCACGGGACTCACGTCTGAGCATACCCGTCTTATTCGCGATGAGAAATGCGAAAACAACAGTTGATGGACAGAATGCAAAACAATGTCATACATTCACCCCAGTACAGAGATCTGGGCCTAAATCCATCGTTTTTAGGTTCACCATCCCATTCGAGTTTGAACCCAGCCATATGTAAATCAGTCTTGACCCTATTCATCATGGGAACAGAACAACCTGAAATGCCAAGACAGGACAGTCCAGCCCTAACTGCTAAGCAAGGTTCTCCCTGGACTGGAAACAAGCATATTAGGACGGGAGTCGGTCTTTCAGCCTTCATCAGCCAGAATAGCTTGATTCCAGTGGCATGGAGAGCACGGGACTCACGTCTGAGCATACCCGTCTTACTCGGGGTGAGATATGCAAAAACAACAGTTGATAGACAGAATGCAGAACAATGTCATACATTCACCACAGTACGGAGATCTGGGCCTAAATCCATCATTTTTAGGTTTACCATCCCATTCCAGTTTGAACCCAGCCATATGCAAATCAGTCTTGACCCTGTTCATCATGGGAACAGTTCAGGCCGAACTGCCATACCAGGTCCTCTCAGGACTGGAAACAAGCATCCTGGGACCGGTGTCGGGTTCCAGCCCTCATCAGCCACAATAGGTTGATTCCGGTGGCATGGAGAGCACGGGACTCACGTCTGAGCACCAGTGGCATGGAGAGCACAGGACTCAAGTCTGAGCATACCCGTCTTACTCGGGGTGAGAAATGCAAAAGCAACAGTTGATGGACAGAATGCAGAACAATGTCATACATTCACCCCAGTACAGAGATATGAGCCTAAATCCATCGGTTTTTGGCTCACCATGCAATTCCAGTTTGAACCCAGCTGTATGCAAATCAGTCTTGACCCTGTGCATCATGGGAACAGTCCACCCTCATCAGCCAGAATAACTTGATTCCAGTGGCATGGAGAAAACAGAACTCACGTCTGAGCATACCTGTCTTACTCGGGATGAGAAATGCAAAAACAACAGTTGATAGACACAATGCAGAACAACGTCATAAATTCACCCCCGTACAGAGATCTAGGCCACAATCCATAATTTTTTGGCTCACCATCCCATTTTTACCCCAGCCATATGCAAATCAATCTTGACCCTGTGCATCATGGGAACAGTCCAGCTCAAACTGCCAAGCCAGGACAGTCCAGCCCGAACTGCCAAGCAAGGTCCTCCCTGGCCTGCAAAGAAGCATCCCAGGATGGGTGTCAATCTTTCAGCCCTCATCAGCCGGAATAGTTTGATTCCAGTAGCATGGAGAGCACTGGACTCACGTCCGAGCATACCCGTCTTACTCGGAGTGAGAAAAGCAAAAACAATAGTTGATGGACAGAATGCAGGACAATGTCATACATTCACCCCAGTACAGAGATCTGGGCCAAAATCCATCGTTTTTTGGCTCACTGTCCCATTCCAGTTTGAACCCAGCCATATGCAAATCAGTCGTGTCCCTGTGCATCATGGTAACAGTCCAGCTGACCTGCCAAAACAGGACAGTCCAGCCCAAACTGCCAAGCAAAGTCCTCCCTGGACTGGAAACAAGCATCCTAGGACGGGTGTAGGGCTTTCATACCTCAACAGCCAGAATAGCTTGATTCCAGTGGCATGGAGAGCACGGGACTCACATCTGAGCATATCCATCCCATTCGGGTGACAAATGCAAAAACAACAGGTGATGGACAGAATGCAGAACAATGTCATACATTCACCCCAGTACAGAGATCTGGGCCTAAATCCATCATTTTTTTGCTCACCATGCCATTCCAGTTTGAACCCAGCCATATGCAAATCAGTCTTGACCCTGTGCCTCATGGGAACAGTCCAGCCCGAACTGCCAAGCCAGGTACTCCCTGGACTGGAAACAAGCATCCAAGGACCAGTTTCAGCCCTCATCAGCCTGGTTAGCTTGATTCTCATGAGGCACAGGGTCAGACTGATTTGCATATGCCATGTCTGAACTGGGGTTGCAGAGTGGGCTAAAGAACGGTGATGGATTAAACCCAGATCTGTTGACTGGGTATGAGTGTTTGATTGGTTCATATGCTCCGTCCATCACCACCCCCTTTTGTACCGCTTTGTTCGCCATAAGTTGGCAGGGTATGCTCAGACGTGAGTCCCTTGCTCACTTTGCCACTGGATTCAAGCAAGCCTGGCTGAAGACGACTGTAATGCTCGTTATTCTAGTGGGCACCCTGTATCAGTCCAAACAACCCTTATGGTGATGGTTGTAAAGTCAACCTTATAGACCAGCTATCCTAGTGGTAGCATGGACAAAGCAGTCTTAGGCTAAACTCAAGAGGGCATGTGAAGCCAGCTGTTTTACCATATGTAACCCCTTTAATACCAAATGAATGGACACCACACAGGTTATATATATAAAATATATATGTATTTATTACTAAATTAATCCTCTGAACTCCTTATGAGGTCAGAAGCACAAGCACATAACAAGATACTTAATTATCATACAATAGGTTGCACAAAATACAGTAATGCCCTGGGGGCACTTCGAACCATATACTAAAATAGTGGTATTAGAACCACGTCACGAATAAAGGATAGGCCTAGGGCCTGGAGAATCGCCGGGGCTACTCTGTACTACCAAAGGATAGGGAGCAGGAGGCTCACGGGATGCGTGTGCAGTGTCTTTACACACACGCGAGTTACCATAGAGTAAGGATGGGAACAAAATAATTGGAAACTAGTTCTTTTAGGTCACTTCCGGATGGTCTAGGAGAAAGCTACTGAAAACTAGAACACTAGGATAGTCAATATCCACAGGAGCACCGAAGTACTCGCGTTACCTCACCCACAGGAAGCCGGTGCATAGGTTTCAAAGTGTGTCGGGTTTCGTCGCTGAATCCTATGGAGCCTTGAAGAAAGATGCTACAGGCGACCAGGATGGAAGTGTCCGGTTGGATCCAAGGGCGGATCGAGGATGAAGAGTACCTGAAAGCAGAGGGGACAGAGTCCCGGTCACTAGCCAGTGACCAGGAAGGAACCAGGAAGGAACCAGGCGATGTCGCGAAGCAGTGAGGTGATGTCTTGAAGCTTGTCTCTGCAGCCACGTGGACCAGGAGGTGTCGACGATGACCAGGAGCTGGATACGGCTGTCCCACGAAGGCTCTCGCAGTCGGCGTTGTCGGCTTCCGGATTGGAGTCAACAAGCCTTGGCAAAGGCAACCCACGCAGGAATCGAAGATGGCTTCTTGATCAGACCAGCAAGGTCTGATGGGCTTCTCCTATTCAGGGAAGCAGGAGCCAGTCTGGAGCAACCAGACCAGTGGTGCAAATCAAAGGGTTCGTCATCACAGAGGCCACTAGCCAATGGGCAAGTGACCAGACAGATGCGTCGAGCAGGAAAATACAGAAGGGCCCCAAGCAGAACTCGTGGAGTGTGGAGGGCTGATCTTCGGTGCAGCTGATGCTCGGGGCTGGGGCTTCTTAATCCCCAATGCACAACTTCAAGGGTGCCTCAGAATTTGCACGGAAAGCACTTCGCTGGCTTTCCAAGATGGCCGGTCCCACGTCTCTCGTTGCCTCCACGGGTCTCAGCTTTGCTGTGGCTATGGATCGGGCTGTAGGAAGTCTGGAAGTCCGGGTCTTGTCAGGCTCTGTGTTCAAGCTCCGGCGGGAGCAACGACAAAGCGAACCGATGAACGCTTGATGGTGCCTGCTTGCACAGAGTGGTCACTCCTTGACCACAAGGGAGATTCTTCAGTCTTCTACGTCGAGTAGGATGTTGAAGGGTCCAGAGTTTCGTATCAGAGTTTCAGTCAGGATAAATCTAAAGTCTTGGGACTCAGCTCCTACCTATATACCAAATCTAGGGGCTGGATTACCTGCTAGGTCCCTCCTATGGGTGGGACCCAGGAAGGGGGTGGTTACACCCCTTTCCCTTTATTCAGTTTCACGCCACAGCTGGGGCTGGAGTGCCCCAGCACCGGTTTGAACTGGACTATGCATGGGACACCTTGTGTGCCCCAGGCAGTGTCTCATTTCATTCAGCACTCCCTGCCCCAATACACTATAGTCTGTCTGGGGTGGTGCTAGCACCTTCCTGAGACAGGAAACCTATTGTCCAAGCCTCCTTCGCTGGAAGGACTCCCAGCAGCAGGAGGTCAGACTTGTGTCTGTGGCAGCAGCATCCATTTTGTGATGCTGAGGCTCTGGTTAGATTTAACCGCGTTTAAGTAAAATAACATGTCTTCTCCCTCTAGAAGGGTGGAATGCTACCCCCATCACCAGAACTGGCGAGGGGGTAGTATTCCAAAGTGTATGACACCTTACACGACATGTTTTGATAAAGCCAAACCAAAGTTAGCAATAACCGCGAGGATTATAATGCACTTAAAAGTATATGGTATGGCAATACCCTGGAACAGCTATAAGGAAATGGTTCCGAAAGCTGCAGACAGGCTCAGCTCATGCTAGAGCACCATCTCACATAAAACCAAGCACTCTGCCTCCAGGATTGTTAAGGCCTGCCATAGGAGTGACTTATAGGTGCATATGTGTCCAGATATAGGTTTAGACATAGGTATACTATATCTAAGCAAGGGGTGATTACACGACCTTGCCCCAGCTGAGTGTTCAGCCAGTTGTGTCTGTTTGGATGGCCAGCCAGGGGTGGCAAAAGATATGCTGCAGCCCCTGGTAGGCCTTGGATGCACCTATGCCCTGGGTACCTATAGTACACGGGTCTGGCCTCCTGCTGCTGACCGAAACTCCGGCAGGGGAGGCCTAGACAAAAGGTTTCCTATCACAGGGAGGTGTTACACCACCCCAGACAGGAGATAGTGGATTGAGGCAGGCAGGGCGAGTGAAACTAGACACTGCCTGGGGGGCACAAGGCTCCCCATGCATAGCCCAGTTCAAACCGGTGGTGGGGCACTCCAGCCCCAGCTCTGGCGTGAAACTGGACAAAGGGAAAGGGGTGTAACCACCCCCTTCCTGGGTCCCACCCATAGGAGGGACCTAGCAGGTTATCCAGCCCCTTGATTTGGAATAAAGGTAGGAGCTGTGCCCATAGACTTTAGATAATCCTGACTGGACCTTTGAAATGAAACTCTGGACCCTTCGACATCCCACTTGATGTGGAAGACTGAAGAATCTCCCTTGTGGTCAAGGAGTGACCACCCTGTGCAAACAGGCACCATCCAGCGCCTAATGGTTTGCTTTGTTGCAGCTCCTGCCGGAGCTTGAGCGCCAAAGATCAACAAGAACCAGATTCCCACACATCCAGCAGCCGGATCCACAGCCACAGCAAAGCTGAGACCCGTGGAGGCGACGTGAGACGTGGGACCGGCCATCTTGAAAAGACTGCAAAGTGCTGACAGTGCAGCTCCCAAGGCACCCTCGAAGCTGTGCTTTGGGGTGTGAGAAGCCCCAGCCCCGAGCAGCTCGTGCACCGAAGATAACCCCTTCGCACTCACCGAGTTCTGCGTGGGGGCCTTTTGCATTTTCCTGCGTGATGCGTCTGTCCGGTCAGTTGCCCGTTGGCTAGTGGCCTCTACGACGACGAATCTTTGAAACTACTCTGCTGGTCTGGTTGCTCCAGACTGGCCCTCGCTCCCCTGAAAAGGAGCAGTCTCTCTGACCTTGCTGGTCCGAGTAAGAAGCAATCTTCAAATCCTGCGTGGATTGCATTTAGCCAAGGCCTGTTGACTCCGATCTGGAAGCCGACACCGCCGACAGCGAGAGCCTTCGTGGCACATTCAGTGTTCCACTCCTGGTGATCGTCCATGCCCCTGAGTCCACGTGGCAGCGGAGACAAGCTTCTCGGCAATCACCTGATTGCGCCTGACATCGCCTGGTTCCTTCCTGGTTCCATCCTGGGCACTGGCTAGTGACCCAGACTCTGTCCCCTCTGCTTTCAAGTACTCTACATCTTCGATTCACCCTTGGATCCAACCGGACTCTTCTCTCCTGGCCGCCTGCAGCATCTTCATCTCCAGGCTCCATAGAACTCCACGACGAAACCCAACACACTTTTGCACCTATGCACCCGCTTCCTGTGGGTGAGGTAACGATCAAACACCGGTGCTCCTGTAGTGGTTTACACCTCTAGTGTCCTAGTTTAAAGTGGCTAAGTTCTAGTACAGTCGGAAGACTTCCAAAACAGTAACTTTGTAACTTTTATGCACCATTGACTTTGCATTGGTGCATGCGTGAGCTTTTAGCGCTGCACCCGAATCCCGCGGGCTACTCCCGTCCTAACCACAGTTAGTCCAGTATAGTCCCAGCGATTCCCAAGGCCCTAGGCCTTACCATTGTTCGTGACGTGGTTCTTATACCACTATTTTAATATATGGTTTAAGTGGCCACCGGGCCTATCCATAACTGTGCAACTTTTGTATGTTTAACTGTGCTTTTGTTTAAACGCTTGTGCCTCTGTCCTCATAAAGAGTACAGAGGATTATTCTAGTAGTAAATACATATATTTTTATAATATATAACTTGTGTGGTGTCCTTTCATTTGATATTACAGGATTGCATATGGTAAAACAGCTGGCTTCACATGCCCTCTTGAGTTAGGCCTAAGACTGCTTAGGTCTATGCTACCCCTAGGATAGCTTGTATATAAGGTTGACTTACAACCACCACCATAAGGGTTGTTTGGACTGATACAAGGTGCTCACTAGAATAGTGAACATCATACATCAGGCCAACTTCTCACATTGGTGTGCAGCGGTTGGGATTTGAGCTTGCTGTTATTTTACCAATTGTAATCTTGATATCATTTGAAAGATCACATTAAGTACCATAAGTACATATAAACAAAGCTTACATACTTAAGTTCTACTGAACTTAGTAGTTGTAGACCAAAGGGCTTAGCACACCCTGACTACAACTCACTAGCAAGGTTCTAGTAGGAAAACACATAGTGTAGGTAGGTGCATACACCCACACCTCACTAAGTCATGTCTGGCACAGGTGAACAAACCAGTTCTCTACCTGTGACAGGTGACCTTGCCAAGGCACCTTCCAGCTATGACAAACTCAGCTTCAGAGACTTGAGTGCCTTGTGCACTACAAGGGGACTCAAAAAGGGTCACAACCCTACCATTCCTATCCTGATACAAGTCCTAGAGAAGGATGATCTTGAGAAGTCTACTGCAGTCCCCTCAGGTAATACAGGAGATGGAATAATCCCCATAGATGATGAGACCATCACCCCAGAGGTAGAAGATGAGGAGGTAGATGGAGATGATGATTCATATGAGCAGAGGGATAACCAGGTCCAAGTCAGAAGGCTTAGCCAGGCTAACTTGAGCCTACATGGGAATGGAGAGGTGAACCACCTTTCCAGACCTAATAGTAGAATAGTCCCTGGCAATAGGAGAGAGAGATTGCTTTCCAGGGAATCTAACTTTTCTAATGCCTCAAGGGCTTCTCAAAGGGGAATGACTTCCCCTCAGAGAAGAGAGCATAAGGCCAGGATGAAGGCTGTCCAACTCCAGATAGAGAGGGAAGAGATAGCCCTGGCCCAAGCTAAACTTGCTTTAGCAAGGGAACACAAATTGAGTGGATTAGATTGCACTTGTGGCAACAATATCCCTAGAGATAAAGACAGGTCCTATGAACATGGAAACCTGAGCAAGATTGTGCCCCCCTACAAAGATGGGGATGACATCAACAAATGGATGACTGCTCTGGAGAGAGCCTGCATGGTACAGCAGGTTCCCCAAGACCAGTGGGCAGCAATCTTATGGTACTCCTTTTCTGAGAAAGGGAGAGATAAGCTCCTCACAGTTAGCCCTGGGGATGCTAAAAACTACACTGTCCTGAAGAGTGCTCTTACTGATGGAGTTGGCCTAACCACTGAGCAATACAGGTTGTTGTTCAGAGATACCCAAAAAGCTCAGACTCAGGACTGGACTGATTTTGTTGATTGTGCCACTAAGGCTCTGGAGTGTTGGTTGCTGGGAAGTAAAGTCACAGACTATACAGGATTGTACAATCTAATAATGAGAGAACAGATCCTTAATAATTGCCAGTACCAGCTGTTGCATCAACACCTGATTGACTCAGATCTGACCTCTCCCCAAGAATTGGGAAAGAAGGCAGACTAATGGGTCAGAACCAGGGTTAAGCAGAAACCCCAGAACCATGGAGGTGATCAGAAAAAGGCAGACCAGAAGGGTGGAGATCAGAAATAAAAAGACCAGAAGTCTTCTTCAGGCCCCCAAAATACTTCTAATGAGGGGGGGTCCCAAACTGGAAAGAAAAAGAAGAAGAATGATGGCCCAAAGAAACCTTGGTGCAATACCTGTAAATCAGTTTCACACTGGGGTAGTGAATGCACTAAGAAAGGCACAGCCCCTACCACTGCAGCCCCTAAGATACCTGCACCCCCTAGTACAGTCAGTAGAGGTGGTTCCCAACCTAAGGGTGTAGTAGGGTTAACCCTGGGTACTGAGATGAATTCTGGCCTAGTCAGGATCCCTACTCAAGCTGTTCTGTGATGTGGACATGGCTATGTCCACTACTATAAGTCCCACTACTTTGGGCAAGTACAGGCAGACACCTTTAATAAATGAAAAAGTGTCTCAGGCCTACAGGGACACATGTGCCAGTGTCACTATGGCGACACCTAACTTTGTGGACCCTGGACAAATTTTACTGGGTGAAAATTACCTAGTGACCAATGCTAGCAATGCCACTACTACACATAGTGTGGCAGTTGTTAACTTCTCCTGGGGAGGGGTAACTGGCCTCAAAAGAGTTGTTGTGAGTGCAGACCTCCCAGTTTAATGTCTTTTTGGCAATGATCTAGAGGACTCACTATGGTCAGAAGTGGAGTATAGGACTCATGCAGAGATGCTAGGTATTTCAGCACATGTCCTTGCTGTAACCAGGTCCCAGGCCAAGAAGTGCCTACCTGTACCTGTGCTGGATCTTGAAACTATAGACCAGACACAACCCAAGAGGAAGAGCAAGAGGGTTAAGGCAGTGCCTTCCACCTTGCCCCAGGTTGAGGATCAGCCCTCTCAGGAGGATGATTCTGTGATCCAATAGGAGACTGTCCTGGAAGAACTTGAACCTGATCAGGTTGAGTTTCTGGGGACAGGGGGGCCCTCAAGGGCAGATCTGGGGCAGGCTCAGTTAACTTGTCCTTCTCTTGAACCCCTCAGAGAGCAGGCTGGGAATGCTCAAGGTACCCATAAAGTATATTGGGATGATGGGCTCTTTTATTCAGAGGCTAGAGACCCCAAGCCTGGTGCTGCCAGGAGGTTGGTCATACCTCTGCAATTTAGGGGCTTCCTTCTAACCTTGGCCAACGAAATTCCCCTAGCAGGACACTTAGGCCAGAACAAGACTTGGGACAGGCTTGTCCCTCACTTTCACTGGCCTCACATGTCAGAGGATACTAAGGAGTTTTGTTGCTCCTGTGACACCTGCCAAGCCAGTGGCAAATCAGGTGGCACCACAAAGGCCCCCCTTATACCACTACCTGTGGTGGTGGTGGTACCCTTTGAGAGAGTTGGGATAGACATTGTTGGACCAATGGATCCCCAAACAGCATCTGTGCACAGATTTATACTGGTGGTAGTGGATCATGCCATCAGGTATGCAGAGGCAATTCCCCTGAGGACCACAACAGCTCCTGTTGTGGCAAGGGCCCTACTTGGAGTTTTCTCCAGAGTGGGCTTTCCAAAGGAGGTACTTTCAGACAGAGGTACCAACTTCATGTCTGGATATTTGAAAGCAATGTGGAAAGAGTGTGGTGTTAACTATAAGTTCACCACACCCTGCCATCCACAATGCAATGGGCTTGTTGAAAGGTTCAACAAGACCCTAAAGGGAATAATAAAAGGGTTACCTGAAAAGCTTAGGCGAAGATGGGACATCCTTCTACCCTGCCTTCTGTTTGCTTACAGAGAGGTCCCACAAAAGGGGGTTGGCTACAGCCCTTTTGAGCTGTTGTTTGGACACCCTGTAAGGGGTCCCCTGTGTCTTGTGAAGGAAGGATGGGAGTTACCTCTCAAAAAGCCTAAACTTGACATAGTGGACTATGTACTTGGTCTCCGCTCCAGGATGGCTGAATACATGGAGAAGACTACCAAAAACCTTGAGGCCAGTCAAGAATTTCAGAAAGCTTGGCATGACCAAAAGGCTGTGCTGACTGAGTACCAGCCAGGACAGAAGGTGTGGGTGTTGGAGCCAGTGGCCCCAGCAGCCCTCCAAGACAAATGGTCTGGACCCCACACAATACTTGAGAAAAAGGGAGAGGTCACCTACTTGGTGGACCTTGGCACCCCTAGGAGCCCCCACAGGGTGCTCCATGTCAATAGATTGAAGGTATATGTGGCCAGGGCAGACATGGGCTTGCTCATGGCAACAGATGGGGACCAGGAGGAAGAGAGTGACCCTCTCCCAGACCTGTTATCCCAAATCCCTGATGATGGTTCAGTGGATGGAGAAGCCTTGTCAGGCAGCCTCTCTGACCAGCAGCAATGGGAGTGCAGACAAGTTCTGCAAGCTCACAGACATATGTTTTCTCTAACACCCAGTCAAACTAACTGGTGCACTCATGAGGTGGACACTGGTGACAGTCTGCCTGTGAAGAATTAAATCTACAGGCAACCTGACCATGTCAGGGATTGTATAAAGACTGAGGTGCAGAAAATGCTTGAACTTGGAGTGATTGAGCCATCAGAGAGCCCCTGGGCCAGCCCAGTAGTCCTTGTGCCAAAACCTCATACCCAAGATGGAAAGAGAAAAATGAGGTTATGTGTGGACTATAGAGGTCTCAATGCTGTCACTAGGACAGATGCTCACCCCATTCCAAGAGCAGATGAGCTCATTGATAGATTGGCTTCTGCCAAATTCCTGAGCACGTTTGATATGACAGCTGGCTATTGGCAAATCAGGTTAGCTGAGGAGTCCAATGCCAAAACAGCTTTCTCAGCCCATGGTGGTCATTATCAGTTTGTGGTAATGCCCTTTGGTTTGAAGAATGCACCTGCCACTTTCCAAAGATTGGTGAACCAAGTCCTTGCTGGGTTGGATGACTTTTGTGCAGCTTATCTAGATTGTATTTCTGTCTTCAGCTCCACCTGGGAGGATCACCTGATCCACCTGAAGAAGGTTTTAGAGGCCCTGCAAAAGGCAGGCCTGACTATCAAGGCCACAAAGTGCCAGATAGAGCAGAGTAAGGTTGTGTACCTGGGCCACCTGGTAGGTGAGGGTCAGGTTCAACCATTGGGGAGCAAGATCCAGGCCATACAGGACTGGGCTCCTCCAACTACCCAGACACAGGTCAGAGCCTTCTTGGGCCTGACTGGGTACTACAGAAAATTTGTAAAGAACTATGAGTCCATTGTGACACCATTAAATGATCTGACATCCAAGAAGATGCCAAAAAAGGTTCAGTGGACAGTTAGCTGTCAAAAGGCATTTGATGACCTGAAGAAGGCCATGTGCTCTGCACCTATCCTAAAGAGTACTGACTACTCCAAAGAGTTCATTGTCCAAACAGATGCTTCTGAGTTGGGGGTGGGAGCTGTGCTTTCACAACTTAATGTAGATGGTCAAGACCAGCCCATTGCTTTTATTAGCAGAAGGCTGACCCCTAGAGAGAGACGTTGGTAAGCCATTGAGAGGGAGGCCTTTGCTGTGGTTTGGGCCCGAAAGAAGTTGAGACCATACTTGTTTGGCACTCACTTCAAGATTCAGACAGACCATAAGCCCCTCTTGTGGCTAAATCAGATGAAGGGTGAAAATCCCAAACTGATCAGGTGGTCCATTTCCCTACAGGGGATGGACTTTACAGTGGAGCACAGACCAGGGACTGACCATGGCAATGCAGATGGTCTCTCCAGGTATTTCCACTTAGAACATGAAGACTTATCTGGTCAAGGTTAAGTTTAATGTCCCTGCGTTTCGGGGGGGGGGTTATGTAGGAGACTAGGGTCTGCTTTCCTATGGTCAACTCAATTTTTGGTTTTTGCTTCACTGGTTTTCGACGTAATGTGGCTGTGGGCCTGCTGTTCTCTCTCTAAATTCACATACATGTACTTTAGGTACATCACCAATTGGGTACTGGGTCACCTTATCAGCCCCTGTACAGTGTACTATAGGCACCCAGGGCATAGGTGCATCCAAGGCCTACCAGGGGCTGCAGCATATCTTTTGCCACCCCTGGCTGGCCATCCGAACAGACACAACTGGCTGATCACTCAGCTGGGGCAAGGTTGTGTAATCACCCCTTGCTTAGATATAGTATACCTATGTCTAAACCTATATCTGGACACATATGCACCTATAAGTCACTCCTATGGCAGGCCTTAACAATCCTGGAGGCAGAGTGCTTGGTTTTATGTGTGATAGTGCTCTAGCATGAGCTGAGCCTGTCTGCAGCATTCGGAACCATTTCCTTATAGCTGTTCCAGGGTATTGCCATACCATATACTCTTAAGTGCATTATAATCCTCGCGGTTATTGCTAACTTTGGTTTGGCTTTATCAAAACATGTCGTGTAAGGTGTCATACACTTTGGAATACTACCCCCTCGCCAGTCCTGGCGACTGGGGTAGCATTCCACCCTTCTAGAGGGAGAAGACATGTTACTTTACTTAAACGCGGTTAAATCTAACCAGAGCCTCAGCATCACAAAATGGATGCTACTGCCTCAGACACGGGTCTGGCCTCCTGCTGCTGACCGAAACTCTGGCAGGGGAGGCCTGGACAAAAGGTTTCCTGTCACAGGGAGGTGTTACACCACCCCAGATAGGAGATAGTGGATTGAGGCAGGCAGGGCGAGTGAAACTAGACACTGCCTGGGGGGCACAAGGCTCCCCATGCATAGACCAGTTCAAACCGGTGCTGGGGCACTCCAGCCCCAGCTCTGGCACGAAACTGGACAAAGGGAAAGGAGTGTAACCACCCCCTTCCTGGGTCCCACCCATAGGAGGTTATCCAGCCCCTTGATTTAGAATAAAGGTAGGAGCTGTACCCATAGACTTTAGATAATCCTGACTGGAACTTTGAAATGAAACTCTGGACCCTTCGACATCCCACTCGACGTGGAAGACTTAAGAATCTCCCTTGTGGTCAAGGAGTGACCACCCTGTGCAAACAGGCACCATCCAGCACCCAATGGTTTGCTTTGTTGCAGCTCCTGCCGGAGCTCGAGCGACAGAGATCAACAAGAACCAGATTCCCAGACATCCAACAGCCCGATCCACAGCCACATCAAAGCTGACACCCGTGGAGGCGACGTGAGACGTGGGACCGGCCATCTTGCAAAGACTGCGAAGTGCTGACAGTGCAGCTCCCGAGGCACCCTCGAAGCTGTGCATTGGGGTTTGAGAAGCACCAGCCCCGGGCAGCTCGTGCATGAAGATCACCCCTCCACACTTACCGAGTGCTGCGTGGGGCCCTTTTGCATTTTCCTGCTTGACGCGTCTGTCCGGTCACTTGCCCGTTGGCTAGTGGCCTCTACGACGACGAATCTTTGAAACTACTCTGCTGGTCTGGTTGCTCCAGATTGACCCTCACTCCCCTGAAAAGGAGCAGTCTCTCTGACCTTGCTGGTCTGAGTAAGAAGCGATCTTCAAATCCTGCATGGGTTGCATTTGCCAAGGCCTGTTGACTCTGATCCGGAAGCCGACACCGCCGACAGTGAGAGCTTTCGTGGAACAGTCCGTGTTCCACTCCTGGTCATCGTCGATGCCCCAAGTCCTAGTGGCAGCGGAGACAAGCTTCTCAACAACCACCTGATTGCGCCCAACATCGCCTGGTTCCTTCCTGGTTCCATCCTGGTCACTGGCTAGTGACCCAGACTCTGTCCCCTCTCCTTTCAGGTCCTCTACATCTTCGATCCACCCTTGGATCCAACCGGACTCTTCTCTCCTGGCCGCCTGCAGCATCTTCATCTCCAGGCTCCATAGAACTCCACAACGAAACCCGACACACTTTGGCACCTATGCACCCGCTTCCTGTGGGTGAGGTAACGATCAAACACTGGTGCTCCTGCAGTGGTTTACACCTCTAGTGTCCTAGTTTAAAGTGGCTAAGTTCTAGTCCAGTCAGAAGACTTCCAAAACAGTAACTTTTACGCACCATTGACTTTGCATTGGTGCATTCTGTGCTTTTAGCGCTGCACCCGAATCCTGCGGGCTACAACTGTCCTAACCACAGTTAGTCCAGTGTAGTCCCAGCGATTCCCAAGGCCCTAGGCCTTACCATTGTTCGTGACGTGGTTCTTATACCACTATTTTAATATATGGTTTAAGTGGCCACCGGGCCTATTCATAACCGTGCAACTTTTGTATGTTTAACTGTGCTTTTGTTTAAACGCTTGTGCCTCTGTCCTCATAAAGAGTACAGAGGATTATTCTAGTAATAAATACATACATTTTTTATAATTTATAACTTGTGTGGTGTCCTTTCATTTGATATTACAGGATTGCATATGGTAAAACAGCTGGTTTTACATGCCCTCTTGAGTTAAGCCTAAGACTGCTTAGGTCTATGCTACCCCTAGGTTAGCTTGTCTGTAAGGTTGACTTACAACCACCACCATAAGCTCCCCAATGCTCTCTGTCTGAGTGGAGTGATCCATAGTTTCAGGCTTCACAACACGAATGTGGTGAAGCATTGTATTGTCTGTTTGATGCACAATCCAGGAAAGGGAACACCAACTCCGGCAGGTCATTTTGCTCCCCCTACGTACCCTTTTGAGGTATTGCAAATAGATTACATTCACATGGAACGTTTTAACAATATCAAGTATGTTCTGGTGGTGGTTTGTGCCTTTTCCAGATGGATAGAGGCCTACCCCCTAAAGGACAATACTGCTTTGTCCACTGCCAAAGTCCTTTTGAAGGAATTCTTCCCGAGGTTTGGTTTGCCGCGCTTTGTCTGGAGTGACAGTGGGAGTGAATTCGTAGGCCAAATTATGCAGAAGGTGTGTGTGGGTCTTGGTATTAGACAGAAATTCCATGCGGCAAACCATCCTCAGTCAGCGGGTTTGGTAGAATGTTATAATGGCACTCTCAAGCTCAAGTTAGCAAAGATTCAGGTCAGTACAGGCCTCTCCTGGCCTGATGCCTTGCCTCTGGCACTTCTCTCAACAAGGTCGACAGTTCATTCTCGTTTAGGACTTAGTCCATATGAAATTGTTTTGGGACGCCCAGCTAATGTTTGGGGAGTCCCTCGACCAAAGAAATATTCTGATATTCCGTATCCATTGTTGGTTGATTATCTGCATGACCTCACCACTAAATTACGTGTTATTCGTCAACAGGTCCAAAACGCTTTGCCGGAGGCTTCCTTAGATCCAGGTCATTCCATCCGACCTGGTGATTTTATGTGCTTGAAGAATTTCCAGAGGAAAAGGAATCTGGAACCTCGCTGGGGGCCGCTGAGACAAGTGCTTTTAACAACGCGTACAGCTGTGAAAGTCGTGGGGAAAAAGAACTGGGTCCACGGCGTGCACTGTAAAAAGCTACCCTTGCCTTTACCCTATGACCAGCGGGTCCGAGAAGGCATAGGTGACGACGAGACTGAGAAAGTACCCAGATTTGTACCATTCAGTAGTGCACGCCTGGACTGGACAAATTCTGAAAAGGAAGACGACGACGTGTTGCAGGTAGCTGTACCGTTGCATTTGCGTCTGAACACGTCAGATCCAGAAACTCTGTTCAGGGATCAAACGATACCAGGCAAGACACAGTACAACCTGAGACCGAGGTTGACCAAGGACAATTAAATTCTGTGTTTTGTCATTTTGTTTTTTTCATTCCTTTTCCACTATCCATCAAGTTGCAGGGTCACGGTAGGAGTCTTAGGCTGTGACCTGAATAGTGACTAGGTCAACAGGACTTGCAGTGTCATAGGACGGCTAATCATCACAGCCAAGTGATTAAGGAAGATTATCGTGAGCAACGCCTTTAGAGTAATGGATAACGAAGTGGAAGGGGGTGATATTAAGATGATGAAAAGAAACCATTATAAGAAGTTACTGTTTAGTCGTTGTGGCGTAGCATTATGCATTCTAGTATGTTTATGTACTTTATTAGCATGTGTAGGATGGATTGTCCACATTATGCAGCCAACACCTGTTCCTACTTCTGTCTCTTTGATTTCCTTCACTACTATTTCCCCGCACAAATTCTATGCACTCCCAGACCATGAGCAAATGAGGAGAACAGAACATCTCAACAACTCGTTCATCCAGTTGTTACATCAGCATCAATTGGTAGTCAATACTACTGACTGTTGGGTCTGTGGGCTCATGCCCCATAATACAGAGAGAGGGATGCCGTACTTAGTTCTCCCGTTTTCCTATGAAGGTTCTGCTTGGGCTTATCTGGCTATGTTTTCTAATACATACCAGAATCAACTTCGATATCCTCCTGGTGGGTCATATAATGGTGGAGTAGATTTTAGTCACTGTCCTTTGATAAAGGGAATAGTGACTATGGCAAAGATTGCTGACATCAGTAAGATTCCCATGGATGAGAAACGAGCATATGATGGTTGGAAGGTGACTCGTTATATTACTAGCCTCACTGATAAGGTTAAGCAGAGAAGATCTTCACCAATTTGGACCATACCTCATAAAGGCAATCTGTGTTTGCAAATAAATGGCCAGAATACTAAGATCAAACAGGAAAAGAGTAATTGTTCTCATACATACGTTTATACACCCGTAGTTTCTTCACCGTTAGTACCATCTCAAGGTTCATATTTCATCTGTCACGATAGAGCCTACACATGGCTTCCCGCCTATTTCTCAGGAACATGTTATATAGCCTTTCTTCTTCCTCCGACATATACTGCTCCTGCAGACCATCATAGAAAGAGATATGGTAGAGGGGTTATTGATTCTGAAGATACAGCTGGACAAGAGGGAGGAGATTTTCTGAAAGGGGTTCTTACCTTTTGGGGTCCAATAGTTAATAGCAGAAACATCAGACGTCTAGTCCGTGTGGTCGATGCTACCATAAATGTGACTTCTGGAGCATTGAATAATTTGACAGCTGAACTTCAGGCGGATCGTCTTATGACTTTACAAAACCGAATGGTTTTAGATATTGTCCTAGCAGATAGAGGAGGAGTCTGTAAATTAATTGGGTCTAGTTGCTGTGTTTACGTTCCTGATAATGCCCCTACAGTATACCAAGCCATTTCCAAGCTACATGTCATTTCCGAGTCCATTCATCAGGACACCGGAGATTGGTCTGTGATGGGATGGTTTTGGGGACTACTGTCCACATGGGGATGGAAAGTGTTAACTTTTCTTGGAATGATTCTAGCGATCATTTTTTCCTGTTGCCTCTGTTTACAGTGTGGCCCAGCCATCTGTGGACTTTGTGCCACTGTATGCGTTCCAAAACCGGTGTCACAGAAAACAGAGAATATTAGAATGATGTTACAGCAACAACTCAATGACCTCATGACCATTGATATCGACTCAGACTAACATAAGTCCTTTGTGCTTTGCCTGAGTATGGCAAAAGGAGGGTCTGAGGTTCCGTGCTTTTCAACTCAGCTTCGTATCTAGCCGCCATTTTGTGTTCAGCCGCCATTTTGTGTTGCCTCACTCAGGCAGCAACGGCGAACAGTGTTTTTGCTCTTTCAGCTGCTACGTGTCTTGTCTGTTAAAGAGTAACCCCTTGTCCTTGTTTACGAAACTGATGTCAGGGCCTGGCCGAGTTTTCTAAATCCATGTCTAGACTGATTAATCCTTGTCTTACTCCACTGTTTGGGTCCCACCATTCTTTCTTGCTTTATCTTATTTGAGTGGCCTTTGCTATTCTCTTTGTGTATTCTCTTGTTACATAAACTATCCTTTGAAGCATACGACCATGTTCTACCACCTGCAAATTGAATTACGGGCACTAGTGTTGATTAACTTGAGGGGAGGAGAGCACACGGGGTCTGAAAGGAGGGCGTGTTTTGGATACTCGATAGCTTGTTTTCGAACTATTCCTATTCGTTGGTTTTGTATGTTTTCGGACTGAGCATTGTAAACATATGAACTATAAGAGATTGTAAGACACAGAGTTAAGTGGCAGTCTCCTAAGAACTTACCTTTTGTTGTACTTCTTGGACAACTGTGCTTGACTGCAGCTAATAAATCTGATTTTCTACGCCTAACAGAGTGTCTTGTGTCTCTGTCTGACAAGGCAGGTGAACCCGGAGATATTAGGCGTGCCCTGCGCTGCTCGGCCCATAAGGCCCGGTTCTCCACAATTGTTGAGAAAAAGGGAGAGGTCACCTACTTGGTGGGCCTTGGCACCCCTAGGAGCCCCCACGGGGTGCTCCATGTCAACAGACTCAAGGCATATGTTGACAGGGCAGACATGGGCTTGCTCATGGCTACAGATGAGGGACAGGAGGAAGAGAGCGAACCTCTCCTAGACCTGTTGACTCAGAACCCTGATGATGGTTCGGTTGATGGTGTGGCCTTGGCAGGCAGCCTCACTGACCAGCAGCAACAGGACTGCAGACAAGTTCTACAGGCCTTTAGACATATGTTTTCATTGACACCTAGTCAGACTAACTGGTGCACCCATGAGGTGGACACTGGTGACAGTCTGCCTGTGAAGAGTAAGATCTACAACCAACCTGACCATGTCAGGGACTGTAGAAAGACTGAGGTGCAGAAAATGCTTGAGTTGGGAGTAAGTGAGCCATCAGAGAGCCCCTGGGCCAGCCCAGGAGTCCTTGTACCAAAACCTCACACCCAAGATGGTAAGAGAGAGATGAGGTTCTGTGTGGACTATAGAGTTCTCAATGCTGTCACTAGGACAGATGCTCACCCAATTCCAAGAGCAGATGAGCTCATTGATAGATTGGCTTCTGCCAAGTTTCTGAGCACATTTGATTTGACAGCTAGCTATTGGCAAATCAGGTTAGCTGAGGATGACAAGGCCAAAACTGCTTTCTCAACCCCAGGAGGTCATTATCAATTTAATTTGTGGTAATGCCCTTTGGCTTGAAGAATGCACCTGCCACTTTCCAAAGGTTGGTGAACCAAGTCCTCACTGGGTTGGATGACTTTTGTGCAGCTTATCTTGATGATATTGCTGTCTTCAACTCCACCTGGGAGGATCACCTGATCCACCCGAAGAAGGTTTTAGAGGCCCTGCAAAAGGCAGGCCTAACTATCAAGGCCACAAAGTGCCAGATAGGGCAGAGTAAGGTTGTGTACCTGGGCCACCTTGTAGGTGGGGGTCAGGTTCAACCATTGCAGAGTAAGATCCAGACCATCAAGGACTGGGCTCCTCCAACCACCCAGACACAGGTCAGAGCTTTCTTGGGCCTGTCTGGGTACTACAGAAAGTTTGTTAAGAACTATGGGTCCATTGTGACACCACTTAATGACTTGACTTCTAAGAAGATGCCAAAAAAGGTTCAGTGGACAGTTAGCTGTCAAAAGGCATTTGAAGACCTGAAGAAGGCCATGTGCTCTGCACCTATCTTAAAGAGTCCTGACTACTCCAAAGAGTTTATTGTCCAAACAGATGCTTCTGAGTTGGGGCTGGGAGCTGTGCTTTCACAACTTAATGTAGATGGTCAATGTGAGAAATTGGCCTGGTATATGATGTTCACTATTCTAGTGAGCACCTTGCACCAGTCCAAACAACCCTTATGGTGATGGTTGTAAAGTCAACCTTATAGACCAGCTATCCTAGGGGTAGCATGGACAAAAGCAGTCATAGGCTAAACTCAAGAGGGCATAAGAAGTCAGCTGTTTTACCATATGCAAACCTTTTAATGGTAAGGTACGGTAAGGTAAGTATACTTGTAAAGCGCACTGTTACTCCATCTCGGATTGACCTGGCGCTGTATACCGCTGGGGAACTCGTCCTGGCTTTCCCTGTGAGATGGTCCCTCCTGGGCACCTCCAAGGTGAAGCCAGGCATCCCCGGCGTTGATGGGCCCGTTGTGGAGATTAAGCAAGCTATTGCCCAGAGTTGCAGAGTGGGACCCATGGTTAGCGTAGGCACCTCGGCGGGAATTATCGAGTCCGCGGACATTGACCCAAGACCCTGCCACGTCGGTAATTGAACCCTGGTCCCGGGCCAATCTCTGCTTCAGGGTCTGCCACCTCTAACCAGTGAGCCACACTTCTCCCATGAATACCAAATGAAAGGACACCACGCAGGTTATATATTCAAAATATATATGTATTTATTTCTAAAACAACCCTCTGAACTCTTTATGAGAACAGGAGCACAAGCGCATAACAAGTAACTTCATATAACATACAAAAGTTGCACAAATATGGATAGGCCCTGGTGGCCCGCTAAACCATATACTAAAATAGTGGTATAAGAACCACGTCACGAACAATGGTAAGGCCTAGGGCCTTGGGAATCGCTAGGACTACACTGGACTAACAGTTGTTAGGAAGCAGGAGGCCCACGGGATGCGGGTGCAGTGTCTAAATGCACACGCGTGCACACTTGCGTTACCTCACCCACAGGAAGCGGGTGCATAGGTCCCAAAGTGTGTCGGGTTTCGTCATGGAGTTCTATGGAGCTGTAGGAGAGTCGGGTCTGCTTTCCTATGGTCACCCCAATCTTTGCTTTTTGCTTCACGGGTTTTCGACTTAATGTGGCTGTGGGCCTGCTAATCAGACCCACAGCCTGCTGTTCTCTCTCTAAATTCATATCCATGTACTATAGGTACATCACCAATTTGGTACTGGACACCTTATCAGCCCCTGTACAGTGCACTATAGGTGCCCAGGGCATAGGTGCATCCAAGGCCTACCAGGGGCTGCAGCATATCTTTTGCCACCGCTGGATGGCCATTCAAATCGACACAACTGGCTGTTCACACAACTGGGGTAAGGTGGTGTACTCACCCCTTGCTTAGATATAGTATACCTATGTCTAAACCTATATCTGGACACATATGCATCTATAAGTCACTCCTATGGCAGGCCTTAACAATCCTGGAGGCAGAGTGCTTGGTTTTATGTGAGATGGTGCTCTATCATGAGCTGAGCCTGTCTGCAGAGTTTGGAACCATTTCCTTACTGCTGTTCCAGGGTATTGCCATACCATATACTCTTAAGTGCATTATAATCCTCGCGGTTATTGCTAACTTTGGTTTGGCTTTATCAAAACATGTCGTGTAAGGTGTCATACACTTTGGAATACTACCCCCTCGCCAGTTCTGGCGACGGAGGTAGCATTCCACTCTTCTAGAGGGAGAGCACATGTTACTTTACTTAAAATGCGGTTAATCCTAACCAGAGCCTCAGCATCACAAAATGGATGCTGCTGCCCCGACACAAGTCTGACCTCCTGCTGCTGACCGAAACCTGGCAGGGGAGGCCTGGACAAAGAGTTTTCATGTCACAGGGAGGTGCTACACCACCCCAGACAGGAGATAGTGGATTGGAGCAGGGAGGGTTGAAAGAAACTAGACACTGCCTGGGGCACACAAGGTGTCCCATGCAAAATCCAGTCAAACCGGTTCTGGGGCACTCCAGCCCCAGCTCTGGCGCAAAACTGGACAAAGGGAAAGGGGTGTAACCATCCCCTTCCTGGGTCCCACCCATAGGAGGGACCTAGCAGGTAATCCAGCCGCTTGATTTGGAATAAAGGTAGGAGCTGTGCCCATGCACCTCAGATTATCCTGACTGAAACTTATGAAACAAAACTCTGGACCCTTCGACATCCTACTCGACGTAGAAGACTGAAGAATCTCCCTTGTGGTGAAGGAGTGACCACCCTGTGCAAACAGGCACCATCCAGCGCCCAACGGTTTGCTTTGTTGCAGTTAACGCCGGAACTCGAGCAATAGAGATCAACAAGACCCAGCTTCCCTGACTTCCAGCAGTCCGATCCACAGTCCCAGCGAATCTGAGACCCGTGGAGGCGACGTGAAGCGTGGAGCTGGCCATCTTGGAAAAACTACGAAGTGCTGACCGCGCAGCTCCCGAGGCTCCCACGAAGCTGTGCATTGGGGTTTGAGAATCCACTGCCCCGAGCAGCTTTTGCACTGAAGATCTCCTGTCCACACTCACAGAGTACTGTGTGGGGCCCTTTTGCATTTTTCTGCTTGACGCGTTGGTCCGGTCACTTGCCCGTTGGCTAGTGGCCCCAGTACCGATGAACCTTTGAATTTGCTCTGCTAGTCTGGTTGCTCCAGACTGGCCCTCGCTCCCCTGAAAAGGAGCAACCGATATGACCTTGCTGATCTGATCAAGAAGCGATCTTTCAATCCTGCGTGAGTTGCACTTGCCAAGGCTTGTTAACTCCGATCCAGAAGCCGACACCGCCAACAGCGAGAGCCTTCGTGGGACAGCTCGTGATTCACTCCAGGTCATCCTCGGTGCCCCAGAGTCCATGTGGCAGCAGAGACAAGCTTCGCAACAAGCACCTGATTGCGCCCAACATCGCCTGGTTCCTTCCTGGTTCCATCCTGGTCACTGGCTAGTGACCCAGACTCTGTCCCCTCTGCTTTCAGGTACTCTACATCTTTGATCCACCCTTGGATCCAACCGGACTCTTCTCTCCTGGCCGCCTGCAGCATCTTCATCTCCAGGATCCATAGATCTACACGACGAAACCGACACACTTTGGCACCTATGCACCCGCTTCCTGTGGGTGAGGTAACAATCTAACACTGGTGCTCCTGTAGTGGTTTACACCTCTAGTGCCTAAGTTTAAAGTGTGGTAATTCTATTCCAGTCGAAAGACTCTTAAACTGTAACTCGATAACTTTTACGCACCATTGACTTTGCATTGGTGCATGCGTGTGCTTTTAGCGCTGCACCCGAGTCCCGCGGGCTACTCCCGTCCTAACTGCTGTTAGTCCAGTGTAGTCCCAGCGATTCCCAAGGCCCCAGGCCTTACCACTGTTCGTAAAGTGGTACTTATACCACTTTTTTGATATATGGTTTGAGTGGCCACCGGCCTCATCCATAAACTTGCAACTTTCGTATGTAAAACTGTGCTTTGGTTTAAACGCTTGTGCTTCTATACTCATAAAGAGTACAGGGGATTATTCTAGTAATAAATACATATATTTTTATAATATATAACTTGTGTGGTGTCCTTTCATTTGATATTACAGGATTGCATATGGTAAAACAGCTGGCTTCACATGCCCTCTTGAGTTTAGCCTGAAGGCTGCTTAGTCCATGCTACCACTAGGATAGCTTGTCTATAAGGTTGACTTACAATCACCACCATAAGGGATTGTTTGGACAGATACAAGGTGCCCCCAGAATTGGAGACATCATACATCAGGCCAACTTCTCACATCAGTGTGCAGCGGTTGGGATTTGAGCTTGCTGTTGTTTTACCATTGTAATCTTTTTCATCAAATTGAAAGATCACATTAAGTACCATAGGTACATATAAACAAAGCTTACATATTTAAGTTCTACTGAACTTAGTAGTTGTAGATTAAAGGGCTTAGCACACCCTGCCTACAACTCACTTGCAAGGTACAGTAGGAAAACACTTAGTGTAGGTAAGTGCATCACTTACACCTCTCTAGAGTCATGCCTGGCACAGGTGAGCAACCCATTGCTCTGCCTGTGGAAGGTGACCTTACCAAGGCACCCTCCAGCTATGACAAACACAGCCACAAAGACTTGAGTGCCTTGTGCACTGCAAGGAGGCTGAAAAAGGGTCACAACCCTACCATTCCTGTCCTGATAGCCATCCTGGAGAAGGATGATCTTGAGAAAGCTAGTGCAGTTCCCTCAGGGTCAGGAGAAGGAGTGAATCCCCCAGATATTGAGAATACCACCCCAGAAGCAGAAGATGAGGTGGTAGACCCTGAATCAGAAGGTGAAGAATCAGATCATGTTCAAGGGGATAACTGGGTACCATTTGGGAGGCTTAGCCAGATCAACTTGGACCTACATATAAATGGAGAGGGCCAGGACCTCCCCAGATTACATAACAGAATACTCCCAGGCAATAGAAGGGAGAGATCTCCTTCCAGGGAACCTCACCTTTCTAGTGCCTCAAGGGAATCTCAAAGGGGAATGACTTCCCCCCAGAGAAAAGAGCATAAGGCCAGGATGAGAGCTGTCAAACTCCAGATAAAGAGGGAAGAGATAGCCCTGGCCCAAGCTAAACTTGCTTTAGCAAGGGAACAAAGACTTTGTGGGGAGATACCCACTGGTGGAAGCATAATTCCTAAAGAGAAAGACAGGTCATATGATAATAGAAACCTGACAAAGATTGTGCCCTCCTACAAGGAAGGGGATGACATCCACAAATGGATGACTGCTCTGGAGAGAGCCTGCATGGTACAGCAGGTTCCTCAAGAACAGTGGGCATCTATCTTATGGTACTCCTTTTATGAGAAAGGGAGAGACAAGCTCCTCACTGTTAGACCTGAGGATGCTAAAAACTACTCTGTCCTGAAGAGTGCTCCTATTGATCGGTTTGGCCTAACCACTGAGCAATACAGGTTGTTGTTCAGAGATACCCAAAAAGCTCAGACTCAGGACTGGACTGTTTTTATTGATTGTGCCACTAAGGCTCTGGAGGGTTGGCTGCAGGGAAGTAAAGTCTCAGACTATACAGGATTGTACAATCTTATAATGAGAGAGCAGATCCTTAATAACTGTCAGAACCAGCTATTGCATCAACACCTTATTGACTCAGATCTGACCTCTCCCCAAGAATTGGGAAAGAAGGCAGACAAGTGGGTCAGAACAAGGGTTAAGCAGAAACCCCAGAACCATGGAGGTGATCAAAAGAAGGCAGACCAGAAGGGTGGCGATAAGAAAGAAAAAGAAAAAGACCAGAAGCAGGCCCCCAAAATAATTCTAATAAGGAGGGGGGTTCCCAGAATGGAAACAAGAAGAATGATGGCCCAAAGAAACCTTGGTGCAATAACTGTAAGTCCACTTCTCACTGGGGAAGTGAGTGCACTAAGAAAAATCCAGTACCTGCCACTGCAGCCCCTAAGGCACCTGCACCCACTAGTACAGTTAGCAGTGGTAGTACACAACCCAAGGGATTAGTGGGGTTAACCCTCGGTACTGAGATGGAGTCTGGCCTAGTCAGAATCCCTACTCAGGCAGTTCTGCTATATGATGTGGACATATCAGTGACCACTCCTATGAGTCCCAATACGTTGGGCAAATATAGGCAGACACCTTTAATCAATGAGGAACTGGCTCAGGCCTACAGGGACACATGTGCCAGTGTCACTATGGTGACACCTAACTTTGTGGACCCTGGACAAATCATACTAGGTGAGAACTACCTAATGACCAATGCTAGCAATGCCACTACTACACATAGGGTGACTGTTGTTAAATTCTCCTGGGGAGGGGTAACTGGCCTCAAGAAAGTTGTTGTGAGTGCAGACCTCCCAGTTGACTGTCTTTTGGGCAATGATCTTGAGGAATCCTTATGGTCAGAAGTGGAGTATAGGACTCATGCAGAAATGCTAGGGATTTCAGCACATGTCCTTGCTGTAACCGGGTCCCAGGCCAAGAAGTGCCTACCTGAACCTGTGGTGGATCTTGGAACAATAGACCAACCACAACCCAAGAGGAAGAGCAAGAGGGCTAAGGCAGTGCCTTCCCACTTGCCCCAGGTTGAGGATCAGACCTCACAGGAGGATGATTCTGTGATCCAAGAGGAGACTGTCCTGGAAGAACTTGAACCTGATCAGGTTGAGTTTCTGGGGACAGGGGGACCCTCAAGGGCAGACCTGGGGCAGGCTCAGTTAACTTGCATTTCTCTTGAATCCCTCAGACAGCAGGCTGCTGCTGAGGCTGCTGGGAATGTTCAAGGTACCCATAGAGTGTATTGGGATGATGGGCTCCTTTATTCAGAGGCTAGAGACCCCAAGCCTGGTGCTACCAGGAGGTTGGTTATACCTCTGCAATTTAGGGGCTTCCTTCTCACCTTGGCCCATGATATTCCTCTTGCAGGACACTTAGGCCAGAACAAGACTTGGGACAGGCTTGTCCGTCACTTTCACTGGCCTCACATGTCAGAAGATACCAAGGAGTTTTGTCGCTCCTGTGACACCTGCCAAGCCAGTGGCAAATCAGATGGCACCACAAAGGCCCCCCTTATACCTCTACCTGTGGTGGGGGTGCCCTTAGAGAGAGTTGGGATAGATATTATTGGTCCAATGGATCCCCCAACAGCATCTGGGCACAGATTTATCCTGGTGGTAGTGGATCATGCCACCGGGTACCCAGAGGCAATTCCCCTGAGGACCACAACAGCTCCTGTTGTGGCAAGGGCCCTACTTGGAGTATTCTACAGAGTGGGCTTTCCAAAGGAGGTCCTTTCAGACAGAGGTACCAACTTTATGTCTGGATACTTAAAAGCAATGTGGAAAGAGTGTGGAGTAAACTATAAGTTTACTACACCCTACCATCCACAGTGCAATGGGCTTGTTAAAAGGTTCAACAAGACCCTAAAGGGAATGATAAAAGGGTTACCTGAAAAGCTTAGGCGAAGATGGGACATCCTTTTACCCTGCCTGCTCTTTGCTTACAGAGAGGTCCCACAGAAGGGCGTTGGCTACAGCCCTTTTGAACTGTTGTTTGGACACCCTGTGAGGGGACCATTGTGTCTTGTGAAGGAAGGATGGGAGTTACCTCTCATAAAGCCTAAACTTTATATTGTGGACTATGTACTTGGTCTCCGCTCCAGGATGGCTGAGTACATGGAGAGAGCAACCAATACCCTGGAGGCCAGCCAAGAATTACAGAAAGCTTGGCATGACCAAAAGGCTGTTCTGACTGAGTACCAGCCAGGGCAGAAGGTGTGAGTGTTGGAGCCAGTGGCCCCAGCAGCTCTCCAAGACAAATGGTCTGGACCCCACACCATACTCGAGAAAAAGGGAGAGGTCACCTACTTGGTGGACCTTGGCACCCCTAGGAGCCCCCACAGGGTGCTCCATGTAAACCGATTGAAAGCATATGTAGACAGGGCAGACATGGGTTTACTCATGGCTACATATGGGGACCAGGAGGAAGAGAGTGACCCTTTCCCAGACCTGTTATCCCAACACCCTGATGATGGCTTAGTGGAAGGTGTAGCCTTGGCAGGCAGCCTCACTGACCAGCAGCAATGGGACTGCAGACAAGTGTTGCAGGCTCATAGACATATGTTTTCTCTTACACCCAGTCAAACTAACTGGTGCACCCATGAGGTGGACACTGGTGACAGTCTGCCTGTGAAGAACAAAATCTACAGGCAACCTGACCATGTCAGGGATTGTATAAAGGCTGAGGTGCAGAAAATGCTTGAACTTGGAGTTATTGAGCCATCAGAGAGCCCCTGGGCCAGCCCAGTAGTCCTTGTGCCAACACCTCATACCAAAGATGGAAAGAGAGAAATGAGATTTTGTGTGGACTATAGAGGTCTCAATGCTGTCACTAGGACAGATGCTCATCCTATTCCAAGGGCAGATGAGCTCATAGATAAGTTGGCTTCTGCCAAATTTCTGAGCACATTTGATCTTACAGCTGGTTATTGGCAAAACAGGTTAGCTGAGGAGTCCAAGGCCAAAACAGCATTCTCAACCCCCAGTGGACATTATCAGTTTGTGGTAATGCCCTTTGGTTTGAAGAATGCACCTGCCACCTTCCAAAGGTTGGTGAATCAAGTCCTTGCTGGGTTGGATGACTTTTGTGCAGCATATCTAGATGATATTGCTGTCTTCAGCTCTACCTGGAGGGATCACCTGATCCATCTGAAGAAGGTTCTGGAGGCCCTGCAAAAGGCAGGCCTGACTATCAAGGCTACCAAGTGCCAGATAGGGCAGAGCAAGGTTGTGTACCTGGGCCACCTAGTAGGTGGGGGTCAGGTTCAACCATTGGAGAGCAAGATACAGGCCATACAGGACTGGGCTCCTCCAACTACCTAGAAACAAGTCAGGGCCTTCTTGGGCCTGACTGGGTATTACAGGAAATCTGTGAAGAACTATGGGTCCATTGTGACACCATTGAATGATCTGACATCCAAGAAGATGCCTAAAAATGTTCAGTGGACAGTTAGCTGTCAAAAGGCATTTGATGACCTGAAGAAGGCCATGTGCTCTGCACCTATCCTGAAGAGTCCTGACTACTCCAAACAGTTCATTGTCCAGACAGATGCTTCTGAGTTGGGGGTGGGAGCTGTGCTTTCACAACTTAATGTAGATGGTCAAGACCAGCCCATTGCTTTTATTAGCAGAAGGCTGACCCCTAGTGAGAAACATTGGTCAGCCATTGAGAGGGAGGCCTTTGCTGTGGTATGGGCCCTGAAGAAGTCGAGACCATACTTGTTTGGCACTCACTTCCTAATTCAGACAGACCATAAGCCCCTCTTGTGGCTTAATCAGATGAAGGGTGAAAACCCCAAACTGCTCAGGTGGTCCATTTCCCTACAGGGGATGGACTTTACCGTGGAGCACAGACCAGGGATTGACCATGGCAATGCAGATGGTCTCTCCAGGTACTTCCACTTAGAACATGAAGACTTATCTGGACAAGGTTACGTTTAATGTCCCTGCGTTTGGGGGGAGGGTATGTAGGAGAGTAGGGTTGTCATGTATTCCTATAGGTTCTGAATCGATCCCCCTATTCCTGACCCTATTCTGGTTAAACTAACTATCAAGTTAACTAACAGTCAGCCCATGAGGCAAGAACAGCCCCCATGATGCAGATACCGTTATCTGACGCAGTCACACTACGGCACAGGAACGTGTTATCTGATTAGGTCATAACGCTTGAGATCTAATTAGACAAGCGACATTCCTCCAGCCCCTGATAAGGCATACGACGTTCTCATAACAAATCAAACCTATGACAACCTGGAAAATCTGTGCGGCCATTGTTTTGATTTCACAGAGAACTTTAGTAAAGAATGTGCTAACGAGCAAGTCGTATGACATCTTTATTGACGTATCTATGTCCATCCTTACGTCAATCTCGGCACCTTTAAGGTATAAATATTGCCGATCTTGCCCTATGCAGACACACGCGTGGTGACAAGACGGAGCAGCCATACTTGCCGAAGCCGAGAGCAGAAGCAGACCCCGCTGGCGCAGCCCCGCCTTCCTGACGCGCTGAGAGACGCGCTGCTATCTCAAGCCGAGAGACCCAGCACCGGCGTTTCTGGGCAGCCCTCGCAGGCAGCCTGGAATATCGAGAGCAGAGAAAGAGATACCATTCCTCATTCATCCTAACTTCCAGGTACAGAACTGAATAACCCCTCACAGAGAATTCTTTAGTTATTCACTTGGCAAAAACAAACTTAACTTAAACTGTAACTTTCTATTCCCGCCCACGCATTAGACTTAGGTCAGGTACACGGGGTAGGCGTATTTAGAAACACCAGTTGAGTACGTTTAGTCAAATGTATATGTGTATGTAAATATATTTTAATCATTTTAAACATCATATGGCTCAGAAACCATATCAATGTTTTTACAGTATTATTTTATACTATTGCTTTTAATGTATGCACTTTACTTAACTATAAGTATTGCAATAATATCGATCCATTTCTCTTGTACGAGAAAAGAGACTGATCAATAAATAACACCTTTTTATTGAACACGCCCATCTCTTCCTTTTCTCTACAATCTGATGAGACTAAGAATGCACGTACTGACTGAGTAAAATAATTGCCTTGTGCTCACACGACTCTCGAGATTGACTCTTGATTAGGGGAGAGCAAAGTTGTCATGTTCTATGGTTGTCAGAAACTAAATCCATTCTTGTCTAATCAGGGAAGTTAATTCCTCCTTGAACATTCGAGAAAGTTTCTAGCGAACTCTGAGCTACGCTGGCAAACCCAAAAATTAAGTCTAGTATCGACAGTAGTAGACCTAGTTAACGTCTGGTCTAGGCCTTTACTGCTGTAGGTATTATTCCAATGCGCAGAGCCTATTGGGAAAATAGGAGCTACACTACATGGCGCCCAACGCGTTTGGAAAGGGTGATAAAACTAACGTAAGACATTTAGAGTAACTCAGTCGCGCTTTCTCACTCAGACCCCTTTTTCCATTATACTCCAAAGACGTCTGGAGTGGGTGAAAGGTAATATCCTCCAAAACCTCGCAGGAGGGAACTCCTATGTATGGTTCTTGGTATAGTCAACGTTGAAGGATAAAAACATTCCCAAAATATTGTGCATCTAATCTCTGTTTCCATAAAGAAACCTGATCTGCAAACAAACATAATACCATCCTGTCTGTAAAATGGCAGAGAGTGATGATGAAAGAGAGGCAGTTAGATTAGCAACTGAACTCGCAGATGCTGATGCTACCATGCAAGCAGCAGACCCGAATATAACACTCATTCCGGTCATTAAAAGGAGATCTATAACCTTAAAACTTATAGAAAATGGACTGACACCTAGAGGTGGCACAGTCATATTCGTAATCGAGGCACACGAATATCGGCAGACAGAGGTATACTATTCATGGATACATTTTCCAGCAGCAAATGATGTAACAAAGTACTTCCACTATTACAAAGTAGAGGAACCTCCTGAAACGTACACTCCTTTCGAGGAGGTGGAAGTACCACTCAAATTCCAAGAGCATTTGCTCTTATTTGATGGCGCCCTAATACATAACAATCACATTACAAGGCTCGGTCCTTTAGGAAGACCAGGAGCAACGTGGCCGGTCTTAGCCGGATACACACCACATCCAGACATCGAAAGAATGCCTGCAGCAGAGCTGTTAATACAGCTAAAACAACTACTAAAAATTCATAGACAATTAGTTCAGTATGTAATGCGGACTTCAACAATTCAGCCAGCGATTAAACTTCCACAGCTGACCCCTCACCAGGGGAACACAAATAAAATTACACCACAGAACATCCAATCCTGCCTAGGTAAAGTTCCAGCTAAACGGGAACAGATACCATTCTGGTTGGCACAGAAAATTACCCAAATAAAGGCGGTGTTTCCTGACACCACCCCATTAGAAAAACACAGGATTCTGACTATATGTCTCCCAATGGGAATCGCACCACACATTGAGGACTGTGACACTTGGGGTACAGTCTTTGCTTCCATCTACACAAAAACGCACGGTGTTCCATCCATTTCGGTAATACCAGATGTGCTAAAACAAATTCAAGATGAATACGGTCCAGAACCTGCTTTAACTCTTGGTATGAAATTACTAAAAGACTTCAAGCAGGTCTCGGCTATATTATTAGCCAACATAAAAGGTGAGGCAGCAAACGTGGCAATCCGCCAGAGGTTAAAAGAGACAGATATAGCAGACCAACCAGCTGAAATTGCCAGAATCATAGGAAAATCCTATGAAGAACTAGGCAGAGATAGTCTAGGTGGAATACCAGTAAAACCGCAACTGACTACAAGTCCAGAAAAAATATTTTTTAATAATAATTCACCAAAAAAGAACTGGGATGGAAACAAACAATCCAATCCTAAAGAAAAGAAATTCCAGTCCCGAGGGAGGTCTCCCAGGCGAAGAGAGAAATCTCCAAACCAAAGACAGAGGTCACCGCAGAGTGACCCCTCTGGGAATAGATATAACCTTAGAAATAGGGATAATATTAAAAAACCTGATAGATATCAAGACATTGATACACGTCCCTCTCAATCTTTTCAGACTTCCTCGCAGAAATCGGAAAGAAGAGGACGATCAGAAGAGCACGCCAAGTCCAAAGACAAGGAACCTGCTCAGCTAAAAAAGAAATTACAATTTCCAAAAAAGAAGGTAGCCAGTATCAAGGTAGTTAAAAATGCCGAGAATACTGAGGACACAACTGAAAAACGGAGAATGGGCTCAGACAATGCTAGACAGCGCAGCAGAGGTGAGCATAGCTCGCAAAGTCCTTATGAATCATCTGGAGACAGTGGACACGAATGAATACCTTCAAGTGGAAACTGCAGACACCAGAGTTAGCAAGCCCCACAAGATATACGAGATAACATTACGTATAGAGGGAGATAAGACTAGGAAAATAAGGGGACTATTTTGGGATAACCTCTCAAAGGGTTATGACATCCTTCTAGCTGAAAAAGACTGGCCACCAGAGTTTGTCAGGGAGTGCCCTCATGGCGAAGAAGTAATTATGCCTGCCTTCTCGAATCAAATCCCGATTCATAAAAAATACACACTTGCTAGAAAGTGGGCAGTGGCCTTAGCACCTGCTTTATATAAAAATCATGTAGGATGGGATGAGGACTCCCCTCCTCACAAAATCCAGTTAAAATCACAACCTACTGCACAAAGGCAGTACCCAATTAAGCAAGAAGCTAAAAAACTGGTAAATGAAATACTAGATCAGCTAGAATACCAGGGGGTGATTGAAACTTGCACCTCACAAATGAACAATCCTTTGTTTCCGGTCTCCAAACCAGACAATTCATATCGTCTAGTTTTGGATTACCGACACCTTAACACATGTTGCAAAACCTTTGCAGTGCAAAACTCACACAGTGCTGCACTAATGAATAACATAGTGCGCAAAAAATACAAAACAACCTTGGACATCTCCAATGGATTCTTTTGTCAAAACATAGCACCAGAGAGCAGATCTTTAACTGCATTCTCAGTAAATGGCACTCAAAAGCAATTCTGTCGGTTAGCCCAGGGGTACAAGAACAGCCCGGGGGTATTCTCAGCGAGAGTAACAGAATTACTACAACTATATGATGATGAAGCATTATCTTATGTCGATGACATTTACTTAACAGATGATGACTTGGAGACTCACTTGAAAAGGGTGAACACCATAATACTTGGGTTCGCTGCAGAGGGTTACAAATTCAACTTTAAAAAATCCAGAATTGCCCATCTGACGGTCCTATTCTTAGGATATGAGTTATCAAGTGAAGGCAAAAGCTTGGCTGACAATTTCCTAGAGAAATGTGCCGTAATCCAAGCTCCTAAAACACTAAAAAACCTACAGTCAATTCTAGGCTTCCTAAATTTCGGAAGAACATACATTGCAAATTACGCAGAAAGGGTCAAACCCCTTTATGATCTAATTAAACCAGACTTTAAAAGATCCAATTGGACTCAAACACACACAGAAATTTTGAGATCCTTACAAACAGACATGCTAATTAAAACAAAATTAGAAACACGTGATAACACACGCAATCTTGTGATTCGAGTCATCCCAGGGAGATGCGGATTCACATACCTGACTTCTAATGAAGGAGAAAAGGTACCAATTGCATTCAAATCACACTTGTACACAGAAGCTGAACAGAAATTCAGTAATACAGAAAAAATCATTCGTGCAGTTCAAACCGCAATAGCTAGAGAAAAAGACTTAGCTGACGGTAGACATATCACAGTCAGAACAGCAGAATCAGCCTTTGAGGCATTAACAACACCGTGTAATTTACCAACAACAACATTGAATCCGGAATGGATACAATGGGTGAATTCAATCACAACGGACAAAGTATACTACTACTTTGATCCAGAACTAGAAGAATTAAAAAATCTAAAATATGAAAAGACGTATCCTCTGCCAATCGACATTCTGCCTCTACGACATTATGCCTGTGTATCTATACAGACGGACATGCTCAACCCTCCGTTTGGGGAGAACAAGCATACAACCCCACATGTGATATTACAAAAGAAGTGTGGCGCGGAGGTAAACTAAGACCTCTATTAACAAAATCACACTCAGTAGAAACTAATTCAGAACTACAAACTGAAATAATAGCATTAAAAATGGCGCTAGATAATGCGTCAGATTCATATTACTGCGTCAAAGCATATAACAAGGATTTGCAGACATGGATTCAGAACGGTTACAAAGATGACACAGATGCACCAATAAAGCAGAAACTGCTCTGGGAACAAGTAGCTCTTTTGAAAAAAGAACTACCAAAGACTCACGTGACACACTCACTGAGTCATCAGCGTGATGGCGTTCACGTTGTGGGGAATTCATTGGCTGAAGCAGCCGCAGCCGCAGCGGCAGCCACTAAACCGGCTCCCGTAGATCGAAAAAAGCGTACATTAAAATACATTGACGGTGAAACGATGCTGGCGGTGAAAACGTCATCAAAAGGCGACTGCTCAGCGTTACCGATCAACTATCCACTCAATTATACATACATAATCGATGCGAACTCCGTCCCTTTTGCTCGAATCCCTGGAGTGGGGGATAGAGTAATTCCAAACATGGACAGGAGAAACTTGTTAATCGCAGACGCACACATGGGTGAGGGTCTCAGACACCTTAAATTAAAAGATTCTCTGGAAGAATTACAATCACGGTACTGGTGGCCAGGCATGAGCCTGCATTACACCATGTTTGTAAAAAACTGCCCAAACTGCAACAGAGATCGCAGTGGGGAGAGAAACAGTTTAATACCTCGTCGTATCAAGGCAGATAATATTACCAGCAAAAAGAATGGCTTGCGATTAACATATACAGGCTAGTTTCCACTTATAATGTAGATCACCAGCACTCGGCTGACGTCCGGACTATTATACAAGATTTGCGAGTCTAAATGGCATATACGCTAAGAGCATGTTACGTTCGACCATTGTTTTCACTCTGGCACACCAGCCTGGGGGGAAACATGGCCAAATGAGCACAGCCCAGCGGGAATCTTCTCACTTCCTTCCTGAGGGTACTGGATGGTGTAAAGAAAAAACCAAGGCAGAAAGCAATCTATAATGGAAAGGATATTAGGTTCGGGAGCTGGGTGGGTCAAACATCTAATAAGTGTCCAACGTAGTCTAAATAACTTGCCAAGAAATTCTCTGAAGGGATTCAGTCCGTACGAATTATTATTTGGAACTAGGATGTTGATCTCTGACCTTGATAGTCAGACTTCAGTGGTTAAAGAAAAAAGCTTTGATGTCAAAGACCGTTTGGCTATTTTGCAGGACTTAAACAAAACAAGAAAAGACCTGAGCAACATACAGTTGAAACAACAGCCAACGACCACTGAAGAATCACCACCTGTCCCAGCAAGACCTGTCTGGATTCCAAAAGTCGGGGATCTAGTCAGGGAAAAGATCGCGGTAAAGAAGGAATTTGGGCCTTCCTACAGAAAAGCAGTTCCTGTCTTGTCTGTCAACGGGACAAGATCAGTTGTACTACCGCCACTTGCTGGTAAAAAGGAGAACCGAGTTGTATCCATCGACCTGGTAAAACCACAACATGTGGCCGATAACAAACAGTAGGCCAAGTGGACTCCCAATAAGTAGCAGAACACCAAGGTTTGCTACCAGCACAGAGGTCCTAACAAAAAGGCTCATCACATTCGAAACGCCTAAGGAAGAACAAGAAGGACTATGCAACAATGCAATAGAACTCAGACCTCTTAAAACCCAAATAAAGACATTTAGCAGAGACACACCAATCTATACTGAAGTACCAAGTGAAAATGCAAAAAACAGTAATCCTGAACCAATTGGAACAATTGACAGAACTGCATCCGGTTACTTCATCAACTTCGATGATTCCTCTGACGGCTTCAGTGAATCAAAGACACAGCCATCATCAAAATCCTTTAAAGACAAAGCTAAGGAACTTTTGAAACATCTGAAAGAAACATATCTGGTTTCTCCATGGATTGAATTTTGGGTGGGTTTTGGTGCATTTATCCTCATACTTTGGCTCATCATGGTATTTACTTTGGGACGCTTCATTGAGGGAAAATATGCTAAAATGGACACAGCAAGTCAGAACATCAACTTGGTCCTCAAACCACACACATCTTCACACGTCGAGAAAAGAGAACTTTCTTCAGCCAACTTCACAGCCAATCCTATACCTGGTGGGGTAGCCTGGGACAACACTGACTATGAAATTTATGGTCCGGTCGAGATCCTGAAATATCCACACCAAATCAAGATCTCCTTGAGTGACTTTGCAAAACCAAACTCATTTGCTGATGATTGGGACTTCGAAAGTATTAACAACATGATGTCTGACTTAGTAATGTCTGCTAAATTTACAAAACATGATTATTTGCAAGGTTCTACAAATTATGATAGTATGTATTGCTATAACCATTATGGTAACCATTTTTTACATAAATCTGCACAACCTAGAAATGTTTTAAGTTATAATCAATGGGAACATTGTGCTACACCTCCAAAAGGAAGCTCTAGAACCGTATATGACAAATATTCATATTTTTCAGGTTTTAACATAAGTAATGCTGAAACATTTTATTTTAAATTGTCAAACAAGACAGGGATGAAAACCATGATAACCAACACAAAATTGATATATTCAGATTCATTCTTTGAAAAAATGAATACATTTGGATTTGATTATTGGGACAAAAATGTTGATTTGAAAAGTGTTTGGGGTACAAAAGAATGGCAAGTACAGGGTATAGAAGCTTTGTTTAGAGCCTGCATGATCCCAGAACAAATGATATTTTTAAATGACACTGTTCAACAAACCACCTGTCTTGGCTTAGCCAAAATCAAAGATTTAATTAAACCGTCTATTCCAAAGCCAACAATGTTTAGCAATAGCTCTGATACAGATGAAGAGATAGACGTAAACCATATACTAAACCAAAACAGAACACATCCTGATTGGAAACAATGGTTGATCTGGCCCACAGATACAAATAACTGTCAAGATAGATTCCTGGATAAAACACAGGGTTTCAAAATGACCAGGCCAGACCCTAGATATCCCCAAAGACATCACCCAGGGATAATAACAACCTACAGTGTGGGAAAATTATGCCTTCAATGGCTACAAACTTCCACACTGCCTGAAATTAAGCAACACCTAACTTTACTTACTGATGGTGCTGACTTGCGTGATTTCATAATGGGACCACGCAAACAGCGTCAAAAGCGTTTCATAGCAGCCTCTGTATATGCAGCATACAATGAGGCCTGGAAGGTTACTCAAATTGAGACAGCAGAAAGAATACGGGAAATTGACCGTATTAATTTGGAAAAATCACTATCTGTAGTGGACAATGGGTTAATGACTCTGTCCTCCAGAATTTTTTCATTGGACAGCATTGTGTCTTCAGCAATCGATATATTATCGCAAGACTTACTGTTATTACAACATGGTCAGTCACAATTGCGTTCCATTGTACAGCTTGGCTGGACGTTACAAAATCTGCGTTCAGGCTATGTGCCTTGGCGTTTAATCAACACAACGTCACTATTCCAAATCTTTAACCTTACTGATAGACAAATCGGTATGGCGCAAAAGGGTGCTGATTATACAATCTTGAGCATTGAAAAACTAGAAAGATTACCAATGACAATGTCAGAACGACCTGTCAGTGAATGGATAATCCACGGAATCATAAATATTCCAATCTCAACCTTCAGGTTTCAATACTGCCAAAAATATATACAGGCTGGCATGTACGAGAAATTGGGAAAGGGGTACCTTAAAACAACTTGGAACCTGCCCTATTCACATGCATGTGTCAGTAATAAAGGACAGAAAGTGTTTCTTAGTGGCAACAATTGTGCTATGTCACTAAGCGGCACGCTTCTGTGTAACGGTATTAGTTTGCACGGAGCCTGTGAAGGGAATTCATACAACCTTTCATGTCACCAGCAAGGCGCACCTGCAACTGAAATAGAACCATTCTTTCAAAGACTCTATAATGGGAGTTACATTCTTATTGTAGACCGCAGATGTTGTAGTCTTATGCCTGGGACTCCTTATCTAGTCACTACGACGGCGAAGGTCAAGTGCTGTGGACGTTCTTTATTCCCCAGCTCCTTTCCAGACAGGGAGGCAAGGGCATGGCCCAGTTTGAAAATTACTTCTATTCGAATAGATACTTTAAGCAGAATGAAAACAGTGCTTCTTCAGACGCCTACAAGGCTCACGTCATCAAAAGAAACGTATGATCTACAAGTCGCAAGGACGACTGCAGAGATACATACATTATTATCAACTAATTCCCCCGTACATTTCGCGGAAATCCTGAGCGAAATCTTAAATATTTCTGATACCAATGGGATCTCAGGGGTATTTAAGACAGTATTTTCGATGGCATTAACACCATTCAAAGCCATACTGGGTATTTTTCCAGATTTCGTCCATTCGATTTTTGGCGGACTTCCCCTGATCCTGGGACTAATTGCAGGAATCCTATTCTTAGTCCTTATTTTTCGTTATGGCAACCCATGTCACGGATCAAACTCTCGCGACAATGGAAGATACGATCCTAGCCATTGGATACCGGGACCGGATATCAAAAATCCTGGGACTCTCCCGGCTTAGAGACCTAAACATGACTTGGTTTCTATCATTTCGACCAATGTGGCAAAGGTGTGTTTTACCTGTACTAAGGTGTCTGCTATGCGGAGAAGAATGCGTGTTAGACACCTGTCTGACGCTACAATCGGATGCGCCAGTGGATGCAGATACACTGTTGGTTCCTACCAAGGTTCACGCTTTGTGCTGCCCTCAAAGGCTGCCAATCCTGATGACGGCATTCCTGGAATCTTCACCACTGCGATTGAAGAGTAATGAAGTTCAAGATGAAAGCAGCATCGAACAGGTACGACCTTCTGTCAGCAATGCGAATCAAAATGTCAATGCAGACAATCATGCGCACGAATGCATGGTTACCCCTATTTCCGACTTAGTGGAACTTTCCCATGAAGCTGTTGACAGTTTTTTCGAAAGCCTGAATGATATGATGTTCTCTCCAGAACAGAAATAGAGACTTTTGAGCAAGCTCGCACACGGCGTTCCCTGAATTCGGCCTTCAACTTTAAAAATAAAGTCACATGAACAATTCTTCCCACCAGTTCACGGACAACAATTTTTTAGCAGCCCCAAATTATTTTTCACAAATTTTTCGGGACACTTATCTTCTGCTTAAAGTAAGAAACTATTCCTAGAGAACTAAGATTTCGATTTTAGATACTTTATAAACTTTAGTTGCCCGCTGGGATGTTCACAAATATTTTATTATGTGATGAGATGGTCTCGAACTTCCTTTCTGTATAGCTATATTAAGAGCCATTTCATGTGTATTTTTCAAATACCAAATTAGCAATAATGCATACAAATGCGAGTTTACTTTTGCATTTAATTCATAGCTTAAGTGCATACAATATATATGACTGCAATTTTTCAGTATATTTGAAAATTTCAAAATGCATTTATGTATTTTGGGGTGGTAAGGTATACACTATACTCTATAGTATGTTGTACTATGTTATACTATGCATAGATTAGTAAATATGTCCATAGTTAGCGTGGAGTGGGTGTCATGTATTCCTATAGGTTCTGAATCGATCCCCTTATTCCTGACCCTATTCTGGTTAAACTAACTATCAAGTTAACTAACAGTCAGCCCATGAGGCAAGAACAGCCCCCATGATGCAGATACCGTTATCTGACGCAGTCACACTACGGCACAGGAACGTGTTATCTGATTAGGTCATAACGCTTGAGATCTAATTAGACAAGCGACATTCCTCCAGCCCCTGATAAGGCATACGACGTTCTCATAACAAATCAAACCTATGACAACCTGGAAAATCCGTGCGGCCATTGTTTTGATTTCACAGAGAACTTTAGTAAAGAATGTGCTAACAAGCAAGTCGTATGACATCTTTATTGACGTATCTATGTCCATCCTTACGTCAATCTCGGCACCTTTAAGGTATAAATATTGCCGATCTTGCCCTATGCAGACACACGCGTGGTGACAAGACGGAGCAGCCATACTTGCCGAAGCCGAGAGCAGAAGCAGACCCCGCTGGCGCAGCCCCGCCTTCCTGACGCGCTGAGAGACGCGCTGCTATCTCAAGCCGAGAGACCCAGCACCGGCGTTTCTGGGCAGCCCTCGCAGGCAGCCTGGAATATCGAGAGCAGAGAAAGAGATACCATTCCTCATTCATCCTAACTTCCAGGTACAGAACTGAATAACCCCTCACAGAGAATTCTTTAGTTATTCACTTGGCAAAAACAAACTTAACTTAAACTGTAACTTTCTATTCCCGCCCACGCATTAGACTTAGGTCAGGTACACGGGGTAGGCGTATTTAGAAACACCAGTTGAGTACGTTTAGTCAAATGTATATGTGTATGTAAATATATTTTAATCATTTTAAACATCATATGGCTCAGAAACCATATCAATGTTTTTACAGTATTATTTTATACTATTGCTTTTAATGTATGCACTTTACTTAACTATAAGTATTGCAATAATATCGATCCATTTCTCTTGTACGAGAAAAGAGACTGATCAATAAATAACACCTTTTTATTGAACACGCCCGTCTCTTCCTTTTCTCTACAATCTGATGAGACTAAGAATGCACGTACTGACTGAGTAAAATAATTGCCTTGTGCTCACACGACTCTCGAGATTGACTCTTGATTAGGGGAGAGCAAAGTTGTCATGTTCTATGGTTGTCAGAAACTAAATCCCTTCTTGTCTAATCAGGGAAGTTAATTCCTCCTTGAACATTCGAGAAAGTTTCTAGCGAACTCTGAGCTACGCTGGCAAACCCAAAAATTAAGTCTAGTATCGACAGTAGTAGACCTAGTTAACGTCTGGTCTAGGCCTTTACTGCTGTAGGTATTATTCCAATGCGCAGAGCCTATTGGGAAAATAGGAGCTACACTACAGGGTCTGCTTTCCTATGGTCACCCCAATTTTTCCTTTTTGCTTTACTGGTTTTCTACTTAATGTGGCTGTGGGCCTGCTAATCAGAGCCACAGCCTTCTGTTCTCTCTCTAAATTCATATCCATGTACTAAAGGTACATCACCAATTTGGTACTGGACACCTTATCAGCCCCTGTACAGTGCACTATAGGTGCCCAGGGCATAGGTGCATCCAAGGCCTACCAGGGGCTGCAGCATAACTTTTGTCACCCCTGGCTGGCCATTCAAATCGACACAACTGGCTGTTCACACAGCTGGAGCAAGGTGGTGTACTCACCCCTTGCTTAGATATAGTATACCTATGTCTAAACCTATATCTGGACATATATGCACCTATAAGTCACTCCTATGGCAGGCCTTAACAATCCTGGAGGCAGAGTGCTTGGTTTTATGCGAGATGGTGCTCTAGCATGAGCTGAGCCTGTCTGCAGAGTTCAGAACCATTTCCTTACTGCTGTTCCAGGGTATTGCCATACCATATGCTCTTAAGTGCATTATAATCCTCACGGTTATTGCTAACTTTGGTTTGGCTTTATCAAAACATGTCGTGTAAAGTGTCATACACTTTGGAATACTACCCCTTTGCCAGTTCTGGCGACGGGGGTAGCATTCCACCCTTCTGGAGAGAGCTTATGTTACTTTACTTAAAACGCGGTTAATCGTAACCAGAGCCTCAGCATCACAAAAAGGATGCTGCTGCCCCGACACAAGTCTGACCTCCTGCTGCTGACCGAAACCTGGCAGGGGAGGCCTGGACAAAGAGTTTCCTGTTACAGGGAGGTGCTACACCACCCCAGACAGGAGATAGTGGATTGGAGCAGGGAGGGTTGAAAGAAACTAGACACTGCCTGGGGCATCCATGAAGTATGGATTCTGCTCTATGCACAATTAACATATATTTTTCTATGAATTCAAATGATAATAAAATAATTTAAATATATTTAGCTGTTCTGTGGGCATTTGCTATTATTGGAACTGCTTGGTCCTTTACATTACTGGGAACCACCCTTTCATGTTGTTATATACACATATTGCCCTGGTGGGTTGTTCCCCCGCCCCCTATCCTTTTTAGGTTCAGGGCCCCTCTCATGTTCCTTGTACAGATACGGGTCTGGCCTCCTGCTTCTGACCAAAACTCCGCCAGGGGAGGCCTGGACAAACGGTTTCCTGTCACAGGGAGGTGTTACACCACCCCAGACAGGAGATAGTGGATTGAGGCAGGCAGGGCGAGTGAAACTAGACACTGCCTGGGGCGCACAAGGCTCCCCATGCATAGCCCAGTTCAAACCAGTGCTGGGGCACTCCAGACCCAGCTCTGGCATGAAACTGGACAAAGGGAAAGGGGTGAAACCACCCCCTTCCTGGGTCCCACCCATAGGAGGGACCTAGCAGGTAATCCAGCTCCTTGATTTGGAATAAAGGTAGGAGCTGTGTCCATAGACTTTAGATAATCCTGACTGAAACTTTGATACAGAACTCTGGACCCTTCGACATCCCACTCGACGTGGAAGACTGAAGAATCTCCCTTGTGGTCAAGGAGTGACCACCCTGTTCAAGCAGGCACCATCAAGCGCTCTACGGTTTGCTTTGTTGCAGCTCCCGCTGGAGCTCGAGCGACAGAGATCTACAAGAACCGGATTCCCAGACATCCAACAGCCCGATCCACAGCAAAGCTGAGACCCGTGGAGGCGACGTGAGACGTGGGACCGGCCATCTTAGAAAGCCTGCGAAGTGCTTCCCGTGCAGCTCCCGAGGCACCCTGGAAGCTGTGCATTGGGGATTGAGAAGCCCCAGCCCCGAGCAGCTTTTGCACCGAAGATCACCCCTCCACACTCACCGAGTGCTGCGTGGGGCCCTTTTGCATTTTCCTGCTCGACGCGTCTGTCCGGTCACTTGCCCGTTGGCTAGTGGTCACTACAACGAGGAACCTTTGAATTTACTCTGCTGGTCTGGTTGCTCCAGACTGGCCCTCACGCCTGAAAAGGAGCAGTCTCTTGACCTTGCTGGTCCGAGTAAGAAGCGATCTTCAAATCCTGCGTGGGTTGCATTTGCCAAGGCCTGTTGACTCCAAATCCGGAAGCCGACATGGCCGACAGCGAGAACCTTCGTGGGACAGTCCGTGTTCCACTCCTGGTCATCATCGATGCCCCCGAGTCCACGTGGCAGCGGAGACAAGCTTCTCGACAACCACCTGATTGCGCCCAACATCGCCTGGTTCCTTCCTGGTTCCATCCTGGTCACTGGCTAGTGACCCAGACTCTGTCCCCTCTGCTTTCAGGTACTCTACATCTTTGATCCACCCTTGGATCCAACCGGACTCTTCTCTCCTGGCCGCCTGCAGCATCTTCATCTCCAGGCTCCATAGAACCCCACGACGAAACCCGACACACTTTGACACCTATGCACCCGCTTCCTGTGGGTGAGGTAATGAGAGTACTCCAGTGCTCCTGTAGTGGTTTACACCTCAAGTGTCCTAGTTTCAAGTGGCTAAGTTCTAGTCCAGTCGGAAGACTTCTAAAACAGTAACTTTGTAACTTTTACGCACCATTGACTTTGCATTGGTGCATGCTTGTGCTTTAGGCACTGCACCCGAATCCCGCGGGCTACTCCCGTCCTAACCACAGTTAGTCCAGTGTAGTCCCAGCGATTCCCAAGGCCCTAGGCCTTACCATTGTTTGTGATGTGGTTCTTATACCACTATTTTAATATATGGTTTAAGTGGCCACCGGGCCTATCCATAACTGTGCAACTTTTGAATGTTTAACTGTGCTTTTGTTTAAACGCTTGTGCCTCTGTCCTCATAAAGAGTACAGAGGATTATTCTAGTAATAAATACATATATTTTTTATAATATATAACTTGTGTGGTGTCCTTTCATTTGATATTACAGGATTGCATATGGTAAAACAGCTGGCTTCACATGCCCTCTTGAGTTAAGCTTAAGACTGCTTAGGCCTATGCTACCCCTAGGATAGCTTGTCTATAAGGTTGACTTACAACCACTCACCATAAGGGTTGCTTGGACTGATACAAGGTGCTCACTAGAATAGTGAACATCATACATCAGGCCAACTTCTCACACTAATCTACTACACATAAAAGAAACTGTGCCTTTCTAAAAACCGATAATATGCATTTGTGTCTGACTGTTAAAAATAAATACTGTGCCTAGAAATGTCTTTCATATATAATCTAAGCGGATAATCGCTGCGTTTAGGGGCGGGTTAGGAGAGGTTAAAACAGAGCAGGACTGTCCTAAAAATATTCGTTCTAATCATATGACTTGTGCAAGGACATCGGACGCTAACTTTTAAAACAAGCTTTCTTGCGATGTTTTTCGAGCTCTGGCTTTGGTCATGTGGGCAAAATATGTTTTTAGAGGAGATTTTCCTCTCCTTATTACTTGCTACGTTTATAACTTACTCCTGCCTAATGTTAGACTGGGTGGCATTCCTTGGGTGAGGCTTAGGGGAATTTGAAAAACTCCTCTGAAGCACGTGGTGTGTAAAACAAGGGTTACGATGTTTAGGACTCCAAGGACCAGAATGCACTTGGCGTTCATAGCTAACAAATTTCGGGCTAATGTTCTTCAGTTTCCTTCCTATCAACTAAGGTCTTAACTACTCTGTCGATGCCGGCCCGTTCAGTTTTGCTCAAACGGGGAATTCTCGCCGGTTCATTTTCTTGTGTTTCAATTCTTTCTGAGGTGTCTGTTGTCGAGGTGTTTAGTACGAGAGGCTCGGTCGGCGCGGAGGCCGTGGGTACCGAGGCCCTGGCACTACCTTCAGTTAAGTTCTGGGGTTCTAGGTGCTATACTAAGGGGGTGGGTAGGGGCATAAGGAGGAGGCATGTAGATGATTGGGGGACCTAAGAGGAAATCATTGTCCTTCCTTTGTTTTGACGGAAGCTCAAGCACTGAGGGTGTTCTAATATTGGCCTGAGGTTTCTGATTCTCGTTCTTTTCTAGCTTTTTCTCTTTCCTTTACTTTCTCTTCCAACTTTGTACCAGCTAAGTGAGTTGCTTTTTGTAGTTCTTTATCGATCTTTGCTTCGTCTCTCTTTTTACGTTGCGTTGCTTCTTTGCGCCATATGCCGAGACTATTAAGCATGGTTGGCGTGGTTCTATTTTTTTTTCGAAGGGCTATTTATAGCGCTTCAATTTTAGCGAGATCAAAAGATCCCATCAGTGGCCTACTGATTTATTCGATTTTATGTTGTAGCTTTGCTAAAAGCTACAGCGACTAGTCCATATTGTATATTCATGTCTTTTTTATTAGGGGTGCCCTCTGGTGGAGCCGGATGACACCTCTAATAAATGGTCCGGGTCGAACCAATTTCCGATCAGTGGGGAGAAGATAGGCATGACGTATATCGGACAAGTGAAGATCTCAAATAATGTTGGACAAAGGTCCGCACTACCTATCCTTCACTACCTGCAAAGACTAGACAGAATGTTTCTATTCTTCGTTGTTTGCAAACAGAGAATATCTCAAAGAGAACCAATATGTCGAGTTGCAACGAAGGCTAAACGAACCAATAAATATAAGTAACCAAATGCGTCGAGTAGCAACAAAGGCTAAACGAACCAATAAATATGAGTAATACTAGTATTTTCCAAACAATCAATCAATCAAATAACAGTCGTGCTGCACGACCTTACCCGGACCGTAGGGACTGTTTCTCGTCTTCCACTTCCAGCGCCCGATCGTCCTCTATTCTCCGTTGTTGCCGCGGCACTCCTGTGGGATCCCAGTCAGGACCGCAGGTCACTCGAGAGAGGTCCGTTCAGAACCAGTGAAGGTCAGATGATCGGCTGCCAGACGAGGGTCTATCGGGCAGGAGCTCTTTCCCGATCGTTGCAGTCGTTCACTCTGTCGTTAGGACCTTCTCACTGGACCCACGAGGCGCTGAAGGGCCTGGTGTTGGGACGCCAGTTGTTAGAACGAAGCAGATTTTCCCCAGATATCCTCAAGCACTGCTTGGCGTTAGTCGCCTCTAGTTCAATCATAGTTATCAAATAAAGAGGCGGGCGCTGGAAATTGGAAAGCAGGAAACGGATGTATTCTTCAAAGGAAAACACGTCAGGACCGAAGAACAGGGCGTCGTCTTGAGGTGCTCTAACTGCATCTCTGTGGCCTGGCCTTTTATATACAGTTTTATCTCTTTATTGCAGTGTAACACATTCCTGACATTAGTTTGATACATCATAAACCATCTTTGGAATCCCCGCTTCAGGCTCGTTCCCACACATATCAACAGTACTGTCCCCACCTCGGTTAAAATAGGTGATTGCTATCGCGCAGCTGGGCATTCCGGCAGGAGCTGAAATACGCGCAATCGGTCGGATCTCATGGGGTTATGGCATTGATTAATTCTGGCTCCTTTGATGGGAGGCAGAATCCTACTGTACGGGGGCAATAAACTGTATCCGCAAGGGTTGGTTATGGCTTGGGATCGGATCGGACAGCCAGGTGCAGGGTAGGAGATTATCGAAGGGCCTGTTTATGCGCAAGGGATGAAAGGGTATGTGGGTTCGGCACGGGAAGTGGCTCCGGGGCAGGATCGCACTGAGGATGCTTTATGGCTCTAGCATGTGTGCTTGGGGGCTGACAGCGCGTGGGGGATGATTGCGAGATCGGGGAGACGTGCAGGCGATCGGCAATGCTACGAACTGGCCACAGTGTCTACAATGGCTGCCGCTTACGCGCTCGCAAAGGCCTAAGTGGGACAAGATGGCGTCGGTAATGTTCACATCGCAATCTAATATTTAACAAACCTGAGGCAGGGGGGAAGGCACTGCCTTAACCCTCTTGTTCTTTCTCTTGGGTTGTGTCAGGTCTAGTGTTTCAAGATCCAGCACTGGTTCAGGTAAGCACTTTTTGGCCTGTGACCTGGTCACTGCAAGGACATGTGCTGAAATACCTAACATCTCTGCATGAGTCCTGTACTCCACTTCTGACCATACTGAGTTTTCTAGATCATTGCCCAAAAGACATTAAACTGGGAGGTCTGTACTTACCACAACTCTTTTGAGGCCAGTTATCCCTCCCCAGGAGAAGTTAACAACTGCCACACTATGGGTAGTAGTAACATTGCTTGCATTGGTCACCAGGTAGTTATCACCCAGTACAATCTGTCCAGGGTCAACAAAGTTAGGTGTCACCATAGTGACACTGGCACATGTGTCCCTGTAGGCCTGAGCCACTTTGTCATTGATTAAAGGTGTTTGCCTGTACTTGCCCAGAATACTGGGACTCACAGTTGAGGACATAGTCATGTCCACATTACAGACAAGAACAGCCTGGGTTGGTATCCTGACTAAGCCAGAATCCACCTCAGTACCCATGGTTAACCCCACTATCGCCTTGGGTTGGGAACTACCACTGTTAATTGTACTAGGGGGTGCAGATGCCTTAGGGGCTACAGTATAAGGGGCTGTACCTTTCTTGGTGCACTCGCTAAACCAGTGAGAGGCATGTGAGAAGTTGGCCTGGTATATGATGTTCACTATTCTAGTGAGCACCTTGCACCAGTCCAAACAACCCTTATGGTGTTGGTTGTAAAGTCAACCTTATAGACCAGCTATCCTAGTGGTAGCATGGACAAAGCAGTCTTAGGCTAAACTCAAGAGGGCATGTGAAGCCAGCTATTTTACCATATGCAATCCCTTTAATACCAAATGAAGGACACCACACAGGATATATATAAATTATATATGTATTTATTACTAAATTAAGGGAAACATCACTTACAACTAAACTTTTGCAACGCACTACCATTACAACGCGGTCATTACAACGCAAACCATTACAATGCATTGCGCTGGGGGGCGCTCTAGGATAGGGAATAGGTTAATTTACTATCCAATAACCTTCCCTAGTGTCCACGGGGACTGGAGTTGGAATAGTAAATTAAACTATTCACTATCCAACACCCAAAAGCGCTATGCGTTGTAATGGTATGCGATGTAAAAACCGCGTTGTAACAGCATGCGTGGTAAAACCATGCGTTGTAACGTCATACATCCCTAAATTAATCCTCTGAACTCTTTATGAGGTCAGAGGCACAAGCACATAACAAGATACTTAATAAACATACAATAAGTTGCACAAAATACAGTAGTGCCCTAGGGGCACTTCGAACCATATACTAAAATAGTGGTATAAGAAGCACTTCATGAACAAAGGAAAGGCCTAGGTCTGGAGAATCGCTGGGGCTACACGGTACTACCAAAGGATAGGGAGCAGGAGGCCCACGGGATTATTATTATTATTATTATTAAATTACACTTGTATAGCGCTATCTACCCGGAGGCCTCGTAGCGCTCATGACTGACACTTTATTAGCACGGGCTCAGGGCAGATCAGCGTACTTTCGTATACAAGTGTGTTTTAAGGGTTTTCCTGAAGGAAAGGTGGTTGGTGATTTCCCGGAGGGATAAGGGGAGGGCGTTCCAGAGCCTGGCCGCGGTATGTGAAAAAGAGCGGCCGCCCCATCGAGCCTTCTTGACTCTGACGGAGGTGGCCAGCTGGAGGGAGCCAGAGCGAAGGGAACGCGAAGGAACATAGGGGGTGACCAGGGTCTGCAGAATTGCGGGGCCAGTATGATGGAAGGCCTTGTGTAGAATACACATAGCCTTGAACTGTACTCTCGCTGCAATTGGGAGCCAATGGAGTTCTCTTAAGGCATTCCTAGCAGACTGCCAGCGCGGGAGATTGTAAAGAAGGCGGGCCGCACTGTTTTGGGTGACTTGGAGCTTTTGAATGACAAAGGAAGGGGCTCCCATAAAAAGAGCGTTCCCATAGTCCAGGCGCGATAATATCAGGGCCTGGACCAGGATCCTCCTGGCCTGAAAAGGAAGCAGGGGGAGCACCTTCCGAAGCATCCTCATCAACCCAAAACAGGTGGCTGCAATCTTAGTGGCTTGTACCGAGAAGTTCAAGGCTGGGTCGAACCAAATCCCCAGGCTCTTTATCTGGGGCTTGGGAGTGGGGGGCTCACCCAGACATGGTGGCCAGATGGATGCAAAAGCGGAGGGGGAAGAATTCCCCAGCAGAATGACGTCCGTTTTCTCCCCATTAAGTTTTAAGCAGGAGGATTGCATCCATCTGGCGACCGCCTCCAGACAGGGACCTAAGGTGTGGGGCGAACCCTCCGCGTGGTCTAAAGAGACCACCAGTTGGGTATCGTCCGCGTAGGTGACAATACGCACACCGAAGGGTGGGATGCGCGTGCAGTGTCTTTACACGCACACGAGTTACCATAGAGGTAGAATGGGAACGAAAGAAATGGAAACTAGTTCTTTTAGGACACTTCCAGATGGACTAGGGAAAAGCTACTTGAAATTAGGACACTAGGATAGTCAATACCCACAGGAGTACCAAAATACTTGCGTTACCTCACCCACAGGAAGCGGGTGCATAGGTGTCAAAGTGTGTCGGGTTTCGTCGCTGATTCCTATGGAGCCTTGAAGAAAGATGCTGCAGGCGACCAGGAGAGAAGTGTCCGGTTGGATCCAAGGGCGGATCCAGGATGAAGAGTACCTGAAAGCAGAGGGGACAGAGTCTGGGTCACTAGCCAGTGACCAGGATGGAACCAGGAAGGAACCAGGCGATGTCGCGAAGCAATCAGGTGATGTCGTGAAGTTGTCTCTGCAGCCACATGGACCAGGAGGTGTCGACGACAACCAAGAGCTGGATACGGACAGTCCCACAAAGGCTCTCGCTGTCGGCGGTGTCGGCTTCCGGATTGGAGTTAACAAGCCTTGGCAAAGGCAACCCATGCAGGAATCGAAGATGGCTTCTTTATCAGACTCGCATGGTCTGAGGGGCTTCTCCTTTTCAGGGAAGCAGGGGCTAGTCTGGAGCAATCATACCAGCATTTTAAAATAAAGGTTTCATCGTCACAGAGGCCACTAGCCAACGGGCAAGTGACCGGACAGACGTGTCAAGCAGGAAAATGCAGAAGGGCCCCACGCAGAACTCGTGGAGTGTGGAGGGCTAATCTTCAGTGCAGTTGGTGCTCGGGGTTGGGGCTTCGCAATCCCCAATGCACAACTTCGAGGGTGCCTCAGAAGTTACATGGAAAGCAATTAGCTGGCTTTCTGAGATGGCCGGTCCCACGTCTCTCGTCGCCTCCACGGGTCTCAGCTCTGCTGTGACTGTGGATCGGGCAGTTGGAAGTCTGGAAGTCTGGGTCTTGTCAGGCTCTGTGCTCGGGCTCTGGCGGGAGCATCGACAAAGCAATCCGTTGATCGCTTGATGGTGCCTGCTTGCACAGGGTGGTCACTCCTTGACCACAAGGGAGATTCTTCAGTCGTCTTCTTGCAAAGTAGATTGTCGAAGGTCCAGAGTTTTATTTCAGAGTTTCATTCAGGATAAATCTAAAGTCTTGGTACTCAGCTCCTACCTATATACCAAATTTAGGGGCTGGATTACCTGCTAGGTCCCTCATATGGGTGGGACCCAGGAAGGGGGTGGTTACACCCCTTTACCTTTGTCCAGTTTCACGCCAGAGCTGGGGCTGGAGTGCCCCAGCACCGGTTTGAACTGGACTAATCATGGGACACCTTGTCTGCCCCTGGCAGTGTCTCATTTCATTCAGCCCTCCCTGTCCCAATACACTATGGCCTGTCTGGGGTGGTACTAGCAACTCCCAAGCACTCTGCCTTCTGGATTGTTAAGGCCTGCCATAGGAGTGACGTATAGGTGCATATGTGTCTATATATAAGGTTAGATATAGGAATACTATATCTAAGCAAGGGGTGATTACACGAACTTGCCCCAGCTGAGTGATTAGCCAGTTGTTTCAGTTTGGATGGCCAGCCAGGGGTGGCAAAAGATATGCTGCAGCCCCTGGTAGGCCTTGGATGCACCTATGCCCTGGGTACCTATGGTACACTGTACAGGGACTCACAAGAGTGACCCGATTCCCAAATGGGTATGTACCTAGGGTACATGGAGTCCATTTTACAGAGAGAGCAGATAGCCTGGGGCCCTGATTAGCAGGGTCCCAGGCCAACTAAGTCGAAAACCAGCTAAACACAAGGCAAAAAATCTGGGGTAACCATAGTCAGGTATCCACCCTCCTACACCAACCCAGGCTGTTCTTGTCTGTAATGTGGACATGGCTATGTCCTCAACTGTGAGTCCCAGTATTCTAGGCAAGTACAGGCAAACACCTTTAATGAATGACAAAGTGGCTCAGGCCTACAGGGACACCTGTGCCAGTGTCACTATGGTGACACCTAACTTTGTGGACCCTGGACAGATTGCACTGGGTGATAATTATCTGGTGACCAATGCAAGCAATGTCACTACTACCCATAGTGTGGCAGTTGTTAACTTCTCCTGGGGAGGGGTAACTGGCCTCAAAAGAGTTATGGTAAGTGCAGACCTCCCAGTTGAATGTCTGTTGGGCAATGATCTTGAATCCTCAGTATGGTCAGAAGTGGAGTATAGGACTCATGCAGAGATGTTAGTAATATCAGCTCATGTCCTTGCTGTGACCAGGTCACAGGCCAAAAAGTGCCAAACTGAACAGGCCTTGGATCCTGAAACTATGGACCAAGTGCCATCCAAGAGAAAGAGCAGTAGGGTTAAGGCAGTGCCTTCCCCCTGCCTACAAGTGAGGATCAGCCTTCTCAAGAAACTTGAACCTGACCAGGTTGAGTTTCTTGGGAGAGGAGGACCTTCATGGGCAGACTTGAGGCAGGCACAGTTAGACTGCCCCTCTCTTGAACCCCTCAGACAGCATGCTGCTTCTGAGGCTGCTGGGAATGCTACAGGTACCCATAGAGTTTATTGGGAGGAATGACTCCTTTATTCTGAGGGTAGAGACCCTAAGCGTGGTGCTTCCAGGAGGTTAGTCATACCTCAGGCCTTTAGGGATTTCCTTCTTACCTTAGCCCATGATATTCCCTTAGCAGAACATCTAGGCCAGAACAAGACTTTGGACAGGCTTGTCCCTCGCTTTCACTGGTCCCATATGTCAGTAGATACTAAGGAGTTTTGTCACTCCTGTCTGACCTGCCAAGCCAGTGGCAAATCAGGTGGCACAACAAAGGCCCCCCTTATACCACTACCTGTGGTAGGGGTACCCTTTGAAAGAGTATGGATTGACATTGTTGGACCAATGGATCCCCAAACAGCCTCTGGGCACAGATTTATACTGGTGGTAGTAGATCATGCCACCAGGTATCCAGAAGCTATTCCCATAAGGACCACAACAGCACCTGTTGTGGCAAAAGCCCTCCTGGGAGTTTTCTCAAGATTGGGCTTTCCAAAGGAGGTTGTCTCAGACAGAGGTGCAAACTTCATATCTGGGTACTTGACTGCTATGTGGAAGGAGTGTTGTGTTAATTACAAATTCACTACACCCTACCATCCACAGTGCTATGGGCTGGTTGAAAGATTTAACAAGACCCTCAAGGGTATGATCAAGTGTTTACCTGAAAAGCTTAGGCGAAGATGGGACATCCTTCTACCCTGCCTTCTGTTTGCTTACAGAGAGGTCCCACAAAAGGGGGTTGGCTACAGCCCTTTTGAGATTTTGTTTGGGCATCCTGTAAGGGGACCCCTATGTCTGGTGAAGGAAGGATGGGAGTTACCTCTCAAAAAGCCTAAACAAGACATAGTGGACTATGTACTTGGTCTCCGCTCCAGGATGGCTGAGTATATGAAGAAGGCTTCTAAAAACCTTGAGGCTAGCCAAGAACTTCAAAAAGCTTGGCATGACCCAAAGGCTGTGCTTACTGAGTACCAGCCAGGACAGAAGGTGTGGGTGCTGGAGCCAGTGGCCCCAGCAGCACTCCAAGACAAATGGTCTGGACTGTAGGAGAGTAGGGTCTGCTTTCCTATGATCACCCCACGTTTTGCTTTTTGCTTCACTGGTTTTCGACTTAGATGTGGCTGTGCGCCTGCTAATCAGACCCACAGCCCTGGTGTTCTCTCTCTAAATTCACACCATGTACTTTAGGTACATCACCAATTGGAATTGGGTCACTCTTGTGAGTCCCTGTACAGTGTACTATAGGTACCCAAGGCATAGGTGCACCAAAGGCCTACCAGTGGCTGCAGCATATCTTTTGCCACCCCTGGCTGGCCATCCAAACTGACACAACTGGCTGATCACTCAGCTGGGGCAAGGTCATGTAATCACCCCTTGCTTAGATATAGTATACCTATATCTAACCTTATATATAGACACATATGCACCTATAAGTCACTCCTATGGCAGGCCTTCACAATCCTGAAGGCAGAGTGCTTGGTTTTATGTGAGATGGCGCTCTAGCATGAGCTGAGCCTGTCTGCAGCTTTCGGAACCATGTCCTTATAGCTGTTCTACGATATAGCTATACCATATACTCTTAAGTGCATTATGAACCTCGCGGTTAAATATTAACTTTGGTTTGGCTTTATCAAAACATGTCATGTAAGGTGTCATACGCTTTGGAATACTACCCCCTCGCCAGTTCTGGCGATGGGGGTAGCATTCCACCCTTCTAGAGGGAGAAGACATGTTGTTCCTACCTATCCTGGTTAAAGTTAACCAGAGCCTCAGCATCACAAAATGGATGCTGCTGCCACAGACACAAGTCTGACCTCCTGCTGCTGGGAGTCCTTCCAGCGAGGGAGGCTCGGACAATAGGTTTCCTGTTTTGGGAGGTGCTAGCACCACCCCAGACAGGCCATAGTGTATTGGGGCAGGGAGGGCTGAATGAAATGAGACACTGCCTGGGGCACACAAGGTGTCCCATGCATAGTCCAGTTCAAACCGGTGCTGGGGCACTCCAGCCCCAGCTCTAGCGCGAAACTGGACAAAGGGAAAGGGGTGTAACCACCCCCTTCCTGGGTCCCACCCATAGGAGGGACCTAGCAGGTAATCCAGCCCATAAATTTGGTATATAGGTAGGAGCTGAGTCTCAAGATTTTAAATTTATCCTGACTGAAACTCTGAAATGAAACTCTGGACCTTCGATGATCTACTTTGCAAGAATGCGACTGAAGAATCTCCCTTGTGCTCAAGGAGTGACCAGCCTGTGCAAGCAGGCACCATCAAGCGATCAACGGTTTGCTTTGTCGATGCTCCCGCTGGGGCTCGGGCACAGAGCCTGACAAGACCTGGACTTCCAGACTTCCAACAGCCCGATCCACAGTCACAGCAGAGCTGAGACTCGTGGAGGCGACGAGAGACGTGGGACCGGCCATCTTGGAAAGCCAGCAAATTGCTTTCCGTGCAACTTCTGAGGCAACCTCGAAGTTATGCATTGGGGATTGAGAATCTCCAACCCCGAGCACCTACTGCACTGAAGATCCGCCCTCCACACTCCACGAGTTCTGCGTCGGGCCCTTCTGCATTTTACTGCTCGACGCGTCTGTTAGTTCACTTGCCTGTTGGCTAGTGGCCTCTGTGACGAGGAAACCTTTGATTTACAATGCTGGTCTGGTTGCTCCAGACTGGCCCCTGCTTCCCTGAAAAGGAGAAGCCCATCAGACCTCGCTGGTCTGATCAAAAAGCCATCTGCGATTCCTGCGTGGGTTGCCTTTGCCAAGGCTTGTTGACTCCAATCCGGAAGTCGACACCACCAACAGCGAGAGCCTTCAGGGGACAGTCTGTATCCAGCTCCTGGTCGTCGTCGACACCTCCTGTTCCACGTGGCTGCAGAGACAATCTTCATGACATCACCTGATTGCTTCGCGAGATCGCCTGGTTCCTTCCTGGTTCCATCCTGGTCACTGGCTAGTGACCCAGACTCTGTCCCCTCTGCTTTCAGGTACTCTTCATCCTTGATACGCCCTTGGATCCAACCGGACACTTCTCTCCTGGTCGCCTGCAGCATCTTTATCCAAGGCTCCATAGGAATCAGCGACGAAACCCGACACACTTGACACCTATGCACCCGCTTCCTTTGGGTGAGGTAACGTGTGTATTTCGGTACTCCTGTGGGTATTGACTATCCTAGTGTCCTAGTTTCAAGTAGCTTTTCCCTAGTCCATCCGGATGTGTCCTAAAAGACCTAGTTTCCATTTCTTTCGTTCCCATTCTAACTCTATGGTAACTCGTGTGCGTGTAAAGACACTGCACGCGCATCCCGTGGGCCTCCTGCTCTCTATCCTTTGGTAGTACAGTATAGCCCCATCGATTCTCCAGGCCCTTGGCCTTTCCTTTGTTCGTGACGTGATTCTTATACCACTATTTCAGTATATGGTTCGAAGTGCCCCTAGGACATTACTGTATTTTGTGCAACTTATTGTATGTTTATTAAGTATCTTGTTATGTGCTTGTGCCTCTGACCCCATAAAGAGTTCACAGGATTAATTTAGTAATAAATACATATATATTTTATATATATATCCTGTGTGGTGTCCTTTCATTTGGTATTAAAGGGATTGCATATGGTAAAACAGCTGGCTTCACATGCCCTCTTGAGTTTAGCCTAAGACTGCTTTGTCCATGCTACCACTAAGATAGCTGGTCTATAAGGTTGACTTTACAACCATCACCATAAGGGTTGTTTGAACTGGTGCAAGGTGCTCACTAGAATAGTGAACATCATATACCAGGCCAACTTCTCACATTGGTGTGCAGCGGTTGGGATTTGAGCTTGCTGTTGTTTTACCAATTGTAATCTTTGAGATATCATTTGAAAGATCACATAGGTACCATAGGTACATATAACAAGTGTAGGAGAGTAGGGTCTGCTTTCCTATGGTCACCCCAATTTTTTGCTTTTTGCTTCACTGGTTTTCGATTTAATGTGGCTGTGGTTTTGCTAATCAGACCCACAGCCTGCTGTTCTCTCTCTAAATTCACATACATGTACTATAGGTACATCCCCAATTGGGTATGGGGTCACCTTATCAGCCCCTTTACAGTGTACTATAGGTACCCAGGGCATAGGTGCATCCAAGGCCTACCAGGGGCTGCAGCATATCTTTTGCCACCCCTGGCTGGCCATCCAAACAGACACAACTGGCTGATCACTCAGCTGGGGCAAGGTGGTGTAATCACCCCTTGCTTAGATATAATATACCTATCTCTAAACCTATATCTGGACACATATGCACCTATAAGTCACTCCTATGGCAGGCCTTAACAATCCTGGAGGCAGAGTGCTTGGTTTTATGTGAGATGGTGCTCTAGCATGAGCTGAGCCTGTCTGCAGCTTTCGGAACCATTTCCTTATAGCTGTTCCAGGGTATTGCTACACCATATACTCTTAAGTGCATTATAATCCTTGCGGTTATTGCTAACTTTGGTTTGGCTTTATCAAAACATGTCGTGTAAGGTATCATACACTTTGGAATACTACCCCCTCCCCAGTTCTGGCGACGGGGATAGCATTCCACCCTTCTAGAGGGAGAAGACATGTTACTTTACTTAAACGCGGTTAAATCTTACCAGAGCCTCAGCATCACAAAATGGATGCTGCTGCCACAGACACAAGTCTGGCCTCCTGCTGCTGACCGAAACTCCGGCAGGGGAGGCCTGGACAAATGGTATCCTGTCACAGGGAGGTGTTACACCACCCCAGACAGGAGATAGTGGATTGAGGCAGGGAGGGCGAGTGAAACTAGACACTGCCTCGGGGGCACAAGGCTCCCCATGCATAGCCCAGTTCAAACCGGTGCTGGGGCACTCCAGTCCCAGCTCTGGTGCAAAACTGGACAAAGGGAAAGGGGTGTAACCACCCCCTTCCTGGGTCCCACCCATAGGAGGGACCTAGGAAGGTTATCCAGCCCATTGATTTGGAATAAAGGTAGGAGCTGTGCCCATAGACTTTAGATAATCCTGAGTGAAACTTTGAAATGAAACTCTGGACCCTTGGACATCCCACTCGACGTGGAAGACTGAAGAATCTCCCTTGTGGTCAAGGAGTGACCACCCTGTGCAAACAGGCACCATCCAGCGCCCAACAGTTTGCTTTGTTGCAGCTCCCGCCAGAGCTCGAGCGACAGAGATCGACAAGAACTGGATTCCCAGACATCCAACAGCCCGATCCAAAGCCACAGCAAAGCTGAGACCCGTGGAGGCGACATGAGACGTGGGACCGGCCATCTTGAAAAGACTGCGAAGTGCTGACAGTGCAGCTCCCGAGGCACTCTCCAAGCTGTGCATTGGGGTTTGAGAATCCCCTGCCCCGCGCAGCTTGTGCACCGAAGCTCACCCCTCCACACTCACCGAGTGCTGCGTGGGACCCTTTTGCATTTTCCTGCTTGATGCGTCTGTCCGGTCACTTGCCCGTTGGCTAGTGGCCTCTACAACGATGAATCTTTGAATCTACTCTGCTGGTCTGGTTGCTCCGGACTGGCCCTCGCTCCCCTGAAAAGGAGCAGTCTCTCTGACCTTGCTGGTCCAAATAAGAAGCGATCTTCAAATCCTGCGTGGCTTGCATTTGCCAAGGCCTGTTGACTCCGATCCGGAAGCCGACACGTGCGACAGCGAGAGCCTTTGTGGGACAGTCCGTGTTCCACTCCTGATCATCGTCGATGCCGCCGAGTCCACGTGGCATCGGAGACAAGCTTCTCGACAACCACCTGATTGCGCCCGACAAAGCCTGGTTCCTTCCTGGTTCCATCTCGGGCACTGGCTAGTGATCCAGACTCTGTCCCCTCTGCGTTCAGGTACTCTACATCTTCAATCACCCTTGGATCCAACTGGACTCTTCTCTCCTGGTCGCCTGCAGCATCTTCATCTCCAGGTTCCATAGAACTCCACTACGAAACCCGACACACTTTGGCACCTATGCACCCGCTTCCTGTGGGTGAGGTAACGATAAAACACCGGTGCTCCTGTAGTGTTTTACACCTCTAGTGTCCTAGTTTTAAGTGGCTAAGTTCTAGTCCAGTCGGAAGACTTCCAAAACAGTAACTTTGTAACTTTTACGCGCCATTGACTTTGCATTGGTGCATGCGTGTGCCTTTAACACTGCACCCGAATCCCGCGGGCTACTCCCGTCCTAACCACAGTTAGTCCAGTGTAGTCCCAGGGATTCCCAAGGCCCTAGGCCTTACCATTGTTCGTGACGTGGTTCTTATACCACTATTTTAGTATATGGTTTAAGTGGCCACAGGGCCTATCCATAACTGTGCAACTTTTTTATGTTTAACTGTGCTTTTGTTTAAATGCTTGTGCCTCTGCCCTCATAAAGAGTACAGAGGATTATTCTAGTAATAAATACATATATTTTTATAATATATAATTTGTGTGGTGTCCTTTCATTTGATATTACAGGATTGCGTATGGTAAAACAGCTGGCTTCACATGCCCTCTTGAGATAAGCCTAAGACTGCTTAGGCCTATGCTACCCCTAGGATAGCTTGTCTATAAGATTGCCTTACAACCACTCACCATAAGGGTTGCTTGGACTGATACAATGTGCTCACTAGAATAGTGAACATCATACATCAGGCCAACTTTTCACCTTGGTGGCAGCGGTGGGATTTGAGCTTGCTGTTGTTTTACCAATTGTAGTCTTGATATCATTTGAAAGATCACATTAAGTACCATAGGTACATATAAACAAAGCTTACATACTTAAGTTCTACTGAACTTAGTAGTTAGTTGTAGACCAAAGGGCTTAGCACACCCTGACTACAACTCACTAGCAAGGTTCTAGTAGAAAAACACATAGTGTAGGTAGGTGCATACACCCACACCTCACTAAGTCATGTCTGGCACAGGTGAACAAGCCAGTTCTCCACCTGTGACAGGTGACCTTGCCAAGGCACCATCCAGCTATGACAAACTCAGCTTCAGAGACTTGAGTGCCTTGTGCACTACAAGGGGGCTGAAAAAGGGTCACAACCCTACCATTCCAATCCTGATACAAGTCCTAGAGAAGGATGATCTTGAGAAGTCTACTGCAGTCCCCTCAGGTAATCCAGGAGATGGAATAACCCCCATATATGATGAGACCATCACCCCAGAGGTAGAAGATGAGGAGGTAGATGGGGATCAAGATTCAGATGATCAGGGGGATAGCCAGGTCCAAGTCAGGAGGCTTAGCCAGGCTAACTTAAGCATACATGGGTATGGAGATGTGAACCACCTTTCCAGACCTAATAGTAGAATACTACCTGGCAATAGAAGAGAAAGATCCCTTTCCAGGGAATCTAACCTTTCTAATGCCTCAAGGGCTTCTCAAAGGGGAATGGCTTCCCCTCAGAGAAGAGAGCATAAGGCCAGGATGAAGGCTGTCCAACTCCAGATAGAGGGAAGAGATAGCCCTGGCCCAAGCTAAACTTGCTTTAGCAAGGGAACAAAAATTGAGTGGATTAGATTCCACTGGTGGCAGCAATATCCCTAGAGATAAAGACAGGTCCTATGAACATAGAAACATGAGTAAGATTGTGCCCCCTACAAAGATGGGGATGACATCCACAAATGGATGACTGCTCTGGAGAGGGCCTGCATGGTACAGCAGGTTCCCCAAGTTCAGTGGGCAGCAATCCTGTGGTACTCCTTTTCTGAGAAAGGGAGAGATAAGCTCCTCACAGTTAGTCCTGGAGATGCTAAAAACCACACTGTCCTAAAGAGTGCTCTTATTGATGGGTTTGGCCTAACCATTGAGCAATACAGCTTGTTGTTCAGAGATACCCTTGAAGCTCAGACTCTGGACTGGACTGATTTTGTTGATTGTGCCACTAAGGCTCTGTAGGGTTGGTTGCTGGGAAGAAAAGTCACAGACAATACAGGATTGTACCATCTAATAATGAGAGAACAGATCCTTAATAATTGCCAGAACCAGCTGTTGCATCAACACCTGATTGACTCAGATCTGACCTCTCCCCAAGAATTGGGAAAGAAGGCAGACAAGTGGGTCAGAACAAGGGTTAAGCAGAAACCCCAGAACCATGGAGGTGATCAAAAGAAGGCAGAGCAGAAGGGTGGGGATAAGAAAGAAAAAGAAAAAGACCAGAAGTCTTCTTCAGGCCCCCAAAATAATTCTAATAAGGAGGGGGGTTCCCAGAATGGAAACAAGAAGAAGAAGAATGATGGCCCAAGGAAACCTTAGTGCAATAACTGTAAGTCCACTTCTCACTGGGGAAGTGAGTGCACTAAGAAAAATCCAGTACCTGCCACTGCAGCCCCTAAGGCACCTGCACCCACTAGTACAGTTAGCAGTGGTAGTACACAACCCAAGGGATTAGTGGGGTTAACCCTGGGTACGGAGATGGAGTCTGGCCTAGTCAGAATCCCTACTCAGGCAGTTCTGCTATATGATGTGGACATATCAGTGACCACTCCTATGAGTCCCAATACTTTGGGCAAATATAGGCAGACGCCTTTAATCAATGAGAAACTGGCTCAGGCCTACAGGGACACATGTGCCAGTGTCACTATGGTAGTAAAAGCTTACAGGAGTGTGACCCATATACCCGATTAGGACTGGGTGAGGAAGGTATACACAAAAAACAATGTCCCAATAGGTGAAAATGATATAGTAAATTAATCAAGCATGCACATCGCATTGCTAGCAGGGAAGAAAAGGAGAACACTCATTTTGTTTAAGAGTAAGATATTCAATCATCTTCTTTTATAATTCATTCATGGTCGGTAATATACAGTTAGAGGCAGCACTGCATAAATTGAATTAAATGACAACCAAAACGGACTTGGTGCTCTAGAAAAAGTGACTGTGGTGGTAGTGGCGACGCAAGTGCAATAGTGAACAGCATGAAACGGCGCACTGTGATTCTGGTGCATATAATATACAGTGAGTGGTTCAAATCATGTGACTGAGTGGTATCACAGATTAAAACGATTTATTTCCATTGTATGAACCACAATTAAAGGAGTACGCCTATTAATAAGCTGTGGAGTCGACGGCGTTTCGATCCATGTAAATCAGGATCGTCATCAGGACAGGGTTGTCCAACTTGGGGCGTGCTGCAAGGGAACAAGAGTGTATCAGGCCAGTGAACAGGGGGAGGGGGGCAGGGGGGGGGTTCTAGAAATGAGAGCGAGGAAAGGAACAATTATTACCTGGGGATTACCGTTGTAATATGCGACCGAAGGAGGTCGTCAGAATTGTTTCCAAACCTGCGTGGGGGCACTGTAATGGAAATAGAGGGTATCATAGGCTGTACATGCATAGATGTTCAAACTAATTGAGTAAATAAAGCATCTCGTGTTACTGACCAGCTGGGTACACCAGGCGGCCGAGTTCAGTTCGCCGTGGTCCGGCGCGAGTCCTATGGAAGAGAAGGGATCGGGCAATCAAATTGGTGTTCGTCCGATCAGAGGGAAGGCAAGGGGGCAGCATCAAAGTGGAGAGCCCGGTGGGTACTAACCTTTGTGATCTCGCGCCGCGCTGGAACGAATCCTATGGTCTGGTGAACGGGATCGCTAGTGAGAAGGTGGTTACTTCCGCGTCTAGGCGGGGCCAGGGGAGGATCAGAATGGATGACGGCTGGGATAGGGGGCGTGGTTTGGACTGGGGCGGACCAAACGTGTCATACCAAGGAGAGGGAAGAGAGACTAGAGGCGAGTAGGGGGTTAGTCCAAGGTGGTTAAAGGAAAGCAACGGATTGGATTGATTCAAAGACAGTATATTGGGTAACGATAAGTTGTATGAGGTAAAAGATTAAATTACCTAAATACATGGACGGATGCGTAATAACACGACAATGAATCGCATAGGCATTATTTGGAGACATCATTCGGAGCGTTTCATCATTAATTACAGATTACATACTTATGTGGAAGTATTGATATACATGATGAGACTGATACATTATACAGATACATTATACAGACTTGATGGTAGTGTAAATTGGGGGGAGTAGAAAATTAAGAAAAATGAGTAATGCCCTGTGCTGACTATATGAAGGAGACAGTAAGGTTAGCATCAGGGAGGGGGTTAGCAGGGATATACACAGTGTTTGTGTACATCATATGGGGCGTATCATCATTATTTACAGTTAACATGTTTTTGTGGTGATACTGATATGGCAGGGATATACACAATATGTATGTACATCATTTGGAGCATTCCATCATTATTTACAGTTAACATATTTATGTGGTGATACTGATATCCATGGTGAGAATGTTACGTTATGCAGATTAAATAGCAAAACATGCCCTGCGCTGACCATGTAAAGGAGACAGTGTAGTTACCAGTATCAGGGATCAGGGAGGTGGTTAGCAGGAATGGTGTCATATTTAGGTAGTGACAGTGCTGTTCCACTCATCGATTGTATTAAGGCCATTGTTGACCGAGTCACAGAGGGTCATCCATTTGCATTCTGCTTTATTGAGTAAGGATTTAATATTTCCACCTCAAATCGGTATGGTAGGTTTCTCGACCACTTGCCATACAATGTCTGTGTCTGAGTGTCCCAGTTCTAGGTAGTGACCCACTAGAGGTGCTGTCAGTGTTTTACAATTGATCCTGCTTTTATGCTGAATGATGCAATCCTTTATCATCTGTGTTGTTTGGCCGATGTACAAGAGCTCACACGGGCAACTGATTGCATAGATGACGTTATGCGATCTGCAGTTGGTATGATTTTTCAGTGTGTGTGAGCGTCCTTTGTATTTGAATTCTTTGGTATGCAATGTTAGGCTGCATACACTGCAATTTTGACATTTGTAGTGTCCCACAATAGGGTCAAGGCCCCATGCTGCTGTTATAGTATTCTTCTTTTCAGTAGATTTTGGCCAGGTGATGGAGACCACCTCCTCACTACTCAGCCCAAACAATCCATGACCAGGATTCCATTAATCTCTAAATTCAGTCCCCATAGCAACAAGGTCAGTACCATCATCAAAAAGAACTGGTCCCTTCTTCGCCCATTTGAACATTTCCAGGAACCCCCTTTACTCTCCTACCAGCGGGGTGACAATTTGGCTAGCCACCTGATACATGCCATCACCTGGCCAAAATCTACTGAAAAGAAGAATACTATAACAGCAGCATGGGGCCTTGACCCTATTGTGGGACACTACAAATGTCAAAATTGCAGCGTATGCAGCCTAACATTGAATACCAAAGAATTCAAATACAAAGGACGCTCACACACACTGAAAAATCATACCAACTGCAGATCGCATAACGTCATCTATGCAATCAGTTGCCCGTGTGAGCTCTTGTACATCGGCCAAACAACACAGATGATAAAGGATCGCATCATTCAGCATAAAAGCAGGATCAATTGTAAAACACTGACAGCACCTCTAGTGGGTCACTACCTAGAACTGGGACACTCAGACACAGACATTGTATGGCAAGTGGTCGAGAAACCTACCATACCGATTCGAGGTGGAAATATTAAATCCTTACTCAATAAAGCAGAATGCAAATGGATGACCCTCTGTGACTCGGTCAACAATGGCCTTAATACAATCGATGAGTGGAACAGCACTGTCACTACCTAAATATGACACCATTCCTGCTAACCAACTCCCTGATCCCTGATACTGGTAACTACACTGTCTCCTTTACATGGTCAGCGCAGGGCATGTTTTGCTATTTAATCTGCATAACGTAACATTCTCACCATGGATATCAGTATCACCACATAAATATGTTAACTGTAAATAATGATGGAATGCTCCAAATGATGTACATAAATATTGTGTATATCCCTGCCATATCAGTATCACCACAAAAACATGTTAACTGTAAATAATGATGATACGCCCCATATGATGTACACAAACACTGTGTATATCCCTGCTAACCACCTCCCTGATGCTAACCTTACTGTCTCCTTCATATAGTCAGCACAGGGCATTACTCATTTTTCTTAATTTTCTACTCCCCCCAATTTACACTACCATAAAGTCTGTATAATGTATCTGTATAATGTATCAGTCTCATCATGTATATCGATACTTCCACATAAGTATGTAATCTGTAATTAATGATGAAACGCTCCGAATGATGTCTCCAAATAATGCCTATGCGATTCATTGTCGTGTTATTACGCATCCGTCCATGTATTTAGGTAATTTAATCTTTTACCTCATACAACTTATCGTTACCCAATATACTGTCTTTGAATCAATCCAATCCGTTGCTTTCCTTTAACCACCTTGGACTAACCCCCTACTCGCCTCTAGTCTCTCTTCCCTCTCCTTGGTATGACACGTTTGGTCCGCCCCAGTCCAAACCACGCCCCCTATCCCAGCCGTCATCCATTCTGATCCTCCCCTGGCCCCGCCTAGACGCGGAAGTAACCACCTTCTCACTAGCGATCCCGTTCACCAGACCATAGGATTCGTTCCAGCGCGGCGCGAGATCACAAAGGTTAGTACCCACCGGGCTCTCCACTTTGATGCTGCCCCCTTGCCTTCCCTCTGATCGGACGAACACCAATTTGATTGCCCGATCCCTTCTCTTCCATAGGACTCGCGCCGGACCACGGCGAACTGAACTCGGCCGCCTGGTGTACCCTGCTGGTCAGTAACACGAGATGCCTTATTTACTCAATTAGTTTGAACATCTATGCATGTACGGACTATGATACCGTCTATTTCCATTACAGTGCCCCCACGCAGGTTTGGAAACAATTCTGACGACCTTCCTCGGTCGCATATTACAACGGTAATCCCCACGTAATAATTGTTCCTTTCCTCGCTCTCATTTCTAGAACCCCCCCCTGCCCCCCCTTCCCCCCTGTTCACTGGCCTGATACACTCTTGTTCCCTTGCAGCACGCCCCAAGTTGGACAACCCTGTCCTGATGACGATCCTGATTTACATGGATCGAAACGCCGTCGACTCCACAGCTTATTAATAGGCGTACTCCTTTAATTGTGGTTCATACAATGGAAATAAATCGTTTTAATCTATGATACCACTCAGTCACATGATTTGAACCACTCACTGTATATTATATGCACCAGAGTCACAGTGCGCCGTTTCATGCCGTTCACTATTGCACTTGCGTCGCCACTACCACCACAGTCACTTTTTCTAGAGCACCACCACAGTCACTTTTTCTAGAGCACCAAGTCAGTTTTGGTTGTCATTTAATTCAATTTATGCAGTGCTGCCTCTAACTGTATATTACCGACCATGAATTAATTATAAAAGAAGATGATTGAATATCTTACTCTAAAACAAAATGAGTGTTCTCCTTTTCTTCCCTGCTAGCAATGCGATGTGCATGCTTGATTAATTGACTATATCATTTTCACCTATTGGGACATTGTTTTTTGTGTATACAGTGTCACTATGGTGACACCTAACTTTGTGGACCCTGGACAAATCATACTAGGTGAGAACTACCTAGTGACCAATGCTAGCAATGCCACTACTACACATAGTGTGGCTGTTGTTAAATTCTCCTGGGGAGGGGTAACTGGCCTCAAGAAAGTTGTTGTGAGTGCAGACCTCCCAGTTGACTGTCTTTTGGGCAATGATCTTGAGGAATCCTTATGGTCAGAAGTGGAGTACAGGACTCATGCAGAAATGCTAGGGATTTCAGCACATGTCCTTGCTGTAACCGGGTCCTAGGCCAAGAAGTGCCTACCTGAACCTGTGGTGGATCTAGGAACAATAGACCAACCACAACCCACGAGGAAGAGCAAGAGGGTTAAGGCAGTGCCTTCCCACTTGCCCCAGGTTGAGGATCAGACTTCACAGGAGGATGATTCTGTGATCCAAGAGGAGACTGTCCTGGAAGAACTTGAACCTGATCAGGTTGAGTTTCTGGGGACAGGGGGACCCTCAAGGGCAGACCTGGGGCAGGCTTAGTTAACTTGCGTTTCTCTTGAACCCCTCAGACAGCAGGCTGCTGCTGAGGCTGCTGGGAATGCTCAAGGTACCCATAGAGTGTATTGGGATGATGGGCTCCTTTATTCAGAGGCTAGAGACCCCAAGACTGGTGCTACCAGGAGGTTGGTTATACCTCTGCAATTTAGGGGCTTCCTTCTCACCTTGGCCCATGATATTCCCCTTGCAGGACACTTAGGCCAGAACAAGACTTGGGACAGGCTTGTCCCTCACTTTCACTGGCCTCACATGTCAGAAGATACCAAGGAGTTGTGTCGCTCCTGTGACACCTGCCAAGCCAGTGGCAAGTCAGGTGGAACCACAAAGGCCCCCCTTATACCACTACCTGTGGTGGGGGTACCCTTTGAGAGAGTTGGGATAGACTTTGTTGGACCAATGGATCCCCAAACAGCATCTGGGCACAGATTTATACTGGTGGTAGTGGATCATGCCACCAGGTATCCAGAGGCAATTCCCCTGAGGACCACAACAGCTCCTGTTGTGGCAAGGGTCCTACTTGGAGTTTTCTCCAGAGTGGGCTTTCCAAAGGACGTACTTTCAGACAGAGGTACCAACTTCATGTCTGGATATTTGAAAGCAATGTGGAATGAGTGTGGTGTTAACTATAAGTTCACCACACCCTACCATCCACAGTGCAATGGGCTTGTTGAAAGGTTCAACAAGACCCTAAAAGGAATGATAAAAGGGTTACCTGAAAAGCTTAGGAGAAGATGGGACATCCTTTTACCCTGCCTACTATTTGCTTACAGAGAAATCCCACAAAAGGGGGTTGGCTACAGCCCTTTTGAGCTTTTGTTTGGACACCCTGTAAGGGGTCCCCTGTGTCTTGTGAAGGAAGGATGGGAGTTACCTCTCAAAAAGCCTAAACTTGACATAGTGGACTATGTACTTGGTCTCCGCTCCAGGATGGCTGAATACATGGAGAAGGCTACCAAAAACCTTGAGGCCAGTCAAGAATTACAGAAAGCTTGTCATGACCAAAGGGCTGTGCTGACTGAGTACCAGCCAGGACAGAAGGTGTGGGTGTTGGAGCCAGTGGCCCCAGCAGATCTCCAAGACAAATGGTCTGGACCCCACACCATACTGGAGAAAAAGGGGGAGGTCACCTACTTGGTGGACCTTGGCACCCCTAGGAGCCCTGCTCCATGTCAATAGATTGAAGGCATATGTAGACAGGGCAGGCATGGGCTTGCTCATGGCAACAGATGGGGACCAGGAGGAAGAGAGTGATCCTCTCCCAGACCTGTTATCCCAAAACCCTGATGATGGTTCAGTGGATGGAGTAGCCTTGTCAGGCAGCCTCTCAGACCAGCAGCAATTGGAGTGCAGACATGTTCTGCAAGCTCACAGACATATGTTTTCTCTAACACCCAGTCAAACTAACTGGTGCACCCATGAGGTGGACACTGGTGACAGACTGCCTGTGAAGAATAAAATCTACAGACAACCTGACCATGTCAGGGATTGTATAAAGACTGAGGTGCAGAAAATGCTTGAACTTGGAGTGATTGAGCCACCAGAGAGCCCCAGGGCCAGCCCAGTAGTCCTTGTGCCAAAACCTCATACCCAAGATGGAAAGAGAGAAATGAGGTTCTGTGTGGACTATAGAGGTCTCAATGCTGTCACTAGGACAGATGCTCACCCCATTCCAAGAGCAGATTAGCTCATTGATAGATTGGCTTCTGACAAATTTCTGAGCACGTTTGATCTGACAGCTGGCTATTGGGAAATCAGGTTAGCTGAGGAGTCCAAGGCCAAAACAGCTTTCTCAACCCCTGGTGGTCATTATCAGTTTGTGGTAATGCCCTTTGGTTTGAAGAATGAACCTGCCACTTTCCAAAGGTTGGTGAACCAAGTCCTTGCTGGGTTGGATGACTTTTGTGCAGCTTATCTAGATGATATTGCTGTCTTCAGCTCCACCTGGGAGGATCACCTGATGCACCTGAAGAAGGTTTTAGAGGCCCTGCAAAAGGCAGGCCTGACTATCAAGGCCACAAAGTGCCAGATAGGACAGAGTAAGGTTGTGTACCTGGGCCACCTTGAAGGTGGGGGTCAGGTTCAACCATTGGAGAGCAAGATCCAGGCCATACAGGACTGGGCTCCTCCAACCACCCAGACACGGGTCAGAGCTTTCTTGGGCCTGACTGAGTACTACAGAAAATTTGTAAAGAACTATGGGTCCATTGTGACACCATTAAATGATCTGACATCCAAGAAGATGCCAAAAAAGGTTCAGTGGACAGTTAGCTGTCAAAAGGCATTTGATGACCTGAAGAAGGCCATGTGCTCTGCACCTATCCTAAAGAGTCCTGACTACTCCAAAGAGTTCATTGTCCAAACAGATGCTTCTGAGTTGGGGGTGGGAGCTGTGCTTTCACAACTTAATGTAGATGGTCAAGACCAGCCCATTGCTTTTATTAGCAGAAGGCTGACCCCTAGAGAGAAACGTTGGTCAGCCATTGAGAGGGAGGCCTTTGCTGTGGTTTGGGTCCTGAAGAAGTTGAGACCATACTTGTTTGGCACTCACTTCAAGATTCAGACAGACCATAAGCCCCTCTTGTTGCTCAATCAGATGAAGGGTGAAAATCCCAAACTGCTCAGGTGGTCCATTTCCCTACACGGGATGGACTTTACAGTGGAGCACAGACCAGGGACTGACCATGGCAATGCAGATGGTCTCTCCAGGTATTTCCACTTAGAACATGAAGACTTATCTGGTCAAGGTTAAGTTTAATGTCCCTGCATTTGGGGGGGTGTTATGTAGGAGAATAGGGTCTGCTTTCCCCAATTTTTGCTTTTTGCTTCACTGGTTTTCGACTTAATGTGGCTGTGGGTCTGCTAATCAGACCCACAGCCTGCTGTTCTCTCTCTAAATTCACATACATATACTATAGGTACATCACCAATTGGGTATGGGGTCACCTTATCAGCCCCTGTACAGTGTACTATAGGTACCCAGGGCATAGGTGCATCCAAGGCCTACCAGGGGCTGCAGCATATCTTTTGCCACCCCTGGCAGGCCATCCAAACAGACACAACTGGCTGATCACTCAGCTGGGGCAAGGTCGTGTAATCACCCCTTGCTTAGATATAGTATACCTATGTCTAAACCTATATCTGGACACATATGCACCTATAAGTCACTCCTATGGCAGGCCTTAACAATCCTGGAGGCAGAGTGCTTGGTTTTATGTGAGATGGTGCTCTAGCATGAGCTGAGCCTGTCTGCAGCTTTCTGAACCATTTCCTTATAGCTGTTCCAGGGTATTGCCATACCATATACTCTTAAGTGCATTATAATCCTCGCGGTTATTGCTAACTTTGGTTTGGCTTTATCAAAACATGTCGTGTAAGGTGTCATACACTTTGGAATACTACCCCCTCGCCAGTTCTGGCGACGGGGGAGCATTCCACCCTTCTAGAGGGAGAAGACATGTTACTTTACTTAAACGCGGTTAAATCTAACGAGAGCCTCAGCATCACAAAATGGATGCTGCTGCCACAGACACAAGTCTGGCCTCCTGCTGCTGACTGAAACTCCGGCAGGGGAGGCCTGGACAAATGGTATCCTGTCACAGGGAGGTGTTACACCACCCCAGACAGGAGATAGTGGTTTGAGGCAGGCAGGGCGAGTGAAACTAGACACTGCCTGGGGCGCACAAGGCTCCCATGCATAGCCCAGTTCAAACCGGTGCTGGGGCACTCCAGCCCCAGCTCTGGTGCGAAACTGGACAAAGGGAAAGGGGTGTAACCACCCCCTTCCTGGGTCCCACCCATAGGAGGGACCTAGCATCCATCCAGTTCAACTAATTGGATTTTTGTTGTTTTGGTCTTGCTTTATTCATTAAAGTCGGTTCTATTTTTCTAACTTGGTATGGGAACCTTTTTGTGCTGTATTTTCACTGTTTTACTGTTTTGAAGTGTTGCACAAATACTTTAGACACTGCCTCTAAGTTAAGCCTTGCTGCTCTGTGACAACCTACCAGAGGGTGAGCACAGGTTAATTTAGAGTTTGTCTGCCCCTTACACTGACTAGGATTGTGGTTGCTGCATGACCAGGGCTTACACCCCAGTCTACCAACAACAGAATTTCTAACGTATACAATAAATCACTCAGCAAAATGAAGGCCAGAAAAGGAACCAGAGGGCAAACCTTGAGGACTTATATAATTTTCTAAAAAACATACTGTAATCTTCTATCAAGTAAAATGCATTTTCAACTGGTCAATGGTTGAAATGAAACCCTTGAAAAGTGAGCGGTACACGACATTACAGCATTGCATGAGCCCTAATATTTGTTATCCTTACAGAAAAAAGATGTTAGGAAACGCAAGGAAGGGTGTGATTTGGCAGAAAAACACTGTGCTCACCCAGCCAACATAAGACCATGTCAAATTGTATTGTGTCCTTGCTCATGTTAACCCTTAAAACATATGGGATCCCAACCAATATAGCTCGAATGTGTCATTATAATTGGTATCCCCCAAACGAACGGGATGTGGAAGTGTGTGGAATAATATAAAAAATATAAAAAGGAACTGTAATTTTCTATCAAATGTAAGGCAATGTCAACTAGTCAATGGCTGAAAGGTAACCCCGGACATTGCTGTTTAGATTATCATTGCTGCCTGAGAGGAGTTATTCAAGCGCATTCCGCGCTTTCACGTTGGATCTGTGAACCCTTGACTGCTGCTGGTTTCCCCCCGCTGCCGCCGCAGGTGACATCGCGAGCAGCCGCCGAGCGGGGGAAACCGAACCACATATCCCAGAAGCCCTGGGGACCACGCCCCCACTTGAACACGTGATCCGGGGGGATCAAAAGACCGCGAGAACTGCGGCAGAGCGGGTCCCGGACATTGCTGTTTAGATTATCATTGCTGCCTGAGAGGAGTTATTCAAGCGCATTCTGCGCCTTCACGTTGGATCTGTGAACCCTTGACTGCTGCTGGTTTCCCCCCGCTGCCGCCGCAGGTGACATCGCGAGCGGCCGCCGAGCGGGGGAAACCGAACCACATATCCCAGAAGCCCTGGGGACCACGCCCCCACTTGAACACGTGATCCGGGGGGATCAAAAGACCGCGAGAACTACGGCAGAGCGGGTCCTGGACATTGCTGTTTAGATTATCATTGCTGCCTGAGAGGAGTTATTCAAGCGCATTCCGCGCTTTCACGTTGGATCTCTGAACCCTTGACTGCTGCTGGTTTCCCCCCGCTGCCGTCGCAGGTGACATCGCGAGCGGCCGCCGAGCGGGGGAAACCGAACCACATATCCCAGAAGCCCTGGGGACCACGCCCCCACTTGAACACGTGATTCGGGGGGATCAAAAGACCGCGAGAACTCCCGCGTCGCGGGACGCGCGCGGGCGACGCCGGGCTGAGCCCGGGCAGAGGGCGGGCCGTCTGTGGCCGTCCGGGGACGGAGGAGGTCGGGACGGTACACCCCTCTTTCGCCTTTACAAGCCCCCCAGGCAGTTGGGAAGGTAGGTCATATCCATTATGACCTCTAATTGTGATAAATCGGCGTCTGCGGGGGGTAGTAAAGGAACACTAGAGGGCTACTTCACGAGGGCTTCTACGGAGCTGGACAAGGATATTGAGATGGCAGAGCGCAGGTCCGATAGACGTAGCTCCATCGAATCAATGAAAACTAGACCCTTGTTGGATTTGATGGCCGTTTCCACTTTGCCGGACTCTGCCCCTGTCCCTTCCAGCGAGGACCCACTGTCTTTGGACAAATTCCCATTACTCCTAAGAGACATCTCACCGCATCCAGTTGTTGTAAATACCACTCTCACACCCATTGCGGCGTCCCCAAGTATTTATACTACAGGTCCAAAGGTTTCTAATGTGCCTTCTCTTCCAGCCAGGGAGCTACCTAAAAAGAAGGGCAAGTTGCCCAACGTCCCCAAAGTTCATGGTCCCCCTCCAGCCAAACGGAGAAGAGGGGGGGGGGGGGTACCCCAGAGATGCAAGCTCAGTCATTTAGAGTTCGGCAAATCATTAAAATCTAATGCTTCAGTTGTATCTAAGTTTAAGGCCAAAGATATTTCCGTGGTAGTGTCATCGGCCCCTGTGGTGCTGGTGCCACCGTCTATTGAGGTATTAGACACATCTGATATAATGTCTGTCACTGATTCATTAAGTGAAACGAGGTCAGCCCTACCCCCTTTAGAGAAAGATTTAATGTCTAACATTCCATGTGAGTCTATGGAGCACCTACTTAGGTCCTTTATGCACCCAATATTAGATATTTTGAAGAGGGTGGAACAAAGGCTGGGGAATCTCGAGTCTTTGTTTGTTGATAATGTATTGATTAACGATAAGCCAGCCCCTCCATCGTTGGTCACAGTTCAGGCCCAAAGTGCTCCTGTCCAGCCACCGGCTGTCACTAAGGGTCCTGTTAAGGGCACTACTAGAGTTAACAATCTCCCCGTTAATACTCATTCGGGAGTACCAGCTACCCAGCATGTTGTCCAACAGGTCCCTTTGGTGACAGCAGTAAAATCAGCTGCATTGACGGTTAGAGAACCTCAGAAGGGAGGGGAAAATCGGACCCCCGCTAACCAACGAGCGGGTCGGGGAAGGATGAATCGACCTATCAATGATAAATTGCAGGGCCCTAATGTTGAATTGCCCCCCATGCTGTGCCCTTTGTGGTCGTGCTCACTGGAGTCCCAACCCTAGAGGTTGGTAAAAGGGAGGGGTACTCCCAACTAAAAAACAAAACATTGCACTGGCTGGGACTAAATAGACCACTCCCATACTATGTTAATGGAGAGATTGTTCACGTCAGGCGTATCCCCTGGTTGGGCAGTAGGGAAAAATATTTAAAGGGAGACCTTATAGTTATAAACTTTAGAGACCCAGAGGCAGTCAGACTTATACTGAACGGGTCTTCGGGGAACTCGAGCAGTGCCATAGTTCCACACGATCTAACATTTTTTTACCCAAGATCCCTTGTGTCCCCCCCTTCTTCCCGGGAGGTTCATCTGACTCTCATCTTAATATGTATATGCCATCCACCAACAGCTATACGGGGCAAGCCTTTAGACCTTTGCCCATTAGGAACGACCTTGGGTGGAATACAGTGCCCGTTAGAAACTATTGTATGCCACCAGGGAGGTTGGACCTAGCGCATGGGAACAGGAGAATGGACCATTTGATTCCATTTAACCCGTTAGAAATTTCCAACAGATTTAACATCTTCTCCTGCTTCGATGGGTGCGATTGACAGCCGGGGCATTCCGTTGGCAGTCCACCGGGTACGTTTACTCCTAGATCAAACCCACTAACAGAACCAGCATATGAGTGGCCTTTACCTGTTTTATCTATTGAGTCTAAAACTGTTCTCCCTTCCCTTGACTGTTGCATATTTGTTGAGGGATCTGAACAGGGGTTATCCGTTGGTTTAAATGCTGACAAAGCCACTCTTGGTGAATTATTATCTCCAGTCTTGCCTGTAAGTTCCCAACCATCTTGCTTTAATGCTAGCCCTACTCTTCGTCCACCATGCCCAGCCATATCTGGCTCGGCAGGAGTGGGGAAGGGGGTAACCGATCTGTGTCTGCCGAAGTTACGGATATGTTCCTGGAACATTGCTGGTCTTAAATCAAAGCTTGATCTGCCGGATTGGAGGAGTTCCCATTGGACAACCCCGATATGTTGGCCATACGGGTAATCTCGTCCTCCGGACTGAATATGGTGATTGTAAATACCTACATGCGGGGTATCCAAGGGGGAAAATGCTCTCCTGTTGCATTGGTGTTGGACGGTTTCCTAAGCTCACTTCCGGTGAATACAAATAGGGTGGTATTGGGGGACTTTAATACCTGTTTCAAACCTATGGGGTTGGACGATGGTATGCTCACCGAAGATGAGGATTCTTTGTGGGGCATCCCGGGTTTGGAACTACAACCCATCAAGAAATGGTCTCAATCAGCCATATTTTTGAAGGGTCTTTGTTTGAACCAGGGAATGTGTGCAGTTAATGGGCATCTGAAGTCCGATAGGATGGGGGCAATGACTTTTGATAATGGTAGATGTGGCTCCCGCATAGACTATATCCTGGTGAATGTGGAAATGTGGCCCAGTTTGCTGGATATGGTGGTAGTAAATAGAGCCGAGAGTGACCATAATCCCTTGGTTCTATCGATTAAAGAAGGTGCTTTTGCAGAGCCCACGGTGGCAGAGGCGTCCCTGCCACAGGTCTTACTAACCAACAATGAAAGAAGGGTTAGTTGGCCCAAAATAGCCCTGGATGAGGAGGTTTTGTTAAGGATTAGAACCATGTTGAGGGACACAATGACCCAAATCAGCGGGTTCAGTCAGGAGTCGGCCCTTCTGGATAAAATTACTACATTACATAGGGATCTTTTCCTAAATCTTAAAACCTTCTTTATTAAATCAACTGGCCCTAGTAGGAACAAGCCGAAGCCCCTAACCTGGTATGACGGCGCCTGCAGGGAGTCACAAAAGGCGCTACACGCGGCTTTAAAGTTAAGAGACCAGAACTTAATTCGTAGTTGCAGGGCCACCTATAAAGCAGTGCAGGCCACTGCTAAGAAGATTTGGGACGAGCCCCGTTGGAAGGAGTTGTTGGAGGCTTGCCAGAGCAATAATATGACTAAATTCTGGCGGCAGCTTAAATGGGGCAATCGCCCACAGGATAGATCCCCCTCAAATAGTGTTGAGCCAAGGGAATGGGTTGAGTATTTTGGGAATCAATTCAAAGAGAATGTCTCTAGTCCCGCAAACCTGATGCACATTACTTCCACTGAAGCCTTGGTTTTTACGTCTACTGAAGTGAGGGCAGTGTTAAGGGTTATCCAGGGGGGTAAAGCACCAGGTCCTGACTGCATACCAGCTGACATGTTTAAGCAAGATCAGGACCTTTGGGTCCCATATATTGTTCTCTTGGCCAATGCTTTGGCAAGGGGTGCGAAAGTCCCTGAATCATGGCTTGGGGCGGAGATCCTCCCCATTCACAAGAAGGGTGACCGCTCAGTAACGGCTAATTATCGTCCCATAAGCCTCATCGATGCTGTACAAAAGATTGTGGCTCGCCTTCTTTTGGGTAGGATCCAGACTTGGATTTCTGACTATGATGTTTTAAGTCCTCTCCAGGCGGGTTTTCGGCAACATATGGGGACCCTAGAGCAAGTTTTTAGATTTATGCTATTATATTGGAAGGTGGTCCATCTTGGGGGTGGCCTGTTGTTTGCGGCATTCGTGGACCTCAGGTCAGCTTTCGACCTTGTACCCAGGATCAAGCTCTGGGAAGTTTTGCTGGATTTAGGTATGCCCAAAGAGCTGGTGGCGCTGCTGATCAACCTGCATTCAAATACCTACGCTAAAGTAAGATGGGGAGGTCCAGGGGAAGTCACTGACAGCTTCAAAGTTGCTAAGGGGGTTAGACAAGGGTGTGTGTTGGCCCCCACCCTTTTTTCCTTGTTTATTAATGGGGTGACCAAGTATTTTTCGAACTATCCTACGGACGCGCCCACCCTTGCTGGAAGGAAAATTCCCCTCCTCATGTTCGCGGACGACACTCTTATTATTTCTAAAACGAGGCAGGGCCTACAGTCCGCCCTGGCCCGTTTTGAGTGTTTTTGCAGCGAGCACGAGTTAGAGGTGAATGTTAATAAGACCAAATTTATGGTTCTGCGAGGCCCCAAGGCTGTGAAGGCCAAGGTGTCCATGAGCGGAGCCATTTTGGACCAAACGGAGGTTTTCACATACTTGGGTGTCACATTAAGTGAGAATTTGAGCTGGAAACCTCAACTGGATCTTATGACCCTGAAACATGTGCAACTTGGGGGAGCCTTACTGAAGGAGTATGCAAAATCTCTCACCAAACCCATGGCACCGTTGGTTAAAATTTATGGTTCCAAGGTAATTCCTGCAACTATCTACGGTGCATAACTGTGGGGGTATAGTGATTTATCCTCTTTGAGGGTGGCTCAGAATAGGTTCCTGAGAATGGCAACTGGCCTCCCACAATCAACACCCTGCTTACCTCTGCAGCTAGATCTAGGTGTCAAATCCATAGAGGATGAGGTACGGTATAGACCACTAGCGTTCTGGCGTCGTCTGTGGACTACACCGGAATTATCCCTGTTCGCTGAGGCCATCAATGATGTGAGAGGTCTTGAAGGGTCTCACAGGGTACCCTGGTTTTGTCATCTCAGGATGCTCCTGAAAAACTTGAACCTGGAGGCACTATGGGTTGATCCAGCACGCGCGACCTTTCCTTCAAAAAAGGCACTTAAAGATATTTACTGGCATTGGATCACTGAGAGGAGATCCGCTATGGTTGATGGTCCTACCATGTCACTGGAATTTTTGGTCGTAAAAGATGTCCCTAAATACGAAGCCTATTGGGACTTAATCACCAAGCCAAACGATCGTAAACTGTACCACCAACTACGAGTAGGCTTGTTACCTGTGCGGGGGCTCACGCACTCATGGTCAACTGGTGGTAGTGATAAGTGCCCCTTCTGTGTAACAGCAGTAGAGAACATTGAACATCTTTTTTTCTGCTGCCCCAAGTATTTGTTACCCAGGAAAGTTTGGCTTTTACCAGTTTGTCGGTTACTAGGCACCAGATCTGCTGTTGCAGCGTTTAGGATTCTTAAAACTGATACTTCCCCCCCTATTGCTATTGGTGTAGCAAAATTTGTGAATTGGGCGTGGTCAATCCGCACTCGCAACCTTGGCAAATGAAGCTCCCATTGTACAGCTTTTATGACTATTAGTTTTAAAGTAGCATTGTTTTTATCTAGCAAGGGGTCTTCTCGTTCATCATTGTCTAAAAATTTAATACTTTTTTAACATGGTTTTAAAATGTAATGTATTTATTATCTTATATGTAAAAGTCTATGAATTGCTTTTTTTATATGTATTTGTCTTTTATGATGCTAATCGAATAAAGACCTCTTGACTTGACTTGTAACCCTTGAAAAATAAGGGATACGAGATATGAGAATGAGCTTTAAAAGTTGGTATCTCTGTAAAAAACAGATAGTGGAAAATACAAGGACGGGTGTTATTTGGTTAAAAAATACTGTGTTCATCCAGGCAACATAAGATCATGTCAAACTGTATCCCTGTACATGTTAACCTTTGAAACATAGAGGATATCAAATAAGAAGTCCCAGATGAGCCATGTTATTTGGTATCCCCAAAGGAACCAGATGGGAAAGCTTGTGGAATGATATAAAAATGTGAAAAGATACTTTAATCTGCTATTAGGTAAAAGGCAGCTTCAACTGGTCAATAACTAAAAGGTAATCCTTGAAAAGCAGGGAACACAAGATATTACAGCAACGCACAAGTCGTATCATTTGGTATGGCCATAGCTAAAAGATAGTGGAAAACACAAGGCAGGATGGGATTTGGAAGAAAAACAGTGTGTTCATTCAGCCAACATAAGAGCAGGTCATGTATCCTGGTATCTGTTAACCCTTGAAACACAGGAAATACCAAATACTAATGCCTGTAACTGCACTATATTTAGAATCCCCAATGAAACTAGATGTGAAAACTTGTGGAATTATACTAACAATGCTAATAGATACTCTAATCTGCCCTAAAATCTTAGACAACTTCAACTGGTCCATGGCTAAAAGGTAACACCTAAAAGGTAGGGAACAGAAGATATTATACCAATGCATGAGTTGTAACATTTGGTATACCCATAGAAAATGATAGTGGAAAGCACAAGGAAGAGTGCGATGTGGCTATTGCTGCATTCACCTAGCCAACCTAAGGCCACGTCTTGTTTCCTGGTATGAGTTAACGCTGAAACATAAGAGGACACCAAATATTATAGCATGTATGGACCATTATGTTTGGTATACCCCAAAGAAAGTGAATGTGAAAGCTTGTGAAATTATATCAAAAGTGTGAAACTATACTGTAATCTGCTATCAAATAAAAGGAAACTCAAAATGGTCAATGGCTAAAAGGTTAAAAAATATGAGATATTACAATAATGCATAAGCCATAATATTTGGCATCTCCCTAGAAATACATGTCGGGAAACACAACGAAAAGGTGAGATTTGGCAGACAAAATACTATGTAAAATACCAAAGAAAATACAGCTAATATAAGACCGTGTCAAACTGTATCCTGGTACATGCTAACCCTTGAAACATAGGGGACAACAAATATTTTAGACTGTATGGACCATTATACTTCATGTACCCAAAAAGAACCGGATTTGAAAATAAGTGGAATGATATACAATTTTTTTTAAAGATACTGGAATCTGCATCAAATAAAAGGCAATTTAAACTGCTCAGTATCTAAAAGGCAAACATTGCAAAGTAGGATATACGAGGTGTTACAGCAACACATTAGTTGTAACATTTGGTATCCCCATAAAAAAAGATGTTGGAAAACACAAGAAATTGTGTGATTTGGCAGGAAAATACCATGTTCATTCAGTCAAAATGAGCCCATGTCAAAATGTATCCTGATACATGTTAATCATTGAATATAAAACTTCCTATCTATCATGAAGGAAAGTTTTAAATCTATTAAGAACAGGGAAGGGAGGATTATGCAATAACTTTCTTCATTTTAATGCTCAGCAGCCAAAAAACAACATTATATCAAAATGATAAAAGACTACAAATTCCATGAGTTTTTGCTTTTATAGTTCCAATAGTCCAAACATAGAGTCTACCATATAAAACTTCCACCAAGGAAAAGCACTTCCTCTTTCTTCGTGCGATCCTTCCATCTTTAAAATTCTGACATCTTGCTTGTGATCCATTCTTACCATATAAAAAAGAATAAGTCATCACCGAGGACTCAATCTATAGTCCAAACATTGTTTAAAAGAGAACCCCCAAATCCATTACCAGCAGAGAGATTACAGTATAATATCATGATACAATATCAACATCAATAAAAGATACTTATCTTCACATCCTTTAGATCTGTAAATTTGAGGGATTGTGGCTGAATGTGAATGAATGACTACAAGGGATAATCCTCGCCTCTGTGTCCTTAATAGAATTGAAACTTTCCTTCACAATAGATAGGAAATTTTATATTCTGTCAGGACCGAAGGTTTTGAAAAGCAAGTTTAAAGCTGGCTGCCCACCATTGAGGTCATTCCAGGGATTGGCTTAAAGCAGAAGGTCTTAAATGTAGAGTCTGAAGACCAACCCACAGCGCTGTGAGGTTATATTCCAATCGTCCTTCCAAAGAGAAGGCTTTCGAGGTTATAGCCACCCTAATCCAAAGTGCACCAAAAAGGAGGTGTTAATGGCCACCTCCTGTAAGATCCACTTCACTCATCTTGTGATAGTAGTTGCTGAAACTGCTGTGAATGGATTCTTAAGAGCTATGAGCAGTTGTTTCATCACCCAAAGGGTAGTACTCTTCAGTCATGGCCTCGTAGGTCCAGAGACACCTAACCACACACAATTTGGGGTGCGAAAGGGAAGCCAGATAAAGCACCACTTTGGAATTAGTTTTGGTTCTCCTAGATATAGAAAAAAGAAACTCCCTCTGGAGTAAAAATGCGTGCCGTGATATCAAGCACTCGTACATCGGACATCCATCTACAGGCAATCAAACATAAAAGAATAACCAGTTTACCAGGCAGATATTCATTATCTTGCCCAGAAAGCAACAAGCAGACAACCGCATTTACATCCCAAAACGAAGATTATCATGGTTCTGGGGGAGTAGGAACCCGCAGGTCTCTCAATAATCTGCACACTAGAGGATACTCCCCAGCTGGTACCTCGTGGAATGGTAAATGCCCTGCTGAAACTGTAGATCTGCAAGCATTGATTGTGCGGTACGCCAGCCCGGCACTCACCAGCTCCGACAGGAAATTAACAATGTAACTACATATGTGCACAAGGGATCAAGATTCCGTCACAGACACCAGCATGACATTCTAAGCCAAGTAGAATTATATTGCTTGATCGTAGAGCCCTCCTGAACGAACTGCAAGTTGCCATGATCCTCCTTCAGAAGAGGAGAAGTCTGGGTAAGTGGGATAGGAAAATCCATAGAAAGTTTCAGAAGAACTGGATACCAAACATGCAACTTCTATAATGGTGTCACCAGGATCACCTCCGCCCTGATCAATGCCTGATCAATGCCGATCAATGCCGTGAATCTGGCAATCATCAAGAATATTTGGAATGCATACTCCCTAAAGTGGCTCCAGTCCTGGAGAAAGGCATTTGTCACCTCCACCAATGGATCTGGACACCCGCTGAAGGATCGAGGCAGCTGGTGATTGAGCCAGGAGGCAAAGAGGTCCACTTGACAGGGACCCCATTTTAGCATAATTGCTTGAAACAGAGCTGGATCAAGCTTCCAAGCACTGGAGTCTCTCAGGTGACGAGAATGACAATCCGCTGTCCAGGGGCGGCTCCTCCATTAGGGCGGAGGAGTGTCGCTCCACTGCTTTTTCGATGTGCGAGAATCAGAAACATAAAATGGTAAAACTACCATTTTATGTTTCTGCTTCTCACACTGAGAGAAAGCAGAAGTGCTTGATTGGGGGCAGGCAGGGAGTGGCTTGCCCAATGCTGCGGGCACTGACTGGTTGGCCGGCCCTTTGGGGCCGACCAAACCAGTCATGCACACTCTCAGTACATCCACAATCCCAACGGCAGACTCCCAGATCTGCACCTCACGCTAGTTCCAACAAATCCTGTTCCTGCGTAATACTCCGCAGTGCCAGCCGTTGCGTGACGCCTCTGTGCTCCAGTTCCAGATAGTTAAATACAAGTGGGGGTGCGTCAGGCAATGAAGTCCAGTAGACTTAGTGTGGTATCAAAAAAATCCTTTATTTCAAATGTTTTTTCAAAAGATCAAATAGCAAAAAACTCTCAGCCAACACATTTCATTCCCTCTAGGGGAACTTCATCACGGCTTATAGATTCATTAGGGTACGTCATGAAGTATGGTTGATCATTGTGGGGGTTGGAATTATACAGGTGGCCAGAGGAGCCCCTCTTACTTCTCACGTACCCACCAAAAACTTCTGGTTGAAGACCTTCCGGATTGACTGGTGGGCCTTGTCCAGAAAGGAAAAGGTGATCATGAATTTTGTGAGCTCCTTAATGAAAGGATCTCCGAAGAGACCACCATCTGCCACTGCCCCGGCCTCCGTGTTGGCCAATTCTTCCTACTTGGGGTTGATTTTAATCAACAAAGAGCAACGGCGCTCTGTAAATAACACACAATTTGTATTCTCCAGGAAGCATAAGCCCCCTTGGCCCAGCCGGAGAGAATGAAATGGTCAATCAGGTCACCTGATTCACAGGCTGTCTCTGCCAACGTCCAATATTTTAGTAAGGGGCCCCAGGACACCCAGGACTGGTCCAGACTTTTTTGAGTCTCTTTGATAAACTTGGTGACAAAGGTCGCCATTTCGCCAGAAATCTCTGGAACACAGGCCACCTTGCCAGCCAGTGAAGGTCTTGGGCACTCCACCCTTAGCCATTCCCTGACCTTCTTGTCCATCGGTTTATGAATGCGGGAAGCCACATATGTTTCCACCTTGCTGGCGGGATACCAGCCAGCAGAGCGGGGGTGATAGATATCATCAGGATCCAGTGGGCCTTGGGAGCCGTCCACATCTTGCAGAGCAGACACACCTTGATCGTCCAGCCTGCATGAGCCACCTTCTAGTTGCCAGGATATACTGGCACCTGGTTCATCACCAGAGCCCTTATTAGGGTTTTCATATTCTTCACAGGTATTATCTTCTATCTCCTGAGGGGAGAAGGCATTGTCGTCATCGGGGATAAATCCAGGCTGGGAATTTGATTCCTGCAAAGTGTTAAAGCACACTTGTAGGAAAGCGCTGCGCAACCTTTCAAAGGTGACTGCCTGAGGGATAACAGCCCTGGCCTTGAGGCAAGATTTTGCATCTGTTTACTCTGAATGTCACGTGTGGGTATAGACTCCAACCATTCCCATGCGGGTTACCACATTAGTTTGGCTGTAAGCTGGAATATTTGCTTACTCTGTGGCTGTAAGGCCAACAAAATCGATCTCTGGAGGGAGGCGTCAATGGCATCTACCAAGGCCATATGAATGGGGAGACGAGACTGCTCTTTGCCCCCGGCCTCCAGTATTCTGCTTTAGAACCTGCCATGGAGGATCAGGAACAAAAGGCGCCTAAAACGTAAAGGAGTTATGTATAGGGTTAAACCCTAGCAAAAGCCACAATAAAAAAGTGTCTTAATCTAATTATATGAGCTCGATGAGGAACTAAGCTCCGCGGTATTTCAACTGCCCAGCTGAAGCAACAAGAAAAAAACCTAACCAGGGGAAAGACATGAACCAAGGGTACTACACTTGTGATTGAGGACACTGAATGCAGGGCCCCGGGGGAAGTGAAAGTCGCAGACTAGTCTTCCCCCGGGGTCGTTCGCACTGGGAAGACCAAGCTGGGGTTTAGGGGTGTAGTTTGGTGGGTGGGTACAAGAATGCAGGAGAGGAAGGCAACTTCCTCTTCCTGCATTCTGGCATCGTCGGGTGGGGTAGATTACAAAAGTTGTAGGCGTAGTTTAGGGCTTGTGAAGGTGTCTGGCGGTTTCGGCGGGGCCCACTGGTTGGTGGTGCTTGGATACGCGGCAATTTGTATTCTCCAGGAAGCATAAGCCCCCTTGGCCCAGCCGGAGAGAATGACAGGGTCAATCAGCTCACCTTGTGGCACTGGAGGAGGATGCAGTAGTTGCCGCCTCCTCGTCCTGCTCCAGAGCCCACAGCTGCCGATATTCAGCCAAATGGCCTCCAGCTTACGGGCCCTGGCCCGGACAGCCATCTCCTTCCGGGTGAGCTTTTGTTGCGGAGCATCTATATGAAGAAAGAAAGAAAGAAAAATACTGTAGCCAATAGTCTTTAACATTAATTCAAAATAATTAATCAGAAAGTTGTCTCACAGTCAGTAACACTAGCAACTTGCAATCACAGTATAACATTTTGGCATGTATCTTTCCGCCTTTGTAGGCCTGTGACATTAGTGGGAGTTTCAGGAATTCTCCTAGCACCACTATGGACTCACTACTACATAGTCAGAGAGTTAGAGACTACACCAGTCTTCTTCTTTTTTTCTCTTGCAAAAGAAATTACTTGTACGTGAACTTGTGGTAGCCTAGCCGGCAGCATAATGCCAGCTCACTCAGCTTGCACCCAAGAAAAACAGACACAAGTCGTGATGACGCAGACTCGCATTACTTTAAGCAGTACATGCTGGTGGTGATAGGGAAGCTCTTACTTTTCTATACGGGTGGCACTGGCCATACTCGGTTACATCAAGGGCTAATGCTCAATGTAATTTATATTTCGCACTGCCCCCCCCCCCCCGGGCCTTGACTACTACAAAAGGAAAATGAAGATTATTTATTTCTGATCCTATATCCTGCCGATCACATGATCTTTGCTTATATGATGGATGGCTTTAGGTGCTTTGTTTTGATAGATTGAGTGAACAACAGCGATAGTCCACCCATGACACAGCTGAAAGAAAATTATTAACATAGGGAGTGAGTGTGGTACCCATAATTGCCGGAAGAAGGGACTTTACTTGATATAATGTCAACTATACAATACATTGACAATATATGCTGTGCTTGCAAAGTAAACTACTGTACTGTTAGTCAAGGGAATAATTCTGAACAATCACTACTTCTAGTATTTGGATTTCCTCAGCTTTGCTACTCTGGCACGGACATGCTGTTCAAAGTAATACTCTTCATCCACTGACCGTCTGCTCTACTACATACACCTCTGCTATCTATGAGGAAGAAGAAGATACCATCCAGACTCCCAAAGTAAACATTCTTCTTAATGTCTCAACTGTACCAAGTTTACTTTTTCTCAACAACCAACTAACACCCTTTTCATTTTATTTGGTAAATCACCGTCTTGACTTGCATTTGAGTTTGACCCAAATGATATATTGCAATGCACACCACACATGCATTTTCTCTGATTCACCCACACTGGCAGTCATCTTTTCTTTCTCCTCCAACCATCCTTGCTTCAAGCAGCCATGCATGTGATTCCTTCCTATCAGCCAACTCTGCCTGCATTCAAAAACACGTATCGTTCTTTACAGTCATAAATGTTACGACTCGCTCGTCCTTCCTTTTTGCCCTTCTTTCCCTTTTCGTTCTTCACATCCCTCAAGTTCATCTGATATGACATGGCTTCACGATAAAAGTTTCCCAGCTGAGTTGAAGTCATAGAGGGGGCCATTGCTTACCCAAGAACTACAGCCACTAATGCTATGGCTAAGTCAAGGTTGACTGTCTTCTCCGTGATTGGCAAAAATGTAGTTCTAAATTAGTAACTGTTCTTAACAGTACAGTGTACTTGTACTAGTGTACCGTCTACTGTACAGTACATCATACACTCCTTTGCGAGCCTACTCAAACATGTCAATAAGTAAGGAGTATAATAACTTACCACCGTCCGCCGCCGCTGAGCCTTCCCCCCCAACTCCTCCTGGTGGCACTTGTTGTGGCACCGCCGCATCACCTGGAGTGGACCCCTCCGCACTGCTGGCCCCGGCACTGGTGTTAGGTGCCGCATCCGATGTTGTGACGTCTAGAAAAAAACATGTCATATTTTCAGATGCCATAGACCACCCCCTATGTCGTCTCGTAATGAAAGAAAATGTTAATACATAACCAATTTTTTATTATTGGGAATGAAAAAAAGTGACCGTTTTGGGGAGGGTGATAACATTTTATATGGTTAGCCATTAATTGCTACACTTTTTGGCACAACTGATGAATGCTTGCTTTTTAACGTGCACCATTTTTATCATTACAGACAGAAGATTCCATTGCCCTTCTGCCATCAAGGACAATTCACCACCTACTCCTCATCACCAGCAGTACTTTAAGTACTTTAAAGAAGGTGGGGGCTCCCGCACAGTTATTCTAATAATTTGATGTGTTAAGTTATATTGATTCAAGGGAATGTTGTTTAAACTTTAACGTCATCTATCTCATCACCAGTGCTCGCTCGCGATACTGCGCTATTAAAAATGAAGAAATAGTTTTTTTATTTCTTATTTGAAAATAAAACTTTAAAACTAACAAACACTGTGTGGTTTTTGTTCACGAGTGAGTGAGTGGAAGGGTTTGAACTACTGCACTCTGCAGGCATGTTTCCGTGACCCTGATAGGTTGGGACTCGGCGATAGTCTTCTTCTGTTCTTCTGGGTCGTAACGTAATCATTGGGCAGACACACTAGATAGTCGGTCAGGGGATTGGGGGTTCAACTTCTGTTCGGACTGAGGTATTGTGAGAAGTTGGCCTGGTATATGATGTTCACTATTCTAGTGAGCACCTTGCACCAGTCCAAACAACCCTTATGGTGATGGTTGTAAAGTCAACCTTATAGACCAGCTATCCTAGGGGTAGCATGGACAAAAGCAGTCTAAGGCTAAACTCAAGAGGGCATGTGAAGCCAGCTGTTTTACCATATGCAAACCTTTTAATACCAAATGAAAGGACACCACACAGGTTATATATTCAAAATATATATGTATTTATTTCTAAACAACCCTCTGAACTCTTTATGAGAACAGGAGCACAAGCGCATAACAAGTAACTTAATATAACATACAAAAGTTGCACAAATATGGATAGGCCCTGGTGGCCCGCTAAACCATATACTAAAATAGTGGTATAAGAACCACGTCACGAACAATGGTAAGGACTAGGGCCTTGGGAATCGCTGGGACTACACTGGACTAACAGTTGTTAGGAAGCAGGAGGCCCACGGGATGCGGGTGCAGTGTCTAAATGCACACGTGTGCACACATAGAAGTCACTGGGTGCGTAAAGTTAGAAAGTTAAAGATTTAGGAGTCTTCCGACTGGACTAGAAGCTAACCACTTGAAACTAAGACACTAGGAGAGTTACTCTTTACAGGAGCACCGCAGTACTCGTGTTACCTCATCCACAGGAAGCGGGTGCATAGGTCCCAAAGCGTGTTGGGTTTCGTCGTGGAGTTCTATGGAACCTTGGAGAAAAGATGCTGCAGGCGGCCAGGAGAGAAGGGTCCGGTTGGATCCAAGGGCGGATAGAGGATGAAGAGTACCTGAAAGCAGAGGGGACAGTGACCAGGATGGAACCAGGAAGCAACCAGGCGATGTCGGGGAGCAATAAAGTGATGCCGTGAAGCTTGTCTCTGCTGCCATGTGGACCAGGAGGTGTCGATGATGACCAGGAGCTGGGCACGGACTGTCCCACAAAGGCTCTCGCTGTTGGCGGTGTTGGTTCTCGATTCGGAATCAACAGGCCTTGGCAAATGCAACCCACACAGGAATCGAAGATGGCTTCTTACTCAGGCCAGCAAGGACTGTGGGGCTTCTCCTTCGCAGGGAAGCAAGGGTCAGTCTGGAGCAACCAGACCATCAGTTTAGATTTTGGGTTTCGTCATCACAGAGGCCACTAGCCAACGGGCAAGTGACTGGACAGACGCGTCGAGCAGGAAAATGCAAAAGGGCCCCACGCAGCACTCGGTGAGTGTGGAGAGGTGATCTTTGGTGCAGTTGGGTCTCGGGGCTGGGGCTTCTCAATCCCCAATGCACAACTTCGAGAATGCCTCAGAAGTTGCACGGATAGCAATTCGCTGGCTTTCCAAGATGGCCAGTCCCACTTCTCACGTCGCCTCCACGGGTCTCAGCTTTGCTGTGGCTGTGGATCGGGCTGAAGGAAGTCTGGAAGTCCGGGTATTGTCAGGCTCTGTGTTCGAGCTCCGGTGGGAGCAACGACAAAGCAAACCGTTGAGCGCTTGATGGCCCCTGCTTGCACAGGGTCGTCACTCCTTGACCACAAGGGAGATTCTTCAGTCTTCTACGTCGAGTAGGATGTCGAAGGGTCCAGAGTTTCGTATCAGAGTTTCAGTAAGGATAAATCTAAAGTCTTGGGACTCAGCTCCTACCTATATACCAAATCTAGGGGCTGGATTACCTGCTAGGTCCCTCCTATGGGTGGGACCCAGGAAGGGGGTGGTTATACCACTTTCCCTTTGTCCAGTTTCACGCCAGAGCTGGGGCTGGAGTGCCCCAGCACCGGTTTGAACTGGCCTATGCATGGGACACCTTGTGTGCCCCAGGCAGTGTCTAGTTTCATTCAGCCCTCCCTGTCCCAATACACTATAGCCTGTCTGGGGTGGTGCTAGCAACCTCCCTGTGATAGGAAACCTATTGTCCACGCCTCCCTTGCTGGAAGGACTCCCAGCAGCAGGAGGTCAGACTTGTGTCTGTGGCTGCAGCATCATTTTGTGATGCTGAGGCTCTGGTTAACTTTAACCGGGATTAATGGAAGTAACATGTCTTCTCCCTCTAGAAGGGTGGAATGCTACCCCCGTCACCAGAATTGGCGAGGAGGTAGTATTCCAAAGCGTATGACACCTTACACAACATGTTTTGATAAAGCCAAACCAAAGTTAGCATCTGACTGCGAGGTACATAATGCACTTAAGAGTATATGGTATGGCAATATCCTAGAACAGCTATAAGGACATGGTTTCGAAAGCTGCAGACAGGCTCAGCTCATGCTAGAGCACCATCTCACATAAAACCAAGCACTCTGCCTTCAGGATTGTCAAGGCCTGCCATAGGAGTGACTTATAGGAGCATATGTGTCCAGATATAAGGTTAGACATAGGAATACTATATCTAAGCAAGGGGTGATTACACGACCTTGCCCAAGCTGAGTGATCAGCCAGTTCTGTCAGTTTGAATGGCCAGCCAGGGGTGGCAAAAGATATGCTACAGCCCCTGGTAGGCCTTGGGTGCACCTATGCCCTGGGTACCTATAGTACACTGTACAGGGACTCATAAGAGTGACCCAAATTCCAATTGGTGATGTACCTAAAGTACATGGTGTGAAATTTAGAAAGAGAACAGCAGGGCTGTGGGTCTGATTAGCAGGCCCACAGCCACATTAAGTCGAAAACCAGTGAAGCAAAAAGCAAACAATGGGGTGGCCATAGGAAAGCAGACCCTACTCTCCTACAGGTAAGTGGAAAGTCAAACTGCACCTATCATCAACAATGTCCTATTTCTCTTGTCCATACTTCTGTATGTGCAGAATAGTCCCTGAAACACTAGCGGTATGGTATGTGCTCCTATCAAATCAAAAAAGCCAACTACTAGCTTATTCTTGTTGGACACATTGACATTTTGTTGTTGGAAATTGTCAAAGCACTTCCATTAAGAAGACTGGAATAGATAGCAAGGGCATCCCAGAGGACTGCACTCAGTGCCTGGATCAGAGTTTTGTTTAACACCGTTCGCCGACTGGGCAAGCTTAGCTACCTACACAGACCGACTCATAATAATAGTAAATAATAGTAGCAGCACAGAGAGTGATGGTAGAGGCAGGATAAGAATGTAGAAACAATCTCCAAGAAGATCAAAGACTATTTTGTAAAACATAGAATTAGGAAACAATTTTGAATGGATAGGACATGTAAAAGTTAATGAAGTATAATTATTAATATTAACAACAGAACAACTTACTGGGGCCAGCAGATGAGCCTGCAGAGGACCGTTCCTGCCCACCTTCTTCCGCCAGAGTTTCAGTCTTCTTGCCCCTGGGAGGTGCTTATGATCATGAAATAAACAGAAATATGGATGATTGTTTTTTTGAAATATTTGATTTCTTTGACCATAATTAAATTATCTCGGGGAAACAAATTACCAACAATTGCACTACATGTATTGATTGACCTATCTGATCTGGTCAACTAGGATGGATAGTACAGTATTGCTGGATTCTCAGACCGTCTACTTGGAAAGTTATGTAAATCACTAACTAAACCAACAACAAAAAGGTTCTACTAAGACTGCCAGCACTCAACAGCACGCGACGTGACAGACACAGTCCGTCATCATGATTGCCGACCACAAAAAAAATGTCCTACTACTAAATAACAAGTCATAATATACTCAACCTATCAATCCACCACTATCTCTTCTTACTGGCAGCAGGAGTACAAAGGTAGGACTAGACTTGAGTCTCTAGTCTCACTAGCATTACGCAGTTCTGCTCTCAAATAAGCACAAAGTTGCAAACAAGTAAGCATAGTAGCAACGCCACTGAGCAGGCAAGCACCTGCAATCACAGAAGCTATTTAAACGTTAATTTACCTGCAATGTAATCGAATCGGCAGCATTCTTGCTCTTCGGGAAAAACATATATTAGCAATATAACACAGAGCAGAAGAAAACAAAGTAGTTATTAAATAGCTACTCACCAAGGCCAGGGATCTCCACACCTAGCAGGTGGAGCAAGTCCTGCTCGCGGTCAAGGAGGTCCGACCACCGGTGCGTCGCTTGATGGTAGGTGCGCCGGACCCTTGACTCCCTCCGCATGGCCCAGCACCCCTTAGCCCACAGCTGGCGATGCTCTCGGAGCCCATACCCTGACGCGAGCCTGCCCCCTGCTGCCACGGTCTTGGGGAGGTGGTGCTGCACATAAAAGATCAGTGCAGCCACCTCCACCGGACTGAAAATCTCCCTGGCCGTCACATCCTCCCCTCTTAAGCTCCTTTTGCCATGGTCCTGGACAGTAAAGTAAAATAAAAAAAAGGAAAGAATAGGGGAAAAAGTAAAGAAAAGAAAAAAGAGTTAAAAAAATAGTTTTAAAGTAACCAAAAGTAGAAAAAAACACAAAATATAGATGTAGAAAAAGAGAGGGATAGAAAATGAGTAAAAAAGATTAAAAAAAACTTCAAACAGAGAAAGGATGGCAAAGATTCAAGCCGGATACAAAAAGCATGCCCAGGACCATAGAAAGGAATGAAAAACAAGATGGGCGTGAACATTGAGGACCGCGTGGGTACGTTTGAGCGATATTTCTCCCGCGAATACGCAAAAACGGACGCGAACACGTAATTGAGACCCGCACGTAGGAATTGCACAACGCGAGCATGCAACTGGGGCGCGGAACCGGAAATACGCAACGCAAACACGTGAAACAAGATGGCCGCGCCCATGTACGACCGCATGGGTAAGTTCGCGGTCATTGCGGTGAAAAAAAGCCCGCGAACAAACACAGCGCCCCGCGAACACGCAAAAGAAAATTCTGCAAATTCACACGAATTCACGGATTTTGCAGAACGCAAATTCGGTTTTGCACGAATTTGCGTACCGCGAATTCGTGCATTTCGCCCATACTTAGGTGGGACCCTAGAGTTAGTCCAAACCCTAAACTTAGTATGAGTATAGTAACCCAGTCCCTAGGACTTTAGATTACCCTGGACAAAACTCTGATACAGAAATCTTGGACCTTCGACATTCCATATCGACTGGAAGACTAAAGAAATCTCCCTTGGGGTCAAGGAGTGACTCCCCTGTTCAAACAGGCACCAAAGAAGCATCTTGCCGGTCTGCATTTTCGAGGCTCCTGCCGGACCCTGAAGAATCTGCGACACAGGACACGGACTTCCAGACATCTCCGAGGCTGACACAAGTCCCCAGTGAAGCTGAGACCCGTAGCTACCACGAGAGACGTGGGACAGGAACTCCTGGACATCCAGCACCTCTGCTAGTGCATCGACTTCCCAAGCTTTCCCGAAGTTGTGCATTGGTCTGCTTGTAGTATAAGCCCTGAGCATCTTTTGCATCAAAGATCACGAGCCTACACTCCACGAGTGTCCCGTGGGCCCGCTTCTGACATTTCTGCTCGAGGCGCCTTTGCGATGCCTGGTCCATCGACTGGTGGGTCCCCACAAAGGTAATTCTTCTACTTCTTGGGCTTTTCTGGTTGCTGCAGATGTGCCCTGACTACCCTCCAAAGGGCGAGTCCCTCAGACCTTGATGGTCTGCAACAAAGCCAATCTTGTCATCCTGCGTGGGTTGCTGTTGTCAAGGCTTGATGGGTCCAATCCGGATTCCGACTGTGCAGCACTCGACATCCTTCGTGGGACAGATCGGATCCAGCTCCTGGTTGTCTTTGACGCCTCCTGGTCCTCGTGGCTGAAGAGTCAAGCTTCACCTGCAACACCTGAAAACACCCGACATCGGCTGGCATCTTCTTGTCGCCTTCCTGGTCACTGGCTAGTGACCCAGACTCTGTCACCTCTGCTTTCAGGTTCTTCAGATCTCTGATCCACACTTTTCTTCTGGTCGCCTACAGCATTTCTTCGCAGCTCTCCATTGGAATCGACAGTGAAACCCGACACGAAAAGACACCTATGCACCCAGCTTCCCTGGGTGAGGTATCACGAGTACTTCGGTGCTCGCGTGGATCTTGACTCTCGAAGTGTCCAGTTCTGAAAGGGTTTTACCGTAGTCCACTCCTAAGTGTCCTTAAACTCTAAACTTGTAACTTTAACTTTCGCCATAGAAGTCAATGGTGATTCGCAGTTGTGTTTAGACACTGCACGCGTCCACCGTGGGCCTCCTGCGTCCCTACCTTGGGTGGTTCCAGGTTGCCCCAGAGGTTCTACAGGCCCTAGGCCTTGCTTCCATCCTTCACGTGGTTCTTATACCACTTTCTTATTATATGGTTTGTGAGACCCCTAGGGCAAAACGTTTACTGTGCTAATTTAGTGTGTGCTATTTAAGTTCTTATATTGTACTTTTACCTCTAGCTTCATAAAGAGACTAGAGGGGTTGTGTTTAGAATAAATACACATATATTTGATATAGACCTGGTGTGGTTCTCCTTTCATTTGATTATTCAAGGGATCATAACTGGTAAAACAAGCTGCTTTACATTCCTTCAAGACTTAGCCTGAAGGTTGCTCTCCACAGCTACCACTAGGATAGCTTTCTCTAAAGGTTGTCTTAAACCTATCATCAATAAGGGTCGTTTGAACTGGTGCAAAAGCCTAAAGGTAAGGCTTGGCTATTCGTGGCCGTTCAGGGACAGACAGGGTGTGGAGAGAAGGAAAAGGAATGTCTCTTCATTCCTTCTTGCCCAGAGAAGACAAGGCCAGTGTCCACTTTACCTCTCTACTGGTCAGCTGCCCCTCCTATCTCTTTTCTCTATTTCTTCCTCTACCTCTTATTCCCTCTCTTTCTGTATTTGTATACCTCCTCTTCACTTGCTGAATGAAAATCATGACTTCAAGAAATGGCTCTAACCCTCTTTTTCCTCTCCATTCCTTCGCCTGTGAAATGGATCCAAAAAAGAAAAACACTTTGCTGAAAATTTTGTCTTTTTCTGACATTTTTCTATGACGAAGTGCAGCCTCATGATGAAGAGAAAAAAAGATTCAAATTATGTAAAATAACTAAAAAAAGCAAGCAAGCGTGGTCACAAAGTGGCAAGAATGGTTTATTCACACCCAGACACAATAGCGCCATGTCACAAAGTTTGCCAGTGAAGCGCTAGTTTCGTTTTCTCTTCTTTCTTTGAACAACATTGCTTTCGCCGGTCGGGGGAAGTGCACCATTCCTGGAGGTACTGCAATACCTGGTTGTTGTGTGGCGTCTAAAACATTTAAAGGGATCCTCATCAGCTGTTTTCCATATTTTAGTTAATAAAATGTGTACCACAACTCTGTGTTCAGGGATGAGGTCTTTTTAAACCATACTGCTCACGTTTTGTAGGGATAGAAGCAATGGACCTTGAAATTGGTCCCTTCCAGGCACTGCAGTCATGTCCATAACGTTTCAGGCAAACACACTCATTGATTTCTGAATAATGAGTGTTAAAGCGTTACGGTTACCATGTTGTTTCTGCTTACATTTCACATGCTTTACTTAATCTTGCATGCCCTATGAGTGTGCACTTTTTTAGTATCTATTACTTTTTTTTCCAGGCAGCATATTACGCTTGTCTAGTGCATAATTTGAATCGAGTCACATGGAGGTGTTTAGAGTGGGGCATTATAGTGGGGCACAATTAGGTTTTAGCTGGCAGTGCGAGTTTCTCTCAGTCGGGCAGGTTGGTGTTCTGTGGGGGAGAGGAGGTGGCACTATGGCCAGAGCTACAAAATTTGGAACTGGGGAACAAGGTTTAGTTTTCACGACCAGTCCACGAGACCACTCTCCTGAGCAAACACATTTCCATTCTAAACCTTAAAAGGATCGTTAGAACTTAGAAACCCTGGTCTCTTAGCACCAGCAGGTGGAACCTAGTGGTAGCAAGTGTGGGTTAACGGAGAAGGCCTGTTCACCACAATCGGTACTGACGTTCACCGCCAGTCTTGAGGGCAGGCCTACAAAGGGGCAAACCCTAGAGCGACAGTGGCTGTGTCACTGAGGTCACAGGCCCCTCAACGCCAGTCCGCCCCACCCATTGGTACCTCCATTGGCCTTGTTTCAGCAGTAGTAGTGCAACTCACCAGGGATCGGCAATGCAGGATTTGCACACACACCAAACTAAGTTCACAAACGTCACACTTTCTCTGCTGCTTCACGCACAAGTACCTTCAACATGTGCTGCCTGCTTTGGGGCCACTGGAATTATGCAGCAATGCAGGACAAAATGATGTCGCAGAGTTGAGTAAATTATGCAGCAAAAAAAGGCCGCAGCTCTTACTTTATTACTTTTACACGATAACAGTCTCTGCAAAGATTGTGCCTTATTAATAACTGTGGAATATGCAAATGCAGAAGTGAGAAAGGTAACCAGTTAACCTTTGCAAAGGGCCCTACACTTTGCAGCAACACCAGCCACATTTCTTAGTAACTATTGATCCGTTGGAGCTACAAACAATTTTTTAGGTAAAATCGTCAGATTAGACAGTAGAATATGTATTTATGTGGCAAATATGCAAAGTCATATTTAAGTGGAAAATATTTGCAAAGTAGGATATTTTGGAATTCATGTTAGAATTACTTTCGAGGAAAAAGGGAAGCGAAGTGCTGATGACAGAAACTGCATGGCTCAGAGACAAATGGCTTGTGCTTCCACTTTTCAGCATATAGGGACTTTGTGAATGTATTGTAATGTCAATAACTCATATTAAACCTTAAATAAACATGTGTATCCATTGGTTGAATTAAATAACTTAATAAGCTGTAACTGGTCAGTTAAATGCCAAACAAATACTAAAAAGTGGGATGTTTTCCTCTTTCTGGCCACACCTCTATCTCCGCCCACTGACACAATCCTCGGGTAATTCCCGCCCACTGATTCTTCGCCCACAGGTCCCCTACTTTTTTTCTCACATCGACCACAGCCTCTTGAAGAGTTTATTACCTTTTTTTTAGGTCGAGCCTAGCGCAGCGCACATGCGCTGCTCCATGGGGAGACTTCTTGTGAGCACTCTAAACTTCTCCGTGTGAGTCTGACTCTTCCCACATATTGGATTGGCCTTTGTGTGTGCCTTTCAATAATGAAAGCACGCAAATGGCCGAAGGTGGGTGCGTGTCCCACCTCTTCTCCAAAGGAGTTTACTCCCACAGCGTTTTGCTCTCTGGAGCGAGCAGCGGCACGCAGGGTGGCAGCTGCATTCCTTGTTTTCTCGTCGTGAATACGCTTACTAATTAAACACAGCGCGGTCCCTTTCACTTTAGCGGCTGCCCTTGTTGTTTTGTGTGGGCTTGTTAGTAGTGTGACTTGTAATGGTATGCTTTTGCTTTTATTTTTGGGCAAAGTCGAAAATTTGGGCAGCCGATTTTTTCATAGTAAGAAGCAGTAAACAATGTTGCAATGAAAAACAATCAGCACGTCCATTCAACTACACTCGGCCTTGCACAGTGTTATTTCCGACTAAGATTTGTCATTGCGTTTCAGTGACTTATGCAGATTGTTTAAAGAGCAAATAATTTACAGTGGCACTCCTGCTAATGATTAGTTTGAATGATTGATTGATCGGTTATTGGTTAAAGTTATATTTTCAGTAATATTGCTATGTTAGCAGTTTCGCTTTGGAGACTTAAGGGATCACATTATAGTTTTAGGTCCATGGCTAAAGCATGCATCATGGTGAAGGTTACGGTATTTCAGTCAATTGTTTTTTTCAAGATGGCAACTGGACATTTTGTGGGCATGGAAGGTTTGTGTAACATTGATGTCTTCATTGAAGAAGACCCTGATCTGCAAGAAGAACCGTTGTCGAATTCTTAAGATTTGGAGTTGGCCTTTTTAATAAAAAAAGATTGGTCAAAATGTACTCAGTAGTTGCCCTTTTGCCAGTAAAATACAGTGTTACCAGTCTACATTTACAGGCTGTCGCTCAGAAGCATGCGGGTGTACTGCCTTCAACCTGTATTATTACCACGTGGAAGCAAGCAGGCTTTAAATGGAGCATGCTATTGGGGGCAAAGACTTAGGGGCATATTATCAAGGGCAACAACGCTGCTTTAACGGCCGTTTTCGTACGAAAAGCGGTAATTGAATTACCTCACTATTAGCAAGGACACGCTAATAGGCATCCGTGCGCGTTTCCTGGTGTCAGCCGCCGTTTCAGTAATGCCTCGTATCTCTAATGAGATGCAAAGAAGGCGTTCCCTCTGAAAACAACACTGAAAAAGTCACTAACCGCACATCGTGGTATCAACAAGCTGGACCCTGACACTCATAGCGACATAAATGTCTGCGCTAACCGCGGTTAACGCCGTCAGCTAACGTCTGCTAAATTTCAGACTTAGCTATGTGTATAAAGGGAGGTGGATTGTCTGCCTACGACCACCATGGCATATCAACAATGAATTCCCTATTGCTGCAGTGTTATTGCTGGATTTTCAGCAATAAGCCCGCATTTCCCCGTTATTGCTGCATTATTTTCCGCCTTGGAGATAAGCGTCGATAATAACGTGATATCTCCGCAATGAAATGCAGCGATAGCCGGCGATATTCAAAACAGCGCAAATCACGCTCTGCGATGATTATCGCAGCTCCTTGTTGATATGCCCCTCAGTATGTTTTGTTCTCCTACTCTCAGCTTAAGTCCCTTTGCTTCTTTCCACCTTAAAAGAAAACCTAAGTGTTTCTTTTGTTTTTAATGAGGAATCACTTGCTACCCTGTAACACTGAATATTTTTACAGCACCATAACATTGAAAACGCTCTCTAGAAAGAGATTCGTTTTGGCTGTGCGCTAATCCAGGCTATTTATTATGTAACTGTTTGGCCTCTGATCACAGCAGGGTTGTTCGAAAAATGTTGAGTGTGTGGTCATGCTAATAGGGGATAATCTGCTGCAGGGGTGTCCGCAGAATCAGCTGGGCATATGCCTCTCACATGTTGACAACAATATTGAGCCAGACTTGTTCAGGTTAAATGAAAACAGAGATGCTGTAAAAAAAACTTTTTTACTTCGAATTCAACCAGCCTAGATACAGCAATACTAAACTAATCGCATTGAAACATGGTATGCGTGCTTTTATCGACACATTTTCAAAGCATACAAAGTGCTGTTTCAGAGACACAACCTCACAGATTTGCCATTTCAGAGACAGACATACTGTTCTGAACCACAACCATTAAAAAAAGTATCTTTCCAGACACATTTCTGCCATAATTTGCAGCACGTATAGCAATACACAATTTTCTCACAAACGTGCAAAAAAAGCCTACAGATTCAGACTGCTCGAAAGTGTTCCTGCCATGGTAAAAGCTGCAACTCATACTGAACTTCATGCATCACTATTTCACACAATCCAATATACAGTTTCCTTCCAGACACTTGGGCATAGATACAGAAGTGTCCCAGAGAGCAAGTTGCGAGGGCAGTCCGGCACGAGGCTCTCTTATCACATACACGTCTGTTGTCTGATACACTATGGACTGCACACTCATGTATCATGCAATCGGCCACGCACACTCTCTCTCACTGTCATTCTTACTCAAACACAGTGCTCCATTACACAATCATACATGCAAAATGTCGCGCACACTTACAAAGCAATTATATTGAAACATAAAACACATAATTTTCTACTTTTATAGCTGTATAGAAATGCCTATTACACATTCACCCATACACACAATTTGCCAGTAAGCACAAAGGACACCACACCTATTCTTGCTGGGATCAATTGGAGTGTGGCAAAGCTCCAAGTAGAGGATACTTAGTCGATGGAACACAGAGACATCTTTAAGCAGTCTTTAAAATGAAGGAACTTTAGATAGGCGGTACAGGTTGAGGACTAGGGCCAGAGCACTCTCCGTCTCAGATCAAAACACACTGTAGGAACCATAACCACAGCACATGCGCTCTCAAATCACTCTTATAGCGCACATGCCACCGCAGGCAGCTCGTCCCACAGAACTCGCCCGCCCCAATTTCCGTTAATAAATTGGAGGTAGGCAAGACTGAGGCGCGATGAAATGCTGTGTTGATTATAACTTGAAAAATAAGGGGAGTTAGGCCTAGAGGACAAGGATTTGGCAGGGCCGTTATAAAATATTAGGGAAAAGAGCCTATACCTCGAGTTCTTTGTGAAAGTGTAATTACCTTCTGCTTTATAGACAAACACCTTGCTTCTGTTTATCCTGGTATTTTTATTTTTACCTTTTTACTTATGTCTTTAGTTTTTATACTTCATACATTGATACATGGAGAATGAAAACATTGTCATTTCATGACCGCATAACAAATTATTTCATAAAACATTTCAGACATAACAAATTTCCAAGTGATGAATCGTGCTCTACAAAGAATGTCATAAAACTTCTGAATAACAATTGTGAAAAAACCATGTCAAAACAAAACTCAATAAGCAATAAACATTTATGTCATGTCTCACTAGTTGTGTACTAAAAGAAAGGCAATAATCATGTGTCGTCTTTTAGTATCTATACTTGATGTCCATCTAATTTTACCAAGTAATCAATAAAGTTAGAACAAGGGGAATTTTAGTCCTTAATTTGTGAAGTGAGAATTAACCACAATTTCTCGACTTATTTTAAGAATGTGCTGATGCGTTTCGAGTACTGGTATTTTCTTCACAGGACTCTCATCATGGCTGTCTCATTCTTATCTGAAATACATTTTTGTGACATAAAACAATCTCCCTCTCTTTGTCTATCCTTACTACAAGTACTTTTATATAGGCCATTGTACCTGAGTGGCGTAATTACACTCTCCCAAACTTCAGCTGGTTGCTCAATCAATATGTTCTTGAATTAGAGGCCTCTCGGTTATCTAAAAACAACAGTGGGGGCTTTTTAGTAATTTACCTTGTATGACGGTATAATCGCAATCCCACTCGCGATTTTTCAATCAGTATTGCCTACCTCATAGGATGCAGCAATGTGTTCTGGAGTCTTTTTATGAACGAATGGGGCCCCTGCAAAAACATATGTATAGCTTGTTTTTACTCAATTCAGGCTTAATTCCTTACTTTAGACAAAAGTCTACACAGACCTTGTTAGGTACCTGGTTAAGGGGCGCTGTATCCAACCTGATTAAGTCGTTGTCCGTTTTTTCTATGGGTGCCTCGTGCCTGCGGGAAGAAATTGTAGCATTTACAATCTAAGTCTGAAACATTGTGCACCCGAGCGGTTACAGTGTTGCGGTTAAACACCTTTCAACTCAGTTCCTACGGGGAAGCCGCTTTTTCAATCTTTGCGCTTTATCGGTGAGTACCTGGCGAAAAAGCATAAGGTATTGCCAAGATTTGAGAACAAAGAGATTGGATCCATAATCATTCTCGCACATTTAATCAAATGCGAGCGCAACGAGTAAAGCACGAATATTGAAAAAGTGGCTTTCCCCTTAGGAACTGAGTTGAATGGTATTTAGCTGCAATACTGTAACCGCGAGGGTACACAATGTTGCAGACTTAGATTTGAGGAAATATGAAATATCCAAATACCGCGTCCATCTTGTATTTAGACTCCATTTTGTATTGCCATTACCCAGGCCTAGCTTTTCAAGTTACGCCCTCAGCGCTCAGCACTCCTTGTCCCTGAAAACACATGCAATGCTCGCTAAAAAGCAGACTATTCCTTGTTGGCTCTGCTCGAGAGGATCAATCCTTTACACAAAGGGGATTGTGTAAGATCCCAGCCCGCATTATGGCTCATGTTTGTGGTAGAGTTCGTCTGTCCTTGTGCATTGTGGCTCATGTTTGTGGTTGGGCTCGTCTGTCCTTGTGGCGGGTGGTATAAGTCACTAGATACGTTCATGATTAACCATGTTGCAAAAGATGTTGCACGAGTAAAAAACTAGAACACGCGATGATCACGCCGCACTCTGGCAAACAAGAAAGTCACTGTTGATTGGTTCAGGTTTGTTTGAGTGTGGCTTGGATATGGGTGTGTCTACTGCTATAAAAGATTGTACGCTGCGGATTGAAGCAGCAGTCTCCCGAGAACTTACTATATTTTACTTCTGGGACCACTGTTCATGGCTGCAGCCAAATAAATATTTACTCTTTCTCACGAATAGAGTGTTCCGTGTCTCTGTATACCTGGACAGGTGAACTCGAAGATTTCAGGCGTGCCCTGCGCTGCTGGGCCATTAAAAGGTCCTGTTCTTCAATTGGCGCCCAACGTAGGGCGTCTTCAGTGGATGCGGTCAAGCCCTAGGTTGGTGAGAGGTCTCGTGAACAAACTCTGAAGGAAGCGCACCATCTAATAGACCCCTGCATGTCTTTGTGGACCTGAGGTTTTTGTAGTGCTACTTCTCCTTCTCGAAGGCTGCCTGACTGCCGCCCTGACTGACGCCCTCTCCTGGTCCCATTAGCCGAGAGAGCGAGACATTAGACAGACCTCTATCGGTGAGAAGAGAATTTGGTCAGGTAAGAGTGGGTAGCTCTCACTTGTCTGGTTTTGTTATAGATGGTTTATTTGTTCACATTTTGCAAAAGGCAAAACCGAGGGGTAAGTACTTGAATTGAGAAAGTACATGATTAATTTTACCTCTTGATGTTTGTTTTACGAGCCAGAGATTTTTAAAATGCCTGGTTTTAGCAAATTTCGTCAATGGTGTTGTTGTTCTTGTTCAAAGACTCCCGGCTGAAAGACACTTGTCCAGTGCCTCCGGTAGGAACTCCAAAATATGAAGTTTACTCCAAACATGGCACTGGGCCTATCATTTTTACGGACCTTTGGGGAAAATACACTAAGAATGATGGTATTTTACAATGGCCGAGAGATGGTAGTTTCGAGCCCTGTGTGTTGGACAATTTAGAGGAGAGATTGTTCAAAAGAAAAGCCCGGCCGGCAATGTTTGATTCATTTCGCATTTGGCGAAAAGAATCAAAACAGAAAGAAATTAAACAACAGAAATCTCAGAATAAACAAGTTCGTATGTCTATTATACAAAAAGCTCAGAAACATGAAGACGATCGAATTGAAAAAGACATAGTAGATAGGAAGCATAGAATGGAGATAGATAAATGTTATACGGCTTTGCCTACTTCTCCACCAATAGACAAGGAGAATGAAAAAGACACTTTAATGTCCCTTATTTTGTCTCCTCCACCGCCTTATGTACCAGCTCTTACTCCCCCGCCAGTACCAGTTATGCCTCCGCCTGTGCCTTAACCCTTGATACCAGTAGTGGTCCCAGTTACTTCTGTTGGTCCCGTAGTCCCTGTGATACCTCCCGCATCGACACATGTTTCCACCTCTACCCCTTTGCCACAAACTTCTACTTCACAAACGGTTCGAAGAAAGGAGAGTGGATTCTTTTCAGCTTTTTCCCCTATACTAGACCGAGTTCGTAATTCCCCTATCATGAATAGAACTCTTCAAAGTCAGAGTCGCCTTGACTTCCATGAGGAAACAATGCTCCAAACTCAAGCCCGAAAGTGGATGACGAATGGAAACATGTATGGGTTATCCGATATCCAAACTGTGACCACGCAATGGCCTTCATCCACCCAGCGTTATGTTTTTGACCTCATGTGTGAAATATTAATCCAAATGTGGGAGAACGAAGTCGAGAATGGCCCACCTAGGGAATTAATGGAATTACGAATGAAAGTAGCTTCTGGAGCAGTGGTAGGACAGGATTATCAAGATGCAGTAGCAAATCTAGTGACATTTCGAGACCTTCTGTCTTCCAGAAATAAGGGAGCAGGAGGAATTGTTACATTAGATAGAACATACCCTATGCGAGAGGTACAACCATTATGGCGTGATGCTGTGGGAGGAGCTCACCCTGTACCTGCTCATTTCCAGCAAGTTTGGGTACATGTTTCATGGAAAAGATCAGAGGTTATTGCATTAAAACAAGTATTACCTGATCCACGTAAAAATCCGGCAGGTTATTACGAAGAATTAACGCAGACATTGTCCTCTTGTACTTTAACATTATCTGATATAGAAATGTTGATGTGCCAAGTAGTCCCATCCGAAATATGGAAAAAGATTCGTAGGGAAGATCACGCAGCTGAGTTAGGCGGTAACTGGGCTGCCATCCTACAAGCAGACCAAAGGCAGGTGGGTGGGGCTGAACCAGAACCAATGATAGCAGAATTGCCCGACAGAATAATAACACTTATGAAAACTCAGATGCCTGCCCAAGCAGTCAATTGGGATAAATTATCCGCTTGTAAACAAAAGAAAGATGAGTCGGTGTCTGATTTCTTTACCCGTTTTGAGGAATCATTTGTTGATCATAGTGGACAAGATATGGCCGCACCAGGTGGCCAGAGATTATTTGTGGACACATTTGTCTCTAACTTACTGCCGGAATTATCTACTAGACTCAAAATGTCTGAGAGCACAGGGCCTGTAACAACGCCCTCAGGGATTTTGACGATGGTTCAATATTATAAGAATAGGGATCTGGAGGAGAAAGAGAGGATGGAAAAGAAAAATAAAGATCTCAAAACGAAGATCCTTTTGCAACAGGCTTATTCCCCACGGGACCAACAGAGGATCCCTCAGAATGCGCCTCAATTTCAGAAACCGTATCAGTATCAATGTCAGGGATATAATTTTCCACACCCACCTCTTGGTCCTAATCAATGTGCCTACTGTAAGGAAGATGGTCATTTAAAAAATAGAAGTCCACAAGAAAGAGAATATGGGACTAGTACCTAGAGGCCGGGGCGGATATCAGTCAGTGCCACAAGGCAGGGGACGAGGAACGTTGATACAAGATCAGCGACCTTTGCCACAGTCCAATGCAAATTATTTTGATCAACCATTAGGGCAGACAGGAAACTACTATAATGATGATTATCTAGGAGAAAAATGACAAGCCTTTGTTTCCCAATAGGATAACCTAGGACAAAGTGAGGGTGTCGTGACTATTCCTGTGGATCAACGTGGTCCTTATGTTAATGTCACTACATTAGGGGTGCAGGAACAATTTCTATTGGACACCAGCGCATCTAAAAGCTCCATTGTTTGCTCCAAGCTCCCTGGGGCACCTTTGTCTGGCACTAAAAATGTTTCAGTAGGATTCTCTGGGACACCTGTACAGAATCCTGTTTCTAGTCCCTTGCCCATATCGGTAGGACCATGTCATTTGGAGGCACTTCTTATTCTTACTACTGGCTGTGCTGAGAATTTGTTAGGTCTTGACCTTTTGAAGAGATTATATGCCACACTATACTGCTCCCCTCAAGGAGTACATTTGACCTTAGGCCAAAGAATAGTGTCCCCAGTATATTTGTCCATTAATGCCTTACCACATGAGCTCCGACAGTTACCCGTCTCCCTATGGGCGAAAGGCCCTAATGATGTTGGATTGTTGCAAATTCCACCCTACTCTATCACATTGAAGAGTAATATCAAGTTTCCACGCATTCCTCAATATAAGATATCTAGTGAAGGTGAACAGGCTTTGCTTTTAATAATATCTGATCCAATACAGAAGGGTGTTGTCGAAGAAACAAGAGGTAATATGTGTAACAGCCCTGTTCTCCCTGTGATTAAACGTACAGATCCGACACAGCCCCCTGTTTATCGCTTTGTCATTGATTTACGCGAAATCAATAAGTTGGTTTTGCCTCAATTCCCTGTTGTTCCAGACATCACTGCATTGCTTACTATGATACCTTCTACTGCTTCATGGTTTTCTGTTATCGACCTCAAGAATGCATTTTTTAGCATTCCAATAGCTGAGGATAGCAGAGATATTTTTAGATTCTCCTTAGGAGGTTGCAGTTTTAGATTTTGTAGAGCTCCTCTAGGTTATTGTGAGAGTCCCTCTATCTACAGCCAAGCACTTAAATCTCAGCTTGACGCATTATCCTTACCAGAAGGTACTGCCCTAATACAATATGTGGATATCTTATTGGTAGCAGCAGATTCAGAGTCATTGTGCAAAGAGGCTACTCTTTTGCTTCTACAACACTTGTTTCAATATAAACATACGGTCTCCTTGTCCAAATTACAGTACTGTCAACAAGAGGTCACTTATTTAGGTCATCTCTTGTCAAAAGAAGGACGTAGATTGACTGCTGAAAGAATACAAGCTATTTCACAGATGACGATCCCACGCACACAAAAGGAGGTACGTGCTTTCATAGGTATTACCTCTTAATGTCGCCAGTGGATACCAAATTTTTCTCTAATAGCCAAACCTTTATTAGCTTTGACACTAAAGGATACACCGCACCCTCTCCATTGGACACCAGAATGTCAGAAGAGTTTTTTGGACCTGCGGTCCTCTTTATGTTCTGCACCAGTACTAGGAACCCCTGATTATACTAAACCATTCATACTGTATGTCCACGAGAGAGAAGGTTGTGCATTATCAGTATTGACACAGCACTTTGGTGATAAACAACGCCCCTGTGCATATTTTTCAGCAGTTCTGGACCCTGTTGCAAGAGCATTACCAAGCTGTCTGAAAGCAGCAGCAGCAGCAGCAGTATCAATCCATCAGTCAGCAGGATTGGTATTAGATTCTCCACTCACTGTTATGGTTCCCCATGCTGTAGATATGTTATTGAACAGAACGAAGACACAACACCTTACCAGTGCCCGCCTCTCCGGGTACGAATTAACATTGTTAGCATGCCACATCACCATAAAGAGATGTATTACACTGAATCCTGCCACCTTGCTACCACTTCCATCAGATTCAGACACTATTGAACATCATGATTGCATTTTTCAAACAGAGGAAGAGACAAAAGGTAGAATAGATCTCAAAGATACTCCGATTCCTAATCCTGAAGGAACCCTGTATGTTGATGGTTCATGTTTTAAATTGCCTAACGGCGATACCACAGCAGCCTATGCGATTACAACATTGCACACAATCGTAGAGACAGCTAAAATACCATACAATTCAGCTCAAGCAGCAGAATTAATAGCATTGACGAGAGCTTGTGAATTAGCGAAAGACAAAAAAGTTAACATATACACGGACAGTCAATACGCATTTGGAGTGGCGCACAATTTTGGACGCCTCTGGGTAGAAAGAGGTTTTCTTACCTCTCATGGGACAAAAATACAACACAGGCAGTTAGTTAGTCACTTGCTCGAATCACTTACTTTGCCCACACAAGTAGCAATTATAAAGTGTAGTGCTCACAAAAAGATAACAGATTACATTGGAAAGGGAAATGCTTATGCGGACCAAGTAGCGAAAGAAACTGCTAGAGATTTGTCCAACCGAATGTATATGGCTGGTCCAGCACGATGGATCGTGGATGTAGGAATGTGTGAGGATACTCTAGAAAATGTGAAAAACATACAAGCAGAAGCCACTCAAGAAGAGAAAGATAAATGGAGGGAAATGACTGGCTGGCTAGATGACACTGGTTGTTGGAAAGATTTGTCCGATCAACAAAGATGGTTACTACACAATGCTTATGTTCTTCCTGTTGTGACAATGGCACATGGTCCAGCTCACATTAGTGCCGAAGGGATATGTAAGCTTTTAGCACCAGTTTGGCAAAACTCCAACATTCCCAAATACGCAGATAATCTAGTGAAAAACTGTATGGTGTGCCTGATGTATAATCCAGGAAAGGGAATGCCAACTCCAGCAGGACACTTTGCACCACCGACATATCCCTTTGAAGTCCTCCAAATAGATTACATTCACATGGAGAGGTGTAACAACCTAAAATACGTACTTGTGGTGGTATGTGCCTTTTCCAAATTGATAGAGGCCTACCTCCTCAAAGACAACACAGCCTTGACAACTGCCAAAGCTCTTTTGAAAGAATTTTTTACGAGATTCGGCTTACCCCGAATCATCTGGAGTGACAATGGAAATGAATTTGTGGGCCAAGTTATGCAGAAAGTTTGTACTGGTCTAGGTATTCGACAGAAATTTCATGCAGCAAACCATCCACAATCAACAGGTTTAGTGGAACGCTACAATGGAAACTTAAAACTTAAACTTGCAAAAATACAGGCCACCACGGGCCTAGCATGGCCTGATGCATTGCCTCTTGCCCTTCTATCCACACGGACTACAACACACTCAGGCATGGGGCTTAGCCCTTACGAGATCGAGATTGTGTTTGGACATCCAGCCAATGTCTGGGGCGTCCCTAGACCAAAGAAATATTCTGATATTGAATATCCTATATTAATTGATTATTTGCATGAATTAACTAAAAGGATGTGTGTCCTTCATCAACAGGTGCATGACGCTTTGCCTCCAGCTTCCACTGACCAGGGCCATTCCATACAACCCGGATATTTGGTGTGTGTAAGGAACTTCCAGAGGACCAAGAATCTCGAGCCAAGGTGGAAAACCCCGCAGCAGGTCTACTTTCAACGAGAACAGCAGTCAAGGTTGCCGGAAGAAAAAACTGGATACATGGGGTACATTGCAAAAAGGTACCCCTACCCTTGCCTTATGATCAATGGGTAAAGGATGGACTAGGAGACGTTGAGTGCGAGAAAGTTCCAAGATTTGTGCCTTTCAGTGATGCGCGCTTAAAATACACCAAGTCTGAGAAAGAAGACGACAAAATCCTCCAAGCAGCGGTGCCATCTTCATTGAGATTAGACACTACCGAGCCTCACCTCCTTTTTCAAGATCAAACTGTACCAGGTTCAAAGAGATACAACTTGAGGCCAAGACTAAACAAGAACACTTCAGCAATGCCTCAGTGATTTTGTCCATGATTTTTTGTCAACGACATTCTGATTGAACTCAAGTTGCAGGGCCGTGATTAAGTCTCAGTCTCGTGACCCAAGTAGTGGCATTTAGGCCTGCGGGACCTGTAGGATCATAGGACTGCAAATAATCACGGCTGAGTGAAACAACCACCAGTCGCGGGGCAACACCTAGAGAATGGAATTGGCTGTCCCTAAGACAATGGACAAAATGCAAATGAAGAGAAAAAAATATTGTAAATTATTGCATAATCGTTGTGTCATAACTTTAATAATAGTGGTCCTAATATGTATTATGATTTCTTGTATAGGATGGGTGTTTCATATGACTTTTGCACAACCTACCACCAAGGTTATTAGTGAAATGCATTCCCATGTTACTCTATCCCCACATCTTGAGTCAAGAAGGAGCGAGTTCCACAACAATACGTTTGTTTCTATGTTGCATCAACATCAGCTGGCCATTAACACCACTAATTGTTGGGTTTGCGGCCTTCTGCCGAGTTCTGTAAGCACCGGGATACCATATATCCCTCTTCCCTTTTCCTTTAATGGTTCCTGTAGTGCGTGGTGGGAGTTAAGCGCCAGTTGGGCATTTAATACCAACAGAGATAATACGGATGTATGGGATTTGGGACTATATCTGTATCATTTGTGTTGGCCAGATGGGAAAAGAATATATGGGGTGACCAGTGAAAAGTCAGAATATGCTGATTGCCAGAACAGGTCTACAGACTTGTATTTCTTGCCCTCCGATAAGACTCCTCACAAAGGACAAACTCTTTTAGTAACGTTCGAACAGGCACCATTTTGTATTAAAAAGGGGGATCAAAGAACAAGGGTACTAATAAGTGTCTGTATGTTGTAACCCTAAATGGAACAGACTGGCCTCGCATGGTACCCTCACGCAACACATATTTCGTGTGTGGGAGTAAGGCCTACACTTCTTTACCCAGTAACTGGAAAGGCACCTGTTATATTGCTTGGTTACTGCCCCCTACGTATACAGCAGATGCCAAACACCACCTGCAGAAAAGAGGAGTGGTGTCTACCGCAGATACAGCAGGACAAGAAGCAGGAGATTTCTTGAAAGGGCTCTTTCCATTCTGGGGTCCAATAGCCAACAGTAGAGACATAAGACAACTTATTCAAGTTGTAGAGGCAACTGTCAATGAAACAGCTGGAGCTCTAAGTAATATTACAGCAGAGCTTTCTGCCGACCGCCTTGTCACGCTCCAAAATAGGATGGTATTAGACATTATCCTTGCTGACCGTGGAGGCGTATGCAAATTGATCGGATCTAGCTGCTGTATTTATATTCCTGATAATGCCCCTACGGTATACCAGGCCATCTCAAAACTACATAAGATAGCTGAGTCTATCCATCATCCTGGTCATTAACATGATGGTCCTGGGGAATGCTGTCCACTTGGGGTTGGAGGATTATGACATTTATTGGAGCCATTTTAGCTGTGATAGTCACCTGTTGCCTCTGCTTACAATGCTTACAATGCGGCCCGGCCATCTGCGGCCTTTGCCACATTATGTATACCCAGAACAATGAATAAGAAGGAAGAAAAGAAAGCACAAATAATGCTGCAAAAACAAGTCTCCCAACTCATGGCCATTAATGTAGATTCTGACTAGGATTTGCCTGTGCATGGCAAAAGGGAGGACTGAGGAAATATGAAATATCCAAATACCGCGTCCATCTTGTATTTAGACTCCATTTTGTATTGCCAATACCCAGGCCTAGCTTTTCGAGTTACGCGCTCAGCACTCCTTGTCCCTGAAAACACATGCAACGCTCGCTAAAAGCAAACTATTCCTTGTTGGCTCTGGTCGAGAGGATCAATCCTTTACACAAAGGGGATTGTGTAAGATCCCGGCCCGCAATTATGACTCATGTTTGCGGTAGAGTTCGTCTGTCCTTGTGCATTGTGGCTCATGTTTGTGGTTGGGCTCGTCTGTCCTTGTGGCGGGTGGTATAAGTCACTAGATACGTTCATGATTAACCATGTTGCAAAAGATGTTGCATGAGTAAAAAACTAGAGCACGCGATGATCACACCGCACTCTGGCAAACAAGAAAGTCACTGTTGATTGGTTCAGATTTGTTTGAGTGTGGGTTGGATATGGGTGTGCCTACTGCTATAAAACATTGTACGCTGCGGATTGAAGCAGCAATCTCCCGAGAACTTACTATATTTTACTTCTGGGACCACTGTTCATGGCTGCAGCCAAATAAATATTTATTCTTTCTCACGAATAGAGTGTTCCGTATCTCTGTATAGCTGGACAGGTGAACTCGAAGATTTCAGGCGTGCCCTGCGCCGCTGGGCCATTAAAAGGTCCGGTTCTTCAGATTGTAAATGCTACAATTTCTTCCCGCAGGCACGAGACACGAGGTGCCCGTAAAAAAAACCTGACAAAGACTTAATCAGGTTGGATACAGCGCCTGTTAACCAGGTACCTAACGTGGTTTGTGGAGACTTTTGTCTAAAGTAAGGAATTAAGCCTGAATTGAGTAAAAACGAGCTATGCATATGTTTTTGCAGGGGCCCAATTGGTTCATAAAAACACTCCAGAACACATTGCTGCATCCTATGAGGTAGGCAATACTGATTGAACAGTCACGAGTGAGATTATACAGTCATACAAGGTAAATTACTTAAAATACCCCACTGTTGTTTTTAGATAACCGAGAGGCCTCTAATTCGAGAACATATTGATTGAGCAACCAGCTGGAGTTTGGGAGAGCGTAATTACCCCACTTAGGGACAATGGCCTATATAAAAGTACTCGTAGTAAGGATAGACAAAGAGAGGGAGATTTTAATACATGTTTTATGTCACAAACATTTCTTTCAGATAAGAATGAGACAGAGTCCTGTGAAGAAAATTCCAGTACTCTAAACGCCTCAGCACATTCTCAAAATAAGTTGAGAAATCGTGGTTAACTCTCACTTCACAAATTTAGGACTAAAATTCCCCTTGTTCAAACTTTATTGATTACTTGGTAAAATTAGATGGACATCAAGTATATATACTAAAGGACGGCACATGATTATTGCCTTTCTTTTAGTACACAACTAGTGAGACATGACATAAATGTTTTTTGCTCATTGAGTTTTGTTTTGACACTGTTTTTTCACAATTGTTATTCAGAAGTTGTGTGACGTTCTTTGTAGAGCACGATTCATCACTTGGAAATGTGTTATGTTTGAAATGTTAAAATGCTGAAATGCCTTCAAACTCAATGCTAGAAAAAACAGTTATTGGGAGACGCAGCTAGGCTCCACACTTACAGAACAAGAGACCCACATCCTTTGGGCGGCCCCATCAAAAAATATGATCTCCTCAGTGTTAGCACAGACGAAATTCTGGTTATTACATGAAGCATACTGGACACCAGCGCGCTTAGCATCGATAGGACTCAGAGATAATGACAGATGTTGGAACTGCGGCTCGGAAAAGGAAGATCTAGCGCACCTCACATTCCAATGCATTAGGGTTAGAAAATTCTGGGATAAAGTGTTTGAATTCATTAATAAGGCCCTAGGCTGCACCCTAAAGGTAGAATTTGCTGCAATAACCACAGCACACATCAAGGCTGACATAGCCACACAACAAGACAGAAACCTCCTGAACTTCCTCCTAACGACAGCAGTCAAAAGAGTGCTAGCCAAATGGAAGGATACCACCAAAGCCACTTTCAAGGAGTGGCTAAACTGGGTGACATACCTAAGGGGGGCTGACAGCACTAAGAAACACACCATGGAAGAACCCCAACAGAGGGATGTGCTCGACACAAGACAAATTCCTAGTCCCATACGAACACCCAAGAACAACGGGATAAAGGTTATAACGGCAGGAAGGCACTCCCACCAGAGATCGGCTAAAGCTGTAGGAAGACACTCCCACAAGTAATTGGCTAAGCTGTAGGCTGTAGGTAGCGGAGAAGGGGGAGGGGTCTCAAACCCAAGAGCGAGACAAACGGTCAACCACAAAACAACCGCCAAGGACCTTTATGTTTTGTGTTACATTATATGTACCCTTTAAACACGAGACTATCCGCTAATATTTAATTGTTCTATGTTACATGTGTACAGGTCAGAAGGGCGGATAAGCGAAGCCCTATAGGCCGAAACGTATACCCCACTAATACAAGCAGCCTATACTGTAACGCGATCGCCGGGATGGAAACATCCGCCAATTGTGCTATTTGTTATATGTTATGTCATATATTGTAATGTGAAAATACCAATAAAAACATTTTTTTTAAAAGAAATGTTTTATGAAATAATTTGTGATGCGGTCATGAAATGACAATGTTTTCATTCTCCATGTATCAATGTATGAAGTATAAATATAAAGACATAAGTAAAAAGGTAAAAATAAAAATACCAGGATAAACAGAAGCAAGACGTTTGTCTACAAAGCAGAAGATAATTACGCTTTCACAAAGAACTCGAGGTATAGGCTCTTTTCCCAGTTGTTCTAATGTGTTGATTATAACGTCACCAGCCATTCCCCAAAGCCAATGGTGTGAATGGATCACTGACAGAATATCGACAGTCACAATATCGAGATGACAAAATATCGAGGTAAAAATATCGACTGCCAAAATATCGACTTCCTATCTTCAAACAGGTAAGTACAAAAATATCGACTCCAAAATATCGAGTGTAAAAAATATAGACTGTCAAAATATCTATTTTTTTAAATGTCTTAAAAGTAATTTAAAAGTAATATAATAATAAATAAAATTATTTTTAACTTATTTAAAATACTTAAATAAATGTAACATTAAAAAATAATTAATATAACTTTAAATTTATTTTTTTATTTTTAATACATATATATATATATATATATATATATATATATATATATACATATTATTATCAAAACATATACAATATTTTTATCGTAGGATAGCAAGAGGTTTAAATTTACTGTAACGACTCCAGTGAGTGCAACAGAAGGGAAAGCGTTGGATAGCGTAGGGGTAAAAATTACTATTCCCACTCCAGAGAGTGCACCAGTAGGGAAAGCGTTGGATAGCGTAGGAGTAAAAATTACTATTCCCACTCCAGCGAGTGCAACAGTAGAGAAAGCGTTGGATAGCGTAGAGGTAAAAATTACTATTCCCACTCCAGAGAGTGCAACAGTAGGGAAAGCGTTGGATAGCGTAGGGGTAAAAATTACTATTCCCACTCCAGAGAGTGCAACAGTAGGGAAAGCGTTGTATAGCGTAGGAGTAAAAATTACTATTCCCACTCCAGCGAGTGCAACAGTAGGGAAAGCGTTGGATAGCGTAGAGGTAAAAATTACTATTCCCACTCCAGAGAGTGCAACAGTAGGGAAAGAGTTGGATAGCGTAGGTGTAAAAATTACTATTCCCACTCCAGAGAGTGCAACAGTAGGGGAAACGTTGGTTAGCGTAGGGGTAAAAATTACTATTCCCACTCCAGAGAGTGCAACAGTAGGGAAAGAGTTGGATAGCATAGGGGTAAAAATTACTATTCCCACTCCAGCGAGTGCAACAGTAGGGAAAACGTTGGATAGCGTAGGGGTAAAAATTACTATTCCCACTCCAGAGAGTGCAACAGTAGGGAAAGCGTAGGATAGCGTAGGGGTAAAAATTACTATTCCCACTCCAGAGAGTGCAACAGTATGGAAAGCGGTGGATAGCGTAGGGGTAAAAATTACTATTCCCACTCCAGAGACTGCAACAGTAGGGGAAACGTTGGTTAGCGTAGGGGTAAAAATTACTATTCCCACTCCAGAGAGTGCAACAGTAGGGCAAGAGTTGGATAGCATAGGGGTTAAAATTACTATTCCAACTTCAGAGAGTGCAACAGTAGGGAAAGCGTTGGATAGCGTAGGGGTTAAAATTACTATTCCAACTCCAGAGAGTGCAACAGTAGGGAAAGAATTGGATAGCGTAGGGGTAAAATTACTATTCCAACTTCAGAGAGTGCAACAGTAGGGAAAGCGTTGGATAGCGTAGGGGTTAAAATTACTATTCCAACTCCAGAGAGTGCAACAGTAGGGAAAGAGTTGGATAGCGTAGGGGTTAAAATTACTATTCCAACTTCAGAGAGTGCAACAGTAGGGAAAGAGTTGGATAGCGTAGGGGTTAAAATTACTATTCCAACTCCAGAGAGTACAACAGTAGGGAAAGTGTTGGATAGTGTAGGGGTAAAAATTACTATTCCAACTCCAGTGAGTGCAATAGTAGGGAAAGTAAATACTTCATATATAAATATAAATAACATAAATAGTAATACCAATTACAAATTAATTAAAATATTTTACAATTGTATAAAATATATTAAATAATTATTCATAAATACAAATTTAAATTATTTAATTATAAAAATTACCTACTAATACTAATTAATTACCTACTAACAAAAAAAGTATTTACAATTTAAAAATTAATCAATTAATTTTAATTATCAATTATATTTTAATTAATTACCTATTAATAATTAATTAACAATTAATTCAAAATAAATACCAATAAATTAAATGACATATTTAATTAATTACAATTAAATTACTTCCCAACCTATTCCCCTATAAACCCACAACCCGCTACAGAAAATAAATTACTAAAATTAAAATATTTATCAATTAATTAATTATAATTAATTACCAATTATATTTTAATTAATTAACAAATAATAATTAAGTAACAATTAATTCTAAATAAATATCAATAAATAAATTAACATATTTAATTAATTATAATTAAATTACTTCCCACCCTATTCCCCTATAAACCCACAACCCGCTAGAGAATTATATTACACAAAAAATAAAAAATAATAGTAACTTACCTTAAATTCGATATTTTTGTTGTCTATATTATGTCTAGTCGATATTATGTCCATTCTATATTTTTGATTCGATATTATGTCCATTCTATATTTTTGATTCGCTATTATGCCCATTCTATTCGATATTAATTTTTTCTAGTCGATATTTTTGTTGTCTATTTTATGTCTAGTCAATATTATGTCCATTCTATATTTTTTACTCGATATTGTGTCTAGTCGATATTAAAAACTCGATATTTTGACTCTATACCGGTGTGAATTCTGGGGCAACTACATAGAACGTTATTTTTCTACGGGTAATACGGCCTGTAGCAGGAGCAGAAAGCTGGTGCTGAAAAATACGTGCAGGTGGTTGGCACAAATTAAGCACTGAGCCCCCCCACGGGACATAGGGGATTTTGTTTATACAATCTGAAAGCACATTCCATTTGGATTCACAATGGTGCGTGCTTTCGGGACACACATGCAAATGGTGCCCATCGCAAACCTGGCGCCAGGTACCGCCCGCATCGCCCTAAAGCCGGAACTTTTTCCAGCAAAAGTATTACTTGCTTTTTAGATCCATTTCAAAAGAATGAATGAGGCAAAGGAAGAGAGGGAAGCCTTGGAGTCACGGTTTCCAGCAAGTGAAGAGCTAGACAGAAAACAGGAGACGTTATGCTTACTTCAAGCTGTGGGAGCAGCCAGGCCCGGACCTTCTCTCTTGCCGATCAGCAGCAGTTTTCCCGCTCAACAAGCAGGGCCGTCACTGCAAGCGCTTTATCACGCTTTTAATATTGATTGCCCTGCAGACAAACACCACTGTGGGGGCTGTCAATGGTGACGGACCAGTGATCCGGGAGGCAAACACCCCCACGCGGATGCCCATGATCAGCACTTTAAGTGGGCCGGGTCTCAAGGGGTCTGAGTGTAGGAGAGTGGGGTCTGCAATCCTATGGTCACCCCAGATTTTTGCTTTTTGCTTCACTGGTTTACGACTTTCCCTGACTGTGGGCCTGCTAATCAGACCCACAGCCTAGCTGTTCTCTCTCTAAATTGACAACCATGTACTTTAGGTGCATTTACCAATTGGTACTGGGCCACCTTATCAGTCCCTGTACCCAGGGCATAGGTGTACCCAGGGCCTACCAGGGGCTGAAGCATGTATTATGCCACCCCTGGCTGGCCATCTAAAACTGACACAACTGGCTGCATGACAGCTGGGGCAAGGTGGTGTAAACACCCTTTGCTGTAGATATAGTATACCTATATCTAACCCTAAAATGGACACATATATTCCTATCAGTCACTCCTATGGAAGGCCTTATCAATCCTGAAGGCAGAGTGCTTGGAATTATGTGAGATGGTGCTCTGGCATGAGCTGAGCCCGTTTTCAGCTTGCGGAACCAAGTCCTAATAGCTGTTCCATGATAACGCTATACCATATACTCTTAAGTGCATTATCAACCTCGCGGTTAAATGCTAACTCTGGTATAACATTATCAAAACATGTCGAGTAAGGTGTCATACGAATTGGAATACTACCCCCTCGCCAATTCTGGCGACGGGGGTAGCATTCCACCCTTCTAGAGGGGCACGACATGTATGTAACTGTGAACCCCGGTTAAAGTTAACTCGAGCCTTGGCATCACAAAATGGATGCTGCCACCACAGACACAAGTCTGACCTCCTGCTGCTGGGAGTCCTTCCAGCGAGGGCGGCTTGGACAAAGGGTTTCCTGCCTTGGGAGGTGCTAGCACCACCCCAGACAGGATTTTGTGTATTGGGTAGGATAGGCCTGAAAGGAATGAGACATGCCTGGGGCACACAAGGTGCCCTGTGCATACACCAGTTCAAACCAGTTGCTGGGGCCCTCCAGCTCTGGCGGGAAACCGGACAAAGGATAGGGGGTGTAACCACCCCCCTTCCTGGTCCTACCCAGGGGAGGGACCTAGTCAGTAGTGCAGCCCCCTTTAGCAGGATAAAGGTAGGAGCTGGTCCCATTCCAAATTAGATTAATCCTGAACTACTCTACAAGAAGAAACTCTGGACTTCGACGTTCTGCTCCACAGAAGACTGAAGAAATCTCCCTTGTGGGCAAGGAGTGTCCACCCTGCAACTGCAGGCACCATCAAGCGTCCAGCGGCTTCCCTTTGTCGTCTTCCTTCCAGGATCCAGACTTCAGAGCCCGACGAGACCCGGATTCCCAGACCTCTCCGACCTCTACCTACATCTGCAGCACAGCTGAGATCCGTGGGTGCGACGAGACACGTGGGACCGGCCATCTTGGAAGAAACTGCACTTCGCTTCCAGCACGACATCCGAGGTAAACTCGACCAAGTGCTTTGGGGACTGAGAAGCCCCAGCCCCGAGCAGCCCCTGCACCGAAGATCAGCCCTCCAGCATCCACGAGATCTGCGTGGGGCCCTTCTGCTTGTTTGCTGTTCGACGCGTTGTCTGGTCACTTGCCGGCTGGCTAGAGGCCTCTTAGACGATGAACCTTTGAATCTTTGCTGCTGGTCTGGTTGCTCCAGACTGGCCCTTGCTCCTTTCCAAAAGAGGGGCACCCCGGACTCTCCTAGTCCGCACCAGACGTCTTTTCCCTTCACCCCGTGGGTTGCCTTTGCCAAGGCCTGTTGGCTCCAATCCCGGATCCGACACCGCCGACAGCGAGAGCCTGCGTGGGACAGCTCGTGCCTCCATCCTGGTCGTCGAAGATACCTCCTGGTCCACGTGGCTGCAGAGTCAAGCGTCCACTCTTCACCTGATCGCGACGACAGCATCTGGTTTCTTCCTGGTTCCACACCGGTCACTGGCTAGTGACTTTGAACACTGTCCCCTCTGCTTTCAGGTCCTCTTCTTCACGATCCACCCTTGGATCGCACCGGACATCTTCCTCCTGGTCGCCTGCAGCATCTTTTCTTTCAGGCTCCATTGACTTCAACGCGAGAACCCGACACACTTTGGCACCTATGCACCCGCAGCCCGTGGGTGAGGTAACAAGAGCATTTCGGTGCGCAAGGGTAGTCTAACTGTCCTAGTGTCCAATTCCACAGTCGTTGTTGTCCTAACTAGTCAGGATTGTCCGTACTCACCTTTAACTTGAACTGTACTGTCCATAGACGTTGTTACGCATCTCGCGTGTGAGTTCACACTCTGCACACGCGTTCCGTGGGCCTCCTTTTACTTACCTGAAGTTAGAGCAGCGTGGTCCCATCGATCCTACAGCCTCTGGACAGCTCCATTCCTTTTATCGACTTTCACATTCCACTTACTTAGTATATGGTTTGTCATGCCCCTAGGGCACCATTGTAATTTTGTGCAACTTGTCGTATTTTTCGTAAGAGATTGTCATGTGCTTAGCCCTCTGACCTCATAAAGAGTTCAGAGGCGTTGTTATTAATAAATAGACTGTTTATTTTCATAACAACCTGTGTGGTGTCCTTTCAACTGGTATTCAAGGGGTTATATTGTGGTAAAACAGCTGGCTTCACATGCCAAAAGAGTTTAGCCTAAGACTGCTTTGTCCATGCTACCATTAGGATAGCTGGTCTATAAGGTTGACTTACAACCAATCACCATAAGGGTTGTTTGGACTGATACAAGGTGATCTCTAGAACTAGTGAGCATCATATATCAGGCCAACTTCTCACATTGGTGTGCAGCGGTTGGGATTTGAGCTTGCTGTTGTTTTTACCACATATAATCTTGAAATATCATTTGAAAGATCACATAAGGTACTCTAGGTACATATAACAAGCTTAGAAATACTCTGAGTTCTACTGAACCAGCTGTTGTAGTAGAAAGGGCCTAGCACACCCTGACTACAACTCTTAGCAAGGGATCAGTAGGAAAACCCATAGTGTAGGTAGGAACATCACTTACACCTCACTAGAAAGCATGTCTACCCATGGAGAGTCCTCAGAGACTCCCCTATTGGTTAGTGACCCTCCACAGGTCCTTTCCAGATATGCAGCTCTCAGTTTCCAGGAGATGAGACAATTGTGTACCTCCAGGAAATTGAAACAGGGTTCTAACCCTACCATTCCTTTTCTGTTAGGTCTCTTAGAGACATATGATGCCAGAAGGGCTGCTAACACAGACCCCTCTAATCCAGATAGGAGCATGCCCCCCTTAGAAGGTACTCCTGGAGATCCAGACCTCCCTGAAACAGAGAATGTAGAGGAGGAGGAGGAAGAAGATGAACAATCTGAGGATGAGGCAGACAAAGGTTCTGTGATAGTCAGCAGACTCACAAGGGCCAACTTAGACCTACATAGGGAAGGAACTTGGGGACCCCCAGTACTGAACCTAAGCAGGCCTAACCATGGAGTTAGAAGAGCTAGGTCTCATTCTAGGTACTCCATTAGATCTGTGCACTCTCGTGCCTCTCATGCATCTGCTCAGAGGAGGATGAGTTCCCCTCAGAGGAGAGAGCAAGAGGCAAAGATGAAGGAAGCTAATCTGAGGATCCAACGGGAAGAACTTGCCCTTGCCAAAGAGAAGCTTGCCTTTGCTAGAGAGCAACAGTTGAGTGGGGTAGTCCTCACTGGTGGCAGCAATATCCCTAGGGATAGAGAAAGGAGTTTTGATAATAGACACCTGAGTAAAATAGTGCCCTCCTATAAGACAGGAGATGATATCCACAAGTGGATAACTGCTTTGGAGAGAGCCTGCAAAGTACAGCAGGTACCCCAGAGTCAGTGGGCAGCTATATTGTGGCTCTCCTTTGAAGGTAAAGGTAGAGACAAGCTCCTCACTGTTAGAGATGAGGATGCTAATGATTACCAAGTCTTGAAAACTGCACTGATTGATGGGTTTGGCTTAACCACTGAACAGTACAGGTTGATGTTCAGGGACACCCAGAAAACTCAGGCTCAAGATTGGACTGACTTTGTTGATTGTGCCACTAAGGCTCTGGGGGGCTGGTTACTGGGAAGTAAAGTTACTGATTATACAGGATTGTATAATCTAATTATGAGAGAGCAAATCTTAAATAATTGTCAGAACCAGTTGTCAGAACTTGATTGACTCAGATCTGACCTCTCCCCAAGAATTGGGAAAGAAGGCAGACAGATGGGTCAGGACAAGGGTCAAGCAGCAGAACCAGAACCAGGGTGGTGGCCAGAAGAAAGCAGACCAGAAGGGTAATGAGAATAAGCAAAATGACCAGAAGTCTTCAACAGGGCCCCAACAACCTAAGGAGGGTGGGTCCCAAACTTCCCAAAAGAAGAAGAATGATGGTCCTAAGAAACCATGGTGCCAATACTGTAAAAGTAAGACTCACTGGTTTAGTGAGTGCACCAAGAAAGGCCAAACTCCTACCACTACTGTCCCTAAGACACCTGCACCCCCTAGTACAGTTAGTAGTGGTAGTGTACCTCCCAAGGCTATAGTTGGGTTAACCCTGGGAACTGAGGTGGGTTCTGACTTAGTCAGAATTCCTACTCAGGCAGTTCTTGTTTGTACTGGGGACATGGATATGACCCCTACTGTAAGTCCTAGTACTCTGGGCAAATACAGACAAACGCCTTTGATTAATGGAAAAATGGCTCAGGCCTACAGGGACACATGTGCCAGTGTCACTATGGTGACACCAACATTTGTGGACCCTGACCAGATCATGCTAGGTTCAGATTACCCTAGTAACCAATGCTAGCAATGTCACTACCAATCACAGTATGGCAGTTGTTAATTTCTCCTGGGGAGGGGTAACTGGCCTCAAAAGGGTTGTAGTTAGTTCAGACCTCCCAGTAGATTGTCTTTTGGGCAATGATTTGGAATCCTCACTGTGGTCAGATGTGGAGTACAGGACTCGTGTAGAAATGCTAGGTCTCTCCTTACATGTCCTTGCTGTGACTAGGTCACAGGCCAAGAAATGCCCAGCTGAACAAGTGCTGGACCCTGGAAGAATGGACCAGACACTACCCAAGAGAAGGAATGGTAGGGTTAAGGCAGAGCCTTCCCCCCTGCCTCAGGTTGAGGATCAGCCCTCTCAGGAGGCTGACCCAGAGACCCCAGAAGGAACTGTCCTAGAAGAGCTTGAACCTGATCAGGTTGAGTTTCTTGGGACAGGGGGACCTTCCAGGGCAGACTTGAGGCAGGCCCAATTAGACTGTTCCTCTCTTGAACCCCTCAGACAGCAGGCTGCTGCTGAGGCTGCTGGGAATGCTACAGGTGCCCATAAGGTATATTGGGAAGATGGACTCCTATACTCTGAGGCAAGAGACCCCAAGCCTGGTGCTACCAGGAGGCTGGTCATCCCCTTGTCTCTTAGAGGTTTCCTTCTCACCTTAGCCCATGAGATTCCCCTTGCAGGTCACTTAGGCCAGAACAATACTTGGGACAGGCTTGCCCCACACTTTCACTGGCCTCATATGTCTGAAGACACTAAAGAGTTTTGTCGCTCATGTGTCACCTGCCAAGCCAGTGGCAAATCAGGTGGCACAACAAAGGCCCCCCTCATACCACTACCTGTGGTGGGGGTACCCTTTGAAAGAGTGGGGATAGACATAGTTGGACCAATGGACCCCCCAACAGCATCTGGGCACAGATTTATACTGGTGGTAGTGTATCATGCCACCAGGTATCCAGAAGCTATTCCCCTTAGGACCACTACAGCTCCTGTTGTGGCCAGGGCCCTACTTGGAGTTTTCTCCAGAGTGGGGTTTCCTAAGGAGGTTGTCTCTGACAGAGGTGCAAACTTCATGTCAGGATACTTGACTGCTATGTGGAAGGAGTGTGGAGTAAATTACAAATTTACCACACCCTATCACCCACAGTGCAATGGGCGTGTTGAGAGATTCACCAAGACCCTCAGAGGGATGATAAAAGGGTTACCTGAAAAGCTCAGGCGAAGATGGGACATCCTTTTACCCTGCCTCCTGTTTGCTTACACAGAGGTCCCACAGAAGGGGGTTGGTTACAGCCCTTTTGAGCTTCTGTTTGGGCATCCTGTAAGAGGACCCCTATGTCTTGTAAAGGAAGGATGGGAGTTACCTCTCAAAAAGCCTAAGCTTGACATAGTGGACTATGTACTTGGTCTCCGCTCCAGGATGGCAGAGTACATGGAGAAGGCATCCAAAAACCTTGAGGCCAGCCAAGAACTTCAAAAAGCTTGGCATGACCAAAAGGCTGTCCTAACTGTGTATCATGCAGGACAGAAGGTATGGGTGTTGGAGCCAGTGGCCCCAGCAGCTCTCCAAGACAAGTGGTCTGGACCCCATACCATCATTGAGCAAAAGGGAGAAGTCACCTACTTGGTGGACATGGGAACTCCCAGGAGCCCCCACAGGGTGCTTCATGTGAATAGGCTCAAGGCATTTGTCAACAGGGAGGACATGGGCTTGCTCATGGCCACAGATGAGGGACAGGAGGAAGAGAGTGACCCTCTTCCAGACCTGCTCACTCAGAACCCTGATGATGGGTCAGTAGATGGTGTAGTCTTTTCTGACAGCCTCTCTGAACATCAACAAGAGGATTGTAAACAGGTTCTTCAATCCTTTAGACAAATGTTCTCACTGACCCCCAGTCAGACAAACTGGTGCACCCATGAGGTGGACACTGGTGACAGTCTGCCTGTCAAGAGTAAAATCTACAGGCAACCTGACCACGTCAGGGACTGCATAAAGAAAGAAGTCCAAAAGATGTTGGAATTGGGAGTCATTGAACCCTCAATGAGCCCTTGGGCTAGTCCTGTAGTTCTAGTGCCTAAACCTCACACCCAGGATGGTAAGAGAGAGATGAGGTTTTGTGTAGGCTACAGGGGTCTCGATGCTGTCACTAAGACAGATGCCCATCCAATACCTAGGGCAGATGAACTGATAGACACGTTGGCTTCTGCAACTTTCTTAAGTACATTTGACCTAACAGCTGGTTATTGGCAGATCAGGTTAGCTGAGGATGCCAAGGCCAAAACAGCATTTTCTTCCCCAGGAGGTCAGTACCAGTTTGTGATGATGCCCTTTGGTTTGAAAAATGCACCTGCCACTTTTCAAAGGTTGGTGAACCAAGTTCTCACTGGGTTGGATGACTTCTGTGCAGCATATCTAGATGATATTGCTGTCTTTAGCTCCACCTGGGAGGATCACCTGATCCACCTGAGGAAAGTTTTGGAGGCCCTGCAAAAGCCAGGCTTCACTATCGAGGCCACCAAGTGCCAGATACGGCAGAGTCAGGTTGTGTACCTGGGCCACCTTGTGGGTGGAGGCCAGGTTCAACCATTGGAGAGCAAGATACAGGCCATAAAGGACTGGGCTCCTCCAACCACCCAGACACAGGTCAGAGCTTTCTTGGGCCTGTCTGGTTACTATAGGAAGTTTGTCAAAAATTATGGGTCCATTGTGACACCACTTAATGACTTGACAAGCAGGAAAATGCCAAAGAAAGTTCAGTGGACAGTTAGCTGTCAGAAGGCATTTGATGACCTAAAGCAGGCCATGTGTAGTGCACCTATTCTCAAGAGTCCTGACTACTCCAAAACCTTCATTGTCCAAACAGATGCATCTGAGTTGGGTGTGGGAGCTGTTCTATCTCAACTGAATATTGATGGTCATGACCAGCCCATTGCTTTTATAAGCAGAAGGCTGACCCCTAGAGAGAAACGTTGGTCAGCTATAGAGAGGGAGGCCTTTGCTGTGGTTTGGGCACTGAAGAAGTTGAGGCCATACTTGTTTGGAACTCACTTCAAGATTCAGACCGACCATAAGCCCCTCTTATGGCTAAACCAGATGAAGGGTAAAAACCCCAAACTTCTTAGGAGGTCCATTTCCCTACAGGGGATGGACTTTACAGTGGAGCACAGACCAGGGACTGACCATGGCAATGCAGATGGTCTCTCCAGGTATTTCCACTTAGAACAGGAAGACTCACCTGGTCAAGGTTAGTTTAATGTCCCTAAGTTTGGGGGGGGGGGGGTTATGTAGGAGAGTGGGGTCTGCAATCCTATGGTCACCCCAGATTTTTGCTTTTTGCTTCACTGGTTTACGACTTTCCCTGGCTGTGGGCCTGCTAATCAGACCCACAGCCTAGCTGTTCTCTCTCTAAATTGACAACCATGTACTTTAGGTGCATTTACCAATTGGTACTGGGCCACCTTATCAGTCCCTGTACAGTATACCTTAGGTATCCAGGGCATAGGTGTACCCAGGGCCTACCAGGGGCTGAAGCATGTATTATGCCACCCCTGGCTGGCCATCTAAAACTGACACAACTGGCTGCACAACAGCTGGGGCAAGGTGGTGTAAACACCCTTTGCTGTAGATATAGTATACCTATATCTAACCCTAAAATGGACACATATATTCCTATCAGTCACTCCTATGGAAGGCCTTATCAATCCTGAAGGCAGAGTGCTTGGAATTATGTGAGATGGTGCTCTGGCATGAGCTGAGCCCGTTTTCAGCTTGCGGAACCAAGTCCTAATAGCTGTTCCATGATAACGCTATACCATATACTCTTAAGTGCATTATCAACCTCGCGGTTAAATGCTAACTCTGGTATAACATTATCAAAACATGTTGAGTAAGGTGTCATACGAATTGGAATACTACCCCCTCGCCAATTCTGGCGACGTGGGTAGCATTCCACCCTTCTAGAGGGGCACGACATGTATGTAACTGTGAACCCCTGTTAAAGTTAACTCGAGCCTTGGCATCACAAAATGGATGCTGCCACCACAGACACGAGTCTGACCTCCTGCTGCTGGGAGTCCTTCCAGCGAGGGCGGCTTGGACAAAGGGTTTCCTACCTTGGGAGGTGCTAGCACCACCCCAGACAGAATTTTGTGTATTGGGTAGGATAGGCCTGAAAGGAATGAGACATGCCTGGGGCACACAAGGTGCCCTGTGCATACACCGATTCAAACCAGTTGCTGGGGCACTCCAGCCCCAGCTCTGGCGGGAAACCGGACAAAGGATAGGGGGTGTAACCACCCCCCTTCCTGGTCCCACCCAGGGGAGGGACCTAGTCAGTAGTGCAGCCCCCTTTAGCAGGATAAAGGTAGGAGCTGGTCCCATTCCAAATTAGATTAATCCTGAACTACTCTACAAGAAGAAACTCTGGACTTCGACGTTCTGCTCCACAGAAGACTGAAGAAATCTCCCTTGTGGGCAAGGAGTGTCTACCCTGCAACTGCAGGCACCATCAAGCGTCCAGCGGCTTCCCTTTGTCGTCTTCCTTCCAGGATCCAGACTTTAGAGCTCGACGAGACCCGGATTCCCAGACCTCTCCGACCTCTACCTACATCTGCAGCACAGCTGAGATCCGTGGGTGCGACGAGACACGTGGGACCGGCCATCTTGGAAGAAACTGCACTTCGCTTCCAGCACGACATCCGAGGTAAACTCGACCAAGTGCTTTGGGGACTGAGAAGCCCCAGCCCCGAGCAGCCCCTGCACCGAAGATCAGCCCTCCAGCATCCTCGAGATCTGCGTGGGGCCCTTCTGCTTGTTTGCTGCTCGACTCGTTGTCTGGTCACTTGCCGACTGGCTAGTGGCCTCCTAGATGACGAACCTTTGAATCTTTGCTGCTGGTCTGGTTGCTCCAGACTGGCCCTTGCTCCCTTCCAAAAGAGAGGCACCCCGGACTCTCCTAGTCCGCACCAGACGTCTTTTCCCTTCACCGTGTGGGTTGCCTTTGCCAAGGCCTGTTGACTCCAATTCCGGATCCGACACCGCCGACAGCGAGAGCCTGCGTGGGACAGCTCGTGCCTCCATCCTGGTCGTCGAAGACATCTCCTGGTCCACGTGGCTGCAGAGTCAAGCGTCCACTCTTCACCTGATCGCGACGACAGCATCTGGTTCCTTCCTGGTTCCACACCGGTCACTGGCTAGTGACTTTGAACACTGTGCCCTCTGCTTTCAGGTCCTCTTCTTCACCGATCCACCCTTGGATCGCACCGGACATCTTCCTCCTTGTCGCCTGCAGCATCTTTTCTTTCAGGCGCCATTGACTTCAACGCGAGAACCCGACATACTTTGGCACCTATGCACCTGCAGCCCGTGGGTGAGGTAACAAGAGCATTTCGGTGCTGAAGGGTAGTCTAACTGTCCCAATTCCACAGTCGTTGTTGTCCTAACTAGTCAGGATTGTCCGTACTCACCTTTAACTTGAACTGTACTGTTCATAGACGTTGTTACGCATCTCGCGTGTGAGTTCACACTCTGCACACGCGTTCCGTGGGCCTCCTATTACTTACCTGAAGTTAGTGTAGCGTGGTCCCATTGATCCTACAGCCTCTGGACAGCTCCATTCCTTTTATCGACTTTCACATTCAACTTACTTAGTATATGGTTTGTCGTGCCCCTTGGGCACCATTGTAATTTTGTGCAACTTGTCGTATTTTTCGTAAGAGATTGTCATGTGCTTAGCCCTCTGACCTCATAAAGAGTTCAGATGTGTTGTTATTAATAAATAGACTGTTTATTTTCATAACAACCTGTGTGGTGTCCTTTCATCTGGTATTCAAGGGGTTATATTGTGGTAAAACAGCTGGCTTCACATGCCAAAAGAGTTTAGCCTAAGACTGCTTTGTCCATGCTACCATTAAGATAGCTGGTCTATAAGGTTGACTTACAATCAATCACCATAAGGGTTGTTTGGACTGATACAAGGTGATCACTAGAACTAGTGAGCATCATATATCAGGCTAACTTCTCACACTGAGCACCGGCAGTTTTTTAAAGGGGGCCTCGAAATGGGTCTCTATCGGGCTCTGTTTTGAGCCCTGGCACAGGCGGTCCATTTTTATTTCGAACTGCAGTTCCAGTAGTTTGCTGTCACTGCAGTCCGGAATAAAGTGCCAGGGCGCAAAACAGCCCGATAGAGACCCGTTTCGAGACAGCAAGCACATCGATGTGCCCTTCTCACTAGTGGAGAAGTTACAGCATGACGTCATGCCAGGTGAGCGTTGTGGGAAAAGGGAAATCCTTTGAAGAGTAATTTTCTTTCTGGATTTCCCTTCTCTTTCTGAAACGCCAGAGCAGCAACATTGTGGCAGGGTCACTAGGGTTTAATTTCAAGCTTTTTTTAATATTTTATGTAACAAGCCATAGTTGCAGCTTATTTATCTTATTATTATTAAAAATTTTTATAGAGCGCGTAGTCACCCTAAGGTATCCCAGCACTGAAGATCCCTACTTCTGTGGGTTCGGCGTCGGAGAGGGGGGAGGACAAGATTCAGAAGGGGAGGGTTAAAAATTACGGAAACAGATGGGCTTTGAGCCGTTTCCTGAATCGTAGGTAATTGGGTTCTTTTCTCAGGTCTCGGGGATGAGCATTCCAGAGGTGTGCAGTATGGACCGAGAAGCGTCTTCCACCCGAGCGGGCTTTCTTGAATCTGGGCAGGATGATAAGGGATTCAGTGTCTGATCGAAGGGATCTGGAGGCTTTGTAGGGCTTTATGAATTTCCTAAGAATAGGAGGGCCTTGATTCTGCAGTAGCTTATGCGCTAGGCAAAGGACTTTGAAAATCACGCGTTCCCTCACTGGGAGCCAGTGGAGGAGCTTCAGAGCAGGTTTGGCTGAAGCTCTGGCCGGGGTGTTGGTGAGGATCCGGGCCGCCGCATTCTGGATTTTCTGAAGTTTATTTAAGGTTGCTTCAGGTGCGCCCAGGTAGACTGCATTACTGTAGTCGAGCCTGGAGAGTATGAGGCCTTGAACAAGAAGTCTTTGGGATATGGGTGGAAGTAGGGGCAGGATCTTTCTCATAGATTTCAGTAGTCCGAAGCAGGTACCGGCTACTTTTTTTGCCTGCGTGGTGAATGAAAGATCAGTTTCAATCCATACTCCCAGGCTTTTTACTTCCTGTTTTGGGTCAGGGGGAAGACCCAGACAGGGTGGCCAGGCGTCCAGGGGGAAGGTGAGTCCTTTCTGACCCAGAAGGAGGATTTCCGTCTTTGATCCATTCAGCTTTAAATCTGAATTGTTCATCCACCCTTGTACATGCGTTAAGCAGTTGAATAGGTCCGCCGGTTGTTTACTAGGTTGGGAGAGGGAGACGACAAGTTGTGTGTCGTCCGCATAACTGATGATGCTCACTCCGAACGGGGTGACGATCTCCTCCAATGGAGCCATGTATATGTTAAACAATGTGGGGCTCAGGGAGGAGCCCTGGGGTACCCCACATTGGAGGGGTGTTTCGGAGGAGCAGGTGTTATTTTCCCATATCTGAAAGGATCGTTGGGCCAGAAAGGAGGAGAGCCAGGATAGAGCAGTACCTTCTACTCCTACCTTTTTGAGCCGTTTGATCAGGAGTTGGTGATTGACGGTGTCGAAGGCCGCACTTAAGTCGAGGAGGATCACTGCCACAGATCCCGCTTCGTCTAATAGTGCCCTGGCCTCCTCCACCGCCGCCAGGAGGGCGGTGTCAGTGCCCTGACCTGGACGAAAACCAGTCTGCGAATTTTTTAGCAGATTATTTGATTCCAGGAACTGGGAAAGTTTCTTGTTCACCAGTTTCTCGGCGATCTTGCTGGTCCCAGGGAGGAGGGATATTGGTCTGTAATTAGCCAATTCCACTGGGTCCAGGGAGGGTTTCTTTAGGAGCGCTTTTACAACTGCTGCTTTCCAGCTCGGGGGGACGAATCCCTGTTGAAAAGACGCATTAATCAAATGGGTGAGGGGGGGGATGATAATGGGAGCTACTTCCTTGAGGAACCGCAGCGGTGCGGGGTCCCTAGGGGATCCGCTTTTGATAGTTTTTAGCGTGTTCTCGACTTCTTCGATAGATATTTGCCCTCAAGAAGTCAGTTTGGGGGAAATCAAAGTGTCGAGAGGGTCGCCAATGTCGCTCAGGTTAGATGGAGGGATGGAGTTCAGGATTTTTTGAATTTTTTCTTGGAAAAAGCTGGCTAGCTGATGGCATTTTTCCTGATCTGCTTTGGGGTCTGGGGGGTTTCTGGAGGTGGGAACGGGGACGTTGAGAAGGTCCTTCAGGATGGTATAAGTTTCTTTACTAGAGCAGGCGGCTTTTTCAATTCTTTCCTGAAAGAATAGGCTTTTTGTTGTATTGATGGAGGATTTGTATACTGATAAGGAGGTGAGATAGGCATCCTTATTGGTCTTAGACTTCTCCATTCGCCAGGAACGTTCAGCTCTTTTGCAGTTCTGCCGAAGCGACTTGAGCTCTGGGGTATACCACGGGGCCGGTGGTATACGTTTGGTGTGTTTGAGGGTGGTGGTTTTGGGGAGGAGTGTGTCCAGAGAGGATGTGATCCATGAGCTGAACTGTTTGTCGGCAGTGATGGCATCAGGAGAAAGTAATGGGATGGAATTGGCGAGAATGGCAGACCACTCTGATGGTATGAGTTTATGCCAGCGTCTGTCGGTGACTTTGATTTTCGCGGACTGGGTGATACAAGTGGGAGAATTCCAGGAAATGGGGACTAAAAAATGATCGGTCCATGGCAATGACAGAGAGGGACTCGTGGTGATATTGGTGTCGTTCGTGAGGACGGGGTCTAAGAGGTGTCCCTTATCGTGGGTGGGCTCATTATTCACCAGTCGAATGTTAAGTGACAGGAGGTCCACTAGTAGGTCGGAGGCGGCCCGGTCAGAGGGATCTGTAAAATGAAGATTAAGGTCACCCACGATAAGAAAGTTGGAGACGGAGGCGGCCAATTGAGCGGTCGTCTCGGTCACTGCGTTAAGGAATTTCCCAGGAGTGCCCGGGGGACGGTAGATAAGCAGGCCCGAGATGGAATGCGTCGGGGAGGTTAGGAGGGAGAAGTGGCAGCTTTCTGCGTCTTCAATCTTAGCGTCATTGATTCTGCAGCTGAGATGATCGCGGTAGATTATAGCCAGCCCACCTCCTCTTCCTCTGGGTCTGTGGCGTGTTTGAATAAGATAGCCTGGGGGAAGGGCGATGACAATGTCAGCATCAGTATTGTCCGAGAGCCAAGTTTCTGTTAGAAACAATGCGTCTAAGCCTTGGTCCTGGATCAGCCCATTGATTTCGAGTGCGTGCTTGGGGAGGGAGCGACAGTTGAGTAGACTGAGTTGTAGCCTGGAATTGGCTAGGGTAAGGGTAGCTGTGTCACAGCGCGTGCAGCTAGTAAAGGGTTTACCTACATCGTGAATGTAGAGACAGCCTGGGCTTTTTACAGGTCGGAGGTCCCGAAGCGTGTCTGCTGAATACCTCAGGCGGCTGGGGGGTGAATCTGGCAGAATCCCTGGGCCTGGGTCCGTCCGGGCCCGGACGGGCCCAGACGGGCTTGCCTTAAGCGCGCCTTCGGCGCGCAAACGGCGCTCCCGCTGCGCTCGTCCGCTGCGCTTGCGTGGGAGGCACATTTGAAGTGAGAGGGTGTGGGCGTGGCCTGTTAGGTGGGCGTGGCCTCGCGTGTGCAGCGATGGCGTCCCTGGATCAACAATGTCCCAAAACAGCGCGAAATCCGCTGAATTGTCAAGAGCCTGCTAGGCGCTTTAGCCCAGAAGAGAGCACAGGTGAGAGTACAAGTTTTAAAAATAGATACACACAGAGGATCGACAATTTTAAAAAATACAGTTTTCTCCTCCGGCTTTCCGCCTCAGAGGTTAGGGTTCAACTGAACGCGCTAGTGATCAGCGCTGTTGTTATAGGCGGGGGTGTGTGGGCGTGGCCTGTTAGGTGGGCGTGGCCTCGCGTGTGCAGCGATGGCGTCCCTGGATCAACAATGTCCCAAAACAGCGCGAAATCCGCTGAATTGTCAAGAGCCTGCTAGGCGCTTTAGCCCAGAAGAGAGCACAGGTGAGAGAACAAGTTTTAAAAATAGATACACACAGAGGATCGACAATTTTAAAAAAATACAGTTTTCTCCTCCGGCTTTCCGCCTCAGAGGTTAGGGTTCAACTGAACGCGCTAGTGATCAGCGCTGTTGTTATAGGCGGGGGGTGTGGGCGTGGCCTGTTAGGTGGGCGTGGCCTCGCGTGTGCAGCGATGGCGTCCCTGGATCAACAATGTCCCAAAACAGCGCGAAATCCGCTGAATTGTCAGGAGCCTGCTAGGCGCTTTAGCCCAGAAGAGAGCACAGGTGAGAGTACAAGTTTTAAAAATAGATACACACAGAGGATCGACAATTTTAAAAAATACAGTTTTCTCTTCCGGCTTTCCGCCTCAGAGGTTAGGGTTCAACTGAACGCGCTAGTGATCAGCGCTGTTGTTATAGGCGGGGGGGTGGGCGTGGCCTGTTAGGTGGGCGTGGCCTCGCGTGTGCAGCGATGGCGTCCCTGGATCAACAATGTCCCAAAACAGCGCGAAATCCGCTGAATTGTCAAGAGCCTGCTAGGCGCTTTAGCCCAGAAGAGAGCACAGGTGAGAGTACAAATTTTAAAAATAGATACACACAGAGGATCGACAATTTTAAAAAATACAGTTTTCTCCTCCGGCTTTCCGCCTCAGAGGTTAGGGTTCAACTGAACGCGCTAGTGATCAGCGCTGTTGTTATAGGCGGGGTGTGTGGGCGTGGCCTGTTAGGTGGGCGTGGCCTCGCGTGTGCAGCGATGGCGTCCCTGGATCAACAATGTCCCAAAACAGCGCAAAATCCGCTGAATTGTCAAGAGCCTGCTAGGCGCTTTAGCCCAGAAGAGAGCACAGGTGAGAGTACAAGTTTTAAAAATAGATACACACAGAGGATCGACAATTTTAAAAAATACAGTTTTCTCCTCCGGCTTTCCGCCTCAGAGGTTAGGGTTCAACTGAACGCGCTAGTGATCAGCGCTGTTGTTATGCAACTAATAACCATTGACAAAGCCAATAGTCCTTACTTGTTGTAGGTATGATGTTACTTATTGTATCACATGTCTGGATGAGAAGTTGGCCTAACGGCTAGGGCGCTCGACCTCGGACCTGGGGATCAGGGTTCAAGTCTCGGTAACGATGCCAAAACCTCCTGTGATTCTGGGCAAATCACTTAATCTCCCCGTGCCTAAAATGAATGTGTGTCCTGATGTAATGTTACTAGTGCTATGTAAAGCGCTCTGACACCCCATTTGATTCGGGTCTAGTTCGCGCTATATAAAACTCTGCAAAAAAAATAAATGACAGAAATAGCAAAATACAAGGCAGGTGGCACACTATGCTAAACAGTTTTTTTGCATACTTTTTTGAAGCCACGCCCCTCATTACACTGGCCACGCCCCTTTGAGAGACCCCCCCCCCCCCCCAGTTTTTTCATCCCACTTAAAGCCCTGCCCATGATCTGCTGCATGGCTAAATTTATAAGGTCCCAAAGCCGAGACCTATTGGCTGTGCCAATGCTTGTTTTTTTTTCCATGCAGCTTTATATAGCGTGAACTCGACCCCAAGGTATTGGAGAACTTTACATGAGCACCGGTTACGTTACACAAGGACACATTCAGGCAGGGGTAGATTAAGTGATTTGCCCAGAATCACAGAAAGTGGACGCGACCCCGAGGTTCAAACCTTTATTTCCAGCAGCAAAGTCGGCAATAGAACCGAGCAGTCAGACCACATCCTCTCCCCACTCACTTGAGTCCAGTAGACAAGAAACACCAGATCGGCTGTGCGATAGTTCCAGAGAAACAATGCAGGTGCCTAAGGCGAACCCCTTGCGGGTGACGTCACAAAGTAGTCCCTCCTCTCATGGCCTAGTAGTATTGTGATGACAAGTGGACGCCGGTAATGAGCCAGCGATAGGGTACCCGCGCGCAAGCAATGACTCTTCACCTCTCGAAGACCAACTAACGCTGGGCTTGAAGAGCGATGAACGGGAATGGAGCTGGGTAAGCAGAAGGAGAACGAACAGAGGTTCAAATTAAGGTTGTTGCGTCCTTAAAACCCCTCCCGGGTTTACCGCTCTGATCGGCCGATCTCATAGCGGAAACGGTACAACATTGCGCCTCTTAGTTATTCAAAGTCGCGTCCCAAACCAGTATTGCACATTTTAGCTAGCGGCGCATAAATATAGAATACATTTTTGGACAACAGTGGTGATTAATACTTCCGGTGGCAACATACTCATATAAAGAGCGTTGGTGGTGTTGGGGGTGGGGGTTTTGTCCGGTGGTTAAAAATGATAATAATAAAAAATAAAAATAAAATATTTACCTGGTGCTGCCGGCAGCCTCGCGCTTCACTGCTTCCAGTCCCTGGCATCACGGATTCCCCACCCAATCTCCACACTGCTCCCAAGCAGGGATCTGGGCGGTTTCTCCAACCCAGCTGTGCAATACAGTTGGAATGGAGAAACCGAAGTGCACGTCAGTTTGACCGGCCAAAAACGGCCTGCCAAACTGATATGCACCCTTAGAAGTGCATATAGCCGCCCCCTACTCAACTGGCTCAGGCAGCAGCTGAAAATGAAACGATACCGAAATATTGTTTTATTTTTCAGCTGCTGGCTCTGAACCAGGAACCGCTGCTGAATAGTACCAACATGATTAACAATGTTGTCATCATTTAATATTTTTCATAGTGAATAGAAATACAGGAAGGAACTTTGAAAAGGTATACTACGCAACTATAGGTCAGATGTACAACTGAGTAGCACGTTCGCAAACCCTCTCTCTGATTTACTGACTCGGAGGCATAGCTGCCAAGGTTTCTGATTAGTAATGTGTGACATTTTCATAATTTCAATGTAATTATGAGTAACATTCAACAACTATGAGTGACACCTTCTCGCGATCATTATAATGTCACCCACACTTTGTAGTAGCACAGTACAGCCCAGACACCAGTTGCCGAGCAGGGCTGCAGAGAAACAATAAATTAAACAGAGAGTCCCTGCCTTAGCCAACCTATGCCTCCCTGGCTGGCAATCAATCATATTAATGGCATGATCAGATCATGATCAATTGACAGAGTCTGTCCAGGCTCTCTTCCACGTGGGACCCTAGGTCGACTACAGAGTGTGAGAGGCCCCCCCCCTTGCAGGGATCTTCTCTCTTTACAGTTCTTCAATTAGGCCATTATTTTACAGCAGTTTAAACTGACCCGGTTTTTGGCATGTATCAAATCAAATCAAATCAAAAACAACTTTATTCGGCTTTTCACAATGATAGAAACACCATAAAAGTTCACAAAAATACATTTTTTACACATTTACTCAATTTGTAAAAACAATTAAAAAACAGGAAATTTAAAAAAACAATTAAAAAAACACAGTATTAATAATGACTTAACTTTTACTTATATCCTTTGTACTTGGTTCATTCTTTTCAGTATCAAAGATTAGAACGATGACGTATACAAAATTTCAGAAAGCGTGCAATTGCTTTTGCTATTAGTTCATTTTCAAGATATTGTAACGCCAAGTATGCTGGACGACATTGGCGTAAGCCCCAATGTTTTAATATGGGCAGTAGCCAATGTCTGCGGGGTGCCACAAAAAATTTGCAAAATAATGTTGTGTGTATGGTTGACTGTTGTGATTGGGAATCGCAAGGGCACGGTAGGAGTCTTGATGACCAGTCATTCTGTATGGGAAAGGAGACCATTAAATGGAACATATTAAACCTAAAACGTGTCAAGAGCAGTTTTTCAAATTGGGTTACTTTATACATCAAATAGAGTTCGACAGACAGTACAGTTTGTACCAATAGACTCTGTTGTACAGAAGATTTATGAATTTCTTTTAACAGGCGTACCTGGCGCAAATGTGCAAGACATGCTTTTCTCAACTCTAGTTTAGAGATATTATTTAAAGATAGTGGGTCTTTTTACAACAAAAAAAGATAGTGGGTCTGTAAAAAAATGTTCGAATCCCATATCTGTTAAAAGGGCTCTGACGTAAACTGTCCATTTTATCCTCCTGTAATGGTCAAGCGTCTGAATATCTTGTATGATGGATCTGGTTAGATGGCATCGTTCAGTGACCCAGATTCGACGCCATAGCATTACAGGCTGGGCTTTTATGATGTCCTCTAGATAGTCTATGCCCAGCTCTACATGGCAAGCATATGTGGAAGAATTTTTCGGTAACCCAAGTAGGGATCTTAAAAAAGAATTTTCTATTTTTTGTAGTTCAGTCACATTTGCAAAGCCCCATATCCCTGCCCCATAAATAGCGGTACTGACACATTTGGCGTTATATATTTTTAACATTTCTAGTGGTGGTTTATGTCCCAATTTTTGTGCAAATGACCTCCATGCCATTGTTGCTCTCAGAAAGGATAATTTCCTGCCATTGATTGCTGCCTTCCACTTAAATTTGTCATCAATTACGATTCCCAAGTATTGATATGTTGATGTTCTCTCCAACATTTCTCCTTTCACAAATAGTTTTTTGGGTTTTGCACTCTTTTTCCCCGCATGCATAGTAAAAGTTTTTTTCACATTTAAGAACAAATTCAAACTTAGCATAAAATCACAGTATTTATCCAGTGCTCGCTGTAATTCCACCGAGGTTCTGGCTAGGATGACCGCGGCGTCGGCATATAACAAAGCAGGTATCTGCAGACGACCGACTGAGGGGAGATCTTTACTTCCTTCCAGCATGGCGGCCTCGAGGCCATTTGTATAAAGGGTAAATAAAAAGGGGGCCAGCACGCATCCCTGTCTGACCCCCTTTTCCACTCTAAAACTTTCTGTCAGTTGGCCCTTTGTGCCAAATCGCACTCTACCTGTTGTTCCGGTGTAGAGTTCTCGAAGGAAGTCCACGATACGAGGATCAACTCCCATTGTGAGAATGATCCTCCACAGCCTTGAGTGTATGACACAGTCAAAGGCTGCGGATAGATCTACATATACCATATGGAAGACATTCCCCTTAGCCTCTAGATATTTTCCTGCTAATAAGGACAAATTTAACGCTTGATCTACAGTACCTAACCCCTCTCGGAATCCGTACTGTATATCTGATATGATGTTTTGCGTAGCTGTCCACTCCTGGAGTCTCTCGAGAATGATCCGACCAGCGATCTTCCCAAGAGAGTCCAGGAATGAAATGGGCCTGTAGCAGGTTGGTAAGTTTCGGTCTCCCTTTTTAAAGATCGGGACAAGTACAGATGTTTTCCATTATTTTAACAGGCCTTCTTCTATTGTAGCATTTAATACATTCGTCAAGAGCGGAGACCAAAGTTCTTCCTTATATTTAAAAATGTCAACAGGAACCCCGTCTGGCCCTGGGGCCTTACCTGTTTTTGAGGACTTTAGTGCTTTCTTTACCTCATCATGAGTGAAATACAAGCTTAGTGGATAGATGACCTGATTCAATGGATCCATACAATCCATACTATATGATGTCCCTAGGCCAAAAACATTAGAGTAGTGATTTACCCATTCATTGTTGGTAATTGCAATGTCGATGGATGGTAAATCCTCTTTGCCTGTAAGATATGGTGACCTTACTATTTGCCAGAGCTCTGCACTATCTTTAAGTTCCGAGCTTTTCTTAAGACGCTCCCATAGATCAGCTTTTATCTCTTGTTTTCTGTTTTTCATCACTAGGGCGTACTCTTTTCTTAAAGTGATGATCTCCTCTCTATCCCTTTTATCCCTTCCCAGCGCTTTTTTTTAAAATTTTGAGTGTGCTTTGGTGCAGGCTGGATTAAACCATCCTTTCTTCGCCTGGTTTTTTTGTTTGCAGGATTTGGTGAGTGCCTTCTTTATATTTTGTGAGATGGTATTGAAACTGGTTATTACGTCACTACATTTTGTCTCAGACCCTAGGCAGATTAATATCTCCTTTTTACATTCTTTGACTATTCCTGTCGTAAACGCTTTATTATCAATGTTTCCCCACTTTAGGGTTTAGCCATTCAGAGAACCCAACTCAAGATTTTGTTGATCTAATAATGTCAATGTGTCAGGGTCTTTTTGATTCTTTTGGTCACTCAGGGCGATTATAATCGGGAAGTGATCACTTAGAGGGTTTTTGGCTACTTCAAATAATTCTATATTTGGGCCTTTATGTGTTGAGATCAAAACATAGTCTATCAGACTCATCAGCCCCCTTCCATTAAAAGTTGGTGTAAAGGGTACTCGGAGAGGCTTTAATTCATTTGCGAAGCCCAGTTCTAGTTCTGTTAAGACCTCATTCATTTTTTCACCCTCAAATGAATGTGTAAAGTGAGTTATCCTATTGCCATCCTCTTCCTCGATTCCACATTTATCAGTATTATTATTCTCGCATAAATGGAGATTAAAGTCACCGCCCCAGAGTATAATACATGTTTTATTAGCATATTTCTCTTTTAAATCTTGTAAGATTAGAGAAATCTCTGTGAGGATATTAGTCAAATCATCTAGTTTCTTGTTGTTATAAAAGTTTACTATGATATATATCCTCTGTTTGGTTCTCTTTAGAATAATTATTTGATAGTTCTCTATTAATTTAAGAGAAACAATTTCCTCATTGGATAAGGTATTTGCTATATAAATAATTAGGCCACCACTATTTCTTCCAGATGGAGATTTTTTTGCCGGGGAAAGAAAGGTCTTGTACCCAATTATATGTACTGGGTCAATAGCCCATGTTTCCTGAAGACAGACAACACTACTCGTGTTAACTTGATTTAGGAAATTGGGATTCGTCACTTTAGCCAGCAAGCCTGCTATGTTCCAGTATGTTAGATATATTAAAGAGGTACTGCTATTATGACTAGGGGAAGTGCTTGTAATTAGTAAATTTTCCAGTGTTACAGGACTATTTTTCAGTTGTTTTAAATTGATCTCATCATTTAATCCTATTTGGGTGAGAGGGATTTGAATATGTTTATCAGAAAAATTTGCTGCATCCTTTTCCTCTCTGTCTAAAACACTATCTATCACCTGCCCCTCTGAAGTTAATGTACAGATAGTTGTCTCTTCTAGATGGTCATTTTTTTGTCAATCATTAAAATCAAGATTAGACAGTGCACTAAACCTATTTTGGATCGGAATACTATAGGAATTGCCTGATGCAGCAGCAACTTGATGCCAACGAGGGTCCCTATATTCTTTATGCGGCATTGTGGACAAATAAGGATGTGACGTAAAATGAGTATGTATCTGTGGTTGGTGTCTTTGTGTGTGAACATTCGGATAGGTGAATTTGGGATACTGATGTAAAAAGGGAGAGTTATTTTCTATCATTTGATAGTGATCAAAAAAAGGAGTGGCTAAGTTAGGTCCCATGGTTGTTGAGTTTGTAATCAGATGTCTATAGAAATATCCCACCGGGAGAAGAGTGGTATTAAATTCCCAGACCGAAGGTGAAGGGGCCCTTGCCAAGGTTTTCTCAGCCCATTGCGGGTTCTTAAAGCTTATAGATACGCAATCACCATCAAATTTTTTCTTCAGGGGCCTATCCATCCTACTCTCTGTACATTATTTATTTCTCCTGTGCATTCTATCGGAAAATTACAATTTGCTATCAGCCAATGCAAGATCTTATTTTTCAAAGAGGAAAAAGTTTCCTCCTGATCGTGTCTGAGTTTAGGAACATTAACCAAGACCAATACATAAGCACCACATTCAGGTGGAAGATTGATTCGTGGAGGAATCTGTCTTGAATTGTATAGAGGGTCGTGTGTTGGTCGAGGTTTTTGAGAAGTTGGGAAAGTGGAATTCGGTTGGTTATGTATCTTTGTTATGTCATGAGATGGTACTGCCTTCTTTCCTGTGTTTTCAGTTACAGCCCGGGTGTCGATAGGTATATTCGAAGTAGAAACACTTCCTGTAGCAGAGTTTATTTAAAGGATTTTCTCTGCTTGTAGAAGGGACTAATTTTGGTTGTGATTTTGTCACTATATCTGTAGATGAAGTAGCTTTTGTTATCTGTTTGGTAGTGGTAGGTTTACTAATAGTTGTTTTTGCGGCTGTATTAGTAATTACGATCTCTCTGGGAGCCTTTTTGTTAACATCAGTAAGTTCCTCTAGTTGTTTTTCAATACGGGCCAATCTAGATTCAATTGGTGCCATAAAGATGGCCAAGAGATCACCAACTCTTTCTATTAGTTGATCATTTTTTGTTTTTTTTGTGGGTGCGTCAAGATTGTCCACACGCACCTGAGTATTCCCCCTGGATATCCTCAGTTGGCGCCCCTGTATGTATTGTTATTCCACTAACAGTGGGATGTTCGGTTGTACCTTTTCTAGATGGAACTTTTGTTGTGTTACATTGTTTTTCAGCAGGAAGAATAGATATCGTTGGTTGTTGAATCCGTTTGCGAATGGCACCCTCTTGGCTGGGTCTTATTGACGAAACACTATTCTCTTCTGCAATTTCCGGAGTATGATTTATATTTAGATCTGGTGTCTTTTCTAATTCATTACTCGTGTCAGAGTCACAATCAATTAATGAATCTGTTGCTGATAGATTAATCTCATTGGGAATAGTATGGAGTTCAGGTCGTATTTCTCGAGGACAGCCCACTTGTATGTCATTATGTTTTGCTGGAGTTTTTGCCAGCAAAATGTTACCAAGAGAGGAACGTTTAGTTTTTAATAGTTCTTGTGAAACCCTACGCTTGGCAGCTTCTAGGTCTTGTGAGACTCTGCGTTCAAGGAGTGAAATACTAAGGTCAATAGCGTTGTTTGTTCTTGTAATGAAACTATCAATAGGACCAACGATGGGAATGCTTGCCGTAGCAGTCTTACTTCTGCTTCCCCTGGTAGACATCACTGATTACACGTAGATAGTCAGGGGTAACAAAATTCAATTGAATGTAATGAACTCAATGCAAGGCTGTCCAATATCAAAATATTTTTTTACCCTGTAGAGATTAGAATATATCTGATTACAATCTTCACAGGCAGATTGGATAGACAGGCTTACCTGCTAGTTAGCGAAGTGGTGATGTTAGGGGGGTGTACCCAAACCGACCTCCTCGTCCTCTGAGGGCCCGCCCTTTGCCCGGGCTTCGCCCGGCGTCCCGCGAGACGGGAGTGGTGTCGCTTTTGAGCGCCTCCTGGCGCTGAGAGGTGACGCGGCAGGCCGCTATGCGCTCTGGGAGTTGTGGTCCTCCTCTCGCTCGTCTCCGCTCGGCTGCCTCGCTCCAGGTGGTCAGTGAGCGTGAGGCAGCGGGAGACAAGCGGGCGGATTCGGGCGGCGTCAACAACGGGCTGGAAGCATTTCCCCAGGAGTTTTCAGGGACGAGTGAAAGCAGGCAACAGCTTGCGGCAAAAAGATTTCCCCCTTCTCAGTGGGAGTGGTGTCGCTTTTGAGCGCCTCCTGGCGCTGAGAGGTGACGCGGCAGGCCGCTATGCGCTCTGGGAGTTGTGGTCCTCCTCTCGCTCGTCTCCGCTCAACTGCCTCGCTCCAGGTGGTCAGTGAGCGTGAGGCGGCGGGAGACAAGCGGGCGGATTCGGGCGGCGTCAACAACGGGCTGGAAGCATTTCCCCAGGAGTTTTCAGGGACGAGTGACAGCAGGCAACAGCTTGCGGCAAAAAGGTTTCCTGTATGGATGCATGTATCTAAGAAGCTTAGTTTTGCGCTGGACTTCCACATCTGTTTGATACTATGGTTTGAGCAGCGGGTGGTTTTTTACATTAATAATGCGATGTGTGGTTTTGAGTTTTGGTCTTCAAATCTCTGAAGTTCATTTGGTTTAATGTGAGAGCAGGATAGTTCCATGTCATACTATATTGCGAATCTTATATATATCTCCCGTTGTACACTTTTGCCATCCTGTGGCGTTTGAAAAACATCACTTGAGTTCAACTTTTATGCCATCCATCCAAGCAAAGCGAGAAGCTGGAACTATCACACTTCAGGACATGGTTCATGTGCATGACAATCTCAGGCATTGCGGTAATGAGGGAAAAACATCAGAAGTGCATTATTCTACATCAAGATGCGTGGCCCTTGGCAGGGCTGTAGAGGTTTGGCGAACGCTAAAATCTCTTTTCATATGTACTAAGCTCATTTAACAATTCAGAAAAGCTTTTCCAAATTGATAAATGCATTTAGTAAACTATACCGAATCAGTATTTGAAAGGGGAGTATCTACAGTGCCCCTTAGAAATACTGATTCCTCATGGTATGTATTAATGTTTTGTGACTGAAGTCTCGTTCCAAACCATTAATAAAATTACCGACACCTCAAAGAAGGTGGTATCCCATTCATAAACACAAAGGGAATTGGGTGTTAATTTGGGTTCCCAGGGGTCACAATTGTGACCCCTCGCTTGCCCTTTGCAATTCCTTGCTCAATAGTCCTTAAGACCTCCAAAGAACACCAGCAATGGCAAAGCCAAGAGATCTGGCATTGGTTGCCAGCCTTTTGGCAATTGTTGTCTTGTTTGCTCATAGTTTTTGCAAAACTTTATTGTTTGGGAAGATGCCGGTCCCTCATCAATCTAAAGAAAAGCATTGCCCAAAGGCAATGATGTTTTTTGGGTTCAAAAACACTCACATTACCTAAGTACTCCTTGGCACTGTAGGGAACTACTTTGTGTGTGTATGAGTTATGTTATACTGCCCTTGTGAAATGGCTGTGGCTGAAGTGTGCTGGTGCATTGTGCATTGCCCCTTGATGCATGCAGAAGTGGGTGGAAGAAAAATGGGAATGACACAACCACAGGCAAATGGATAAAGTGTGGCTGTAATCCTCTATAAATACTGGCATACATATAACTTTAGAAAAAACTAAAGGTTTTGGCTAACACAGACCTAAAAAAAGCCAATGTTTATGCCAGTCGCTTGAAAGATAGGAAGGAAGGTATAATGGAAGGAAAAAATAAAGGAAGGACAAGGGATGGTAGAAAAGAAGAAAGGAAGGAAAGAAAGAAATTAAAGAAAGACAGACAAGACAAAAAATAAAGAAGGAAAATGGTAAATCAAGGTCTTGGCTAGGACAGACTTTAAAAAGCCAGTTGGTATGCCGTTGGCTGCCAGCCTCCTGCCTTTGAGAAAGAAAGAGTGAAAACAAAAAAAAATAACGGAAGGAAGAAAAGAAGGAAAAAATGAAGAAACAAAAGCAAAAACAAAGGAAGTAAAGAAAGAAAAGGAAGGAGGTAATGGAAGGAAAGAAAATGGCATGAAAGAAAAAAGAAGGAAAGAAAGACAGAAAGAATGCAGTAAAGACCAAGAAAGAAGACAAGAAAGACGGAAAATGGCAAAAAAGGAAAAGGGAAATAAAGAATGAATGAAAGAAAAAAAATAAAAGAAAAACAAAGAATGAATGAAAAAGGATAGTAAGAACGCAAGACAAAAGAAGACAAGAAAGACAAAGCAGGCAAGAAATGCAAAAAAAATGCAAGAAAAGAAAAAAGAAGGCAAGATAAAAGGAAGGAAAGTAAGAAAGATTGCTTGAAAGAAAGAAGGCTTGAAAGAAAGGAAGATGGAAGAAGGGAGCAATAAAGTAGAAGGCAATAAATACATAAAGAGGAAGGACAGAAAGAAGTTAAGAAAGAAAGTAAGAAATAAGGAAAAAGAAAGAAGTTAGGTAAGACGAAAGGAAGTTGGAAAGAAAGAAAGCACTCATCTGCATTATGAACTTTTATTAAAGAGTACAGCGAATGCTAACAAAAGTATAACGCTTTGCACATGTATGGGTAAAGGGTGGGTGAGGCTATGCAGAAACTGTAGCTTGATTACAGCACACAGCAAGAGGCTGTATGTAGCGCATCCATTGATATGCACCGCATGTAGTCCTTCTCCATGTACATGTCACCTGCTGCTTGAGTTAAGCTATAAGATGTTAATTTGATTTAGCAGTTATGACACTGATGTACACTTTCTTATTTCACCTAGTGCCAGATAACATGTAAACCTGCCACAAAAGGCACTGTCATTATAACCAATCTCTATCCAGTCTATTTTAAATAGTGATTTTTTTCAAATGATTTCAATATTAACATTGGTGGTACCTTTTATAAACGTTTCAGTGTTTTTTGTAAAGCAATATCTATGTATTTAATTGGAAATAATATTTTGTCAATAGCCTTTTTGAATGGTTTTAGAGATGTTCTAATAATATTGCACAGTCGTTTTGGCACAATAAATGTGTGCTCACGTGTGGATTTAGCCTATGAGTGCATTGTGTGTATGCTGTTTTAGGTTATGTAAACGCTCATTGTATATCGAACCTTCAATTGATTCATTCCATGCAACCCAGCCCTTGTTGCAGCGCCCATCAGTGGTGCCCAGCTACTGCTGTATCACTATCTATTGGGCCAGATCTGCCAGGTAAGGATACGAACAGGTTCGAAAGAGTGAGAATAGTGGTATCTTTATTTGCTTAGGCATCCCCTGCCTCTGCAATGAGTTGTGCACGACTTACTGGGACTGGAAGTCTGGTGTGACTAAACAATAGTGGGACTGGCACCTTATGTAATCGGTGTGTGAAGGAAACTCTATTGCTTTTGGATTTTAGCAGGTGCGATAATAGTTCGAATTCCAGGTTTTTGGATTTGGATTTTGGTGTCTACTGAACCAAAATTGGCATGTCCTGGTGAAAGCTGTGCCTTCCCTCCTTGTCAAAGTCCGGCAGGTTTGACCTGATGAAAAGTAACAAATGGAATGATCTTTACCACACCTGGTAATGACCTGATTCACTAAACATTGGACCACTTGTAATTGTGATCCATGTGAAACAAGTGTTTTTGAATGGATCCCAATGTAACTGGCCACTCTTAATGACTCCGAGGACGCAACAAAGGAAGGAACAGGAGAGGAACCAATGTACACTGGGACACCACAACAGGATCCACCGAGAGTGTCCACGAGGAGTATGACAGGGGCATCGAAAAAATGAGCCTAGTTGTGAACCTTACAGACATTGAACTGTCTGAACCACAGAAACAAGTACTAGAAAAGGGACTTGGATATGTCCCTACAGCTAACTTGGATAAATTCCACCTATGCAAGGAGATACAGGAGTTTATGAGACGCTTAAAACTCCAAGTCTTCTTTAAAGACAAAGACCACCAAAGCAAGGGAGACACAGGACTCAAACCAAAATCCAATTTCACCCCGATGGATAATAGACTACCTGTGGAACTACTTGCATTCGAGAATGCTGTTATGAAGGAACTTGAAGAATTGAACCCTATAAACAAACGAGTGTACCAAAATATCTCCAAAGAGGAACAAACAGCCCTGGCGAATTAAGCAACAACAAAGAAATGGTAATAAAACCAGCAGATAAAGGGGGTGCCACAGTGATTCAAAGCAAAGAGCAATATGACAACGAGTGCATGCGACTTTTGAGAGACCAACGAAACTACGAAATCCTTCGAGAAGACCCAACTGAAAAAATAAGAACTAAAATTACCACGATGGTTGAGGAAGCTTTGGCCCATGATTGGATCACGAAAAAAGAAGAGGATTTTTTTATGTCAAAAGAATCCAAAGATCCCCTACTTATATACTTTGCCAAAGATCCACAAAAGCCTACAAAATCCCCCTGGACGCCCGATAGTCTCCGGGATAGGTTCAATCTTGGAACCTGTGTCCAAATTCGCAGATGCTTTCCTAAGACCAATGGTCCAACGGACATCCACGTACCTCAAAGACACTAAGGATGTACTGAACCTCCTTGAAGATCAGACTTTCAACCCCGAAACCCAGCTTCTGATCAGCTGTGACGTAGAATCTCTCTACACGAGTCTACCACATAATGAGACCCTGACAATTATTGAAGACGTGCTTTTTGAGGAAGAATGGGACTACCAAACTCCACGTAATGTCATTATGGAGTGCTGCTCTCTGGCATTAAAAGAGAACTTTTTCGAATATGAGGGTACCATATGCCTCCAAAAACATGGGACCAGCATGGGGAGCACATTTGCTCCCAGTATAGCTGGTCTCTATGTTCACCATCTAGAGGTCACCAGGATCCTTAACCCCAGGAACCCTTTCAGGAGTAACATCAGAACCTGGAAGAGATACATCGATGATATCCTTATTATCTGGGATGGAGATGAAAAGACCTCTAAACAATTTCTAACATGGTTGAACTTACAGGATGACTTTCTAAAATTTACAAGCACCACCTCAAACAGCAATTTGGTTTTTCTGGACCTAAATATCTTCCCCCAAAGAAGGGAAATTGATGACCACAACTCACTTTAAAAGTACATCAAAAAATTGTCTACTAATGTACCAGAGTTTTCACCCGAAACATCTGCGGGATAACTTGCCCTACGGTCAGTTCCTACAACTTCGCAGGAACTGTACAGAGGTCAGCAACTTCAAACTTCAATCAAAAGACCTAATGAAAAAACTAGAAGAACGGCATTACCCGAAGAAAATTATTGATCAAGCCTACAAACGAGCAAGGAATAACTGTAGAGAAAGTCTTCTTGAAGATAAAATTCAGAAGGAGGAAGAGCAAAGACCAATTTGCGTTACCACATTTAACACTAGCTCGAATCAGGTGACTAAGGTCATCAAAAAGAACTGGAAAATTCTGAATAGTGGCAACCTCCAACTACCAAAACCAATCTTTTCCCATAAGAAAGCACAGAGTATTCGTGACTTGTTGGTTCACACTAGACCAAAAATCAATCGCAATAACCATGCGAGGAATGCGACCTTTGTACAAGGCCACCATACCTGCGGAAATTGCAAGGTTTGTTGCTTGACCAAAAAAAGTACCACAATCACCTTTAATGATGGAACAAAGTGGGAACAGAGAAACTTCAGCAACTGTAACAGCGCAAACGCTGTGTATCTCATAAAATGCCCATGCAACCTGGAATACGTGGATATGACCAGTCGAGCCATCAAGATAAGGATAGGAGAGCACAAAAGTACTGTGAAATGCAAAAAATCTAGCACTAAACTGAAAAACCATTTCTTAGAAATGGGTCACAAAGCAGAGGAGATGTGTTGGACAATTATTAAATTGGTCGCAAGAGAGGAACAACTCCTAGAAAAGGAACAAAGGTGGGTGTTCAGAATCAAATCCAATAAAAACGGCTTGAACGATGACATCCCGTGGAGCCGATTATAAATATGTACATCAAATTACTTGAGAAGTGGTCCCAAAATTTCATATGAAGTGGCTATCTAATTACCCATTGATCTCGCAAACCACCAGCAGATCCCATGAGGGATAGGACCCAGTAGGGATATTCACGAGAGCTGTGTATTCCAGTTCTGGAAACAAAATCAGTGCACTCAAATATCACGTGAAAAATAGCCAAAATCCCTGTCTCCAGTACCCAGTCACATAATACTGCCCCTTTCCATTTTCCAATATACTTCAATATACCCTAATATATCCATATGGAACAATTACATGCTAATAATAATTTAAAATAAATTTAGAATCTAGTAACAACATAGAAGAAATACTTCCGTTTTTGCATCAATCAGGAAGTGTTCCAAAACATGCGGCCATTTTGGGTTGGCAGTCTAGTGTCAGCAAGTAGTTAGAGAACGATGACAACACACAACCGGCATCCATAAAAAGATGACAGCGATGCCGAGCCGGTGTTACTTCAGAGCGGCACAGGGGCAGGAATGAAGCTTTGGACACTAGCGGTCATGTAAGTACGAGACTGTGACCAGCAGTCGGAAAGCAGACCTTCTCATAAACACGAGGTAATAACTGCTCTCGCGAACTATGTGATCTAACGAGAGGGTGTGGCTTTATTCACTTTTGCAGTTAACCGCGTCTGAAAACCCTCGTTTGCCGGCTCATGAGGCACATAATCAGAACTTGAAAAGTATGTATTTATGAGTATACTTGCGTTCATCCCCAATCTGCGACTTTCTCGTTTCCATTCACAACTCAGGCGATGAGTAAACCGATTGCAAAAAATAAGTGCCAAACAAAAGAAACAAATTATAAAGACGTGAGGCACAGTATATATGTATTTATTTGTGTTCATCCCGAATCCATTATCGCTTGCATTCGAAACTCAGACAACGAGTAAACCGATTGCAAAAAACGAATGCCCAGCATAGACATTTGAATATGGGTGCCTGCCTTTATGTATGAGTCATATGTATGTGTGTCTTGTCGAGATTATATGTGTTTTTACATGGAAATGAACAGGCTCAATAAGATGGAGCATATTACTTTGGGAAAAAGAGTTATGGCCAAAGTCCAGTGGCATTGCTAACACAGCATAGATTTGTATGCATTTTTCTGTTTCAAAGCAAAATGAGCTAATTGAGAACTATGTGCAAAAACCAAATACATTCATTGTGTTATTACCTTTCTCTTTATTATTTTTCTTCTTTCTTTACAGAGACCAATGCGTCTTTTTTTCTAGGAAATATTTTGAGAATATTTTGCAAATATTTTCCAGCTTCAACCTGGGCCAACTGATGCCCCGAAGCACAAACTGATAGCTTATTTTTGCTACTAGTTTGTAGGACTCTAGGCAAACTTTAGAACTGAGTACCTTTTAGTAGGGACCATCAGAGGTCCTGATGAGCAGACAGTAGGGGACTGTCTGTGAAACATGTCGACCTGGTAGGTGCTAACAGCCCTACCTCACAAACCCCCTTTTTAACATTCCCAGCCAGGGAAGCGAATAAAATTATTTTTTCCACTAGCCAGGGAATTTTTAATTTTTATTTTTATTCACATCATAAGGTCCCTACACTTCACCAATTCCATTCACAATGCACTAACACATAGTCTTTCATCACTTAAACAGTGCTCCCGCGTAGCTCGTAGGTCGTAGCACGCCCCGCCCCGTAGAGGGACGGGAAGACCCCCATGATGAATCATGACACCAAGGGATTCTTAGTGTGTGAGGGGTATTTTAAAAGCACATAGCGCCTTCATCTCACCAATCTGAGGAAGAGCCTTATTCCACCCCTTCTCATTAAAAAACCTTTCCAAAAAACCCCATAATTTTAACACTTGCACCCCTATTTTTGATAGAATCTTTTTGTTAATATTGTCACTCTTAATGATGGCCATAGTGTGTTTATTTTGCGGTAGTTGGCCACATAGGTCTCGATTACAATGTCGGACGGACCTGAGTCCGTCCGACATCGTTTTGGAACTGGGACCGAACTACCTCCTGCCGTCAGTCCCAACCCAGCAATTAGTATTCTTTACTATGGGAGCATGCATTCCGACCAAATGCATGCTTTCATTGTAAAGAGCTGAGGTGCACTTCATCCCTGCACCCCATGGCAGGCACCTCAAGGTACCTGCCACGGAGTGCAGGGATCAACGGAGGGGCACTATAGGTGCCCCCTAGGACACCATCTGGCTGCCTTGCACCCATGGTGGGCCTGCTGGGGGCCCCTAAAGTCAGATTTCCACAGCCTTTCTGTGTCTGAAGGGCGGCACAGAAAGGCTGTGGGAATCTGCCATTGTAATTCCTTGGGCGAAAAGAGCCGCCTGAGGAATCACTGGAGACTTTCCGAATTGCAGATGGGCTTTCTGAGCCCTCGGTGGCCATTCGGAAATCCGTTTCAGATTCCTTTCCGACTGACCCCATCAAAATGGGTCTGTTGGAAAAGCATCCGAACAACCAATTATGATGACATAGGACCGGCTCCTACCGGGGTTCAGAGCCGTTTCCTATGGCATGGTAATCGGGCCCATAGTGTCTGGAAGTGAATAGAGCCGGGGGAGGGACTCTCTAAGGTACTTTTTGCTGCTTGCTGGCATTAGGGCACCACTGGGTGAGGCCCAAGTTTAAGACTTAGTTAAGAACATTTCACGTACTGTTTGTTCAACTTGTTATGGATTTAGAGAAAATCTGCACTATCTTGGAATAGCGGTGTAGATTAACACTCCTTGAACGATGCAGTCCAAAAATGTTGGAATATCTTTCCTGCTACTGTAAAGACCATTCCTAAGAGTAATGAGTGTAATGAACAAAATAATTTTCAGTTGAAGATGTATGGAAACTTCACTACCAGAGAGGGCAAGAATCTACTTCTATTCTCTTGCAGAATAGGTTTGGGTTACCATTAAAACAAGATTAAATGCTTGGAGTTTGGCCCAATATTGGGAGCCATTGAAGACTGCGTCTAGCTACACTGACATCAGCGTCACCCATGTCAGTAATATTGCTTTGATGTCCTTTTTGGTAATTTTCCAATTGAATTTGTTTGTGGACATTGCATTTGGGGTTGTGACTAACATTGAAGGGTGTTTTGGGGTTTACAGTCACTGGCATAAAATGGTTGCTGGATATGTGATGGCTGCCTCTGTAACATATAGTAGCAGCCTAATTAGGATATGTGTAGTGACATAAATCTTAATGCCTGGCTTAGCAACATTTGTGATACATTATTAATTTTGAACATATTTAATTTTGACTTATTTTAATTCAGTAATGTCACTTTTTGTGGTGTGATTAGAGACAAAGGTCACATGACATGGTGCAATGTCACTTTCCATGTTGTCATCATGGGTCTAAGGCAACTGGATGTTACTTCTGCTACCTCTGATATGTTGGTGAATCAACGTTCATGGGGAAGTGGTCCCCAGGGGACCCCTTACCCTTTGTATATGTTGACAAAACATTCCATGGCACCATTGCTTACTCCTAAAAAAAGTAACTGAATCTTTCAATTTCAGTTTTTTAACACGCGTCCCGTTTTCCTTTAAGGAAAAAGAGCAACGTTAAAAAAACAGGAGTGCTATGTTTAAAAGCAATTACAGACATGGTGGTCTACTGATTCCAGCAGGCCACCATCCCAGTAATGCCAATAAATCATAGTGGCTCCCAATTTGCTCCCTACGTCATTATTATTATTGAGGTAGGTCGAACTGAGACCCACTACGATTCCATATTATAAAACTGGCCTAATAATAGGTTGGTCTGTTTGCAAACTACCAATACTTTCAGGAAAAAGAGCGACGTTAAAAAAACAGGGGTGCTATGTTTAAAAGCAATCACAGACATGGTGGTCTACTGATTCCAGCAGGCCACCATCCCAGTAATGCCAATAAATCATAGTGGCTCCCAATTTGCTCCCTATGTCATTATTATTATTGAGGTAGGTCGAACTGAGACCCACTACGATTCCATATTATAAAACTGGCCTAATAATAGGTTGGTCGGTTTGCGAACTACCAATGCTTTCAGTAACAGTCGGTGTGCAAACTACGACCACTTTTACCAACTGCATTGTATGTACATTTGGCCCCTAGGAGAGAATAATAGTCCACCCTGGAAATTTTTTGAAAAGAGTAGGTTTCATTGTAAGAATATGGCAGTCAAGTAATTGATGACTTCTTTAAATGAGTAAAAGTAAAGATTTAAAGACAAACATACTAAGCAAGGTCGAGAAGGAATCCACAACTGTATATCAAAATATGATAGATAATCCTTTAAAAAAAAAAAAGATTTTTATTGCACATTTTAAATATTCACATTATCTTCCCCCGTCCCCACTGCCCACCCCACCCCACATGTTATATGAAATTGACATATCTGGATTAAATATCTCCTTTGGCAAGACCTATACAATTAATTGGATGTCGGGAAAAAATAGATCCCCCATTTCATACCAAAACATTACATATCGTAAATTAATACCATCTCTAATGATGCAGCCTACACATCTAATTTGATGTAGTTGTCAAATTGAGCCGCCATTTCATTCTAATACATTACATTAAAAAAAAAAAACACTAATATTGATAAAGTGCCAAGTGCTGAAGATACCAAACACGCATTTAGGGGACTAAGGCCTTCTAAATAATTGATTGACCCACCAATTTCCGCCCAATTACACTTTTTTTTTGCATATACATATTTTTCTAGGTTATAGACCGAAAGTAATCAAGCTAACCCTTGCTGAAATGCTGGAGGGTTATAGTCCAACCATGCTGAGGCGATACATAATCTTAGGATAACCATGGAGACACAAAGCAAGGCTTTACCATCCTCCACCACCTCTCGTTCCAGTATTCCTAATGAAATCAATGACAGGGTAAAAAGACCCCTTTGACTTGAGTTTAGATTTAAAGAATCTAACAAGGTCATTTTCCAATGGTGAAAGAGATTCACATAAACCGAACATGTACGATATCTGTACTATATAAGAAACAACGGGGGCAATACGTGTCTTTATTATTTCCCCATTTAGTAATCTTATAAGGTGTATAATATAAGAAAAAGCTACTCTTATAAACTGTACCTGTAGATTTGCAGACATTAAAACAGATTGAGCTAACAGAAAAGCGCTATAGAAAACCAGTTTTGATATTTCTAGTTTTTCTAGCCATTCCAGGGAGTATTTTCCAAGGTCATCTTTCATTTCAACATTCAATAGATGATATATTAACCCAATTCAGCTTTTTCTCTGACTTATTAGTTTCTCTATCAATTCATTTTTAGATAAACCGGCTGATCCACCCACCTTGCGTTGCTAGAATCTTTTATCTGAAAATCTAAAATACAATTCCCTTTAATTGATATAACATTTTGTTTTAAGTTTGTCAAATGAAGAAATAGAGGTGGGGAAAAAAAAAGTCTTCTATGTATCCTCGCTTTAAACGTTTGCATATATTGAGCCCTAAAGATCTCAGGTAGGTTGTCATTATTTGGGAGGGGTGTTTAATAATTTAGTCTACCTATTCCCATCAATTTACGGACTGACAACCAAACCCCAAAAGCACCATTAAGGGTCTTAAATCATACTTTTTGATAATCGCCAAACTCAAGCTGTCTCCACAGACATCCCCAGGCTTTTACTCTAATTAAGTGTTCAAAAATAAGAGTACGATCCTCAACCTCACTACAAGTCCACTCCTGCAGTAAAGTGGTACAATATTGCAGATGGTGGGCCAATAATATAACTTAAGATATGGCAGTGCCAATCCACCCCTCTCTATTGTAGTGTAGTTCCTATATTCCCAATAGGCTCTGCACATTGGAATAATATATCCTATGGATTAGACGTAGGACTGAGATCTACTAGGTCTCTATCGAATATACTAGACTTAATTGTGAGTGCCAGCTAGCTCAGAGGTCACTAGAAACTTTCTCGAATGAACAAGAAGGGATTAGTTTCTGACAACCGCATAAACATGACAACTTTTTTTCCCCAAGATAAAAACGATCTTCAGAGTCGTGGAAACAATATATAGATATTTTACTCAGTCATTCGTGGATGCTTCGTTTCACCAGAGGTGCAGAGAAATGGGGAGACGGGCGTTTTCAATAAAAAGTATTTATTGAACAGTCTTCTTTCTCATGCAGAAGAAATGAACTGCTACAATCGTAATACTGGCTGTAAAGTATAATGCATACAGCAAGAAGAGTGTTATGAAATAATACTGTAAACGCATAGTATGGTTTCTAAGCCATAGAATACATACAAAAATAACAGAAGGTTAAAAAGTACTCAACTGGTGCTTCTAAAATACGCCTACCCCGGTGTGCCTAACCTAAGTCTGGTACGAGGGAATGAGTAAGTGAGGTGTAGCATAAATCTAGTATTCTTTTTGCCAAGAAGAGCAAATAGAGTCCACTATGTCCTGTTTAGGGGGTTTGAGAGGTAACTCCCATCCCTCCTTCACCAAACACAATGGGCCTCTTATAGGATGCCCACACAGACGTTCAAAAGGGCTGTAGCCAACCCCCTTCTGAGGAACCCACCTGTATGCAAATAAAAGGCAGGGTAGTAGGATGTCCCATCTCCACCTAAGCTTTTCTGGGAGACCCTTCATCATACCCTTTAAGGTTTTGTTGAATCTTTCAACCAAACCACTGCATTGTGGGTGATAGGGTGTGGTGAATTTGTAATTCACCCCACACTCCTTCCACATTGCAGTCAAGTAGGTAGACATAACATTTGCACATCTGTCAGATACTACCTCCTTAGGGAAACCCACTCTTGAGAACACTCCCAAGAGGGCTCTTGCCATAACAGGTTCTGTAGTGTTCCTAAGGGGTATAGCCTCTGGGTACCTAGTGGCATGGTCCACCACCACTAGGATACATTTGTGCCCAGATGTTGTCTGAGGATCCATTGGTCTAACAATATCAATCACCACTCTTTCAAAGGGAACCCCCACCACAGGTAGTGGCATCAGGGGCCACCTGTCTTACCACTGGCTTCACAGGTGACATAGGAGCGACAAATCTCCTTTGTGTCTTCTGACATGTGGGGCCAATGAAAGTGAGGGACAATTCTGTCCCAATTCTTGTTTTGGCCCAAGTGTCCTGCTAAAGGAATATCATGGGCTAGTGTCAATAGGAAGCCCCTGAACTTCAAAGATATAACCAACCTCATGGCTGCACCAGGCTTGGGGTCTCTACCCTCAGAATACAAGAGTCCCTCATCCCAATAAATCCTATGGGTGCCACTAGCATTCCCAGCAGCCTCAGCAGCAGCTTGCTGTCTGAGGGGTTCAAGAAAAGGGCAGCTCAGCTGCTCCTGGCTCAGATCTGCCCTGGAAGAGCCCCCTGTCCCCAAGAACTCAACCTGATCAGGCTCAAGCTCATCTGGGACAGTTCCTTCTCCAGGAGCACAATCATCTCCCTCAAGAGACTGATCATCACTCTGAGTCATGGGGAAAGGCACCACCTTAACTCTACAGCTCCTTTTCTTGCAAGGCACCTGGTCCATTATTCCAGAATCCAGGGCCGGTTCAGTTTTAGACATTTTGGCCTGTGACCTAGTCACAGCAAACACATGTGCAGAGATTCCTAACATTCCTGCATGGGTCCTTAACTCTACTTCAGACCAGGCTGAAGTCTCTAAATCATTGCCAAGTTAGCATTCTACAGGGAGGTCTGCACTTACCACAAGTTTCTTGAGGCCAGTTACTCCTTCCCAGGAGAAATTAACAACTGCCAGGGCATGGTCGGTCCTGACATTGCTAGCATTGGTCACTTGGTAAAGTTCACCAAGTATGATCTGTCCAGGGTCCACAAGGTCTTGTGTTACCATTGTGACACTTGCCCCAGTGTCCCTGTAGGCCATAGCCTCTTTTCCATTTACGAAAGGCTGCTGTCTGTATTTGCCCAAGTTACTGGGACTCTCACAGGAGGACATATCTATGCCTCCATCACAGATCAGAACAGCCTGAGTTGGAACTCTGACTAGGCTGAGTCCACCTCAGAACCCAGGGTTAACCCTATTACACCCTACTGCTGAGTACCACCACTTGGAGCTGAACTAGGGGGAACAGTTGCCTTAGGGGCAATGGTGGCTGGATTTGAATCTTTTCTAGTGCAATCACTAGTCCAATGGCTGTTCTGTTTACAGACTTTACACCATGGTTTCTTTGGGTCTTTCGTTTTGGAAGCTTGGGAATCCCCACCATTAGAAGATTTTTGGGGACCTTGTGAAGGATTCTGGTCTTTACCCTTCACCCCACCCTTATTAGTATCTTGCTTCTTCTGGTCACCACCTTGGTTCTGTACCTTCTGCTTCACCCTGGTTCTGACCCATTTGTCTGCTTTCTTTCCCAATTCTTGGGGAGAGGTCAGAACAGAGTCTACCAGGAGCTGATGCAACAGCTGATTCTGACAGTTTTTAAAGATCTGCTCCCTCATAATCAAGTTGTACAATCCTGTATAATCACACACTTTACTGCCCAGTAACCAGCCCTCCAGGGCCTTAGTATCACAATCAACAAAGTCAACCTAGTCTTGAGCCTGTGTCTTTTGGGTATCTCTGAACTGTATTCTATACTGCTCAGTGGTTAAGCCAAACCCATCTATTAGAGCACTCTTCAGGACTTTGTAATCATCAACACCCTCTTCTCTGACTGTGAGGGGCTTGGCTCTACCTTTGTCTGCAAAGGAGAGCCACAAGAATGCTGCCCACTGCTCCTGGGGGACCTTCTGTTATTTGCAGACCCTTTCCAGTGCAGTTATCCAATTGTGGATGTCATCCCCACCCTGGTAGGGAGGGACAATCTTGTTTACGTTTCTATGGTCATAAGACCTTTTCCTACCACTAGGGACGTTGCTGCCACCATGGGGCTTTTTTATTATAGCTTTTTCAAGCTCTAGGGACTCCCTTTCTAAGGCTACTTTCAGTCTCCTTATTCTCAGTTGAGCTTCTTCAAGTCTCATCTGATGCTCTCTCTTCTCCTGGGAGGTGTTCCTCCTATGAAAAGAGACAGAAGTCCCTACAGATGTGTCAGAATGGTTAGATTCCACTGAAGGAGATCTTGGCCTTCTAGGCCTACCCCCCAACTCTTCCTGGTGGGACAAAGACAGGGCCACTTTGGCCTTCTTCATTTCCAGTTGGAGCTGGATTGTCCAGGTCATTGCCACCTGCCTGGTCAACATCAGAGTCTGAGCCCTGTGGGTTTGTACCACTTGCCTCTTCCCCCTCTGTTGGTTCCACCGCATTGCCTACCGGTTCAGGCTCTGTAGCCTTCCTATGGTCATCAAGCAGTAACACCTCCCTGAGGTGTTGGGTGATGGCATTCTTGCCTGTCTTCAATTTCCTCATGGTACTCATAGCCCTTCATTCTAAAAAAGGGAATGTTTCATACTTGGATGTCTGTAACCTACTGACATTTGGCAGGGATCCACTGATTCCTGGGCTTGAAGACCTAACTAGTGAGGTTTGTGTATGCACTTCCTACTCTAGTTGTTTACCTACTAAACTCTCGAGTTGTAGAAAGAGTGTGCTTAAGCTCTTAACACACAACTCTAAGTGCAGTAGAACTTACTGTATTTAAGCTTGTATTATATGTACCTCTGGTACCTTTAGTGGTTTTCAAATGATCAATCACTTGAGATTATCTGGTAAAACAATGGCAAACTGGAATCCCATACGCTGCACACCAATGTGAGAAGTTGCCCTGGCATATGCTGTCTACTATTCTAGTGGGCACCTTGCACCAGTCCAAATGACCCTTATTGATGGTAGGTTTAAAGACAACCTATATAGAAAGCTATCCTAGTAGTAGCTGTGGAGAGCAGCCTTCAGACTAAGTTTTGAAGGAATGTAAAGCAGCTTGTTTTACCAGTCTATAATCTCATGAATGACCAAATGAAAGGAGAACCACACCAGGTATATATGTATAATATATGTATTTATTCTAAACACATCCCTCTAGTCTCTTTATGAGGCTAGATGCAAAAGTATATTCAGTAAACTTATTTAGCACACAGTAAATTAGCCCAATATACGTTGAGCCCTAGGTACATACCAAACCATGTATTAAAAAAGTGGTATAAGAACCACGACTGACATAGATACAAGGCCTAGAGCCTTTAGAACCTCTGGGGCCACCAGGAACCACCCAAGATAGTGACACAGGGGATCCACGGGGGACGCGTGCAGTGTCTAAACACATGCGCGTATCACCATTAACTTCTAAGGGGAAAGTCGTGGTTGGAATTTTAAGATTAAGGACACTTAGAAGAGGACTTGGAGCAAACCCCTTTAGAACTAGGAGGTTCTAGAGTCAACCCCCAGGGGAGCACCGGAGTACACGAGTAACCTCCCCCAGGGAAGCCGGGTGCATAGGTGTCTTTTCGTGTCTGGTTTCGTTGTCGATTTCAGTGGCGAGCTGCTGAAAAATGCTGCAGGTGACCAAGTGCGAAGTGTCCGGATGGATCTAAGGGTGGATCAGAGATGTGAAGAACCTGAAAGCAGAGTGGACAGATTCTGGGTCACTTGCCAGTGACCAGGAAGGCGATGAATGGATGCCCACCGATGTCGGGTGATTTCAGGTGAAGAAGGTGAATCTTGACTCTTCAGCCACGAGGACGAGGAGGTGTTGAGGATGACCAGGAGCTGGATTTGAGCTGTCTCACGAAGGATGTCGAGTCCTGCAGTGTCGGTTTCTGGATTGGACCCAACAAGCCTTGGCAACAGCAACCCACACAGAAAGCAAAGATTGGCTTTGGTGCAGACCAGCAAGGTCTGATGGACTCACCCCTTAGTGGGGAGTCAGGGCACGTCCCAAGCAACCAGGGAAGCCCAAAGGAAAGAAGAGTTTCCTTAGAGGGGACCCACCAGTCGACGGACCAGGGATCGCAAGGGGGCCTTGAGCAGAAATGCTAGAAGCGGGCTCACGGAACACTCCTGGAGTGTAGGCCTACAATCTTCGGTGCAGATGGTGCTTGGGGCTTAGACTACAAGTAGACCAGTCCACAACTTCGGGAAAGCTCGGGAAGTCAATGCACTTGCTAATGTGCATGGTGTCCAGGAGTTCCGGTCTCACATCACTCGTGAAGGCTGTGGGTCTCCGCTTTGCTGGGATCTCGTGTCGGTCTCAGCAAAGTCTGCAAGTCCATGTCCTGAGTCACAAATACTTTGGGGTCCGGGGGTAGCCTCGGAAATGCAGACCGGCAAGATGCTTCTTGGGGCCTGCTTGAGAGCGGAGACACTCCTGGACCCCAAGGGAGATTCTTCCGTCTTCTAGTCGTGTAGAATGTCGAAGTTCCAGGATATATGTTGCAGAGTTTCGTCCATGTATAATCTGAAGTCCTAAGGACTGGGGTCCCATACTTATACTAAGTTAGGGGGTTGGACATACTCTGGGAACCCACGTATGGGAGGGTCTGGGAGAGGGGGGTTATACCCCTTTCCCTTTGTCCAGTTTTGTGCCAGAGCAGGGGCTGAGGGCCCCTGCAACCGGTTTGAATTGGGGTATGCACAGGGACACCAAGTGTGCCCCCAGCACTGTCTGAAAAGCATTCTATGAATGGACCCACCCAGCCCCAATACACTAAAGCCTGTCTAGGAGGTGGTTATACCTCCCTGTGTCAGGAAACCTTTTTTCCAGGCATCCCCTGCGGAGTTTCATCTGGCAGCAGGAGGTCAGACTTGTGTACGTGGCTGCAGCATCAATTTTGTGATGCTAGGGCTCTTTTAAACTATTACAGGTGAGGTAAGTGTGTACACGTCTTCCCCCTCTAGAAGGGTGGAATTCTACCCTGCCGCCAGGACTGGCGGGGGGGGGGGGTATGATTCCAAAGTGTTTCACACCAAATACAACATCTTTTCATGCAGCCATTCCTAAGTTAGCGATTACTGCGAGGTTATATGCACTTAATAATATAATAGTATATGGTCTGGCTGCAACACAGAACAGCCTCAGAGAATAGGCTCCGAAAGCTGCAGAGGGGCCCAGCTCATGCATGGGCACCCTCTCACACAAAAACAAGCACTCTGCTATCAGAATTGATAAGGCCTGCCATAGGAGTGAGTTATAGGTTTATATCTGTCAGTTATTAAAGGTAGATATAGGTAACCTAGATCTTAGTAAGGGGTGCATGAACCTCCTTACCCAGGCTGCAGTAGCAGACCTGTGGTGCCATTTTGGAAGGCTTCCCAGAGTTGGCATAATACATGCTTCAGCCCCTTTTAGGTCTCTAGGGTACCTATGCCCTTGGTACCTTATGCACCATATATTAGGAACTCACGAGGGTAACCCGGTAACCAATCTGGAGTGTACCTAAAGTACATACAATCATTTTAGAGAGGACGCAGCTAGGCTGGGGTCCTCAATAGCAGGGACTCAGCCAGACTAAAGTCGAAAAACAGTGAAACATTAGCAAAAAGTGGGGGTGACCATGGTAAGCAGAGCCTACTCTCCTACAATTGTTTGATGACTATTAAAAAGCATGCTTCCAAATCTGCCATGTTTTGGCTAAATAGGTCACAGTAGCATTTCTCTCCATCCTCTGATCTTGGTGTATACCATGAAAATTGTGCAACATCTTATTCCCTACAGGGTGGCTAGATTTGGAGAAGGTCCTTGAACCCTTTGATTGCTTCTTATATAAAGATTTCATTTGTATAAGAAGATCTGTCTTGTGCAGGTCATGAGGTTAGAAACTGTCATTCTGATTTGTTAAAACCAGAGCTCTTTAAGGTTCTGATATGCTTTATTTTTTAAATTAAGAAAGTTTTGTTCTTCTCCAGACGTGACATATATTGGAACATTCCTTGTATCTTTTAATGGCTCAGGCTTGTTTCCTCATGGTTGGAAAAATGTTTTTAGCAACCATATTGGATGACCGCAAGCTTATTAAATTACAATTTAAGTGTATTGATGAATTCAAAATTAGGCAGTGGTCTACTGAACAAGATCTTTTGTAGTTAAAAAGTAAAAGACAGTATGCTCCTTAGTTCAAAATAGTTTGAAATAGTGCAAGTGAAAGTACCAGCACAATGGACATTATTCTCAAAAAAACTGGAAATGGTCTATCGAAAAACTGCCATGGAAAAGCTGGTGAATATTGGATCCAGGGGCCTGTTGCAGGCCCCTCTCTGTGGGGGGCCGGTGGTGCGCTGGGGGTACCCATGGTACCCCCAACATTCCCCAGCAGTAAGTGGCAGGCACCGTGTGGTGCCTGCCACGTAGGGCAGGGAAATTCACAGCATGATGTTTTAACATTGCGAACGGTGCTGCAGCCAGCAGCACCAGCCGCAATGTTAAAGCCCCGGGATGCGTCCGCCCATACTGGCGGATGCATCGTAATTTGTTTGGTGGGACCGCCGCATGACTGACGGGCGGTCCCAACCACCTTCAACGATGGCGGACGGACTCCGGTCCGCCCACCATCCTAATGACCCCCTCAGTTCCCTTGGAAAGAAATCTTCTTTACTAAAATGACTGAGACAAGCGATAACCCAATAGTAGATCTGAACGTCTCTTTTGGAGAAGAAGATGCAGATGCAATTCCGATTGCAGAAAAATTAAAAAATGCAGTTACACTGAAACTGCTAGAGCATGGTTTAACACCTAGGGGTGGCATAGTAGCTTTCGTGATTGAGGCACACAAATCAAACAAAACAGAGGTATTTTATTTGTGGGTTACATTCCCAGCAGCAAATGCAAGAACACATACATTTCACTCATACACAGAAGGAGATGCACCAGAGGAATATTGTCCTTTCGCGGACATTGAAGTTCCACTCACGTACCAGGAACATTTATACTGGTTTAAAGGTGCCCTACCCCACATAAAAATAAGAGTAAGATTAGGCCCACTTAGAAGAGAAGGGGCAACATGGCCGATTTTAGCGGCCTACACACCACATCCTGACATTGATTGAAACAATGCCACTAGGAGACTTACTCATACAACACAAAGATTTAAATTAAATCTATAGAAATTGACGCAGTTTGTCATGAGAACATTCACAGTCCAACTATCAATAGTTCAGCAGCGGTGCGTCCATTGGGGCGTAGGGGCGTAGCCCCACTAGCCTCATGGACCCACCGTTGCGGCTGCAAGGACACATATTGCATGAATGCAATAAATAATCATCATGATTTCATAAGCGGCGCTGCACACGCCGCCACCAGGAATCCGGGCAGCACCGATGTATCCCGAGTGCGCTTTGCGCAGGTTGAGTGACGTCACAGACACTACTAGTCCACTGCAGCAGCAGACAGCGCAAGTGAAGCTTCGGGCGGAAACTAGCCTGAGCATGCGCATATAAAGGTTCCCCTTAGAGAGAGCGACAGGGGAAGCTGGTTAAACCGGGCCGCAGCACCCGGCGTTACAGAGGGCGACTGGGGCGAGGAGTCAGTGTGACCCCCTAGCCAATCCTGGCGCTGCATGCAGCGCCAGGATTGGCTGGTCCACCCGCGCAGCAGGGCAGGCAATCCATTATTGGATGCTGCGCGTGGGTGGTGTGGCACACTGCCTCAGCCGCACTGCAATGGCCAATCACTGTGTGACTTCATGTGAAGCCATGCAGTGATTGGCCATGGCGCTGTGAGCCTGCCTGTGAGGTCAGTCCCTGCTACTCTCTCCTCCTCTCCTCTGTAGCCTAGCCTGTAGTGACTCGCCTCGTGCGCAGATCGTGACTCCTGCTGCCTGAGGCGCCACGACTTTCTGAAAGTTTCTATGCTGAGTTGACTGTGTGTGCCTGCCTGTCACTGTTATCGTGACTTGTCAAGTGCTCTGCCTGCGACTGCGCCTACTACTACACTACCAGGTAAGGCCACAGCACAGATCAGTCAATTTAAAAACTCACGATTGGGCTAAGTGAGGTCTGTTATTAATGTATTTCCAGTTTTTAGATTATTTTGTTATCGAAAACATTTTTATATAACTAACATAGTTCTTGGGCAAAGATAGTTTCAAATTACAGGGAATTTAACTCACAAATGTATTCCTGCTTCTGGTTGAGCGCTCACTGGGTTCAGGAAATGAAAGATGATTGATGTACGGTCCACTTTGGCCGCGTTATTATTTCTTAGATCATCGGTCAGCATTAACTATTGAAAGCTGATCAATGTACGGGCTATTGCGGCCGTGGTAGCAGTTTCATTTTGAGTTCGGCAGGGGTGTAGACTAGAGCTTTTACAAGGTATTTCTAAAATGTTAAGGGTTTTGCATGTTGTGCATACAAACAGAATCTTCAACAGAATCAGTTGCTTGTAACTGATTAAGTCTGGCGCTGAGGCCGTTTCACATGCCAAGCGCCGTTTTGGAGAAAAGTTAGAACGCTAAACTCTGTTTAGAGTGTGTGGCGGCACACAGTCTTTTTGATGAAAGTAGCTATTTTTGGACTTGCAGGATTACTGTTTGGTCACAACGACCACTTTTGGGGTTGTCCTTGTTGACCACAGGAGGATCTAGGGAAGGTCAAATGCTAGGTAGATGTAAGGGTAAATGCGCCTTACTTGAGTAAATTAGTAGATTTATACATCGGTTACAGTATGGAGACAGGAGAAGGTTCACAGGAGATGGATTTTGATAGTCACCTACTTAAAGCAATTGAAAATATTCTATTAAGATTACAATTAGAATGGATAAAAACCTTGAGTTACTGTTGAGCAGAACCCAGTCTATGGAGGAGGAATATTTTTGGTCTGCAACATGAATGTAAATATCGATTTGGTTAAACTACTAAGGCAGAAGATGACTTCGAAGATCTCACAGAACAATATAGTGCAGAGGCCACAAATGATGGGCAAGACAAAGACCCAGAGAAAAAGAAAGGCAGATAAAGATTAAGGCTTATAAGCATAGTCTGTGGCTTGGGATGACTCCTCTGTTAGGGTAGACATTAAAATCAGTTGTGCTTCTGATTTTAATTCAGATGATGTGGAGTAAGGGTCTCTGTGCAAGAAGGCTTCAAGAGGGTAGGATAGTGATGTCTTGACTGATCCTTTTGGACAACATATGTTCGATCCTTTACTGATAAAGCATCTTCTCTCACCTGAGTGGACTCCAACAGATCATGTAGCAGAGTACATTCAGTATTGGATCAGAAGAGATATTCCTAAGGACGTATGTATGAGGCTTCATTCTGAATGCCCCTAGGCCCTCTATTAGTAATAGAGATTTAATAGAGATTTAGTTACACCAGAATTAGATGCTAAAATCTTAGCATTTATTGGCAAGTGTGGTTGAGACCAAGAATAGGTTTGGTTAAGGGTATCTTGACCTCTCAGGACAGGCTGGCCTACGCCATCTTAAGCTTAGATGTCCATTGGCCTACGCCATCATGTGCCATTCAGAGCCAGCGGGTCCGACTGGCCAGCTGCGCTCCGCCGACTACATGCCTGCCCCTACCCCGCTGAGGGCATCACCACTGGAATCTGCAAGCCGTACCCGCTGAGAGGCAGTTCTTCGGTCACAGGCAGGCCCCCCAGTGCCAGGCATGAGTCTTTGGCCTACGAGAGGCGCGTTCAGATGCTATAGCTACTTGTCTTTAAAATGTGTATTTGTAAAGCGCACACTTACCCAAGGGTATCTTGGCGCTGGATAATAGATGTTTATTGCTACCCAATTCTATTATACACGTTTTATCGATCTCTGAAGGATGAAAGGCTGAGTGGACCTGCCGGGATTTTAAACAGTGACCATGAGGTCTAACACATGCCTCTACAGTGGGCGCATTAGTCATTTAAGCCACCAGACCTGGCAAAAGAAAACACAGGCCACAAGTGCCAGATACGCACACATAGTGCTGTTTACCCTGGAAGTTGGTATGGCACAGGCTGACCCGCCACTGCAGAAAAACTGCGAAAAGTGCTATCCGTATTTATAACACGTTACACTTGATTTAAGGTGGTGCAGTGTCCCAAAATGCCATGATTATTCTATTTTCACACACTAAACCGACAGCAATTTTAACACCCACCTCAGTACTATAACCCCTAGTAGGTGCTTATGACCAAATAAACGGAGAAGGTGGTCCCAAAGTAGTGTCCCTCTATGCCCAGATCTCTCTATGATCCCTCTCTGACATTTGGGCAAGTGACGTCTTACATTAATATGGTAGCAGTACCCCTCTCTGAGACTGTGTCAATACTTGCATCCCTACCTTCTGCTCTCTGATGGGCTTTCAGTATTCTCCAGTGACAACCTATTCTAAGGTGGACACACTGTCCCTAATAGACTCATCTCATCTCTTGCCTCTCAGAAAGCCACACCACCTGATATAAGTCAGATTTGTCTATGTGTGTTTCTATGATATGTGGTTTGTCCTGGTGTCCCACACTTTCTATGCACTTTGTCACCAGGGAGGCTGCAATTATCCAGTTCTCGTCAATCAGGATGTATGTAGGGCTAGAATGAATGACTTGGAGCTAGAAATGTTCTTATGGTTGTGAGAAACGGTGCATAGTAGAGACAGAGCCCATTGGTAGAGTGTAGAGGCACTTACCTCAGATACCCACACTGTCTATATTGAACAGCCATCATGCTGGGAGAGAGAATGCGTAATGAGGGCAAGCTGACTGGGTGTGCAAGACAATCTTCAAAGTGCTTAGTAACCAATCCTTGGCATTAGGTTAAAATTGTCTGGTTACAGATGACTCTCTTAATCCCCTGTGGTCCTGTATAGCACCACACACTGTTTTGATTTATGGGCACACTATATGACTATTAAGCAACCAGTGGTAGAAATTAGAACTTTCCATTAGCACTACCAGCACTTTTCAGTTTTTGTTCCAGAAGAAGCTATCTGTTCACAGATACCCCTTGTTTACCATGTCGGAATGTTTACTTGTGACTTTATGCCCATGGTAAAGCCATTCTGAATCGCGATTAGAGTAGCAGAATGCGAGGTGGCTAGTGTTCACTTGGTCAAAGGCTTTGGAGGTTACAATCTGGAATGTGAGTCCACCCCCACCCGTACCTACTCGGGTAAGATACAGGAAGAAACGTACACTCAAACCACACCACATTTATTTACTGTGCAGGGATACCCAGAGGATTTTAGCAGCGAATAGTTACCACAGAGAAGTAACCTCACCCCTTTCAAACGTTATGTTCATCAGCCAGACATAAGACCGAGCTTGTAATATAGACCAGGATCCTCCAAAGTCAGTCCTGGGAGGTCGGATCCATGCCAGATTTTATAGCATATCCCCATTTAGATAAATGTAGATATCTTTCAAATCTGGCATGAATCCAGCCCTCAAGGACCAACTTTGGAGAACCTTGGTATAGACCGCTGACTTCAAACTGGTGGCCGAGTTAACAAAATTTACTATCTGCACATTGCCATTATCATGAGGATCTCTTTACCTACCGTCCAGAAGCCAGGATCACGGAGCTGTTTGCACACCAGATGTGCGTAAATGACATGTTTTACTAGTGGGAATTTGTGAATCACAAACCATACATTTGCACTGGTAAATGTTTTCATACATGTGCACAGTAAATATCAGTATGATGTTATCAATGTAAGTGAATTTCTTCACATGGTTGAGTAGTGAACGGTTTTACAGGGGTGGAGGTCCTTGCAAAATTAGGTAAATTACTAAACACAAGTTTGCGGCCATTCAGAACCCATTTGCAGGTAGTTTCCCACCTTGATAATAGAATCAGATTTACTCCTGTCAAGGAGTGGAGTAAACTGGAGTAAAAACGTTTTCTGGGTGAGAAAGGGGAGGAACATGTTGAAATTGCTAGAAGTGGTATTAAATAAATGGCTTTCATGTGGGCTAGATGTAAAACAAAATAGCAATTACATTGATGCAATTTATCGTAAGCATTTAGAAAAATGCATGTTATATTACTGAATGTGTAAATATTTATGCATGTGATTACTCATCTTCTGGGCCTTACACCTGGAATTCGTTGTGAGTTCCAAGAAAGTCAGGAATATGTCACAAATTTAAGAGTAACGTTGCAGGGGTGATACTTTGTGAATCAGCAAAAACCTCTATGGTCAGCAATAGCAATCTGCTGTAATATATGTCGCACAACATTATAGATGAGTAACTGGTAATAATGGGGATACAGCATGCAGCAGAATTTGTGGAACAATTTAATCACAGCTGTTTCTTATAAGGTGGAAAACATTGAAAAAGCAGGTCCTTCAGGGGTTTTGTTATAAGTCCAAAGATGCATGCTAGCATTTTTCATACCTTCCTGTTCTGACTTTGCATCAATATTGACCAACCGGCAGAAATGTTGTTTTTGCACTGGTCGGTCTGTGGAAATGGTGGTTTTCACATTCCTGACAATGTTGGGGCAAATTACCCCAGCATGGATTTTAAGCTTTATTCTAAGGTTTATTTAGGCATTAATGGTAATGTAACGAACCTGGTGCTCATGTAAAGCGCTCTGATACCCGATGTCTCGGGTCAAGTTCGCTATATAAAACAAAAAATAGAAACATCAGTTGTTGGCCTATATATGTAGGTGTGTTGGCAGTCTGGCAGAGCTAGCCTATGTTTGTGGTCCCAGTAGTGAAATAGCAGCAGGCGGCAGCACAGAAGATTAATGTGCCTGCTGCAAAAAACATGTACCTGATGCAACTTGTTCTACTCTTAGAGCTGAGATTTTCATGAAAGTCTTACAGTCTGAATTCAGCACCTGAGCGTAATAGGACGGAATGTATGAAGCTCTGTGGTTATACTGAATAAGCAGCTACCTATGTTATTCCATCTATTAATGTAATAACTGCACTTTCACAATTGCTTTATTAACCTTCCTGGTTTCTCAAATTTGCTTGAAAATGCACGATTTTTCTTCTCTTTTTTCAAAATTTTCTTGGGGGGGGGGGGTTACCCACCCAAACCCCCCTATTGGGGTGTGGGCTCGCTCGCTGCGCTCGCTCGCTTGCCCCCCACCGATTTCAAATGTCACCACCCGCCCCTGCAATAGTTGCAAGAAATGGAACTCAATCTCAGGGTACAGCTGCTAAAATCACACCACAAACATTACACGCAGTGATGGGCAAGATGGCCACAAAACGTGAACAAATGTCTTTCTGGGTAGCTTATAAAATAACACCCCTTGTGGCAGTATTTCTGGATACTACCCATATGAAAAACACAGAATGCTAACAATCTGCTTGCCCATGGGGATAACACCACAAGTAGAAGATTGTACCACTTGGGGTACAGTCTTTGCCATATATAACAGGACTCATGGTATTCCTTCATTAGCAGTGATACTGATGTATTAATACAAATATAAAATGAGTACGGAGCAGAGCCTGCTCTGAACTTGGGGATGAAGCTACTAGGTAACTATGCCCAGGTAGCAGCAATAATACTGGCTAATATTAAAGGGGAAGCAGCTTCAGTGGTAATCCGCCAACGCCTAAGGGAGTTCAGTCCTGTAGAACAGGAACATGAATTACCAAAAATAATTGAGACTGCAGATGCAGAATTAGGCAGAGACAGTTTGGGTGGGAAAGCATTGAAACCACAACTGATGGGCACTTCTGAAAAGGATACTTCCAAGTAGACACCTGCTTCTTCTAAACTATACCGAATCAGTATTTGAAATGTGGAGAATCTACAGTGCCCCTTAGAAATACTGATTCCTCATGGTATGTATTAATGTTTTGTGACTGAAATCTCATTCCAAACCATTAATAAAATTACCAACACCTCAAAGAAGGTGGGATCCCATTCACAAACACAAAGGGTGTTAATTTGGGTTCCCAGGGGTCACAATTGTGACCCCTCGCTTGCCCTTTGCAATCCCTTGCTCAATAGTCCCTAAGACATCCAAAGAACACAAGCATTGGCAAAGCCAAGAGATCTGGCATTGGTCGCCAGCCTTTTGGAAATTGTTGTCTTGTTTGCTCATAATTTTTGCAAAACGTTATTGTTTGGGAAGATGCCGGTCCCTCATCAATCTAAAGAAAAGCATTGCCCAAAGGCAATAATGTTTTTTGGGTTCAACAACACTCACATTACCTAAGTACTCCTTGGCACTGTAGGGAACTACTTTGTGTGTGTGTATGAGTTATGTTATACTGCCCTTGTGAAAGGGCTGTGGCTGAAGTGTGCTGGTGCATTGTGCATTGCCCCTTGATGCATGCAGGAGTGGGTGGAAGAAAAATGGGAATGACACAACCACAGGCAAATGGATAAAGTGTGGCTGTAATCCTCTATAAATACTGGCATACACATAACTTTAGAAAAAACTAAAGGTTTTGGCTAACACAGACCTAAAAAAGCCAATGTTTATGCCAGTCGCTTGAAAGATAGGAAGGAAGGCATAATGGAAGAAAGAAATAAAGGAAGGACAAGGGAAGGTAGAAAAGAAGGAAGGAAGGAAAGAAAGAAAGTAAAGAAAGACAGACAAGACAAAAAATAAAGAAGGAAAATGGTAAATCAAGGTCTTCGCTAGGACAGACTTTAAAAAGCCAGTTGGTATGTCATTGGCTGCCAGCCTCCTGCCTTTGAGAAAGAAAGAGTGAAAACAAAAAAAAAATAACGGAAGGAAGAAAAGAAGGAAAAAAGGAAGAAACAAAAGCAAAAACAAAGGAAGTAAAGAAAGAGAAGGAAGGAGGTAATGAAAGGAAAGAAAATGGCATGAAAGAAAAAGGAAGGAAAGACAGAAAGAAGGCAGTAAAGGCAAAGAAAGAAGACAAGAAAGACGGAAAATGGCAAAAAAGGAAAAGGCAAATAAAGAATGAATGAAAGAAAAAGATTAAAAGAAAAAAAGAATGAAGGAAAACTGATAGTAAGAACGCAAGACAAAAGAAGACAAGAAAGACAAAGAAGGCAAGAAATGCAAAAAAGAATGCAAGAAAACAAAAAGAAGGCAAGATAAAAGGAAAGAAAGTAAGAAATATTGCTTGAAAGAAGGCTTGAAAGAAAGGAAGATGGAAGAAGGGAGCAATGAAGTAGAAGGCAAGAAATACATAAAGAGGAAGGACAGAAAGAAGTTAAGAAAGAAAGTAAGAAATAAGGAAAAAGAAAGAAGTTAGGTAAGACAAAAGGAAAGGAAGCTGGAAAGAAAGAAAGCACTCATCTGCATTATGAACTTTTATTAAAGGGTCCTCCCATTAATGATCACTGGCGACTCAAGGGCGATCCGGGTTGGTTCTCCATGAATTGCCGGAGGGCGAACAGGGTCCTTATTGAAGCAGTCAAAAGCAAGGGTTGTGAACGGATTCGTGCTGCCAGGAAGGAGTATAGGCACGCCATCAGCGTAGCCAAAAAAGAGTGGGATAATCGGTTTTGGTGTAATTTGAGAGGCTAGTGCCAGGAGGGATCCTAGGGGCTTCTGGGACCTAGTCAGGACCAGGAATAGGCCAGTCGAGACCTTGATAACATGTAACATACCAGAGGTGTCATGGTATAATCACTTCACCCTTCTGTATACTTCCACCCAGGACGATAGGATGGGGCTGTTTGATTTTCCATCCTTGAGCTCCCCTGGGTTGAGTGAGGATTTATTCTTTTCAGCTAAGGAAGTGGAGAACGTGATTAAAGCCCTTGTCCCTAGCAAAGTAGCAGGCCCTGATGGGTTACCGGGGGATCTGTTACGCCTCAACTTGACTGAATGGGGGAAACTTATTTCTTCACTCCTTAATGCATCTTACCTTGGTGCCACTCTTCCTGATTCCTGGATGGGTGCTGAGGTCGTCCCGATCTTTAAAAAGGGGGCTAGGGACGACCCAGCAAACTACCGCCCCATAAGTTTAATTGACTCCTCGCAGAAGGTGGCAGGAAAGGTGGTTCTTGGGAGAGTGCTCCAGTGGGTAGAGGACAATAAAATACTTTCTGATTTCCAGGCAGGATTTAGATCAGGCACCGGGACCATTGAGCAGACCTTTAGACTTCTGCTCCTCTATTGGAAAGTGGTCGTACTAGGCAAAGGCAGTCTGTATCTTGCTTTTATTGACTTACGGACTGCTTTTGACCTAGTACCCCGTGGTTGCCTGTGGAAGGTATTGTCCGATTTGGGAATGCCCGCTTATCTTCTATCCCTATTGATGAAACTCCATTCAGAGAATTTTGCGCAGGTGAGGTGGGGTAAGCAGGGCCAAAAGACTGACAGAATCCCAGTGAACAGGGGCGTCCGCCAGGGATGTGTCCTTGCCCCCTCTCTGTTCTCATTTATGTGAACGGAGTGGTAGAGCACCTTTTGAAACACCCTGCTGATGCACCATCCCTGGCGGGCAGGAGAATACCCACTTTATTATTTGCCGATGACACCCTCCTGATTTCAAAATCTCCGATGGGTTTACAGAACCTCCTCAACAGCTTTCAATCTTTTTGCGTGAATAGGGGGTTAAAAATCAATACAGAAAAGACCAAATATCTGGTCCTGAACCCTCCCGAAAAAGCTTGGTCGGGCACTTGTATTAAACTCAGTGCCCTTGGAAAGGGTCAAGGAGTTTGACTACTTAGGCATCCGTCTTAGTGACACTATGCGGTGGGACTCCCATATCCAAAAGATGTTATTGAGTCACAAAAGGGTGGTGGGGGCTCTTCTCAAGGAACAGCGGTCATCCTCCTTTAAGCCCATTGCCCCTGTGTTTGATATTTATATGGCGAGAGGTGTTAGTGCGGCTCTCTACGGGGCTGAGCTTTGGGGTTCCTTGAATGTAGATCAGTTAGTCTGCTCTGAGAATACATTTCTGAAGGATCTGATGGTTCTCCCATAGAGTACCCCGACACTGCCCTTGCTTTTGGATATGGGTTGCCACCCAATTAAAGATCAGGCAAAATTGCACCCTCTTCTACTCTGGGCCCGCCTATGGAGAGTCCCTCAACTTTCCAGTTATGGGGAAGGGCTGAGGGAGGTCCTATCGCTGCCCGGCTGGTCAAAAATAAGGTGGCTGAGGGACATTAAATTCCTGCTTGGGGAGTTGGGACTAGGGGAGTTTTGGCAGACTAGAACTGCCCCACCTAAGTCTGTCCTGAAGAGAGTCTACTGGAATTGGGTAGCGGATAGGAGAATCACTGATTCCAACCCATGTAGATCCTCCAGTGAATTTATTCTGGTGAAGGAAGTGGCCCTCCGAGAACCCTATCTCGACATAATGTCGAAACCTAGAGATAGGGCTTTGTATTTTAAATTTAGAATAGGAGTACGTCCAGTGGGGGATCTGACCGCGCGCTGGAAAATCCCGGCCCAAACTACTACTTTTTGCTCTTTCTGTGCACCTAGAACTGAGTCAGTGGCCCACCTTTTATTTGAATGCCCCGCCTATAAAGTCCCCCGATCCAGGTGGCTGAAACCCCTGTGCAAGGAGCTGGGTACCAGAAATTATATTGTGGCTTTACGAATTTTGAAGTCTGATACCCGCCCCTTGTTTGTATGTGGCATGGCAAAGTTTTTAGGTTGGGCATGGGTGATCAGGTCTAAAAGGCTTAATGAAATTGTTTAATTTTGGTCATTATGTTAGACTGTCTTAGGTAATTTATTGATGCCATTCTATTTACATATAGTTACGTTTGCTCGTATATGTTTGGCTTTTTAACTCTTTTATCCTGTTGTATGTATTGCTTTTAAAGATATGTTTTTTATCGAAATAAAGCCTATTTTGACTTGACTTGAAATACATAAAGAGGAAGGACAGAAAGAAGTTAAGAAAGAAAGTAAGAAATAAGGAAAAAGAAAGAAGTTAGGTAAGACAAAAGGAAAGGAAGTTGGAAAGAAAGAAAGCACTCATCTGCATTATGAACTTTTATTAAAGAGTACAGCGAAGGCTAACAAAAGTATAACGCTTTGCGCATGTATGGGTAAAGGGTGGGTGAGGCTATGCAGAAACTGTAGCTTAATTACAGCACACAGCAAGAGGCTGTATGTAGCGCATCCATTGATATGCACCGCATGTAGTCCTTCTCCATCTACATGTCACCTGCTGCTTGAGTTAAGCTGTAAGATGTTAATTTTGATTTAGCAGTTATGACACTGATGTGCACTTTCTTATTTCACCTAGTGCCAGATAACATGTACACCTGCACAAAAGGCACTGTCATTATAACCAATCTCTATCCAGTCTATTTTAAATAGAGTGATTTTTTTCAAATGATTTCAATATTAACATTGGTGGTACCTTTATAAACGTTTCAGTGTTTTTTGTAAAGCAATATCTATGTATTTAATTGGAAATAATGTTTTATCAATAGCCTTTTTGAATGGTTTTAGAGATGTTCTAATAATATTGCACAGTCGTTTTGGCACAATAAATGCGTGCTCACGTGTGGATTCAGCCTCTGAGTGCATTGTGTGTATGCTGTTTTTAGATTATGTGAACGCGCATTGTATATCGAACCTTCAATTGATTCATTTCATGCAATCCAGCCCTTGTTGCAGCGCCCATCGGTGTGAGGTACTGGGTTTTTAAGAACCGGCACAGAACCGGTAACCCAGCGGTGCCATCGAATCAACACCCAGAGACTTCGGGTTCTTCCTGATTCAGACCTACAGAAACTCAGAGTCTTCTAGGTGAAGTCAAAGATTAGTTTATTGGCTGCAACCAAGGTAACAAGTGTCCTAGAAGTACAACACGGGTATATTCTCAGGAGACTGCACACTTTCGCAAAGTCCGGCTTCTCTTCTTATACACAATTTTGGGCTCTAGGCAAAACATTCCTGGTTGTAAAGTAAATCGTTAACATATTTTCAAACAAAAAGAAAGCAGAGTCATGATGACAAGTCCATATTTCACTTCGTGCTGTCTACAACAAATCATTTGGCAAGGCCCAACATTTCATCAGATATCGCTGGACCCCTAATAAAAACGGTCACCTCCCCACCATAAAGTAAGTGAAGCAAAAGAGTGGAGATAGATGTGAGCGAGATAGGGCAGGTGCGCGTGCTGAAATGGTTTTATGGTTCGTTGAGCCTAGATGCTATCTTGCTCGGGCACCGGGAGGGGAACTGACCTAACAAGTTCGGCCTGGGGCAATGGTTCCAACTTGTACGGGTCATGGAGAAGTCAATCAAGGAGCATGTGTCCTTGTGGAGTTGAATTCTACTGGATTAAGGCCTATGTAAAGGGCAACATATAAATGGGAGTCAAGGGTTCAGAACGTTAATGACGATTTCGAGGTGAAATCATCACTCGAATGTGCTGAAAATATAGGTACATGATGTGCTCGTCATTCTCGGTCTTTTGATACCAAATTCGTAATGTTTCGGCGAAGTTTTAATTCTCGAGTTTCAGAATAATTACACGAATCCAGATTTTCAGAACCTCAAACCCTCCTTTTGCCCTTACATAGGCAATTAATCTATCCTCATGTTAGTCTGAGTCCAGATCTATATTCCTAAAGTCATTGAGATGTTGCTGTAGCATCATTCTAGTACTTAGTTCATTGCTTGACACAGGCTTCCTTACACTTGATGTGACACAGAGGCCACATATTGCAGGAGCACACTGTATGCATAGACAGAACAGGAAAAGAATGGCTAAGACCATCCCAATGACCATCAGAATTTTCCATCCCCAGGCAGATATCAGTTCCCAGAACCATCCCATTACTGCCCAATCTCCTTTATCCACATGGATAGATTCAGAGATCTTATGTAGTTTGGAGATGGCCCTGTACACGGTTGGAGCATTATCTGGGATGAAAATGCAACAACTAGATTGGATCAATTTGCATACTCCACCTCGGTCTGCAAGTATAACATCCAAAGCGACCCGGTTCTGAAGGGTCATGAGTCGATCCGACTGGAGCTCAGCAGTCAGGTTACTAAGGGCACCAGCAGTTTCAGTCACGGTGGATTCAACTACCCTTGTCAATTGCCTTATGTTCCTGCTGTTAGCCATGGCTCCCCAGAACGGCAGAAAACCCATTGCAAAGTCACCAAATTCTTGACCTGCAGTGTCCTCTTCACTCAAGACACCTCTAACTATCCTTGTCCTGTGGTAGTCTGCCGCTGCTGTGTAGGTGGGAGGCAACAGGAATGAAACAAAACATGAGCCCGAGAAGACAGGGGGCAACCATGTATAGGCTCTATCGTGGCAGATGAAATAAGTACCCTTAGCGGCTAAAAACGCAGGGGAAGTCTGGGATCCAAAAACGTACGTTTCTGTACAGATGCTTTTCCCTAGCTGAGCTCTGGGATTCCTGCCGATACCTTGCAGACATAGATGACCCTGATGGGGTACGATCCAGATTGGGGAGGATCTTTTAGCTTGCTGTTTCTCAGTTATAGTAGTTCCATATCCGCTCACGTTCCAACCTACATATGCAAGTATCTCATCATCCGGAGTATCTTCATAAGAAGTTACTTCCCTAATCATGTCAACTATGCCTTTTACTAGGGCGCTAGTCTTGAGGTTGTCCTTTACAGAACGCAGGGGTTGGATTTCTCGTGCGTATATGAACATTGTTCTGTATGCCCATACAGAACCATTGCGGCTGAAAGGCAGAACCAGATAAGGGATACCTTTATCCGTAGTGTGAGGCATAAGGCCACACACCCAACAGTTAGTCGTGTTCATTACAAGCTGGTGTTGGTGTAATAACTGAACAAAGGAGTTATTAATGAATTCTAATCTCCTATTTGACTGGTGGTCAGGCAAAGGGTGGAAAGAATGAGAGGAAACAGTAGGAGGAGGTATGGGTGATGTAGTGGGCGCAAATGTTACATGAAAAGTGAATAAAACATAACTTATCAAAAAGATCATTACGCTGGATAGCATAAAAATACACAATATTATAAAACTTTTCTTCGTCATCGTGTTACAAAGTCTCTGCTTAAAGTTCATTTGTTTAGCAGGTCTCTCCACATCAGGAAACTCCATCCTCTCTAAGGTGCTGCCCGCGACGAGGAGGTTGATTCTGCTAAGGAGTGCTTCTGTCAGTCTAGGGCAACTCCCTTGGACCGACCAGAACCACCGACCTAACGTCGTTGGCTGCACTTCCGAAGACTTTAACCAATCGCGGCCCTAGCAGCGGAACCCGGATGGCGGTTCGAAAAACAAAAATAAGCAAGTTTCCTAAATGGGAGAGCTGCACAAAAAGTATTTGGGAGAAAAAAAGGTCTTTATTAGTCCATAGGTCTTGGTCTTAAAATCATAAAAAGGAATCACTTTTATCAGTTCGTTTTTCTCGGTCTTAGATTGTAACGTCTTTTCCCTGGTACTGTCTGGTCCTGAAACAGGAGTTCAGGCTCCAAAGAGTTCAATTGTTCCGGTGGTGGCACAGTTTCTTGAAAAATGTTCTCGCTTTCACATTCACGGTTAGTTCCTTTTACACGGTCATCGCTGAAAGGTATGATACGTGGCACAGTTGTAAGTTCTGAGTCAGTGGCACCCTTCTGGACCCATTGGTCATAGGGCAGAGGGAAAGGTACTTTTTTTACAATGGATCCCGTGGACCCAGTTGGCCTTCCCCTCCACCCGAACGGCTGACCTTGTAGACAGAAGGACGAGATGAGGCCCGGTCCACCTGGGCTGGTCGTTCCTTGTTCTTTGAAAGTTGCGGACGAGAACCCAGGAACCGGGGTCAATAGTGTGACCCGGAGTCTCAGAGACCGGAGGCAGGGTGTTGTGGACCTGTTGATGCAAAACACGCAATTTAGCCATCAATTCATACAAGTAATCAAGCAAAATAGGGTGTTGCAGCTCGCTGAACTTCGTGGGCCTAGGCACTCCCCATATGTTGGCTGGCCGGCCAAAGACAATTTCGTAAGGGCTGAGTTTCACTCGCGAATGCACAGTCATTCTGGTGGATAGGAGTGCTAAGGGTAGAGCGTCAGGCCATTTAAGACCTGTGCTCGCTTGGATTTTGGCCAATTTAAGTTTTAACGTGCCATTGTAACATTCTACTAATCCAGCTGATTGGGGGTGATTTGCAGCGTAGAACTTCTGCCTGATGCCTAGCCCTTCACACACTCTTTTCATCACACTACCCACAAATTCACTTCCGTTGTCAGACCAGACCATTCTAGGCATTCCGAACCTGGGGAAGTACTCTTTTACAAGGGCTTTTGCTGTAGACAAGGCAGTATTGTCTCTTAGGGGATAGGCTTCTACCCATCTTGAGAAGGCACAAACAACAACGAGCACGTATTTTAAGTTGTTGCACCTCTCCATATGTATGAAATCTAGCTGCAAAACCTTGAACAGATACGTAGGAGGTGCAAAATGACCAGCTGGAGTTGGGGTTCCCCTACCAGGATTGTGTTTCAGACATACCATGCAATTCTTGACAACGTTCTCTGCACACTTGGAAATCCCTGAATTCTTCCATACTGGGGCCAACAACTCGCAAATCCCTTTCGCGCTGATATGAGCCATTCCATGAGCCATTGTAACTACTGCAAGTACATATGCATCGGGTAACAACCATCTCTGATGCTCTGTCAATTCGATCCAACAACCATTTGCATCCATTCTTCCTGTACTCTCTCTCCACGTGCTTAACTCTTTCTCTGTGGCCTCAGCTTGGATGGACTTCACACTCTCTATCGTGTCCTCACATATTCCAACCTCACCAGTCCATTTTTCAGGGCTTGCAACATACATTCGGCTCATCACATTCCCTGCAGTCTCCTTAGCGGTCTCATCAGCAAATGCATTTCCACGGCCAACATCATCAGTTACTTTCTTGTGAGCACTACATTTCACAATCGCTATTTGCAGGGGCAAGGTCAGTGATTCAAGAAGCTCATTCACCAACTGACCATGCTGAATCTTAGCTCCATGCGAAGTAAGGAATCCACGTTCTCTCCACAATCGTCCAAAACTGTGAGCCACTCCAAACGCATACTGACTATCAGTGTAGACAGTCACTCTCATTCCTTTAGACAATATACATGCTCTCGTTAGTGCGACTAGTTCTGCGGCTTGAGCTGAACCATGTGGTATTCGTGCAGTTTCAACGACTGTGTGCAAAGTTGTGACAGCATATGCTGTAGTCACGTTCCCATTTGGGAGTTTAAAGCATGAACCATCCACCCATAATGTGCCCTCACATTCAGCAAGAGGAGTGTCAAATAAATCAACTCTCCCTTTCGTCTCTTCCTCTGTTCTAAGAAAACAATCGTGCTGTTCTGAAGCATCTGATTCTTCTGCAATTGGTAACAACGTGGCTAGATTTAAAGTACTGCATCTTTTTATGTGCACATGACTCGCTAACAGCGTTAATTCGTAACTTGACAGTCGAGCACTAGTTAAGTGCTGTGTCTTGGTCCTATTTAATAATGTCTCTACTGCATGCGGGACCATCACGATTAGTGTATTATTCATTACTAGACCAGCAGACTGTCGAATAGAAACAGCTGCTGCTGCTGCTGTGGCCCTTAAGCAACTTGGCAATGCTTGTGCTACCGGATCCAAAGTGGACGAAAAATAGGCGCATGGCCGCTGTCTACCTCCGAATAACTGAGTCAACACAGACAATGCACAGCCCTCCTTCTCATGGACATATAATGTGAAGGGCTTACTGTAGTTGGGGGTACCTAACACAGGGGCCGAACATAACGCTGTGCGTAATTCAAGAAAACTTTTCTGACACTCTTCAGACCAAGGAATGGGATTGGGTGTATTTTTACACGTTAATGCCACCAAGGGTTTGGCCAATAACGAAAAATTTGGAATCCACTGTCTACAGTACGATGTAATGCCCAAGAAAGCACGCACTTCTCTCTGTGTTCTTGGCACACTCAATTTCGATATTGCCTGAATTCTCTCTGGGGTCAGTTTCCTTCCCTCCTTCGATAAGAGGTGACCTAAGTAGGTCACTTCTTGTCGGCAATATTGAAGCTTGGAAAGTGACACCTTGTGATGCAGATCACACAGATGACGCAATAATGACAATGTGGCCTTTTTACAAATTTTCTCAGTATCTGCCGCAATGAGCAAATCGTCCACATACTGTACAAGAGTGGCACCTTTAGGCAATACAATCGTATCAAGCTGTGTTTTTAGAGCTTGGCTATATATTGATGGACTTTCACAGTAGCCCTGAGGAGCGCGTTTGAAGCGGAAGCTTCGACCTCCTAAACTGAAGGAAAAAATATCCCTGCTCTCCTCAGCAATTGGAATGTTGAAGAAAGCATTCTTTAGGTCGATCACCGAAAACCATGAAGCAGAAGCTGGAATCATAGTCAATAATGTGGTGATGTCGGGGACAACTGGAAATTGTGGCACAGCTATCTTATTTACTTCTCGAAGATCAATCACGAATCTGTACACAGGTGGCTGAGAAGGGTCAGTTCGTTTTAAAACAGGCAGAACAGGACTATTGCAAACATTGCCTCGTGTTTCTTCAATCACATCCTTTTCAATTAATTCGTAAACAATCGCTAGCAAAGCTTTTTCACCCTCATTAGATATTTTGTATTGGGGAATTCGTGGCATTTTGACATTAGATCTCAATGTCACAACATATGGTGGAACTTCTAAAAGACCGACATCATTAGGACCAGTAGCCCAAAGGATATCTGGGAGAACCGACAATTCTGCTGGAAGTGCATCTCTCGACAAATAAATGGGAGAAACCACTTTCTTACCTAAAGTAAGTTGTACTCCTGAAGGAGAACAGTATAAAGTCGCATACAATCTTTTTAGCAAATCCAATCCTAGCAAATTTTCACCACAACCTGTTGTCAGGATAAGGGGTGCTTCGAATTCACAAGGACCGACAGAAAGAGATAAAGGGTCAGAAATTGGATTTCTAACTGGGGCGCCAGAAAAATCTACAGAAACGTTCATTTCGCCAGACAAAGGTGCGCCAGGGAGTTTGGAGTGCATAATAGAACTCTTTGTAGCACCAGTATCCAACAGAAAAGGTTCTGACACACCTGATGTAATCACCTCAACGTAAGGTCCACTCTGATCTACTGGAACTGAAACAACTCCCTCTCTTTGTCTATGGCTGTCCTAGCAGTCATTATTCTCCCACTGCTCATTTTCTGTGTAATACTCATCAACGTAGTATTGAGTTGTCCTGTCAGATACGTTATTTTGCTGATCGAACCTGTTCATAGAGTTTTGTGGTGGAAGGGGACGTGTGTCCTGTGGGGCGTTTCCACACCCTCTACCTCTAGGTGCTTGCTGACTGCCACGACCTCTAACACCAGAAACTCCATTTGCACGTTGTAATAGAGTAGGACAATTATACTTGTAATGACCCTCTTGTTTGCAATATAAACACTGGTTGGGGCCTACAAGTACACGGGGTTGGTTATACTCAAATCTTGGCGAGTTTCTCTGATACTGTTGAGGCTGCTGAAAAGTATTTTGGTAGTGATTTTGACCATTATTATTTTGATTACCACCACCACGTGGCGGATATGCTTGCTGTAGCAAAACCTTCGTTTTTAGTTCTCTAGTTTTCTTTTCTACTTTATCTTTCTCATCTTTGTCTCTATTCTCGTAATATTGTGCAGTAGCCAATATCTGGGCTGAAGATGAGACTGCCCAAGAACTTTCTGAATCTTTTAATTTTTTACACAATTCTGGAAGCAGATTGTGCACGAATTTATCGACAAACAATCTCTGACCACCTTCTGTGGTCATATCTTGACCGCTGTGGTCAATGAATGTTTCTTCAAATCTAGTGAAGAAATCTGAAACAGTTTCTTCCTTCTTCTGCTTGCATGCCGACAACTTATCCCAATTTACACGTATTGCAGGCATTATCGTTTTCATGTAATCTACTAGTTTACCAGGGAGTTCTGCTATCAAAGGCTCAGGCTTGGCACCACCAACTTGTCGGGCATCTGCAGCAGTAATATTAGCCCATGTGTCACCTAATTCCTGGTCATGATCCATATGACGAATTTTACCCCATAAAGGCTGTGGAACAACATTCCCAAATAACATATCGATATCGGCTAAATTCATTTGTAGATGACCCAGCAGTTTGTGACAACTCTTTGTAGTACCCTGCAGGATTTTTACGCGGATCTGATAATGTTTGTTTGAGTGCTAAAACTTCAGCTCGCTTCCACGGGACATGTACCCGCTGGAAATGTACACGCTGGAAATGTGGCAAAATAGGTGGGTTAGCGGTTGTGTCACCCTCTCTCCATTGTGGGGGAACTTCTCTCATAGGGTATTGTCGTGCCTTTTTCCTACTGGATGTATTAGATTCAGATGGTGACCCAGAACTGTTTCCCTTACTTCGATATGATAACAACATTTCAACTGCTTTTTCCACATCGGGACCTACAATCATACCCTCTCCAAACTTAAACCGTACACGACACATCTCTTGTGGGATGCATTCCTGATCATTGTCTTCTAAATCCTCGCAAAGGAAAACACACATTTGTTCGAAAACATATCTCTGGGTCGCTGCTTCCCATTGATGGAAGACTTCTATGACAGACTCTACGTCATATTTTACCGTGTCCATGACCCATTTCCGTGCTAAACTATTCAGTGAATCTCTCTCTTGATGATCAGGCAGTCGACTTCGCAATTGTCTTCTTCCCATGTTAGGGGTCGTAGAAGGCGACCCGAAAAGAGGTAAAAGAAGGTTAGTAACAGTGCTGGCCATTTTCTGCCGAATAGAAGGTGAAACTGAAGGACAAACAGGTGGAAGAACGGGGTGAGATAAGGTAGGGGTAGAGATAGCCGAAGAGGTATCAGGGGAAATAGAGGGGGCACTAGGCAAAATCGTAGAGGGAGTAGTAGACGACGTGGAAAATACAGTAGGCAAAATCGTAGAAAACACAGGTGAAACAGAGGTGGTCGGTGGGCCTGGAGAAGGCTGCACCGAAGAAGTAGGAGCCAGCTGAAGAACAGCTGGTGGGTGCTGTTGAGGAGCAGGAGGCGTAGTTTGCGCAACTAAAGGTTGCGGGGGTGCTGTGGCATTCTGCGCATAGGGGGGTGGTGAATTTAATAATTGCGACATTAATGGGTCTTTTTCTGGCTCTTTTGCTGCCTCTTGCTGAAGAGACGGCAAGACTGGATAGCACTTATCTATTGCCAGTTTACGTTGCCTGTGCAACTGCTCATTTATCTGCTCTTCTTCATTATCTTTAAACTGCACAGCAGCTTGCATTACTGATAGTCCCCCTTCTCTCTTATTTTTCTTAGCTAATTTAATTTCTTTTTGTTTGGCTTCTTTACGCCATAAGCGAAAAGAGTCAAACATCGCCGGCCGGGCTTTCTTTTTAAAGAGTTTTACTTCAAGGTTGTCTAAGATTTCAGAATCAAAGCTACCATATTGGGGCCATTTTAGAACACCATCTTTTCTAGTGTATTTAATCCATACTTCATTGTAAGTGATGGGGCCTACCCCATGCTTCACGTATAGCTCGTAAGTCGGAGTTCCAACTGGAGGAACCGGACATGAGTCCTCCAATCGAGAGTCCCTATTATTACTACCAAGACAAAACAAATTCCCAAGTCTAAGACTAGGCATCTTCGCTCTCTAGTCTAGTTCCAAACTTCAAAGGATGTATCGATTACGATATTTCTCGTGAATACACGAGTCCTTCGGTTATGGTGCTTGCAAGTACCAATACAAAACCTTGTATCCAAAAGATACCACAAAGTAAATCCACCTAAGGACTGGGAGACGCTCCACTTATACTTAACTGAAATTATCGATGGCGTCACCAGAATACTCGTCTCAGTGTTTCGCTATACCAAGAAATTTCAAGGGTCCAAAATCAGGGCGATAGCCAGGGCAGCAGTCCTTGTAGCCGTCGGGAAGCAGGGAACCTCGCAGCAAAGACCTTCGGACCACGTCGACATGCAGGGGTCGATGAGGTGGTTGGCCGTCCTCCGGAATTTCCACACGAAGCTCCTCACGATCTTCTGGCTGACTGGTACCACTGGAATCGCCCCAAACGTTGGGCGCCAACTGAGGTACTGGGTTTTTAAGAACCGGCACAGAACCGGTAACCCAGCGGTGCCAGGGAATCAACACCCAGAGATCTCGGGTTCTTCCTGATTCAGACCTACAGAAACTCAGAGTCTTCTAGGTGAAGTCAAAGATTAGTTTATTGGCTGCAACCAAGGTAACAAGTGTCCTAGAAGTACAACATGGGTATATTCTCAGGAGACTGCACACTTTCGCAAAGTCCGGCTTCTCTTCTTATACACAATTTTGGGCTCTAGGCAAAACATTCCTGGTTGTAAAGTAAATCGTTAACATATTTTCAAACAAAAAGAAAGCAGAGTCATGATGACAAGTCCATATTTCACTTTGTGCTGTCTACAACAAATCATTTGGCAAGGCCCAACATTTCATCAGATATCGCTGGACCCCTAATAAAAACGGTCACCTCCCCACCATAAAGTAAGTGAAGCAAAAGAGTGGAGATAGATGTGAGCGAGATAGGGCAGGTGCGCGTGCTGAAATGGTTTTATGGTTCGTTGAGCCTAGATGCTATCTTGCTCGGGCACCGGGAGGGGAACTGACCTAACGAGTTCGGCCTGGGGCAATGGTTCCAACTTGTACGGGTCATGGAGAAGTCAATCAAGGAGCATGTGTCCTTGTGGAGTTGAATTCTACTGGATTAAGGCCTATGTAAAGGGCAACATATAAATGGGAGTCAAGGGTTCAGAACGTTAATGACGATTTCGAGGTGAAATAGTCACTCGAATGTGCTGAAAATATAGGTACATGATGTGCTCGTCATTCTCGGTCTTTTGATACCAAATTCGTCATGTTTCGGCGAAGTTTTAATTCTCGAGTTTCAGAATAATTGCACGAATCCAGATTTTCAGAACCTCAGGTGGTGCCCAGCTACTGCTGTATCCACTATCTATTGGGCCAGATCTGCCAGGTAAGGATACGAACAGGTTCGAAAGAGTGAGAATAGTGGTATCTTTATTTGCTTAGGCATCCCCTGCCTCGGCAATGAATTGTGCACAACTTACTGGGACTGGAAGTCTGGTGTGACTAAACAATAGTGGGACTGGCACCTTATGTAATAGTGTGTGAAGTAAACTCTAAATTGTATAGCAACGCTTAGCAGCAGAGGCCCTCATTAGGAGTGGCCCGGTATTTTGATGAGATAATTATCGCATGGATAAATTCCAACACCAATGCTTTTGGATTTTAGCAGGTGCGATAATAGTTAAAATTCCAGATTTTTGGATGTGGATTTTGGTATCTACTGAACCAAAATTGGCATGTCCTGGTGAAAGCCGTGCCAAATGGAACAATCTTTACCACACCTGTTAATAACCTGATTCAGAAAACATTGGACCACTTGTAATTGTGATCCATGAGAAACAAGTGTTTTTGAATGGATCACAATTTAACTGGCCACTCTTAATGATGGCCATAGTGTGTTTATTTTGCGGTAGTTGGTCACATAGGTCTCGATTACAATGTCAAACGGACATCCGACATCGTTTTGGAACTGGGACCGAACTACCTCCTGCCGTCAGTCCCAACCCAGCAATTAGTATTCTTTACTATGGGAGCATGCATTCCGACCAAATGCATGCTTTCATTGTAAAGAGCTGAGGTGCACTAAATCCCTGCACCCCATGGCAGGCACCTCAAGGTACCTGCCACCGAGTGCAGTGATCTACACGGGGCACTATAGGTGCCCCATAGGACGCCATCTGGCTGCCTTGCACCCATGGTGGGCCTGCTGAGGGCCCCTAAAGTCAGATTCCCACAGCCTTTCTGTGTCTGAAGGGCGGCACAGAAAGGCTGTCGGAATCTGCCATCGTAATTCCTTGGGCGAAAAGAGCTGCCTGAGGAATCACTGGAGACTTTCCGAATTGCAGATGGGCTTTCTGAGCCCTTGGTGGACATTCGGAAATCCGTTTCAGATTCCTTTCCGACTGACCCCATCAAAATGGGTCGGTTGGAAAAGCATCCGAACAGCCAATTACGATAACATAGGACCGGCTCCTACCAGGGTTCGGAGCCGTTTCCTACGGCATCGTAATCGGGCCCATATTATCTGAAAGTGAATAGAGCTGGGGGAGGGACTCTATAAGGTACTTTTTGCTGCTTGCTGGCATAAGGGCACCACTGGGTGAGGCCCAAGTTTTAGACTTCGTTAAGAACATTTTACGTACTGTTTGTTCAGCTTGTTATGGATTTAGAGAAAATCTGCACTTCTTGGAATAGCAGTGTAGATTAACACTCCTTGAACGATGCAGTCCAAAAATGTTGGAATATCTTTCCTGCTACTGTAAAGACCATTCCTAAGAGTAATGAGTGTATTGAACAAAATGTATGGAAACTTCACTACCAGAGAGGGCTAGAATCTACTTCTATTCTCTTGCAGAATAGGTTTGGGTTACCATTAAAACAAGATTAAATGCTTGGAGTTTGGCCCAATATTGGGAGCGATTGAAGACTGCGTCTAGCTACTCTGACATCAGGCCTCACCCATGTCAGTAATATTGCTTTGATGTCCTTTTTGGTAATTTTCCAATTGAATTTGTTCTTGGACATTGCATTTGGGGTTGCGACTAACATTGAAGGGTGTTTTCGGGTTTACAATCACTGGCATAAAATGGTTGCTGGATATGTGATGGCTTCCTCTATGACATATGGTAGCAGCCTAATTAGGAGATGTGTAGTGACATAAATCTTAATGCCTGGTTTAGCAACATTTGTGATACATTATTAATTTTGAACTTATTTAATTTTGAACTTATTTTAATTCAGTGATGTCACTTTTTGTGGTGTGATTAGAGACAAAGGTCACATGACATGGTGCAATGTCACTTTCCATGTTGTCATCATGGGTCTAAGGCAACTGGATGTTACTTCTGCTACCTCTGATATTTTGGTGAATCAACGTTCATGGGGAAGTGGTCCCCAGGGGACCCCTTGCCCTTTGTATATGTTGACAAAACATTCCATGGCACCATTGCTTACTCCTAAAAATAATAATAATAAATCCTTTATTCGGAATTTCAGTATTAGAAATCCATAAAAGCAGTATCGATACATAATAGTAGAAAAAAGACACAAGTTTAAAATGCAGAATAATTTCATAGACATTGCTAAGTTTTTCATAAAACTATTTACAAATACTGTGAGTTAAAGAAAGCTTGCTTTACAGATTTTTTCTGTCTATATATGCATTTTAAAAAATTAAGAACATGGTAACAGGTGGTTACAGTATCCAAAAGTTGTAAGCTCAACATAGCAGGACGACATTGCCTGAGTCCCCAAGATTTTAGCAGCGTCAATAACCAGAGTTTACGATGTTCATGGTAAAATTTGCAAAACAGGACTGTATGTAAAGTAGTTTGTAATGACTTTTCATCGCAGGGACACGGGGGTAGAATCGTGTCCCATGCATTTTCTACTGGGAATGCTACTAGCCTGTGAAATAAGTTTAATCTGAATCTTACCAGAAGAAAACGATCAAAAGCACTGATTTCAAGATTCAGGTAAGGCTGGATTGAAAAGGTGGATTGAACCATTACAGCATGTTGGACAGACGGTTTGCCCGCTTCGACTTGTAGTCTCAGGTTTTGCAAGTGTCCCAGGGCTAGTGTTTGTAGTTCTTTTTTTGAGAGTTCGCTGATTTTTTCAGGAGTAGAATAGTATTTTTCGGTTGCGAGATCAATAAAAAAGTTCCTGATATAAGCTAGCCATTTTATTTTTAGAGCATGGTCAAGTGTCATGGCGTCTGCCACTATTGTCTTTGTAAGGGCGTTTTTTTCTGAGGTCCAAATACGGCGCCATAGGAGTAGCGGTTGTATTCTTGCCAGGTCCTCGATGTACGGGACGCCTAGTTCGACATGACATGCATACGTAGAGGATCGCTTTGGGGCCATTAAGAGGAATCTCAGAAAATTTTTTCTGCAACTTGCAGGGAAGAAACATCCATATGACCCCATTCGCTAGCTCCATATAGTGCTGTTGATTGGCACTTAGCTCTGTATATGGCTAATAATTCTTGGGGCGGTCGTTTTCCCAGTTTTTGTGAAAAAGACACCAAGGCTGCTATCGCTCTCTTATAGCAATGTTTCCTTGCTTCCACTGCCATTTTCCAGGACAATTTGTTGTCTATTGTAATACCCAAGTAACAATATTCGGTTGCAAACTCTATTTTTTGATTCTTGAGGGTTATGTCTTTAGGGTGTTTTCTCCTAAAAAAGTAACTGAATCTTTCAATTTCAGATTTTTTAAACGCATCCCGTTTTCCTTTAAGGAAAAAGAGCGACGTTAAAAAAACAGGAGTGCTATGTTTAAAAGCAATCACAGACATGGTGGTCTACTGATTCCAGCAGGCCACCATCCCAGTAATGCCAATAAATCATAGTGGCTCCCAATTTGCTCCCTACGTCATTATTATTTTTGAGGTAGGTCGAACTGAGACCTACTACGATTCCATATTATAAAACTGGCCTAATAATAGGTTGGTCGGTTTGCGAAATACCAATGCTTTCAGTAACAGTCGGTGTGCAAACTATGACCACTTTTACCAACTGCATTGTATGTACATTTGGCCCCTAGGAGAGAATAATAGTCCACCCTGGAAATTTGTTGAAAAGAGTAGGTTTCATTGTAAGAATATGGCAGTCAAGTAATTGATAACTTATTTAAATGAGTAAAAGGAAGGATTTAAAGACAAACATAATAAGCAAGGACGAGAAGGAGTCCACAACTGTATATCAAAATATAATAGATAATCCTTTAAAAAAAAAAAAGGATTTTTAGTGTACATTTTAAATATTCAGATTATCTTCCCCCGTCCCCACTGCCCACCCCACCCCACATGTTATATGAAATTTACATATCTGGATTAAATATCTCCTTTGGCAACACCTATACAATTAATTGGATGTCGAAAAAAAAAAAGATCCCCCATTTCATACCAAAACATTACATCTCGTAAATTAATACCATCTCTAATGATGCAGCCTACACATCTAATTTGATGTAGTTGTCAAATTGAATCGCCTTTTCATTCTAAGACATTACATTAAAAAAAAACACTAATATTGATAAAGTGCCAAGTGCTGAAGATAGCAAACACGCATTTAGGGGACTAAGGCCTTCTAAATCTTGATTGACCCACCAATTTCCAAGCCCCTCTTCCGTGCCCAATTACCCTTTTTTTGCATATACATATTTTTCTAGGTTATAGACCGAAAGTAATCAAGCTAACCCTTGCTGAAATGCTGGAGGGTTATAGTCCAACCATGCTGACTCGATACATCATCTTAGGTTAACCATGGAGACACAAAGCAAGGCTTTACCATCCTCCATCATCCTCCACCACCTCTCTTTCCAGTATTCCTAATAAAATCAATGACAGGGTTAAAGACCCCTTTGACTTGAGTTTAAATTTAAAGAATCTAACAAGGTCATTTTCCAATGGTGAAAATGATTTACATAAACCCAGGGCCGGACTGGGAACCACAACCGGCCCTGGCAAAGTGCTCGGCCGGCCCCCCTCCCCACTCGGGGGGTTTGGAGGTGCCGCCGAGCTCTTTGCCGGGACGGGTTTTCGGCCGATTTTAGTACAGGGCCGATTTTGCAGCTATGTTGCAAAAATGGCCCTGTAACAAAAACGGCCCCCAGGGGCCCGAAACCGGCCCCCACCCGTGCGGCGCACCGGGGGATTGCCCGGTGCCCGCTATGGCCAGTCCGGCCCTGCATAAACCGAACATGTAATATATCTCTACTATATAAGAAACCACGGGGACAATACGTGTCTTTATCATTTCCCCATTTAGTGATCTTATAAGGTGTATAATATAAGAAAAAACAACTCTTATAAACTGAACCTGTAGATTTGCAGACATTAAAACAGATTGAGCTAACAGAAAAGCGCTATTGAAAACCAGTTTTGATATTTCTAGTTTTTCTAGCCATTCCAGGGAGTATTTTCCAAGGTCATCTTTCATTTCAACATTCAATAGATGATATATTAACCCAATTTGGCTTTTTCTCTGACTTATTAGTTTCTCTATCAATTCATTTTTAGATTAACCGGCTGATCCACCCCCCTTGCGTTGCATGAAATCTTTCATCTGAAAATCTAAAATAAAATTCCCTTTAATTAATATAACATTTTGTTTTAAGTTTGTCAAATGAAGAAATAGAGGTGGGGGAAAAAAACTCTTTTATGTATCCTCGCTTTAAACAACGTTTGCATATATTGAGCCCTAAAGATCTCAGGTAGGTTGTCATTATTTGGGAGGGGTGTTTAATAATTTAGTCTACCTATTCCCATCAATTTACGGACTGACAACCAAACCTCAAAAGCACCCATAAGGGTCTTAAATCATACTTTTTGATAATCGCCAAACTCAAGCTGTCTCCACAGACATCCCCAGGCTTTTACTCTAATTAAGTGTTCAAAAATAAGAGTACGATCCTCGACCTCACTACAAGTCCACTCCTGCAGTAAAGTGGTACAATATTGCAGGTGGTGGGCCAATAATATAACTTAAGATGTGGCAGTGCCAATCCGCCCCTCTCTATTGTAGTGTAGTTCCTATATTCCCAGTAGGCTCTGCACATTGGAATAATATATCCTATGGATTAGACGTAGGACTGAGGTCTACTAGGTCTCTATTGAATATACTAGACTTAATTGTGAGTGCCAGCTAGCTCAGAGGTCACTAGAAACTTTCTCAAATGAACAAGAAGGGATTAGTTTCTGACAACCGCATAAACATGACAACTTTGTTTCCCCAAGATAAAACCGATCTTCAGAGTCGTGGAAACAATAGATAGATATTTTACTCAGTCATTCGTGGATGCTTAGTCTCACCAGAGGTGCAGAGAAATTGGGAGACGAGCGTTTTCAATAAAAAGTATTTATTGAAAAGTCTTCTTTCTCATGCAGAAGAAATGAACTGCCACAATCGTAATACTGGTTGTAATTATAATGCATACAGCAAGAAGAGTATTGTGAAATAATACTGTAAAAGCATGGTATGGTTTCTAAGCCATGGAATAACTACATAAATAACAGAAGGTTAAAAAGTACTCAACTGGTGCTTCTAAAATACCAAACTAACAATAGAGGGAGTCTAGAGGTTATGATAGAATCACCCTCCTAGCTAGTATTCAAAAACAAAAAGATTCTATCAATGTGTGCTGGTGGATTTTTTATTTTTATTTTTACCTTAGTGAAAAACGAATGCGTGAATGGCGAACTAGGCTCTCTCTTGAAGTGACAAGACGAGGGCACTATTTGCTTTTAAAATTCCCCTCACACACTAAGAATCCCTTAGTGTCATGCTTCATCATTGGGGTCTTCCCGTCTCTCTACGAGGCGGGGCGTGCTACGACCTACGGACTTTTAAAATACGCCTACCCCGGTGAGCCTAGCCTAAGTCTGGTACGAGGGAAGGAGTAAGTGAGGTGTAGCATAAATCTAGTATTCTTTTTGCCAAGAAGAGCAAAAAGAATCCACTATGTCCTGTTTAGGGGGTTTGAGAGGTAACTCCCATCCCTCCTTCACCAAACACAATGGGCCTCTTATAGGATGCCCAAACAGAAGTTCAAAAGGGCTGTAGCCAACCCCCTTCTGAGGAACCCCCCTATATGCAAATAAAAGGCAGGGTAGTAGGATGTCCCATCTCCGCCTCAGCTTTTCTGGGAGACCCTTCATCATACCCTTTAAGGTTTTGTTGAATCTTTCAACTAAACCATTGCATTGTGGGTGATAGGGTGTGGTGAATTTGTAATTCACTCCACACTCCTTCCACATTGCAGTCAAGTAGCTAGACAAAAAGTTTGCACCTCTGTCAGATACTACCTCCTTAGGGAAACCCACTCTTGAGAACACTCCCAAGAGGGCTCTTGCCACAACAGGTTCCGTAGTGTTCCTAAGGGGTATAGCCTCTGGGTACCTAGTGGCATGGTCCATCACCACTAGGATAAACCTGTGCCCAGATGCTATCTGAGGATCCATTGGTTCAACAATATCAATCACCGCTCTTTCAAAGGGAACCCCCACCACAGGTAGTGGTATCAGGGGGGCCTTTGTGGTGCCAGCTGTCTTACCACTGGCTTCACAGGTGACACAGGAGCGACAAAACTCTTTTGTGTCTTCTGACATGTGGGGCCAATGAAAGTGAGGGACAATTCTGTCCCAAGTCTTGTTTTGGCCCAAATGTCCTGCTAAAGGAATATCGTGGGCTAGTGTCAATAGGAAGCCCCTGAACTTCAAAGATATAACCAACCTTCTGGCTGCACCATGCTTGGGGTCTCTACCCTCAGAATATAGGAGTCCCTCATCCCAATAAATCTGATGGGTGCCACTAGCATTCCCAGCAGCCTCAGCAGCAGCTTGATGTCTGAGGGGTACAAGGAAAGGGCAGCTCGGCTGCTCCTGGCTCAGATCTGCCCTGGAAGCCCCCCTGTCCCCAAGAACTCAACCTGTTCACGCTCAAGCTCATCTGGGACAGTTCCTTCTTCAGGAGAACAATCATCTTCCTCAAGAGACTGATCATCACACTGAGTCAGGGGGGAAGGCACTGCCTTAACTCTACAGCTCCTTTTCTTGCAAGGCACCCGGTCCATTATTCCAGAATCCAGGGCCAGTTCAGTTTTAGACATTTTGGCCTGTGACCTAGTCACAGCAAACACATGTGCAGAGATTCCTAACATTCCTGCATCGGTCCTAAACTCTACTTCAGACCAGGCTGAAGTCTCTAAATCATTGCCAAGTTAGTATTTACAGGGAGGTCTGCACTTACCACAACTTTCTTGAGGCCAGTTACCCCTTCCCAAGAGAAATTAACAACTGCCAGGGCATGGTTGGTCCTGACATTGCTAGCATTGGTCACTTGGTAAAGTTCACCAAGTATGATCTGTCCAGGGTCCACAAGGTCTTGTGTCACCATTGTGACACTTGCCCCAGTGTCCCTGTAGGCCATAGCTTCTTTTCCATTTATGAAAGGCTGCTGTCTGTATTTGCCCAAATTACTGGGACTCTCACAGGAGGACATATCTATGCCTCCATCACAGATCAGAACAGCCTGAGTTGGAACTCTGACTAGGCAGAGTCCACCTCAGAACCGAGGGTTAACCCTATTACACCCTTCTGCTGAGTACCACCACTTGGAGCTGAACTAGGGGGAACTGTTGCCTTAGGGGCAATGGTGGCTGGATTTGAATCTTTTCTAGTGCAATCACTAGTCCAATGGCTGTTCTATTTACAGACTTTACACCATGGTTTCTTTGGGTCTTTCGTTTTGGAAGATTGGGAATCCCCACCATTAGAAGATTTTTGGGGGCCTTGTGAAGGCTTCTGGTCTTTTCCCTTCTCCCCACCCTTATTAGTATCTTGCTTCTTCTGGTCACCACCTTGGTTCTGTACCTTCTGCTTCACCCTGGTTCTGACCCATTTGTCTGCCTTCTTTCCCAATTCTTGGGGAGAGGTCAGATCAGAGTCTACCAGGTACTGATACAACAGCTGATTCTGACAGTTATTAAAGATCTGCTCCCTCATAATCAAGTTGTACAATCCCGTATAATCACACACTTTACTGCCCAGTAACCAGCCCTCCAGAGCCTTAGTATCACAATCAACAAAGTCAACCTAGTCCTGAGCCTGTGTCTTTTGGGTATCTCTGAACTGTATTCTATACTGCTCAGTGGTTAAGCCAAACCCATCTGTTAGAGCACTCTTCAGGACTTTGTAATCATCAACATCCTCTTCTCTGACATTGAGGAGCTTGTCTCTACCTTTGTCTGCAAAGGAGAGCCACAAGATTGCTGCCCACTGCTCCTGGGGGACCTTCTGTACTTCGCAGGCCCTTTCCAGGGCAGTTATCCAATTTTGGAAGTCATCCCTACCCTGGTAGGGAGGGACAATCTTGTTTACGTTTCTATGGTCATAAGACCTTTCCCTACCACTAGGGACGTTGCTGCCACCATGGGTCTTTTATTTTGTAGCTTTTTCAAGCTATAGGGACTCCCTTTCTGAGGCTACTTTTTGTCTCCTTATTCTCAGTTGAGCTTCTTCAAGTCTCATCTGATGCTCTTGCTTCTCCTGGGAGGTGTTCCTCCTATGAAAATAGACAGAGGTCCCTACAGATGTGTCAGAATGGTTAGATTCCACTGAAGGAGATCCTGGCCATCTAGGCCCACCCCCCAACTCTTCCTGGTGGGACAAAGACAGGGCCACTTTGGCCTTCTTCATCTCCAGTTGGAGCTGGATTGTCCAGGTCTAGGTCATTGCCACCTGCCTGGTCAACATCAGAGTCTGAGCCCTGTGGGTTTGTACCACTTGCCTCTTCCCCCTCTGTTGGTTCCACCCCATTGCCTACGCTTTCAGGCTCTGTAGCCTTCCTATGGTCATCAAGCAGTAACACCTCCCTGAGGTGTTGGGTGGTGGCATTCTTGCCTGTCTTTAATTTCCTAATAGTACACATAGCCCTTAATTCTAAAAAAGGGAATGTGTCATACTTGGATATCTGTAACCTACTGACATCTGGCAGGGATCCACTGATTCCTGGCCTTGAAGACATAACTAGTGAGGTGTTGTGTATGCACTTCCTACTCTAGTTGTTTACCTACTAAACTCTCGAGTTGTAGAAAGAGTGTGCTTAAGCTCTTAACACACAACTCTAAGTTTAGTAGAACTTACTGTATTTAAGCTTTTATTATATGTACCTCTGGTACCTTTAGTGGTTTTCAAGTGATCAATCACTTGAGATTATCTGGTAAAACAATGGCAAACTGGAATCCCACACGCTGCACACCAATGTGAGAAGTTGCCCTGGCATATGCTGTCTACTATTCTAGTGGGCACCTTGCACCAGTCCAAATGACCCTTATTGATGGTAGGTTTAAAGACAACCTATATAGAAAGCTATCCTAGTGGTAGCTGTGGAGAGCAGCCTTCAGACTAAGTTTTGAAGGAATGTAAAGCAGCTTGTTTTACCAGTCTATAATCTCATGATTGACCAAATGAAAGGAGAAAAACACCAGGTATATATGTATAATATATGTATTTATTCTAAACACATCCCTCAAGTCTCTTTATGAGGCTAGATTCAAAAGTACATTCAGTAAACTTATTTAGCACACAGTAAATTAGCCCAATATACCTTGAGCCCTAGGTACATACCAAATCATATATTAAGAAAGTGGTATAAGAACCACTACTGACATAGATGCAAGGCCTAGAGCCTTTAGAACCTCTGGGGCCACCAGGAACCACCCAAGGTAATGACACAGGGGACCCACGGGGTACGCGTGCAGTGTCTAAACACAGGTGCGAATCAGAAGTTGGCCTAACGGCTAGGGCGCTCGACCTCGGACCTGGGGATCTGGCGCTCTGATACCTGATTCAGTTCGGGTCTAGTTCGCGCTATATAAAACTATGCAAAAAAAAGTCGTGGTTGGAATTTTAAGATTAAGGACACTTAGAAGAGGACTTGAAGCAAACCCCTTTAGAACTAGGAGGTTCTAGAATCAACCCCCAGGGGAGCACCGGAGTACTCGAGGTACCTCACCCAGGGAAGCCAGGTGCATAGGTGTCTTTTCGTGTCGGGTTTCGTTGTCGATTTCAGTGGCGAGCTGCTGAAAAATGCTGCAGGTGACCAAGTGCGAAGTGTCCGGATGGATCTAAGGGTGGATCAGAGATGTGACGAACCTGAAAGCAGAGTGGACAGATTCTGGGTCACTTGCCAGTGACCAGGAAGGCAATGAATGGATGCTCACCGATGTTGGGTGATTTCAGATGAAGAAGGTGAATCTTGACTCTTCAGCCACGAGGACGAGGAGGTGTTGAGGACGACCAGGAGCTGGATTTGAGCTGCCTCACGAAGGATGTTGAGTACTGCAGTGTTGGTTTCTGGATTGGACCCAACAAGCCTTGGCATCAGCAACCCACACAGAAAGCAAAGATTGGCTTTGGTGCAGACCAGCAAGGTCTGATGGACTCACCCCTTGGTGGAGAGTCAGGGCACGTCTTAAGCAACCAGGGAAGCCCAAAGGAATGAAGAGTTACCTTCGTGGGGACCCACCAGTGGACGGACCCGAGATCGCAAAGGGGCCTTGAGCAGAAAAGCTAGAAGCGGGCTCACGGAACACTCCTGGAGTGTAGGCCTACAATCTTCGGTGCAGATGGTGCTCGGAGCTTGCACTACAAGTAGCCCAGTGCACAACTTCGGGAAACCTCGGGAAGTCGATGCACTTGCTAAAGTGCATGGTGTCCAGGAGTTCCGGTCTCACGTCACTCGTGAAGGCTGCGGGTCTCAGCTTTGCTGGGATCTCGTGTCGGTCTCAGCGAAGTCTGGAAGTCCATGTCCTGAGTCGCAAATACTTTGGGGTCCGGGGGAGCCTCGGAAATGCAGACCGGCAAGATGCTTCTTGGTGCCTGCTCGAGAGGGGAGACACTCCTGGACCCCAAGGGAGATTCTTCCGTCTTCTAGTCGTGTAGAATGTCGAAGTTCCAGGATATATGTTGCAGAGTTTCGTCCATGTGTAATCTGAAGTCCTAAGGACTGGGGTCCCATACTTATACTAAGTTAGGGGGTTGGACATACTCTGGGAACCCACGTATGGGAGGGTCTGGGAGAGGGGGGATTATTCCCCTTTGTCCAGTTTTGTGCCAGAGCAGAGGCTGAGTGCCCCTGCAACCGGTTTGAACTGGGGTATACACAGGGATACCAAGTGTGCCCCCAGCACTGTCTGCAAAGCATTCTATGAATGGACCCACCCAGCCCCAATACACTAAAGCCTGTCTAGGAGGTGGTTATACCTCCCTGTGTCAGGAAACCTATTTTCCAGGCATCCCCTGCGGAGTTTCATCGAGCAGCAGGAGGTCAGACTTGTGTACGTGGCTGCAGCATCAATTTTGTGATGCTAGGGCTCTTTTAAACTATTACAGGTAAGGTAAGTGTGTACACGTCTTCCCCCTCTAGAAGGGTGGAATTCTACCCTGCCGCCAGGACTGGCGGGGGGGGGGGGGGGTTAGGATTCCAAAGTGTTTATACGACATGTTTCAATGCAGCCTTTCCTAAGTTAGCATTTATCACAAGGTTATAATGCACTTAATAGTATATGGTCTGTCTGCATCACAGAACAGCCTCAGAGAATAGGCTCTGAAAGCTGCAGAGGGGCCCAGCTCATGCATGGGCACCCTCTCACACAAATCCAAGCACTCTGCTCTCAGAATTGATAAGGCCTGCCATAGGAGTGAGTTATAGGTTTATATCTGTCAGTGATTAAAGGTAGATATAGGTAACCTAGATCTTAGTAAGGGGTGCATGAACCTCCTTACCCAGGCTGCAGTAGCAGACCTCTGGTGCCATTTTGGAAATCTTCCCAGGGGTGGCATAATACATGCTTCAGCCCCTTGTATGTCTCTGGGGTACCTATGCCCTTGGTACCTAAGGTACCATATATTAGGGACTCACAAGGGTAACCCAGTAACCAATCTGGAGTGTACCTAAAGTACATACAATAATTTTAGAGAGGAAGCAGCTAGGCTGGGGTCCTCAATAGCAGGGCCTCAGCCAGACTAAAGTTGAAAAACAGTGAAACAGCAAAAAGTGGGGGTGACCATAGTAAGCAGATCCTACTCTCCTACAGCTGTTTGTTGACTATTAAAAAGCATGCTTCCAAAACTGCCATGTTTTGGCTAAATAGGTCACAGTAGCATTTCTCTCCATCCTGTGATCTTGGTGTATACCATGAAAATTGTGCAACGTCTTGCTTCCCTACAGGGTGGCTAGATTTGGAGAAGGTACTTGAATCCTTATATTGCTTCTTATGTAAAGATTCCATTTGTATAAGAAGATCTGTCTTGTGCAGGTCATGAGGTTAGAAACTGTATCTGATTTGTTAAAACCAGAGCTCTTTGAGTTCTGATATGCTTTATTTTTTAAATTTAGAAAGTTTTGTTCTTCTCCAGACGTGACATATATTGGAACATTCCTTGTATCTTTTAATGGCTCAGGCTTGTTTCCTCATGGTTGGAAAAATGTTTTTAGCAACCATATTGGATGACCGCAAGCTTATTAAATTACAATTTAAGTGTATTGATGAATTCAAAATTAGGCAGTGGTCTACTGAACAAGATCTTTTGTAGTTAAAAAGTAAAAGACAGTATGCTCAATAGTTAGAAATAGTTAGAAATAGTGCAAGTGAAGGTACCAGCACAATGGACATTATTCTAAAAAAACTGGAAATAGTCCATGACTATTGAAAAACCGCCATGGAAAAGCTGGTGAATATTGGATCCAGGGGCCTGTTGCAGGCCCCCTCTGTGTGGGGGGCCGGTGGTGCACTGGGGGGTACCCATGGTACCCCCAACATTCCCCAGCAGTAAGTGGCAGGCACTCTGTGGTGCCTGCCACGTAGGGCAGGGAAATTCACAGCATGATGTTTTAACATTGCGAACGGTGCTGCAGCCAGCAGCACCAGCCGCAATGTTAAAGCCCCGGGATGCGTCCGCCCATACTGGCGGATACATCGTAATTTGGTTGGTGGGTCTGCCGCATGACTGACGGGTGGTCCCAACCACCGCAACGATGGCGGACGGACTCCAGTACGCCCACCATCGTAATGACCCCCTCAGTTCCCTTGGAAAAAAATCTTCTTTACAAAAATGACTGAGACAAGCGTAACCCAATAGTAGATCTGGACGTCTCACCCTGAGAAGAAGATGCAGATGCAATTCCGATTGCAGAAAAATTAAAAAATACAGTTACCCTGAAACTGCTTAGAGCATGGTTTAACACCTAGGGGGGGCATAGTACCTTTCGTGATTGAGGCACACAAGTCAAACAAAACAGAGGCATTTTATTTGTGGGTTACATTCCCAGCAGCAAATGCAAGAACACATACATTTCACTCATACACAGAAGGAGTTGCACCAGAGGAATATTGTCCTTTCGTGGACATTGAAGTTCCACTCACGTACCAGGAACATTTATACTGGTTTAAAGGCGCCCCACCCCACATAAAAATAAGAGTAACATTAGGCCCACTTAGAGGAGAAGGGGCAAAATGGCTGATTTTTAGAGGCCTACACACCACATCCTGACATTGATTGAAACAATGCCACTAGGAGACTTACTCATACAACACAAAGATTTAATTAAAATCTATAGAACATGACGCAGTTTGTCATGAGAACATTCACAGTCCAACTATCAATAGTTGCAAGAAATGTAACTCAATCTCAGGGTACAGCAACTAAAATCACACCACAAACATTACACGCAGTGATGGGCAAGATGCCCACAAAACGGGAACAAATGTCTTTCTGGGTAGCTTAGAAAATAACACAGCTTGAGGCAGTAATTCTGGATACTACCCATATGAAAAACACAGAATGCTAACAATCTGCTTGCCCATGGGGATAACACCACAAGTAGAAGATTGTACCACTTGGGGTACAGTCTTTGCCATATATAACAGGACTCATGGTATTCCTTCATTAGCAGTGATACTGGATGTATTAATACAAATACAAAATGAGTACGGAGCAGAGCCTACTCTGAACTTGGGGATGAAGCTACTAGGTAACTATGCCCAGGTATCAGCAATAATACTAGCTAATATTAAAGGGGAAGCAGATTCATTGGTAATCCGCCAACATCTAAGGGAGTTCAGTCCTTTAGAACAGGAACATGAATTACCAAAAATAATTGAAACTGCAGATGCAGAATTAGGCAGAGACAGTTTGGGTGGGAAAGCATTGAAACCACAACTGATGGGCAGTCCTGAAAAGGATACTTCCAAGTATACACCTGCTTCTTCTAAAAAGAAGTGGGATAATAAAAAATAATAAAACTTTATAGGAAACAAATCTCGATCCCAAGGTAGATCTCCACAGGAGCCCTCCGAAAAGAGGTATAACCTTAGGAATAGGGATAATACTAGGAAACCTGACAGGTTTCAGGATACTGATACACGTTCCTCTCGTTCCTTTCAGGTTTCATTGAAAAACTCCGAGAGGGAAGGACGGTCAGAAAGACAAAAAGAGCATACAAAGTCCAGAGCCAAGCAGCACACTCAAGATTACACTTTTTAAAAAGAAGAGAAGCCAAAACAGAAGCCACAGTACAAAAAGAAGAAAGTTGCAGGGCCAAATATCAGACATGCCCAGAATTCTGAAGACTCGACTACTGAACGGGGAATGGGCTCTGACGATGCTAGTCAGTGCAGCAGAAGTGACAATAGCTCACCAGAACCTGATGGAATTTCTGGTGACAGCGGACTTGAATGATTATATCACAGTGGAAACACCTGATACTAGAGTAAGAGACCCACATAAAGTATATGAAATAACACTCCAAATGGAGGGGGACTAAAGTAGGAAAGTAAGAGGTCTCTTTTGGGAGAACCTAACGTTTGGCTATGACATTTTGTTAGCTGAACAAGGTTGGCTGCCAGCATTCGTCATGGATTGCCCTAAAGAGGATCCTCTCCCTCACCAAGGCTCTCATCACCGCCAAAGCTAACCCCCATGAAGGAATGAAGGCCGTCGCCTACTGGATGAAGATCAGCCGTCTGAAGCTGACTCGGACAAGACGGAGGGCCTCATCCTCGGCTCCAACCCGTCAGCCTGGTTGCCAACGGCCCTGGGGGCAGCCCCGACCCCACCGACCACGCACGCAACCTGGGAATCATCCTCGACTCAACTCTCTCAATGACCAAGCAAGTCAACGCCATCTCGTCCTACTGCTTCAACACCCTCTGCATGCTCAGCAAGATCTACAGATGGATCCCGACAGATACAAGAAAGACAATCACCCAGGCCCTCGTCAGCAGCAGACTCGACTATGGAAACGTCCTCTACGCGGGACCCCGACCAAGCTCATCAATCAACTACAACGCATCCAAAACACCTCGGCACGACTGTTCCTCGATGTACCACGATAAGGCCACATCACCCCCCACGTGAAAAACCTGCACTGGCTCCCCGTCAACAAGAGGATATCCTTCAAGCTCCTCATCCACGCACACAAGGCACTCCACAAGACCGGCCCAGCGTACCTCAACCGACGGCTCTCCTTCTACAAACCCAACCGCCAGCTCCGCTCTGCCGATCTCACTCGCCACCGTCCATCGCATCCGAAGAACAACCACCGGCGGGAGATCCTTCTCTCACCTCGCCGCCAATACATGGAACACCTTCCCACTGAGTCTACGACAGACCCAAGACCTGCTGACCTTCAGGAGGACACTAAAGACCTTGCTGTTCGATCAGTAGCGGCCCCACCTCCCCCCCCAGCTCCATGAGACCCTCGCGGGTATGTAGTGTGCTTAACAAATGACTGATTGATTGATTGAAAGGGGAAACAGTAATTATACTGTCATTCTCAGACCATATTCCCAGGCATTTACAACATACATACGTGCAGGAGTGGGCCCTGGCATTAGACAAAAACCATGTTGGATGGGATGAGGATTCAACCGACCGCATAATTCCTTCAAAAAATACTCCCAACTGCACAGAGGCAGTCTCCAATAAAGCAAGAAGCTAATAAACAGGTCAGGGAGATCTTTGATCAGCTTAAATACCAAGGGATGTTTGAAACTCACACCTCTCAAATGAACAATCCTTTGTGACAATTCGTGTAGTCCAGTTTTAGGTTACAGACATTTAAACACTTGCACCAAGACATTTGTAGTCCAAAATGCAGACAGTGCCGCATTAATGAATAGCATTGTGCAGTAAAAATATAAAACACTCTATCTCTTTTTTTTTTTTTATTCAAGCTTGACAAAACATAAGCATAATACAAGATCATAATGAACCATGGCAAAAAATTATACATAGCAGACAAAGCACAAAAAGTTATGTAGAAACATAAGAAGCAGGGGGAATAAATACATGTATGATCCTAGGCAGTCGGGGAAGAAAAGACAGCGGACAATAATGAACAGAAGCTAAGATCAAGAGAACAAACAACATAGCAGACCAACAAAATACTGGGAATAGACAATTGAGCAGCCTAAGGAAATATAATTTCTTACTAGTCCCTAAGCCACTGCACCAGGGGGGCCCAGATCTTCTGGCTCATCACACGCTTCCTCCTTCCCCATCTCTGAAAGACGGCTGACTCTAGATTATGAAGGGCCAGGATCCTCGCTCTCCAATTAAGAAAAGTAGGAGCATCTGGGCTAATCCATTCTGAGGTGATACAAAGCCAGACTAGAGACATAGCAAACCAATAAACAGGAGGGCAGAGGCTTGCCTCGATCTCTCTGGCGGGCCATTGCTTTTGCATTCAAATATCACCACCTCTGGTGAAAGGACGACCAAAATACTGAGCCTAGAATTTATAAATCGCTCTACATCCAGAAGAAAAAGCCCCAATTTTGGGCAGCCAAAGAACATATGTACAACGTTGGCAGCTAAGAGGCCACCTCTTGGACAACAATGTTCCCCACTGCCCCCCATTTATAAATTTTGGCCGGAGTATAATATAGATCAAGTAGAGCCATGTAGCTTTGAGAACGTAAACTTCCAGATACTAACACACTACTAGCCAGTTCAAGAGCCTGGATAATGTCCACTCCTGTCATACCCAACTTAGCCTCCCACTTGGCGTTCTGTAGAGAAAGATCATCCGGAAGGCCAGAAAGTAATTGCTGATACCCTACACCAATTTTTTACCTCCTCAGAATCAATTCAATCCGTGTGATCCGATCAAACAAGGATTCTTGACCCTTCGTTTTATCAACATAGCTTCGGATCTGCAGATATTTGAAAAAAATCATGTGTATTAAGATGGAACTTATCCTTTAAAAATGAAAAGGAGGCCCTTTTCCCATCAAAGCCTAGATCCCCCAGCGCTCCTAGCGACATCCACCTAAAAGTGGTCTGATCTTGAAAAATGGACGGCAAAAGTCTAGCAGCGGTGAGAGGTGTGTAGGAATTAATATGGGGAATCGACCATTTACGCCAAATCTTGCGCCAAACCTTAAACTTAGCCTTCTTGTAGTAACTGGGTTCGAGAGTCCGCAGTAAAATCCTCTTAGCATCCTCTCCTAACCCGATTTCATAAATAGAGGGTCTACAGAACGACGGCACCACCGCCCTGTCCCCAAGCAGTGGCAGGCTAAAATGTTGGAGCAGTGCAGACCAGCAATAAAGCACAAGGTTCGGGACTGACCAACCCCCCCAGGTCTCTCGGGAGGCACATCCACTTAGCCGCTCTACGAGGGCAATGATACCCCAAAGAAATCTATTACAAATCCTTTCTGCTCGAGCCAGGCTTAGTTGTGTGAATTCCAGTGGAATGGTTCTAAATAGGTATAAAAACTTGGGTAACACAAACATTTTAAGAACGTTACACCTACCATACAAAGAAAGATGTAGGTTGTCCAATCTTACTAAGGTAGAGTTGAGGGAGTCAATGACCGGCAAAATATTCAAGTCTGGGATATTGCCAACTAGGACAGTGATTGTAACCCCTAGATATGTTGCAACTTGAACCACTGGGGCTAGAGAAGGGCCCATAGCAACAGTTTGAATAACCTGGGTTTTGGTGACGTTAAGCTTGTAGCCAGAGAGCTGACCATACTGTTCTGCTAAGTTCTTTAGGGCGGGAAAAGCAGATGCGACATCGCTAGTCAAGACTACGATATCGTCAGCATAAGCCAACGTCTTGTACTCTGTAACATTGACCCTAACCGGCAGAATATTTAAAGAACCCTCGATTTTACTTAAAAAAGGGGTCAATGTACAGGGCTAAAAGCAGGGGCGAGCTTGGGCAACCCTGCCTAGTGCCCCTGCTAATGCTTAATGAGGTTGACACTAGACCGGAAACACATAAAGTGGCCACTGGAGCAGTATAAAGTGATTGAACCACCTGGATAAACTCAGAACTAAAACCTTTCCAACGGAGGACTGGCCATAAGCCCCCCCCCCCCCCCACCCTCCCCCGCGACCCTGTCAAACGTCTTCTCGGTGTCCCAACAGGATTGGTCCAAGGGGAGATTCAGTAACCTGAGCCCAATGCATAATTGCGATAACCCGGCGGACATGATCGGCCGTATCCCTACCCAGGATAAAGCCATGCTGACGTAATGAAACCAATGAAGAGATCACCAAGGCTAATCTGTTAGACAAAATTTTGGAATACATTTTACTGTCTGTATTTATTAAAGATATTGGGCGAAACGAGGAGGGGTCGAGCTCTGGTTTATCTTTCTTCTTGAAGAGAATGATAGTAGTTTGGCGCCATGAGTCCGGTATACAACCAACTTGTGCCTCTTTAAGAACTGAGAGAAAATCCACCAGAATCTCTGAGCGGAACGCTCTATAAAATTACAGAGGAATAGCATCTAGGCCTGCAGCTTTACCATTGGCTAATGAATTAAGTGCCAGCTCGACCTCTTCCCATTCTATGGGAGCAGAAAGGACTTCATTCTGTTGGGCCGTAACATGGAGGGTATTGATATCTTGAAGGATAGACTCAGCTTCGGACTCTATATCTAGACCAATATTTCCCTCTGTATACAATGTGAGATAGAACTGCTGAAAGACACCCATGACCCCCTCCGGTGTGTCGTGAACATGGCCTTGAGAATCTTGAATCTTAATAATACGATTGGCCAGACTTCTCTGCTGGAGTCGTTTGGCCGAGACCCTGACAGATTTTTCACCAAACTCAAACATCATAGTACGAAACTGTAAAAACTTCGCAGCAAGGTCCTGACCAAAGAACTCCAGCAGGCCAGCCCTGGTTTTAGCGACCAGTAACTAACTTTGAGCTGTGTCTCGACCCTCCTTGATAGCACCTACTAAATGGACCTCTGCAGCCCTCAGCTCCTCTATGCGCCTTCTAGTTTGTTCTTGAATAGTCCTCCGTCGAAAGGCAGAAAAACTCTTTGTTTCCCGCGAACAGCAGCCTTGAGTGTATCCCAGACAGTGGTACCAGCGGCAGTCCCCCTATTGATATTTAAAAATTCCGATAACCAGTTCCTCATGTGATCTAAGTATGACTGTTCCAATAATAGTTTTCTTTCAAATGTCCAAACCCTTGGGACACTAGGCCCCTGAAAAAAAGGACATTCAGCAATCAGGGGGCTATGGTCTGACAAAATTCTTGGGGGGGCTGAAATCAAGGTGAACTCAGCAAGCTGATCCGACATCAGAAAATAGTCCAGCCGGACCATTTTATTGTGGGGGGCAGAATAATATGTAAACCCATCTTGATTTTTATGGCAAAACCAGAGGTCAGTCAGACAGTGCTCTTGGAGCGCCCTAAAGACTCTAGGCTTCTTACCTACTTAGCTTTGGTCCCTAGTTAAATTAAAATCAGTAGACAGATTAATATTCATATCCCCACAGAAACAAATAGGATGAGGCCACAGTGCCAACTCTACATTCAAATAATGTAAGACTGCCGGGTCATCTAAATTTGAGCAATAAGCTATGCAAACGGTTAAATGTCTGCCGTTGATTATCAACTCAGTGATTACCCATCTCCCTGCGCTATCTTGACTAGTTTTCCTACATGACCCAGTCCCCCGTCTCAATAAAATTGCCACCCCTCTAATCATAGAGGTCTGGCGGGAGCAACCGATTAAATCAAACCCTGGAATTCTCAGATAATCACGATTGCTTCAGGGTACATGCGTTTCTTGCAAGCAAAGTACATCTATACGTAAGGCCTGAACAATTCTCGAGAACAGGGCCCTTTTCTTACCATCATTCTGCCCACATATATTCCAAGAGCCTAGGCGAAATTTACCCTTCGCCATTTGCTTTCATAAGGGAGCCTAACCTGACAAGCACATACAGGACAATTTTAATCCGCTCTTCTAGAAATGAACATGCCCTAATGATACCAATGTCAGCCAAAGTGCCACGATTATACTGTAAATTCAAGCATTTTTTTCATATTTAAACCCCTCCAACCCACCTCTCACTCCCTCCCACCCCACCCCCAACCCTTGACCACCCTGACCCCATCACCTGAGACCCCCCTACCCCACCACCCCCTGTGTAAGGCAACAGGACCTAGGTCCTTGTGATGGAAGGGCTGATTTAGCGCGGTCTCCCCCGGTGTCATCGCCGAGCTCTTAATAAGAGTGGGGGATATGGCTGTGGGGAGGAAAGAAAAAGAAAAAGAATACAAAACCTAGACTCTTCCCCAACAAATGGTCAGTACCCCCCGTAAAGACCCATAGGTTCCTGAAGAAAAAAGGACATCAGAGAGCCAAGCTTTGAAGCCTAAAGTGAGTTCAGAAACTCTTTAGCCTGGACTTCAGAGACAAAAAATCTGGTCTGGCCCTGACAGATAATTTTAAGTTTAGAAGGGAAAAGAAAACATACTTGAGCACCCTTTGACTGGAAAGGTGTTATTAACTGATGGAACTGCCACCTCTGCTCAACAGTAGCTGGACAAAAATCAGGCCTGACAAAAAACTCACAACCTTTGCCAGCCCGCCTCCTATCTGGCCTGGCCAAATCATAAATCTTTTCCGTGGCAAGAAAGTTACTCAAGCATATTAGGATAGCGCGAGGCTTATCCTCAGTTTGGCCAGTCTGTTGCTTCTGCTTCAATGGAAAGCGATGTGCCCGCTGGACTTCGAGTTGCCAGTCCCACTGTTTAACCTCAGGGAATGCTTCAGTGAACAATTCGACCACAAACTGCCTGGTGTCCGACCCTTCAATCCCTTCCGGGACTCCCAAAACTCTCAGATTGTTTCTCCGTGCTCTGTTTTCAAGATCTGTGAGTTTCCACTGGATGTCGTCCCCTTGAGTTTTAATAACGTCCGTAATGCCTCTTTGAGTGGCCATGTCATCTTCTAGGGTGGAGATCCTCTCTTCCGCCTCCCCAATTCTGGAAGCAATATCCGAGCATGTTTTTGCTACTCTGCGGATAGAGTTTTGCACCCTACGGCACGTACCCTGAGTTCGGACACTTTCTTGCCGGGTCCCTTCTCGGTGAGCCATAATGGTCTGGTAGATTACCGCAAGTCAAAACTGCGTGTCCCTTAACTCGGTAACGTCCCCTAGTCACAGCTTGATCCCTACTAAAAGGGTTATATGATTCAGAGAAAAGTTCCAGAAATAACAAAGGTAATCCTGTGTTTCAGATCTCTTTAATTTTCAATTTGGTATTTTCACCATTAGGTATGAACCTGTATTCATGGTGCTGGTCATTCTAACCAAAAGTTAATACAAATATCCATTCTTATAATCCAAGACATTGTCCAATGCATTTCGGCCACGTAGTAGCGTTCATCAGGGACTGGATTCTAAAAGTAAAACAGGTTTAACAAAACATGAGGATACGAGGAAATTGTATCTATATCGACAAAGTGATATTGCATTGTATCATTATTATCCGTGCAATCAATAGTATAATAGTGAAATTGAAATGCTAGTTAAAGTTCCGATAGTGATGTCAGAGTGAGGTTTAACGATGGGATAACAAACTTATGATATGGCTGTTATTCGTTCTGCCGGGTGACTTCAAAAGTTGGGAAATCTGAGTAATCGGCTTTGTGTTGATTAGCTGTGCACGCGTTCAAAGGCGAGTGAGCGTTGTTAATGTTCGTCAGAATAGCGGCGTTAGCATGTTAGTAACAAGAATCCGAGATACTTACAAATGTCATGCCTCTGCGCGCGACGAAGTTTGTGATAGCAAACATGCCGTAGCGTGCTCTTCAAGGTAGCGGCATTAAAATAGGACTAGCGTGCTTTCAAATTAACGGCGGCCATCTTTGAGTATATTAGTCTGTGGTTGAGTAAACGTAAAACGGTGAGATATGTTGCTTAAAAGTGGTAATGTTAGTAATCGATCCTGAATTTGGTTATAAGTATGTTGTTTTAAAGGTGTGGTAAGGGCTACCAATGTGAGATAGCATGCAAGGGCTATTAGTATGATAGGTGCAATAAAGTTGTTGAAATAAATTGAAAAAGTACATCAGAGTTAGCAGTTATCTGGAGGATGTAATGTCTTTACAGATAGCAACTGTTTTCAACACGGTCATTCATTCCAGTAAGTTTCAGCGTTTCCAATTTATAAATCCAAAAGTTCTCACATTGCAATAGGTGTTTGTTATTGTCCAAGCCTTCTTTTTTTGTTACGATTTCCAAGATTGTGTATCTCAATTGGCTTATGTTGTGTGTAGCTTCCAAAAAATGAGTAGCAACGGCAGATTTTGAGGCAGATTTTGATGATTTATTGCAAATATTGGATTTGTGCTCATTGAGTCTTATCTTGATTTTTCTCTCTGTCTTCCCTACGTACTCTTGGCCGCAGGGACATTTCAATAGATAGACGACATTTAATGTATTGCACGTGGCTGTTACATGAAGTTTGATCTTGTATCCCTTGCTGGGATGTGTAACAAAATTCCCTCTAATGACACTATTACAGTGGCTACAATTATGACAGGGTAATATCCTCTGAAATGTTTCAACTGTTGTCTCCTTCTTAGGTTTGAGTAGACTTCCCATATTTCTTGCTCTCTGGTAGGCAAATATAGGCATTTCACTGAAGATGTTATTGAATTCTGATTCCTGTGACAGTATCACCCAATGTCTCTTAATGATATTTTTAAATGCTTGACTCTTTGTGGAGTATTTCTATACTACCACTACTCTTGTGGTTTCCTTCTTGGTGGTTTTTTAATTTTTTTATTTTCTATTCTTTTGTGCACATCGTGTTTTGGCCTCTTCCAAAACCTATTGGGGATATCCTCGGTCTCTGAATCTCATCTCCATTTCGTTGATTCCGAGTTCTGCTTTTTCAGGTGTTGATACTATCCTTTTTACTCTTATCATTTGTGAATAGGGAAGGTGCTTTTTGAGTGACTCTTGGTGGAAATATATGGTGTAACAGGTTATTGCGGTCTGTTGGTTTCCGATAGATGTCAGTTTGAAAAGAGGATCCTGTTCTGTGTATCTCTACATCCAGAAAGGTAATTGTCTTGTCATTAACTTCGTTGTGAATTGAATACGTTCATCTCTGGTATTCATTTCAGTGGTGGCATTCAATAATGTTTCTTCCGAGCCGGTCCATATGATGAACATGTCATCTATGTATCTCAGTATGAGCTTGGTGTTTGACTTCCATGGTTCTTGGTTCAGAATGTATTCCTCTTCAAAACGCTCCATATAGATGTTAGCGTAAGCTGGCGCCGCTGAATTTCCCATAGCTGTACCAGTTTGTTGTAGATAAAATAGTTTTTCCCATCTGAAGTAACTATGGTAAAGGGTAAAATATAGGAGCTCCATGAGAAATATTTTGAAATGTTCGTCCAACTCCGTATTCAGTAAAGCATGATCTATGGCTTCTATACCATCCCGATGAGGGATGGACGTATATAATTACTTTACATCTATGCTGCATAGTGTTATTTGTTCTTCTTCTGTTATTTCAACTTTTTCCAATTTTTCTAGGAAGTGGGTCGTGTCCTTTACAAATGTTTTCATCGTCATGACACAGGGCTGTAGATGTTTATCTAATAGTTGTGAAATGGGTTGGTGAATGCTACCAACTGTCGAAACTATGGGTCGAAAAGGTGGATTCTTGAGATCTTTATGTATCTTGGGCACCATGTGTATTATTGGGCTCCTTGGGTGGCGTGTAATCAAGAATTTCTTAGTTCTTTCATTGATGGTTCCATCATGATATGCCTTGTTGATAATGGTTTCTAGATGTTTAGAGAACCGTTCTGTGGGGTTGACATCCGAAGGATGGTATATAGTTTCATCTGTTAAATGAAGCTCCACTTCATGTTCATAGTGTGAGGTGTTTAAAATCACGATTGTACCTCTTTTGTCCGCCTTTTGACACACTATATTGGGATTCATCGCTATTTTCCGAAGAGCCTCAACTTGTTTTTGTGTTAGATTATGCTGTCTTGATTTCTTTTTGAAACTCAATTTGGATATGTCCATCCTTACCAAATTTTCGAAAGTATCCAGTGTCTTGTGGGATATCGGTGCTACATAAGTACTGTGAGGCGATAGACCTAAAAGTTGATCCTCTTTTTTGTCTCCTTTATCGGTGACAAAATTGTCGAAAAAATGTCTCAGACGTAGCTTTCTCATTAGTTTGTAAAAACTAACTTCCAGCTCCAATTTATCGGTTGCAGTAGTTGGAACAAATGTCATCCCCTTCTGTAAGGTCTCCATGGAAATCTTATCCAAAGACTCATCCGAAATGTTGATTACCAAATTTTCTTAATTCAAATTCTTCTTTGTTTTTTCTTTTTTTTTTTTCTGCCGCCACACTCCGGGTGTTCGGTGCGTCCTTTTCCTTTTCTTTGGCTCCTCCTGGGTCTTCCTTTTCCGAGAGGACTACCTCTAAAAAAGGTTCCCCACTTTTTTGTTGTTGTTCTGTTCTCTGACGTTGTCCTGGAGTTTCACCTTGTTGTTCAGTCACCAAAATTTGTTGTTGCCTTGGTCTTCCGTTGTTCTTGGTCTGGTGGACTGATCACTATCCGTGGAGGTGGTATCTGTGCTCTGTGTATATGGTTTATGTTGTCTGCGGCGGGCATACACCTCTGCCCAGGTGTATACCTCCCCAAGTTTGTAATCCATGGTAGCTCTCCGCAGTTTCCTGATCTTTCTGTCATTTATTTCCTGTGTGTTTAGTTAGTTGTATGTAGATATATTCTAATATTTTCGCCCAGTCCTCGGGCGGTGCGCTTTTTGTCAATTCATTGGTTACTATATCGATCTCCTTATGTAGTTCGTCAAGTATGTTTGAAAGTTCCTCAATTATGAGAAGAATAAGATCTAAAGAACATTTGTTCAGAATACTAAACCACTTCTCTTTAAACTTTAATGAATTCTTACATAGTGATGGCTTAAGGGCAATCCTTAAACCTCTTGGTATACGTAGGGCCCTATGATATTTGACCAGTGTGCTTGCATGCAGTCTCTGGTTCATCTCCCTTTTTGAAAGATAAATTAGCTGTTGTATGTTTTGTTCTTTGTTCCTTCGTGTGGTGGTCTCCGTCGTGTCCTCATGTATTAGTGCATATATACGGGTGGCTTCATCTGTTGAGAAAGCGAAAGTATCCGCCCTTAGATCAGTAATATTTGAAATATCTTCGTACTGCATTTTCAAAGTGGTGCCAAGTATGTGGTTGCGGAATCAATATATCAATATTATATTTGTCATACTTGCACTCCAAATCTATACAATGTTGTCTATTGTTGCGTGCTCTAGGGTGCACCATGAATAGAGGTACATACCTAATGGTGAAAATACCAAATTGAAAATTAAAGAGATCTGAACCACAGGATTACCTTTGTTATTTCTGGAACGTTTCTCTGAATCATATAACCCTTTTATTAGGGATCAAGCTGTGACTAGGGGACGTTACCCAGTTAAGGGACACGCAGTTTTGGCTTATTTCTCGCACTGAATTACGGAACAGTGCACCCTAGAGCACGCAACAATTTGTTTCAGTTTATTTCAACCACTTTATTGCACCTATCACACTAATAGCCCTTGCATGCTATCTCACATTGGTAGCCCTTACCACACCATTAAAACAACATACTTATAACCAAATTCAGGATAGATTACTAACATTACCACTTTTAAGCAACATATCTCCCAGTTTTACGTTTACTCAACCACAGACTAATACACTCAAAGATGGCCACCGTTAATTTGAAAGCACGCTAGTCCTATTTTAATGCCGCTACCTTGAAGAGCACGCTACGGCATGTTTGCTATCACAAACTTCGTCGCGCGCAGAGGCACGGAGATATTTTTCTAACACTACACATCAACTTCTCCTTGACATTTCGAAGTATTTCGGATTCTTGTTACTAACATGCTAACGCAGCTATTCTGACGAACATTAACAACGCTCACTCGCCTGTGAACGCGTGCACAGCTAATCAACACAAAGCCGATTATTCAGATTTCCCAACTTTTGAAGTCACCCGGCAGAACGACTAACTATCATAAGTTTGTTATCCCATCGTTAAACCTCACTCTGACATCACTATCGGAACTTTTACTAGCATTTCAATTTCACTATTATACTATCGATTGCACGGATAATAATGATACAATGCAATGTCACTTTGTCGATATAGATACAATTTCCTCGTATCCTTATGTTTTGTTAAACCTATTTTACTTTTAGAATCCAGTCCCTGATGAAGGCTACTACGTGGCCGAAATGCATTGGACAATGTCTTGGATTATAAGAATGGATATTTGTATTACCTTTTGGTTAGAATAACCAGCACCATGAATACAGGTTCATACCTAATGGTGAAAATACCAAATTGAAAATTAAAGAGATCTGAACCACAGGATTACCTTTGTTATTTCTGGAACTTTTCTCTGAATCATATAACCCTTTTATTAGGGATCAAGCTGTGACTGGGGGACGTTACCCAGTTAAGGGACACGCAGTTTTGGCTTATTTCTCGCACTGAATTACGGAACAGTGCACCCTAGAGCACGCAACAATAGACAACATTGTATAGATTTGGAGTGCAAGTATGACAAATATAATATAGATTACCGCAAGTGTCATCTCACCTGGGGGTGGATAGGAGGGATTAGCCCCATTCCCACTCCCTGCGTCAGTAGTATTACCATCCAGACCAGACTGCACAGAGAATGAATAGTCCCAGACTAGTGAACCTGTATTCGGGCAAGATGCTGAAGGCCCCTGGTCTCTGGCTGCTTTCCGGACTGTACGAAGCCCATTTGGTGAAGCCTCTGAGTTTAATGCCTCGCTAGTTAGCCAATCGCCCAGCTCGCTGTCATCATCAGTCCAGTCTTTATCCAGACCATCATCATCCTCGGATGACCAGGTATGATCAAATAAAGAGTCACATTTATCGCCTTCTGTGTCACCATTTTAATTTAACATAGCATTCTGTGGAACCGTTTGGGATGCCTCGCCTGAGGTAGTCTTGTTTTGCTGTGGCGGCTCCGCAGCCCTTTGGTCGGGGGGAGTTCCCTGTAGTTTCCATGGGCTCCGTTAAGGCCACAGCTCCCCGAGTTCCGCTGGGCTGAACCGAATGGTCTGCATTGTTAGAGGGGGTTCCGGATTTATTATCAGTACCCTTCCCCCCCAGCCTCCGACTCCCCAGCCTTACTGATAGTCCCCCTTACTGCCATCTGAAAATGTTAGCCCCAAAGGAGATACAAAAAGAGCGGCATCTGCCTTACCGGTGAGAGAAGCTGCAGAGGGTTTGGAGATACAAATGCAGGCTGACCTCGTTTGTTCTTGATGGGTTGCTGCGGCGTCTTGTTCTTGTTTGCCTGTGATTTAAACATAGCCGGGAGGGTCTGTCTGGATTTCACCGTCGCTGGGGCCAGTGTGTCTACAGGAGTCTGTCGGCTGCCCCCCGCATCCTCACAAGTTCCCGCTCCCGATACCTGCACTGCTGGGGACTGTTCCGCCACACTGGCTGATTTCGAAGAGCCAGCCCCCCGGGCTGCCGAGGTACGTCCTGCGGTGACGGAGCCTGAGTTCTTCCCCTGAGCTTTAGGCGGCATAATTGAGCGTGAAGAACGAAACAGCTGAGACGCAGAGCCGCAGCCAGAACAGCAGGCGGAGGAGCATGTCCGAGGAGAGAGATTCCAGCTGGTTAGTCGGTTCCTGTACACCAGGGACCACCACAGCATAGCGTTTTTTCCCCCTTTATATTATGAAAGTAAAGTTGCTGGAGATTGTAGAGTCAGATTACTGAAGTCCTGTCTAATTTCAGTCTTCAGGAGCCATAGCACAGCGTAGATCGGCAGTTGACCGGGAGAGAGCGTTTCAACCAGCTCACTCGGTCGAATGACCGGCCGCCATCTTGCCCAAAAGGAAGCTGTCCAAGTACAACACTCAATATCTCAAATGGATTTTTCTGCCAAAATATAGCGCCTGTAAGCCAGTATTTAACAGCATTCTCAGTGCTAGGGTCACAGAGGCAATTTCGTCGACTCTCCCAAGGGTATAAGATCAGCCCGGGGTTTTTTTTGGCCAGAGTAACAGAGTTACTAAAAAAAATTGGATGAAGAGGCATTGTCCTATGTGGATGATATTTATCTAATGGACGATGACTTAGAGCAGAGTTCTTAAAACTGTGGGGCGCCATCCCAGGGGGGGGCGCGCACTCCACCGTAAAAGCTTACCTTTGTTGTTTTCTTTTCCCTCTGTCCTACGTCCAAATTATCACCCATTTCCAATGGGGATTTTTGATTGGATAAAGCCGGAGCAGCAGCCAATCAGCTCGTAGGAACGCCACCATTGACGTTCCACTACCCAGATGGGCAGCAGCCGATATTGCAGGAAGTGCCGCGAAATTTGCGGGCATAAAGCTCCTGCATTATATTTTGGCTGCCTTTTCTTCATGTGAATGTGTTCCTACCTTGTACTGTCGCCTAGCTGTGAAGGACTGCTTCTGAAATCTAAGCAGGTAAGAGGGCTTTTTCAAGGACTGAGGGTGGGGGGAGAGGGTGTTGTAGATGTTGGGCTGATGGTCGTCTGTGCCCCCATAACGGAGGATTGGAGGGAGGGGAAATTGACGTGCCCATGCTTCTGGAATTTCACACGGTTAATTCCTACAGCTGAAATGCTCCAGCTGCACTGGGAGGCACGGAGTCTCCTCTGCTAAAACCGAATCGTTTGCTTTTGGTTTTAGCAGAGGAGACTCCGTGCCTCCCAGTGCAGCTGGAGCATTTCAGCTGCAGGAATTAACCACCTCTGGATGTGGTCCACTCTGTCCCCTTCCACCTTCTCTCTCGGGCGTTTGGCTGTAGCTGTCTGTATGCTTTGTACACCTGCACTGTGGCTGCATGGAGTTCATTTGTGTTTGGGTGTCTTTACACTTTGTGTTTGCTGATGCCTGTTGGGTGTGCTTGATCCCTCGAGTGTGTCTCTTACTGTTCTACAGCCCCGTTTTTTTGCTGTTTAGTGTGTGTGTGTGTGTTTTTGCTGTTTAGTGTGTGTGTGTTTTTGCTGTTTAGTGTGTGTGTGTGTCTTGGTGTGTGTGTGTCTTGCACGTCTGCAGCCGTGGCTGTTGTGGGAGAGACTTGTCCTGCTGCATCATCCTGGGATGTTTCTGGCACTTAAACCTTTCAGTATACAAAACAGTTGCTTTTGCCAGTGCTTGTCTTTCTATTACTGCCACATGATGGCATAGTTCCGTGAAGCTTGTTTACCTGTGGCCATGTCCCTTGAGAAGGGACAGGCTGAAACACATGTCTGCCCGTCGCCCCTCCCCACCCTTTCATCCATGGGGGGCGGCCTGATCGAAACTGCTTTCCCCAGTCGAGCAGGGACTTGTTGCAGACATGAACTCACAACCTGCAGCCCTTACAAGGCCTGGTACGGGGGAGCCTCCGGGCAGGGAGGGCTTGGAAGCAACTTGGGAAGCTGGCTCCCAGGGAGGGCAGGAACCAGGCACATGGATGGATGAGTGAAAGGGAAACAGGCTCCTAGGGAGCGCTGGAACCAGGCGCACTGATGGGTGGATGAGTGAGTGAGTGGGAAAACGGTTCCTAGGGAGCGGAAGAACCAGGCACACTGGTGGATGAGTGAATGAACTAAAAACCTGCAGCCCTTCCAAGCCCTGGTGCTGGGGAACCTCCGGGCAGGGAGGGCTTGGAAGCAACTGTGGGAAGCTGGCTACCAGGGAGCACAGGAACCAGGCACAAGGATGGATGAGTGAATGGGAAACAGACTCCTAGGGAGTGCAGGAACCAGGCGCACTGGTGGATGAGTGAATGAACTCACAACCTGCATCCCTTCCAAGCCTTGGTGCGGTGGATCCTCTGGGCAACGAGGGCTTGGAACCAGCTGTGGGAATCTGGCTTGTAGGGAGCACAGGAATCCGGCGCATGGATGGATGAGTGAGTGAATGAGAAATAGGCTCCTAGGGAGCGTAGGAACCGGGCACATGGATGGATTGATGGATGGATGAGTGAGTGAATGGGAAAGGCTCCTAGGCAGCGCAGGAACTAGGCACACTGGTGGATGAGTGAATGAACTCCCAACCTGCAGCCCTTCCAAATCCTTGTTCGGTAGAGCCTCTAAGCAGGGAGGGCTTTGAAGCAGCTGTCCTGGGAGGATGCAACTTTCAGTTATCCTCCAGTGAAAGTGCTTGGCTAGGTATGTTTGGGCATTAACCCACTTCTTGCCCTCTGTTTACCTATTAATAAATGTGTCATATGGTTCTTCATTTTCTCCGGTTTACAGGCGGTTCATTAAAACACTGCTGGATTATTATTTGCAAATGTGGTTCATGGCTGGTCTTTAAAATGCTGCAGGACTCTTTTTAGTAGAATAGTCACAAAGCACAGACAGGGTTTATTGTTTTTTCACGTACATTACTACAATGTTTTGTGCCTATATAGACAATGTAGGCTAGGCAATTTAAATATTGGTATGTAGATGCGCTTCTGCTCCTACAGCAGAAACATTATGTGCTGAATTGAGACAATATGAGGCTGTTTAGAAGCAGTGCTTCCTCTCAGCTCTTCAGTTGTTTGGTTTGGTTACTGAGATTGCAGGAAGTGCCATGAAATTTTCCGACATAAAGCTCCTGCATTACACTTTTGCTGCCTTTTCTTCCTGGTTTTCCGTGATGGCAAGAGGGCTTTTTCAAGGTCCGTGGGGGTAAGGAGGGCATGTTGGGCAGAGACTAAGTACCGTTCTAGACTGGAAGTGGAGCACAACCTGAGGATGGCAGTAGCAAAAATCCATCCACAGATTGACCGTCTCTGTGGTGAAAAACAGGCTCACCCGTCACATTAATGTTGGTGTTATCAATCTGTCATGTGTAAAAGCATCCTAGTAAAAACAATTTGCACACATTTTATCTTGGAAAATTGTGTTTTGAGCTGTGTAATAAGTTTCTGTCATTTAACCACACCCACTCACAAACCTACAGTTTACTAAACTCTTATTGTGTTGAACATTATTTGCGGGATATGGCCCGGGATATGCAGGTGGAGGTAGATTATGTAGTGTACCAGATTCCAGAAATTCTGTCAGATGGAGGGGGGCCCGACATTTAAAAAAATTCAGCTGGGGGGGCTCAACTTACAAAAGTTTGAAAAACTCTGACTTAGAGGAACACTTAAACAGAGTGAATACCATAATTTTGGGATTTGCATCTGAGGGCTTCAAATTCAACTTTAAAAAATCAAAAACTGCCCACCTCAGTGTCCTGTTTTTAGGATATGAGCTTTTAAGTAAAAGGAAAATCCCGGAAGCCAATTTTTTTGAAAAATGCCCGCTGCTCCAACCTCCAAAATCATTTAAAAAAATTCAATCAATACTGGGATTCCTAAATTTTGGTAGAACATTCTTTTTAGATTAAGCAGAAAGGGTATAACCTTTCTACGATTTGATAAAACCTGATTTTTCAGTAAGACATTGGACACAGGAACACGCGGATATACTTCATTCCTTGCAAGCTTACATGATAGCTTCTAAACACTACGGACCTGTAAATATACAAATCCTAGTGATCCGTATAGTTGCGGGTCAATCTGGGTACACCTATCTGAACACAAATGCTGAGATGCGCTTTGCATTCACAGAAAAGATTCTAACAGCGGTACATACAGCTGTAGTGAGAGAAAGAGCACTGGCTCTGGGGAAATGAATAATAATAGTGATTCCAGTCCCAGCCTTCGAGGCTGCGACAAAGGCAAGTGTCCCTATCGCTAAAATCTTACATCTGAGATGGATACAATGGGCTAATTCTCTCACTGCAACAGATGTAGAATACAGGTGCAACCCAAATTTAAAGACACATGCATTCCTGTAATACGAACAAGAATATCCTCTACCAAATTAAATAATGCCTCTAGATCAGAACGGATATATTATTTACATTGACGGATCTGTTCAACCGGCCATAGTAAATAAGCAACAATATAGCGCAGCATGTGCAATCGTTAAAGGTTGCATGCAGGATGGCAAGTTCCATCCAAGTTGAACTAAAACGCAATCTCTAGGAGACTACACGGCACAGTTGGAAGAATTAAAAGCCTTGATACTGGCACTAGAAAATACGGATCAAGAATTCCCCACACTAATTCTGTGCGATTCCTTGTACTATATACAATCATATAATGAATACTTACAATGCTTAGTTCAAAACGTTTTCAAAGACTCAAAAGGTGGCACAATTTAGCATAAAATGCGATCGGAACAGGTAGTGGAATTGAAATTCAAACTACCAAGGACTAGCGTGATACACACGTTGAAGGAAATTAATTGGCTGATGAAGCCGCAAAGGGGGCTGTACGCACGGCTTCCGTAGCTGCAATCACTTGTTCTAGATCGAGAATAGATGGTGCGATTATGGCAGCTGTCATTGCTTCACGCAAAAACCGCAAACCATTACCAAATAAGTTTCCACTCAAGTACTCATACAAGTTAGGTGCCATTAACATTTTATTTACTCAGATTCCTGGAGTGGGGGATAGAGTAATTCTAAATATGAACCGTAGGTTAGGTTTAATTCTGGCAGCACACAAAGGGATAGGTTCTGCACATGCAGGAGTTACGGCAACCGTTTCTTTATTTAAACAACGCCATTGGTGGCCTGGATTGACAAAGCAGACTAAGGACTATGTCTTGAAATGTAAGATCTGCCACCAGATGAAAGGATCCTCTGTAACATGTCCTGTACAGACAAAATGTAATAGCTGACAAACTACTAGCGTGTGTCTACTTAGACCACTGCGGCGCCTTATAAAGAGATGGGACTAAAAAGTATATCATGGTAGCAGTGTATTCCTGCTCGAGATTCCTATGGGTGTGGCCCCAGCGCTCGGCTGACGCTCGAACTGACATCAAAGATTTGCGAGTCTTTATAGGGACATACGCAATTGGCACATTAGATTCTGACCAGGGACCCCCGTTTAGCTCTAGGGCTTACAAACCATGGGAAGTTTGGGGGTAGCATTGCGGTACTCATCTCCGTACCATCCCGAGGGAAATTCAGTTGCGGAGAGAAGAAACCAAGACTTAAAGCAATCTTTGACAGCTAGAGTATTAGGCACGGGTGAAAGCTTGGTAAAACATCTGGATGGAGTCCAGAGGGCCCTTAACAACATGCCAAGAAGTTCTCTAGGGAGGGTCACTCCTTACGAGGTCCTATTTGGGACAAGAATTTGGGTACCTGATCTTGATTGTTAAGGCGCAGTGGTGGATGAAAAGCCTTTTGACATCCATGATTGTTTGGATGTTTTACAGGATCTAAACGAATCCAGGACACAACAAAGTAATGTCCCTCTGAAGCAGACCACCACTGGGGAAGTCAAATCAGTCACGGCAAGACTGGTCTGGATCCCAAAAGTCTGGGATCAGGTCAGAGAGAAGATAGCGGACAAGAAAGAATTTGGGCCATCTTACAGAAAACCTGTACAAGTCTTAGCAGTAAAAGGAACAAGAACTGTACTTCTACCACCTCTTGCTGGAAAAAAGCAGAAAATAATTTGTCTCAATTGACCTAATCATACCACACTAAGTGGCTGATACTAAGTAGCTGGCCAAGTGGACTCCAAAGTAGCAAAGGCCCTCCTCTTGCTACAATTCAAGAAGTTCAAACGGAAAGACTCATCATGTTCAAAGAGCCTCCAGTACAGAACGATGGACTATGCAGCAATGCTATGGAACTTGTTCCCCTTGAACCTGAAGTTTAACTTCAAAATAAAATTCAACAAAATAACACACAATTTGCAATTTGACCATATACAGATGTCTACATCAACATCCCTCGACAAGAACAAGCACCGATTTCTACAAATCCTGAGTCAATACCGACAATTGATCGAACTGCTTCTGGCAACTTCATAAACTTTGATACGTTTTCTTTGGATCCAAGTGAACCAGAAACGACGCCGGCCCAAAAATCATGCAAGCAGCAAGTTAAAGACTTTATGAACTTTCTTAAAAAGACTTACCTGGTATCACCGTGGGTAGAACTATGGATTATTACCGAGGTGCTTTTCTTTATTTTCTGACTAGGCTTAGTAATAGTTTTTAACATGCTTATTAATGGACAATATATTAGGCAAAGCTCTACAGCCCAAAATGTGAATTTACTTTTGAAACCACATCTATCTTCTCATGGAGAACAAAGAGACTTGTCTTCAGTAAACATTACAGCAGTTCCTGTACCGGATGGTATAGTTTGGGACAAGGTTGATGTCGATATATTTGGCCCGACAGATATGAAAAAAATTCCACTCTTATTTAAAATATCATTGAGTGATATAATTACCTCAAGTACATTTTCCGATATTTGGGACTTTGAAACCGTAAATAACGTTGTCTGATTTAGAAAAGTCTGGTGCATTTTCTAATAGTGAAACATTCGAGAGCTCATCAGATTTCGAATCTAATGTATTGTTATCAGCATTATGGTCCTCACTTTTTTCATAAATCTGCTAATGCTAGAAATATCTTCACATACCACCAGTGGGAACATTGTCCAACACCGCCAAAGGGCAATTCAAAAACCTTTGCACAAAAGTTTCCATATTTTTCAAGGTGTAATATATCTGACCCGGCCTCATTTTATTATAAGGTTGCACTAACATCAGCACAGAAAAATATGTTGACAAACATCAAACAAATTTACTCTGCATCCTTTATTGCCCAGTTGTCTGAACAAGGTTTTATCTTATGGAAAGACATTATAGACTTGAAATCAGTCTGGGGTACTAGAGAATGGCAAGTGCAGGGGATAGAAGCTTTATTTAGAGCATGCCTCTTTTAACCAGACAGTGTAACAGACTTCTTGCCTTGGACTAGCTAAGAATAAAGACTTTAACACACCTCAGCTGTCAACACCATCACACACCGAGGGTAACTGAACATCAGAGGAAGGGATTACATTAGATGACCTCATACAATATAGCAGATCAGACCCCGACTGGAAGAAATGGTTGATTTGGCCCACAGACACCAATGGTTGTCAGAAAAGATTCATGGGTAAAACCAAAGGTTTCACAATCCATAGGCCAGATCTGCGGTATGTACAGAGACGATATCCAGGGGTAGCGACATCCTACAGTATTGGGAAGTTGTGCCTTGATTGGCCAAAAACCTCAACACTCACAGAGGTGAAACAACACTTATCCTTCCTCCCACAAGATAGGGATTTGTTATCAGGTTGAAGGAAACCATGTCAGAAACGTCTAATATATGCTGGCATTTATGCTGCCTATAATGAAATATGGAAAATATCCCACCAAGAGGCCGCGGAGAGACTACGGGAAATAGACCGTATAAATCTAGAAAAATCTCTAGCAGTGGTAGACAATGGGTTAAAAACATTGACCTCCAGGATATATATTCCTTAGGCAACATCGTATCTTCTGCAATAGATATACTAGAACAAGATGGTACCATATTACAACACGGGCAATCGCAGTTACGTTCTATCACGTTGTTAAGCTGGATGCTGCAATCTTTGCGTGCAGGCTACGTGCCATGGCGTTTTATCAACAGTACGTCTCTGTTTTCTGAATACAATCTAACAGATAAAAAGATAGAAATGGCACAAAGGGGAGCAAAATATATAATGCTGCATATCGAAAAACTGGATAGATTACCATTTACAATGGCAGAATCACCGTCCACAGAATGGCTAATCCATGGCCACGTAACTCTACCGGTCACTACTTTTCAGTTTCAGTATTGCCTAGAACAAAAGCAGACAGGCAGATATGAAAAAATGGGTAAGGACTACATTAAGGAATCATGGGAATTACCATACAGATTTCGATGCCAAAGTGAGGATCGAGAAGTGTTTCTAATTGATACAAACTGCAAGAACGCTTTAAGTGGTTCACTCATATATCAGGATATAATGCTGCACGGGGCTTGTAATGGTTCTGTATCAAACTTGTCCTGTCATCTGAGAGGTTCTCCAGCTGCAGTGATTACTCCAGCATTTGGGTTACTTTTGAATGGGAGTTACTTGAGGCTGAATGATCAAGGCTACTGCGAAATGCTTCCAGGCATCGCATATCGTAACCGTGAGCTCCAGGGTTACTTGTTGTGTGCAAGTATTGTTTCCACCGACACACACAATCAGGGAGACGCCATTATGGCCTTCACTGAATGTTTATTTAATACAGTTTGATAATCTAAGCAGAATGAAAGCCATGCTTTTACAGAAGTCTGTGCCCCTATCCTCCGCTCGAGAGACTTTTGATCTCCAAATCGCAAGGTCTTCAGCGGAGATACAGGCGCTTATTCATACAAACTGCCCTTTTCATTTTGTAGAAGTGGTAAATCGTATCATTAACATGTCTAATATGACTGGCATTGTCCACCTATTTAAGACCATAGGTACTGGACTTCTAGGCACCTTTCAGATGGTACTTGGAGTTATACCAAACTTCATACACTCCGTATTCGGAAGCATCTTTGGAGAACTTCGGCTAATCCTGTTTCTAATAGCAGGTATCCTGATTGTCTTCTATTTGCTACGCAATGGACATCCCAGTCACCAAGGAGATGGAAAAAGCACTCCTGGAGCGTAAATACCGTGACCGCATGGTACAACATCTAGGCACACCTCGCCTAAGAGAACTCCGTGCATCTTGGTTCTTGTCATTTCGACCTGTCTGGATGAACTGCATCTTACCTGTCCTCTGATGCCTGTTTTGCGGAGAAGAATGTGTGTTAGACCTCTGTTTGACACTCCCATCATTTTCGCAGCCAGACGTGAATGCTCTACTGGACCCAATAACGGCCCATGTTCTGCAATGTCCTCAGCGTATTCCTATGTTGATTGCGGCATCCCTTGAGCCACCGCATGTAGTAACTGCACCTGTTGGTATGGACATCGACTCCTCCACTGACACCTAGGCTTAGGACGGTGTACAGGCCCCAGCACCGGCTGCGGACAGCATGGAACATTATCTATGCTCTATTGACGTGCTTTGTGAGGTGCTACATGGGCTGTCTACTTTGGAAGCAAGCAACAAAAATGTTGTGTCTACCAGCCAGGACACATAAACAATTGACTCATTTTTGGCTTGTCGTGTGCTGGGAGAAATCCGCCCTTTTTAATAACAAGCTCAATTTGGAGCTCAGATACAAAATTGACATCCTGTTTCATTTATTTGGAAATGAATGACTTTCTAATGCTTATAGTAGTTCGAAATATAACAACAGACACTCTTTAGAGCTAGGACCTGCAATTTTTTTGTTTTCTTTTTACATCTTTAAGGCTTTTAGAAATTTTTAGACGTTTTTAAACATTTTAGCAAAAGAAATGTTTTTAACACTTTGTGCGTACACTGTCTAGTTAGAATGGTAGTACACTTGTATGTTACATATGTCGTCCAGTCAGAAGAGGCGAGAGTGTTATATTCCATATAGTTACCTTACATAGGAGCAGGTAACATCACAACCTTTCACCTATATTCTTCCCTACATTACATGCATATTGGTTCCTAGGCACTGACCTTTAACCTAGATACGACACTGGATTAAAAACGCAGGTTTTTCCCTAGTTTTGAATCGCATACATTATGCATAAGGCTTCTTCGAGGCACAGCAAAACTAACAGCAGGACTGACATCTGTTTAATATCTCTGTATAAAGTTCAGGGCTGACATCATCCTTTAGGCCGACATAGTAACACATCAAGGTAGGACTCCTGGGAGGCATATGGGTATATATACATCATGTCTTGATTAGAGAGATAGAGGAGACGGTGACTTCCCGGCTAACACACTGACCAGAGATGCTGAGGTTCCTGCATGCAGCCACTCCAGCTAGCAGTAGTCTAACATCCCTCGCGGGGTGTCCTACTCGAGACCAGGATGGGGTCCCACATTCCCTAATTCTCAGGTATTGGGGTTGACTAGATCCTTGAGGGATTCTTGGCATAACACCTACACCAATGCTAGGTACATTTAGGTACATCTAGTTAGGGAGGCATTGTAGGAGTACGCACTTTTATGATGTGTTTTATATACTTGTATGTATTCATGATTATTGCAAGATGGTAGAACTGTACAATCTCTTTACTTTTGTAGTATTGCTAATCATATATCTCTGCTACTGTCGAATGGTTGTTGCAGCTCATCTATTTTACACTAGAATAACTACTGTTCAATAAATCCTTTTTGACACGCCCAGACTGTTTATTCTGTGTATCTGTGAGACAACCTAAGTGAGCAAGAGTGACTGAGCGAAAGGTAGTATATTGTTTCCAAAATTCTGAGGGAGCAGGGTTGTCATGTTCTGAGGTTGCCAGAAACTATTTTCACCCCGATAAGTGGAGATTCTAGTGGCACTGTGAGCTAGCTAATTCAAACAGACTAACATATCCGGTGGGGCTGCTCGGAATCAGTCTGCCACCAATCCCACAGTTTAGGTTATCCAAACGTGCAGATCTTGTATAGGTAATATAGGAACTACACGCCAGTAGAAAGTAGCGTATTGCACCAAAAGAAACCCACAACCAGTACCTGTTGTTAGTCCAGTCAGAAGACCGGTACAATCTTGACTTTCAATGCTTTTTTTCCATAGCCTCCAGATGTACAAAAAAACCCAGAGAGACTGTGGACACAATATACTGTCTAACGTAGCTCCACAGGATCCAAATTATTGCGCTAAAGTCCCTTATTCCTAAGTTACAACAAAATAGAAAAAAAAACTTCCTTCTGTTCCCCTGATGTGTTGGACAGAAGATTACAGCATACTCCATGTTTTCAAATGCAAAAACAACAGTTGATGGACAGAATGCTGAACAATGTCATACATTTACCCCGGTACAGAGATCTGGGCCTAAATCCATTGTTTTTTTGCTTACTATGCCATTCCAGTTTGAAAACAGCCATATGTAAATCATTCTTGACCCTGTGTCCCATGGAAACAGTCCAGCCCGAACTGCCAAGCCAGGTCCTTCCTGGACTGGAAACAAGCCTCCTAGGACCGGTTTTGGGCTTTCAGCCCTCATCAGCCAGGATAGCTTGATTCCAGTGGCATGGAGAGCACGGGACTCACGTCTGAGTATACCCATCCCACTCGGGGTGACAAATGCAAAAACAACAGTTGATGGACAGCATTCTGTCCATCAATTGTGTGTCTTTTGCTGTCTGAAAGAGACACGTTAGTACTAGATTCCTTACCTTAGAATATCCCCAGGCGTCAGACTGGATCCGGAAATTTTTGCGTAGCAGTACCCTTGCGCGTCGGTAGGCGTCGTCTGCGGCTCCGCGTCTGTCGTCGGTGTTGTGGGCGCCGTGATGACGTCGTCGGAGTACTTAGACGCCGCCTCCGCGTGCTGACGTCAGTTCTTCTTTTTTCCGCACCAGCAAGCGCAGATCTGGAAAAAGCAGTAACCCTAGTCAATTTTTGACTAACTTTTTGGATCTTTTTGATCATTTTTCGAAGTCTTCTCGACTCCGATTGGTGCCGTAGGGATGCCTGGCTTTAAACACTGCGAGGATTGCGACCGCACGATGTCGGTCACGGACCCTCACCACCTGTGTCTAACGTGTCTAGGCGTCGACCACGACGACAAGGCCTGCTCCGACTGCCGGGCCCTCTCTTCGAAAGCCAGGCGGGAGCGGTCCCGCAGGCGACTCGAACTCCGGCAGTCGGTCCCGCGCCGCGAGAGGTCCCGTTCCCATGGGAGGTCGAGGGACAGGTCGCGGGCTCGGAGCCACCACAGTTCCGGGAGTAGGCCGCACTCCTCCGGGTCGAAGTCGTCGTCAGGTAAGAAGCACAAGAAGTCCAAGCGGCATCATCGCTCTTCGGACTCCCCCGCGTGATGCGGCCGGGGGTTCGGGTGACACCACCCACGCGGCTCCGTCGGAGTCGCGGGCGCCGCGTCCAGCCCCATACCCTACGGTCCCTGGGCTTAACGCGACGCCGGAGGAAATCCAGCGATTCCTCATGGCCAGGAGGAACCTCTCTCCTCCGACGGGCTCCCCGGCGCCTTTGGGCCCAGCAGACCCGTCTGGGGCCTCTAGCGGGTCGGGGGCTTTGGCCCCGACGCCGTCGGGTGCTTCGGCCCCGACGCCACCGACGCCTTCGGGCCCGGCGCCGCTAGGCCCCACTCTCCCGACGCCGCCGGCGCCTTCGGGCCCGGCGCCGCGGGACGCCGCTGGACCTCCTTCGGGATCTGGTTCGTCGCCGGTGGACCTTACGACCTCCCCGGCGTCGGACCCTCAGGTGTCACCTCCGGCGCCGTCCTCGGGCGGTGCCGTCCCCGGTTCCACCTTCGTTCCTGTTCAGCCGTCGGGACGGCCCCGATGGGCGCCGCTCCAGACGTCGTTTGGAGAGTTTCACTTCTACGAACAGGCCCCATTAGCTGAGAACCCTGGATTTCAGGAGATGGGTGATGAAGAGGACTGGGGGGGGGTCTGAGGACCCTCTGACCAGAGAGTGTCAGTCTCATGAGGACTGGACAGGAGACCTTGGGGATGCCAGTGGTCTGGACACCTCTCCATACACTGGTTTTGTTTCCCCTCCTACCGTGGCTTCGGAGGAGGGGGCAACATATAGTGTGGTGCTGATGAGGGCTGCCAAGGCCTTGGGCCTTGAGCTCCCCGTCGCGGCCGTGAGGACTAACCTCCTCACTGAGGTCCTTAAACCGCAGTCAAGCTCGGCCTAGCCTCTGCTGCCCTTTAATGAGGCCTTGACCAACGTTCTTCTGGGCACTTGGTCCAAGCCCGCTACGGGTTCGCCCGTAGATAGGAACGTGGCCAGACACCACCGCCCAGCCCGGGCGACCCATGTTTCCTGTCCACCCACCCCACCCCGAGAGCCTGGTCATCCAGGCCTCCAATTCCCAGGCCGCGTTCCCGTCGGCTCCTCCGGACAGGGAATCCAAGAGGTATGAGCAGTATGGAAAAAAGATCTTCTCATCCCTTAGTCTGGGCCTGCGGTCTTCTAACACCGCGTGCCTCTTGGGCCGTTACACCCACTCTCTGTGGGATACGGTCGCGGAAGTGCTGCCAGAGTGTCCGTTGGAGGTACGGGCCAAACTCGGCCAAGCACTTGTGGAGGGCCGGGATGCAGCCAAGTATTCCATCCGGTGTGGGCTGGATACCACCGACTCGCTAGGTAGAGCGATGGCAACGACGGTGGCGGTCAGACGCCACGCCTGGCTGAGGTCCGCCAATTTTTCGGCAGATGTCCAAAACACACTCATGGACATGCCGTTTGATGGCCGTCGCCTCTTTGGCGACAAAGCAGACCATGCGCTCGAGCGCTTTAAGGACTCCAGGGCTACGGCCAAGTCCTTGGGCCTCTCGGCCCCGCGCCAGCAATCGGCTGCTTTTCACTCCTTTCGTGGCCACGGAAGGGTTGCACCCACACGTGCCGCTAGCCACGCTCCGCAGGGCAATACCCAACGCGGTGGCGCCCGGGCGGTAGGGGTCAATGGCGAGGTCAGTCCACACCTTCCCCCGCAGCATCCGCCTCAAAACCCTCCTAGTCCGTGCTTTCAGGCCCATGTGACGGCAGTAGGGGGCAGGGTTCGCCATCACCACCTCCACTGGCGCACTGTCACTTCGGACGGGTGGGTGCTGCAGATAGTCCAAAGGGGCCACTCCCTCCCCTTCGAGGCGACTCCTCCAGCCATGCCACCGCAGAACCACCGTGTATCGGGGGATCACTTGCGACTTCTGCAGGTGGAAGTTACGGCCCTCTTGGCCAAGGGGGCCATCGAGCGCGTTCCTGGGCCAGAAGTAGGGTTTGGTTGCTACTCCCACTACTTTCTGGTACCCAAGAAGGGCAAGGGGGGCCTCCGCCCTATCTTGGATCTACGGAACGGCAACGGCTCCCTCCGAAAGGAGAAGTTCAAGATGCTGAGACTGGCTCAGGTCTTAGCTGCCCTGGACCCAGGAGACTGGATGGTAGCGTTGGACTTGCAGGACGCTTATTTCCACATCCCCGTCCTGCCGGCCCACCGGCGCTACCTGCGGTTCACGGTTGGCCACGAGCACTTTCAGTTTACCGTGCTCCCCTTCGGCCTTACCAGCGCCCCATGGGTGTTCACAAAGGTGATGGCGGTGGTCGCAGCTCATCTGCGCAGGTTAGGGGTTTCAGTCTTCCCCTACCTCGACGACTGGTTGTTGAAGGCGGGCTCGCCCCAGACAGTCGTCAGCCACCTCCAGACTACGGCAGATCTCCTGCACCAGCTGGGGTTCTCCATCAATGTGCCAAAGTCACACCTGTGCCCCTCTCAGAAGCTCCTCTTCATCGGAGCGGTTCTGGACTTGGCGCAGTTTCGGGTTTATCCACCCGAACAGCGGGTCCGGGATATTCAGGCTCTGATTCCCATCTTTCAGCCGTTATCCCGGGTCTCGGTCAGGTTGACGCTGCGGCTTCTGGGGCTTCTGGCCTCCTGCATCCTTCTGGTGCATGACCCCAGGTGGCGGATGCGGGCTCTGCAGTGGGTCCTGAAGTTTCAGTGGGCCCAGCATCAGGGCAACCTGTCTGACCACGTCCTGATCTCGGAGGGCACTGCGAGACAGCTGCAGTGGTGGCTCACGGACCGCAATTGGGTCAGCGGCAGATCCCTCTCCCTTCCCCAACCAGAGCACGTAGTTGTGACGGACACGTCCCTCCAGGGCTGGGGAGGCCACATGGGAGAGGCGGAGATCAGAGGCCTCTGGTCTCCGCCGGAGGCCCGGCTCCACATCGACCTGTTGGAGCTCCGGGCGATTAGTCTGGCACTGAAAGCATTCATCCCCTCTGTCCGGGGGAGTGTAGTGCAGGTGTTCACGGACAACACCACCGCCATGTGGTACTGCAACAAACAAGGCGGGGTGGGGTCGTGGACCCTTTGCCAGGAGGCTCTTCGCCTTTGGCAATGGCTGGAACGCCAGGGCGTGACCCTGGTGGCTCAACACCTGGCAGGTTCTCTGAACGCCAGGGCAGACGAGCTCAGCCGTCGGTGCATGATGGATCACGAATGGTGTCTGAACTCGGACGTGGAGCAAGGCCTCTTTCAGCGATGGGGAGAGCCTTGGTTAGATCTATTCGCCACCGAAGAGAACGCGCAATGTCATCAGTTCTGCACGTTGGAATTTCCAAGGCGGCACTCGCTCGGAGACGCTTTTCGTCGCGAGTGGAGTTGCGGTCTGTTGTACGCCTTTCCGCCTATACCACTTCTGCCCAGAGTGCTGAAGAAGATCAAGCGCGACCGGGCCCAAGTCATCCTTGTGGCTCCGGACTGGGCGAGAAGGTACTGGTATCCAGAGCTACTCAGTCTGTCAGTCGATCCCCCGGTTCGTCTGCCTCTTCAGGAGGACCTTCTGTCGCAGCAGCAGGGGACGGTCCTCCACCCGAACCTGTCCAGTCTCCACCTCCATGCTTGGAGATTGAGCAGCGACAGTTGAGGCCATTTGACTTGCCTCCTGAAGTTTGTAACATCATTCTGGCAGCCAGGGGTCCCTCCACAAAGTCGGTATACGCCTGCAGGTGGAACAGATTTGTGGCATGGTGCACAGCAAAGGCTGTGGATCCTCTCAATGCCCCTCTTTCTGAGGTTCTTCTCTTCCTTCTTTCTCTTGCCCAGCAGGGCTCTGCTCTGGGCACTATCAAGGGCTACCTTTCTGCCCTTTCAGCCTTTCTCAGGCTGCCTGATCAACCTTCTTTATTCAAGTCCCCTATTGTAAATAGGTTTCTTAAGGGCATCACACACACGTTTCCTCCTGTTCCGTTTGTGATGCCTCAGTGGGACTTGGACCTGGTTCTTACGTTTCTGATGTGCGCTCCCTTTGAGCCACTTCACAACTGTCCTCTTCGCCTTCTGACTTTGAAGACAGCTTTCCTGGTTGCCATCACCTCTGCCAGGAGAGTGAGTGAGCTCCAGGCCCTTTCTTGTACTCCACCTTTCCTTTCTGTCCATCCGGACAAAGTGATGCTGCGTACCAAACCTTCTTTCCTGCCCAAGGTTGTCACGGCCTTCCACATCGGGCAGTCTATCACCTTGCCAACCTTCTTCCTGCCACCGCATCCCTCTAAAGAGGAAGATCGGCTCCACCGTCTGGACCCAAAACGTGCGCTCTCGTTTTACTTGGATCGCACACGCCAGTTCCGGGTGGATGACCAACTCTTTGTTGGTTACGTGGGCGCTAAGAAGGGGAAAGCAGTGCACAAGAGGACCATCTCCCGGTGGATCATCTTGTGTATTCAGGCATGCTACTCCTTGGCTAGGAAGGAGCCCCCGGTTGGATTGCGGGCTCATTCTACCCGAGCGACGGCGGCTACCGCTGCCCTGGGCAGGGGTGTGCCCTTACAAGACATCTGTCAGGCAGCTACGTGGGCATCGCTGCACACGTTTGAAAGACACTACTGCCTGGACAGCCAAGTCCGGAGGGATGGCTTCTTTGGCCGTTCCGTCCTCCGGACTTTCTGGTGTGATTATTGGTTCGCACACCCACCACCGGGGTTGGTATTGCTGGGGTATCTATTCTAAGGTAAGGAATCTAATACTAACGTGTCTCTTTCAGATGCACAAGTTACTACTTGTGTAACGATATATCTGTAAGAGACATTAGTTAGTATTAGATTCCTTACCGACCCACCCATCCTCCCCGTTCTACGAACCAATATCTAGGGTTAGGGTTGTCCCCTTTCAGGGCCCTAGTTTCAATGGCACCAGTGTTGGTTTTTAACATGGCTCTGCGTTTCTGGCGCGGAAAAGCTGTGTCTAAGAACTGACGTCAGCACGCGGAGGCGGCGTCTAAGTACTCCGACGACGTCATCACGGCGCCGACGACGGACGCGGAGCCGCAGACGACGCCTGCTGACGCGCAAGGGTACTGCTACGCAAAAATGTCCGGATCCAGTCTGACGCCTGGGGATATTCTAAGGTAAGGAATCTAATACTAACTAATGTCTCTTACAGATATATCGTAACACAAGTAGTAACTTGTGCTTCTCGCCCTAAGTGCGCCAGGTATTCCCAGAGGTGGGTCCTGGGCTCACTGTGCCACTGGAATCAAGCTATCCTGGCTGAAGAGGGGTGAAACCCCAAAACTGGTCCTAGGATGCTTGTTTCCGGTCCAGGGAGGACCTGGCTTGGTTGGACTGTTCCCATAAGGCACAGGGTTAAGACTGATTTGCATATGGCCAGGTCTAAACTGGGGTGGCATGGTGAGCAAAAGAATGATGGATTTAACCCGGGTCTCTTGACTGGAGATGAATGTTTTGATTTGTTCAGCATTCCGTCCATCAATTGTGTGTCTTTAGCTTTCTCGTCCTGAGTGCGCCAGGTATGCCCAGACGTGGGTCCTGGACTCACTGTGCCACTGGAATCAAGCTATCCTGCTGAAGAGGGGTGATACCCGGAAACCGGTCCTAGGATGCTTGTTTCCGGTCCAGGGAGGACCTGGCTTGGCAGTTCGGGATGGACTGTTACCATGAGGCACAGGGTCAAGACTGATTTGCATATGGCCAGGTCTAAACTAGGGTGGCATGGTGAGCAAAAGAATAATGGTTTTAACCCAGATCTCTTGACTGGGGTGAATGTTTTGATTTGTTCAGCATTCCGTCCATCAATTGTGTCTTTTGCTTTCTCGCCCGAAGTGTGCCAGGTATGCCCAAACGTGGGTCCTGGGCTCACTGCGCCACTGGAATCAAGCTATCCTGGCTGAAGAGGGGTGAAGCCCCGAAACCAGTCCTAGGATGCTCGTTTCCGGTTCAGGGAGGACCTGGCTTGGCAGTTTGGTGCTGGACTGTTCCCATGAGGCAGAGGGTCAAGACTGATTTGCATATGGCCAGGTGTAAACTGGGGTGGCATGGTGAGGAAAAGAATGATGGATTTAACCCGGGTGTCTCGACTGGGGATTAATGTTTTGATTTCTTCAGCGTTTCGTCCATCAATTGTGTGTCTTTTGCTTTCTTGCCCTAAGTGCGCCAGGTACGCCCAGGCGTGGGTCCTGGGCTCACTGTGCCACTGGAATCAAGCTATCCTGGCTGAAGAGAGGTGAAACCCCAAAAACGGTCCTAGCATGCTTGTTTTCGGGCCAGGGAGGACCTGGCTTGGCAGTTCGGGCATGATTGTTCCCATGAGGCACAGGCAGTGCTTAATTTGTAAAATATTAAGTGCCAGGGCTCTGACCAAGAGGCCACTGCAGCTTGCACCACCCATCTCCCCTGTCATACCTGCCAAAACAACTACTAAGCATCTATCTTGCATGTAAATGCGACAGTTCAGATTATTCCAGGTCCCCAAAGCTAATGACTGGGGAGGCAGGTATTAGTAATTTTTTTAATGTATATTGTATTCCTAAACAACTGTTATACTGCTTATCTCTAAATTACATGAGCAGCGCCGCCTTGCGGCACACTGCCCTAAATGTGATGTTTACAATTAGGAGCCGGTGCTCAGCACCGGAAACCAATTAAGTGCCGGTGCTCAGCACCGGAATGCTCTGGCTCAATTAAGCACTGATGGTCAAGAGTGATTTCCATATGGCCAGGTCTAAACTGGGGTGGCATGGTTAGCACAAGAATGATGGATTTAACCCAGATCTCTTGACTGGGAGGGAATGTTTTGATTTGTTCAGCATTCCGTCCATAAATTGTGTGTCTTTTACTCAATGTTTTCAGTCACCTGGGACAGAAGGGACAATATCCATGAGTCTCCTTGTGGACACGCTGCCATTTTGCTGCGACAAAACAGAGAGGCAGGGTCCCTAGCTTAAATTTCATATAAAGTGACTTGGCCTGGTGAGGTTCTAGCTCATCCAAAAAACCTTCTATGCTGTATTTGTCTTTGAATTCAAGAAGATAGGCTGATAGGGCACCTTTAAGATTGATTTCGATACCCCAGCAGTTTGCTTGGGGGTGGACTATACATTCCTACACCCAATCTGGAGCAGGCAATACATTACAAACCTAATCCAAGGGATCTTGGCTGCCCAAGCAGCGCCAAAACATCCCCTAGGCCCCGTCGGTAAGGCACGAGTTTGGGAGTCACCCAAAGTCCACAGCAGTAGAAAATGGGTCTCCATCCTGTTTTATCAGCACTAGATCTAAGACCAAGATCAAGCCGTAAAGAGATCAGTGGGGAATTAACAGGGAGATCGACTAGGAATCGCATGAAGACATTTTATATTTTATTCTGAGATTTTACATCAATTTGACCCCCATAGCTCTCATCTATCAAGGGTTGCCCGAGGGCTTTAAGGTTGTACATTGGAAGACCTGGAGATATTTGGCGAATTAAGGAACCTCGTTCCGACCTCACAATTCCCCCGAATATTGTGCTCATTTTAGTCTGCACTACAAAGTATGAGGCATCCATTCCAACTTCTCAGTGAGCGTGACTCCTAGATACTCACTTACATGAACTCTCTCCTACTTAACCTCGCTCAAGCGACTGATTGGATCTAGTCGATGTACAGGAATTAAAGACCATATACTTGGTGTTTCCCATCCTAACCTCTGGGCCCCTCTGTTAACAGAAGAGCCCAAACTGATCCAGAAGCTTCTGTAACCCCATGGGTGATTTCAGCCGCGTAGCTAGGGGGAGGAGGGGGGGGGGGCGGGGGCGGTCCGCCCCAGGCGGCACCATTTATGAGGCGGCCGCAACGGGCCTCCAGTGCCGTGGTGCGCGTGCGCCTATTCGCCGCGGTCTAAGTTACTCGTTTTTATTGCCACTCTAGCAAGGATGCTGAAAGTCAGTCAAGCTGTCCCCTGCCTCCCACAGTTGCATTGCATTATCCCCATGTCAACCTGACATCCAACGGTCGGCAACGGTCCTTAATTTAAGGCTCTCCTCCACCCCCCCTCCCCGTCCCCGCCTCGAACAGTCCAGCCAATGCCAGGGCCGTCAATCAGTTGCAGCGTGCTACAAATGACAGCCCTGCAATGGACATTTGGCCAGCCCTCCCCTCGGGCCTCACATCGCGATAGGTGACGCATTACGCGCTCACCACTACGCTCCCGGCTCTCGTCGTCACTGTCGTGAGGAAAGAGAGTCAATGGCGGGCAGTGCTGAGCGCTTTTAATTATACTTAGTCTTAAATTGAAAGAAGAGGTGAGCGAATTTAATTACCTACTTACATGCTGCATTGTGACGTTAGAGGTCATCTGGAAACCGGAACCCTATTGTAATAATACCACTATTTGAGAGCATCAAGCACCTAATCTAGCTGCCCGAACACCCTAACATGTTCATCTCATACTGCCACACACTGGTTTATAGGTCTACTCTATGACGTGACTATTATTCTGAATGCTTGCTTAGTAAGAGACAACATATCTTCATTAGAAGATTGGGGCTGCAATAACCTGTAATGGAGGTCACAAGAATTGAAATAGGACTCTTTTTGACGTTTATAATTTTAAAATGCACATTTACAATAGAAAGTGGGATAATTTCATGGGAAAGTTGAATACAATTATTCGACAAAAGAATCTTTTATTATTTTGCAAGGAATGAATCCTTTTACTAAGAAGGCGAGCAGGCCTGATTTGACATTAAATCACACAAGTGAGCGCCACTTACTGTGAGGAACTTCTCAACTTTTTAGTGTTTGAGTTCCTTATAATTTAATATAATTTCGTATTTCTTGACTTGAGCAATGTAGTGACCTGACAGATGGGCGACTGGACATGAGGGGACACTAGGACCCTGTGGGTCATGAGGGAGGTGACCAGGTCACCGGACACCACATCCTGTTAGGGAATAGGAAGAGGACGGACACAAAGAGAACTGAGCAAGGGGACAGGACGTGCTGAGGCAGGCTGCTGCAGAATACAATAAAGAAGATTACACATACTCACCGGTGTCCTGTGTGTGGTATATTGGCAGTCCGGCTACAAGGATATGACAACTGGCGACGAAGGGAAACGAGCCGACGCGCAGATAGACGCGTGGATCGACATCTGCATGCTGACTTTGCCATCAGGAGTAACGAGGTGCCCACCCTGAATAAGCTGTTCAAAAAAAGAAGAAAGGAGGAGAGGAGCGATATCGGAGCCCACCCGACCGCCTCTGAAGCAAGTGAAGGAACATCTGCGGTAAGCGCGAAGCTTCGAAATTAGACGCGCGAGCTCTCGCGAGAGGCTGAGAGTCTCGGCGGCCATTTTAGATCCAGGCGGCTGGACCAATAGGAAGCGAGAGTGTGGTGGGCGGCCATTTTAAGGTCAGGCGAGAGCGAGATTTCGAGCGCGAGAAGAGCGGCGGCCATTTTAAAGAGGACATCAGAAGAGAAGGGCATTGGAAACAACAGAGCAGCCATAACAGAGTCAGGCAAAAGAAGAAAAAGAAGGAAAAGACTGAAACAAGAGCAAGAGAAGCGAAAGAAAGGGTCATAGAAAAGCCAAAAAGTGCCGACTTAAGCACCAATGGAGCAAATACAAAAAAACAAGCATTTGCAATGCAATAGGTCTCGCATTTGTGAGAGTTAGAGCTATTGGCGTAGTAAATGACAATGTTTTTTACTTTTGTGTTTTGGTTTGGAGTGGATGTATATGGTGTGGAGTCAAATTATGTGGGTTGCATTGGAATTGTGTGGTGTGGAATTGTGTGATGTGTAGTGTATTTGTATAGTTGATTTATGTGGTGTGGTGGATAGATGGATTGAGAGCTGCATAGAATAGATAAAAGGAAGATAGAGAGGCATAGGAAGTTTGTGCATGAAGTGGTGAATGAGCTTAAAATAGACAGGGGAGCAGAAAGACTGTGAGAAAGAAGTGAAGAGCAGGTCACAGACACATAAAGAAGGAGTGCTAAATAATTTTCACGTAAAAATCAAACCAATATTCTGATTTACCAGCCAAGTGAGATTTTGCAACCCTGCATGCCTTCAGATGTGTTATTTGAGTGTTAATAAAGATTACACTCTCTACAATCCTTGTCAAATTAAAGTTCACAGAAAACAACAGATTCCATATCCTCCAGTAGATTGCGCCCATCCCATACTTTGAACTGAGAACAGAAAACAACAGATTCCATATCCTCCAGTAGATTGCGCCCATCCCATACTTTGAACTGAGAACATAAATGAATTGCCGTTTACATGGTGTGGGACACTGGCTCCCCGATGTTGTTAGCTTTTGACACACACGTTGTTGTTTTCTGCAGGGAGCGCCCTCCACCATCAACAAAGAATAATGAGGTAAAAAAGTGCGGATCCGCCGGCACAGCAGTGCCCTCGCGTTTCATATGAGGGGCCACTGCAGTATGCAATAATCAGCCCCTTACGTGGTCTGTCAGCCTGACACGCACGTCTCACATCTGGCTTCTTAGTACTTGCCTTACAGCTGCTTGCCAACTTCTAAAAAGAAACAAGCAATGGCGTTGTAAATGACATTGTCTTTTTACCCCCTGTTGACCCCCGCATTCAGAAAAACCGCACTACAAATTGGCACACATGCATGCACACGCTGAGAAGCACACGTACCCCGTGCGAGAGACACACTAATACATAGAGGCACACGGGTGCACCGAAGCACGTGATCACACACGCAGGCACACTGAGTCTCAGGCACACTGACTCACAGGCACACTGAAGGTTTGGGTCTGAATGGGCCCGTTCAAACCTGGCTGTAGCCTGGTTCCGCTACAGACATGACAGTCTACTTCTTGAAAAAGCGAGTTATATAAGTATATTCTAAAGTGACCCACGGATTTTGACTGGAGCGCTCTTTTGAGACAGCGTTTTCCTTGCTTGACTTTTCAGGACAGCAAGCTTTGCCACCTTGGCTTTGATGGAATTAACGTGGAATTGATCCTCACCTGGCTTGTATTCACGTTTTGTTTTCTTGATTGTTTCGCTTTACATGTATTGTGCTTTCCCTCAAGGCTGCAATTTCCTAGTAACAGCGTGCTGCTACATTTTTGGCCTCGAGAGATCATCTTCGGTGCTTGGAAATAAAAATGTGCTTTCAGTGGGAGAATCAAAACATTGCTTTTAAAATGCAAACGTATCACCAGAAAAATTGTAAGACGCGTAGTTATAAAATATATCATTTCTCACCAGATTTATTTTGAAATGGTGAGTACCTGCACCTCTCAGCACAATGGCAGTATATTTAATGGGAGACTGCAGGCACTTTCAGCAAATCGGTACTCTAAAAAGGGGGAACATCCTTTACAACGCGGATGTTACCCCGCACTACAGTTACGACGCGTCTTTTACAACGCAAGTTGTAACCACGACTTACGCTGGAGGGCGCTCAAGGACAAGGAATAGTAGATTTACTATTCAAACACCTTCCCTACTGTACGTAGGCTGGTGTTGGAATAGTAAATTTAACTATTCTAAGTCCAGCACCCCTACAGCGCAAGTCGTGGTAACGACTTGCGTTGTAAAAAACGTGTTGTAACGGTACGCGTGTACAGTCATACATCCCTAAAAAGTGAGTACCTGAATATATATAACCTCTGCAGAACACTGAATGCCATACGATGTAACCCATGCTGGGCTATATAAGAGAAGCTGCAGGGAGGCAGAGGCGTGCACGCATGCGTATACAAATGACTAATGTGCAATGATATGGTAGTGACGTTATTTCAAAGAATACTTCTATTGAAGGGTGAGGGAAGACTGAGGTAAGAGGGTGGGGAGGGGTTATCAAGCGTGATCTAGGGGGAAAGGGCAACATTCAGAGTCAGGTGCAAGCGGGGATCGACTATATGGATGTGCATAACAACCAAAGCTGCCAACACTGGAGAGGAGTTGGCCTAACGTCTAGGGCGCTAAACCTCGGATCTGGAGAACTGGGTTTGAATCTCGGTAATGACGCTAAAACATCCTGTGATTCTGGGCAAATCACGTAATCTCCCCATGCCTAACAAAAATGAGTGTGTCCCCTCATGTAACGTAACTGGTGCTATCGCTCTGATACCCGATTCGGATTCGGGTCAAGTTCGCGCTATATAAAACTCTGCAAAAAAAAAAACCTCTGGAACTGGGTATCCTGGTTCGAATCTTGACGCTGGCTCAACATCCTGGGATTCTGGGTAAATCATTTAAAATAATCTCCCCATGAATGAATGTGCCCTTGTGTAATGTAACTGGTGCTCATGTAAAGCCTTTCAATAAGCACTCTTGGGTACTGTTTCCACAGGTACACAGTAACCAAGTTACCCAAGTAATTAGGTAGGTTCTAATCTTGCTGAACTACTTGTGTCATTCACCAGTACACATCCTCGGTTAAAGATTTCACAATGTATTTGAAGTATAAGGCACGACCCAGTCTTCTTATAGTTATGAAGTTGTTAGAATCAAGTAATCTGCAATAAGTGCTAACACCTTCCTTTAAAGGGGCCTTACAGTGAATGACGTCACAGTAGATCTCTAAACCTCAGATGACATCACAAAACAATAGAACATTCCAGAAGCCTATTGTTGCTGTTCTCTTTTTTTAGCTAAACTCGAGGGCCCCCTTAACCAATATTTCACAGATGTATGCAGTGCAGCCGTCTTTGCAAATAAGCATGCTTTCCTTCTTTCCAAACTCATGTTTGCTCTTTTTATCCGCATGAGAAAGATGAAAGGGTGCGTTGACTTTGTTGGGATTCAAAATGGTAACACCACAGATGAGAGTACCGCCCTGGGCGCTTAAATCAACACGGGCTACAGATCAAAGCCGTTCACAGCAGTGAAACACTGCGCACCAAGTTTGAAAAGTACCGGTGTTTAGTTGTAAACTCGGGGAAACGGGTAATCTGATGTCAAGGAGTTGGGCGAAAGACCGACCTTCCCCACTCGCCCCTTAAAAAAACAAGGCGTGATAGCAACAAAGATAGGAAGAAGGCCAACAAAGGAAAAATACTGACAAGAAACAGAAAAAGATCCAAGGAAGAAGCAATAGAACGAGGACACGGAGTCAAGAAATGGATAATGGGGAGAAAACGCAACATAAGGAAAGAGTCCGGCAAACGGAAGAGCACATGCAATAAACAGAACGGGGAATCAGCAAATGCAACAGAAGGTCAAGAGATGGAGCTAAGAAATGGAGAACTGGAAGTAATGACAACAAAGAAGTAAGCAGGCCAATGGGATGAGTACAGGCAAGGAATAGAAAGGGGAATCCAACAAGCTAGCAACAAAGCAAAAAATCCCGCCGCCCCCCGTCCCTCACTTACCTACCTCCGGCCGCTGGAACACGCTGTGACGCACACCAGCAAGTCGGCCTGGAGCGCGCCTCGGCAGAGAAGCGGGAGGACAGGAGCGTGACGCGCGTGAACGTGCACGTTGACGTTCCCGCGCGTTCACGGACCTGAGTCGGCTCGTTCACAGCTCTGTGTCGGGCTGCTACTCCCTTGACAGGGAGGAAGGCGACTATAGAACTCGCTGGCGGGAGCGCTTCGCGCTCCAACGCCAGGCGAGCCCTAAAAAGGGAAGGCGAAACAACAAAGAGTAAAGTCAGAAGAGTGCCAGGAAGAGCACAGGAAGCAACGAAAGAGTGCCAGAAAGAGCACCAGAATAGAAGAGTGCCAGGAAGAGCACGGGAAACAACAAAAGAGTGCCAGGAAGAGCACACAAAAGGGTGCCAGGAAGAGCACAGAAAAGAAGAGATATCGCAGGAAACAAACAAAGAGTGCCAAGAAGAGCACAGAAGACAGAAGAGTGCCAGGAAGAGCACCTCAAACAAAGAGTGCCAAGAAGAGCACAGAAAACAGAAGAGTGCCAGGAAGAGCACCTAGAATAGAAGAGTGCCAGGAAGAGCACATACAATAGAAGAGATGGCAGAAACTAAAACAGAAAGACAAAGTGCACAATACAGAAGACCGCCACCCTTCAAGTTGTCTGAGCCACAAGTAGGAATAAAAGAACCAACGTCACTAGAGAATATCGCGTCGCTAGCAAGAGCGGAGGCAAGAGCGACAGCACACGCTAAGGAAATGGAGCGAGGAAAAGACAAACAAATGGAACAAGATCGCGCGGGCAGCTGGAAAAAAGACAGGAATAAACAGGCCACGAGAAAAGACCATGAAGGAACATGCTACGGAGGTGGATTTGAATTTCCACATCGAGGCCCATGCCTAACATTTGGCCAGACATGCAAGAAATGGAACGGGAGAACTGAATATGCCAGCGCACGCCAAGGAGTGCAGCTCAGGAACGACAGAGGAAGACTATGGCGACTGCAAGTGTCAACAAATAGACATGTTGAAACAGGAACAAGGAACTCATCACCAGAATGGGAAGAAGAAGAAGAAAAGACTGAACGACTCTATCTTATGACGGATGTTACCACAGAATCAACGGATGAAGGTACAAAAGGAAAAAGAGGGTGCCTGGTGGACAAAAAAATGAAAAAGACAGAGCACGTGACTATAGGAGTAGGATCACATAAAACAAAGTTTGTGTGGGACAGCGGTGCAACATGTAACATCAGGTGTATATCGGAATACGAAAAGATGAAGAGAAAGCAGACGTTGAGACTGTCCCGAGTTGAGGTTCTCACTTGGGGGTCACGGAAACAAGTGACAAACATTGGGAAATTAACAGAAGAACCGACACATGAAGACCAAAAGATCAAAGAGGACATTCATGTGCTGAAGGGCTACATCCTGGCGCCATGTTTGCTGAGCATCATCACAGCTCAGACAATGGGTCTCATGGCCATGCCAGAGAAAAGAAGCATCCTAAAAGAATACCCCAAGCAGCGCACTGAACTGACTGTAAATGCCGGCCCAGTGGGACCGGGAGCAATATTGGCACAACACAAAGCAGGAAAAGATTCCCCAAGACACATGGTGGCATATGGGAGCAAAAGTCTATCAAACGTAGAAGAAGGATACTCCCAGCCGAGATACTCCCAGCCGGAAAAAGAGAGCTTGGCGGCAAGATGGGCGTGTGAACGCTACCACATGGTCATCCACAGAAGGCTGTTCACAATCATAACAGATCACCAAGCACTGATGATAACATACGGACACCCAAACGGAGAGAGACTGCCCAGGATAGAGAAGTGGGGGACAAGGCTGATGGATTATAACGTCAAAATGATACACAAGCCGGGGAAGGAACACCACACAGCAGATGATATTTCAAAGCAAACCCTACCACAAGTGTCCCAAGAGGCAAAAATGGCGAAGGAACAGCTAAAGTTTGCACGAAAGAATAACACACCGGCAACGATAACAGTAAAGGAACTACAACAAGAGACAAAACAAGACATCACCATGCAGACAATAATGAAGGTGACCAAACAGCAAAGGTGGAGGCACAACAACAACAACAGCAGCTGGGGGAAAAAAGTATTGAAGGAAGAGCTGTTGGCGTTCAAAAAGATTAGCGAAGAACAATCAGAAGGCGAGAACGGAATAGTGATGAGGCACCAAGATAGTAATACCACGGACGCTGAGAAGAAGGAAAATGGTGCGGGAAAAAGTATGGTTCCCGGGACGTGACAACATGGGAGAAGAAAGTGTGATGTACTGTCACATCTGCCAAATAACGGGGCCCACATCAAAGCAGAAGCCACTGCAAATGTCCGCACTTCCACAAACATCAGCCAATGCAACTTTGCCAGCTTCGAATGACATATTGGCAGCAGGGGTGTCACCGCAGACACAACAAATAGACAATGGACCACCATTCTCAAGTGACGAATGCAAAAGGCTCATGGAGTACCTTGGGATGAACGATCGACGAATAGCGTCTCTGTGGCCGCAAGAAAAGAGAATGGCCGAACGATCTATGGGAACGATCAAAAAGGCAACACAGAGCAACAAGCTAACACAGATCTCAATTGGACAAGGACTATGTCAGGTGCTGAGAGACTGTCGAAACACCGCTCACAGCCCCACAAGAAGATGCCCTGCAGAGCTGGTGTTGGGGCGATCAAGTGGGACGAGGTTGCCTCAAGTGAAAGAAGTGGAAAGGGTGGAACAAAAAGACGTAGCTGAAAGAGACAAAGAAGCGACAACAAGAATGAAGGCGTATGCTGATCGGAAGAGACATGCAACAGATGCGAAAGCGAAAGAAGGAGACACTGCGCTAGTCCGACAAAGACAACAACGGAAGTCAGACAGCACTTTCGCAAAAGACCCACTGACGGTAACGGAAGTGAAAGGGCAAATGATAACGGCGTCAGCAGGACAATACCACATCACCAGGAATGGGTCGTACTCTAGAGAATTGAAGACAAAAGAAGAGGAGCGGCCGAAACGTGGGCTGAAGAAAGACGCCAAAGAGGAAACAGCACAAGAGGATTTAATAGAACAAAGACAAAAGAGAGAAGGCAAGAAGCCCAAGAGACTGATTGAGGAGATGCAAAGCAACGGAGACCGGTGGACACATTTTTCCGTATATCAATGTCTATCTCTCTCTCTCTCTCTCTCTCTCTCTCTCTCTCTCTCTCTCTCTCTCTCTCTCTCTCTCGATACCTCTCCAGTATCATCAGCAAATACTGTCACCATAAAAGAGTTTGACAATGTCTGGTGAAATGTACCAAAGATTTGTTGTATGTACTAAAGATTTGTTTGCGACAAGGGGGGAGGTGTAGTGACCTGACAAATGGGCGACTGGACATGAGGGGACACTAGGACCCTGTGGGTCATGAGGGAGGTGACCAGGTCACCGGACACCACATCCTGTTAGGGAACAGGAAGAGGACGGACACAAAGAGAACTGAGCAAGGGGACAGGACGTGCTGAGGCAGGCTGCTGCAGAATACAATAAAGAAGATTACACATACTCACCGGTGTCCTGTGTGTGGTATATTGGCAGTCCGGCTACAAGGATATGACAAGCAATACCAAACTAACAGAGGATGCAATTACCTCCACCTTTGAGGGTGAATGGAACAAAATACAATGCGTTACGGACGAAGAGGCTCTGCACAAATTGTCGCGGTACCATTGAAGGGATACAAAATAAAATACTGCGCCGAAGACACGATAAACAAACCCCAAAGTAAAGACACATGTAAAAGGGGCAATGGGTGCCGGGTTTGGCAGCGGGAGAGGTTACGTACATTGAGGGTGCATCTGGGTGCTTACTGATCGCACATAACTGCAGCTTTGCCCCCTGGGGTGCTGCACACCAGATTGTCGCAGTTGGGTCGTTTCCTTTGGGCCCCTGTGGGTCGACGCATCTGTGAGTGGCCCCTGACTTTATCCTGCCCTGCACGCTGCACATTGCCGTCAACCTTGCACCACTACCTATCGACCTCGTACTGTTGGTGGGGGCACGCCGGCAGGCATACTATCCCTCTGCTGCCTTCCTTCACTGCCAGCCCGCCTCCCTCACCCGCAGCACCGCCAGGCAGCCCTCGGTGCGAGCAACGGGGGGCCGCAGCCCAGACATGAATACAAGCCCCCCCAACACCTCCTCTCCTCAGTGAATAACAGAAGGCAATAACACGTAGGTTTTGTTTGAAGTTTTATATAGCGCGAACTCGACCCAAATGTATTGGAGCGCTTTATATGAGCAGCAGGACACATTCATTTTCGGTATGCATGGAGAGATTGCATTATTTGCCCCGAATCACCGGAGCCAACAGAGTTTAGAACCCAGCTCTTACATTCAAATGTCAGCAGCTCCGACCGTTAAGATACATCCTCTCCTTGGGTCTACACTATGATAGGATAGGAGCCCATCGCTAAATTATGCAACTGACAGCACTAAAACATTGAAAACCAGGCAAATTAAATACTTAAATACCCTGGGGACAGTTGCCCCCAAAAATATTGAATGGTGGGGTATCACAGCGTAAATGCATGCAGACAGTAGGTTTGTTCTCCATGCCTCGCGCAACAGCGAGACTCCAGGAATTAACTTAGCACTGCAGGCCGCGATTCCAAGGTAGTAGCTCTACTGCGAGGCTGCAGAGGGTAGGAGTGAAGCTTGTCTCGAAACGCAGAGTGCTAAAGCACAATCGAAACAACACTGACAAGGGTTAGCGTGTAAAACGAACTGTAACGAGCACAGTAATGTCAGTGCCCAGAATGGCTATAGGCCGATAAGAGGACAGGTGGGTAGGGTCCCTGTCCAGTTTGAGTAGGGAGATGAGGATATGAGGAGGGACTCCCGGAGGGATGCAGGAAGTTCCCCAGTAGTAAGTGCCTTGGATATGTAAAAAGAACAATTGATGGACAGAATGCAGAACAATGTCATACATTCACCCCCTGGCTTGGCAGTTCGGGCTGGACTGTTCCCATAATGAACAGGCTCAAGATTTGCATATGGCTGGATCCAAACTGGGTTGGTGCGGTGAGCAAAAGAATGATGGATTAAACCCAGATCCTTGTGACTGGGGGGTGAATGTTTGCACTGCTCTAGGGGATTATTTTAAAAGGGAGCCGAGGGCAGTGTTCATTGTAGGTACTTTTTTATTGCACAGTGTGTCTAATGGTTATTTACATCTGGTATGGCTTAATGTTATCCTTAGAAAGGATTTCTGCTGTTATAGCGACATTCAAGTGTTGGCTGTCCAGGGATGCAACTGGTCTCACTTCTGATGGACATTATAAACATTTCTGAATCTGCATCTAGTGCACAGTGGAGAATTTGGATGTATTTATTATATTATTACAAGTCAGACCTAACAATAAAGTCATATTAACCTTAGTGTTGTTTGTGCTGAGGCTGCTCTGAAGGAGAGATGCACTATTACAAGCTGGTTTTGTGTCCCAAGAGCACACGTCTTTTCATTCCCAGGTAGTTGGTTGCTGCTGCTTGGAAGTAATGACAGGGCGCGACCCCTGATTGTTGCCTTTGGGCCATCAGAGTGGGCTGTCACTGTATCCAACCTGTGTTGGCAAGGGAGGAGCTGACTGGCTGACCCCTTTGTGCTGTATTTAGTTCTAAGGGCACACAGTGAGTCATTCCCTGTGAATAATTAATTTGCTGTTTTTGAAAGGTAAAGAATCACAGGCTTCGACACTGTTAAGTTGGTTTTGGGTCCCCAGAGCACATCGTGCGTTTGTGCAGGTCCCCACTGCTTTAATGGGGGGACTATGAAGTATGGTCATTTAATGTCCGCTGTAGATGATGGATCCCTGAACAGTGTCATGTATGTGCATGTTTGCATTGTGCTGAGGGGTAATAGTTCACACAGCTCTCTGATGGATGTCACATGCGGTTTTTCTGAATCTCCAGATAGATCATGCAGTCTGTGTGTTTTCTTTTGTACTGCCAGTCACCGGTGTATTCAACTGTGTAGCCTTTGATCGTGTCATGTATGTGCATGTAAATTGCATGATCGAGGTAACTACTATTAGCAGCAATACTACGTGTCTCTTGGACATCTTCCAAGTGCTCCCCGTCCTTTTTCCCCAGCACCCCTCTCCCCCCCCAAGGGGCGGCAATCTGAGGGCTAGCCCCGGGCGCCACAAGCTCTAGCTACGCCCCTGGGTGATTTTGTTGGAACCTTTCCCTCAGCTACACTCGGGGAATAATTTTCACACTACTCTAGGTATGTCACCAGGTCATTGAATAAAATAAATATGTTTGGAGCTAGACCACACCCTTGCCTCACACCCTGATTGACTGGGACAGGGTCTGTCAGCTCGCCCTTGGGTCCACATCTTACCTGAGTGAAATTATTAGTTGGCACCTGATAACATCCAGAGGTACTTTGGGATCCAAATTTCCACCACAACTTCCACAAACACTCCCTAGATATCCATTATCATTTATCTGTGAAAAGACATTTGTCTTTTATGTATCACTTAGGAAGAGATATTCAGAATGTATGATTTTAAAAACCATACCCATGAAGGAAGACTAGGATTACAATAATAAGATGAGTGTAATACCTGTGTTGCCTTTATACATACCGAATGTGAGGATGTCCATTAAAATGAAGGTTTTTCCGACATTTTCTGATTTTCTTGACACCTCTTATTGCAATGGAAAACAACTGATTAGAGTGTATACCTGATTACAATGTGCTAAAGAAAGTGGGTCATGGATGCATGCTGTGGTGTATTCAGTGTATCTTTAATGAAGCAACTATGCCCTGGCCTATACAATTTGCATTTGTAGATGACATTTCACTTCTCCAACGTCTTTTAATTCTCTTTTCTGCAGTGCAAATGGCCGGAGCGTTGATGACTTAAAGCGAAGAATGTATATGGTAAGGTTCAATCATATGACTTTGAGATGGAGAGTGATAAACTTAACATTGGTGGCTCGACTAGGTGCAGAAAGTGATTTGCTGTGCACCAAACGAAGTCGCAGGAATATTGCCAGCCCAGTGCAATCAGAAAGTGGTCTCACAAAATAGCCTCTATGATTACAAATGGTGTTGCATGGAATGTTTTTGAATGATGTTAGCTGTCAAAAAGTATTATTAAAATACAAATTGATAAATGCCATTAACTCATTGTGCATCTTGAATCTCACAGTCTGTGTTGTGTATTAATACATTCCAAAGTTGTTTTTACACTTGTAATTTAATTTTTTTGTGTAGTTCTGACTGTCTATCTGCAAACACTATACACACTGATGAACTTAGCCACCTACTTGTTCAAACTGTTTGATTTTTTTCTCTATGATTATGATGACAGAGATATATAAACATATAGTACTACCAGACGACCTGAATGCTAAAGTCTCTATTCATGCTTTAAGGTTATTCGCAAATGAATCTGAAAAGGAAGCCTGACAAATCCCCTCAGCTATTTTCCCTTCTAACTGTAGAGCGGATATAAGAGGATTGCTTCAACTAGAAGGTCTAAGGAATATTGAATATAGTAAATGGAAGAAAAGAGATTTATATCCTAGTGAATATTACTAATAAATCTCTCTCGAGTGGCCCCATTATTGATTATGTAATTGTTCCATTTTCCACGTTTAATATGATAACACATATGGAAGTCCTAGATAATCCTTATTGTGACCATATGTTGATCTACTGTGTGATTGACGTAACCTGGATTTTTAAAGATGTATCAGTGGGATTCAATGGACCTACTGGTAGAATTCATTGACACTCCAATACATCTGCAACACTAAAAGAATAATTTACACATTATTAGGAGATTCACATCTTTTTTCCCCCCGACTCACTAATTAAGCACAGAATCTGTCTAAAAACCTTGGTTTCCGCCTGTAAAATAACCACCTTACCCTCCCACCAGAGATTACATCTTAACCCGGTAATGGGTTTTCAACAGGGAGATAAACAGATAGTGAGGATACAATACCAGGCCTTTTCCGTTGTACGAAACAAATTAATTAATTAATTAATTAAGCAAATTAATTAATCTTCTGAAAAGGAGCAGGTATAGGAAAACATTTTCTCTAAAGAAAAGAGAAGAAGGCTACAATTGGGTTCAGTTAAAGGAAGCAGCCTCTTGTTTAGTTGACAAAAGATATTGGGAATTATTTCTAACAGCTGTGGCACCTGAGAAAAGTCCTTCTGTGTTACATTAATGAAAGCAATTTGGAGAACCTACCTCGAAGAACTAATCAGATAACAGTGATTCTGTGTGGGTTCATACTCTCCTTATTGAATTTTCTTCTCCCCCAGTATGCTGGGCTCCATCTACAAATGAGATTGTGGGCATTATTAAGGGAATGAGGTCCTTGGGCAATGGGCCTGGACAAAGTGCTCATTACTGTTACAATCATTGTTGTGGACCTCTTACCTCCCCATTTTGCTCACTGTTATAGTATACTGTTACTTCCCCTTATTGGGTTGGAAGTATTATAATCATGCTACATAAAAGGAGTACACAACCTCTCCCTGGCAACTATTGCCAAGTAGCATTGGTTGATGCAGTAGGGAAAATATTTTCTAGGATTATCTAGAATACCTTACAGAGTGTTGACTCACCAACGGTTCCAGCTTTCTTCGTGGCCGGGCTTTGCTCCGCCGCAGCACCAGCAGCTAAGGGCCGGGCCTTGCTCCGCCTGCTCCCCGGCCTGGCTTGGCTCCGCCGGGTCCCCCCCCCCACCAGTGACGCCGTCCGCAGCGCCAGGAGGCGCATGTGATCGTGGGCTGTCGGCGGACTGGAAAATCAGGCGAGGAGGCCGGATATAGTGGGCAATAGTGTTCTTTTATTGCACACCGAAAAGATCGTAGGACAAGAGAGGGAACAAAGATATGGTTTCTTGAGGGCTGTATCGTCTTCTTCTTCTGTTGCCGCCGGGTGTTGTGGGGACCAGTGGTGTTCCGGGTCTTGGGTGTAGACGTCCGTAGATGACCGGGAAGGCTCCTCGGAGGGCAGTAAGAGAAAAAGAAGGAGCCGTTAGTCCTACTGGGGCTAGAGGCCGGATACCGTTCACCGTTACCAGGGGTGATGAGGTAGAAAGGACCGTGAGGAAGGGGTAGGAAGGACGAAGAAGGAAGAGAATATAGTAATTGGTGATCGAGAGGGTTCGTGTGGGGGCGGTCTCTGTACAGTGCAAAGTGCTGTATGCTATATACAAGGTGTCTTATTACTACAGTGGACGTGTCTATGATAGAGGGAGTAATTACACGGGAGGGGGTCGTACTATGTACACAAAGCACCTAGCGTGCTACAGGAAGGAGACTGGTACTCGCGCGCTCCGCCGTAACTCTCCTCCGAGTTACGGCCGCTCTTCAGCCACCTCCGTGGGACTCCACCAGCCTTCCGACCACTCCTCGATTTCTCCGCTCCCGTCTTCTCCTTCCGTCGTAACGCCAGTCGAAATCTCCTGCCACGATACTCCGACGTCTGCTGTCTCTCGCCCTCCGTCTTTTCTGTGTCCGGCCGTCGGCAGGGAGGTGGGACTTCCGGGGTCAGGGGGAAGTCCTTCCGGTCCGTCGTCTCTTCCGATTGGGTCCTGCAACAGAGTGAGGGGCGGGTGTTCCGTTGTCACGGACGTTGTGGTGGTCGTTTCGGTTTGCGTGTCCTGGAAGGGAGAGCAGAGGAGGGGTGATACTCGTGATGGGGTGTGTAGGGATCTCGCGACCCGCGGGGAAACATCACATTCCCTTCCCCTAGCTGTCCTTCTTGTACGGGTGGGGGACATGGGATAGCGAGAGAGGTAGTCTGCATTGCCCTGGTCCACACCTTTCCGATGTACTGTTGTGAAGTGGTAGGGTTGGAGCGACAGAAACCAACGGAGGACTCGGTCATTGTGTCCTTTATTCCGAGCCATCCACTCCAGGGGAGTGTGATAAGTGTAAATGGTAAAGTCCCGACCCTCCAAGTAGTATCGGAGGCTCTCCACCGCCCACTTGATAGCCAGGGCTTCTTTCTCCACCACGGCATAGTTTTTTTCTTGTGGAAATAGCTTCCTACTAAGGTAGAGGATGGGTTTATCGTTCCCTAGGGGGTCTTTTTGGGATAGTACCGCCCCTAGTCCTTGTTCCGAGGCATCTGTCTGGAGCAGGAAGGGTTGGGAGTAATCAGGACTCACCAACACAGGACTTGATGTCAGGGCGTTTTTCAAGTCGGTAAATGCCTGCCACAACGATGGTGTTGGATTTCGAAGGACTGATTCAGTTTTGGAGGATTTTTTTAACAGGTCCGTGAGCGGCGCTGCTCTTTGCGAAAAGTTAGATACAAACCTTCGATAATAGCCTAAGAGGCCCAGAAATGCATGAAGGTGTCTCCTGGTCTGGGGAAAAGGGAGAGATTGGATAGCCTCGGTCTTGCTTTTCTGGGGACGGATGAGACCCTCACCCAGGAGATATCCCAGATACTTAACTGTCTGGGCTGCTATGGTGGTTTTGGCTGGGTTTATCGTGAACCCATAAGACCCCAGAGAAGTGATGACCTTGTGGAGGTGATCTAGGTGTTGTGCCCAGTCATCACTGTAAATGACGATATCGTCCAGATAAGCGCCCGCATACAGGGTGTGGGGTCTTAGAATGTGGTTCATTGCACGTTGGAATGTAGCAGGTGCGCCATGGAGGCCGAAAGGGAGTACTAGGAACTGGTATAAACCTTCAGGAGTGGAAAACGCCGTCTTTTTCCTGTCCTCCTCTCTGAGGGGGATCTGCCAATACCCCTTACAGAGGTCGAGCGTGGAGATATACCGGGCCTTCCCTATGCGTTCGACCATCTCATCGACGCGAGGCAACGGATATGTATCGAAGGAGGAAATCTTGTTGACTTCTCGGAAGTCAATACAAAACCTGACAGACCCGTCAGGTTTGGGTACAAGGACAATCGGGGAGTTCCATTCGCTCACCGAGGGTTCTACTATGCCCATCTCCAACATCTTTTCTGTTTCTCGTTTTATGACCGCCCTACGGGCTTCGGGGACCCTATATGGCCTTTGCCGGACCACCTTCCCAGGTACCGTTTGTATGGCGTGTTCTGTGATGGTGGTATGTCCGGGTGCGGAGGAAAACACCTGGTGTAAGGGAAACAGAACATCCTTTAGTTCAAGACTCTGTGGTGTGGGTAAGTCAGGATCAATACAGGGGGAAAAGGAGAGGGGAGTACCAGAAAGAGAGCTAGACAGGACGGGACGAGGGCCTTCCCATTTCTTTAGAAGGTTCACGTGATATATTTGTGTAGTACCACGTGTGGGGTCCAGGTCTAACTCGTAGGTGACAGGGGTCACCTGTCAAAGGATGGCATAAGGGCCCTGCCATTGCCCTAGGAGTTTCTGGTCTGAGGACGGCATCATCAAAAGAACCCAATCCCCGACGGAAAAGGTCCGTGGTTTTGTGCCCTTATCATATTGTCCCTTCTGTTTATTTTGTGCGTTCTCTAGGTTTTGGCGGACGATGTCCCTTATCACAGACAGGTGTGTCTTTAGGTTGTCCATGTATTCGGGGAGAGGGCGCGTACGGTCTGGTTCTATTTCCCATGCTTCTTGGGCCATGTCCAATAAGGTTCAAGGGGGTCGACCATATAGTAATTCATAGGGCGAGTAACCGGTGCTGCTCTGTGTAGTACAACGGATAGCGAACAACGCAAGGGGTAGCATATCCTCCCACCTTTTTGCTTGTAACCCCAGCAATTTCTTTAGAGTCTGTTTCAACGTGGCGTTGTACCTCTCCACTAACCCATCGGTTTGCGGATGGTACGCCGAGGTTCTGATCTGTTTAATCCCTAGTTGGGAGCAGACTTGCCTCATCAGAGCCGAGACAAAGGGAGTGCCCTGATCGTTCAGGATTTCCCGGGGAAACCCCACCCTAGAAAACACTGAAATGAGGTCTTTGGCGATGTTCTGGGTGGTGGGTTGGCATAGAGGTAGGGCTTCAGGGAAGCGCGTGGCATAGTCCACGATGACTAGGGCATAGCGGCAGCCGCTTCGAGAGGGTAACAGGGGCCCTATAATGCCCATCCCTACTCTGCTGAATGGGACATCGATAACAGGAAGGGGCCGTAGGGGTACCCCAGGGGGCCGATACCTGCTGTGTTTCTGGCACACGGGGCACTCCCTGCAATACGTCTTGATGTGTTGATATACCCCGGGCCAATAAAACTTGTCTAAGATCATCTGACTGGTTTTTTCGTCGCCAAAGTGACCCCCCAGGAGGTGGCTATGGGCAAGGAACAGGACCTTATCTCGAAAAGGTCCAGGGATCAGAAGATGGGGTTTTTGCTGGGTCCCTCCCTTGCGATACAACAACCCATGTTTCTTGAAGAAGTAGGGACCTACCGTAAGGGGATCCTCGTTGTCTAATGCTTTTCCCCACGCTTCCTGTAGGACAGGATCTTCTCGCTGTGCTGCCCTGAAGTCCCTGTCGGTCTGCCGGGGGTGGTCGTCCGGGATCACGGGGAAGACACCGGTGTACTCTCTCCTTTCCTTCTTCTTTTGTGCTTTGGTTTTCTGGGGTTTGGGTTCCTTCGCAGAGGCGGAGTCACCCTGAGGAAAAGGCGCGTCTTCCCACCATCGGGTCAGGGACTCGGTAGTGTCCTGTAGAAGTCCCGGTAGACCGGAATAGTCGCTCCCCAGTATGGCCTGTTCTGGCAGAGCTGGCACAAGACCTACGCTGAGGGTGGTTCCGGGATCCTTAGGGTGTCGGACATGTACTTGGGTGGTGGGGTATCTTTTCGTATCGCCATGGACACATTGAATGGCGACCATACCAGACGGTGGGCTAACAGGGTGGTTCAAGTCCTGAGGTCTGAGTACGCTCTGTCGACACCCAGTGTCCGCCAGAACCATGAGAGTTTGTCCATCAATGTTCACCGGGCAATGCAACGGGGGTGGTGCAGCACCAGGAACTGAGCATACATAGTTGCGGGCAAGGCCAACCTCCATCGGCTCTTCCTTGTGGGGGCACACTCGAGCGATGTGACCAAAACCCCCACAACTGTAGCATTGAGGACCCAGGTTGGGAGGTCGCGGCAACAAAGGGGCGGGATACAGGGGGGTCGGCTCCGGTCTTCGTGGTGGAGGAGGACGGTGAGGCCTGATGGCCGTGGAAGGATGAACTTTATGTGGGTTTTCCTCTCTACCTCGCTGCACCTCCTGTGCACGCCTATAGGCACTTGCGATTTCCACAGCGGCATCAAGTGTAAGACGGGCATGTTGTCGTACCCATCTTTGAGTGGCTGGATACAAAGACATCAAAAGCTGTTCGAGGTATATTTTCTCGAGGATCTCCTCCTTGGTGGAGGCATCGGGTCTCAGCCAGCGATTGGTCAAGTCTTTGATCCGAAACGAAAGGGCTCTGGGGGTCTCTTGTGGTCCTTCTTTGGCCTGGCGCAGCTTTACACGGTACGTTTCGTCGTCTATGCCCAGCCGTTCAAGGATACACTTCTTGATATCTGGATAAGGATTGTTGCCCTGTATGTTCGCCTGTTGATACGCGGCTTGCAGGTCGCCGGTCAACAAGGGTCCTAGATAGTGGCCCCACCGGTCAACAGGCCATGAGGTGGACCTGTGCTAGCCGCTCAAAGTTCGTAAAGAAGAAGTCCGGGTCCTCCCCCGGCACATACTTCTGGAGAACCACGGAAGGCAGGGATGTCATGGGCCTCTGATGTCCCAGAACGTCGGTCAATTTTCCCATGGCTTGCTGGTGCGTGTCCCCCTGTCCCTTCAGTACATCGTGGAGCTGGCCTCGGTCGTCCTCAGCGGTCTTCAGGAACTGCTCCATGAGTTTACCCATTTGTTCCTGGGTTTCGGCCATCCTCTTCATCACGGCCTCCATGCCTCCAGGAAATCCCACTTCTGACACCAGATGTGATCGTGGGCTGTCGGCGGACTGGAAAATCAGGCGAGGAGGCCGGATATAGTGGGCAATAGTGTTCTTTTATTGCACACCGAAAAGATCGTAGGCCAAGAGAGGGAACAAAGATATGGTTTCTTGAGGGCTGTATCGTCTTCTTCTTCTGTTGCCGCCGGGTGTTGTTGGGACCAGTGGTGTTCCGGGTCTTGGGTGTAGACGTCCGTAGATGACCGGGAAGGCTCCTCGGAGGGCAGTAAGAGAAAAAGGAGGAGCCGTTAGTCCTACTGGGGCTAGAGGCCGGATACCGTTCACCGTTACCAGGGGTGAAGAGGTAGAAAGGACCGTGAGGAAGGGGTAGGAAGGACGAAGAAGGAAGAGAATATAGTAATTGGTGATCGAGAGGGTTCGTGTGGGGGCGGTCTCTGTACAGTGCAAAGTGCTGTATGCTATATACAAGGTGTCTTATTACTACAGTGGACGTGTCTATGATAGAGGGAGTAATTACACGGGAGGGGGTCGTACTATGTACACAAAGCACCTAGCGTGCTACAGGAAGGAGACTGGTACTCACGCGCTCCGCCGTAACTCTCCTCCGAGTTACGGCCGCTCTTCAGCCACCTCCGTGGGACTCCACCAGTCTTCCGACCACTCCTCGATTTCTCCGCTCCCGTCTTCTCCCTCCGTCGTAACGCCACTCGAAACCTCCTGCCACGATACTCCGACGTCTGCTGTCTCTCGCCCTCCGTCTTTTCTGTGTCCGGCCGTCGGCAGGGAGGTGGGACTTCCGGGGTCAGGGGGAAGTCCTTCCGATTGGGTCCTGCAACAGAGTGAGGGGCGGGTGTTCCGTTGTCACGGACGCTGTGGTGGTCGTTTCGGTTTGCGTGTCCTGGAAGGGAGAGCAGAGGAGGGGTGATACTCGTGATGGGCTGTGTAGGGATCTCGCGACCCGCGGGGAAACATCACAGCGCATAAAGGCAGCGCCATTGCAGAGTCCTGTGGGGTTGACTCACCAACGGTTCCAGCTTTCTTCGTGGCCGGGCTTTGCTCCGCCGCGGCACCAGCAGCTAAGGGCCGGGCCTTGCTCCGCCTGCTCCCCGGCCGGGCTTGGCTCCGCGGGTCCCTCCCACCACCAGTGACGCCCTCAGCAGCGCCAGGAGGCGCATAAAGGCAGCGCCAGTGCAGAGTCCTGTGGGGTTGACTCACCAACGGTTCCAGCTTTCTTCGTGGCAGCGCCGCAGCACCAGCAGCTAAGGGACGGGCCTTGCTCCGCCTGCTCCCCGGCCGGGCTTGGCTCCGCCGGGTCCCTCCAACCACCAGTGACGCCCTCAGCAGCGCCAGGAGGCGCATAAAGGCAGCGCCAGTCCTTCGTCCCGTGGGACGCGGGCGGGCACGCGCCGGGAGAAGCCCGGGACAAGGGCGGGGCCGTCTGTGGCCGTCAGGGGCCAGAAGAGGCCGGGCCGGGCTACGGACTTTGGTTTTTCTTCCCTTGGACCCTGCCAAAACTGTGAGATTTATGACTTAAATAATGATCTTTAAGTTCTATGGACCTTGTGTGATGTGTATGAAATAGAAGTTACTGCTGGATGACCCCACTTTGCTGTAACAGCATCTGTGTTATTAACTTTTGAGGAGCCTGTAATAGTGACCTAACCCCCTGACAATGTCTAAACTCAGATCGGCAAAAATACCGACTGAAACCAGGACAATGGACAACTATCTAGTAAAGGTGGTTAGCAAAATAAACAAAGAAAGGCGCCTCTCATTAAACCGGGATAGCCCATTGGTCTCACCAAAAAGAATGCAATCCTCCTTAGCCTCCCCGGTAGCCTCTCCTGTCCCAGTGGGTGGACCTAATGTAGACGTGAATGGTAGTCCTAGTATTAATGATAGGACTTTAGAACAAAGGCAGGATGAGCGGGAAGAACTCCCAGAAATTATTTCATGTTTATCGCCGACACCCTCTTCGAGGCCTTCCCCCGCACCGTCACGTCTCCATCACCGGTGGAAAGAGTAGTGAGGGCATGCAGGAAGGCCCTGGTGAAAAGGGGGGGGGGATCAAAAAAGATTGGGTCAACACCTACCAGCTCTGGCAGTGTAATTGAGACTACAAATGGCGTTGACTCAATTAACCTGCCTCCTTCCCATAGTTCTTGGCAAGTGCTATTGAACCAAAACTTGAACTCATGATTAAACCTCTCGTTGCTAAATTAGACCAGGTCACACAAGAGGTATCTAGACTAGGAGCCCTCCTGAACCTACACCTAAACCTGACTAACACAGATACGTGCCTCAAGGCTGGTAACAATTCTATAGGGGTTGCAGGTACTTCCAGTATTGGGGAGAATAGGGCTACTCATACCTCCACAATTGGCCCAACCCCCTAAACCATCTTTGGCGCTATCCTCCAAGCCTCCCCAACCGGTAGTCTCAGCATTCCAACCTGCTCTAACGAACTCTTGTAATCCGAATAACACAGCTGGGGGTAATAATGGGGGGAGAAACATGCCCAAGAGAAGAGTTCCAGCCAATATCCCACCAGAATGTGTTACATATACTGTTGTACTAACTAACGTTCCTGAGGTGGATTCCCACCTTACTCACCCCAGGCTAGAAACACACGAGGCCCTAAGAAATAAAGCATTGGCATGGTTAAGTAGGAACTGCGGCTTTCCTCTCGCATTTTCCAATGATATAATTCCTACACGTAGAGTCAGTTGGATTGGAAATTCCAGGAAGAACACTAGGGGGGACTGTATCATTGTAAACTTTAAGCATCCACCAACGTTGCTACAGTTTTACTGAGAGCAGCCTCCCTACCTATATCGGATAATACTGTATGTGCACGGATTCTTGGTTTTTTCTATAACCATTTTAGTAATTTCCAGCCCTCACAATCTGTTCAACCCCAAATTAGATCTGATCCATATAGTAACCGGATGACAAGGCAGTACAATCATTTTGATCAAGCTTTACCTCTAACTAATCGTTATACGCCCCTATCTTCATTGGAGGAAAATGATTGACTGTCAAATGAACCTAGGATTAAATTCTGTCTGAATCACAAAGTTTTAAAATTGTAACTTGAATATTGCGGGATTAAGGCTAAGGCAGGACATGATCTATGGATTAAGTCGTTAAAATCTTTTGACATTATATCTCTACAAGAGACATGGGATCAGGGAAACAGTTTCTCTCTGGATGGCTTTAGCCACTTTTGCATTCCAGCCACTCGTAGTGTGGCAGGTAGAGCAAAGGGTGGTTTACTGTGTCTATTTAAACTTGACATAAAGGGCACACTGTCTCAGTGTATTTCAGGTAGTGAGAACTGTTTAATTATTGAATTGTCTATCCTGGATAAGACTAAGATTTTATTTATAAATTTTTATAATTCCAACGCAAATGAGTGCACCGGCTATAACTTGGATGCACTGGATACATTTTTGTCAGCGTACAGTGTAAATGTAAATACTTTTGAAATAATACCCCTTGGGGATTTTAATATCCACCCGTGCAACCTACCGTGTGCCAGTATGGAGGGAGATGGCCCTCCCTATTCTGCAGCTATTCACCTGGAACACACTAGACTGGTGGAGTATCTAGAAAATTTCCTGGCGAGATGGAACTTATATGAGTCGGGTTGCGGGGATGGTGGGTGTAGGTTCCCTACATTCAAGGGAATAGATGATGGTACTATTATCGATTATATTTTTATGTCTTGTTTTTTGTTGTCTAAGGTTTTAATGTATAAAACGGAGGTCTCGGTCTTTAGCGACCATAACCCGGTGTTCATGGAAATAATAGCAAAAGATCTATTCTCCATGAAAACAGTGTCACATAGAGATGGAGTAAACCTGATAGCTAAAGATCAAGGACGTAGGATAAAATGGACAAATATAGTCCCTGAAACTTTTCTGCCTGAGGTTTTGGAAAAAGTTGAGGAGGAGGTGGCCACATGCTTAGCAAACGGGGAGCAAGATAAAACAGTAGTGGTCCTTGCCTTTGATACCATCTGTAGAGAAATTAAGCAAAGTCTACTAGCTGGCCCTACTAAGAGGACGTACTATGGCAAGAGATGGTTCAATAAAACATGCTCCAAGGCACATGGCGATCTACTTAGTGCCCTGAAGACCACTCCAAAAGATCAAGCCCTAATAGTTAGTTTAAGATCTGCGTACAAAAAGGCTATTTTTGCAAGAAAAAAAGAGCTGAAAGATGATGCTTGGGCCCAATTACTAGACCCAGATACCCTAAAAAATAGTGGTTTATTCTGGAAAATTGTAAATCGACCATTATTCTCACTTGAGGCCAATATGCCAGATGAGGGCTGGATAAATCATTTTAGCAAAATATATTCTGACCCTAGTAAAGATTCTAAAATGGAGGACCCCACTTTTTTCACCGAAGGCCAGATTGTAACCTTCGAGTTCGCAGAAGTGGAAAGAGCAATAGAACTGACCCAAAAAAATAAGGCTCCGGGACCCAATGGGGTTCCTACAGATGTTTTTAAATGTGCCCCAAAATTTTGGTCAAAGGTCCTGTGTAATGTTTTCAATGTTTTAACCCATGATAACATACCACCCTCATGGAAAAAATCGATCATCATCCCGGTCTATAAGAAGGGAAACAGGCAGGACCCCTCCTGCAATAGACCCATTTCTCTAATTGACTCCCCAGTCAAAATACTGGGACGAGTCATTTTGTCTAAATTGAATGAATGGGTGAATGATAGAGGGGTTTTATCAAATGTACAATACGGGTTTAGACCAAAGAGGAGCACACTAGATCAATGTCTCAATTTGCACCTACTTGTGGAAAAATACACCAAGGCCAAGGAGGGTTCCATGTACCTGGGGTTCATGGACCTCTCGTCAGCTTTTGACCTTGTAAATCAGTCAAAGCTGTGGAAAATGTTACTTAATATGGGTCTTGATAGGGCTTTAGTTAACCTTTTGGCGGACCTACATTCTGGGCTATCAGCTTCCGTCAGGGTTACTTCGCAGGGTCGTTGTTCTAGTCATTTTAATTCAGAAAGGGGGGTCAGGCAAGGGTGCATCCTGGCTCCGCTTCTATTTCCGATCTATATAAATGCTTTGGAACCCGCATTAATGGAGGCCACTCCTGATATCCCGCGTGTAGGAGACCTTGGTATTCCAGTCCTCCTATACGCGGACGATGCTGTCCTCCTCTCGCGGACTGGGGTAGGATTACAACGTCTTTTGGACGCTTTTGAGAACTTTATGGGTTCCTTGGACCTAAAAATAAACGCGAAGAAGTCCCAGATTATGATATTGGGAAGGTGCTCAAGGAAGAAGTACGTTAAAACCTTCACCTGTGGAAACGAGGAACTCTGTAGAGTCCCTATATTCCCCTATTTGGGGCTTACCTTCGACAACCGAGGAAACTGGGGACCGGAGTAAAAAAATAGAAATATTTCCCTCGCAAGATCTTCCTCTGCTCTTCAGGGTTTCTCAAAGAAACTGGGGGCCAGGCCAATAGCAGCACTAACGAAAATTTACAAAGCAAAATGTCTTGCAGTGGCCACTTACGGTTGTTCAATTTGGGGTTATAGTCCCCCTGATTGTTTACAGATCACTGAAAACAAATTCTTGAGATCTGCCCTCTCTGTGCCACAGTTTACCCCCTCATATACAATCCATACTGAACTGGGGATAGGCTTTATTGCAGACATGATAAAAATGGCCCGCTTCTAGCATGAATGAAGACCTGGTTAAATCAGGAGATTCCCTTAAATCACTCCATCTTGAAGGATTGTTTAAATCTAGAAAAAACTAATAAAATCAAGTGGCTGACATATATTAAAAATAGTTTTGTCAAGCTAGGTAGAGTAGAGTTATTTACCTCAACAGAGTCAATAACATCAAAGGACGTTGCACAAATAAAGGGTGCAATGGGAGAAATGCTAAGCCTGGAGAAAGAACAATCGGAATTAAATAAACCTACTGTGAGGACTAACCTCATTATATCTTCCCATGAAGGACCTGAAACGTATTTAAATATTGTGAATCGCCTTTTCATAGGTTCCTCCTAACTAGATTCCGCTTTAAACATGATCCATCTGAACCTAGGATATTTCCCCAATTGGAGTACCCCTGAAAATGCAATACCTTGTACCTGTGATAATTTTTCTACCCAGAACACAATGCACTTCTTGATGTTCTGTGGTCATTACAATGCATTAAGGGTGAAATTCCTGGTACCTATTTCAAGGGAGACTGGTTTTATTCAGGTTAAGCCAGCCCTTTTGTACTTGCAATTATTGCAAACACCTAGGAGCATGTTTCATGTTGCCAGTTTTCTAGCATGGGCTGTTAGGACTAGGAACAATATTAGGGATGGTAACTCCTAAATGCTGAAATGAAAAAGGATGAATTGGAGTTTAATGTTTGCACTATGAAATTATAATCAGTTTGTCTATATTGTATGATGTATGCCTCCTTTTATTATGACCCTATTATATGAACTTGTTTTTTAAAAGGATAATGTATTTAAGATTTTGAGATATACATTTCTTTTACTTTGTATAATTAACTCTGATTTTAACATGTATATTTAATGTGTTGTAGTATATTTATATTTTGTATAGTACCATTGTCTTTTTATGATATTGAATTATCGAAATAAAGTATTTTGACTGACTGACTGACCTTACAGAGTGGGTGGATGAGGAACAAATTCTCCCTATTGAACAAGTGGGAAACGTTGTACACTCTATAAAATATGTATGCTGAAACCTATAGCACAAAAGTATATGTGGCATTCATAGATTTTTCCAGAGCCTTTTACAGGGTGGGCCGTTGACATTATGGAAAAAAACTAAAGAAACTAGGTATGTCCAACATTCTCCTTTCAATAATAATCACCCTTCACTCCTTCACATGGTGTCAGCTGCTACTAGGGGGGCAAGAGAGGATTATCCTCTAGAATTCCAACAGAAAATGGCCTGAAACATGGTTTTCTGCTGGCCCCATTACTTTTCTCATTGTATGTCTTGGATCTTCCTGACTGCCTTGCATCTAACAAGGGAGATGCTCCAAAGATATGTTGTCGACCTTTCCCTTGTTTGATGTATGCGGATGTGATCGCAATTGTTGACCTAACACCCAAGTGCCTGAATTACAGGCTGATGTCTCTTCAATATATCACCCTGCATTACTTGAAGATCAGCATTTCAAAGAGTAAGGTATTAATTCTAAAAAGCTGAAAGGCTGGGAAGACCAGTAAATATGTCTGGAGTTTAGGTGCAGAGAAGTTGAAGATCCCTTATCTAGGGAAAATTGTAGCAGGTAACACGTTGGAAAAAGCTCACATTGAATATTGTTCTTCTAAGACCTCTTCTCATGACAATGGGTTACGTACTTTTTATAACGCAATGGGTTGAAGACATTTTATTCAGTTGCTATCCATTTTATTCAGTTGCAAGATCCCTCCAACTCTATTATATGCCATAGAATCTATGAATGTGACAAAATTGGACTTTCTAGAGAAAATTTAAGGGCAAATTTGACGTAAACTGTCTTTTTAACTCCTCTGTTTTGACCCCAGCAATGAGGCTGGAATTTGCTCTGATGGGATCCTATGTGCAAGGGTTGGCCAGTGTGATTCAGTGAGGCTATCGGTTCAAGAACAGTGAAAAGAATTTCATGAAGGGTTTTATGAATTGTGAAGTTTTTGGTTCAGAGCTGGGTCAATAAATATTTTCCCGGGATTTTGCCTTGGCACTAAGTTATCTTGAACTCCAGGAAAAGGCTCTGGCTTCCCTCTCTCCCACACAATTTAAAAGCTACTAAAAGGGTGCCTCAAGCTCTACTAGCTATCGGAGATACTTAATGCACTGTATGTTAAAGAAAAGGTTAGAGGAGGTAACTTCATGCTGCTGCCCCAAGGTAGCTCAGCAGTACTTGACCTGGAACTTGGACCATGGTCTCTACTGTTTTCGGACACTATTTCTAATGAACTTGCTCCAGCTAAATGAGCTAACAGTAAACTGGTCCTCTCCTAGAAAAACAAGGAAAGAGTGTAACTTGGGGATCCAGGATTTCAATCGTCTGCTCTTTGTTTGTCCCGCACTGTCGCTACAGCGCCACCACCCTTTAAAACCAATGTTTTTAAAGAATAATATTAAATCAGCAGAGGTAGCATGTGAGTTCCCTCTTTATCCAAAAAAGAAAGTAATTTGAACAAAAGTAAAAAAAGAAATGTAATGGCTTCATGAATTTATATTAACTTGGATTCAGGATTGCTACTGCTGTATGAGATTTTTTTTGTCCGTTGAAAACTGGAATAATTTGCACAAAGTGTAAATATTTTAAGGCTTTATGAGTTCATACCTATTTGCATTCAGGTTGCTGTTACAGAAAATTAGATTATGTGAACAAATGTTTTATAATATGTTTATATATATATTTATTTAGTATCTTTTGTAATGCATTATTTTTTATTGGTTGTCCTTTCTTGGTTTTATGTAGACCTCTTTAAAGTTCCAAAACATAAATAAAGAATTTAATTGAATTGATGAACTTTGTTGCTTTTGAAAATGGGTGATATAATACTCTTCATATGAATTTCCATTCTTTTTCTAAACTATTTAAATTCTTAGAAATTTAAAAGGGTGATCATTTTGCCAGTCTGGTCCATAAAGTAATTATTATTTGATCTACTTATTTCATTTTGTTATGGAATCAATCAGTTATACAGCTTTTGATTAGTGTGATCAAATTGCTTCTAAAATGAGCACAATAATTTGTTATGAATGGCTAATCTATTTTCTTTTTTCATTGCTGAAGTTTCTATGTTACCCAGATTTTAAGAATGTTCATTGTATGTATTAAATGGGATTCTCGTTTTTTTGTTTGGCTTAATGCATTAGTGGGCGATACGAGCTTTCTCGTGCATCACTGAATCGAAATTTGCCTAGCTTATGTAACGGTAAGTTTCAATTCTATTAAGGACACGGAGGCGAGGATTATGCTTTTCTTCCTTCGCTTTAATACAAATACACAAAACACAGCAGCCTTAGAAAAGCTCCAATCCATGTTTAAAACTGTAGGAAAACTTGAAACCAAAAATTTTCTTTAAGAGTCTGTAATCCAACGAAACTACAGCTCCCATGAGCCTTTCAGTCTTAGTCCTTTCACTCTGTTCAGTCCCAGTATGATAGCCAGTCCCTTCTCGACCTTCCTCCTCTTTCTTCGCGCTGGTTACGCACATTCCGCATTAGTCCTGTTTGGAACCGTCATTTCCTATCAGAAAAAACGACAGCGTAAGGGAAGCATCGACCACTCCACTGATCGCATGCAAACAGAAAACATCATCAGGAACTGGCATTAAAGCATGTACAACGTATAGCTGGAAAACAGTTTACTTACTGAGATACGGGCGGGTTCGCACTACCGAACACTAGGGTGGGATAATCCTCGCCTCCGTGTCCTTAATAGAATTGAAACTTACCGTTACATAAGCTAGGCAAATTTCGATTCTATGTCAGGACCGGAGGCTTCAGATTATGCTAGTTCAAAGCTTACTCACCACCAATTGGGCCAAATCCACCACCGGTTTAAAATAAAACCTCTTAAATGTGGAATCCGAGGACCAATCCGCCGCTCGCATTAAGTCCTCCAAACGAGCTCCCACCGAAAACGCCTTAGAAGCCATAGCTCCCCTGGCAGAGTGAGCTCCAAAACGCTTGGTGTCAATGCCTGCCTCCTGCATGACCCAACGCACCCACCTTGCAATGGTGGGGGAAGAGACTGCTCTGTGTGGTTTTCGCAAGGCAATTAGTAACTGTCGTTCGCCCGGAGGGCGAATATCTAGCGTCATGTCTTCATAAGCCTTCAAACATTGCACGACGCACAATTTGGGAGTGTCCACAAAGGCTGGGTACGAAATCGTGCGTGACGCAGACTTTGTGCGACGTCCCACTGAAAAAGTGACCCCGTCCGGGGAAAACACGCGCGCTGACACATCCAGGGCACGGACATCCGACACACGTCGGCAAGAAACTAAACAGAGCAACATAGCCAATTTAGCTGAAAGTTCTTTCAAAGACAAATAAGCGTTAGCCTGCCAGGACAGGAACAGATTCAAGACCACATTCACGTCCCAAAGGACCGAATATCGGGGCTCCGGAGGTAAGGAGAGACGAACTCCCCGCAAGAGTCTGCAGACAAAAGGATGTTCTCCTACTGAAGAACCCTCCACAGGCTGATGACCCGCAGAGATTGCTGAACGCATTGCGTTAATCGTCCTATAGGCGAGGCCTTTAGATGCCAATTCGGCTAGAAAGTTCAAGATCGGAACGATTCCTGCGACCACGGGATCCAGGTCCCTTCGAAAACACCAACGCATCCACTTAAGCCAAGCGGATTTGTAGCGCTTCGCCGTGCTATCAGCCCAGGCTTTGGAGAGCAAGCCCTCAGCCGATCCCGAAAGGCCCGGGAGTGACCACCGTTTCCGGAAAGCCTCCATGCCATGAGGCGGAGAGAGCCCCTCATGATGAGAGGGTGATGTTCCCGATGTGGATTCAGCAAGAGGTGAGGAAACTGGGGGAGTAGGATTGGAAAATCCCAAGAAAGTTCCAGAAGAACTGGAAACCAGACTTGAGACCTCCAGAGTGGCGTAATCAACACCATCTCCACCTCCTGACGGCGCACCTGGGCCGCCGTCCGCACAATCATCGAGAACGGAGGAAACGCGTAAGGCCTCTCCTGGCTCCAATCTTGGAGGAACGCGTCCGTGGCTTCCGCGAGCGGATCCGGCCGCCAGCTGAAGAACCTCGGAAGCTGATGGTCCAGCCGAGACGCAAACAGATCCACCGAAAACTGACCCCAGTGCGTATTCAGCCACTGGAAGACCGGGACGTTCAACATCCACTGACTGGCATCCCTCAGGTGCCTTGAGTGCCAGTCCGCTACCTGATTGGCCTGACCCGGCAGGTATTCCGCCGTCACCGATATGTGATGAGAGAGGCAATAATCCCAGAACTCCTTCGCCATGTCTGCTAGAGCCTTGGAGCGGGGGCCTCCCAGGTGGTTGACGTATCGAACCGCTGAGACATTGTCCATCTTCAAAAGAACGCAGGATTTCACTGAATCCTTGGTCCAACAGCGGACCGCGAAGGACCCTGCCAGAAGCTCCAAACAGTTTATATGCAACCGTTGTTCTTCGGACGACCAAGTGCCTCCGGTGGAGAACTCCCCGCAACGAGCACCCCATCCGGATCTGCTCGCATCGGACTCTATCACTAGATCCGGGACCGACCCGAAGATCGCCCGACCATTCCAGGCCTCCATGTGTGAGAGCCACCAGGACATCTCCTCCTTCACGTCCTCCGAGAGGGGTACCATCTGGTCGTAGGACATGCCCCGTCGGAGGTGTTGGGCCTTGAGGCGCTGTAGCGCTCTGTAATGCAACGGCCCTGGGAAAATCGCCTGAATAGAGGATGACAGAAGTCCCACTATTCTGGCCACCTGGCGCAGAGAAGTCCGATCTTTGGAAATCGTCTGGCGTAGCGCATGCTTGATCTTGGCCATCTTCTTCGAGGGAAGACTGAGGGAGGCTCCGACGGAGTCTATGACGAAACCTAGAAAGGTAATCTTCTGACACGGAACCAGAACCGACTTGGATTCGTTGATGACGAAACCCAGCCGCTGGAGAAGCTGGACCGCCTGCTGGAGCTGACCAGTTAAGGTCACCGGGCACTGGCCCATGAAAAGAATATCGTCCAGGTAGACGATCATCCGAATACCCTGAGCTCGCAGGAATTCTACCACCGGGTGCAGCACCTTCGTGAAGCACCAAGGGGCCGAGGAAAGACCGAAGGGAAGGGCGGTGAATTCGAACACCCTGCCCCTCCAGCAGAATTGAAGGAAACGCCGATGGGGAGGAGGAATGGGTACCACCAAATAAGCGTCCTTCAGATCTAACCGCACCATCCAGTCCCGTGCTAGGAGCACATCCCGGAGGAGGTGAATCCCCTCCATTTTGAAGTGACGGTAGACCAACCAACCGTTGAACTCCTTGAGGTTGATCACCGGACGCTTGCCCCCATCCGTCTTGTCTACCAGGAAGAGGTTGCTGAGGAAACCAGCGGGATGCCGCGTTGATAGGCGAATGGCCCCTTTCTGGAGCAACTCCGAGACCTCTTCGTCTATCAAACGCGCGTCGGACTCTGAGAAAATGATCGGCCGCGGGGGCCACACCTGAACTGGTCGGTCGTAGAAGTCTATGTGGAAACCCCGTACGGTTTGCAAAACCCAGGCGTCTGCAGTGAGCAGCGCCCACTCCTCGTAAAAGGCTGCCAACCTGCCCCCCATAAGAACTTGGTCCGAAGACCGTACACTTACCGTTGGCATTATTGGGTCCAGGGTTCTTGCGGTAGCCACGACCGCCAAAGCGTTGCCCCCTCGTGGGGTAAAAGTTGTTGAAGTTGGCGGAGGTCTGGTACTGGCCTCTGCCGGAGCCTTGCCCTCTACCGTTGGCTTGTTGCCCTGCACGGCCGGTCGGGCGGCCCCTGCCCCGACCGGCCCCTTGGGAAAAACGCTGGTGGAATACCCGCTTAATGCTGGTCTGCGCTCTGTCCAGTGAAGTAAACGTGGACACAAATTTGCCAAGCTCCTTGATAAAAGGTTCGCCAAAGAGGCCGCCCTGGGCGACCGCCCCTGCCTCTGAAGAAGCCAAATCGCCTAGCTTCGGGTCCAGCTTGATAAGCAGGGACCTGCGACGCTCGGTAGACAGGGCGCAGTTGGCGTTACCCAAAAAAATGATTACCCTCTGCGCCCAATTAGACAAGACCTCAGGGGAAATCACCGTGCCATTAGCTTTCGCCTCCTCCGCCATGTCAAGGATCTTCGTGGCGGGCCCTACAGCATCCAACAACTTATCCTGGCATGACCGCCAGGAGCGGTCGATGCCCTTACGTGGGTCCTTCATAAATTTGGCGAGGAAGGTGGCCATTTTCGCGTCCAATTCGGGCGTCATGGCCACCTTACCCTCCAAAGAGGGCCTTGGGCATTCCCCCCGTAGGCAACCCCTGGCTTCTTTTTCTAAAGGCTTACGCAGGCGACCTGCCACGAACTTTGCCACCGAGTCCCCCGGCGTCCAGGCCGCGGACCGCGGATGCATGATCTCATCCGGGTCCAGCATGCCGGAACTGTCCCGGGGCAACTCAGCGGCCGAGCCCGAGGGGCGCCAAGAGCGGACCGATTCCCCGTCGTCATCAGTATCGGGGGAGTCCAGCCCCGGAGACGGGGGCGCAGTGTCCGAAACCACAGAAGGTTCAGGGTCCGAAAGTGGTGCGGGGGGGCCAGCAGTCGCCTTGGCCAAGAAAGCGTCTCTGAGACGCTCAAAGGCGCCTCTGTCCACCCCTTGCCCCACTTCCCGAGCCCCCTCCCTGCAGGGTTTCTTAGGCGCGGAGGGGCCCTCACTTGAGGAGCCAGGGGGGCCAGTAGGCGCCCCCAAATGGCCCTGCGCCAGTTTGGCGCATTCTTCCACAATGCGCGCAGACAGCCGGTCCTCCATGGGACCCACTACCTCAGTCACACAGCGGTAGATAGAGCTGTCGACCGCGTGGTAAAACTCCTCATCCTGTTGATAGGAGTGGGGTTCCTCAAAATAATCCCCTTGATCCATGACTGCTAACCAGATCACAATCCTAGCACTCAGCACCAGACCCTCTCACACAGAGGGCGTCAGGGAAGCAATATGGGCAGACAAACTCGGACTGCAATAACTTTTCTGGGCCAGGAGCACACTGGCAATGTAGGCTGCACGTTAGAGCCCCCAACGCGCCGACCCTCCACAATGGGACCGGGCCGATCCACCCCCAACAGCGCGTCACCACACAGTAAGTCGTCAACAACGTGCAGATGCCAGTCGGCTATTTACGCGGTCTCCGCCGCTTTACAGACCCCACAGGGCGTCAACAAAGAAAATTCCGGGCCAGATACAGACCCGGAGCACCGGGCGTCAAGGGGTGGAGAGGGCAAAGCTCCGTGACCGGCCGGCTCCTCCGCGCGTCTCCTCAGAGTGAGGGGAAGCGCGCCGAGGAGCAGGCGAGACGAACGGGCGCCCTCTGGCGGTCAATAATAACACCGCACTGTTTGCCGGACAAACGCCGCGAAAGGAGCGAGAAACGCTCCCGCGGCAGGGGCTCTGCAGGGAAAAAGGCACAGAAGCAAAACAGAGCCCTCACAAACCCCCGTCTAATCCCCAGACGGGCAAAAACAGCAAAGTATCAAGAGAGAAATATGCCACTTAACTGACTGCTGCGGGAGCAGCGAAGAAAGAGGAGGAAGGTCGAGAAGGGACTGGCTATCATACTGGGACTGAACAGAGTGAAAGGACTAAGACTGAAAGGCTCATGGGAGCTGTAGTTTCGTTGGATTACAGACTCTTAAAGAAAATTTTTGGTTTCAAGTTTTCCTACAGTTTTAAACATGGATTGGAGCTTTTCTAAGGCTGCTGTGTTTTGTGTATTTGTATTAAAGCGAAGGAAGAAAAGCATAATCTGAAGCCTCCGGTCCTGACATAGAATCCATGTCTGTGCTGTGCTGGAAAGAGGGCGGGTGTCGGTTATTGGGGTATCTCTATGTTAACGGGGGATTTATAACCCGAGATGAGGCGATGACTTCCTTTATTCGGAGAGCTGGACAATTTCTCCAATACGAAAAGGTGTCTAGTGTTGCAAGAGAGGTCCGGCCGCCCTTCCATGAGGTTCCCCCCCTCCCCCAGCACTAATATATTGATGGTGATGTTGTATTTGGCTCAGGGGCACCGGTTTGTATCTCATCACCACTGGGCTTTATGTGAAGACTTACCAGGGGGATGCTACCCGTGCAGACGAAGTGGGATGTACTGGTTGGAGAACCCCTAATGGAGATGGAATAGATGAAGGTCCAGGGGGGTGGCCGCGATGTAAGCTCTAATGTGCATTTTAAACTCATTCAACACAATTTTGTACACCAGACTTACCTTACCCCAAGGACACTGCATACAATATACCCTGCACTCCCAGGAAGGTGCCTGTGATGTGGGCTATTGGAGGCTGATTTTATGCTTGCTCGCCTTGAGCAAGATTCGTGGTGAGTGATTCCTATGGAATTCCGACAGGTGTTGCTTGGCTTACTTTCCTCCCCAAAAAACAAGAAACTAAGTAGGAGATTTGTTTCTCTTAGGATTGGTAATGACGAAGAGACGCATTTCTATCACAGGGCTTCGGCCTTCTTCCCCAATAGTTTAGGCATGGTTGAGAGACATGTGCAAATGGGCGACTGCAGAAGAGGTACGGATGAAGCATGTCTGGAGAGATGGAAAACAACTTGAGGACAACCTTCAGGCATTATATTATATGCTATCTCAATTACGGGAGCCACGGACACCAGTGATATCTGGTTATGCTGGTGAGGTAGGGATATCACTGACTCCGGTGAGGTGATCATATGATGGACGACAATGACTGATGAAACATTAAGATACCTAGGGCGCAATTATACACCTCATCCTTCTATCTGACACGATGATCTGAGAGGGAGGTAGGTTGGAAGGGGAGGGGGGGGAAACTAATTTGTTTGCATGGAGTTCCCTGAATACTGCGGATTGGTTCTCTAATTTCTAAGCAATGAAACTACAGTGAATCCTAGCTAACAGCCTTATTGTTCATAGCTGAGTGATGGGACATTTATCTACATGAGATTATTTTGCCTTTGCCCTCCCTCTCTCTCTCCTTCTTGGATATCCTGAGAATTATTGATACTGCCACATGTTTATCTTCATTTATGTGGGGATGGTCGGAGAGGGTGGATGAATATTTCAAGATGGACTCCTTTTGTAATATCCTGTCTATGTGATTCTTTAAATGCCACTAAAGTTATTTAAAAAAAAAACTCTCATACAGGCTGGCACAGGAGAGTGAAGGGGAAGGTATCTGATTTATGATTCACCAAAAATGTGTGACACAGCAAGCGTTAATTGTTTTACTCAGAGTCACTTCCGATCTCCATAACATCTTACCTGAGCCACCTGACAACAAGCATTGGCACAGCCAATAGGTCTCGCCTTTGGGACCGTAGCTGTATTTAGCCATTCAGCACATTATCCTGGTGCTGCAACATCTACTTGGAGGGCGGAACAAACGACGGGAGCAAAGCCTTTAAAAAAGTCTCCTTACTCATCTCCCAAATGCAGCAACCTCTATTAAACACCCACTGCTTGCCTTTCACAAGTTTTTGCGGTCTGCATTTGTGTTGGAGGGCGGAAGCAATGACGAATTCAAAGGAAACATTTTTTTTTAAAGTCACCAAACTGAGCTACTTAGTGCAGCCACCTACATTTAACACCCACTGCTCTCCTTTAGGTTTAAAGTATTTTATTCAGCACAACACACTGGGACAAATACACAACATCAAGAAGCCCCATAACAGGGCTGGTAGTCCCGTACCACAGCAATGAGTCAGAGAGTGCAGTTCTAGTAAACTGTGCTATCGGAGCGATACATGATGTGAACTGTCGCAGCATGGAGTGACATTTCTATTGAAAACACCCCCCACAAACCCCCAACCACCCAACACCCATACCCAACCCCCCTCCCTAGACCCACCCCAACGTCCAGCGCACAGCCCTAGTCAGAATGCACAGCAAAAGCTGCCTCCTACCGAGAAAATGAAACCCCCAACAGGTCATTGGGCAGGAGTGACAGGGCTCGTAAGCCGCAGCAGGCGAAGGTACTTAGGGCAAGTAAGCTCCTTAAATTCGGAAAGCAACAAGGAATGAAAGGGTTGCCAAAGCTCATTAAATTGCTCAATATCACCCGCCACCGTAAGAGATAATTTCTCCATACCCAATACATGCCACAGCCTATGGAGCCAACCTGTAATGGAGGGTATTGTAGCGGTGTGCCAATGAATCAAGATGTTTTGTACTGCAGACCCTAGAGCTATAGCTATCTGCCTGCCTCTACGGGATTTAAGGGGATACATCAGTCCGTTTGGGAGCCCCAACAGGGTATAAACAGGGAAGCGTGGTAATTCAATGCTAAAATGAGAGTCAATTTCATCCAACACTTCCTTCCAATAAAGCTCCAGTAATGGGCAATCCCATAGGATGTGTGTGAGTGTGCCCCGGTGTCCGCACCCTCGCCAGCATGTATCCTCCTTGCTACTATCAAACTCGTGGACCCGTTCTGGAGTGTAGTACCAATAGGTGGAGATCTTGGTGAATGTATCAGTTAGGCCCATGTGGTACGCAGAGTGCCTTGCTCTATAAGATATATGCTCCCATTCCTTAGGGCTCAACGTCCTCCCAGCTCCCGCTCCCAGCGTTTCCTCCCCGGGTGGTAAAGGTGTGTCGAGGGTGATTGCAGTAATTTATAAAGATCCGTGATCAGTTTCGAATCAGACTTTCGCGACAGTAACCACGTTTCAAATGGAAGAAAAAGCCGGTCAGCTGACTCTCTCACCTGCGGCTGAAGGGCCCAATGGCGAGCTTGCATGTAACGGTGCCGTTCGGTCTCCGGGAGTGAGAACTCCTGGCAGAACTGCAGGAAGGGGATCACCCCCTCAGGGCTATATAAATGACACAGGGCTCTACACCCCGCCTGCCTCCAGTGTGCAAATGCCCCCCTCTCCATTCCTGGGGTGAAATCCGGGTTGTCCACCAACGGAGTGAGTAGCGACGGGAACGTGGTAAGGCCATACGGGGTGGTAGTAGTATCCCACACCCTCAAGGGCACTCGTGTAATGAAGGAGGCGTATAAGTTCCTGGGTCGGTGAGGTCGACGCAGGAACGGGATTTCCTGCAAGGGTCTTCCCGCCACCGCCTGATCTCGGAAGAGCCAATGCTTATCGGACTCCCACCGACTCGACTCCACTCCACAAGATAACGCAATTGCGCCGCCTGGAAATATTTACGGAAGTCAGGTATTCCCAAACCCCCCGCTTCAGGAGCCAGTAGCGAGAGAACCCTACGCATTCTGGGTTTCTTACCCTGCCAGACAAAGCGCAAGACATCTGCCTGCAGTTGTGGAATCCACCCGACCGGCGGTTGGAGCGGTAGGGCCCGGAACAGATAAAGCACCTGGGGCAAGACTGTCATTTTGATGGCGGCAATCCTGCCTAACCATGAGAAGGTTCCACGGTTCCACCGGCCCAGTTCCTCCCTGATCTTGGCGCCTAGGGCCCGGTAGTTGGCCGATACCATGGCCGTTAATGTGGGAGCAATCTGGATCCCTAGATAGGGTACAGCCCCCGACGACCAGAGCATGGGGAATCGGTGTTGCAAATCGGTCCTAGTAGCCGGCTCGAGGGAAATATCAAGAGCCACCGACTTTCCCATATTCATTTTGAACCCTGCGACCGCGCCGAAGGAGTCCAGCTCCTCCATACAGGCCAGTAAGGCCGTCCGTGGTTCAGCAATCGAGAAAATGACATCGTCAGCATAAAGGCTGATAGCGTGTGTGAACCCCCCCATCCGTATTCCCGTCACCGCCTGGTTGTCGCGCACCCGCTGGGCGAAAGGCTCCATATAAAGAGCGAAAAGCAGGGGCGAGAGCGGGCACCCCTGCCGAGTGCCCCGTTCGATGTCAAAGGCCCCAGAGGTATATCCATTTATTCGGACGACTGCCGACGGTCTATTATAACAGTTGAAAATCATGGAGCGGAACTTTTCCCCTATACCTGCTTTCACCAGGACCCGTTCCAAATAGGGCCAGTGTACTTGATCAAATGCTTTCTCCGCGTCCACCGCTAACATCATTCGTTCCCCCGGGACCCGGGAGGCCTTCTCCAGCAGGTGGACGATCCGCTTCGTATTGTCCACCGTCTGTCTCCCCAGGACACAGCCAGCCTGGTCAGGATTAATAAGACCGGGCAGGTAGGGGGCCAACCGTGCCGCCAGGATCCCCGTGTACAGCTTCAGATCAATATTCAAAAGAGATCGGCCTATAGGATCCACAACGCATAGGGTCTTTTCCAGGCTTGGGGATGACTGTGGTAGAAGCCCGCAGAAAATCAGGTGGAATGGCCCCCGGTTCAGCAAATGAATTAAAGAGGCGGGTAAGGACAGGGGCTAACGTTGTGCAAAACGTTTTGTAATAGAGCGCGGTGTATCCATCCGGGCCCGGTGCTTTGCCAAGTTTGAGCCTGGCAATAGCGGAAATCACCTCCTCTACCCCAACAGCCCGGTTTAAGTGTTCCGCCTGCGAGGGATCCAGAGAGGGCAAGGTGACCGAATCCAGATATGTGGTCATAGCCGTCTTATTCGGAGGCTCTCCCGAGTAAAGATCCGCATAGAACCTGCAGAAGGCGGCCGCAATGTGGGTTTCCTCCGTTACCACCGTTCCCGCCGGGTCAGAGATCTCCTTCACCAACTGGTTCTGGCGAGTCACCCTAAGCCTATTAGCTAACAGTTTGCCACAGTGGTCCCCCCCGGTATAAAAGGTGTGGCGCAGCCGGAGGGCAGCATATTCCGCCCGGTCGAGGTCCAAAGCCGCCTAGAGCTTCCTCGCTTCTTTGAGCTGCCGCCAAATTCTGGGGCCCCCGTCCTCCGGTGGATCTGCTCAAGCTCGCGAACCCTATCCGTGAGTTCATCCCTCTTGGCTTGTCGCTCCCTATTGTCGGCCGCAGAGATCGACAAAAATTCCCCTCGGATGACGGCCTTCAGGGCCGCCCATTGCGTGGCCCGGCTAGTGTCGGAGTTGTCATTATGGGTGAGATATTCCCGGGTAGCCTCCTCAATGCGGTCTACCACTGCCTTCCTATGCACAACGTGTCACGGAGGCGCCACGTCCTGGGGGGGGGAACCGCCGGAGGAAGGCACAACGTGGCCTCAACCGGGGCATGATCCGACAAGGACAGCACACCTATTTCCGACCCTGAGGCCAGCGCCCGCACCGGAGGAGTGACTAATAGGTGGTCCAGCCTCGCGTACGTCTTGTGTGCGTGGGAGTAGTATGAATAGTCTCTAGCCGTGGGATGCAGGTGCCGCCAGAGATCTAGGAGGTCCACGTCCGCTAACTGAGCTTTACAATCTGCGGAAAATTCCCCAACCTGTGGGGAGCGCTGCGCTGACCTATCCAACGTGGAGTCAAAAACCATGTTAAAGTTTCCCCCCCAATATGATATGTCTATCCTGCGAGGCAGTGATGTCCTCGACCGCCGCTTGCAGGAAACGATCCTGCCGTTCATTAGGGCTATACAGGGACCCAATCGTAAAAGGAAGACCCCCTATCCTGAACCGATAAGCCAACAACCTGCCCCTCTGTTCGGTGAGTTTGTGGAGGATGTCACCTTTGAAGTGTCTGGCCACCAGTATCGCCACCCCCGCTGTCTTAGTGGTACATGAGGAGAAGAACTGTGACGGGAACTTGTAAGAGCGTAGCCTATGTGTGTCCTGCGGCAGCAGATGTGTTTCCTGGAGTAGGCATATGTCCGCATGTGTACTCTCCAGAAGAGAGAGCACTGCCCGTCTCTTAACAGGATTATTCAAAACCCGAACATTCAGGGTAACAATTTTACATTTGTCCGGGGGCATATGAAAAGACATAACGGCAGGCATGGAAGCCCCTCACCAGCATGGCGAAGAGCACAGGAGTTCCGCACTCCATCAGAGGCAGCAGAGCAAAAGAAAAAGCATAGATGTGTGTGCAACAGACATGTCTAAGCAAACCAAGAAACATGCAAACGGTCTGCATGACTAGGAACCCCATTGTGCACTGGACGACCCACCCCCTACCCCTCCAACTCCCGGGTCCCATCCCCCTTCCAAACCCACCTACCTCCCGGTCCCACCAATCCCCCCTCCCTCCATCCCAACTCCCCAACTGACCCCAGTTCCCACCCACAACTGGAACTGTCTCAACAACCCCAACCCTCCCCCCTCGAACCTTCAAAGAACCCCAAGAACCCATTGTCTCAGTCCGGTCCTCAACGGACAAGCCTGTGGAAAGTCACAAAAGTGGACGTCCAGCCACCACGCACATCCCCGCTCCCCCCCCCCCCCCGGACCCCCAAACCTGCAGTATAGTTATGGCGATGTCGATCTCCCCCCGGAGTTCTCTCAAGCCGTCAGTGCCACCCCACTAGCTGCTGCGTCGTTGGGCACATCCCTCGCTGCACTGTCTAAGTCTGCAGTGACCGTAGGCGAGTCCGGCCGCGTTGAGGAAGTAGCAGACCGTCGGCCAGGGATCGTTTGCCACCCATCTCTAGTGACGCGTCGATGGTGCGGCGTGTGCGTTCCGTCGTCCGTGGCAGTGATTCCCAGTACCCCACAAGTATCCTGAAGGGAACGCAGCTGATGCAGAGTCCCGTTCCAACGGAAAATGAGGCGGAAAGGGTGGCCCCAGGAGTACGGAGTGCCATGCTCCCGAAGGAAGTCAGTCGCAATTTTGAAAGCCTTACGTTTCTGCAAGGTGGTTGCTGCCAGATCCTGGTAAAGGGCCACCCGGTGACCCCGAAACTCCAAGGACGACCTCCTCCTTGCTTCGCGTAGGATTCTCTCCTTCAAGGGAAAGTCCGGCAGGAAGGCCAGGATGTCGGGAGGAGGCGCCGATGATCGGCGTTGCAGGCCCACTCTGTGCGCCCTGTCAATCGGATGGGAAAATCAGCCGATTCACCCAGTACTTCTCTGAATAAGTCCCCCAGGTACGCAGCCACGTCCTCCCCTTCTTCCCGGGAAGGAACTCCCCGGACTCTGATGTTGTTCCTCCGGGAGCGGTTTTCAAGGTCCTCGGTGTGCGACTGAAGATCAAGATGCTGATCCCGTAGCCGTATAACCTCCTGTTGTAATTGCGCGATCTCTTCGTCCCTGGTGTGGCCAGCGTCCTCCACCGTGGTCACTCTCTCGCCAAGTCTGTCAACCTCCCTCCGTATCTCCCGGACCTCTCCAGCCACCTCCTGCTTAAGCGTTTGAAAATCCTCTCGCAAGGAGCTAAAGAGGGATTCAAGGAAAGATCTCGTGACTGGTGGTTCCCCTCCGTTCGCCCCCTGGGAGCCACCCGGCTGGCTTGGAGACTGCTGTCCCCGCTCCGGTCTCGCATTACTTCTGCTCAGCATGTCCGGCAATGTGCGCTCACCCTTCTTGGCTCCTCTGTTGGACGCCATCTCGCACGTGGGGGTGCCTTCTCGAAGGATCCGTGAGGCCCCTGGTTAACCACTGGTGCACTCTTCAAACCAGGCCTACGCTTCCCCACACCACACCGCCAAGTATCCAGTGGATCAGTTTGCACCCCCTCCGGTAGTCCGTAATTCGGGCTGTATTCGGCTCACTCCGGGGACTGGCTATCCACTAGGGTCTCAAGACCAGGCCAAGCTAGCCCCGTCTCCGCTACCTCCACGGCCAGCACTGCCGGCACAGGCCCCAGGTCCCCCAGTACCTCGCAAACAGGGGGTCGTCACCAACTTCCTCTGCTCCGCAGGGCGGCTCTCTGCGATCAGGCCCACCACGCGCAGGATGTCCAAGGCTGTAGGCCACCCAGGTAGTCCGCCGGCACCCCGGTTGTTCCTCGACAATATGGGCAGGGGAGTCTGTGCTTCTCGCTAATCGCGCCACTGCCCTTCCGCCGAGTACGGGCGGGCGCCGCTGCACCGGCACTGCTCTCCTTTAATACGTTTCTGCTTAGCCTGCCTTTGTGCCTGGAGTGCGAAAGCAACATCGGGAGCAAATCAACCTTTTATTTTGTTTAAACGTCACCACACTCCTTAGTACAGCCACCTAAATTTAACACCAGCTTCTCCCCTTTAATAAGTTTCTGCGGAGCCTGCACCTGTGTCAGACGGTGGTGCGAGGGCAGCAGGAAAGATGGGAATAGAGCAACAATTTGGTTTTTAAAGTTAGCACACTCCACTCTATAGTGCATCCACCTACCTGAAACACCCACTGCTTGCCTGTTATAAGTCTCTGCAGAGCTCAGACTAACCGATCAGTTGGTTTTCTAGAGATCATGGAACGCGGGCAGTGTACACTGTAAAATGTGAACATTGTGTTTGCGAAGTGAGTGCCACTAATTACATTAAGGCAGCGCAGCAAAACAAACAAATATTATTAGAAATAAATACAATGCCTCTGCAAAAATAACAGCAAAAATAAAACGAAGTATGCATACAAGGAAAAAGCTATTACTTAAGGCGATGGGATATGCATTATTCCTTTGACTAAATCCGGCTCTACCTTGATATTTATAATTGGAGCATTTGTGTTGGAGGGCAGAAGCAGTGATGGGCACGCCCCATGTTAAAGAAAAATCTGCTTTTGTGTTGGAGAGTGGTGGGAGGACAGAAGCAAAGACGGGAGCAAAACTATTAAAACTAGCAGCAGTAATCGACTTGCCCAGCGAGGCACAAGAGGGCCACTGCAGATATGGCTTCACCTAACACCCCGCTTTTCCCGGATCTTGGTGGGGGCAGACATCTGGTGAAAAATGTACTGATTTTTGGAAGGCACAGAAACACCGTTCTGCTATGGTGTTTATCATCAAAGAAAGAAATCATAGCCAGGCTGCATAGATCTGTCTTTAGTGTAAACAGCAGAACAGCGCTTTGTCTCCCTGTGATGGACGGGTAGTTGCTCGGTGCGTGAGACCTCTACAATCTCATGTGTAGAATTAGTGCAAGCAACCTTATATACTCAGAGCAATGCTAGATGAAAAGTGGGCAGAGTCCAGGGGAGTGCGGGTGACCCGCTCAGCTTACAGTAAATAAAAAAGCAAGCGCAGCCGCTAAAGTGAAAGCGACCGCGCTGTGTTTAATTAGTTACCTGATCCATGACGCGACGAGGAATGCAGCTGCACCCTGCGCGCCGCTGCTCGCTCCCGAGGGCAAAACGCTGTGGGAGTGAACCTTTGAAGAAGAGGTGGGACATGCACCCGCCTTTGGCCATTTGCGTGCTTTCATTATTGAAAGACATACGCAAAGGCCAATACAACGTGTGGGAGGAGTCAGACCCACATGAAGAAGTTTTGAGCGCTCACAAGAAGCTTCCCATAGAGCAGCGCATGCACGCTGAGCTAGGCTCTACCTAAAAATGAGTACAAAGAACTCATAACCCACTAAATCTGCTACTTGCTTGCATATTCTACTGGCTTGCGTCCCTCTCAAGCTGTATATGCAGGAATCAAGCTTCTTTCTAAGGTCCATACCACACCACACCAAAAAACTGCGTTTGCTTCCCGTGTATTTAGGAAGCATTTGCTGGGTTCCACTTGCTGTTATTTTACCGATCTGTTTGAAATTCGTGTAGTTTATACTTGCATACTTTTTGGCTTCACCCCTACCTGAAAATACCTTTTAATTTTTTTATTTGAGATAAATCCAGATGTTAAGTAAAAATCATATTTGCTGTCTCTGATCTAAAGAAATATTTTCTACTCTAACAATGCATTGTCTTTTTAGAGATAAGGAAGGACCTTCAATGTCATTAAGGGTCTTGGGCTTCCCTCTTTTTTTGAAGGAGTTGGCTCTAACGTGCTATGGTGCCTTTACTGTTTATCACCTGTGTACACTGAGATGCCTTACTGTACCAACTATTGGACAGACTCTAATGAGCCTTGACAGCACAGCATTGGGAACCCATTAAGTGCCTTCAGAGTATAAAAACATGATCAGTAGAAATGTACTGCCACCTAATTCCATTAGTCTACCTGTGGTGTCGTCAAGGCCTAAATTCTCCTTGTGACAACCCGAAGGTTCCAAAGCCTAAAACATCTTAGCCCTCAGCCTTTCTTAGGTAGAACTGAACATGGTAGTCTTGCATTTTCAAGTCGCTTTTAGACTTGTGGTACCATTACAGCTACTGAGTGCATATAGATGTGTGGGTGTCGGAAATGGAGAGAAAGGCTTCAAAGCTCTTATGACCCGAGTAATAAGTGCTCTGTAACGGCCTCAGCAAAGAATTTATTGTAGTGTTCAAAAAGTTAATAATATAACTTTGATCTTCATTGTCATGGTGTCACCCTCAAATGAGGTGGCCTACGTCTCAGAGCAGGGAGTTTATGTTGCTCGTTGTGTAACTTTCTCAGAGTCTGTTGAGCTCCAGGGTGTGTTTTGGTAATTCTGTGGCTTGGAGCCTCAATTTTGATTCATAGGTTGCATGTATGACTACGTGCAGTCATCTTCTTATGTGCCCGATTGCATGTCTTCCAATGCCATTGGTATGGGGTGTGATTTCTCAGCTACTAGCCTCACGTCTTTAGGACTTCGGGTGCTTCCTGTTTTCACACTGAATCGGTGTCTCCATAGGTATTCAGCCCCATTTAGGAACCAGGTCGCTAGCTACCTGAAATTGATTATTCCTGCCATTGAAAAAAACAAATCTCTATCTGAGGTGGAGGTTGGGATAACAACACTCAGAAGAGTGGTGTGAGAAGTTGGCCTGATATATGATGTTTCCAATTCTGGAACCACCTTGTATCAGTCCAAACAACACTTATGGTGTCTGGTTGTAAGTCAACCTTATTAGACAAGCTATCCTAGGGGTAGCATGGACTAAGTCGCCTTAAAGGCTTAACTTAAGAGGTCGTGTTAAGCGAGCTGTTTTACCACATACAATCCTGAAATATCAAATGAAAGGACACCACACAAGTATATATTATAAAAATATATGTATTTATTACTAAAAACAATCCCCAGTATTCTTTATGAATAAAGGGGCACAAGCGTTAAATCAAAAGCACAGTATAACATACAAAGTTGCACAATTTTGGATGAGGCCAAGGGGCCACTCAAACCATATACTAAAAAAATGGTATAAGAGAGACCATTCGATCAGTGGTTAGGCCTAGGGCCTAGGGAATCGCTGGGAGCAGTCGGTACAAGCAATGCTGAAGTCGGGAAAAGCCAGCGGGATTCGGGTGCAGTGCAGAAAGTGCACGCATGCATCAATGTTAACCAATGGTGCGTAAAAGTTACAAAGTTAGAGTTTAAGGACACTTCCGCTGAACCTAGAGGAACAAAACTTAAGACACAGACCCTAGAGGTGTGTACCAGTGTGGGAACACCGGCGTTGCAATGTTACCTCACCCACAGGAAGTGGGTGCACAGGGTCGAAGTTGAGTCGGGTTTCGTCACGCAGGCTCTTGGTGCTTGGAGCTGAAAGGGCTGCAGGCGGGGTGAAGGAGAAGTGTCCGGTGGAGTCCAAGGGTGGACTCAAGTCGAAAAGTACCTGAAAGCAGAGGGGACAGAGTCTGGGTCACTCAGCAGTGACCAGGGTGGAACCAGGATGGAACCAGGCAATGTCGGGCGCAATCAGGTGGTTGTCGAGGAGCTTCTCTCCGCTGTCACGTGGGCTCTTGGGCATCTACGAAGTCCAGGAGCGGGTCACGATCTGTCCCACGCAGGCTCTCGCCGTCGGCGCTGTCGGCTTCAAGATTGGAGCAAACAACACTTGGCAAAAGCAATCCACGTGAAACCGGGAGATTGCTTCTCACTCGAACCAGGAGGGTCAGAGTGGGGGCTCCTTTTCAGGGGAGCTGGTGCAAATCTGGAGCAACCAGAATCGCAAGTCGAATTTCAAGTTTCGTTGGCACAGGGGCCACAAGCCGGCTGGCAAGTGACCGGACCAACGCGTTGAGCCAAAAGAAGCAGAAGGGCCCCACGCAGCACTCGAGTGTGGAGGGCTGAACTTCGGTGCAAGAGTGGCTCAGGGTTGGGGCTTCTCAAACCCCGTTGTACAGCTTCGAGGGTCACTCATGGGCTGCACGGTCAGCGTCTCGTGGTCTTTCCAAGATGGCGTGCCCCACGCTTCCGGTCGCCTCCACGGGTCTCAGCTCTGCAGGGACTGTGGATCGGGCTGTTAGAAGGCAGGCAAGCTTGATCTCGTCGATCTCTGTCGCTCGAGTTCCGGCGGGAACTGCAACAAAGCAGACGTCAAGGGCTGGATGGTGCCTGTTTGCACAGGGTGGTCACTCCTTGACCACAAGGGAGATTCTTCAGTCTTCTACGTTGAGTAGGATGTCAAAGGGTCCAGAGTTTCGTTTCTTATGTTTCATCAGGATAATCTGAAGTGCATTGGCACTGCTCCCACTCTTATTCGAATCTGGGGGGCTGGATTACCTGCTAGGTCCCCTCCTATGGGTGGGACCCAGGAAGTGGGTGGATACACCCCCTTCCTTTGATCCTGGCCACGCTGGGACGGGGGCTGGAGTGCCCCAGACCGGTTTGGCCGGATTATGCAAGGGGCAGCCTTGTGCTCCCCATGCAGTGTCTGGTTTCTTTCAAACCTCCCTGCTACAATCCACTATCTCCTGTCTGGGGGGTTGTAACACCGCCCTGCGACAGGAAACCCTTTGTCCAGGCTCCCTTGGCTGAGTTTCGGTCAGCTGCAGGGGGTCAGACCTGTGTCTGTGGCAGAAGCATCCATTTTGTGGATCTGAGGCCCTTTTAGAAATTAACCTCATTTAAGTAAAGTAACATGTCTTACCCCTCTAGAGGGGTGGAATGCTATCCCCGTCGCCAGAACTGGCGAGGGGATAGTATTCCAAATCGTATGACACCTTACACGACATGTTTTGATAAAGCCAAACCAAAGTTGCTATATAACCGCGAGGATTATAATGCACTAAAGAGTATATGGTATGGCATTATCCTGAAACAGCTTAGGGATTTGTTCCCGACGGCTGCAGACAGGCTCAGCTCATACTAGAGCTCCATCTCACATTAAACCACGCACTCTGCCTCCAGGATTGATAAGGCCTTCCATAGGAGTGGCTCACAGGTTTATATGTGTCCAGATATAGGTTTAGATATAGGTATACTATATCTAAGCAAGGGGTGATTACACCACCTTGCCCCAGCTGAGTGATCAGCCAGTTGTGTCAATTTAAGAACCAGCCAGGGGTGGCAAAAGATATGCTGCAGCCCCTGGTAGGCCTTGGTGGCACCTATGCCCTGGGCACCTATAGTGCATTATACAGGGGCTGACAAAGAGTCCATTTCCAATTGTGGTATGTACCTAGGGTACATGGAATCCATTTTACAGAGAGCAGATGGCCTGGGGCCCTGATTGGCAGGGAACCAGGTCAACTAAGTCGAAAACCAGCTAAACACAAGGCAAAAAATCTGGGGTAACCATAGTCAGGTAGCCACCTTCCTACAAGTGGTATAAGGGGCTTATGGTCCACAATGACACTGAAAGCTTGACCATAAAGATAAAGGCTCTATCCCACTGTATCAATGTGGCCTCCTTGTCAATATCTGAATATCCAAGCATCTTTTTCATGAGGGGTTGATTATCTGCCCATTCACCGCAATATTGTTTTTGAGACTGAACTGCCCCTAGCTCAGATGGGCCGGCATCCACCAACAGCACAGCGTGTTTGGAGGGGGTCAAAATATTTGAGTGCTGTTTCTTTGGTGACTTGATATGCGGCTTGAGGTCTCTCCAAATGACCTGGTGGGTGCTGACATTTTCATCTCGCATAGAGGTTCAGTCTGAAGTGAGAGGGAGGTTTTTTATTAATCATCCCCAGTATGTTACCATACTGAGGGAACTCCTGACATCTGGCTGAGACACATTGCCCATATATGCCCATTTATGTCATCCACTTCTGAAGGGTCCAGTGCTACTCCTTGTGTGGCAAACTTGTTTCCAAAGAAACTGATGCTCATTTTGAGGAAGCCACATTTTCTTCAATTTATTGTTACCCAGCCTATGAAATTAACATCAAAGAGGATGTTCTCGTTCTTCCAAGATTTTGGCATGCACAAGGATATTGTCACATGGTGTTTTGAAATACATCTACAGCACTTGATATTCCAAAATCGAGTGCCATCTATTGGTTTAAATCGAGGTGAGCTTAAAATCTAGTAACGTAGGAGGTAAGGTCTAGTAAAAGCTGGCGATATAATTAGTTTAAATTGACATACATTTGAAAACCGAAAGGAGCTATTCACTTCTGCCGCTATGTCAACAACTGTGGGGATTAGATGTAATTCCCTTTTGGTTGTTGCATTTGGGTTATTGTATTTGGGTATAAATCCATGTAAATGCACACTTCTTCTGGTTGGCTTGGCCTTTTGGCAATTCCCGTGGGTGAGGCAATGGAGTTAGACCATCAACTCACTTTATTACATCACATTTTTGAACTTCCTCAGTAAAGCTTTCACTTTTGGCCTCAAATGAAATTCTGCTCTGCGGCTTGATTGCACTGACTTCACATGCCTGTCTTTTCAGGCACCTTGTGCCTTTGAAGAGATTCTCGATCAGCAAACTGTTGATTTCAGTTACATGGATACTCTGTAAATTCTTATTGTGTGACGTATATTGTTGTTGCTGATGACTGGTCGTGAGATAGCTCACTGGTGAAAAGGTCACACAAAGTGGAGGTGTCTTATTGCCATTAGCAGATATCTTGACCTTAATGGATTTTTGTTTTATATAGGTCTGAGGTAGCTGAACTGGTCTCATGATATTACATTAACAGAGCCTCCCATTTCAATCAGAGCAGATATTTACATGTTGGTTGAGATTGACTGCTTTGTTCCTTGCTCTATGGTATAGTATCTTCTTTTTAAGTTCATTTTCCATGTCATAGGCAATTTTGAATGCCTTTGTTGTAGGAGGCTTTGCCCTGTGGATCGATCAACACACCTTCATAAAATGATTCAGTTTGCTGCAGTTTGCACTACTCTTCCCCTGGGGTAGGTGTTTGCTTGCGAGTGGAAAATTACCCCCACAGTTTGACATGACTTCCCTTTTGTAATGTGGATTTTGGTTGTGTAGTTATCTTGGTGACCAGGTGTATGGAATCCATTTTTATGGACTTGTTGAGAGTTGCATCCTTATAGAGAATAGCCTATAGTTAGAATGTCAGGTAAGGATTTTCCTGGTTCTCTTAAAATCTGTCTGCATGGTTTGGCTGATGCACACTCCTGGATGAACTCTGCACTGATCCCCCCTCTTTCATTATGAAGTGTGCATGAACTTGCCAGTTCTTTCAATCGGTGTGAAAATTATCCACGGTCTTGTCTTGCCCTTGTTTTGCTTGACGTGGCAGGACCCTCGCGTAGCCTGGGTTGGCTGGGCATGCAGAAATGAATTGAGGGTGTTTACTGCTATACTTATATTTGTGGGGTTGTCCTGCTTTAGCCAGTGTCATTGACAGTTGTCTTTCCCTGGATTGGCTTTTTCTGTCTTCAGAAACAGCAGTTGCTTCAAAATGCATTTCCAGGCTCTCTTCCCATAGCTTTAATTTAGGGGCTTGCAAGGATGATCTGCGTAAGAGTTCAAATGTAGTGGTCGCTGGTATGGACGGCATCATTGCCAAGATGTTTACTTGGTAATGTTGCTTTAACTTGCCAGTGCAAGAATTGGCTGTATCCTTGTTGCAGGTCTAAGTAATTAGCGCAGTATAGCCTGAATCTTGAGTTGGACAGATAAAGCAATGCTCTGTTTGCTGAATTCTTTGTTTTTTTAATTTCTTTTTCCCCTGTTTCTTTTTTTGTCACCTTAGCCAAGCCAGAGGTTGGTTGTGCTTCAGATTTGCTTAATTAGTTAAACATGTGCTAAAGGGAGCAGGCCCACGATCATGGAATTCAAAACGGCAAATCAATTGAGAGCACATACTGTACTTGCAGCACTTCAGTGAATCTAACCATAGTGTTGCAGTTGCAAGGTATCTATCCTTTCACTGGTTTGGTGTACACACTGTGATAAGACACACCTGCGACTGGACCGACAGTTGCTTAGTTCTTGTTACGGAGCAGGCTGCACTGCCTGGGGATGGGTCCCTGCGAGGCTGCAGTGATTCTTGTTACTTAATTTTTAGGTCTCGACCTACGCAGCGCACATGCGCTGCATAGGAAAGAGACCTTAAGCCATGGGCACTGCTTTGAGGGCAAAAACGTGCAGGCGTTGCATTGCTTCCAATGCCAACGCGTGCACGTCTGTCGATTTCCTTGCGGGAGCGTGCAGCGCCATATGGTGAAACCATATGGTCGCCATCAATGCGCCTTGCTGCACGCTCCTGCAAGGGAATCGCGCAGGCCCCCTCCCCCTGCTGCAGCGCGCTTCTGCTGGCCTAATTGACGACCGGTGAGGAATCGAGGCAGATTATTCCAGTTTAGATCCTGTCCTGTTCGTCTTTGAATCTGGCTGTTCCGTGTGACAGTAAGGGTGCTTGCACCAAACCTGTATTTCTGTCCGTTTTCAGCAGTTTCCCCTCAGTGTGAACTCTTATCCATGACAGTCTACTTGTACAAGCTCTCCTTTGTGGTGTTAGTGTGTGCAGCGTGGCATCAGTTGTTGGGCCGTTTTGCGTTGCTGAAGAGTGCGCTGATACTTTTGTGTCGCTTGTCTGTGTGCTCTGTTCACCCTCTAATTTTGTATGCCCCATCCCTTGCGTTATTCAACAACACTCTGGGGTTTGCCTCCCTCTCAGGCTGCCCGAGGGTTATTCGCCCCGTTGCTTGTTTGTGTTCTCTCCTATGCCCTGTGCGCTCGCCCTCGGTCTATGCCGCCCCTCTCTTTGATTTGGTTCAACTACCCAGCACTGATTGTTTCCAGCTGCCCTCCACTGTGCCGGTGCACCGCCTCCCTGGGGACCCACAAAAGAGCACGCAACACTGCTCTGCCCCGCAGATGGTCAGTGATCTCTCACAAACTACGGCAGTGCCCCGGGGGAGGTGGTGGCCAGGGGTTTCTTGTGGTGTGGTCTCCGAGTGAACCGCTACTTTTTTGGGATGTCACAGGGCTGTTACTCTTCACGGAGAAGCATTTTTGCCAGCAGATGAGGTGTGGTGTCAGTCTGCAGTCTTCTTCCGTCTCTGCTGCTCTCCCCAGTGCTCATCCTGCCGGCCTCCCGCCGATCCTCCCTCGGGGCACGTATGCCTCCTTCGTGGCTTGTCTCGAAAATTCATAAGCGCTTGGCCTTTCACGTCGATATGCCCCCAGGGGCCCTGTATGGACCTCAGGGCAGGCGGGCTCCCCACTGTCCACTTGAACCTGCACTATTTGAATCTCAGAGGCAGGCTCATTGCTAGCTCACCTCTGCACACTTTACTCTTCATATTTAATTAATGTACCTCAGTGCATGCGGGCTGCCAGCTCACCAATGAGGTCTTTAATCTGTAGATCGATATGCACTCACTGAAAAACCTCCGTAGCGGTGAGCTGCCAGCTCACCAGTGTATACTTGAACCTGTAGATCGTTATGCACTCACTGAAGAACCACAGGACTGGCGGGCTGTCAACTCACCAGTGTGTACTTGAACCTGTAGATCGGAATGTACTTCTTGAAGAGCCTCAGAAACGGACGGGCTGTTAGCTCACCGGTGTGTACTTGGACACGTATATCAGTTTGCATTTGTTACAGAATCTTAAACAGATTGGCTGTCAACTCGCCAGTGTGTACTTGAACCTGTAGATCGGTATGCACCAGTTGAAGAACCTCAGAAAACAGGTGGCCTGCTAGCTCACCGGTGTTCACTTGCGTCTGTAGAGATGCATGCACTAACTGAAAAGCCTCAGGAACGGCTCACCAGTGTATACTTGAACCTGTAGATCGGTATGCACTCTCTAAAGACCCTCAGGACAGGCGGGCTGCCAGGTCACAAGTGTGTACTTGAACATGTAGATCGGTATGCACTCACTGAAGAGCCTCAATCAGGCTGCCAGCTCACCACGGATAAGCCTCTCATGTTTGAGGATTGCTTGCTTACAGGAAGCGATTCAACAAGGGTCCGGAAGTGTGGACGCGCTATTGCTCCCGGTATTGGCCCTTGCCTTACTGTTCCGGGTTAAACTGCGGTTGCTTGTGTGTCAACTTTTCTTTATGGTCCATTGGTTTTAACGAGCACATTGTTCTAACTAGCGGATTTACAAGGCAGCACAAAATACACACATTCTCACACCTATATGATAGCTCAGAGGGTACATGGGCCAACAGGAATGTGTAACCAGCAAGTCAAATGTTAGGGCCACTGTGAGTTGAATGAGACGTTCAATTGTTTCAGTTAACTAGAAAGAAACCTGTGTGTTTTGATTTATAAAGCCACCTATTACGATGACACACAGTCTCGAGGTCACAAATCGCTCCTTTTAACATGAAAATGTCACTTGTAACTTAGACAGCTCCCCTTTGTTCTCTGTAATAGCTGTGGCCATAACCTCAGAGGTTTATATGTTATATGGTATTTCATTTGCTAATGTAAAAATCCAGAGAGACTCATTTGAAAACTGCCCTCACCAGCAGTTTCATTGTCTCTGGAGGGCTGAAAGCCACCACCATAAGAAAAGCTTTGCTTCTAGGAAGGCCGGATTCCTCTTCATTGGTTCTGGAGTAGGATCTTTTTAACCCCGTAAATTCAACTTCTTTCAATAGCTGCAACTTTTTTTTTTATATATAAAATGTTATTTGATGGCTAAGTTAGACTTCCCAGAAGTGGGTTTCCACAGAACCCAGTATTTACCAGTGTGTCGGTGGCTAGTGTCCTGCAGAGAACTTATGCCTGTTAACCTGGTAACCTAAGGTCATAGTACTTTGAGTCAAGCCAGTGTAATCTTCCATCATTTGGAAGCCAGAGGTCTTTTTCACCCAGCATTGTACAGATTGTTCAATGGTCGACCGAGGTTTGGAAATTTCTTTTACTGTGTAGCCCACCCCACACCCATTTTAAGCCATTGGCTCCACTGAAGCCAAAAGGGTCGCTCCTATGTGGTCGACGTGTGATGAACTTCACAGTTAAACAGGTTTTGCTCACCTACCTTTTAAGTAGCATCCATAATACTTTAATAGAATGAATGACTAAATGATTATACAACGTTTCCAGACCAAAAAGTACTAGCTTATTTTTGAGAAGTCCCCCTACGACGGTTATGATTCGAGATAGATTGTCTGCAGTCCATTCTTCTAATCCCTGAATGTCTATTAGAAGTTGTGGGCACACAAAGGTAGCGTTTTGTCCCTTGAGGTACACAACCTGACTATTTCCTCTGGGTAGGGAAACATCCTTTACAACACAGTCATTACCATGATCTGTCTTTCCAACACAATCACTACTCAACTGCAAAGTACCTTGTGTTCCTTTACCAGGCAACTTGCTTTAAGGGATTCATTGTTGGAATGATGTAGGATTTTAAGTCCAGCACCTTCCCTACTGTTGCGTTGACTGGAGTTGGACTAGCAAGTAAGTTGTACTATTCCAAAGTCCAGCGCCCCCTAAGGCAAGTCATTGTAATGATTTTTGTGGTAAAGGAACGCATGGTAACTTCGCATTTGGGGTAGAGACTGAGTTGCAAAGGCATGCATGGTCACGGTCTTCATGCAGAACATTGTCTGTGGATGCTGGTCACTGGTTCCAGCCCAGAGGAAGCAGGGGCAGTCAGTGGTAAAGCACAGCATCATGAGTGAAAAGGGGTAGGGTTTTTTTCCATGCTGTTCTAAGCAGATTCTATGATTGATGACTGACAGCAAAAGGATAATAAGTTTGGTTAGGTTTTCTTCCAAAACCTCTTTCCATTTATACGGTGCTGTAGAAGTACATTGGTAAAAGGCAAAGTGTGAGTGGGACCAGGTTTCAGCCAAGTGGTGCCACAACATTGCTTGAGTAAAGATTCCACTTACTCCGGTTGGGCAGCACCCCGTGAAGGCGAATTTTAGCTTAGATCACAAACTGTGCAAATACAAAAAAGTAATATAATTTGTAATCTTTGCAGTAGTTCATATGTGAATGAAAGCCCCACGTCCCCACCCCAATTTTTTTTCTTTCAGGCCAAAATTCCTTCAAAAATGTTAATTGTACAAATAATCTACTCCCATAAAGTAGGATTTTGTTGAGTAGTTTTCCACAAATGTGTTAAACGTTATTAAACATCAACCCCTATAACACTGAACGCAGGTGTAGTGGCTTAGCTTCTGTACTCATTGTGCTTTCTTGCCAAGTGCCTTACTTTCATACTGGATTTGTTGTAGAGTTTGATTTTGATGTAACATTGGCTTCTCTTTTGGTTTATTGCCCTGTGAGAGCTGCCATATTGAAGCATAACCTGCCCAATTAGACATCAGTTGTCACATCTGTAGCAGGAATCGGTGAATTATCTACTTTATGAACTTTTCCTATTGATTTTTCTCAACACCTGCTAGAGCTGGAGACAGAGATTGGTTGTCCAGATCAACAGTGCATGTACACTGATTGGCCTTGTGTTCATTCATATTTTTGATGTGCTCATATGCATTGTGCTGCTCAAAGCGATATTTGTACATCAGCCGTCCCTTGTGAGTAGAACTAGTAAATGGACGTTTTTCCTGCATTGTTACTGATGGACTAAGGTTTTGCCTATACAACAGCCACTTACGTGGATGAAGAATATTGCCTCTTGACTGTTTTAATTGTCCAGAATAAAGGTGGTTCTGCAACTTCTCTCCACCCTTCTGAAGTGTCTGTGTTTAATCAAAATGTGGCGTGAGCTTGATGTTTGGGTCTAGTTGATGTGATTACCAACAATTCAAATTAATAACCTTCCTATTATCTCGGAATAATCTTTAAACAAAGTTTTTCAAGGCAGACTATGATCGTTAAGGTCGGTCTTGTGTTTGGGACGTTCATGAGAAGAGGTCTCCCCACATCTTGGCAATATTGGCCAAAAACGCAGTTTACTTGGATATTGCTTTTCTTGACCGTTTATTTGTGTCCGATCTAGTTATGTACATGAAATAAAATTGTAGAGAGAATAATAACTTAAAAACAACTTCCAGCCTAAGTTTATTTTTTCAGATGGTTACAGTTGCACTTGCTAGAATAGCAGTTTTCAATCTATATATTACTTGGTTACCTGCAAATTAGGTAAGATTATCTAATAACAAACGCCTATTATAAAGTGAGTCCATTATAGTATTTTCCCGTGCACGATGGGAGCATTCATTTGATATACACACACATTTTTAAATGGAAGATGACGATTCTAACATACTCTGATGTGCAAGAGATTAAAGGTTTTGCTACTTGTCAACATCTGAAGGGATGCCAAGACTGTCAGTACACTGTAAAACAGAGGTAGTCTTCCAGGTTTTCTCTCTTTTATTCCAGGAAAATTGTTTGTGGCTCCCCTATCCCCCTGCCCAAACTTTATCAAACAGCTGGTGTAGGGAGAACACTTAAGATGTTAAGACCTTCTCTTGGTCATTGGGGACACTGGGAAGGACATCCATCAATCGCTGCGTAACAGTACTAAGGCTAAAGCAGCCAAGCTTGAGTTTTGGTAGTCATGTATAGCCATGATATGATCACACACATGTGCTATTAAATAATTATTGTGATGAGAAATGTTTGACGTGCTTTATAAATGCTACAGTAATAATCCTGTAAGCTATGTGGGGGGGGGCAGGCTGTTTCCGGTGCTTGCTGGCTAGCTTTAGATGGCTGTCGAAGGATATTGTTTCAAGTTTCTGAAATCAAGGTTTGCATCTTCGCTGATACCAACACAGAATATATTAGCAGCTGTCCCTAGAAGATAGTGTGTCATTATTTGGAAGAGAATTGGCCTGAACTGTTCCACGTGGTGTTAGTCTGAACTTCTCAGTGTCTAAAGCTCTCTGATAACCTTGAAGAAGCTCACAAGAGGATAACAAGCATTGGGAAAGCCAATAGTTCTCGTCTTTGGGACCTTAAAAGTGTTTAGCCATGCAACACTTGATGTTGTTGCACCAAGGATATTGTGCTGGATAACTCTTACACTTATAAGGTCCCAAAGGCGAGACCTATTGGCTATGCCAATTCTTGTTCTGGTGTGGTGAGGCAAGCGCATTACGGCACGATTCGTCTGGATGCTGCCAGCACTTCCCTCGGTTCGACAGGGTACGACTTCTTTAAATGTTGTGAGCTTTCTCGCTTTCCAGTACCCTGCGGGGCAGACCGTTGTCGCCATTGTGGTGTCCGGTAGAACCCAGGCCTGGTAAGGCATTTTAGAATGAATTGAGAAAACTCCACTAGTGCCATACATGCATGACACTATAGTCACTGCATTCGGAACACAATGTATGATAAGGGGCTAGAGGGTATCTTGGACACTCACACACACACCATTAAGAACACAGAAGGGCGGACGGAGGGCTTGATGAAAAATCTCAAGAGGTTCTAACTTTAGATATGGTAAAATGAAAACGTACCAGCAAGAAATCACATTGTGTTTGTCTCCTTCAGAGATCTGTCCATGACTTGTGATTCGTATATTTATATCCTGCTACATGTCACAGAGTCTATCTTCTTTGTGAAGTTAAGCATCCTTTTGCTTTTGAGCAGATTAGTGCCTTTGTGATGATCATAGTCCAATTTTATTTACAGCACCAAAAACTGACACTTTATAGTTTCAACTGATATTTCGAAATACTTTATTAGAGCGAAATTATTATCTCGGCTGATCAGATTGAGGTTGGCTTCTCTAGACTGGAGTGGGTGTTTGATATGGTGGGCGGGCAATATATATAGGCATTCATGCGGAATATAGGGTGTAAACATAACTATATTAACTGGGTGAATCTATTGTACTCAGACCCAGTGATGAGGAGCCTAGAAAGGGGGACAAAGCATAGATGCCCCTTATCCCCCCTGCTGTTTGCGCTGGTGTGAAACCGTTACCTTGCAACCTGCATAAGGGATTTAAGACCTGGGACGTGACAAGTCCTGCAGTCTAAATATAGTATTGCCTTATGCAGACTACGTCCTGGTATAGCTTAGAGACCCAGACAGAGCTGTGCCCCTGCTGTTGGAGGAAATGGACGAGTTTGTATTAGTGTCAGACCTCCTCACAAGCAAGGCTTGGAGTATTACGACTGCTGCTTGCAATTTTCCTGAGATAGATAGGGTTGTCCTGGGAAGAGGACAACGTTCTTTATCTGGGCATCTGGATTACCCATTGCACATTACAATATCAATGTGGGGAATTTGTTAAGCAGCCTGGATTGCTCCATATAGTTTTGGGTTAGGCTTCAATTGACCGTTATGGGCCGCAGATCAGCGGCAAAAATGGTGTTCCCAAGATGTTTTTTATTTTAACTTTATTTAACCTTTTTTCAGTTACAGTATAAGAAAAGAGAAGGAGACAGGGTTCAAGGCATTTGTGTATGAACATATCTCAACATGCACATACATTTTAATTGTAGTTCATCGTTACAGGAAAACAAGAAAAACAATAGCAGGGCCAGAATAGGAGGCTAGTGGGGGTGTATCACGAGAGGAAAAGGAAGAACGAGCAGGGGATGAATCATGCAGTAGTATCTTGGCTGGTATGACCTGAGGGCGGGGCGGATGTGGGTGCTTATGGTGTAGACTCTGGGGAGTTCGAGTCCAGGGTAAGAAAATATGAACAGAGAGGCTGCCATATGTCCTTCGGCTGGAGAGAGAGCCGTTGTAGTGTGGCGTAAACCTCGCAAGTTACATCGCAGTATGTCATGCTTCGCAGAAAAAGCCTTGACCGTAGGGCTTGTGGCATTGCCTCAGCGGATAGCGAACTCTTGTTTTGCTAGCAAGAAAGCAATGGCAGTAAATCAGTGATATGTTATAGAGATAATGTAACATTGCCCATCAGTGCCATGGAAGGTGAGGGGTCCAGTGCTCGAGAGATCATTCGAGATAGAGTGCTAAACACTTCTGACTAGTGTGTCACAATAGCTGGACAGGTCCAAGTCCGATGTGGGAAGTCCACATCAGGGAATCAGCACTTGGGGCAAAATGATGACCTGGAGGGGGTTAATCTTGGCAAGTCCAGCCAGAGTGGTATAAAATCTGTGTAGAAAGTGAAGCCGTTTCTGGCGGTGTTTAGGGAATACTAATTTAATCTGTGCCCAACTGAAACCCCAGTCTTTATCAGTAATAGGGTGGGCCATGTTTCCTCCCAATCCCGTGTCCCCCTCACCCCCCATTCATTGTGTGTTTTAAGGCCATGCAGGCACTGTATAGTTTGGAGTTCAAATGTGATACATCCGGGTCCTAAATCAAAAGAGTAAGATGGGGAAAGTCGCCTGGGGCAAGGGTATAGGAAGGGATGCAAGATCGTAATGTTCTGTGTAATCTATTAAAAAATAAATCTATCCATAAATGTGATGGCATAGTATCAAAGGCTTGTCCATCAGGGATAGGATGCCCAAAGATGTGAATTCCATGCCGTAGTACGTTGTACTAGCTTTTCAGCTGTTGATGGTAGCCAGGGGTTTGGAAGAATTGGGAGTTTGGGATAATATAGAAAGTCGAAGTCCAGTGCACCACTGAGCTTTCACCACACCCAGCAGGTAGTGGACAGAGTTTGAATGTCAGTGGGGTCCATCTTAAGACCCTGTGGCAGTAGGGTATTTAAGGGTGGGGGGGCTGCTAGATCTTCTTCTGGTTTGGCATAGATCAGACTGGCAAATGGGTGAAACCAATGATATGCAAAATGAGCTTGGGCGACTAAGAAATATATACGGAAATTGTGGACGGCAAAGCTGCCAGTTGCCATGCTGATATGGGAGAGTGAGACTGTCCCAAGCAATCCGGGGCTGCGGCCCACCCAGACCAACTTCAAAAGTAGGCTGTGCAACACTAGAAAGAGAGACTTCATCAGAGGAATAGGAATATATTCGTAAATAAGTACAAAAAGCGAGGGAAGACTGTCATTTAGATTATATATGTGTGGCCTGCCATGGAAAGGGGGAGTTTTATCCATAGATCTACCTACGTTGAGAGTTGTCCATTGCTTGTCCGTAATTTAAACGGATGACTTGTTCCCTGTCCCTATGTAGGACAATGCACAGGTATTTAGTGGAGTCGGCGGACCGTTTAAAAGGGTATTCGCATAAGCGGGAAGTAGTGATATCAGTGAGGGGAAATAGTTCAGACTTCGCCCAATTGATGCAGAGACTCGATAGGTCTCTGAACTGGACCATCTCCCACACTAAAGGGGTCAGGTTGTCAGAAGGGTTCAGAATGAACAGTGGTGTGTCATTGGCATACATTGGAATAACGAGTGGCCCAGGTTGTAATGGAAGACCTCTGTGCATGTGGCGCTGGAGGTGGCGTATCATGGAATCCAGGGCTATAATAAATAATAAAGGTGAAAGCGAGCAGCTCTGCCTGATGCCCCTTGGATGTAGCAAATGGTTCTCAAGATGGAGCTATTAATACGAACCCAAGCTGTAGGGTTTGAGTATAAAAAGGAGATGATTGCCGTGAATCTGCCGGGGATGCAGAGATTCCGTTAAGTTGCATGGAGTAAAGGTCATTCCAGGGATTCAAATGTCTTCTCCACAACTAAATTGGCGCCCACTGCTGAAATGTCTGGGGACACCCTATTCAGAATGGAGAAGTCAGTGCAGGAGTTGAGAAAGGTGGATCTGTGCGGTATAAAACCTGATTGCACCGGAGACAGCACTTGTTCAAGCAACAGTGATAGTCTATTAGCCATCACTTTGTTCAAGGATTTTATTGTCAAAATTGATCAGTAAAGTGGCCTGTAGGATGAACAGCGAGTAGGGTCTTTTCCAGGTTTGAGTAGCAAGGAGATTGCCGTTCCCGCATCATGCGAGGGAGTGTTTCACTCTCAAGGGCCTCCGTGTAGACCTCCACTAAATGGGGGATCATGATGTTTTTGTACGCTTTGTAAAAGGAGCCGGTGATGCCATGAAGGCCTGAAGCCTTAGTGCCATCCAGTGAGTCGATCACCTGAGCTATTTACTCTGCAGAGAATAGCTCATTCAGGAACTACAGTCGGCCAATAGTGAACCAGACCATGGCAATCTACTTAAGGTAGGAATGGTGCTCTGCAGTCCCAGACGACTGGCGCGAAGTGTATAAAGACGTATAATAGGAGACTGTTTTGTTTATTATACTTTTGTTTTGTGTGACTCCGGTGTCGACATCCAGCACAAGTTCTGTATTATTTCAAGTTTCTCTCAAGGGGGGTGCAGGAGGCGAGCTAGTATTCGACTGGGGCATTCACCCTCACTATAACATTGTGCTGCTACGTATTTGTCAAGGAAGGAGACCTCTCTCTCGGCTAGATCGCCAAATTAGTCCAGCAGGACTGATCGCTTAAGAAGATACGTAGGGGAGGTGTGCGAGGCAATTTCATTGTCATTAGCCGTGAGCACAGCTTCCACATGTGCCAGGCTGCAGCGAATTTTGCGCAGCACCTGTGTGTGTTTTAAAATGCAAATACTGCGAATATATGCCTATGAAGGCATATCTGAATGTGGCATAGTGGTTGATAGTCTGTGTTGAACTCAAAATACTCAGTTATGTCATTTTGAAGTTTGGAGCGGAAAATAGGGTGACCAGAATTTTACAGCCAAAAACCGGGACATTTCACAAAAATAGAAGAAGGATTACCATGTTACTTCAAGCGATGAGCGCGCTCCTCAGCAGAGAATTACAGAACAGGCAGTAAGAACATACATAAACTGCAATTTTTAAGCCCAGTAGTTTGTCTGTTATTTAAATTGCTTGCTTGAAACAACTGCTAACTATCCCTGCATTGTAAAACATAAAAAACACCTCCCACCATTTTCAGTCGACCCTCTCCAAAAACGGGGACATGAGCTAAATTTCTTGAAATTTGCTGGGACAGCTGGTTAAAAACAGGGACCGTCCTGGCAAAACAGGGACGCCTGGTCACCCTAGCGGAAAACCATATCCAGCAGCGCGGATACGGGGAAGGACCAACAATGTTCCCAGCCCCCACCGTATAGAAGGATGAGTTGCAAGCTAACTGGTGCATGGTCTGAGAGAGTGTGCGGCAGCACCTTTACATCCCTGACACCAGGTGTACTGCTCGCTGAGAGGAACCAATAGCTCCTCCCAGCGTTCACACAGCGTGCGGTGCGGAGTAAAAGGTATAGCCAGAATGGTGGAACAGCGATGGCGCCAAATATCCTCGAGGGCATAAGTATAGACCGTGTCTTGTTTTCTACAGAAGCGGTCGCTCCCCTCACCTCCGGTATCGTATTCATTGTGACTGCCTGCCTGATTATTAATCTCTGCGACTATCTGCCTAATTGCTGCATTTCAATCTTGGCATTTGAGTTTGTGAATCGCTCTGAAGCAACCTGCTGCCTGTTTATTGATCACTGCGAGTGTTTGCTTATTTGCTGCATTTCAATCTTGGCATTTGAGTTTGTGAAGCGCTCTGAAGCGACCTGCTGCCTGATTATTGATCACTGCGAGTGTTTGCTTATTTGCTGCATTTCAATCTTGGCATTTGAGTTTGTGAAGCGCTCTGAAGCGCTCGACACTGCTGGGCATTACTCTGCTTTTGTGCTGTTTGATTGTGTGTGCAACTTTGCTTACCTACCGCCGAGCGCATAGCGCTTTCCCATTGCTGCCTTGAGAATCATTTATAACACAGCGCTCCATTGACAAAATAGTTCCTATACCCTCGCAGTATTTGTTATTGATACTGCCATTTTGTTCTGCTTGTTGGCCCGCCCCAGACCCTCCCTCCACCTCGCTCCCGCCTCCCAGCTGCCCCTCCCACCCACAGAGACTAGGATCTGCCCTCGCCCTCGTGGAAGCTGTGACCGTCCTGTTTTCTACAGAAGCGGTCGCTCCCCTCACCTCCGGTATCGTATTCATTGCGACTGCCTGCCTGATTATTAATCTCTGCGACTATCTGCCTAATTGCTGCATTTCAATCTTGGCATTTGAGTTTGTGAAGCGCTCTGAAGCGACCTGCTGCCTGTTTATTGATCACTGCGAGTGTTTGCTTATTTGCTGCATTTCAATCTTGGCATTTGAGTTTGTGAAGCGCTCTGAAGCGACCTGCTGCCTGATTATTGATCACTGCGAGTGTTTGCTTATTTGCTGCATTTCAATCTTGGCATTTGAGTTTGTGAAGCGCTCTGAAACGCTCGACACTGCTGGGCATTACTCTGCTTTTGTGCAGTTTGATTGTGTGTGCAACTTTGCTTACCTACCGCCGAGCGCATAGCGCTTTCCCATTGCTGCCTTGAGAATCATTTATAACACAGCGCTCCATTGACAAAATAGTTCCTATACCCTCGCAGTATTTGTTATTGATACTGCCATTTTGTTCTGCTTGTTGGCCCGCCCCAGACCCTCCCTCCACCTCGCTCCCGCCTCCCAGCTGCCCCTCCCAACCACAGAGACTAGGATCTGCCCTCGCCCTCGTGGAAGCTGTGACCGTCCTGTTTTCTACAGAAGCGGTCGCTCCCCTCACCTCCTCACCTCCGGTATCGTATTCATTGCGACTGCCTGCCTGATTATTAATCTCTGCGACTATCTGCCTAATTGCTGCATTTCAATCTTGGCATTTGAGTTTGTGAAGCGCTCTGAAGCGACCTGCTGCCTGTTTATTGATCACTGCGAGTGTTTGCTTATTTGCTGCATTTCAATCTTGGCATTTGAGTTTGTGAAGCGCTCTGAAGCGACCTGCTGCCTGATTATTGATCACTGCGAGTGTTTGCTTATTTGCTGCATTTCAATCTTGGCATTTGAGTTTGTGAAGCGCTCTGAAGCGCTCGACACTGCTGGGCATTACTCTGCTTTTGTGCAGTTTGATTGTGTGTGCAACTTTGCTTACCTACCGCCGAGCGCATAGCGCTTTCCCATTGCTGCCTTGAGAATCATTTATAACACAGCGCTCCATTGACAAAATAGTTCCTATACCCTCGCAGTATTTGTTATTGATACTGCCATTTTGTTCTGCTTGTTGGCCCGCCCCAGACCCTCCCTCCACCTCGCTCCCGCCTCCCAGCTGCCCCTCCCACCCACAGAGACTAGGATCTGCCCTCGCCCTCGTAGAAGCTGTGACCGTCCTGTTTTCTACAGAAGCGGTCGCTCCCCTCACCTCCTCACCTCCGGTATCGTATTCATTGCGACTGCCTGCCTGATTATTAATCTCTGCGACTATCTGCCTAATTGCTGCATTTCAATCTTGGCATTTGAGTTTGTGAAGCGCTCTGAAGCGACCTGCTGCCTGTTTATTGATCACTGCGAGTGTTTGCTTATTTGCTGCATTTCAATCTTGGCATTTGAGTTTGTGAAGCGCTCTGAAGCGACCTGCTGCCTGATTATTGATCACTGCGAGTGTTTGCTTATTTGCTGCATTTCAATCTTGGCATTTGAGTTTGTGAAGCGCTCTGAAACGCTCGACACTGCTGGGCATTACTCTGCTTTTGTGCAGTTTGATTGTGTGTGCAACTTTGCTTACCTACCGCCGAGCGCATAGCGCTTTCCCATTGCTGCCTTGAGAATCATTTATAACACAGCGCTCCATTGACAAAATAGTTCCTATACCCTCGCAGTATTTTTTATTGATACTGCCATTTTGTTCTGCTTGTTGGCCCGCCCCAGACCCTCCCTCCACCTCGCTCCCGCCTCCCAGCTGCCCCTCCCACCCACAGAGACTAGGATCTGCCCTCGCCCTCGTGGAAGCTGTGACCGTCCTGTTTTCTACAGAAGCGGTCGCTCCCCTCACCTCCTCACCTCCGGTATCGTATTCATTGCGACTGCCTGCCTGATTATTAATCTCTGCGACTATCTGCCTAATTGCTGCATTTCAATCTTGGCATTTGAGTTTGTGAAGCGCTCTGAAGCGACCTGCTGCCTGTTTATTGATCACTGCGAGTGTTTGCTTATTTGCTGCATTTCAATCTTGGCATTTGAGTTTGTGAAGCGCTCTGAAGCGACCTGCTGCCTGATTATTGATCACTGCGAGTGTTTGCTTATTTGCTGCATTTTAATCTTGGCATTTGAGTTTGTGAAGCGCTCTGAAGCGCTCGACACTGCTGGGCATTACTCTGCTTTTGTGCAGTTTGATTGTGTGTGCAACTTTGCTTACCTACCGCCGAGCGCATAGCGCTTTCCCATTGCTGCCTTGAGAATCATTTATAACACAGCGCTCCATTGACAAAATAGTTCCTATACCCTCGCAGTATTTGTTATTGATACTGCCATTTTGTTCTGCTTGTTGGCCCGCCCCAGACCCTCCCTCCACCTCGCTCCCCCCTCCCAGCTGCCCCTCCCACCCACAGAGACTAGGATCTGCCCTCGCCCTCGTGGAAGCTGTGACCGTCCTGTTTTCTACAGAAGCGGTCGCTCCCCTCACCTCCTCACCTCCGGTATCGTATTCATTGCGACTGCCTGCCTGATTAATAATCTCTGCGACTATCTGCCTAATTGCTGCATTTCAATCTTGGCATTTGAGTTTGTGAAGCGCTCTGAAGCGACCTGCTGCCTGTTTATTGATCACTGCGAGTGTTTGCTTATTTGCTGCATTTCAATCTTGGCATTTGAGTTTGTGAAGCGCTCTGAAGCGCTCGACACTGCTGGGCATTACTCTGCTTTTGTGCAGTTTGATTGTGTGTGCAACTTTGCTTACCTACCGCCGAGCGCATATCGCTTTCCCATTGCTGCCTTGAGAATCATTTATAACACAGCGCTCCATTGACAAAATAGTTCCTATACCCTCGCAGTATTTGTTATTGATACTGCCATTTTGTTCTGCTTGTTGGCCCGCCCCAGACCCTCCCTCCACCTCGCTCCCGCCTCCCAGCTGCCCCTCCCACCCACAGAGACTAGGATCTGCCCTCGCCCTCGTGGAAGCTGTGACCGTCATGTTTTCTACAGAAGCGGTCGCTCCCCTCACCTCCGGTATCGTATTCATTGCGACTGCCTGCCTGATTATTAATCTCTGCGACTATCTGCCTAATTGCTGCATTTCAATCTTGGCATTTGAGTTTGTGAAGCGCTCTGAAGCGACCTGCTGCCTGTTTATTGATCACTGCGAGTGTTTACTTATTTGCTGCATTTCAATCTTGGCATTTGAGTTTGTGAAGCGCTCTGAAGCGCTCGACACTGCTGGGCATTACTCTGCTTTTGTGCAGTTTGATTGTGTGTGCAACTTTGCTTACCTACCGCCGAGCGCATAGCGCTTTCCCATTGCTGCCTTGAGAATCATTTATAACACAGCGCTCCATTGACAAAATAGTTCCTATACCCTCGCAGTATTTGTTATTGATACTGCCATTTTGTTCTGCTTGTTGGCCCGCCCCAGACCCTCCCTCCACCTCGCTCCCGCCTCCCAGCTGCCCCTCCCACGCTCCGCCCCCTCCACTCTCCATTTATGACCAATGGACCTACGTGCAGCGTCCACGCGCTGCGGCCGCGCCGAAGGTGCGCCAAAGGTAAGCCCGTCTACGCCCGTCCGCGCCTGGACCGCGCCAGACCCCCTGGTCCCCGCCGTACCCAGCCCACTCGCCTCTCGTATGACGCCGCAACTCTCCTCGCCCTTAACGCCGGACACACACCACAATGCTACGTAGCTGCCCCGGGACGTACCCACGGCCCCTTCACCTGCCACTCCTGCAAATTTACCAGCATCAAGACCCAAACCACATCCTCTAATGCCAAACACAACCCCGACTCTAACCACCTGAAGTGCATCCTGCTGAACACCCGCTCGGTCCACAGACACGCCACTGAACTCTGGGATCTATTCGACACTACATCACCGGACATCGCATTCCTTACTGAAACATGGATGAACGCGTCTTCAACACCCGACATCGCCATAGCAGTCCCGGACAACTACAAAATCATCCGAAAAGACCGCACCATCCAAACAGGAGGAGGCATCGCCATCGTCCATAAGAACACCATCAAAACCACGACCAACTCCGACGATAACCTCACAACCGCCGAACACCTCCACTTCCAGATCCACACCGACCCTAGGACCACACTTAGAGGCACCCTCATCTACAGACCACCAGGAACCCGTAAACAATTCAGCGAAGACATCACTGACTTCATCAGTCCACATGCCCTCGCCTCCGAGAACTACATTCTACTAGGAGACCTCAACTTCCACCTGGAAAAGAAAAACGACAACAACAACACCACCACCCTTCTAGACAACCTGGCCAATCTCGGACTCAAACAACTTGTTGACACCCCCACCCATGTAGCCAGACATACGCTCGACCCTATCTTCACCTCCAGCAAACACATCTCCTTCGATCATACCACAGCTCTCCATTGGACGGACCACTGTTGTGTTCACTTCAACTACAAAAGAACCGCGACCCATAACCCCCCACAACCTATCCCCCGGAGAAAATGGAACAAAATCACCACCGACCAACTCCTCACATCGCTCAACAAGAACCCACCCGCCCCCTCATTGGACCCAAACCAAGCTGCCATCAAATTCAAGCAATGGATCACTCACAGCGCTGACGATTTAGCACCCATGAAAAACCATCACACCAAACAAGACAACAAAAAGGCCCCCTGGTTCAACGATGACCTCAAGAAATCCAAGAAGCTATGCCGTACTCTCGAGAAAACATGGAGAAGAAACCCAACCACTGACAACATGACCACCCTCAAGTCAGCCACCCGCAAACACCACCAATTGATTCGATCCACCAAGAAATCGGCATTCAAAAATCGACTCGACAACAACGCCCATAACAGCAAGGAACTTTTCAACATCGTCAAGGAATTTACCAACCCTACCGCAGCCTCAAACGACATCACTCCCTCCCAAGACCTCTGCGACTCATTATCCTCCTTCTTCTACAATAAAATTGCCGACATACATAACAGCTTCAAAAACAATTCCAACGAACATTGCTCTACACCGCCCTCAGAACATAAACCGCCCTCCAACCACCTCAACGCCTGGAGCCCAATCACCACGGAAGACACCATCCGCCTAATGAATTCCATCCACTCTGGCTCGCCAACCGACCCATGCCCCCACCACATCTACAACAAAGCAGACTCCATCATCGCACCCCATCTCCGTAACATCATCAACTGCTCCTTCAACTCTGCTACCTTCCCAGAAAGTTGGAAACATGCCGAAGTCAGCGCCCTCCTGAAGAAACCCACAGCAGACCCCTCTGAACTCAAAAACTACCGCCCAATATCCCTCCTCCCATTCCCGGCCAAAGTCATTGAAAAAGCCGTCAATAGCCAACTCGCCACCTTCCTGGAATCCAACAACTCCCTCGATCCATCACAATCCGGCTTTCGAGCCAAACACAGCACCGAAACCGCCCTCATCGCAGCAAAAGACGACATCCGAACACTACTGGACAACGGAGAAACAGTGGCCCTCATTCTACTCGACCTCTCCGCCGCCTTCGACACTGTCTGTCACAACACCCTCATACAACGCCTCAGCAACATTGGCATAAAAGGTAAAGCCTTGGACTGGATCTTATCGTTCCTCGCCGGAAGAACCCAGAAAGTACGCCTCCCCCCATTCAAATCAGAGGTCACCGAAGTTATCTGCGGTGTACCACAAGGATCATCACTTAGTCCCACCCTCTTCAACGTCTACATGAGTCCACTCGCCTCCATCGCGCGCCAACACAACCTCAACATCATCTCCTACGCTGACGACACCCAGCTGATCCTTTCCCTCACCAAAGACCCCAACACCGCCAAAACCAATCTTCACGAAGGCATGAAAGAAGTAGCCATATGGATGAAAAACAGCCGCCTAAAACTTAACTCAGACAAAACTGAAGTGCTCATCCTAGGATCATCCCCCTCTGCCTGGGACGACTCATGGTGGCCTTCGGACCTGGGCACCGCACCCATACCCACGGACCACGCACGCAATCTAGGCTTCATCCTAGACTCCTCCCTCTCGATGACCAGACATGTCAACGCCGTCTCATCCTCCTGTTTCAACGTACTTCGTATGCTCAAAAAAATCTTCAATTGGATCCCCACCGAGACAAGAAAGACTGTCACCCACGCACTGGTTACGAGCCGACTAGACTACGGAAACACCCTCTACGCCGGAATTACAGCCAAACTACAGAAAAAACTCCAACGCATCCAAAACGCATCGGCGAGACTCATTTTGGACATCCCTCGCCAAGATCACATTACCGGCCACCTGAAAGACCTCCACTGGCTTCCCGTCAACAAGAGAATAACATTCCGCCTCCTCACCCACAAGGCTCTCTACAAACTCGGACCCGAATGCCTCAACTCTCGACTATCCTTCTATACACCCAACCGCCAACTAAGATCCTCCAACCAAGGCCTCGCCGCAGTCCCGCGTATCCAAAAGTCCACCATGGGGGGTAGATCCTTCTCCTACTTAGCGGCCAAGTCCTGGAACTCAATCCCCACTCACCTCCGCCTCACACAGAACCACATCTCCTTCAGAAAAGAACTTAAAACCTGGCTATTCGATAAATAATTATCCCCCTCCCCAAGCGCCTTGAGACCCTCTGGGTGAGTAGCGCGCTATACAAATTCTTGAACTTGAACTTGAACTCTTGGAGGGTGCATAACGAGCGGGGTTTGCCACCAGGGCAGATAGTGGAGGAGTCATGGGCAGTGTCTAGGAGAATTCTCAGATCGCCACCCATGACGATAGAATCAGCCACGTATTTGTCTAACAGCGTGAATACGTTCTCCTAGAAAAGGGAGTCATCAGTATTAGGGGCATATAAGTTTATTAAAAGGAGCTTCCGCCTCAGCATTGTCCCTGTCACCAAAAGGTAATGGCCTTGATCATCTGCAATAGAAGTATGGTGCTTATACTGAAATGTTTTCTGTATGGGTATGCAGACCCCCCTGGAATAGGAACTATAGCTGGCAAAAATTTGGTGTTGTCCCCAGGATGTGGCAAAAGTGGTGATCACTGTGGATGAAGGTGTCTCCTGCAGTCATGCAATTTTGACACTATGGCCAGATGTAGGTAATCACATATTACCGATTCCTAAATACCGAATTTGACGGATTCGGTATTTAGTAATCGGTAAATGTGATGTAGCTAATGAATCGGTAAATTTTACCGAATCGGTAATATTCGGTATTTACTGAATCGGTAATTCCCATTCATACCTATGGGTAAATACCGAATCGGTTATAGGGGGAAGACTTACAAGGGTGGCAGGGTGTCACATTGACACCTTTTTGCACCCCTGAATAGTGCATGGGTGCACATGTGGCACACATACATGCCCTAAGGACATGTATGTCTGCCACATGGCACTGTTAAAAAAGCACAAAATTGCTTTTTTAACGGTTTTCGATATTTACCACCAACTTGTAGTTGGTGGTAAATAACGAATCCTTAAATGAGAAATGCACTCACTTGAGTGCTCCCTACATTAAGGATTCGGTAAATTACCGATTCGGTATCTTAAGGATTCGGTAATTTACCGATTCGGTACATTACCGAATCCTTCAATTTGGCCTCCTACATCTAAAAAGCCTAATACCGGTCGGTAACGGCCGAAATTCGGTCATTTCGGCCGTTACCGACCGGTATTAGGCTACCTACATCTGGCCCTATGTCTTGTGAGATATGATGGCACCATTTTGCCCTTCTGAGGGTTATTCAACCCTTGGACGTTCCAGGTAAGGAGTGTCCGGTCCACAGAACATTTAGGGCCAGATGTAGGTAAATCTGAAATACCGATTTCTTAATAGCGAATTTAACCAATTCGCTAATAACAAATCGGTATTTCCTATGTAGGTAAAGATTCGGTAAAAAATACCGAATCCTTAAGCTTTCCTATTACCAAATCGGTATTTGAGATTCAGTAATAAGGAATGCCTACCCATTCATTTCTATGGACTTGGAGGCCCATAGGAATGAATGTGAAGACATTCGATTCTGTATTACCAAATCGCTAATAGCGGGAGCACTTTCAAGGGTGCCAGGGTGTCAAAAGGACTCCCTGTTGCACTCCTGAAATGTGAATGTGTGCACATTTCAGGAATGAATGTGTGCCACATGGCACTTAACAAAAAAGTGATTCTTTAAAGGAAATCGGTAATTACCACCAACTTGAAGTTGGTGGTAATTACTGATTTCTTAAGGCTCAAAGGCACTCTTTAATGTGCTTCCTACATTGCATTTAAGGAATCGGTATTACCGATTCCTTAAACGAAAGAGCAATAAGGAATCGGTATTTACCGATTCCTTATTTACCAATTCCTTACCTACATTAGGAATGGCTAAATACTGGTGGGTAAAGCTGAAATTTACCGAATTGCGGTGTTACCGACCGGTATTTAGCCACCTACATCTGACCTTTAGTGTCCCTATCAGGGTTTCGTGAAGTTGTGCCTGTCATATATAGTTTGATACAATAGGTGGTACTTGGCCCATCTTATCAGACATAAAGATAGATCGAAAAGGTAAGGAGTTAAAACACAAAAGCAGTTTTTTATTTTTTTATTTATTATATTTATAGTTTCAAAATATAACAGTAGCAATAGACATATTCATCAATTACACATTACAGAGTACAGTGTCCAGAGTGGATAGCGATTAATCCACACATTAGCATAGTTTAACAGAGACATGTTGATTTCGAACATCCGTCACCTTACAGTATAGCGATAACCATCATAGCAGCATAACATATATCATCAGTCAGGCGAAGTGGCTAATACATAGTCAGTGAATGGACCCCAGATGTCCCTCGGTCTAGAGGCTCTTGGTAGTTCTTCCCAATACCAAATCAGTTGGTCACGGCAGAAAGCAATATCCTTCAGCCATTGTGGAAATCTCGGTGCTGGCCTCCCATCCCAGTGGAGCGAAACTCTGCGTTTGGCCAATAACAGAGCTAAAGCCACTAATCTGCGATTACATGCTTTAAGATGCATTACATTGCCTAATAGGCAGATGGGCATGGTACAAAGTACAGACTCCCCCACCATAGCTCTTAACGCTTCAGTTACATTCTCCCAAAACTCTGCCACTTTACCACAACTCCACGCCAGATGCTGAAAATCTGCAGCGTCCGCCCCACAACGCCTACAACTGCTAGAATCTCTCAACCCATATTTAAAAAGTTGCGCCGGCGTGTAGTATATTTGATGAATATACTTATAGTGAATCAGGCGTAAATTCCCTTTAGCAGTAAATTGCCCCGTGAGCTTACAACATGTATAACATTCATCTTCTCTAAGTGCTTGTGGCAATATGTCGTTCCATTTAGTCAACCGGCCCACACACTCCCACCCACCTCGTCAGCATTTGAGGCATTATACAGACAAGTAATCATTTTTGCCCTAGATTGTGCAACATAAACGTATTGTAGTGCCGCAAGGGCGGGAGGTTCGGCAGGATAACAGGGATAGAAAGCTTTAATCGCAGCCCTTAGCCTACTATATATAACGGTGGCCATAACCGAGCCAGTCCCACCTTCTGTGAAGGTCTGCAATACAATGAATTCCCCATCTGGGAACACACCCCCATAGTTCGCCTACCTGCAGCCTGCAGAATTTTTAACGCACCTGCTTCACATGTCACAGAGATCTTCCCATGATGTAGTAGCGGTATTGCTGGTGCATACAACGGTAACGGCCCAGCCCGTCTCCCATGCTCCCCCATGCATGTCCAGTACATTGCACCGTGTCAATCTCATCTTTCTCGAAGACCGTAGTGTCATTGACCACCATTGCTTTCAGCGGCACTGAGTGAACAGCACCCGCTTCAACCGCCACGTGCGGCGTGTATGGCGGTGCATTCTGCCAATATGATGAATATTGCGCTTGCGCGCACAGATAGTACAATTGCATATCCGGCACACGGAAACCTCCTTTCTCATAAGGTAGAGTCAGCACTTCCCACTTAATGCGCGGCTTTCCCCCCCCCCCCCCAGACCAGAGTGATCAATATCCTACGCAACGTATTAAAAAAATGTTGCCGCAAAATAACGGGTATGTTGACAAATAAATATAAAAAATGCGGGAGGACCACCTTTTTAACTAGTGCCACTCTGTCTGCGAACGTCAATGGAAGCCGTATCCACGTATCCACCTAGCAACTTTGTCTTGGAGTCAAGCTATCTCGGTCCCATAGTTATCGCGTATAACAGTCTGTGGATCTTTGTGCACCCAGACTCCCAGGTATTTGACAGGTTCATCACTCCATATCACTGGGTATTCTAACTGTACTACCCGCTTTGTACAATCTGTTAAAGCAAATACCACTGACTTGTCCCAATTTATACCCAGCCCCGAATAATATTCGAATCGAACGTGTTCCCGTATCAGCTGCTCAAGGTTTGCTTCAGGCTCACGTACATACAGGACCATATTGTCTGCGTACATTGACACCACCAATGCCTGTGCATACCGCTGCCGCAAGATGCAGGCCAGGGGTTCCAATATGAGTGCAAAGATTAGCAGCGACAAAGGACAGCCTTGCCGCGTCCCGCGCCCAATCGGGAAAGTATCAGACATCCTACCATTAATGCAGACACGTGCCACTGGTGCTGTGTATAACAGCCTGATCCAGTTGGTAAAGATAAATGGCACCCCCATACGGTGTAGCACCGCCAGGAGATAGAATCAAATGCCTTTGCGGCGTCCAGCAAAACTGCTGCTGCCGGTAGTGTGGGTTTCAGAAGTTGCATTACTGCAAATAGCGTTCTTAAATTATGCGCTGTGGAACGGGCAGGGACAAAGCCCGACTGATCTGGCAACACCATCACAGGCAATAACAATTGCAGTTTAGTAGCAAGGACCTTCGCGAGGATTTTAACATCCGTAGTCATTAATGATAACGGTCGGTATGATTCGCAGCGCTCAGGATCATTCCCTAGTTTATGGAGAGCCACAATTAACACTTCTCGAAGCGTGTCGGGAAACCGCTGCCGTTCGTATGCATCCACAAACATAGCCTGAAGAAGCGGCGCCAATATATCCAAATATTCTTTATAAAACTCCACTGGGCGTCCATCTGTGCCTGTTGCTTTGCCATTAGGCTATGCAGTGACAGCATCACGTATCTCATCCAAGGTCAACGGATGCATTAAAAAATATTGCTGCCACTTTGACAACCACACTAGAACCACATCCGTTAAATATTCTGCTATCTCAGTCTCCTCAGCCGTTTGCCTGCTGCTATGCATACCCTCATAATACTTGACAAATGAGGCCAGAATGCCCTCACTGTCACAGTCCCTGTCCTCATCCACACAAATTGCATTGATATTACTGCTCTTAGCCCAGCGTTCAGTTATTTTTGCCGCCAGCACTCTACCCGTCCTCCCTCTCCATAGTACCTAGCCGTCCAGCGCAGTGCCATGTGCTTCACTTCCAGATCCGCCTACTCGTTATATTCAGTGATCTTTAATCTAATGGTCGCTAACGTGGCAGTATCTAGCTCTCTTTCATACTGTCTCTGAAGCTCAAGGAGTTCCAGTTCAAGAGCCTTCATAGACCCCGAAGTCACTTAAGTACCCCAGCTTGGAGTCCTATACATGCCCCGCGAATCGTCACTTTGAACGCCTCCCACAATGTGCCTAGGTCGTCTACCGTGCCTGTGTTGTGTTCAAAGTACTGTGTAATAGCGTCCCTGACTCCCTCACGAAACACCTGATCCTGCAGAGCTGTGGATTGCAATCGCCATTGAAACAGTGGCGGCGTGTACAGAGGTATGATCATAGTGCATAATGAGGGGGAGTGATCAGAAAGCGTCCTAGACAAATGGGAAGTGCTCGTAACCAGCGAGTTTATGTCACTGGTGGTTAGCCAATAGTCCAAACGGGACCAAGATTGATGCACGTAAGAGTGACAAGTACCCTCCCGTGCCCCAGGGTGTCTCAATCTCCAGATATCTATGAGGGATAAGTTGTGCATCCCCGTCTGTACGGCTTGCGTGGCCTTCTTAACAGCTGAGACTGAGTTAGTGTGTTTGTCTAGATCCGGATTGAATACCACATTAAAATCGCCGTCGCATATAATAGCAGTCGGCTGCAGTCTATAAATCTTGTTCCATAACACCTCATAAAAGGCAGGATCGTCCACATTAGGGCCATAAATATTAATAATGGTAACCATCAGTCCACACAACTTCCCCTGCACTATTATGTACCGACCATCAACATCCATCTCCACATGTGATGTTTTAAACACAAGATCCTTCTTAATCAAAATCATAACCCCCCTCGCATCCGTGGAATAAGACGATGCAAATTTTGCACCCGCCCATCTAGTGGCCACTTTATCCGCCCCTTGTTTGTTTAAGTGGGTTTCTTGTAACAATGCCACTTGCACGCTGTGCCGATCCAAGAATGCAAGTACCTGCCTGTTTTTTGGGGGGATTATTCAATCTCCTGACATTGTCATGCATGTCACCTTACCACCCTCCAGCAGTATCTTTTGATGATCAAAACATTAGTAATGACTATACCTTCTGCACCTATGCCACATAGAACACATGCCACCCATTTCTGCACTCTGCACTGCAAAAAGCAACCATGAATTAGTTCCTCAACAAAGCCCCACACCCACTTAAGCATCCCAATCATGCTAAGGGCACCCCAATACAAGAAAATTCAGAAATAAAGCCCCCCTCCCTTCCCGGCGGGAGAAGCTAGCCCTCTCACGTCCTACACCCCTTTTGAAGAAAAAACACGGGTTGTTCCCTCCTGGAGAACACCAGTCGCCTACCGACCCCATGGTGGTACCAAGGCGGTCAGGGCAAGTCCATAGTACCTTCCCAGCACATCCAACATAATTATACCCGCAGCGATAAACATGTCAATAACAACCCCTGCTAGGCAGTCAAGCACATATCACCCTCCTTCCATCAATAAACAGCAGACAATTGCATACAGCAGTCACTCCAATGTGTGTCGGAGGCCAGAGGGAGGACTACACAGCACAAAACAGTCAAGTACATTTCTAGTACTCAGTGGCCCGCATCCCCAACCTCCCCATATACCATATTGAACAGAATGTGGTTATATATAACAGCACTGCCAACATCTGGACCAAGATAGCACCTCAGCAAACTATTGCATATATAGATACATCTTGATAAGTCCAGCTGTCCATCACCCCTTCACACATGTATTAACAGTGCATAATACAGTCCTTGACTAATGTCCCAATAAAGTATCATCCTAGCTGTGGAAAAAAGCAACATTAACAATAAGTAATAAAGGTGCACATCCGCATGGCACAGGTACAGCATAAAACCTGCAGTATCATGCTAATCTTCATTGTCCGCATCATCACCAGCTCGTTGCGTCGCTGCACGCTTTTCCAGTTGCTTAACATATTGCATAGCGTCTTTAGGGGTCATGCATATCCGTGGCTTGTTCTCATGCATTATCTTTAGACGAGCAGGATACAACATGGCGTACGGTACTTCCATATCCTGCAGTTTCTTTTTAATTTCAAATGTGTTTAATTGAGTTTTTAAGAACACAAGGAATGGGCAACACAATGCAGTATACGTTCATCAGGCATATATGGCGATCGAGACAGACAGACATGTCTTCTCTGCGAGTCAGTAGATAAGCACGTAAATCATGCCCAAGCGGAGGTGCAGCGCCCATAGCCCAAGAAAGTAGGCTTTCAAGAGTAAAAAACAAACAGAACAATGAAAAACACCCCACCTCCCTCCCAAATCCCACTTCCCCTTCCCTCCCTCCTCCCCGACCAGTATGCCTGTAGTCTAGAGCTGCTGTAGTGGCACTTACAGAAGTGCGTGCCTCAGGATGTGCAAGATCACGTTGGGTCTCGAGATTGGTGCGTGAGTCGCAAGATGCGAAGATATTTCGGGCAAGTAATTTCGTGAAATTCCCTGGACAAGAGTGACAGGAGCGGCTGCCAGGTTTTCTGGAATGTGTCAGCAGTGTGAGTAAGCGTGGCCTGGATGCGTTACATTCCTAGTGTGAACCACAGTTTGTGTAGCCAGCCAGTGTGGGTAGGTAGTGTGGTGGAACCCCACAGCGACAGGATGTGTTGTGACGCTGCTTGCATGGCGATGCCCATCTGTTTGCCACGAGGTGAGCGCAAGGGAAACGGGAGCGTGTTGGGCAGACCTAGGAGAGTGTATGCTGGGAAGCGTGGGACTTCGGTTGCGAATGTAGAGTCTATGTTGTCTAAAACTGCTTTCCAGTATCCCTGCAACATGCTACAGTCCCACAGAAGGTGGGTCAGAGTCCCCTTCTCGCCACAGCCCCTCCAACATAGCGCGCTTCGGAGAGGGTTGCCCTGATGTAGTCGTGCCTGAGTAAGATGCCAGTAAATGGCTAGCTTTACCGCAGATTCCCTGGCATTAGTGTTGCGAGTGGTGTGTGCTGCTCTGTAGTATATTAGTTCCCATTCTTTGGGTGAGAGTACCCTCCCGAGTTCCGACTCCCAGCGCCTCTGCCCTGCCGTTGTAGCCGAATTTGCTTCGGGGGATAGCATCTTGTAGAGCTCTGATATGAGGTGTTTGTCCGAATCCTTTGAAATGAGCCAGCGTTCGAACGGTGTCATCTGCCGGCCGACCAGGGGGACACGCTCCGGGTCCAAGAGCCAGTGGCGGAGTTGAAAATATTGGTACATGTGAGGTTTGGTTATGCCATAACCCTGTGTGACGTCGGCGAGAGGGAGAAACCCCTGCACGTCAAAGAGGTGGCCGGCCGAGCGACAGTCTGTGGGGCGCCATTGCGGAAAGGCATGGGGGCCATTTCCCGGCGGGAACTCAGGGTTATCAAAAAGTGGAGTAAGTGGGGAAGGGAAGGTTGTCAGTCCCCTCCTGACAGCCACCGAGTCCCAGACCTTCATGACAGTGCGCGTGATAGGGGAGCGGGAGAGATATCGCGGTCTGTGTTGGCGAGGAAGGAATGGGATCTTCCACAGTGAGGTCTGGGCCATTGCCCTGTCCTGGAACAACCATCTCTTTTAGGATTCGGGTCTGTACCATTCCACTAAGTATTGAAGTTGTGAGGCCCAGAAATATCGTAGGAGGTTAGGGATTCCGAGACCCCCCTCGTCGACACGTCTATACGCCACTTGTTTGTTCAGCCGTGCGCGTTGCTGTTTCCAGATAAACTGGTGAATAGCATGTTGGAGGGCGGCGATCACCCCCGGTGGCGGCATGACCGGAAGGGTCTGCAAAACATACAGTATTTTAGGTAGAACGGACATTTTCACTGCCGCTACGCGGCCTAGTAGAGAGAGAGGTTGTTTCGACCAACGTGCGAGGTCGGCTCGAATCTGGGAGGACAGCGTGGTGTAATTAAGGGTGACCGTTGACTCCGTGGATGAGGTAAGAGTGATGCCCAAGTACGGGAGTTGCGTGGAGACCTGCAGATCGCAGCCGAAATCAGGCATCAGGGTATTAGGATGGGCATAGCTGCCTAAGGGCAGTATCAGGGATTTCCCTCGGTTGATTTTGAAGCCGGAGACCGCTCCAAAGTTGTCCAGTTCCTCCAGGAAAGCCGGCACGGAGGTGGACGGTCGGTCCAGTGCGGCTATAATGTCGTCAGCATAAAGTCCCACCACATGGGGTTCGTGGCCGAAGGAGACGCCACTGATGCGGGGGTTGTCTCGGATTTTCTGCGCCAGGGGTTCCACATAAAGCGCGAATAAAAGGGGCGAGAGAGGGCACCCCTGGCGGGTTCCTCTTTGTATCTCGAAGGGATCTGATTTGAGACAACCCAATCAGACTCGAGCTACAGGGCGGTGGTAACAGCTGGCGATCCAAGCTTGGAATCGGTCGCCCAGACGATAGCGTCGCAGGACTGCCTGCAGGTAGGTCCAGTCGACGCGGTCAAACGCCTTCTCCGCGTCAATGGCCAGCAACACCGACTCCGAGTCCTGGAAGTGGGCCTTATCCACGAGGTGCAGCAGACGCTTGGTGTTATCACTACACTGGCGATTCAGGACAAAGCCTGATTGGTCTGGTTCCAGGATTCCCGGAAGGCAGGGGCCCAAACGGGCCGCTAGCACCCCCGTGAACAGTTTCAAATCTAGGTTGAGTAAAGAGATGGGGCGGAACACGGAACAGTGTGTCGGGGGTTTACCCGGCTTGGGTAGGACCACTATATCAGCCGCTAGCATGTCCGGTGGTATGGAGCTTGGGCCTTCAAAGGAATTAAACAATCTCGCAAGTATGGGAGCTAGAGTGTGGCCAAAAGCTTTATAAAAGCCGGATGAAAACTCATCAGGGCCCGGCGACTTAAGCGGGCGGAGACGCGAAATGGCGGCAAGGACTTCGTCCGGGCGAATGGGGGCCTCCAGGGCCTCCGAGCTCGACGGACAAAGAGGCGTGATATTGGCCGACAGCAAATACTCGTTAACAGCATCAGGGGATACTCTATCCGCGCCATACAGGGAGGCGTAGAAGGAGCGAAAGGCGGACGCTACCTGCGGATCGTCCGCAATAGTATTACCGGAATCGTCCCGCAGCTCGGTTATCTTTGAGCGTTGAGTCTTAGCTTTTAAGGCGCTTGCCAGGAGGCGTCCGGTGTGATTGCCCCCTACGTAGTAAGTGTGACGGAGACGAAGAGCAGCGAATTCCGCTCTGTCAGTGTCGAGACTGGCCAGTTGCGCCCTAGCGGCTTTCAGCTGGCGCCAGATTCTCGGAGCGCACGTACGGCCGTGAGCCCTCTCCAATTCAGCTACCCGCGCAGTGAGGTCAGTTCTTTTTTCCTTGCGGATCTTGGCGTCGGCGGCAGCAATTGCTATCAGTTCCCCCCTAACCACAGCTTTCAGGGCACCCCAAAGAGAGGAAATCGAGATCGCTGGGGAGTCGTTAGTAACAAGATAATCCGAGATGCGGTTACGGAGTTGCTCGAGCACAGCTGGCCGTTGTAAAAGGGGCTCGTTGAGTCTCCAGATGCCAGGAGTGCGTGGGGACCTAGGTACCTTGAGCGTCAGCTCCACCGCATCATGGTCAGAGAGGGCAGCTGGGACAACGGAAATGTCGGCAATGTGGGGAACCATTTCCGAGGGGCCCAAGATATGATCCAGACGCGAGTATGTGTGGTGAACGTGGGAGTAGTAGGTGTAGCGTGTCGTGTGGGGGTGCACCGTTCTCCAGAGATCCACTATGTCTCTTTCTTGCAACCATAATTTGCCTGTATCTAAAAGCGCGCCGGTATCACCATAGCGGTGTCCTGATCTGTCCATGTGCGTGTCCATAACGAGATTGAGATCCCCCTCTATGAGCAGCTGTGAATGAGGTGATTGCAGAGCTTCGGAAAGTGCAGCTTTGAGGAATGTCTCTTGGCCCATATTGGGAGCGTAGATGGAACCTATCGTGAACATGGTATCTCCCACATGAAATGCGTGTGTCAGGAGGTCCCTCCACCTCCCCGGACTTAGCACCCACCTTACCCCGGAAGCGTCGGGACACTAGAATGGCAACTCCTGCTTTCTTGGACGGGAGAGATGAAAAGAATTGCTGGGGAAAGGCTCGGGAGCGCATCCTATGCCAGTCTTTGGGCAGGAGGTGAGTTTCCTGCAGCAAGCAGATGTCGGCTTCCGAGCCTTCCAAATAAGAGATAATCGCCCTCCGCTTAATCGGGTTGTTGAGGCCCTTGACATTGAGGGACAGTACCTTAAGTGTGTCTGTCATCCTGGTAAGGGGTGAGAATGGGCGAGTGAGACAGCACATGATGCAGCAGCATATGAAAAAGACATGGTTAGCGTGCGAACATTTTGTAGATTCCCCGGCATACTGGTCCCCACCCACGTGCCCCGTGCCCCTCCCACAACTCCTTCCCTCCCCCTTGTCCCCCCTACCCCCCTTCCCCCAGAAGCCTCCCTAACCCCAACAGGTTGGACGTCCTCAATCCCCATTCCGCCCCCCTCCCTCTCCCCAGAATCATCCAAATAACAGTCCCCAAACTTTGAATTAGTGAAAGTCTCGGGCCTAAACGTGTGTAACACAGGTCCATAGAAAGTCATAGGTAGGGGTACCATGGCAGCGGCCGAGTAGGCAGCTCCCCGACCCGACACCCCAGGATAGTGCAACGTAAAAGAAAACCCCCAAAGTCAAAGTGTCTTACTGATCCGTCGCTGTGTTGTCTGCCACCTCCTGCACCGCTGCCTCTCGCTCCTGGGCGACCGTGGCAGGATCCGGCCTCGAGACAGTCCTCGGGGAGCGCCGCCGGCGCACAATCTGCCAGCCGTCCTGTGGTTACCGGGGCGGGTCGTCTTGCGATCTGTGTGGGGATGTACTCCTGGATCCGGGTCCCTCCGGCATTTCAATGTTCAGGAGGGCGCAGGTGTCTCGAAGCGATCGGAGTTGATGAAGCGAACCCTTCCATTTAAAGATCAGGCGGAACGGATGACCCCAGGAGTAGGGTACACCATTGTCTCTTAAGAAATTGGTGGCTATCCGGAAGGATTTGCGCTTCTGTAGCGTGATGGAGGAAAGGTCTTGAAAGAGGGCCACTGGCACTCCACGGAATTGGATAGGTTGTTTACCCCGGGCCTCTCGTAAGATGCGTTCTTTGATGGGGAAATCTGGGAGGAAAGCCAAGATGTCCGGCGGGGGGGCGGGGGCACGGCGCGCCACGCCCACTCTGTGTGCCCTATCGATTCTTATCATGAAGTCCTGGGGTTCACCCAATATGTCCCTAAACAGTTCCTGTAAGTATTCAACCAGATTAGGCTGTTCGGCCTTCAGAGGGACTGTGCGGATCCTGATGTTGTTCCGCCTGGAGCGGTTTTCGAGATCCTCTGAGTGCGATTGCAGGTCCACTTGTTGGTCCTGAAGCCGAAGGATCTCCTGCTGCAGTCTCTCCACCTCCATGCTGCGCGCGCTGTCCGCTTCCTCCACCGAAGCCACCCGCTCACCCAGACCGTCCAGGTCCCGGCGCAGCTCACGTTGCTCCCCCGCGAGTTCTTGTTTTAGGGTCTGGAAGTCCTCCCTCAAGGTGTTGAAGAGAGAGGCCAGAAAGGCCTTGGTGATGGGGGTGGTGTCATCCTCTTGATTCTGGGGGCTCGCCTGAGGCTTCGGGGAGGCAGCCGTTTGGGTTTTCTCCGCTTTCGGTGCAGATTTTTGCAGTAAGTCTACAATATTCCGATTCCCTTTACGGTTGGAGTGAGCCATGGTAGGCAAGCCCAGAGGCCGCAAACGTGGTCCGGGGGAAGCGGGGTGCAAGCAGCAGAGAGCCGTGTGGTTGGGCGAGGTTGCCGGTGTGTTTGCAGAGAAGATATCCGGGCTGGATGGAGCCCCGTAGCAGCAGGGCCAGGGCGCACCGCAGGCAGCGTGTCTAGGCCGGGGGGAGTGTCCGTGCCGGGGGCCCGTGGCGATCCCAGGGCAGAGACGGTTGAAGAGACGCGTGGGCTGTCGCGGGTAGTGAGGGCAGGCTTGTCCCCTCAGTTCAGTGCTCGCGGCGAAGGAGGGTCTGTCAGTGGGGTGGCATCCGTGCTGCAGGCTCCGTAAGCCCCGGAATCGGCAATCTCCCCCGGGTGTTCGAGAGTGGCCTCAATCCAGGGGTCCAGCATCGGCCCGCCGAACCTCGAGCGTCACCCGCAGGGCCCCCAGCCGATCTCAGGGGGGCCGGCCGGGAGGTGTAGGCGGGGGGGGGGCGGCAGGCACCAGCCTCTCCGCGGCGGGGCTCGGGTATCAGCGTCGTCGGGCGGGCCTCTCAGGTACCTCGGGGCCTGTCCCCAGGCATAGGCCCCGCACCAGCTCAAGGACCCCAGCAGCAGCCGTCAATGGCCCAGCCCCAGGGCGGTGATCCCAGGCGGAGTGAGGTTCCAGGCAGGGGTGAAGGTGCAGAGCTGCTGCGTAGTGCGGGGGGTCCCCTCAAGCGCGCCCGCCGAGAGATCCGGCACCACTAGGCCAGGCCCCGCGCCGGGGGCTCGAGTGCGGCGTGGAGCTGGAGCCGGCGTCAGTAGGCCGCCCTGTCAGGCACCGTCGCCGTCCTCGGGCGAGGGTTCTGGGTAGCACCCGGCTCCCGGAGGGAGAGCCGGCCAGGGCACGTCTCGCGGGTAGCTGGCAGGGGGGAAGTGTGGCAGACTCCGTCGGGTGCTTGCTTGCCGGGGGAGATCCCAGTGGAACGCCGCGTAGGCCTGAAGCCGGGGGGTAGAGTTGCGGGGGCTCGCCTCACCGGTCTGTTGTGGCTGCAGGGATCTCCCGGCATCCGCGAAGGGGCCGCCTCCTGGGCCCGGGCAACGTTCTCCCCTGCCGTCTCAAGCACGTCGGGAGCCGGCGGCGTTCTCCATCTCCGTGAAGCCCATCGGAGAAGCTCCTCCGTGCGCCGCCATGATGCCAGGCTCCTAGCCTCGTCTGCGGGCGCTGCTGCGGGACAGTGGGGGCCTCGGCGGCTCCGATATTCAACTACGGGGGTGTCGTGAGGAGCACCCCCCAGCGGAGCAGGGTGAATGCAGGGTTTTTTGGGGGATCTTAGATTATGGCGCCGTGCTAAGGGGATCAGGGCCGGGGAGCCACACAAAGGCACGTCCGATCAGGCCGACATCTTGGCCACGCCCCCCTGCAGTTTCTTTTTGACTTGCTGGAACTCTCGCTGTGCCTGTTGCACCGCAACTGCAAAGTCCGGAAACAATGCCACCTCCATCCCTTGGTAGCTAGTGGTGCCCTACTCCCGTGCACGGTGGAGGGCCACATCCCTGTCGCGATAATTCAAAAGTCTTGCGATGATCGGACGCGGAGGCGCCCCCGGGACAGTGCGAGGTGCAAGAGAACGGTGTGCCCTCTCCACCACCAGTACTTTGGAAAAATAATCTGCACCCAGCATGGTCTTGAGCATCACTTTCACATATAGCTCCAATTTACCTGTGTTGGTGGATTCAGGCACTCCCATAATGCGCAAGTTGTTTCGGCGCGATCTCGCCTCTAAATCCTCATTCTTTGCCCGTATGACCTCTAAGATCTTCTCCACCTCGGTGCAGGATTTCGTGACATGTTCCACCCTGTCCTCAGCTGTGGAGATCCATTGTTCCTCCTCCGTCAACCGTACTCCATGCTTGTCTAGCTTCGCTGACATGGTATCCATCCGCAAATTTAGGTTATCTATTTTGCCATCGATTGTTTGAAGACTCTGCTGCTTCGCCAATAACATTTTTCCCAGCTTAGAGCTAATACCAGATTCCATGTCCGTTTCCCTATCAGAGGCTGCCTGCTTTTGCGTTTTCTTCAAGCGCTTAGATTCAAAGGAGAGCGTAGATTGCAGGTGCTTATCCGGCTTACCCATCCTGCCACCAGGATATACAATCTGTTTGTTCTGCACGCCACCCGCTAGGTGATTAGCCAGGGCATGCAAGTCTTCCACTCCCTGACAGCGCCACACACCACTCAAGTTGGTCACACCCGGCGCAGGTATCCGTACTCCGGGCCCAATCTCCCAACAAGTCATGCGTCGTAGTCCAGCAGCTTAGCTGCAGCCGCTCCTCCTCAATACCGGCGCAGTAGCACTCCCCAGGCTTCTCCGACGCTGTGGCTAGCGTCCCAATGCCCAGGCCTAGAGGTCAGCACACCACGTGGTGCCACAGCAGCACCGCAGATGGATCCTCCAGCAGCCGTCACTCTAGTTAACTAGGCCCAACTTCACCCTTATCCGCGATGCCCACCCCACCTCGACTAAGGCCAACTCCGCAGCCAAAGAACTTCACAGATGGATCTCCAATTGCGCAGACAAGCTTGTCCCCTTCGCAACTCCAACAGACTGCGCCCCAGGAATGCCACCTGGTTCACTGCCGACCTCCAAGAATCCAGAGGCACCTGCAGACGTCTCGAGAAGAATTGGAGAAACAGCAAAAATCCAGAAGACCACACCACATACAAGAACACCATGGCAGAATACCACTAACTCATCAGATCCACCAAAAGGACCTTCATCCGAAACAAAATCCACGCCAACGCTAGCAACTTCAAGGAACTCTTCAGCATCATCCAGGAATTCACCAAGCCCCCCAGCGAAGCCACGGACATCACACCCTCCCAGGACCTCTTCAACAAACTCTGCTCCTACTTCCACCTGAAAATAATATTCCTCTATGACAACTTCAACAACCAGACTCCTGAAACCGAATCCACTCCTACCCCCAGCAACGACTTTCAGCACACCGTCTCCTCCTGGACCAAAGTCACCACCGAAGACACTGCATCAACCATGAAAGGCAGTCACTTAGTAGCCCCCAGGGAAACCCTGCCCTGTGTACATCTTCCACAGAGCTTCGCCGACATCGCACCTGAGCTAGTGTGCACCATCAAGGCCACCTTCGAAGCCGGCACTTTCCCCAACGACTGGAAACACGCAGAAGTCCCTCAGCAGACCCAACGGACCTCAAGAACTACCGACCCATCTCTCTCCTCCCTTTCAGAGCCAAAGTCACCAAGAAGATCGTCAACGTCCAACTAATGAAATTCATCGACGAGAACTCCATCCTTGACCCCTCCCAATCCAGATTCCGCAGCAACCACAGCACCAAGACCGCCCTACTCGCTGCCACAGCCGACATCTGCACCCTCCTCAACAAGGCCACACTGTGGCCCTGATCCTACTCAACCTCTCTGCAGCTTTTGACACCGTCTCCCACCGCACTCACCACGATGCCGGCATTCAGGGAACTGCCCTCGACTGGCTCCACTCCTTCCTCACCAACAGAATCAGACTTTGGCCCTTCTTCTCCGATCCCACAGAGATCAACTGCGGAGTGCCCAAAGGATCATTGCTCAGCCCCACGCTCTTCAATGCCTCCCTCACCGCCATCGTCAGACAGCATGGACTCAGTATAGTATCCTACGCCGACGACACCCAGCTCATCTTCTACCTCACTAAGGACCCCCTCACCACCAGACCCAGCTTCCAGGAAGGAATGAAGGACGTCGCATCCTGGCTGACCAGCAGCTGCCTGAAGCTTAATACCCTCAATAGCCCCCTCACCCCCACAGATCATGACTAGAACCTCAGCATCAAACTCGACTCCTCCCTCACCATGACCAGACAGATCAACGCTGTCGCCTCCACCTGCTTCAACACCCTCCACATCCTTCAACACCCTCCACATCCTTCAACACCCTCCACATCCTTCGCAAGACCTTCAAATGGACCCCCCCTAATCAAGAAAGACCATCAGCCACGTGCTCATACCCAGCAGACTCGACTACAGGAACGGCCTCTACGCTTGTATAAACACATCTCTGCTCTGCAATTTCCAGACCATACAGAACACCGCAGCCAGACCCATCCTCTGCTTCTCTTGACACAAACACATCACCCAACACCTGCAAGACCTCCACTGGTCAGCCCCAAAAGAAGAGAGCAACCTTTAAGATACTCATCCATTCCTGCAAATGTCTCCACAACACCAAACCCCAATATCTCAATTAAAGAATCTCCTTCCACGCACCCAAAAGAATCCTCCGATCCACCGACCTCGCCGAAACCCCGCACAAACACAGAGCCAGAACAGGTGGAAGAGCCTTCTCCTACATCACAGCAAAGACCTGGAACGAGCTCCCGATCAACATCAGACGCGCCCTCACTCTGCACATCTTCAGGAAGATCCTCAAGACCTGGCTCTTCAACTGCCCGGAGCTGCACCCCCTTTCTTTGAGACCCTTACAGGTGATAGCACACTTCACAACTTCTAAATTTTTGTTATAAGTGACAGAGTAACTGCAGGGCCCATGGGGCCCTTAGGAGCGTGTCCAATGACAAGACTTTCAGTAGCTCATTTTCACTCTTACAATGGGTCATTTCCCCAGTATCTGCTAGAAAAGCAAGGTCTCTAATAATTTTTTTTGTAAACAGTTTTGTATTCATTTGTAAAAAAAAAAACTAGAAAAGCATCACATACACCACACTGTAAGCACCTGCGAGTACCATTATACATCTCAATGCAGTTACACATACGAATCTCAGGATGTCCATCTGCAGACAGTCAATAGTCCTGCTCTTGAACAAGGAAATAAAGTTTCATCCTAATTCTGAGGCAGCCCTCCGTTCTTAGTCCTGTAGTGCTTTGTAAAGCGCACTAATAGGTGTCGATCCCTTTGGGGTTCTGCTCCTCATCTACTAATCAACAAAAGTCCCCCCTCCCCCCTACAAGCAACCACCCTCCAGGCATGTTGCTAAATCATCAAATTCCCTGTATATTGATGTTGGTCAGTCCAACAGTGCACAGTGTATTCTATTCCAGTTAACGCACCCCAGTGATGGGGTTATACAGAATATTTACTTCCCCGGTCAGCCCGATTTTGCGGTCAGCAGTCAGGGTCACCCAGTGAATCAAGAGCTAGTCTCCTGCAGTATGGACTGCTCCGTCAGGGTTTGCATCGTCGTCATCAGACAGCTGTTTCAATGGCTTTACTAACACCACCCATGCCCTCGCTGCCTCCAATGTCTTTTTGTTCCCAGTCCTTTGGGCCATTTGTAGTCGGAAGGTCCCTTTGCAGTCTGCCCACTTCACAAGCTCCCTCGTCCATCTTAGCATGCTAGGGCCATTTTTCGCCTTCCATTGGCTAGTGATTTCCCTTTTAGCCAACACCAACCCCAAGTCTATAAACTTGCTAGTGACCTTATTCCTGGCAGTGTGAGGAAACCAATCTAGTAGGCAACACCCTGGGGTTAGTGCTATATCCCTCTCCTTCGTGGCCACTAAGCTAGTCATCACCCCTCTCCAGAACTCTCCCAACAGCGTACAATCCCAAAGCATGTGTAAAAACCCTGCAACTTCCAAGTTACACCTCTGCCAGGCGGGCCGGGCCCCAAAATATTTGTTAATCTTACTCGAGGTAAGGTAGGCGCTATGTAGGACATAGAAGTGAATCAACTGGAAGCGCGCATTTCTAGTACTTTTCCAAGCCCTTTTTACCAGCTTTCCCCATGCTTTCTCGTCAATGCTCTCACCCAAACCCCCCTACCTTTTGATACGTAGGGCTGTCAGGGGTCAGTGTATCTCCTGCGTGAGGCGTACATGGAGGCAAGTGACAGAAGCTATCACTATATATTGAATAACCAGGGAGGTCTGAGGTTCCACTGTTCCCTCTTGCCAATGTTTTCGGATACCAGCTGTCAGGGCGGGAAAAGCAAGGTCTCTCATGTTCAAAATCTAAGTATTCAGGGTTTCTATGAACAGGAGACAAATAATAAGCATTTGTAAGCCATTTTCTCTTGCACACATTAAGTGCAGCACATCACAAGACATGCTGTGGCTTGCAATATAAGGTCGTCCAGATATATATTTTCCTTAGTAAAAATATTTCCTCTGATTGGGCTGCTTGACTTGCTAGCTCTTTTTTACTTCTGAAGGATCAGTTGGTCACAATGTTTACAAATAATTAATTACTCCAGTTTATGCTGGCATAATGCTTGTGTGCCCCAATTTTTAATTATATGGTAGTTGAATTTTGTGCAGAATGTGTAAAACTGTGTAGTATTGAACCTTTTTCAGAAAAAAAACATTTAAACGTTTTCAATAAGCCAGAAACATATTCACAGCATAGGTTCGAGGCTAGTGAATTTTTATTTTGTAAATCACTCCTGTACCCTAAACTTTGTAGCTCTCTGACTATTGCATGGCGAAATGCCTTTATCTAACATTTATCCAGCAAATAGTTGGGGCTTCAGCAATTTTTGAAAAAACAGATAATTTTTCTGTTGACGTTGACTTCCCATACTTGTCCTCATGCACAACAAAGTCACATCCCCCAGTAATGAATAGTCATATATGGATTCATTTAGGCCTGGCATACGCAGGTGGACCACACGGTCTATCATGTAGTACATGAACCTGCTAATTTCAAGCAGTTATCCTGTCCTTAGATGAGTCTTGTGTAATACATATAAAGCCTTACATTTCATACACTGAAGTATAGGGAAACAGAGGAGGTGGGTCATTGCAAAAGAGATGCAATGCTGCTTGTCTGCTCGTGATTTTATCTAGCCTGTAGTTGAATACAATTCCACGCGATCAGATACCCCTTTGGTGCAGGACCACTGAAATAGATTTACAACTCTGGAGAAGACTGCAGTGGGGGAAGCCGCAAAGTCAATCTGAGCCGTGATGGTAAGAAAGGCGAGTAGGTTGGACCCAGTCTCCTGGTTCTCCTGAGCACTTTTTTTGCCAAATTTTGTCTAAGATCTCAGTTTTGGAAATTGGCCACTTGGGCACTCTTAGCACCACAGGCAAGGGTCCAGAACTGCTGTGACACCTCTTGGGGATTCAGGACTCCTTCAGGCTAGGTACAGGTGCGGGTTCAAGATGATGGGAGCTTGTTATGTCCCTGTGGTTCTGAACAGGAGGCAAGAACACTAGAGATTGGAGTCACTTCTGGTAGTCCTGGGTGCAGGTGCAGGTGCAGATGCAGGGCTCAACAGTAGGGCTGACCAATGAGAGTTCAAGCCAGGCTGCAGAACAGTAATTTCAGGTACAGGAGCAGTCTGGCAGAGTGCACAGCAGGACACAGCAGCAGGCAATCCTCTAGGAGTCCTTCCGCAGGTCCAGTAGTGAACTGAAAAGTTGGTCTGAAGTTCCAATTTTATACCCTGGTGCACCGGTTCTGGATGGAGGTAGTAGCTTCTGGAAAGGTTCTTTGAATTGCAGGGAATTTCGTGAATCCCCTGCCCTGGCTGCTAGCTGACCGTAGTGACAATACAGGGTCATTAGGCCCTTTGTGTTAAGGCAGACCACAGGCTGTTCAGGTGTAAGTGTGGCTGTGCTGAGCTCTACCCCCATCCTGCCAGCAGATGTTTATGGGATTTGTAAAGTGCATGGCTGCCCAGGGGCTTCCCAGTGCTACCAGGATATAGCGGCATGGATTGGCAAATTTAGCGGCACAAAAATGAAAATTTAGCGGCACAAAAATTGAAATTTAGCGGCATTTTATTTTGGGGTTTTTTCGACAACAAACACAGATATCTTACTGTTTGAGTTATTTTACAACATGGAGCTATGTACATTTTGTTTATTTACAATTCAGCCCATTTGATTTGGTTAAAAGGCATGTTAATCTTGGCCATGTACGTTCAGTTCGTCTGAGCACTCCAAATCTAGACCAGTATTGTGCTGCTGGTTATAATGTAAAAACAATAATGCCCGGATCGATTGCTCAGAAAGGGACCGTCGTCTGGATGAGATAATAATTTTGTAGATGCTGTTGCTCCTTTCAGCATCTGCAGAACTGGTCACACAGTCCTTGTACACAGCTGCAAGTTGGGAAAGAGCTGGAATGCGGTCAGCCAGCCCACGCCAAAAGAGGTCCGTATCAATAACTCCAGAAACAGAAGCCTGCACTGCTTCTGGGCCTACATTTTCAAAGTAGAGGCGAAGCGCCTGATCGGGAACTTCGCTCAAACCAGGGATGGCTGGATAGGCACTCTTCTCATTAGGCAGGATGCAGAGTCGCGCAGGATTGAAAAGGCGCACTTGTTTCAAGAATTGTATGCCTGGCTGGGCCTCCCCCATGTATTTGCCCACCTTTTCTAGTGAATGTTCAAAAGCTTCATTAAGCTGGGCTGTTATCTTTTTTTTCTGTGCCAGACTTAATTTTGCCCCTGCAGTGGTCTGTAGAAAAGGTTGTAGTGACTCCACAGTCAGGACTGAATTGTTGGTTAGGTTCATGTGGAGGTCCTCCAAATAATCATATACCTTCATGGTCACTGGTGTCTGACTCTGGAATAACTCCATCAGGTTTAAAATGCTTTGGCTTTTTTCTGCCACAATGTCCAATTGGACTTTAATGCACTCCCTTTGGTCGCTGTTCAAAATCTTCTGTAGATTTTCAAGGGAATCTGGGGGAGACTTGCTGAGTTGCATCTCAGACTCAACAAACCCAGCATAGGCCTCAGAGTGCTTGCAGTGGTACTGGACAGCGGCAAACCAAGAATTCCAGCGGGTACTGCAAGGGTCAGGTGCCACCCGTGCTTTCATCCCATGGTTCTCAGCAAGATGGTGCAGGTACCTTCTCTTTCTGCTACCGGCCATGTAAAAGATGCGGGAGAAGTACAGAAGGAAAGCATTTAGCTCCACAAAAGGCTTCCTAAATGACTCTCCAACAAGATTCATTATGTGTGCCAAGCAGGTGATGTGTATGGAGTTTGTATACAGATTCCTCAACACCGTGTTTTATGCCTTGAGCATGTATGCCGCGTTGTCAGTGTTAAAAGAAATAACGTTCTGGAAGTCTATGCTGTACTCTGTGAGCACCTTTACAACAGCTTGCGCTACAGTTCCATGGTTGCACTGTGATAGGAAGACTGTGTCCACCAGGTGGGTATGGATCTGACGGGTACCCTGCGGAGAGACTACTGCAACTAGCACATTCAAAACACACCGCCCTTCGACATCTGGTGTTTCATCAAAGATAACACTGATCTTCTGATCTTTCAATAGATCTTTCAGCTCGTTCTTGGCACTTATATATCTCTCTGGGAGATAACGTTCTTGCAGCTGATGACTCCCAGGTATCGCTCCACCATTCCGTACTCGCTCGTGTAGGAATTTGCGCAACACAGGGTGGTCGGTTTTGCTCAGCGGAATGTTCAACGCGGTGCAGACGTTAACCCACTCACTTATCTTTTCATGGTTTGCGGCACCGGCAGCTGTACTCTTTGTGAATAGCGAGTTCACAGTCATTTGACGTGCACGTTTGGGCGAAGATTGAAGGTCAGGATCATCTGGAGAGCGCCTCAAATGTTTTTGGGACCGCACATGCATATCCACAGTGTGTTTCCTGATGTGGTCCACCGCCACATTGCACACACTGCAAAACAGCACCCCACCGTCAGCGTGCATCACGGTGCTGTAGTCTCTGGCCCGATCTGCTGCGGTTATCTGGGTGGGCAGATGTTATCTGTGCTTCACACTTTTCGCAGGCTGCAGAAACTTCTCCATTCTGCGGTTGTTGTGGTGGCTTGTTGCTCCCTTGGAATACAGAAGATCTCGCTGTTGTGGCGCAGTCAGGTAACTCACCCACAAAGATAGTTGGTATTACTAAATGCATCTCAAAGGGGGGGAAAGGCAATTGTTGAATGGGAAGTTCAGAAAGCGCCGGTGCTCAATGATAAAAAATGCATGCAACCCTGAAGCACAAGTAAAGTGACAAACTTGTAGGTCCATAACTGCAATGGTAAATGGCAGTCCCCAAACGGCGTTGAGCAAACAGACAGTGTGAAAACCGCATGGCCAAAGGTTGCATGGGTGGTGAAAAATGGACAAAAAAAGTGCCCGGTCAGCCACGTGCAAAGAAAGTGAAAAAATTGCCCCAAAGCAAAACAAACAATTAAGAAACTCCCCAGAGGTGCCCAGAAACCCAAACTTACCAGTGCGCTGCGGCAGCTGGCCAAATTATGGCTCTTGAAACTGCAGATTCTTCCCTGTGATGCTCTGCAGAAGAACCAAAATAAAGAGTTAGGAAATTCCCCAGAGGTGCCCAGACCCCCAAACTTACCAGTGTGCTGCGGCAGCTGGCCCAATGGCTCTTGAAACTGCAGTTCCTTTCCCCACAGACAACACAACAATTGCCCCAAACCAAAACAAACAATTATGAAATTCCCCAGAGGTGCCCAGAACCCCAAACTTATCAGTGCGCTGCGGCAGCTGGCCCAATTATGGCTCTTGAAACTGCAGATTCTTCCCTGTGATGCGCTGCAAAAGAACCAAAATAAAGAGTTAGGAAATTCCCCAGAGGTGTCCAGACCCCCAAACTGGCCAGTGCGCTGCGGCAGCTGGCCCAATTATGGCTCTTGAAACTGCAGATTCTTCCCTGTGATGCTCTGCAAAAGAACCAAAGAGTTAGGAAATTCCCCAGAGGTGTCCAGACCCCCAGACCACACCAGGCACGCGGCGGGACCCGAGGCCAAAGCATTTTTTTAAAATTATGCCCCCGGGGCCCGCCGGGTGCCCCATGTGCGGCGGGCCCCCACAGAATGTGGCCCCGGGCCCGCCCCACACCAGGCACGCGGCGGGACCCGAGGCCAAAGCATTTTTTTTTTAATTATGCCCCCCCGGGGCCCGCCGCGTGCCCCATGTGTGGTGGGCCCCCACAGAATGTGGCCCCGGGCCCGCCGCACACCAGGCACGCGGCGGGACCCGAGGCCACAGCATTTTTTTTAAATTATGCCCCCCGGGGCCCGCCGCGTGCCCCATGTGCGGCGGGCCCCCACAGAATGTGGCCCCGGGCCCGCCGCACACCAGGCACGCGGCGGGACCCGAGGCCAAAGCATTTTTTTTAATTATGCCTCCCGGGGCCCGCCGCGTGCCCCATGTGCGGCGGGCCCCCACAGAATGTGGCCCTGGGCCCGCCGCTCACCAGGCACGCGGCGGGACCCGAGGCCAAAGCATTTTTTTTATTATGCCCCCCGGGACCCGCCGCGTGCCCCATGTGTGGCGGGCCCCTACAGAATGTGGCCCCGGGCCCGCCGCACACCAGGCACGCGGCGGGACCCGAGGCCAAAGTATTTTTTTTTAAATTATGCCCCCCGGGGCCCGCCGCGTGCCCCATGTGCGGCGGGCCCCCACAGAATGTGGCCCTGGGCCCGCCGCTCACCAGGCACGCGGCGGGACCCGAGGCCAAAGCATTTTTTAAAAAAAATATGTCCCCCAGGGCCTGCCGCGTGCCCCATGTGCGGCGGGCCCCCACAGAATGTGGCCCCGGGCCCGCCGCACACCAGGCACGCGGCGGGACCCGAGGCCAAAGCATTTTTTTTAAAAATTATGTCCCCCAGGGCCCGCCGCGTGCCCCATGTGCGGCGAGCCCCCACAGAATGTGGCCCCGGGCCCGCCGCACACCAGGCACGCGGCGGGACCCGAGGCCAAAGCATTTTTTTTAAAAATATGACCCCGGGGCCCGCCGCGTGCCCCATGTGCGGCAGGCCCCCACAATAACCCTGCTTACCCGAGACCCGACGAGAGCCAGACGAGCAGATGAGAGGAGAGCCAAGCCGCGATGCAAAATCCTGGGAGAGAGGCAGCAGCAGGCAGGTCCAGGAGCAGCAGGACAGGAGCAGGTGAGGAGGCGGCACAGGTGAGGGGGGGTAATGCAGGGCGCACGATATGAGAGAAACCCTTTGACCTGACCCCTGACCTCTTTCTATTGGCTCTGTGGTGATGAGAGCCACGAAGCCAATAGAAAGTGCCGGATTTCGCGGGCAGTTTTGTAAAAATCGCGGCATTTTTACAAAACTGCCGATTTCATGATTTTTTTGCAAATCGCGATATCCTGGAGGGTCTGCAAAAGGAGGCAGAGTGTGGAGGAGGAGACTTTAAGGAAAAAGCCACATCTTGAGTTTTTTCCTGAAACTTCTTTACTCTCTGATCAGTCTCAGTTCCTTGGTCATTGAGTTCCAGAGCTTTGGGACAAGGTATGAGAAGGATCTCCCTCCCCATCTTGATCTCTTTATCCTTGGAGCGTTCATAAGGTAGTCAGATCTTCATCTATTGGGATGATGAGAGATCTATTGAGGACATATGGGGTCACCATGGTCTTTAATAAGCGTGGGCATAAAATAAGTTTCGCGGGCGAATTTGCGGATTTTTGACAACTTCGCGATCCGCGAATTGCGCGAAATTGCCCAATAATCCGCAAATTTGCAAGCTACGTCATAAATGCCCGCGACGGCGCGCAGCTGACTTCCGGCGGGAGGTTTGAACAATTCGCGTTCACAAAATTGCAAAAATTGCAATTCTGCACAAGAAATCCACCGCAGGAAGCATAAACCTTGTGAAAATGATGATTTTGATCAGAATAACTCCTCAGATTGACATTTGGCTGCACTTTTTGGTGCAGGAGTTAATTTTTTGGGGTGGGGTGGGAGGAAGGAAGTGCCCCAGAGTCTCCAACTTCCTGTTCCTGTCCAGCAGGCTCCTCCCAGTGTTTTTGTCCATGTACTGGTCACTTTTCATTTGGCTGTGGAGCTGGAAGGATTACTTTCTGTGACTGCTGCTGGATATTTGTATTTGAGGACTTTTTGGACTTTGGAGTTTGGATCACTTTTGGACTTGAGATTTTACAAGTAAGTTGGTGTTGTTTGTTTGGGGCATTGCAGTTGAGGCAACTCCAGTTCTAAAACTTTTTTCACAAATTTAACAAAATATATATTGTGGTGGGTAGCTAGCCACAGTATCCAGTAGGCCCAGGGTTAGTCATGGCACATGATACAACTGTTTCTCTGATTTTTTTTAACTTAATTCTCATTTATGTCATGGCTGTAAAGCCTCACTAGCCAGTAGGCCCAGGGGTAGTGAGTGGTGCATGGACCAAGTCTTTCTGTGGGGTGTCTTGAATTTAAACATCATTGAGGGCATGGATGGCAAGGGATTGTCGTGATTTTTATGTGTTTTTCGATTTTTTAGGGAGTTGTTGGAGACTGGCCATGTGGGTGGGGGCCATTTTGAGGGCTGGTACAGGCAGGGCCTGGCAATGTGCTGGGGGTCAAGGGGCCATTTTGAATGCAGGCAGTGTGCTCAGGCCTGCACCCAGTTTGCCTTGCTTTCAACCATTATGCCCAGGGGTACTCAGTGGTGCATGGGCCTAGTCTGTCTGTGGGGTGTCTTGAATTTAAACATCATTGAGGGCATGGGTGGCATGGGATTGTGGTGATTTTTATGTGTTTTTTGATTTTTTTGGGGTGTTGGGGATTGGCCATGTGGGTGGGGGCCATTTTGAGGGCTGGTACAGGCAGGGCCTGGCCATGTGCTGGGGGTCAAGGGCCATTTTGAATGCAGGCAGTGTGCTCAGGCCTGCACCCAGTTTGCCTTGCTCTCAACCATTAGGCCCAGGGGTAGTCAGTGGTGCATGGACCAAGTCTTACTGTGGGGTGTCTTGAATTTAAACATCATTGAGGGCATGGATGGCATTGGATTGTGGTGATTTTTGTGTGTTTTTTGACTTTTTGGGGTTTAGTTGGGGCCTGGCTATGTGGGTGGGGGCCATTTTGAGACCTGGTCCAGGCAGGGCCTGGCCATGTGGTGGGGGTCAAGGCTCAAGGGGCCATTTTGGAGCCAGGCAGTGTGCTCAGGCCTGCACCCAGTTTGCCTTGCTTTCAACCATTATGCCCAGGGGTAGTCAGTGGTGCATGGACCTAGTGTTTCTGTGGGGTGTCTTGAATTTAAACATCATTGAGGGCATGGATGGCAGTGGATTGTGGTGATTTTTGTGTGTTTTCGATTTTTCGGGGTGTTGTTGGGGACTGGCCATGTGGGTGGGGGCTATTTTGAGGCCTGGTACAGGCAGGGCCTGGCCATGTGGCTGGGGGTCAAGGGGCCATTTTGAATGCAGGCAGTGTGCTCAGGCCTGCACCCAGTTTGCCTTGCTTTCAACCATTATGCCCAGGGGTACTCAGTGGTGCATGGGCCTAGTCTTTCTGTGGGGTGTCTAGAATTTAAACATCATTGAGGGCATGGATGGCATGGGATTGTGGTGATTTGTATGTGTTTTTCGATTTGTTTGGGGTGTTGTTGGGGACTGGCCATGTGGGTGGGGGCCATTTTGAGGGCTGGTACAGGCAGGGCCTGGCCATGTGGTGGGGGTCAAGGGGCCATTTTGAAGCCAGGCAGTGTGCTCAGGCCTGCACCCAGTTTGCCTTGCTTTCAACCATTAGGCCCAGGGGTAGTCAGTGGTGCACGGACCAAGTCTTACTGTGGGGTGTCTTGAATTTAAACATCATTGAGGGCATGGATGGCATTGGATTGTGGTGATTTTTGTGTGTTTTTCGACTTTTTGGGGTGTGGTTGGGGCCTGGCCATGTGGGTGGGGGCCATTTTGAGACCTGGTCCAGGCAGGGCTTGGCCATGTGGTGGGGGTCAAGGCTCAAGGGGCCATTTTGGAGCCAGGCACTGTGCTCAGCCCTACACCCAGTTTGCCTTGCTTTCAACCATTATGCCCAGGGGTAGTCAGTGGTGCATGGACCTAGTGTTTCTGAGGGGTGTCTTGAATTGAAACATCATTGAGGGCATGGATGGCAGTGTATTGTGGTGATTTTTGTGTGTTTTTCTATTTTTGGGGTGTTGTTGGGGACTGGCCATGTGGGTGGGGGCCATTTTGAGGCCTGGTACAGGCAGGGCCTGACCATGTGGCTGGGGGTCAAGGGGCCATTTTGAATGCAGGCAGTGTGCTCAGGCCTGCACCCAGTTTGCCTTGCTTTCAACCATTATGCCCAGGGGTACTCAGTGGTGCATGGGCCTAGTCTTTCTGTGGGGTGTCTTGAATTTAAACATCATTGAGGGCATGGATGGCATGGGATTGTGGTGATTTATATGTGTTTTTTTGACTTTTTAGGGTATATAACTGATGTTCCTCTGTCTTCCATTGCTTTTAGGTGCACAAGAGAACCACCAGTGCCAGGAAGAAGTACTGCAGCGGTGTGTGCAGCACAACGTCACGCGACGTCACGTGTGGCCACAGACAAGACATCTCTGCAACTCGTGCAACTGCGGCCTGCTGTTCTGACATCTGAAGAAGATGGGCCCAAAGAAAGGTGGCCGTAGCGCCTCAGCGAAGAAAGTTGCCAGTGCCACTGCCAGTAAGAAGGAGCAGAAGAAGCAAGTAGCACCACCTACCAAGGAGACTGGTGTACCCACCGACACCTTTTTTAGGAAAAGAAAAACTACGCCTGCAGCAGCCGCGGTGTCCGCCGGGGACCAAGCTGGAAGCAGCACCTCCGCCTCATTGGGGTCAGTGCCACCACGCCTAGTTAGGTCCAAGACCATGAGTGCTGCTGAGGCAGCCACTTTACTTTCTCAATCACCATCGCCGGATGTAACTCAGCTGGCGAGTGTTCAACAATCACAGCCGCAACGACAACCACAAGTGCAACTAGTACAAGCGCAAGTACATGGGCAAGGAGAGGCGCAAGTACATGGGCAAGGAGAGGCGCAAGCACATGGGCAAGGAGAGGAGCAGGTACATGGGCAAGGAGAGGTGCAAGTACATGGGCAAGGAGAGGGTCAAGTACATGGGCAAGGAGAGGCGCAAGTACATGGGCAAGGAGAGGCGCAAGTACATGCACAAGGAGAGGCACAAGTTACGGTGCATGGAGAGGTGCAACTAGAGGTTCATGGAGTGTCACAACTGCCTACAACGCTTGTTCCTCCAGAAGTAGGGGCACATCAGGAAATTGATATTCAAGTGGAGGTATCATCCGAGGAAGCCACTCCTCCTGAGGATGATCCATTGTCTCCCAGATCCCCAGCAAGGAAAAGGTCAAGGAGGACTGCTACTACTACTACTACTACAAGTTGTTCTTCAAGCCCCCTTCATTCTGATGACCTTGATCTTGATTGGAACCCAGCAATGCAGTCTGACAGTGAGGCACGCCATGAGCCGACAAAGGTAGCTAAGCCTAAAAGGAAGGTTCCCGCAAGGCTTCGACTTATGGGTGATGACGACGAACAAGAAGTGGTGTCTTCTGCTGCTGATGAACAGTCTGATGACGACCCAGTCATCACAGACGTCACTCCAGCCACAGCGGGCATGCAGCAGACAAGCATTTTAACCGTAGCCCGAATGGCTGCTGAGCGGGATGTGGGCGGCGTGGCACTGGTACCACCACCAACGCAGTTAACTACAACACCAACACGACCTACAGCTTCCATATTTTCTCGTCAGAAGGGCCGGCAGGGACCTCCATCCATCTCGACCTCCATTACCTCAAGTAGTGGTGCTGTAAGTGAACAACGGAAACAAATTCAGCCACGCCCATCCTCCACTTCATCTGGCATTGAAAGTCAAAGTAGCACCTCCACCACCAGCAGACATCTCCAGTCCCCAGTTTGGGACTTCTTTACTGTTAGCAAAAAGGCAGAAAACATGGTTGTTTGTTCGATTTGTAAAGTATCTGTTAGTCGGGGTAAGCTTGGTACCAACTATGGTACCGGAGGCCAGAGAGGTCATATCAAACACCACCCTATCCAGTTGTATAAGCACCTAAGTGACGTTGAGGAAGCCAAAACAAATCCAAATGTATCCATTGATATTGCATCTGATGATGACGAGAGGCTGATCGTGCAGGGGGGAAGTGAAGAAGCGGCAGACATTTTTTCTGGTACACCCAGTACCCCTGGCAGCAGCACTGCAGTGGTAGCGCCCACACCCTCTACCCCTGCAACATGTATGAGGCACACTAAGAGTCTGGGACAGACACCAATGCAAAAAACTAAATCAATGAGCCTAACTGGTGTGAAGTCTGCATCATCATCATCATCATCATCACGTAAAACGGTCCAGCCCACCATTAGCAGCATGTTTTGGTCGGATGCGCCATTTGAACGCAACCACCCAACGGTGCGTCTGTATAACGCAAAGCTGGCTAAAATGCTAGCGCTGGACCTTCTCCCTTTTTCTTTTGTGGAAGGGGTGGGTTTTCGTGAATTGGTGGCAACAGTCTGCCCTAAATGGAAGGTTCCTAGCCGGTCCTATTTTGCAAGGGTTGCTGTTCCAGCACTACATCAAGATGTGCTGGAGGTGATTGGCGTAGCTATTCTGAAGAGTGCTGTTCACACTATCCACATGACAACAGACATGTGAACCAGTTGCCAAGCCCTTGATTACATGTGCATCACTGCACACTGGGTCTCTTTTGCAGGGGTCGAAAGTTAAAACACAAAGATGTTGACACGGAGGAAGTTTTTAAAGCTACTCGCAAACATGCAACAGTAGGCATGTTTGCCATGGGGAAATCTCACTCTGCACCTAACCTTTTGGAGGAGTTTAACAGGAAGGTCAATGAATGGCTGTATCCAAGAAATCGCACAGTTGGTTATGTTTCCACGGATAATGGCAGTAATATAGTTAAGGCCATGGAGCTAGGTGGCTATTTCAGAGTGCCGTGTTTGGGGCACAGTATTAACATCGTGGTGCAAGCCTTCTTGAAAACAGAAGCGCCAGTCGTCAAATTACTGATCGTCTGCCAAAGACTCTGCACACATTGCAGCCATTCTTTTAAGGCCCGGAAGCAGCTGAGGAGCCTTCAATATGAACGTAAACTGCCAGTCAAAGGACTAATCCAGGAGGTGGCAACACGTTGGAACTCAACCTTTTACATGCTTGAGCGTCTGTCTGAGCAGTGGGCGGTAATACATGAGTATGTCTTTAAACTGGGTTCTACTCATAAAGACATGGGGCTAGAGTTGGATGAATGGCAGCTAATTGCAAGCATGACAGACATGCTTCGTCCTTTTGAGCTCTTGACGCGTGCAGTCAGCAGGGAGGACTGTTCTTTGAGCAAAGCTATCCCATTGTTGCGCATGCTAGAGCACCAACTGAAGGAGGTGACTTCAACGTTCCGAGATGATGGTGAAAAGCGAGAAGCATATGATTTGGCGGAGAAGTTATTAAGGCACCTACTTGACAATGAAAGGCTTAAAAAGATACATACAGAACAACATTACATTTGTGCCACTATTCTTGATCCACGGTACAAAAAGGCAGTGGCTAGCAAAGCATTCATGCCTTTTGATGAAGCAGATGTTTCAAAGTACAAACATTGGCTAGCTGTGTCAGCCACTTGGTTTGAAAGAGAGCGGCAGAACCTTCAAGGAGGCAGCACAAGTACAACTGAATCAGCAGGCCATCCGGCGCCAAGTTCCACTTCTCAATCCGTGGCCGAAGGGAGTGACTTTCCCTCACAGCTGTTAAGGACACCAGCAACCGTATCATCATCCTCCTCACCTGCACCAGGCCGCCCAAAAATATTGTCGGAAGGGGATTGGCTATCTCAGCAAGGGTTTGCTCGGTCCACTGATGAAAAGGTCGCAGATGGTACGCAAAGTGGATCAACCCTGGAGAACCTTGAGTTGGTGGTGCAGGCCTATCTGGATGACCCAACAGAGGTCTGTCATAATGAGAACCCATTGGATTATTGGTATACGAAAAGCTCTGTATGGCGACTGATCACCAACCTGGCTCTAAATTATTTGTCTTGCCCACTCGCAAGCGTGTCTTCTGAACGTGTTTTCAGTGCTGCTGGTGCCATTGTTACTTCAAAAACGACCCGCCTTTTGCCCAAAAATGTGGAGAGGTTAACAGTAATCAAGATGAATCAGCACTTCATACCTCCCGATTACAAAATACGTGAATGCACGCAGGAAGAAGAGGACACCGACTTAGGTGACGCCAACGGAAGTTCTTCTCGGTCACCAGACCTACTCCCGTCTCAATTCGTAGACTTGGAGGACGAGCTCTGCTTCCCTGACACCGAGGCCTGAAAATTACTTCCTTTTTTTGCGTACTTATTCACTTTTATTCCTGTGTGCCTTTCTTTGTTTTGCTACTTTTACCACAACAAAAAACTCTAATCACCTAATCACAACAAGTCCATCATCAGCACTGTCTTCATCTTATTTTCCTTATTGATTTGAAGGTGCCGCAGTCTGCATTCAGATGTTCACAAGTTCACAACTCAATCATGCTCCTCTATCCTCCTCCTCCAGACTCCCCCTATCCATTTCCCTCAAGGCAGATTTTGTCTTCGTAGACGAGTCCCCTCAAGTGGGACTGAAATAACTGACTGACTACATGCTTGCTGATTGTTGACAGACCTACTTCTGAAATTTACAGGAGAGGCTGCCCTGTGGGCCCTCACTTTCCTAAGAAGATGCGGACAAAAAGTAGAACAGGTAATGAATAATGAGAAGATGGCATGCAGTGGACAGCAATGGCTGTCTATCTCTGTTGAAACCAATTGCTGTTTGTTTTTTGTGAACAGCGCAATTTGCCATGTTTTGAATATACCAGTATTGCAGGTTTTTGGGGGTTTCTTTGGGGGTGTTCTAGATTTGCGGTGCTGGGTCGGGGGGTCTGGGAGCACTGCTGGCACAGTCTAATGTTGATTGCATTTGTTTTTCAGGAAATCCATGGTGGAAAAGGGAAGTTAGGGCCTAGCTGCACAGCGCATTTGGACTGAATTCCAGGTTGGTACGAAATTTGCCAAGTCTTACTTTTTAAGGTTTTGCTTTTTGGCTGTTTGGGGGTCTCCTACTTGTTTCCGCCTGGGTTGACGGGTCTGGGGCATTGCTGGGAAGGTCTAATACCGGATAAAAGTGTTTTGGATAAAAAACGTGGTGAAAAAGTTTTTCACTTTTTAGATTTTTCGCTCACTTTTGTGTTTTCGGGGGCCTGTTTAGGGGGTTTCCTAGTGTTTGGGGGTGGGTTTTGGGGTCTTGGTGCAACGCTGGGTATGGATACTTTTGATTGCAAGAGGTTTGAAGCAAATCCATGGTGGCAAAGGGGAGTTAGGGCCTAGCTGCAGAGCGCGCACGGAGTGATTATGGAAATTTGCCTAAAAATGTCTAAGTCCCCATTTTTGTATTTTTGCTTTTTTGCTGTTTGGGGGTCTTCTACTTGTTTCCGCCTGGGTTGACGGGTCTGGGGGCATTGCTAGGAAGGTCTAATACCGGATAAAAGTGTTTTGGAGAAAATCGGAGTTGAAAAGTTTTTGCATTTATGCTCCCTTGCTTGTCTTTGGGGTGCTGTTTGGGGGGTTCCTGGTGTTTGGGGGTGGGTTTTGGGGTCTGGGAGCACTGCTGGCACAGTCTAATTTTGATTGCATTTGTTTTTCAGGAAATCCATGGTGGAAAACGGGAGTTATGGCCTAGCTGCACAGCGCGTTTGGACAGAATTGAAAGAAGGCCGAAAATATTCTAAGTATGAGATTTTCCATTTTTGCTTTTTGCCTGTTTGGGGGTGTTCTGCTTTTTTGCGGGTGGGTTGGCGGGTCTTGGGGCATTGCTGGGAAGGTCTAATACCGGATAAAAGTGGTTTGGAGAAAATCCATGCTGAAAAGCGTTTTGGCACTTTTTTTTAACTTAGGGCTCGTTAGGGTTAGCAGCAGTATTGCATGTGTTTGGGGGTGTTCTAGATTTTTGCAACTGGGTTCTGGGGTCTTAGAGCACTCGTGGGAATGTGTAATTTTGGTTGCAAGTGGTTTGAAGAAAATCCATGGTGGGAAAGGGGGGATTTGGCCTAGTTAAACAAAGCGTTTGCCACTATTCTTAACTTAGGGCTCGTTAGGGTTAGCAGTATTGTATTGCATGTGTTTGGGCGGGGGTTCTAGATTTTTACGACTGGGTGGGGTCTTGGAACACTTGTTGGAATGTCTAATTTTGATTGCAAGTGGTTTGAAGAAAATCCATGGTGGGAAAGGGGGGTTTTGGGCATACTGTCTGAGTGCGTTTTGGCATGATTTGAAATTGGGCCTCTGCGAGGTAGCAGCAGTATTCTGCACGTTTTTGGGAGGGTAATGGGGGTGTTCTAGATTTTGGGGATTGTCATCTCTGAAAGTGACAGTATAATTTTTGCACTACACAGCGTGCCTTATATATTTTTTTCTCTGAGGTGTCTTTAACACTTACTGTTGTATTTTTCCATCATCAATTACAGGCAGGCTTTTACCCTGTGCCATCGATGTACTACTCAGGCTGACAATTAGCGATCCGCAAATCCGCATCAGGCAGGCAGTGGACAGTCAGTGTGTCTGTGGTCACCAAGATTGATCGACGGAGCATCCGATGGAATGAAGGGGTACCGCGAATAAGAGGAATGGCTGGATGCATCAACTTCACAAATTCAACGGGACAACTACAAAAAACAGTAACAGTATCCAAAATTCTCCTTATCTTTTAAATGATATTCTTGTGTACTTGAACTTACTTCTACGAGTGTGACTCTGTGCGTTTGTTTGCTCTCTGCTTCAAATTCATCCCTCCAGCTATTTGATACGTCTTTGCTATGTTTAACACTAATTTAATGTTCTAAGTGTTTATTCTCTCTGAGGGCAGAGAGGCAAGTGAAATTGCGTAATGACTGCAGCCCTGTACTGTCAACTTGTTTCTTCGTAGTTACTAGTAAGTTGCAGTAAGTAGTAGTACTACTTTTCAGTAAGCTAACCATCCATTTAGTAAACAACTTCTGGCATGCAGTAGTGCACTTCCTTTATGTCCCTTTAAAGATTTATCAATATCTTCAAATCCAAAGATTTGTTTCTCTTCATTTGTTGTTTGACTGTCCATGCTGTTTTTTTTCCTCTCTACCAGACTTTCCCAAAAAACGCCATTCCCATCCAATTTTCAAACTCTAACCCTCTTCCCCCGGGCTGTGTTGTATTTAATTGAGGTGTGACTGACAACAACAATAAATTCCACACACTTGCTGGGGAGGATAAGGTCAATGCAACCAGAAGTTCATGTGCGCCATCGTGGATTGATAAGAACATCCTCCTCCTACACGACGTGAACAATCTAATGCTTAATGCTTACCTTACGTTGGCACTGCTTAGGCTACAATTTAGGGCACTGTTCTGTACCGTACTATCTATTGTACTGTTTCTAATGCTACGCTCAGGCCACTCAATGTTTAATTTCCTCTTTTTTTCATATGGTGATACTGCAAGTGTTTACCACTACTGCTACCAGCACAACAATGATATTGCATCCGTCGAGGATTCAAGTCAACAACCAACCTTAATCACCATTTGCAATGCAGCCAGCCCTGGGGCTACCCCGATTCTCAAACACGAATCACAGGTAAGATAAGCATTTTGGAGAGGTAGAATAATGGGCTAGGACTGGGAGGAGAGCAGAGATTGCCAGTACTACTAGTAAAGTACTAGTAGGGCTACTGAATTCACTAACTCGGTTACTGGCACTTTGGTACATTTCAGGACTAGATGTTTCATTTATGCTGGTAAGTTGGATGAAACCAAACGTCCAGTAACCACCGCCCACCCCCACACAAAATAATATGAACGCGTATACTATGTTTTGGTATGAAAAATAATTACTAAGAAATATATTGAGGTAGTCAAAAAATGAAATAAATTAACCCAACTCACCCCCCTGCCTAACCCCAACCAATGTCCAAAAGTCCCCTTTCCCAAACACCCAATTCCCACCCCCCATCAGTCTTTAAAAAAGGGGCAAGGGACAGTCACTTCCTCCGGTGGTGTAGTTTGGCAAGCTGTTGCTTCATGTCCCGCTGCTCTTTGCGGAGGTCCCGGAGCTGGCGCTGATGTTTTTTGGCCAACCGCTCCAGGTAGTCCACTCTTTTGCGTAGTCGGCGCACACGAACGATCCAGGATCTGGGGTGGGGGGGCGCTGATGTTGTTGCTGCTGTGCGGCGGCTGCGGGAGGCTGTCGGGCCACGGCTCCGTTTGGCTGGAGGCTTCTGGCTGGTGGACCCGGGCTCAGTGGAGGAGGATGTAGATGTTGATGTCTCCTCATGCTCCCGAGCTCATAACCGCCGATACTCGGCACAAATAGCCTCCAGCTTACGGGCCCTGGATCGGACAGCCATCTTCTTACGGGTGAGCTTTTTGGGAGTAGCATCTATGAAGAAAGAAAGAAAAATACTGTAGCCAATAGTCTTTAACATAAAGTCAAAATAATTCAACCGAAGGTTGACACTAAGTAACACCAGCAAGTAGCAAACGCAGTATAACATTTTGGCATGTATCTTTCCACCGTCTTTGTAAGCCTGTGACACTGTGAGTTTCAGGAATTCCACTAGCAGCACTATAGGTGGACTCACTAATACATGCATCTTTTGGTGGGGAGGCAGGGATTAGACCTATTGTTAGCAGCAAGGAAATATCATACAGGAGCTATGACCCCTTCCTGTCATTTGGCTCTATCACACAAGATCAAATCTGTAGACTCATTTCCACCATTAAGTCTGGATCCCCCTTGGATCCCTGTCCTCCCTCAGTGATGGCTAGCCTAAGTAGGGTAATATCTTACCCGCTTATGGAAATTTGCAACACTGCCTTCCAAACTGGCGAGTATCCCGCCGCATGGAAAAAGGCTGTTATTAAGCCTCTTCTAAAGAAGCCCTCCCTGGACCCTACTGCATCGGCTAGTTATAGACCTATTGCCTGTCTCCCTTTTCCTGCCAAAATTTGCGAAGCTCTGATGAACGAACAACTCTCAGAGTTCGTCGACACCCACCAACTTTTGGACGAAACGCAGTTTGGTTTCAGGAAAGGACATGGAACGGAGACTGCTTTAATAAAAGCTTCCGATGAAATTAGAGCCATCATGGACCAGGGAGGTGCGGCCATCTTGATTCTGTTGGATCTATCCGCAGCGTTTGACACGGTCGACCATGCTATTCTGGTCGACCGTGTCACAGCGCTGGGAATAAACGGTTTGGCCAAAGATCTTATTTCATCTTTCTTGGCCGACCGTACCCAGACTGTTAAGTTGGGTAATTTCTATTCCCCCGTCTCTGCAATACCTTGTGGCGTACCACAGGGCTCCTCGCTAAGTCCCACGTTATTTAACATCTACGTAGCGGACTTAGCGAGGGTAATAAAGACCCATGGGGTCAGATTAACATCTTACGCAGATGACACCCAACTGGTGCTGGCGATCCACAAGAATGGCACAGCAGTGGCAGCTAATTTCCAGGAGGCTATGCTTGATGTTAGTTTGTGGATGTCTTCCAATTGCCTGAGGCTTAACTCGGATAAAACCGAGGTTATGACCTTTGGTAATCTTTCCCCAGAATGGTCCTCCACATGGTGGCCCAACCAGCTTGGCCTTCCACCTGTCCCAGTTGAAAAAGCGAGGAATCTTGGAGTCATCTTCGATAGCAAGCTAACATTCAACCTCCATGTCAACAAGGTTGTCTCCTCTGCTTTCTTTATTCTAAAGAAAATTAAGAAACTGTTACCTTACCTCCCCATTTCAGCAGGGAAGACCCTAGTTACCACTTTAGTATTCTCTAAAACGGACTATGGAAATGCTCTTTTTTTGAATTCCCAGAAATCTGTCCTGTCCAAACTACAGTCAGTGCAGAATGCGGCTGCCAGAATTCTTTTACACATCCCTCGCCGCCAGCCTACCACTCTCGCCATCCGCCAGCTTCATTGGCTTAGAGTGGAGAGTCGAATTAAATTTAAGGCTCTCTGCATTGCCTATAAAGCAGTGCACGGTGTCGGACCCAAGTTTTTGACCGAGGCATTTCAGTTGTACATCCCCACAAGGTCGCTTAGATCTGCTAACACCTGCCTTTTACCAGTACCTCGCACAAGGACGGTAACCTGGGGAGACAGACGTTTCCTGGTTGCTACACCAAAACTCTGGAACCTACTGCCATTAAATATCAAACAAGCCCCCAATCTGATGAGTTTCCGGAGATATTTAAAGACTTGGTTGTTTAACCAGTAAATTGCTGCTGCTGCGGTCCTGCTAGCCCACACCTGCGCCGAGACACCCTCGGGTATTTGTTTGCGCATTAAAATTTTTTATAAATAAATAAATACATAGTCAGAGAGTACTAAAAAAAGGCATTTGTTACTTTTTTTCTCTTGTTTTGCAAAATAAATTACTGGTACGTGAACTTGTGGTATCCGCCATAATGGCAGCTCACTCAGCTTTCACCCAAGGAATACAGACACAGGCCATGATGATGCAGACTCGCAGTACTTTAAGCAGTACATGCAGGTGGGGATAGGAATGTCTTACTTTTCTATAGGGGTGGCACTGCCACTGGCCATACTTCATCCACTCAGCGTCTGCTCTACTACATCTTACACCTCTGCTATCGACGATGAGGATAAAGAAGATAACATCCAGGCTTCCAAAGTACGTCTATGATTCTTCTTAATGTCTCAAATGTACCAAAATTTATTTTTGTCAACAAACAACTAACACCCTTTTCATTATATTTTGGAAACCACCGTCTTCTTATGTTGAGTTGCATTCAACAAAACCATTCTTTACAGTCATAAATATTAAGACTCGCTCGTCCTTCGTTTCACCCTTCTTTAACTTTTCGTTCTTCACATCCCTAAACTACATCTGATATGACTTGGCTTCACAATAAAAATTTGCCAGCTGAGTTGAAGTGAAATAGAGGGGGCCATTGGTTACCAGAGAAGTACCGCCGCTAATGCTATTAAAAGTCAAGGCTGACTGTCTTCTCCGTGATAGCCCAAAAAGTAGTTCTAAATTAGTAAATGTTCTTGACAGTACAGTGTACTTATACTAGTGTACCGTGTACTACTGTACAGTATATCATACACTCCTTTGCAAGCCTACTCAAAAAAATTTCAATAAGTAAGGAGTATAATAACTTGCCACCGGGGGGCGTGGCTTGAACTCCGCCGAGCATGGACGCCTGAGCCCCGAGCTCCGGGACGATCTCGGCGTTTATCCTGTATAAGGCCTTCCCCGGCGGCGCCGACGACCCAGCGTGGTGCCTAGGGGTTGAGGAGCACCTCGGCGGCAGTTGTGTGCGGGGAGAGCGCCTCGGGGGCAACGAGCCCGGAGACCAGTGGGAGGACCCGCCTGAGGCGATCCAGCATCTTGCCGGAGGCCTACCCCAGCTGCCTGATCCCCGGCCTCGATTTGTGTGGAGCCGTCTGGAGACCCGACCCGCCGCAGACGAGTGGAACTGGTGCCGGACCTGAGACGACCCTCTGGCGATTGTAGACGCGGGCGTCCTGTACTGGCGCCCGCGAAACACCGTGGCAGCTGAGTAGTGGTCGATGGTCATGAGAGGAAGGGCCCGGTGAGTTGTGCTGCGACACCATCGCGCCCGGGCAGCGGCGCGGCCTGATTGCCGGAGGGGGACGACACCTGGAGCGGATCCGACAGGCGCCGCTCGCTACGGGGAGTGGCGCTGCCTGACAGCCGGCTGGCTGTGCTGCTGGAGGCGCGGCGCGGCGCGGCCCGGGACTGTGACACGGGCCTCTGATCGGGAGAAGCTGCTGAGGAGCCAGGAGCGGTGAGTGGTGCTCGGCCTGCCGGGGTCACTGCTGGTGGGCTGCAGGATTGGCGGCTGGTGTGCCCGCAGGCTGAGCGGGACCTAACCTGGGATGCCCCATTCATTGCCTGGTGTTTGCTACGACGGTGGTGCCTTGGCTCCTGCACCACGGGGCTTTGGACTCTGGGCGTCCCATGGTGGCGGGGCTGACCCACGGACACGGTGTTGCCCCCACGGCTGGCTGCACACAGAGGAGAGTGACTTGGGACCGCACTGAGTCCACCTGGATGCGGAGTCCACCGGCCGGATTTCCCCACGCTCGACGTGGAGTTATGATTGCTGTATGCCCCTGGTAGACCTCGTCGGAGAGCGCTGAGGCTGGCGAGTGGTGCCCCCGTTGGGGCGGCAGGTGCCAATAAACCCATGGTGTCATTTGGAGCGAGGGCTGGTGCCCGGACCTTCTTACGTGGGCGGCCCCCCCAAGCCACGGTCCTGGTAAATTGACTGGACGGGACTACGGGGAGCACGGTTCCTATTGCAGTCCGGAGAGCATCGCGAGGTTGGCTTTTGGCACCCGGTACGCTTGACGACACCCGGGGCTGCGCCATGGGGAAACCGCGAAAGGGAGCAGGGGCGGCACCGGCCGACCAGACTGAGGACCTACCGGAAGAACAAGGACAGAGCTCGACGGAGGGCCAGAATGCGGGGCTACAACAGCAGCAACTGGACCAGATCCTTAAGGCCATAGGGGACACTAGAGAAGCGCTGCGGCAGGACATTGCGCAGGTATCAACAGGCCTGGGCCTCCTGAAGGTGGACCACGATAAGCTCGCTGATCGGGTCAAGTCTGCGGAGCTGGTGCTGGAGACGCTAGAGCCGGCCCAGAAAGCAGCGAATACCACGATGGAGGACTTACTGCGCAGAGTGCAGCACCTGGAAAGGAGGGCGGAAGATGCAGAAGGGCGCAATAGATCCAATAACATCCGGGTGGTAGGTTTGCTGGAAAATATTGAGGGGAGCGACATGGTCTCCTATCTGGAAAAATGGTTGCGGGATGTGGTGGCCCCTGAGGGCCTGACGCACTTCTACACGCTAGAGAGGGCTCACAGGGTCCCAGCCCCGGGCCGCCCCCCTAGGCCGGTGGTTGCGTGCCTGCTGCATTTCAGGGACCGGGACATCATCCTACGATAAGCTAGGTCGGCTGGCCCGTATAAGGTGGACAACGCATTGGTGTCTCTCTTCCCCGATTACTCCCAGGAGGTCCAAGGAGGTCTCCTTCGTGGCGGTCAAGAGGGCCCTTCGTGATGAAGGGGTACAATACTCCTTACTGTTTCCGGCGCGCTTGAAAGTGTTGGTGGATGGAGTGGCGACGTTCTGTGACACGCCGGATGACGCTTGGCAATGGCTGGAACAGTACCGAGCGGGCAAAGACGGCGCTGGCAACTGGGCAGAGGCGACAGAGGAGCGACCGAAACCGCGCAGGAGTAGGCGCAACCGGAGACGAGTACAGAACAGGAGGTCCCCGTCGGCATCACAGATGGAGCTGGAGAGGCAGGCTGCCCTGCAGGCAGTAGCGATTCAAAAAGGGGGGTGGTGATGGACAGAGTATCTGAATTAAGCAGAACACTCCTACCCAGTCATAAGATCAGGGCTTGACCCATCACCGTTTTTTAGCTCACTGCACCATCCCAGTTCAGAACCTGGCTACATGCAAATTAGTCTGTCCCTGGCCCAGTGCATCATGGAAACAGGGCAGACCAAACTACCAAGCCAATTCTTTACTGGAAAGGAAACAAGCTTCCGGGGACCGGTTTCTGGCATTACAGCCGTCTTCGGCCCGGCTTGCTTGAATCCTGATGGTGCAGTGAGCAAGGGACTCACATCTGAGCATACCCTTCCACACTTGTGGTGGCCAAAGCGATTCAAAAAGGGGGGTGGTGATGACAGAGTATCTGAATTAAGCAGAACACTCCTACCCAGTCAAAAGATCAGGGCTTGATCCATCACCGTTTTTTAGCTCACTGCACCATCCCAGTTCTGGGTAGGAGTGTTCTGCTTAATTCAGATGCTCTGTCCATCACCACCCCCTTTTATGAATCGTTTTGGCCACTACAAGTGTGGAAGGGTATGCTCAGACACGAGTCCCTTGCTCACTGCACCATCAGGATTCAAGCAAGCCGGGCCGAAGACGGCTGCAATGCCAGAAACCGGTCCCCGGAAGCTTGTTTCCTTTCCAGTAAAGAATTGGCTTGGTAGTCTGCCCTGTTCCCATGATGCACTGGGCCAGGGACAGACTAATTTGCATGTAGCCAGGTTCTGAACTGGGATGGTGCAGTGAGCTAAAAAACGGTGATGGATCAAGCCCTGATCTTTTGATTGGGTAGGAGTGTTCTGCTTAATTCAGATGCTCTGTCCATCACCACCCCCTTTTATGAATCGTTTTGGCCACTACAAGTGTGGAAGGGTATGCTCAGACATGAGTCCCTTGCTCACTGCACCATCAGGATTCAAGCAAGCCGGGCCGAAGACGGCTGCAATGCCAGAAACCGGTCCCCGGAAGCTTGTTTCCTTTCCAGTAAAGAATTGGCTTGGTAGTTTGGTCTGCCCTGTTACCATGATGCACTGGGCCAGGGACAGACTAATTTGCATGTAGCCAGGTTCTGAACTGGGATGGTGCAGTGAGCTAAAAAACGGTGATGGATCAAGCCCTGATCTTTTGACTGGGTAGGAGTGTTCTGCTTAATTCAGATGCTCTGTCCATCACCACCCCCTTTTTATGAATTGCCCTGCAGGTGGTGTCGGTTATCTCTGGAGTGGTGACGGAGGCCCCATTGGTGGACTCGGGCTCCCGGCTGGGATCTGATGAGGCGGACTTTGGAGGCACTGATGGGGGTTCGGAGAAGGATCCTGCGGAGCTGCCTCAGGTTACCCCACAGACGGCTGATGGACGAATGATACTCGGGATGCTGAGCGAAGTACAGTAAGGGGGCATGCTCGGCCTATGGTGTTGACATTGTTGGGGGACATTGGGGGACCGCTTCTTGGGGCGCTGGGAGGAACGCCTTCTTCTGCCTTGAAGGGGTATTGCTGGGGAGTGAGAGGGCCTTGACGGACTGAGAACTCAAATAGGTTGAGGCGCTGCTGGGGGGAGGAGGCTATCATGGGCGGGATCGGCCTATCACGGTGGTGTGGGTCTCTTGCTGTCCGGCCTGGCTGGCGTGGGGTCACCCCCTCTACCTCACATAGCTTGTGAGTCTCTGGTAGTTACCAGAGTTTCCCTCCTTGACGGGGGCAGGGTTTGGATGGGTAACAACTGTTTGGCACCTGTTCTGGGGGAGGGTGGGCTGGGATTTGGTGGGGCTGTTACACGTTAGAGGGGATTGTCAGTGTGCTGCTATGATTGTGTGGGATTGAGTTCCGCTATAGGCCTACTGATGGCGGCTAGACTCGAATTGAAATGTATTACCTGGAATGTGCGGGGGCTCAACTCCATGAGGAAGCCGTATAAGGTGCATGCATATTTGGTCCGTAGAGAGGTCCAGGTGGCCTTCTTACAGGAAACACATTTAACTCAAGCGGAAGGGCAGGCGCTGCAGCGGCGATGGAGCGGGCAACTCTTCTATACCACCTACTCCGCTTATGCTAGGGGGGCGCTGGTATGGGTGCTCGCAGGTGTCCCCTTTCAACCCATGACGACAGTGGTGGACTCGGATGGGAGGTTTGTGGCTGTGCTGGGGCGTCTCGATGGCCGGGACGTTACGCTTTGCAGTGTCTATGTCCCAAACTCTGACCAGGCTGCGTTCTTCTCTGCGTTGTCGGGGAGGCTGGCATCCCTGTTGGTGGGCGCAGTGTTTATGGGGGGGGGACTTTAATTCGGTGGTAGACGTGGAGATGGATCGTTCCCATCCCCCACTGGCGCAATCAGTCCTGCGCAGGGTGGCCAGGGCACAGAAGAATTGGCAGGAAAAATGGGACCTCCTAGATGCCTGGCGGACACATCACCCCGCTGACAGGGATTATTTGTTTTACACTGCACCCCATGACCTTCACGTGCGCCTTGACACTGTGCTTTTTACACCTGGGGCCCAGGAGCTCACACGTAGCAGCGAATACCTAGCGAGGACTATCTCGGATCATAACCCTTGCTTGCTCACGGTCCTCTGGTCGAGACAGCGGCAGTCGGTTCCCACATGGAGACTGAATCCGCTGGTGCTGGAGGACCCGGTGTTTAACGCGGAGGTGCGGGAGGGCATAGAGCATTACTTTCAGGAGAACGCGGGTTCCGCGACCACCAGGGCGCTTGAGTGGGACGCCTTTAAAGTGGTGGTGCGAGGTGTGTGCCTCTCGTCCACAGCGGGGGCACGTCGGACCTTGCTAGGTGATATAGAACGGGAGGAGGCCTCACTGCGGCAGGCAGAGAAGGCTAGTCATCTAGAGGGGGGCAGTAGGGAGGAAGTGCTAGCGGCTCAGGAGGGGGTAGCCACTCAAGTTGAGAGGCTTCGCTGCCTTGACTATAGAGAGTACATGGTCCGGGCGCACGCTGAGCGAGACCGGGTAGGTACGTTGTTGGCATGGCTGGCCAACCCACAAACTAGGGGTACGCCGATACTATTCACTGGCTACGCCCACGGGGGACCTGGTTCACTCACAGAAAGAGATTAACAATCAGTTTCTGGCCTATTACGCGGAGCTCTACCGGAGCAGGCTGACGGTGCTTCCGGCTGGGCTGGATGCCTTATTGGATGAGGCGCAGTTATCGCAGTTAGACTCAGAACAGGGGAATGCACTGGGTGCTGCTATATCCTTGGGGGAGATTAGGGCAGCGGTTAAGCACATGGCCAGAAAGAAGACGCCGGGGGGTGACGGTCTGCCGGTGGAGTTCTACGCCTCGTACATTGACCTCCTAGCACCTCAATTACATCGGGTGTATGGCGAGGCCTGGGAGCTGGGCAGGCTGCCACCGTCGGCCAGAGAGGCGATCATAGTGCCGTTACTGAAGAAGGGCGGACTGCCTACCGCAAGGACGGCTTACCGTCCGCTCTCGATGCTCACTGTGGACTATAAGATGCTGAGTAGGATCTTGGCCACGCGGCTGTCCATGCATATGTGTACTCTGGTGCACCCGGACCAGTCGGGCTTCATTCCCACGTGCAACACCTCGACATGCATACGGCGAATGATACGGGTCATGGAAGTAGAGGGGGAGAGTCCTTCGGGTGCGGCCGTGCTGTCGGTGGATATCGAAAAAGCATTCGATAGCGTGGAGTGGTCGTATCTGTTTTGCGTGCTTCGTCGGTTCGGGTTAGGGGATGATTTCGTCCGCTGGACGCAGCTGCTGTATGACTCCGCCCGCTACTGCCAGGGTCCGTACGGGCCGGTCGATATCGGCGGCATGCTCGGTGGAAAGAGGCACCCGACAGGGTTGCTCCTTGTCCCCGCTCCTCTTTGCCCTGACGATCAAGCCTCTGGCAGCACGAACCCGGCAGGGGCGATATTATGGGGGGGTGCTGTTGCGCGGCGATTCGCATTACATCTCCCTGTATGCCGACGACCTCTTACTATACTTGGCCGACATGGAGGCTTCGGTGCGAGGTGCACGGGCCCTCCTTAGGGAGTTTGGCGAATTGTCAGGGCTGCGTGTTAACTGGTCCAAGACCTGTTTGTTCCCATTGACATCACGTAGCGCCCAGCCTGCGGAGCTTGAGGGTCTGCGCTGGTAATCGGAGTGCTTACCGTACCTTGGTGTCCATATTTACCACACCCACTCGCTCCTATATGAGGGAAATGTGGGCAGAGCGTTGAGGGGCATAAGAGGCAGTATGGGGTTTTGGCGTACCCTCCCACTGTCAGTGGCCGGAAGAATAGCGCTGTTGAAGATGGTGGCCCTCCCACGACTGCTTTATTTTTTTCGCACACTGCCGGTGTGGATTCCGATTTCCTTCTTCAGGATGCTGCGGTCGATGGTGATAGGGTTCATCTGGGGCTCCGGCAGGAGACGCGTAGCTTTGAACACCTTGCTCAGATCGCAGGAGGAAGGAGGTCTGGCGGTACCGGATTTTGAATGGTACTATCTGGCGGCACAGCTGCAATGGCTCACGCAGGCGGTGGCGCGGGAGTTTAGGGACCCAGACGGCCCACAGGGCAGAATTATTCAGCGCCATGTCTTGTCCTTCATAGTGCTCCAGCAGAGGCTTCAGCTGGACCAGCTTACTCTCGAGGAGCGTACCCTTCGCTAATGCTGGCTGCGTAGCCAGAAACGGGCGGGATTTCCTACCCCGTATGCCCCGGAGATCCCTTTGGGTATGTGCACTGCCCTCCCCCATGGCGGGGATTGGCCAGCGCTGGCCACCTGGGAGGAACATGGGGTCCACATGATAGGGGACTTGTATAGAGATGGTACTCTGTTGCCGGTCCACGAACTGCAAGACACCTTTGATTTGCCGAGGGGTGACTTTTTGCTACATGCGGCTTTGGTATCCAGAATCCAGAAGCACTGGAAGCTGGGTCTGGCGGAACCCCCCACGTCATTGGGTTGCCAATACATCATGATGGCCGCTGGCACTTTCAAGCCTATCACCTGCCTGTACAGGAGAATGGCATTGGATGGACAGCCGCCCCTGGACAGGCTGCGGGAGCGCTGGGAGGGAGACCTCGACCGGCAGATACCGGAGGCGACCTGGCCTCAGCTCGTGTGACGGGCCTGGAAGGGCACGCGCAATGTTCGGTTTCAGTTGGTCCAGTACTTCACGCTCCACAGGGCTTATTTGACGCCGGTTAAAATTCAGCAGGTCTTCGGGGGAGCACATTCAGTGTGCCCTCGTTGTAACGCGGAGGGAGCTGACTTTGGCCATATGTTTTGGTCCTGCGCAGGGCTCGGCATATACTGGACTGATGTCATGACTTGCTTGAATGAGGTTACGGGATGTCAAGTTGACGTGAGTATGGTGGCTTGCCTCTTACTCTGGTTTCCGCACACACCAGCCACGAAAATTACAAGTAAATTCTTTGACCTGGGGTTGATTATGGCCAAGAGAGAGCTCACATTGCACTGGAAGTCCAGGGGGGGCCCCAACTTCCTGAGGTGGCGGGGGAGTTTCCAACAATGGGCGAGTAGCGAAGGGACTCTTAGGTTACAGCTAGCCAGACGCACTTCTAATGACAAATCGCTAGATGCGGCCAGGGCGTGGGGTGCGCTGGTGGCGGACCTTCAGTCAATGGGGGAGACTAGTAGGGGAGACGAGTTGGGTGCGCCTGCGAGTCAGACGATGGAGTCTAGGGCGGGGACTGTGGGGGTGCACACGGGAGGCGCAGCCAGCTAGGTCCACACACCCTGGTGCATGTGAGGGTTCACGCACTCTTGTTGAAAGGGAACTAAAGACCGCTAGGGTACCATGCTATATTTTGCACTTTTGTCGGATTATCAACTGGCTGAGGGTTGCGACTGTGAGTGTCTTAGAAGGAGTTGGACGCTATTGCACAAAGGTTTATGCCACTTTATGGAGAAGGCGGTAGGGGGCACACTGACAAGGGGGGTGGGGGAGGGAGAATTGTTAAGGTACAGGGGATGCGGGCTAATGTTGATTTTATCATGGCAAGGGATACGGTGCTGAAGACCCGTTTATGATGCATGACTGTATGATGTTTGACCAAAACTCAATAAAAATCTGTTTAAAAAAAAAATAATAATAACTTACCACCGTCTGCCGCCGCTGAGTCTCCCCCCCCAGCTCTTCCTGTTGGCGCCGCCGCATCCAGAGTGGACCCCTCCGAACTGCTGGCCCCGGCACTGGTCGTCATCTGTGCCGCATCAGATGTTGTGACGTCTAGGAAAAACATGTCATATTTTCAGATGCCATACACAACCCCCTATTTTGTCTCGTAATGGAAGAAAATGTTACATAACACATTTTTTATTACTGGGATTGAAAAAAAGTAACGATTTTGTGGAGGGTGTTAACCTTTTATATGCTTATTCCATTAAATGCTACACTTCTTCTTATGACAACTGATGAATGCTTGCTTAACGTGCACAATTTTTCTCATTACAGAAAGAAGATTCCATTGCCCTTCTGCCAGACGATTCACCAACTACTACGAAGTCATCACCAGCAGTACTTTAAGTACTTTAAAGAAGGTGGGGGCTCCCGCACAGTTATTCTAATAATTTCATGTGTCTGTTAACTATTATTAAGTTTGAGTCATACTAATTTCATTCATGGGAATGTTGTTTAAACTTTAACGTCATCTTCATCCATCAGAATACTACTCTATTAAAAATAAAGAAATAATGTTTTCATTTCTTAATTGAAAATAAAACTTTAAAACTAACAAACACTGTGTGGTTTTTGTTTACGAGTGAGTGAGCGGAAAGGTTTGAACTACTGCACTTGGCAGTCATGTTTCAGTGACTCAGATAGGCCGGGACTCGGAGGTAGTCTTCTTCTGTTCTTCTGGGTCGTAAAATCATTGGTCAGACATTCTAAATAGTCGGTCAGGGGATTGGGGGTTCAACTTCTGTTTGGACTGAGGTATGTCGAAAGTCGAACTGCACCTATCATCAACAATGTCCTATTTATCTTGTCCATACTTTATGTGCAGTGTAGTCCTTGAAACACTATCGGTATGGGATGTGCTCCTCTCAAATCAAAAAGGCAACTGCTACCTTTTACTTGGTGTAAACAATGACATTTTGTTGTTGGAAATTGTCAAAGCACTTACATTAAGAAGACTGGAATAGACAGCAAGGGCAACCCAGAGGACTGCACTCAGTGCCTAGAGCTATTGCTGTATCAGAGTTTTGTTTCACACCGTTTGCCGAATGGACAAGCTTAGCTACCTACACAGACCGACTCATAATTGTAAATAGTAGTAGCACAGAGAGTGATGGTAGAGGCAGGATAAGAATGTAGAAAGTAGTCTACATTAGAAGAAGATCAAAGACTATTTTGTAAAACATAGAATTATTAGGAACCAGTTTGTAATGAATAGGAGCTGTAAAAGTTAGGGAAGTATAAGTATTAATATAACAATAGAACAACTTACTGGGGCCAGCAGAAGAGCCTGCAAGGGACTGAGCCTCTCCACCTTCTGCAACCGGAGTCTCTGTCGCCGCCGGCGCCTTGCCCCTGGGAGGTCCTGGTGATCATGAAATAAAGAAACACAACATGGATGATTGTTTTTTGGTAAATATTTGATTTCTTTGTACTCAATCTAAAATTATGTCGGGTAAACAAATTAACATCAATTGCATCTGATCTGGTCAACTAGGAGAATAGTAGTACAGTATTGCAGGATTCGCAGACCGTCCAATAGGAAAGTTATGTAATTCACTAACTACATCAACAACAAAAAGGTTCTACTACGACTGGCATCACTCTGCAGCACAAGACGTCGCGTGACAGACACAGTCCGTCATCATGATTGCAGACCACTAACAAATGTCCTATAACAGGTAATAAATAATATACTCAACGTATCAATCCACCACTATCTCTTCAAAGTGGCAGCAGCAGGAGTACAAAGAAGGACTAGACTTGAGTCTACTGTCTCTAGCATTACACAGTAATGCTCTCAAATGACTAAAAAGTTGCAAACAAGTAAGCATAGTAGCAACGCCAATAATCAGGCGAGCACCTGCAAAGACAGAAGCTATTTAAACATTAATTTACCTGCAATGTAATCAAATCACCAGCATTCGTACTCTTCAGGAAAAAAATATATTAGTAATATAACAGAGCAGAAGGAAAAAAAGTAGTTATTAAATAGCTACTTGCCAAGGCCAGGGATCTCCACTCCTAGCAGGTCGAGCATGTCATGCTCCCGGTCCAAGATGTCACTCCACCGGTGCGTCACTTGCTGGTAGGTGCGCCGGACCCCAGACTCCTTATACATGCGCTGGCACACCTTCTCCCACAGCTGGCGATGCTCCCGGAGGCCATAACCGGAAGCAATCCGCCCACCTGCTGCCACGGTCTTAGGGAGGTGGACTTGGACGAAAACCATCAAGGCGGCCACCTCCACTGCAGAGAAGATCTCCCTGGCCTGGACTTCCTCCCCCCTCAAACGCCCGCAAGGGAGCCGGGTACGGGGTGCTGGGCCCTTCCCCTTGCCCATGTCGCCTCCCTTAGCCATGGTCCTGGGCACAAGAAGAAGGAAAGAAGAATAGGTGTGAAAAAAAATAAGAGGGAGAGCGAAAGAAATAAAGTAGGTAATAAAGTAACAAAAAGTAAAAAAAAACACAACATATAGATGTAGGAAATTGAAGAGAGAATAATAAGCAAAAAAACACACAAAAAAGTTCAGAAACACATAGGATTACAAAGATGTAGGATGGATAGAAAGGTAGCATGCCCAAAACCATAGCAGTGAATGAAAAACAAGATGGCCGCGCCCATAGAGGACCGCGTGGGTAAGTTCGCGCGATATTTCCCCCGCGAGCACGCAAAAACGCCCATGAACACGTAATCGCGCGCCGCATACGACACAAGCATGCAACTAGTGCCCGGAAACGGAAACACGTCACGCAAACAAGATGGCTGCGACCGCATGAGCAACCTCGGGGTCGGTGCGCTGCAAGCGGTCCGCGAATAAGCAAAAAAACGCGCGAACACGCAAAAAAAAAGTTCGATTTCGCACGAATTTGCGCCCCGCTAATCTCGCAAAATGGCAGAAAAACGAATTTTGGAAAACTGAAAGCACTTAGCAGGTGCAAAAGTTCAAGCTAAATTGTAACCATTCTCTGTAGTGCTTCCTGAGGGGCCCCTCCAGAGTTCAGTTGCCTACTTGCAACTATTCTCTGACCCTGCTCTGACCCTCAAAGCAGGGTCAGAGAATAGTTACAAGTATGGCACAATGCTCCTGTAAACAAAATAACTAACAGGAAGCACTTACAGCTAAGGAAGCAGGTGCCAGACTTGAAGCAAAATTCAGTGACACATTAACCAGCCCCAAATTAATTCATCTCAGTTGAGGCTGGGCAGGTGTGCTTTCCCCCCATAATCTACAGTGGTGAGCAAGAGGGTGGTAGTGGTGAACCAGAGGGTGGCAGTGATGATCCTGAGGGTGGCAGTGGTGAACCAGAGGGGGACAGTGGTGAACTAGAGGGTGGCAGTGATGAACCAGAGGGTGGCAGTGGTGAACTAGAGGGTGGCAGTGGTAAACAAGAGGGTGGTAGTGGTGAACCAGAGGGTGGCAGTGGTGAGTGCTGAACCAGAGGGTGGCAGCAGGGGTGAACCAGAGGGTGCTGTGATGAACCAGAGGGTGGCAGTGGTGAACCACAGGGTGCTGAGATGAACCAGAGGGTGGCAGTGGTGAACCAGAGGGTGGCAGTGATAAACCAGAGGGTGGCAGTGATGATCCTGAGGGTGGCAGTGGTGAACCAGAGGGGGACAGTGGTGAACTAGAGGGTGGCAGTGATGATCCTGAGGGTGGCAGTGGCGAACCAGAGGGTGGCAGTGGCGAACCAGAAGGTGGCAGTAATGAACCAGAGGGTGGCAGTGGTGAACCAGAGGGGGATAGTGGTGAACTAGAGGGTGGCAGTGGTGAACAAGAGGGTGGTAGTGATGAACCAGAGGGTGGCAGTGGTGAGTGCTGAACCAGAGGGTGGCAGCAGGGGTGAACCAGAGGGTGCTGTGATGAACCAGAGGGTGGCAGTGGTGAACCACAGGGTGCTGAGATGAACCAGAGGGTGGCAGTGGTGAACCAGAGGGTGGCAGTGGTGAACTAGAGGGTGGCAGTGATGAACCAGAGGGTGGCAGTGATGATCCTGAGGGTGGCAGTGGTGAACCAGAGGGGGACAGTGGTGAACTAGAGGGTGGCAGTGATGAACCAGAGGGTGGCAGTGATGATCCTGAGGGTGTCAGTGGCGAACCAGAGGGGGCAGTAATGAACCAGAGGGTGGCAGTGGTGAACCAGAGGGGGGCAGTGGTGAACAAGAGGGTGGTAGTGGTGAACAAGAGGGTGGTAGTGGTGAACCAGAGGGTGGCAGTGGTGAGTGCTGAACCAGAGGGTGGCAGCAGGGGTGAACCAGAGGGTGCTGTGATGAACCAGATGGTGGCAGTGGTGAACCACAGGGTGCTGAGATGAACCAGAGGGTGGCAGTGGTGAGCCAGAGGGGGACAGTGGTGAACTAGAGGGTGGCAGTGATGATCCTGAGGGTGGCAGTGGCGAACCAGAGGGTGGCAGTAATGAACCAGAGGGTGGCAGTGGTGAAGCAGAGGGGGACAGTGGTGAACTAGAGGGTGGCAGTGGTGAACAAGAGGGTGGTAGTGGTGAACCAGAGGGTGGCAGTGGTGAGTGCTGAACCAGAGGGTGGCAGCAGGGGTGAACCAGAGGGTGCTGTGATGGACCAGAGGGTGGCAGTGGTGAACCACAGGGTGCTGAGATGAACCAGAGGGTGGCAGTGATGAACCAGAGGGTGGCAGTGGTGAACCAGAGGGTGGCAGTGGTGAACTAGAGGGTAGCAGTGATGATCCTGAGGGTGGCAGTGGTGAACCAGAGGGGGACAGTGGTGAACTAGAGGGTGGCAGTGATGAACCAGAGGGTGGCAGTGATGATCCTGAGGGTGGCAGTGGCGAACCAGAGGGTGGCAGTAATGAACCAGAGGGTGGCAGTGATGAACCAGAGGGTGGCAGTGGTGAACAAGAGGGTGGTAGTGGTGAACCAGAGGGTGACAGTGGTGAACCAGAGGGTGCTGTGATGAACCAGAGGGTGGCAGTGGTGAATGCTGAACGAGAGGGTGGCAGCAGGGCTGAACCAGAGGGTGCTGTGATGAACCAGAGGGTGGCAGTAGTGAGTGCTGAACCTGAGGGTGGCAGGGGTGAACCAGAGGGTGGCAGTGATGAACCAGAGGGTGGCAGTGGTGAACCAGAGTGTGTCAGTGGTGAACTAGAGGGTGTCAGTGGTGAACCAGAGGGTGCTGTGATGAACCAGAGGGTGGCAGTGATGAACCAGAGGGTGGCAGTGATGAACCAGAGGGTGCTGTGCCCATACACGACGGCATGGGTAACTTCGCCATGCAAGCGGCCCGCGAACACGCAAAAAACCCCGTGAACACGCAAATAAAAAAAATTCGCAATTTCGCACAAATTCGCGAATTATGCGGATCGCGAATTCGTTTTTGCACGATTTCGCAGACCGCGATTTTGCAGATTTCGCCCATACTTAGTCTTTAACAGGGCTGGATCCTTATCGCACATGGCTCTATGAGCTACACATAGGGCTTTGAACCTGACCCTGGATTGGATGGGAAGCTAGTGCAGTTTTTTTAGCAAGGATCTAACTGACTCCTGACTATGGGTTCTTCAGGAGCATCTTGGCCACAGCGTTCTTACAGCCTGTTGCCACATATTAAGGGTAACCCAGATACAAGGAGTTGCTGTAGTCCAATAGTCCAATCTTGAGACTGCTAAGGCCTGAACTACCATTCTCCGTGCTTGTTCTGGGATGAGGTCCACGATCTTACGATTCATGCGTAATATTCCAAAACAGACTTCTGAAAGTTTTGTAGCTTGCGGTTCCATAGAAATGTTGTGGTCTCGCCACATCCCAGGTTTTTTATGGATAGCTTTGGAACGGGGGTTCCCCAGTCCTCTGGCCAGCTGTTCCTAGCCCAGGGCATCAGGTCTGATTTGTTGCCACTCAGTTTTAAATTTGGAGTTGGCCATCCATTTGGATTTCTTTTCCAAGCATGGTACCAGCTGAACATGAATAAATGTTCATTTCCTCCGACACTGAGACTACCAATTGTGCATAATCATTGTAGCAAAAAAGGTTAGTCCGAACCCCTGTACAATTTGTGCTAGAGGGGTCAAATAAACATTGAACAGGGTCGAGCTAAGCGCCGAGCCTTGAGGTATTCAATGGGGAGACTTAAATGTATGGCCCATTGAGGCACAGCTAATCCCTCTATTGTGTGTCTGTCTGGAAATAATTCACAAAGTCTTAACTGTCAGCTACGCCCAGTCATGTTCCCCAAGATAGGCTGCAGGCACAAAGGGCTAAGGATAGGAAATTGCCAACTTTCTGAAAGTGACATTTTCAAAATTGTAATGAAAAATACGACTTTACCATTAAAGAGAGTTAACCATAGCAATTTCATAGGTGCCAAAAATGTTATAACTACTTCCTCTCAATTAGAAATTACAACTTATTAAATGTAATAAGAAATCCTCAGTGTTATCCTATAGGAGGGGTAATGCCTCACAACAGTGAAAAACTAATTTTGAAGTTTTTGACTACACGGACATGTACAACTCAAAAGTACATGTACAACCTTTTGATTACACAGCACCCTGCCCTATGGGCTACCTTAGGGGTGACTTATATGTAAAAAAAGGAGAGTTTAAGGCATGGCAAGGGGGTTTAAAGGCAAAGTCAGCATGGGAGTGGGACACTGCATTAAGGCTGCAATGTTAGGCTTGAGACATGTTTTAAGGCCCACTCTGAAAAGTGGTTGGCACTATACATGTTACAGCCCACTGGTGGCATTTAATTTACTGGCACTGTGTACATGGTATACCACTCTACAAGGGACCTATATGTAAATTAAGTATGCCAATTAGGTATATGACAATCAAACCATGTTTAGGGGAGTCCGCACAACCACTATAGCACTGGTTAGCAGTGGTAAAGTGCACAGGGAGCGAAGGCCAACAAAAAGGAATTCAGCAAAAAATTAGGAGGATTAAGGCAGAACGTTTGGTGATGACCCTGCAGAGAAGTACAGCTATCTACAAACCAGCAGTTAGCGGCAGTATGTAAGCCTGGTAGTCCGTACCAAAAAACATTTTCTTTTAGCTTTAAGCTCCCACGTTGCAGTTCTGTGGGGAGAAGTACACTCGAACACCAGCCAAGGGTCTAGGACCTGGGGGCACCTCTTTGAGCTAGTACTTGATCTCATGGGCTGCACTAGCGGACTCCAGGAAAGCCCAGTGGTAATTGGTCAGCTGGGCACTCTGCAGATCAGAGCTTCTTTAGCTTTCCCTGGAGCTTAACAGGAGGCTAGCTAACTAGCTCTTCCATTTAATTCACTGTGTTTCAGCACAAGTGGGAGCAGGTCCATCCCTTTTTAGTCTTTCTCTCCCCACAGGTTCAACAGTATGAGCAGCCCTTTCCTTTCTGTAGTCCTGTCTTGGCTCACCAGGTGCAGTCTTTCTTGGTACAGCCTTTCTGTTTTTTTAGGTCCACAAGTTCAACAGATGCAGTCTTTCTTCTATTCTTTCCAAGTCCAGCAGTGTTCGGAGGCTGTTAGCCACCACTGCAATTTTATGCCAGTTTTGATTACACGAGTGGGGAGGATTCCATAAAAATGAAGGCAAAATATCCACATGGCAACCTGATCCACTCTTACATCACCTCCTTTGTAGTTGGCACTAGTACATCTTTCTGCCCAAATACAAGATTTCAGGTCCCTTCTTCCCTGGGTCAGAGCTATGGGACACCACTGAGGGGAGTACGGTGTAATGAGCAACTACCGCTAGAAAACCATTTCTGCAATGGCTTTTACCCCGCTGGAAGAGATTCCAGCTTGTTTACCTGCTTAAAGGGAAGGGTTGACTACAGTGCCTATGTGAGATGACTACCCCTTTAAAGATAGGACATCTGTGGCTACAGCCATCTGGCCATCCTGTCAGGAGCAGGTCACAACTCCTGGCATCAGCAGGCCTTTAATACTAACCATGGGCGTAGCACTTCGCTAAGCCCACGGAGTGGGCGTAGTGTTGCCTACTTCGTGCTTCACAAAGTAGGAGTAGTAGGCAACACTGCGCCCACTCCGTGGCGGAGCGAAGTTGCCTGCCACCCGCCTCCCTCCCACCCTCTTCTACAACCCTATTTTTCATATTACATACAGTAAAATAAAAGGAAAATAACTTACCTTGGATGCGGCGTCCCGGGGCTCACTGATCATGTAGACTTTCGACTTCTTCAAACGAATGCGCATGCGCAGGGTGGGAGGGAGGCGGGCGGCGTGTAGTGGGGCTACACGAAGTGTGTGGGTGGGCGTAGCGCCCACCCCACTTCGCGGAGCTTCGCGTAGCCCCACTACGCGGACTACGCCCACCCTTATTTAATACCCCATTTCTGGGAGCACTTCACACCTCATGGAAAGAGGGCAGTACGCTGTCTCAGATGACAACAACTGCAGTTATTTAGAAGTGGCTACTAGAATTTTGGGGTAAGAAAGTGGTGACTTTCTAAAGTCCCCTTAAAATTAAAAGTAACAAGTCGAGTTTAACCTAACCCTTAAATTGATACCTTGAAGTGCTATATTGTGTGGTCCCAAATGGAAGTTTGTACTTAGCTGTTGAGCTAGTGTAACCTCGTTTTAGCCAAAGGGACTACCAGCCTTGCTAGAGTGGAAATGATATGGGGAGTTTTCACTGTCAGGAAATGAAAACCCTAAAAGAAATAATTCCTTTTTTTAAAATTTAGCACACAGCCTCATAGGATTCGAATGCCTTCCCTCTGGATGACATAATTTACAAAAAGGAAGCTTTGGACTTGGTAAAAGAGAGATATTTTTCCATAGCAGTTTGGCAGTTTAAAAGCTGCCCAACTAGGTTGCAATCACAGTGTTAGAGCCATGTTTTCACTTTGTCACTGCAGTGGTGGCACAGTATGTCCTGCAGTCCACTAGAAATCTTTAACTTACCAACCCTTGGCACACTTTGAACCATATACTAGGGACTGACAGGTAAGTTTAAATATGCTAATCGGGTATTAGGCAATTGCAATATACTTTGAGGGGTCAGCACACATGCAATGGGGGCCTTGTCAGCAGTGCTCAGTGCCCTTCAGAGTGGAGAAAAATCTAGGTGGTGATTGTGAGAAGTTGGCTTGATATGTGATGTCCACTATTCTGGTGGGCACCTTGTATCAGTCCAAACAACCCTTATGGTGATGGTTGTGAAGTCAACCTTATAGATCAGCTGTCCTAGTGGTAGCATGGACAAAGCAGTCTTAGGCTAAACTCAAGAGGGCATGTGAAACCAGCTGTTTTACCATATGCAATCCCTTTAATACCAAGTGAAAGGACACCACACAGGCTGTATATCAAAATATATATGTATTTATTTCTAACACAATCCTCTGAATTCTTTATGAGGTCAGAGGCACCAGCACAATACAAGATACTTAATCAAAATCCAATAAGTTGTACAAAATACAGTATTGCCCTAGGGGTACTTCGAACCATATACTGAAATAGTGGTATAAGAACCACGTCACGAACAAAGGAAAGGCCTAGGGCCTGGAGAATCGCTGGGGCTACACTGTACTACTAATGGATAGAGAGCAGGAGGCCCACGGGATGCGCGTGCAGTGTCTTTACACGCAAGCGAGTTACCATAGAGTTAGAATGGGAACAAAAGAAATGGAAACTAGTTCTTTTAGGATACTTCCGGATGGACTAGGGAAAAGCTACTTGAAACTAGGACACTAGGATAGTCAATACCCACAGGAGTAACGAAATACTCGCGTTACCTCACCCACAGGAAGCGAGTGCATAGGTGTCAAAGTGTGTCGGGTTTCGTCGCTGATTCCTATGGAGCCTTGGAGATGCTGGAGGTGACCAGGAGAGAAGTTTACGGGTGGATCCGAAGGCGGATCGAGGATGAAGAGTACCTGAAAGCAGAGGGGACAGAGTCTGGGTCACTAGCCAGTGGCCAGGATGGAACCAGGAAGGAACCAGGCGATGTCGCGAAGCAATCAGGTGATGTTGTGAAGCTTGTCTCTGCAGCCACGTGGACCAGGAGGTGTCGACGACGACCAGGAGCTCGATACGGACTGTCCCACGAAGGATCTTGCTGTTGGCGGTGTCGGCTTCCGGATTGGAGTCAACAAGCCTTGGCAAAGGTACCCATGCAGAAAAGGAAGATGGCTTCTTAATCAGACCAGCAAGGTCTGATGGGCTGCTCCTTTTCAGGGGAGCAAGGGCCAGTCTGGAGCAACCAGACTAGCGTTGGAAATTCAAAGGTTCGTCGTCACAGAGGCCACTAGCCAATGGGCAGGTGACCGGACAGACTGATCGAGCAGGAAAATGCAGAAGCGCCCCGCGCAGAACTCGTGGAGTGTGGAGGGCTGATCTTTGGGGCAGTTGGTGCTCAGGGCTGGGGCTTCTCAATCCCCAATGCACAACTTCGAGGGAGCCTCAGAAGTTGCACGGAAAGCAATTCGCTGGCTTTCCAAGATGGCCGGTCCCACGTCTCTCGTCACCTCCACGGGTCTCGGCTTTGCTGTGGCTATGGATCGGGCTGTTGGATGTCTGGAAGTCTGGGTCTTGTCAGGCTCTGTGCTCGGGCTCCGGCAGGAGCGTCGACAAACCAAACCGTTGATCGCTTAATGGTGCCTGCTTGTGCAGGGTGGTCACTCCTTGACCACAAGGGAGATTCTTTAGTCTTCTACGTCGAGTAGGATGTCGAAGGTCCAGAGTTTTGTATCAGAGTTTCAGTCAGGATAAATCTAAAGTCTTGGGACTCGGCTCCTACCTATATACCAAATTTAGGGGCTAGATTACCTGCTAGGTCCCTCCTATGGGTGGGACCCAGGAAGGGGGTGGTTACACCCCTTTCCCTTTGTCCTGTTTCATGCTGGGGCTGGAGTGCCCCAGCACCGGTTTGAACTGGACTATGCATGGGACAGATTGTGTGCCCCAGGTAGTGTCTCATTTCATTCAGCTCTCCCTGCCCCAATACACTATAGCCTGTCTGGGGTGGTGCTAGCACCTCCCTGTGACAGGAAACCTATTGTCCAAGCCTCCCTCGCTGGAAGAACTCCCAGCAGCAGGAGTTCAGACTTGTGTCTGTGGCAGCAACATCCATTTTGTGATGCTGAGGCTCTGGTTAACTTTAACCGGGATAAATGGAAGTAACATGTTTTCTCCCTCTAGAAGGGTGGAATGCTACCCCCGTTGCCAGAACTGGTGAGGGGGTAGTATTCCAAAGTGTATGACACCTTACACAACATGTTTTGATAAAGCCAAACCAGAGTTAGCATTTAACCGCTAGGTTCATAATGCACTTAAGAGTATATGGTATGGCAATATCCTAGAACAGCTATAAGGAAATGGTTCCGAAAGCTGCAGACAGGCTCAGCTCATGCTAGAGCACCATCTCACATAAAACCAAGCACTCTGCCTCCAGGATTGTTAAGGCCTGCCATAGGAGTGACTTCTAGGTGCATATGTGTCTAGATATAAGTTTAGACATAGGTATACTATATCTAAGCAAGGGGTGATTACACGACCTTGCCCCAGCTGAGTGATCAGCCAGTTGTGTCAGTTTGGATGGCCAGCCAGTGGTGGCAAAAGATATGCTGCAGCCCCTGGTAGGCCTTGGGTGCACCTATGCCCTGGGTACCAATAGTACACTGTACAGGGACTCACAAGAGTGACCCAAATCCAATTAGTTATATACCAAGGGTACATGGAGTCCATTTTACAGAGAGAGCAGATAGCCTGGGGCCCTGGTTAGCAGGATCCCAGGCCAACTAAGTCCAAAACCAGCTAAACACAAGGCAAACAATCTGGGGTAACCATAGTCAGGTATCCACCTTCCTACAACCCCCCCCCCCCCCCAAACGAAAGGAGATAAGGCTATCCTTGACCAGGTAAGCATATATTACCTAAGTGGCCATATAAGGAAGTACCTGCACTAGCATGGTTACCCCCTGTCTCATGATCCACTAAGCAATCCCTCACCCTAGGGGTATCAGAGGGTCTCCGCCATAGGGAATCTCTACCTGTGGTGTGTTTTGGCAAAGTAAAAGGCTGGTGTTGAGATGGAGTACTGAAGTGAGACTCCACTACTGTAGGGCTCAGCTTCCTCCAATCACTATCCACCATGGGTGCCTTTCTTTCCATGACTGAGTTGCACTGTGCTCTCAGGGTCAACCTCTGGCTGCCTTCAGCTGGGGGCTGGGTCCCTTTTGTTGGCTTACTGGAGGGACAGGTCAGGTTTGGGGCCTTTGGGTCCCATGTTTGGCTGTGCCCAACAGTGTCCATCTGGGGGAGGTTCCTAACTAAGTGTAAGGGAGATCCCTCAGGAGTTTTTGAAGTTTTCACCTTGCTAGGGCTGCTAGCTTTGGCGCCCCTAATCTGCTGATGGGGGTATTCTTGTGTACAGGGGCCCCTTGGGGTCCACTGGCCTCCCTGACCTCTACAGCCCTGGGCTGACTGAGGCAGGGTAGAGAGGGGCAGGTTACCTGCTCCAGACTGGGTCCCACCTTGGAAGGGTCCACTGACATCAGAGGCTCTGTCAGGCCAGGCCTGGCTACCTCTGGGGCAGTTTCTTCACAAGGGATAGGGTCAGTTCCCTGAGGAGGCTGACTCTCACCTAATGTCTGGTGGGAGGGAGACTTTTCTTCCTCCCCAATGCTCTCTGTCTGAGTGGAGTGATCCATAGTTTCAGGCTTCACAACACTAAAATCTGTTTGAGTTTGGGCTGTAACGATTACAGCCCTACCAACCTTTTCAGGAAGAAACTCTGTTTGGGTGTGGGCTGTGACCATCACAGCCCTGCCAACCTTTTCAGGGAAGTCTGCCTGAGCTTGGGCTGTGACCATCACAGCCCTTCCAGCCTCTTTAGGAAGGAATTCTGCTTGAGCTGGGGCTGTGGCCATCACAGCCCCACTAACCTTTTCTGGAATACCTACCATTTTGGAATGGGTTTCTTGTTCTTCCCCAGCCCCGGCTGAGATCTGTACATCATTTCACAGTAGACAATCTACAGGCAGGTTTGTAGGCTCTGCCACTCTCTTTGGGCCAGTGACACCTCCCCAGCTGAGATTTACTACTGCCATGGGATGATCTTTCTGCACTCCATCAATGTTGGTCACCTGATAGGTGAACCCAGGTAAAAGTTGTCCTGAGGGGACTAGACTGTCAGTCACCATAGTGATGCTAGCCCCTGTGTCTCTAGGCTTCAACTTTCTGGCCATTGATGTGGGGCTCCTGTCTGTACTTGCCCAAAGTGTTGGGACACGCAGTGAAGTTGGCAAACCCCATGCCATCTTCACAGACAAGAGTAGCTATGTTAGGGGACCTGGTTAGGCCACAGTCCACCTGAGTTCCCAAATTATGCGTAGCCAAATTCTTGGGGGCACTCCCACCACCTGGGGGATTACTACTAACAGTAACAGGAGGTCTGGGAGTATTACTTGGGGTAATGTTTTCCTTATTGTTGACCCTTGGGCAACTGCTGTCAGTCTTCCAGTGGCCAGGCTGTTTACAGACATGGCAATAAGGTTTCTTTTGGTTAGAGGAAGTATTTTGGGACCCACCCCCACCATTGGAGTTTTGGGGCCCTGTGGAGGACTTGTCTTTTGATGTATCCCCACCTTTCTCTTGAGGCTTGGTAGAATCTTTCTTCTGGTCACCACCCTGAGTTTTAGGCCTAATCCTGGTTCTGACCCATTTATCTGCCCTCTTACCCAATTCTTGTGGAGAGGTCAGATCTGAGTCCACCAGGTGCTGGTGTAGAAGCTGGTTTTGACAATTACTAAGGATCTGCTCCCTCCTGTACTTTGCTGCCCAATAACCAGCCCTCCAGAGCCTTAGTAGCACAATCTACAAAATCAGTCCAGTCCTGAGTCTGTGTCTTCTGGGTATCCCCGAACATCAACCTGTACTGTTCAGTGGTTAAGCCAAACCCATCTATCAGAGCACTCTTCAGGACAGTGTAATTGTTAGCATCCTCATAACTAACTGTGAGGCGCTTATCTCTACCTTTTTCTGAAAAGGAGAGCCACAAGATTGCTGCCCACTGACTTTGGTGTACCTGCTGTACTTTGCAAGCCCTCTCCAAAGCAGTTATCAATTTGTGGATGTCATCCCCATCATTGTAGGGGGGCACAATCTTACTCAGGTGTCTATTTTCATAGGACCTGTGTTTATCCTTAGGGATATTGCTGCCACCAGTGGAATCTAATCCACTTAACTTTTGCTCCCTTGCTAAAGCAAGTTTTGCTTGGGCTAGTGTAAGTTCTTCCTACATTATTCTGAGTTGGACTTCCCTCATCCTAGCCTCATGTTCTCTCCTTTGAGAGGAAGTCATTCCCCTCTGAGAACCTCTAGAGCCATTGGAGTGGAGAAATTCACCTGAGTGAGATCTGTCCCTCCTATACCTCTGGTTAAACCCACTTGAAGGCCTAAATGGGGCTCCCCCATGCTCAGCCCCAAACTGGCTTAAGTTGGCCTGGCTAAGTCTTCTGACTTCCACCTGTCCTTGGCTTCCCTCCCCATCTTCAGAGTCATCTGCCTCTCCATCATCCTCATTATTTATGATAGTAGGATCAGTGGTATCCCCTGTTGAGGGCAGGACCTCATCGGCATTCCCTGTAGGACCTGAACCAGATGCTTTCTGAGCATCATACTCTTCTAGGATTTCCATCAGGTGCTGAAGGGTAGGGTTGGAACCCTGTTTCAACCTCCTTGTGGTACACAAGTGTCTCAGCTCTTGAACGTTGAGTATTTCAAATCTATGGGGTGCCCTTGGAGGGTCACTCCCCACAGGTAGAGTCACACTTAGCTCACCTGTGGTAGACATGATCTAGTGAGGTGTGGTGTGTGCACCTACCTACACTAAGTGTTTCCTACTGAACCTCCCTAGGAGTTGTAGTCGGGGTGTGCTAGGCCCTTTGGTCTACAACAACTAAGTTTCGTAGAACTTAAGTATTCTAAGTCTTGTTTTATATGTACCTATAGGTACCTGTATGATCATTCAAATGATATTGCAAAGATTACAATTGGTAAAACAACAGCAAGCTCAAATCCCAACCGCTGCACACTAATGTGAGAAGTTGGCCTGATATGTGATGTCCACTATTCTAGTGGGCACCTTGTATCAGTCAAAACAACCCTTATGGTGATGATTGTAAAGTCAACCTTATAGACCAGCTATCCTAGTGGTAGCATGGACAGAGCAGTCTTAGGCTAAACTCTAGAGGGCATGTGAAGCCAGCTGTTTTACCATATGCAATCCCTTTAATACCTAGTGAAAGGACACCACACAGGTTATATATCAAAATATATATGTATTTATTTCTAACACAATCCTCTGAACTCTTTATGAGGTCAGAGGCACCAGCACAATACAAGATACTTAATCAAAATACAATAAGTTGCACAAAATACAGTAATGCCCTAGGGGCACTTCTAACCATATACTAAAATAGTGGTATAAAAACCACGTCACGAACAAAGGAAAGGCCTAGGGCCTGGAGAATCACTAGGGCTACACTGTACTACTAATAGATAGAGAGCAGGAGGCCCGCGGGATGCGCGTGCAGTGTCTTTACATGCATGCGAGTTACCATAGAGTTAGAATGGGAACGAAAGAAATGGAAACTAGTTCTTTTAGGACACTTCCGGATGGACTAGTGAAAAGCTACTTGCAACTAGGACACTAGGATAGTCAATACCCACAGGAGTACCGAAATACTCGCGTTACCTCAACCACAGGAAGCGGGTGCATAGGTGTCAAAGTGTGTCGGGTTTCGTCGCTGATTCCTATGGAGCCTTGGAGAAAGATGCTGCAGGCGACCAGGAGAGAAGTGTTTGGGTGGATCCGAGGGTGGATCGAGGATGAATAGTACCTGAAAGCAGAGGGGACGAGTCTGGGTCACTAGCCAGTGACCAGGATGGAACCAGGAAGGAACCGGGCGATGTCGCAAAGCAATCAGGTGATATCGTGAAGCTTGTCTCTGCAGCCACGTGGACCAGGAGGTGTCGACGATGACCAGAAGCTGGATACGGACTGTCCCATGAAGGATCTCGCTCTTGGCGGTGTCATCTTCCGGATTGGAGTCAATAAGCCTTGGCAAAGGCAACCCACACAGAAAAGGAAGATGGCTTCTTAATCAGACCAACAAGGTCTGATGGGCTGCTCCTTTTCAGGGGAGCAAGGGCCAGTTGGGAGCAACCATACCAGCATTGGAAATTCAAAGGTTCGTTGTCACAGAGGCCACTAGCCAACTGGCAAGTGACCCGACAGACGCTTCGAGCAGGAAAATGCAGAAGGGCCCCACGCAGAACTCGTGGAGTGTGGAGGGCTGATCTTCGGGGCAGTTGGTGCTCGGGGCTGGGGCTTCTCAATCCCCAATGCACAACTTCGAGGGTGCCTCAGAAGTTGCATGGAAAGCAATTCGCTGGCTTTCCAAGATGGCCAGTCCCACGTCTCGCATCACCTCCACGGGTCTCATCTTTGCTGTGGCTGTGGATCGGGCTGTTGGATGTCTGGAAGTCCGAGTCTTGTCAGGCTCTGTGCTCAGGCTCTGGCAGGAGCGTCGACTAAGCAAACCGTTGATCGCTTGATGGTGCCTGCTTATGCAGGGTGGTCACTCCTTGACCACAAGGAAGATTCTGCAGTCTTGTACGTCGAGTAGGATGTCGAAGGTCCAGAGTTTTGTATCAGAGTTTCAGTCAGGATAAATCTAAAGTCTTGGGACTCAGCTCCTACCTATATACCAAATTTAGGGGCTAGATTACCTGCTAGGTCCCTCCTATGGGTGGGACCCAGGAAGGGGGTGGTTACACCCCTTTCCCTTTGTCCAGTTTCGCGCCAGAGCTGGGGCTGGAGTGCCCCAGCACCGGTTTGAACTGGACTATGCATGGGACACCTTGTGTGCCCCAGGCAATGTCTCATTTCATTCAGCCCTCCCTGCCCCAATACACTATAGCCTGTCTGGGGTGGTGCTAGCACCTCCCTGTGACAGGAAACCTATTGTCCAAGCCTCCCTCGCTGGAAGGACTCCCAGCAGCAGGAGGTCAGACTTGTGTCTGTGGCAGCAGCATCCATTTTGTGATGCTGAGGCTCTGGTTAACTTTAACCGGGATTATTGGAAATAACATGTCTTCTCCCTCTAGAAGGGTGGAATGCTACCCCCGTCGCCAGAACGGGTGAGGGGGTAGTATTCCAAAGCGTATGACACCTTACATGACATGTTTTGATAAAGCCAAACCAGAGTTAGCATTTAACCGCTAGGTTCATTTTGTTTTTTTAAACTCTTTATTTGTGACTGCAAAGGAACATAATCATAATGTAATCCTCACCATCATTGTACAGTCTTTTCTTTTTCTCCCCAAAACTTTGACAGACTTACACATCACCCAGGTTACCCAATCTGCTAGTACAAGATATCGAAGAAGCCTTAATCAAGGCAACCAGTACATAATAATCAATCATGATAAGGATCTTCCAGGTAATACCATGTGTTACATTAACTTTACAGAGCAGTCATCCCGTATAATGAAATCATAGCCGGTCTCAGCCCCACCCAACTCCCCTCCCACCCATACGTCTCCTGGCTTTCCTACCCATAGGACATCCGTACTTTGGCGTAAAAACAAGGGAAAACAATCTCACCTAGACAAGTGTACTTACAGCTTCCTGGCTAACCCGTGCGCACCTTGGGCAATTCTTCATCTCTCTGTCTATTACCTTTCGTCTATCATACCCTTTTATGGGGTAACTGCCTTTGAGGGTGTCATGTCTATCTCTTCTATTTCCAACAGCATCCGCTCCCAATCCTGTGCTATTGGATGCTTTTGCAACCCCCTCTCCTCCTCTCTGCGCAGAGCGGCCCCTTCTGCCCTGCCTCATTTTAACAGATCAGATCGCCACATCTCCACAGTTGGCGGTCTGGCGGACTTCCACCTCATAGTTAAAACCCTAACTGCCAACAACAATGCTAGGTCCAAAAGTTTCAGCTGAGCCTTATGATTCTTGGGACGTTTCCTGTGGCCTATCAGACAATGCATTGCCCCCTCTGGTACCTGCAGGTTTGTGACAGTGTGTAGTACAAGGCAGACCCTACTCCAATAGCTGCGCAGGGACGGGCATGACCACATCATGTGGAGCAGGCCAGCCTCATCTGCCTGACACCGGGGACAGCAGTGGGACATCCTCTGCAACCTTTGGGGGGTAAGGTACGCTCTGTGCAGCACCATAGCCTGTATGAATCTGAGCTTAACATTCCTGGATACCCTCCTGGGATGTTCTAGGACAATTTTCCAGACCCCATCTGTCATAGCCTCTACCGTATCTAGGGTCCAGGTGTCTCTCAGCGCACTAAGGGAGATAGCAGCGTGTTCTCTAATCCCAGTATACAGCCACCGTACCAAGTGTCCCCCGGTCCCCATGTAGTAAAGGAGGTGTATTAGTGCATGTTGCGTAGGTTTATTGCGTTGAGGCGCCCATGTATGTCGTACGTAGTATGATACTGTGGCGTGTAGGAAGTATAATCGTGGGGGAGCCCCTGTGGACCGGGTAAAGGAATCATGATCCAGCAGCGTGTCATCTCCAAATAAGTCGCCCACTCTGTCAACCCCGGCCTCTGTCCAAGGTAGCAGTCTGCGTCGCGTCAAATGCCCCTGCGGTGTTGGGAGCCCTATCAAAGGGATATTATCTGCGCAGGGTACAGCCCCTGATGTGTACGCCAGTGCCTTTCGCCAACACACCAGGGCGGTGTGTAGAAGGGGGTGGCAGTCTCGAGGAATCGTAGCCTTGGGCAAAAGTAAGGAGTGCAGCTCACCGCGCGCTAAACGGTCTGGCGTGAAGTCAATTTCGTGTAGGTCCCTACCTGCCACCCAGCGGGACAGCCACTGCTGTTGGCTTGCATAGTAATAACCACGCAGGTCTGGCACTCCAAGACCTCCGTGTCTGGTACCCAGTTGTAGCTTCCTGAGACTTATCCTTCGCCGTCCAGAACCCCATATGAGGGTAATCAGGATCGTATTTAGTGTAGTAAAGATGTGTTGCCGGAGGAGAACCGGTAAGATCACGAAATAATATAGCATACGGGGAAGCATGAACATTTTAGAGACTGTTATTCTACCCATGACGGACAGGGGCAAGGACGTCCAAAAGTTCACATTGCTGCGGAGACTGTTAATGGCCTTTCGAACATTACCATCGATCTGGTCCTCCGGTCGCCTATACACATTAATACCCAAATACTTAAATGTGGTCTGAGCTATTGGGATCTGGTATCCCCCAAATTGCATGAGGGAGGGTCGTTGTCCGTCCCTGAAGTGGAAACCCACAGATTTCGCCAGATTGACAGCCTGGCCCGACACTGCCTCAAAGCGTTCAAAGATGTCCGTTATGATAGAGTGGTCTCCATCTAGGTCTTGGAAGTACAGTAGGATTTCAGCAGCATAGATCGATATCAGGTTATGCGTCCCCCCAATGGAGATACCGACTCTGGCTGCTCGAGTCCGCAGGGCTATCGCTAGGGGCTCCAGTGTCAGGGCAAACAACAGAGGTGGCAGTGGGCAGCCCTGCCGGTTGCTTCTATGAATGCGGTAACTATGTGAAACGTATCTGCCAGTGCGCGCCCTGGCCGTTGGGTTCGTATATAGCAATCGTACCCATTTCAATAGTGAGTCGGGGAAGCCAAAACGGCGTATCACTTCAAACATGAACGTCCACAACAGGGAGTCAAACGCCTGCCAAAGGTCCAACGCGACACAGCCGGCCTGAGGAAGGTCCAGCGGCGTGGCGGCCATAAGGGCGTGGAGCCTTCGCGTGTTTTGGGAAGTACTCCTCCCCGGGAGGAATCCGCATTGGTCCGGGTGGATTAGGGCAAGGAGGCGGGTCTGGATCCGTAGAGCAATGGCCTTACTAAGTATTTTGTATTCCGTAGAGAGCATTGAGAGGGGCCTATAATTGGTTAGATCGAGGGTGTCTCTACCAGGTTTGGGTATGGACGTGACTAAGGCTTGCATTGTCGAGGCTGGTAATTGACCGGCTTCGTATGATGTTCTATAGACCTTCTCCAAAATGGGTACTAGAGTCGTGGAGTAGGCCTGGTAAAATTCTACAGGCAATCCGTCCATACCGGGTGTCTTACCCCGGTTAAGGGATCGGATGGCCATACGGATTTCCTGCTGTGTGATGGGCCCGTCCATCTCCTTCTGCTCATCCCGAGTCAGGACTGGGAAAGGTAGGTCCCTCAGGAAATCTAACATCCCGTCCATAACATCCGTATGGGAGGGGGTGTATAATGTCTTCAAATGGCCCCGAAAGGCCTCATTGATGGCCGATTGCGTAGTCACTACTCTCCCTGCTCCATTCCTAATTTGTGTAATCACCGGAGTTTCGGGTCTATCCCGCACTAGGCGAGCCAGAAGGGCTCCCGACCTATCTGCTTCGGCGTGCTGGCGTTTTAAGTAGTCCTTATAGCCTATGATTCGTAGTGTTTCCAGCAACTCTGCATGTTCTATATTGCTAGTTTGTAATTCGCCCGGGGTCCACGGTCGCCACCGCCTCCAAACCCTTCAAGCGGTCTTCGACCTCACAAAGCCGTCTGTGAATTTCCTGCCGCGCTCCCACTAGCTGCCCTATGGCCGCGCCCCATATCACAACCTTCATGGCATCCCACACACCGTTAAGTTAGAGATTGCAGTGTCCCAATTCTCGCGGAAGTAATTGTCTAGTGTATCCGACAAGGACATACGGAAGGGGCCATCTTCTAGCAGTAGTGGGTTAAGCCTCCAGGTGGGTATCGGGGATGGCACCCTCCCCCACTGCAGATCGAGCGTCAGCGGTCTGTGATCGGAGAAGGTTTTTGCTAAATATTCTGAGGATGCACAGTTGGATAGCAGGGAGCTGGTACACAAAAATCTGTCCAGTCGGGTATGTAGTTCATGTACCGGGGAGTAATAAAAGTATTCCTTATGTGTCGGGTGCAGTGTGCGCCACACGTCCACCAGTCCCCATTCCGTGAGCCAGGTCCTAAAAGAGTCTGCCAATCTGTGTACACCAGTCGTCTGGAGGGGGGGTGCGATCTATCTAGGCCTATATCTAGGATCATGTTCCGGTCCCCTCCCAGGATCCAGGGAATGTCAACCCAGTCCACTAAAGCCCGTCCCACTTTTGCAAGGAATGCATCCTGTTCAAAGTTCGGGGCGTAGATGCTGCCCAGAACCAACAGTGCACCGTCTAGTGTACCTTTCACCAATATATATCTCCCTTGGTCATAAACCTTCCTCTCCAGTTCCACAAAGGGAGTGCCATGGCACACCCATATGGTAGCCCCTCTGGAGAATGCAGAGTACGACGTAGAGATTACAGTGCCCCTCCATTTTTTCCTTAGTGTGCGTGCCTCGGATGTTGTTAAGTGGGATTCCTGCATGAACGCTATTTGGGCATGGTGGCGGAGTAAAAATGTGTGTATTCTATGTCTCTTCTGTATAGCTCCAAGTCCCCGTACGTTCCAGGTAGCCAGCCTGTATTTCCCTATAGTGCTAGCCATACTCAGACTTGAACACCGTCAAAGACAGCATCATGCTCTTTATGGCGTGCAAAACCAGCAGTAGCCAGGAGACGTACCCCATCCCGCCCCGAACCTGAACTCTCTTGGCGCAGCTTGAAAACATTGCTGTGCCGAACAAGAAAATGTAAAACATAACAAAACAATCATTGGTGCATACGCCTGTGGGGGGTTGGCTGAGCACGTTTCTAGTCCACTGTTCCATACTTGTCTATGCTGCCGGCTCAATGGTGCCGCCAGGGAAGTCTTTATATAAGCGTGAGTTCCATGCGGCCTCTGGAGAGGGCCGTTCAAGAGGCATCAGCGCTACTCGGGAGTGTACACAATCACTAGGGTAACACGCTGTAACTATTCTTTCGGAAGAACGGGAGATTTGAGCCTAGACCAATCATCTGTTTACCTCAAGGAAATCGCCTCCCAGCCTCCCCAGGACCTCCCCCACCGTGTACATCATAACAACATTTGAGTAGCAGGAAAAAGGCTATCAGTAGGCCGTAGGACGACCAGCCTTATCTCATTGAACAGTTACTCCTGGTCGTTGCCCAACAGGTCATCTGCCGCTCTCGGTGTCACAGTTGGGAACAGGACCATACTGTGTTCTGAGTCCGAGTGGAGCGTGCTATCGTCCGTGTTAATCGTTTCTCGCTCCTCTCGGCAGCTGCCCACCATGGCGACGGCATCCATCTGGCCCTCCTTCTGTTGGTTTTTGGAGGGTCCGCGCCGTCTTGATCGTGCTGTCTGGGTGGGAGACGCTCTACCTGCACGTTCCGAGTCTATCCTAGAACTGCTGGTCGAAGCTCCCTGGGTTATTTCCTGACTCCCTTCAAGATCCATCACCTCCAGCCATTCCTCCACGTCAGTAGGGCTTTCAAAGAAATGTGTTTTGTTGTCATGTATTATCTTGAGGCGAGCAGGGAACAATAAAGCATAACGGAGTTTGGCTTTCTGAAGTCTCTTCTTAACCTCAAAATAGGAGGACCGTTGTTTTTGCACCAAGTTAGTGTAGTCCGGGTAGAGTGAGATGCGCCGATTTTCATATTCTATGAGAGATTTCTCTCGGGCCTTTTGGAGCAGCGTGTCTCTGTCCCGATAATTGAGGATCCTGACAATCAGTGGGCGTGGCGGCTGACCCGGTCTAGGCCATCCGGAAGGAATTCGGTGTGCCCATCCACACAGAAGAGCGATGACAGGCTCCCTGTGGTTACATGGTCCCGGAACCACTGCTCCATGAACTTCGCCGCGTGAGTCCCCTCACTTTGTTCCGGAAGCCCAATAACGCGGATGTTATTGCAACGGTTGCGGCCTTCTGCATCCTCCACTCGGTCTATCAAGGATGCCACCTGTTGCTGCAGCTGTTGGATGGAGGCAGTGTGATCTGTTACTGTCGGGGTCAGAGCCGCCAGTGTCGCGCTCTGGTCCTTAACTTTGTCGGCTAGCTTATAGTGGTCAGCCTTCAATAATGAAAGGTTGGTGGTGAGAACCCCCATCTGTGTTTCCATAGCCAACCTGAAGTCCCTAATCTCTTGCAGGATCAAATCCAATTTGTCAGCGTGTTGGTCCCTAGCAGGAGTCTGTTCCGTCGTCTCCGGTGTGATCCCATCCGATGTAGTCTCCGGGGCAGGTCCCACAGGCATCTGGCCGTCTCGGCTCTCCAGCGTCTTGACCCCTTTCCGGACCATGATTATCCCAACCGGGATTCGATATTCAGGGTCGGGTGCGTCTCAGGGCGTAGCCCGGGCACTCGGTTGACCCACACCAGTCGCAGCCTTCTCGCCGCGTCCCCAAGCTCCGTCGGTGGGACCCACTAGGCAATGTGGGGTTCCACCCAATCCTTCTCATCACACGGTCACCCGGTCCGAGGCCCCTCTCCTCTTCATCCGTCGCCAACCTCGGGTCCCCGTCCTCGGGCCAGGGAAGAAGCAGCGTGTAGAGGAGCAGGCTGGCCAATTCCCCTCCACCCGGGAGCGTAGCAGGATCCCAGATAGGCGCGGCACGGCTCAGGGCGTCCACAGCGTCCCCTCAACTCTCCAGGGCCCAGCCACGAGGTCCTCAGCACCCGTCCGTAATGGCCGGCGCCTGGGTCGCCCTTCGGCCACAGTCATCACCAGGAGAAAGTGAGGGGGGGGAAGGGCCGGGGCCACGATAACAAGCAGCCCCCCCAGGTGTCATCCGCCTCACCGCCCTACCTGCCAGCACCCGTCTGTGGCGTCCAGCGTTGGCCTCCAAGGTCCACAGGCCGCCGCTCAATTCAGGGTCTGTCCGGCCAGGCCCCGCCTTGGCCCACAGTCTCGGGCACAGTACCGCCCCTCGATTCGGGCCAGGCTGCCCCCGGGGTATCTTCGTTCCCGCACTCGGCGGTCGTCAGGGCGGTAGGGGCTCCGAGCGGCCCGTCAGGACTCAGTCCCGGCACTTCCGGCGGCCGGCGCTCCGCAAAATCGAGGTCCCGGCTGCACGCAGGGGAGCAGGCCGCGCCACTCCGGGTCTGCTCGCCGACTGTCCCCGGCCGTCAAGAGCGTCAAAATTTCACCGGGTCTCCAGAGGGGCACAGCACAGCAAAATACTTTCCTCCGAGGAGGTGTTATGAGCCCCAGAGGCCTTCCACAGGATCGCGACTTCCCGGCGGCACCGGAGCTCTAGCAGACTCCGTCCGCCATCGTGGCTCGCTAGCCACGCCCCAACCGCTAGGTTCATAATGCACTTAAGAGTATATGGTATGGCAATATCCTAGAACAGCTATAAGGACATGGTTCCGAAAGCTGCAGACATGCTCAGCTCATGCTAGAGCACCATCTCACATAAAACCAAGCACTCTGCCTCCAGGATTGTTAAGGCCTGCGTGAGAAGTTGGCCTGATGTATGATGTCTCAAATTCTGGGGGCACCTTGTATCAGTCCAAACAATCCCTTATGGTGGTGGTTGTAAGTCAACCTTAAAAAGACAAGTAAACCATTTTTAATTTATTTCCTGCCGCCAACACTCTTCGAACTGAGGCGACCACCCTTGAGGGATTTGTGAACCCTTTCTTTACTGCCAAGGACCCAGGACTTTGCCTACCTCGCCGGACCCGCTTCGCGGGTCCCGCAGCGCCTCGTGTCCTTTGAGGCTGCATCTGCATATTCACAGGGAGCTTGCATCGAGGAGCGGGCAGGTAGCATAGCCGGCGGGGCTGCGAGCATAGGCAGGGACTCCAGTCTCCAGGAGCCCCTGCGCGCCCATTTCACACACCTGGGCTGCTCTCCCCGCTGGCCACGCCCCCCGCTTCACTGGTGTTAAGCCGGCTGTTTCCGAGGAATCGACGGACCATTTTTAATTTATTTCCTGCCGCCAACACTCTTCGAACTGAGGCGACCACCCTTGAGGGATTTGTGAACCCTTTCTTTACTGCCAAGGACCCAGGACTTTGCCTACCTCGCCGGACCCGCTTCGCGGGTCCCGCAGCGCCTCGTGTCCTTTGAGGCTGCATCTGCATATTCACAGGGAGCTTGCATCGAGGAGCGGGCAGGTAGCATAGCCGGCGGGGCTGCGAGCATAGGCAGGGACTCCAGTCTCCAGGAGCCCCTGCGCGCCCATTTCACACACCTGGGCTGCTCTCCCCGCTGGCCACGCCCCCCGCTTCACTGGTGTTAAGCCGGCTGTTTCCGAGGAATCGACGGACCATTTTTAATTTATTTCCTGCCGCCAACACTCTTCGAACTGAGGCGACCACCCTTGAGGGATTTGTGAACCCTTTCTTTACTGCCAAGGACCCAGGACTTTGCCTACCTCGCCGGACCCGCTTCGCGGGTCCCGCAGCGCCTCGTGTCCTTTGAGGCTGCATCTGCATATTCACAGGGAGCTTGCATCGAGGAGCGGGCAGGTAGCATAGCCGGCGGGGCTGCGAGCATAGGCAGGGACTCCAGTCTCCAGGAGCCCCTGCGCGCCCATTTCACACACCTGGGCTGCTCTCCCCGCTGGCCACGCCCCCCGCTTCACTGGTGTTAAGCCGGCTGTTTCCGAGGAATCGACGGACCATTTTTAATTTATTTCCTGCCGCCAACACTCTTCGAACTGAGGCGACCACCCTTGAGGGATTTGTGAACCCTTTCTTTACTGCCAAGGACCCAGGACTTTGCCTACCTCGCCGGACCCGCTTCGCGGGTCCCGCAGCGCCTCGTGTCCTTTGAGGCTGCATCTGCATATTCACAGGGAGCTTGCATCGAGGAGCGGGCAGGTAGCATAGCCGGCGGGGCTGCGAGCATAGGCAGGGACTCCAGTCTCCAGGAGCCCCTGCGCGCCCATTTCACACACCTGGGCTGCTCTCCCCGCTGGCCACGCCCCCCGCTTCACTGGTGTTAAGCCGGCTGTTTCCGAGGAATCGACGGACCATTTTTAATTTATTTCCTGCCGCCAACACTCTTCGAACTGAGGCGACCACCCTTGAGGGATTTGTGAACCCTTTCTTTACTGCCAAGGACCCAGGACTTTGCCTACCTCGCCGGACCCGCTTCGCGGGTCCCGCAGCGCCTCGTGTCCTTTGAGGCTGCATCTGCATATTCACAGGGAGCTTGCATCGAGGAGCGGGCAGGTAGCATAGCCGGCGGGGCTGCGAGCATAGGCAGGGACTCCAGTCTCCAGGAGCCCCTGCGCGCCCATTTCACACACCTGGGCTGCTCTCCCCGCTGGCCACACCCCCCTGTCCACCAACCAATGCCAGGCTCTGACAGTGATTAGAACTGATCATAGTTCCTGCTTCGCGGGAGCGCGCGGGAGGGCGCCGGGAGAAGCCCGGGACAAGGGCGGGACCGTCTGTGGCCGTCCGGGGCCGAAGGAGGCCGGGCTGGGCCAGGTTATTTACATCTTATACTGGCATTTTGTGTTTCTGATCACCCTATTGTTTTTTTCTTGTTATTGGGTTGTGAAAATCTAAACGGTCAGATTTTGTTATGAGCCATTCCGCCCCCCCTGGTGTAGGCACCTCTGTTCTAGGTCCATTAGATACATTTTTTTAAAAATCTACCAAGGAGGTAGATAAGGACCTACTTCTAGCAGAGAGAAGAGCAGAGCGTCGACGATCAATTGAGCAGATAAAGAAAATCTCACTGCAGTCACAAACAGTTTTAAACTCTACCCATGATATGGCTGCCCAAGGGTTGAGCTCAATTGAGGCCGATGCTACTGACATTAATCAAACCCCAAGAATATTTAGATTTCCAATTATTTCCCCGCTTTGTGTTAATGCCACCAGCGGTGATCACTTGGTTTGCCCGCCGGTTGATCACTCTAGTTTTGTGGAAATAAATATCCCCTCTAACAATCTTATTGACGTGGACCCCTGTTCCATGTTGCCCAACCTCTCTTTGGTTGGTATAGTCCCAGGCGAGTGTATACCATCAAAGAGTAAATGTAACAGTAGAGCTAAGCCAGATGAGGTTAAAAGGGTTGTGCATTCCCCACCGAGGAAAAGAAGGAGGAAGGGGGGGGTAAAAAGGAAAGGTCACAGTGGCCGGCTACCTTTACCAACTCCATCTAAACCAAACACCGAGTCGGTGTTACCATCTATTGTAGCGCCACTGGTTTCAGATATACAGGGGTTGGTAACCCCTGAGTTACCTAGTGAAGGGGTTCAGGAGGTGTCCTATGCTAACATAGAGAAGCTTATTAAATCATACATGCTACCTGTGCTGGAGCGTGTTAGGACACTGGGTGATAAACTGGACCGCCTGCTGGCGAACATTGAGCCTACACATGCCCCTAGCGTGGTCAAGGCTAAGGGTCCACCTAACATACCTTCCGGTCCATCCCAGGGTGTTGGCATTACAACTAGTTCTATTAGTAAACCTACCAAAAGTGTAGCCAACACTGATACTGTTATTATAACTAATAAAGCATTGGTCCCAGCTGCCAAACCCCCTACAGCGGCAAGTACTGCTAAAGCAAATCCTAGGGTGGTAGTCAATAAACCATCTGAAAAGGGTGGTGTGCCACAGATAAGGAATGGGATGGGTAAAACTGCTAACCCCACTGGCAAAACTAACAGACCCCTTCCACACATGAAAAATGTTGATTTGCCCCCGGATTCTACGAATTATGTTATTGTTATGACGGGTGTGCCACCAGTTGCGGAAGGGGATAGGGAAAATAACGAAAGCTTAAAAAACAAAGTCATCTTTTGGTTGAAAACAAATAGGCCCCTTCCTTCACATCTTAATGGGGATATTGTTACAGTCAGAAGATGTCGGTGGGTAGGGGTTCGTCCCAAGGACATAGAGGGGGATATAGTTATTATTAACTTTAGGGACTACAAAGTAGTATCCCATCTTTCTGATTGGTATGTAGGAAGTAATGAGGGAGGGATCTCAACGAGGAATCTTACATATTTTTACCCCGAGACCCTGATCAATCCATCAGATCAACCTCCTGCTAATAATAATAAAAATACCAAAAGCCTCCTTAAATGGACTAATTTTACTCCTAACTTTCATGGATTCCAGTTCAATCCTGAGGCGCAGTATCGTTCCTACATTCAATCTAACTATAATTGTCCCGTACAGACGCCAGGTTGGGCTAAGATCAATACCCAGCCCAAGGGTCCTCCAGTTTTACTAGATCCATTATTCCCCAATAAGCCCCTGTATCCATCGGTTCCTATAACACCTGCCCTTACACAGACACAACAGTACCCAGGTTTCTTCCCAGCACACCCTTTTCCAAATAGGTCTACTCAGTCCCAAGAGCAATGGAATATCCCTTTGAGAAATCTATATGACCCACTATCATGGCTGTCGACTAATGATTGACCAGCACTTTCATCCAGGGTTGATGTTCCTAACTCTGAGTGTTTGAGGGGGGGAGATGTCCTGGGTATCCTTCCGAATGTTGCTGAAAGTCCGGAAGATCAATTTTATCAATCTGTGGAGGGCTGTATTGTTTGTAGAGGAGAGTCAGACATACCAACTTTGGTACCCACCCCCTGTCTACCAATGATGTTAATACTATAGGAGCAAGCTCCGGGTCAACTAGTCTGGCTGGGTCAATGTGTTTGATTACGGATGGTCCGGCTATAGATGCTGTGGGGCATGTTGAATCCTTTCTCCTGTCTAATGAACCCTATCCAAATGTTGTAACAAAAATGTGTGATCAATCACGTGGAAAGGGCACCACTTTGGGATGTTGGAACGTTGCAGGAATTGATTCTTGCGTATGTATTCCTGATTGGGCTGATTTTATTCGGCAAGGTGATGTCTGGTCGTTCCAGGAGACCTGGGCGACCCAATCAGTTTATTTTCCAGGCTTCCTGAATTTTAACAAACTAGCAGTTAGAGGCCAAAGAGGTAGGGCCATGGGTGGTCTTACTATTTGGGTTCGCCAGGCAGCAGGTGTTTCTGTGAAGGAAGTCTTTATTGACTGCCCCGATATATTGATAATCAGCATGAAAACAAGTAGTGGGCTGAACATACTGCTTATCAATGTATATGCAAGAGGTATTGCGGGTGGCCGTGTGTCATCCACCCTTACCTGTTTGGATGACTTCCTGGGTTCCACTCAACTAACTGGTCATGTGGTTGTTATGGGGGATTTTAATACTTGTTTTGAACCCCTAGGTAATGAGGATGGATTATTAACCGAGGATGAGGATCTGACCTGGGGGATTCCCCAACTCGAGCTACCCCCGATCACTAAGTGGTCTCAAGCAGCCACATGTATTAAAGGTCTCTGCTTAAATTGGGGGCTGCGTGCCCTAAATGGTCGCGTAAGCTCTGACAGGGTGGGTAACTACACTTTCTTTAATGGCAGACATAGCAGCCGCATTGATTATATCTTAGTTGATATTAAAATGTGGCATTTAGTTCTGGACATGTTAGTCAAGCCACGTCCAGAAAGCGACCATGAACCACTTTTAGCGGAATTGAAGGACCTCAGCTTTGCAGGGCCGATTGATCGCCAGCCTAATCCTGTACAAGAGGCCGTGGTTTTAACTAATGACATGAGGAGGGTGCGTTGGCCAAAGGTTTCTGTTGATATGGAAGCACGTGCTAGGATCAGAACCCTGGTATCAAATTCCATAATGGAAATAGACAAATGTGAAAACCAGGAAATGACGATCTTAAAAATCACAGATATCCACGCTAGCTTGTTCATATCTCTAAAAACTATGTTTGTTAAATTTGTTGTTAACAAGGGTAGGGGGAAGGGTAAGAAACCAGCAAACTGGTATAACGATGCTTGTCGAGAGTCCCATTCGTCTCTGTTTAAGGCCTTGAAATTAAAGAACCCAGCCTTAATTAAAACCTGTAGGAAGGCGTACAAAGTAGCTAAACTTCGGGCAAAAGCTGCATGGGACGACGAGCGTTGGTGCCTCTTAGCCGAGGCCTGTGGCTCCAGGAATTTTCAACACTTTTGGCACCTCCTTAGGTGGGGTCAGTCTCAGGATGACCGCCCTAGTCCCGCATCCATTGAACAACAGAAATGGGTGTCATACTTTGAGGAACAATTTAGTTGTCATAGCATCACGCAAGACTCTATTAATTGGCCAATGACTACTGATACACTTGTGTTCTCGGCCAAAGAAGTAGAGTCTGTCCTGAATGCCATCCCTAGGGGCAAAGCGCCCGGTCCGGATTGCATCCCAGCGGACTTATTCCAACAAGATCAGGACTTATGGGTACCATATCTAGTGCGTTTGGTAAATGCGCTGGTTGTGGGCGCCAGGGTTCCTGACTCTTGGGCAGGCGCTGAAATACTGCCTATCTTCAAGAAGGGAGATCGGTCGGTTCCTTCGAATTACCGGCCGATCAGTTTAATAGATGCAGTCCAGAAGATTATCACTCGCCTTGTTCTGTCAAGGGTTCAGGCTTGGATGGAGGAATTTAACATTCTTACTCCTCTCCAAGCTGGGTTTAGACCCCGTGTGAGTACCTTGGATCAGGCGTTTCGTTTCATGCTTTTGCACTGGAAGACGGTTACCTTGGGCAAAGGCAATTTATATGCCGCCTTCGTGGATCTTCGGTCTGCGTTCGACCTTGTCCCGAGGGCCGGGCTTTGGAATTGCCTATTAGATATGGGCATGCCTCCCATTTTGGTGCGTCTTATAGTGAACCTTCATGCTCAGACATTTGCATTTGTGCGATGGGGCAAACCGGGTGAGGTGACAGAGAATTTTCCAGTGGCAAAAGGTGTCAGGCAAGGTTGTGTCTTGGCACCTACCTTGTTTTCTCTATATATCAATAGAGTTACCAAGTATTATGACAACTTTTCCACGGATGCCCCAATTTTGGCTGGCATGAGAATCCCCCTGCTCATGTTCGCTGATGATACTCTCCTGATTTCACGAACCAGGCAGGGTTTGCAGAATGCACTGTCAAGGTTCGAGAGTTTCTGCAGCGATCATGAGCTGGAGGTGAATGTCTCCAAAACCAAATTTATGGTTTTAAGGGGGCGTAAGCAAATAAATGCCAGGGTCACCATGGGGGATATCCCCCTGGAGCAAACAAAACATTTCACCTACCTGGGTGTCACTTTCAGCGACACCTTGAGTTGGACCCACCAGATTGAGCTTATGACCATGAAACAGAAACAGCTGGGCGGAGCACTGATCAAAGAACACAAAGGGTCATTTACGAGGCCAATGTCTCCGCTTATTAAGATCTATGGTGGTAAGGTTCTTTCAGCGATCCTATATGGTGCGGAACTATGGGGTGGCAGTAATTTGGATTCATTAAAACATGCCCAAAACAAATTTCTAAGATTGTCCACAGGTCTCCCACAGTCGACTCCAACAATTCCCCTCCTTTATGACCTAGGGTGTCACCCGGTGGAAGACCAAGCAAGACTTCATCCTCTTACCTTCTGGCACCGTCTGTGGACAACGCCAGAACTCCATTACTATGCAGAAGCCTGTCTGGAGGTTAAAAATAGCCCTGGAGCCTCAAATATTGGATGGTTCAGAGACCTCAAGACTACCCTATTAGCCTTGGGTTATGGTGATCTGTGGTCCTCGCCTGAGTCAGCCAATTTTCCTTCCAAAAAGGATCTTAAAAAATGTTATTGGGACTGGGTGACCCACAATATGTATATGGAAACAAACCCGAGCAGCCTTACTGGACTGTTCATTGTACACAAGGACATACCAAAGTTAGAGGGGTTTTGGGACACTATAACTAAACCCTTGGACCGCAAACTATTTTTCCAACTTAGATGCGGTTCACTTCCCATTGGGGAGTTTACTAAAAAATGGGGAATAGAAAGGTCGGGTTTTTGTCCCAACTGTCAAGGTATTAGGGAAAGCCTGGACCATTTGTTGTATGTGTGCCCTTTATACTCTGCCCCCAGAGCCAAATGGCTTAAACCTGTATGTAGACAGCTAGGAACCAGATTGGCTGTAGAAGCAACTAGACTGCTAAAAACCAACTTGGATCCCCTCATTGTTGTGGGGGTTGCTAAATTTCCCGGGTGGGCATGGGTGCTTAGAAGCAGGTTCATCAAAAACAATTAAATGGTAACTGCCTAGTATCCTGTAACCTGTTGATGTATGGTTGTCCACGTGTCCATTTGTAAGTTTGTATATTTGTACAAGAAGCTGATTAGCTTGTCAATGATTTAATATTTGTTTTAACTGTTTTTATATGTATATATTGTATTTTAATGTCTTTTATGATGAACTAATCGAATAAAGACTTCTTGAACTTGGACAAGTAATCCTAACGGTAGCATGGACTAAGCAGCCTAAAGGCTTAACTCAAGAGGGCATGTGAAGCCAGCTGTTTTACCATATGCAATCCTGTAATATCAAATGAAAGGACACCACACAAGTTATATAATATATAAATATATGTATTAATTACTAGAATAATCCCCTGTACTTTTTATGAGTATAGAAGCACAAGCGTTTAAACAAAAGCACAGTATTACATATGAAAGTTGCACAATTATGGATGAGGCCGGTGGCCACTCAAACCGTATATCAAAAAAGTGGTATAAGTATCACCTTTCAAACTGTGGTAAGGCCTGGGGCCTTGGGAATCGCTGGGACTACACTGGACTAACAGCAGTTAGGACGGGAGTAGCCCGCTGGAATCGGGTGCAGCGCTAAAAGCACACGCATGCACCAATGCAAAGTCAATGGTGCGTAAAAGTTATCGAGTTACAGTTTTAAGAGTCTTCCGACTGGAATAGAATTACCACACTTTAAACTTAGACACTAGAGGTGTAAACCACTACAGGAGCACCGGTGTTGAATCGTTACCTCACCCACAGGAAGCGGGTGCATAGGTGCCAAAGTATGTCGGGTTTCGTCGTGTAGATCTATGGAGCCTGGAGATGAAGATGCTGCAGGCGGCCAGTAGAGAAGAGTCCGGTTGGATCCAAGGGTGGATCGAAGATGTAGAGTACCTGAAAACAGAGGGGACAGAGTCTGGGTCACTAGCCAGTGACCAGGAAGGAACCAGGAAGGAACCAGGCAATGTCTGGCGCAATCAGGTGCTTGACGGGAAGCTTGTCTCTGCTGCCACGTGGACTCTGGGGCATCAAGGATGTCCAGGAGTGGATCACGAGCTGTCCCACGAAGGCTCTCGCTGTCAGCGGTGTCAGCTTCCGGATCGGAGTTAACAAGCCGTGGCAAGTGCAACCCATGCAGGATTGGAAGATCGCTTCTTGTTTGGACCAGCAAGGTCAGATAGATTGTTCCTTTTCAGGGGAGCGAGGGCCAGTCTGGAGCAACCAGACCAGCAGTGTAAATTCAAAGGATCATCGGTATTGGGGCCACTAGCCAACGGGCAAGTGGCCGGACCAACGCGTCGAGCAGGAAAATGCAAAAGGACCCCACGCAGCACTCGGTGAGTGTGGAGGGGAGATCTTCGGAGCAAAAGCTGCCAGAGGTTGGGGCTTCTCAAACCCCAATGCACAGCTTCGAGGGAGCCTCGGGAGCTGTACGGTCAGCACTTCGTAGTTTTTCTAAGATGGCCGGCTCCACGCTTCACGTCGCCTTCACGGGTCTCAGATTCGCTGGGACTGTGGATCGGGCTGTTAGAAGTCAAGGCGAGCTAGTCTTGTCGATCTCTGTTGCTCGAGTTCCGGCGTGAACTGCAACAAATCAAATGGTGAGGTGCTGGATGGTGCCTGTTTGCACAGGGTGGTCACTCCTTGACCACAAGGGAGATTCTTCAGTCTTCCACGTCGAGTGGGATGTCGAAGGGTCCAGAGTTCTGTATCAAAGTTTCAGTCAGGATAATCTGATGTGCAGTGCCACAGCTCCTACCTTTATTCCAAATCAAGGGGCTGGATATCCTGCTAGGTCCCTCCTATGGGTGGGACCCAGGAAGGGGGTGGTTACACCCCTTTCACTCTGTCCAGTTTCGCGCCAGAGCTGGGGCTGGAGTGCCCCAGAACCGGTTTGACTGGATTTTGCATGGGACACCTTGTGTGCCCCAGGCAGTGTCTCGTTTCTTTCAACCCTCCCTGCTCCAATCCACTATCTCCTGTCTGGGGTGGTGTAACACCTCCCTGTGACAGGAAACCCTTTGTCCAAGCCTCCCCTTCCAAGTCTCGGTCAGCAGCAGGAGGCCAGACTTGTGTCGGGGCAGCAGCATCCATTTTGTGATGCTGAGGCTCTGGTTAGATTTAACCGCGTTTAAGTAAAGTAACATGTCTTCTCCCTCTAGAAGGGTGGAATACTACCCCCGTCGCCAGAACTGGCGAGGGGGTAGTATTCCAAAGTGTATGACACCAAACACGACATGTTTTGATAAAGCCAAACCAAAGTTAGCATTAACCGCGAGGATTATAATGCACTTAAGAGCATATGGTATGGCAATACCCTGGAACAGCAGTAAGGAAATGGTTCTGAACTCTGCAGACAGGCTCAGCTCATGCTAGAGCACCATCTCGCATAAAACCAAGCACTCTGCCGCCAGGATTGTAAAGGCCTGCCATAGGAGTGACTTATAGGTGCCTATGTATCCAGATATAGGTTTAGACATAGGTATACTATATCTAAGCAAGGGGTGATTACACGACCTTGCCCCAGCTGAGTGATCAGCCAGTTGTGTCTGTTTGGATGGCCAGCCAGGGGTGGCAAAATATATGCTGCAGCCCCTGGTAGGCTTTGGATGCACCTATGCCCTGGGCACCTATAGTGCACTGTACAGGGGCTCACAAGGTGACCCAATCCAATTAGTTATGCACTTAGGGTACATGGAGTCCATTTTAAAGAGAGAGCAGATAGCCTGGGGCCCTGATTAGCAGGATCCCAGGCCAACTAAGTCGAAAACCAGCTAAACACAAGGCAAATAATCTGGGGTAACCATAATCAGATATCCATCCTCCTACAACGTAGCAGGAATAGGAAACACAAAAAAAAAATAGAGAACACTGGTTCAGCCTATCTGGCAGTCATAAAAGAAAATAGGGGAAAGTGCTCCCGTCACCTTCGTGCTCCTGTGGTGGGGTGTTTAGGTGAAAAGGGTGTTCTTTGGTGGTTTTAGGGGATGTGACCCGTAATCCCTGCCCACCAACCCCTTAAAGAAAAGAACCCTGCCCCCGGCACTTGCCTGAACCCCACGACCCTCCTGGGCCGTGGGAGGGGAAGTCACAGCCTCTCTTTCCTCTAAGGGAGCGCTGGACACGGTCGCTTTGCTCCCAGAGAGGTTGGCTGAGTGCTGCAGTGTTTCTCCCTCCTTGCTTGTTGCTGTCTCTGTGCCTCTCGTCTTCTCCTCGTTCTCGTTGTCCTCCTCCGTGGTTTCCGCGTTCTCCTCCGCGTCTCTCTTTTCGATCCTTTCGGGCTCTGCCTTTTCCTCCCGCCGGGTCTCTCTCGGGCCCTCCCTGATTGGTCACGGGCGTCCTCTAGAGCGCTGCATTCACCTCCACCTGACCACATCACAGCCGCCATGTTGGAGCAGTCGGGTGGCGCGTCGGTTTCAGGAGGGGAACCCTCACAGTGACATTTACCAGTTGCCTCAAGGTTTCAAAAGCTTTCATCCTACTACCTTTCGCATCTAGGAAATTCCTGGGTAAAAGCCACTTCTTACACTTTTTGTGCATGCAGTTGTAATACAAGTTGAGGTTGCTTGTGCTGTTCCGCTTTAAACAGGCAGAGCCCCAGTACCATTAATGACTTATAGACCTTTCCACTCCTTAAACCCACTGATGCATAAGGCTCGTAGGACAATATCACGGCCTGGCTCCCCCTACAGGTGGTTCCAGAGACACATCAGTAGACATGGGCTTCTGGAGGAGATAAGTTGCAAGAGTCTTGTGGTTAAATTTCAGGCCAAACTGATCTTCAGAGGTCTTGTTCGCGCCTGGACCATGCCCAAATCTACGACCTGCTCAACTCCATCTCCCCGACATCGTCCTCTTTACCAAACCTGGACAATCCCCACTTCAGCCACTGACATTGCAACCACATCCCTACTGGAGAACCTCACCACTATCAGACTCAAGCAACTGGTCACAATGCCAAACCACTCAGCAGGACACATGCTCGACCCCATCTTCTCTGCAAGCAACAACTTCTCCGTCAGCCACACCTCCGATCCACACTGGACCGACAACCACTGGGTCCACTTCTCCTTCACCAAACCCACCGTACGCCAGCATGCCCACCGTGCTCTTTGCAGAAGCTGGAACGAGGTCACCGGAAACCAGGTCATCACTGTCCTTCACAAAACCCCACTACTGACATCCACGGACGCAACACCTCAGCAAGCAATCTCCCCCACTAGATATCCAACTGCACTAATACACTGGCCTTCAAACCACTGTCACTGCACACCACCACCTCATCAGAACAACAAAGAAAGCTGCCATCCAGGAACGCATCAACACACACCGTTGCAAAGAACTCTTCGCCGTGGATAAATAAATTGGCCAAACCTAGCACAGAGACAACAGACATTTCCCTTCTCAAGACCTCTGCTACAACCTTGCCAGCTTCTTCCACTGCAAGATGAAGAAGATCTATGATCACTCGCTATGAGTGCACTCAATGACTCCAGACCCCAGCAGACCTTGGCCAACTGGATCACCCTCTCCTCTGACGACACCCTAAGAATCATGAAGAGACTCCACTCCGGAGTCTACTCGAACCCCTGCCCTTACCACATCTTTAACAGAGCTGGCACCTCCATCGTATCCAATGTCTGCCGCACCATCAAGTGCTCAATCAAGTCTGCCACCTTCCTGAAAGTCTGGAAGCACGCAGAGATCAACGTGCCTGCTGAAGGAACCCTCTGCCAACCTGACTGAACTCAAGAACAACAATTTTGGCTGGGAAGGGGAGCAGAGAGATGGGTCATCTCTCTGCTCCCCTTACCAGCCAAAATCATCGAGTAAGCCATCAATCCCCAACTCTCTCAGTTCATGGAAACAAACCACATACTGGACCTCTCTCAATCGGGCTTCAGAAGCAACCACAGCACTGTGACCGCTCTCCTCGCCACTACAGACTACATTGCACCCTTCTCGACCGTGGCCGAAACCACTTTTCTCTTCCTTCGACCTCTCAGCTGCCTTCGACACCTTCTCCGACCACACCCCCTGTGCCAAACTCCACGACGCCGTCATCCACAACAAAGCCCTAGAATGGGTTTGCTCCTTCCTCACCAGCCAAATACAGAGAGTAAGACTTCCACCATTGAACTCAGAACCCACAGAAATCAGCTGCGGATGTGCTTCAGGGATCCTCACTGAGCCCCACCCTCTTCAACATCTACATGGCTCCACTGCTAACCTCCGTCAGAAGCCACAGACTAAAGATCATCTCCCATGCCAATGACACCCAGCTGATCCTCTCCCTCACAGACAAACCCACAGCCTCCAAGAGCAACTTCCATAACGGGATGAAGGCAGTCGCCACCTGTATGAAAGACAGCTGCCTCAAGCTCAACTCAGATAAGACCGAAGGTCTCGTCCTGGGCTCCACCTTTGCTGCTTGGAATGACTCCTGGTGGCCTGCAGCGCTTGGAACCCGCCCACACCCACGGACTACTCACAAAACCTCTGCATCATCCTGGACTCCTCGCTCTCAATCAACGGCCAGATCAATGCCGTTTCTGCCTCCTGCTTCTACATGCTCCACCTTATTCGCAAGATCTTCAGGTGGATCCCCACCCAGTCCAGGAAAACGGTCACCCATGCGCTCATCAGCAGCAGACTTGACAATGCCAACACACTCTACACCTGCACCACCCCAGGAGCTCCGAAAGAAACTGCAGAACAACCAGAACTCCACTGCCAGCGACATGACCAGCCACCTGAGAGAACTTCACTGGCTACCTATCAACAAAAGCATTACCGGGGAGGAGCCTAGCTCGCGACCGAGATGGCCGCGCTTTAGCTCGGCTCCGTTCGCCCGCCTGTGTTTTTCACATTTATCCTGCATTTATCCTGCCCCGGGAAGCCCTCCTTGCTGTGTGGTATTACTACGACGCACTGCAGGCACTTACCACTTGTTCCGGTTGTCCTGGCTGCTGTGGGTCCGGTGCAGTGTCCCCGACCGTTCCCGGGATTCGAGAGCGGACTGGCCTGGTTCTTCGTCCCGGCTCCTGGGCCGGATGCAGCCTGCGGGCTTGCCCTTCGGGGCACGCTGGAGGTGATTGGAGGGCCGCTGTTCGTGTGAGCCGGAGGTTCCTGGCTGAGAGACTCCTGTGTGGCAGCAGCCTTGGATGGTGACGCTGCCCTTCATTATTGGGGTTCCTCGTGTGTTCGGCTTCCTCCCCCTTTGTTCTCCGGTCCGGCCATTTTGTTCTTTGCCGCCCGGACGCGGAGAACGGGACTGGCGACATTGGGGGGCCGGCGAATCTCCTTCTTCTGGTGGCCCCCCTTCCTGTCCGGGGTGTTCTTCTGCCTGACGGCGGGACTTCATCTGCTTTACTGCCGCCCCGGCGGAGGTTGTTGGCCGCGCGGCCTGTTCGGGCTCTCAAGATGGCGACCAGCCCCATTTGTTTGGGCCGGGCCCAGACGAGCACTGGGGGCCCGCCACAAGGCCCGGGTGTCGGATACTGTGAATGTTTTCCTGCACTTAAGGGGATCCTGAACATCCTGCTATCCTGGCGGCTATCGATGGCCGCGCCACTCCTGGCTCTCGAGACGGTTCCTCACTGCGGGCCTCCCGGGCCCCCGCGACCGGATGAAGCATTGATATCGCGGGGTGTGACTGGTACTCTCCTGGTGGACTCGGCCCCGGCTGCCGCCCCGGAGGCGCGCAACCTGATGGCGCCTTCTCCTCCTGTGCTGCCTCCTCTGCCCTTGGCCCGGGAGCCGGATTTTGTTTTGCCGGACTTTCATGATTCTCCTGGTCCCTCTCAAGCATCACTGCCCGATGACGTCTCCTGTGCCGGCCCGGATGGGTCGGCTTTTATGGATATATCCTTGGAACTGTGCCTGCATCGTTTGCTACATTCTGTGTATTTCCTGGATCTTCCGTGCTTTTCTTCCTGTGACTTTTTTGGACTGCCGTTGGACTCTCCTGCTGCCTGCCTTCTGTTCTTTCTGGCAGGGTCCTCGTTGGATCGGACCCTTACTGCTTTGGATAAAAAGGGTCAGGGCTGATGAAAACTGGCTCCTATATGCGGTGGTTCATGAACGGTTCGGATGATCTCTGTGTCCTGATATGGTTCTGTGTAACTGGTTAGTGCTCCTGGACTTTGGCCTGATACTCTTTGGCTTCCCGAGGACTTGGACCCTTAACCCGGGCGGGTGGATGGGTGCATTTACTCCTGTCTTTGGCCCTCCCCCATGTGTATGTTTGTATGTCTTTACTCCCTTCTTTCCTTCCCTCCCTTTCCCTCCCCCCCTTTTTTGTCTTTTAATTCCAACTTTTCTTGCTCCACTGAATTTCGGGTTCAACTTAGGGCGACAGGCACGCTGCGGGGGGGTAGGCCGTAGCCTTCTGCAGGGGTGCAGGGTGGGCTTAAGGGTGGGTGGGGGGGGTCTGTTTGTGTTGGGGGATCTTTTTCCCCCCTTATTTTCCCTTTTTGTTCTATGGCTCTTGTGTATTCACTTTTTCGGGACTCTGTCACCTTGTATCTCCCCCGGGGGTTTTCTGTCCTTCTTCCGGTGTGTGGCTGATTGGGGTTTGCTGCCTATTCTGGTATTATGTTTCTGTTACATCGCATGCCGGTTTTATTGTCCTGTTTTTCCCCCTGAGGATGCATGGCCTGGCGGGTGTTCCTTCTGTTGTCTTTCTTCCCTCTTTCCCTTCCTCCTTTATGGAGGTGCCTTTTTCCGTTGGGGTGCGTATTGCATAGTCTTTGTGATGGGGCTTTTTGACCACGTCTTCTTTGTTCGGGTGGGGGCGGAGGTGAGTGCGCGCGATTGATTGTTGCCACTGTCGCTATTTGATGGTCTGATTCTGTTTTGTCCTTTGCTCGATTTGATTGTATGGCTTCATTTTCTTACGTTGTGTTTATAAAATGGCGGCTTGCCGCGGTCCCTCCCTTGTATTCTCATATACGGCCCGTTATTCTTTTGGTCCCCTCCCCGTGCTAGAAAACTTAACCTTTATTATCCTGCTCTTGCTGAACGCTCGATGGTTTTCTTGTTTCACCAGTGCTCCTGATGTTATATCCTGTGCAGATCTTCTTTTTGTATGCTGGTTCTTTGATCATTCTGTTTCTGGCCAGCCCGTGGGGTTGTAGGCCAGTATTTGTGAGCTTTCATTGTCAATAAAGGTTTTCAAAAAAAAAAACCAAAAAAAAAAAAAAAAAAAAGCATTACCTTGAAGCGCCTTACTCACATCTATAAAGACCTCCATAAAGCAAAACCAGCAAACCTCAACCCCGTCTCTCCTTCTACACTCCCACAAGACATCTATGCTCTGCCCAACTGGACCTGGCCACCACCCACGGATTCGTAAGACCACGGCTGGAGGAAGATCCTTCTCCTACCTCACTGCAAAGACCTGAAACTCCCTGCCTCTACACCCCAGGCAATCACCATTGCTGCCGTAAATCATGCAGGACCTCAAGACCTGGCTCTTCAACTGAACCCCAGACCCCCACAACAGAGTCTTAAGACCCTCACAGGTGAGTAGTCTAGCTTGATAAGAATCCTGATTTATTGATTGATTGTCCCGCTAGTCTTGGCCACTGTCACCACCTTCCCAGGGTGACTGTTACATCTGCACCTGAGTGTTCAGAAGCCATCTTGCATCAACTGCAATCAGGGTCCAGAGAGACAGACCACTGCCGCAGGTGCAGCTCCAGCATGCCAATGCTGATGTAAGAACAATGAATCCAAGGGCCAGCTCTGCATCTGGTAAATATTGGAGCATTGTCAAAGGTGAATTGACTGAGTTTTATCACTGAACTCTGCCCCGCTACTGAGGTCTAGTGGCTGTCTCTCAGGCATGCTTCTGATCATGTCAGCACCATAGCCAAGCACTAGTCACTGTTTTTATACACGAAGGGGCAGATTTACTAACAATTTGTGCCAGCTTATGCAAATTGTCTCAAACTGTTGATTTGGAAATTACTTTTCAGTGCAAAACTTGATTTGTGCTGGAAGGTAGCCCTAAAGTAATTCAAAGTAGCCCTAGCACTGCTTTTCCTTAAGAGGCATACCAACGTAGGTGGTGCATGGGAATTTCCATGCAACCACCATGGTTTTTGAGGTAAAGCCCTAGCTACTTACATTGGTAACAAGGAATGTGTGCCCCACAGATGATGGGGCTTATTTACAAGCCCCTTGCGCTGATGGTGCGTCAGTTTTCACATGGGAAAAAGTGATGTACCGGCTGTATAATGGGCTTGTAAATAGGCCCCTGTGTCTCTTTGAGGCTGGTGTTAACCTGAGGAAATGTTTATATTTCTCCAAACATTTCCGAGATCCTACAATCAGCATTTTCTTGCCCTGCTATTTCAAATATCCACATTAACTCTTGAAGACTTGCTTTCACTACTATCACCTACATCGATAGGTGGGGCAGGGACATAATGCCCCTGAAATCATACTCTGTTATTAATATAAATTTGCTCAGTACACTCCATTAACCCTGGAGATGCTAGCTTATTATGTCAAAACACTTGGCTTCCTACAGGGTTTCCAACCACTGGTGGAATTCATTCTCACCTCATTCAGTGGAGGGCAAGATAGTAGGTAATCCTGGACTCCAAAAACTAAGGTAACTAGCAAACCAAACAGATTTGGGGCAATGAACATTTTACAACCATAATGTATGCTTCCTTGCAGGTGACTACCTCGAGTCTAAGGGACAAGAAGGCATATTTGGGTATCTGTGTCAAACATGACCCCTGGAGTTTGGATTTTGGCTATGTATCTTAGATGTGCGTACAATGAAGCTCTAGTTAATCTTTCACAACATTCTACTGTTTCCTTCTTGTGTGTGAGGTCTTATTGACTATGGGAGGAATACCTGGCATGGATAGTTTGCTCTCTGTAGGGACAAGAAACTTTGGGAGGCACTTCTTGCTGAGGGTTGGTGTATATATTTCAAGGTTACCTATGTTTCATTAGTAGTAAAGCCTTTGTAGGAGGAGTAACATGGTTCTTGAGCAAATGGTAAGAAATCAGCTGTTACCACTGTTAGCTCACATCTTTAATAATGTTCTTAATTTCTGTTAGTGTCTTTCAAATTACAGTTTAGATACCAGAACGTGATCTTGAACCACATTTCTTTGTAGACTTAAACTATTCCATCCAGTGCTGGTCTGGTTGTACATCTCATCATCATCATCAACTTCTTTTTCGATCACACAGATCTTATAAAGTGCAAGGTGCCATACAATATAAAAAACAGTACAAGCAATAAAAGACGATTTACAAAGTGCAATATACAACAATGATTAAAACAATTGAAAGTTAAAAATATATATTTTCCATAAAATGGCCCAAAGTTTGGTGTACAGAGATTAAAAACTATGTAATACATTTAGAACGTTGGATCCATAATGCATGCCAACATTTGGGCAGACTATAAACAACCACCCTGCGAGTGTCAGTAGCTAAGATTCTCATAACTTCTAGCTAATGTCCAATCAGTTTACACAACAGCACAATCCTTTTGCCCCACAAGTTTCTATACAGGGGCAAAAAAATAGCAAGTGGACTATTCATTCTGGGCATGTCTTACATGCTGGACACAGATCATCTGTGGTGGCCTTGTTACTCACCCTTCTTACAAAACAGTTTTTTGAGTAAGGTTTTAAAATAAAATTGGAGAAGCGATTTATTTACATGTGAGTGGTGGTACAATTTCGTCAATTGTTTCCTCGTTAAATGGGGCAAGTTTAAAATTGATCAAATCTAGGCTCATGGTGCTCACCGGTTTGCCCATCTTCTTCACCATAACATTACCCCAATATATCTCTTTGACCCTACGCTTTGGATAAGACACTATCTTTCAGGAGTGTACCAATATTCCTCCATCCCAATGCTCTCCAGTAAACTCTTCTGAGATCTATCGCCTCTGCTCTATATGGAGTGAGCTCATTTACCAACCACATGCGGTGTCAAAACATTAACAGCTTATAGCCCAACTTATGAAATAGCAATTTTTGGCCCAGGTCCAGGAACATGGGCGCCAAGGGGGTACTAGAGGGAAGGTTTAACATTGAGCAAAGAAACCGATTCTCTACAACAGTGAGTGAATTTGTATTTCCAATACCTAATAATTCGGCACTATAGAGGGCTCCACCCAGTATTTTGGTGTTGTAAATTTCTAGTATTGGAGCTACTTTCCTTGTCACTGTTTTTTTTTGGTGAATTTTGGTTAGGTGGGCCGTTTGTTGTACTAATGATATTTGTGCCTCGTCGAGATGTGACACTCAATTAAGCTTTGAATACAGGTGAACAGAAAAACACCCAAGATGATGGACGGAATGTTGCACAATGACAAAACATTCACCCCCAGTCACAGATCTGGGTTCAATCCATCGTTATTTTGCTCACCAAGCCACCCCAGTTCAGACATGACCATATGCAAATCAGTCTTGACCCTGTGCCTCATGGGAACAGTCCAGCCCGAATGCCAAGCCATGTCTTCCCTGGACCGGAATCAAGTAGCCTAGGACTGGTTTCTGGCTATCAGCCATCTTCAGCCAGGATAGCTTGACTCCAGTGGAGTAGTGAGCACGGGACCCACGTCTGGGCATACCCTTCCCACATAGGGTGAACAGCAAAACACACAAGATGATGGACGGAATGTTGCACAATGGCAAAACATTCACCCCTAGTCACAGATCTGGTTTAATCCATCAATATTTTGCTCACCAAGCCACCCCAGTTCAGACATGGCCATATGCAAATCATTCTTGACCCTGTGCCTCAATGGAACAGTCCAGCCCGAACTGCCAAGCCATGTCTTCCCTGGACCGAAATCAAGCATCCTAGGACCGGTTTCTGGCTATCAGCCGTCTTCAGCCAGGATAGCTGGTGAACACCCAGATAGTCGAAGGCAAGGACTTGCTCTAGGGGACTGTTTCCTACATCTAGTTGCTTTTTTGAGGGCTTAGAATTCCCCTCCAGGAGGATCATATATTTGTTTAGTACCAAGCCCTGCTCATTGCAGAATTCCATAAAATTATTCAGCAATTGTTGCAGACGATGTGGGGATTTAGAGATTAGTAGAGTGTCTTCCACGAAGAGTAGGGCTAGCACTCTTCTTTTCCCCACCTTTGGTGCGTTGCATCCATCCCTACCTAGATAGTCAATCACCCCATTTATAAAAAGAGAGAACAATGTGGGGGTTAGGACGCCCCCTTGTCGCACTCCACATTCAACAGCAAATTGTTCAGTAAGTTGATTGTTATCCCCCCACCTAACTTGTGCAGTGTTTGAAGAGTGCAGCCGGATTAAAATTTCTAGGAGGTTATGAGGTATACCCATCTCTGCCAGCACCCTCTACAACTTGACTCTCAGTACCAGGTTGAATGCAGTGTGTAAGTCCACGAAGGCAACATAAAGTTTTCCACCTTTAATGCCGACCTCCCTCCAGTAAATGCACAAGAAGCGGAAAACATGATCTAATGTGCTGATATTAGCACGAAAGCCTGCTTGAAAGTCGCTCAGTATGTGGTGCTCTGAGATCTAATATTGTACTCGATGCAACACTTGCTTGCAGAACATTTTCTGCAATTAGTCGATTAGGCTTATAGGCCTGTAACTGCCTGGAGTGGCTCTATCGCCCTTCTTAAAAATGGAGATTATATCCGCTATATTACATGAGGGGGGAATATTCATGCCTGCTGTAATGGCATTTGTGATCATATTGATGTAAGAAGCCCAGAGAGATATATCCTCTTTGTACAAATCATTTGGGATTCGAACAGGGCTGGGGGCTCTGGCTGCAATACTGGAACATATAACCACCCAGGTTTCTTCCATGGAGAACACCAAGTCCTGCATAGCATCTTCCTTGTTTACCCTCCTCTCTTCAAGTAGAGCCTCCACCTCAACACTACCTAGTGCATAGAGCCCCCAAAATGGGTCACCCACTCCTCTGGCTAAACTGTAAACTCCAGTTTTGGCTTCCTACCATGTAGCGAATACGCTGCTTGTTTCCAAAAGATTTTAGAATCCTTAATTGATTATGCCTTTTGGAGGGAGGACCATAGTGATTCTTCCCATATCCTCTTAGCTAGCTCTAGAGCTGTCCTGAAGCTTTTTGTACATGCCAGTAGATCAAGGTGAACGTTGTATTTTGCTGCCAATACAAGGTCGGACTTGGCTTTTCTACATTCCTGGTTGTACCAGGCTGCTTGGGATTCTTGTTTAGTCTGGATCTGGTTTTACTCCTGCTTCTGCTTTTAACAGGGTTCGGCCAATAGATCCCTAATAACATTAAATGTGGGTTCATGTAGGGAAGGCAGCTTCTCAATTATCTGGTCTTTTGGGAATTGTAACATCTCTACCAGATTTTGGCGTGCTATGCGTTAAGCTGATTCCAGAGTCTCAGGATGTTCCTCCACCCAGTCCCATCTAATCGTTCTCAAATTATTCGTAATGGACAGTTCTCCCAAACCCTTCTTTCCATGGCTACCAAATTTATTATTATCACCCAGATTTGTTAGGGACAGGATCAGGGCATTATGGTCACTGAGCGATTGACCACTGCTATATCCTGAACTAGTGGCCAAAGGATGAGTGCAACCAGACAATAGTCAATCCTACTGGCATAGTCAGTTCTATCGAAGGTTAGCTCCCTTTTTAGGTCTCGTCTGTGCCAGCGCGCATGCGCTGCTCTGCGAGACTTTTTGTAAGGGGATTCAAAAATATGACTACCGGCTTGTGCGTGTGGTCAGATTTTTTGTCACAGGCTATTGGCCTTTGCGTGCGTCTTTCTAGGAAAGACAGCATGCAATTGGGCAAAGGCGGTGCATGTCTGCATTTGCTACGCCCACGGCCTAACGCTTGCGGTTACCCGCAGAGGCGGCATCTGTTTTGAATTATCGTGCCCAGACACTGGCGCGATCATTGAAAACAGATTGTTTGTTGTGGAGCGCGCGTGCACCACTCGCGTGCTTTTAGAACGTCTGTGGCTCTGTTTGTTGTGCTGCTACTATAAAAGGCCCTACGTCTGCATGAATTAAACTGGTTGTCCGGTCGCTCCATGTTGGCCGTGTACGAGCACTCCACTAGTGGGCTTTGCTTTTAAAGCACGTTGTTTGACATGACGTGGTTTGGAGAATCCGTTGATTTCATGATTAAAAATCAGGACTGGTAATATTGTGTCATTCTGACACTGAGTAATCTGGCAACACTTGCTGCATTTCCACGCTTTATTGTATGTCTGTACGCACAAAGGATGCTTTGTGGTATTGCAAGCAGCCATTTGTTATGAACTCTAACATAAATAGAATGACTGAGCAAAGGGACAGATTAACAAGCGTCTCTTGGCCAGGCTGACACCACCACAAGGCAGTTTGGGAGGCCACAATAATGGTAGTAAACATCAGTTTCCCTCTAAGTGCGATGCAGCGATAAACGTGCAATGAAATAGTTGTATGTAAAACCATGATACAAATTACACTAATCCAGGCTTGCACACATGACTAAATTGCGTGCCCTTGGACGTCTCAGGTGTCTGTCTCTCGGGACCCATCACTGCTGTAACTGAAAACAATTCGATACAAGCTATACAACATTAACAAAGCCATAAGGAGTGACAGCCAATATGGGTGGCACAGATGTCTTAGTTTCTTCGAGATTTTTGATAGTTTGCAAGTTTACAGCTCTTTGTAACTGGCGAACCGCGTGCAAGTCTCGGCGTTGGCTCATCAACATCCTGCGATTCTGGGCAGACCACTTAATCTTCCTGTGCCTACAAAAAATGAATGTAACCATGTGATGTAACTCAGGGGCGGCTCTAGGCTCATGGCGGCCCTGGGCAGGGAGCGTAGGTAGGGGGCCCCGGTAGAGGGGGTCCGGGCGGGGCGGAGCGCAGAGGCCAGTGAAGAGGGTGGGGGGTCTGGGTGTTTGGAAGTGGAACAGAGCCGAAGGCCGCCAAATCCCTGCCAGGGGTCGCCACGCAAATATGTATCCATCCTCAGAGGATTATTATATTAAGGATATATATTGACGTGGTGGCCCCTGGGGTTTGGTGGCCCTGTGCATGTGCACAGCTTGCACATGCCTAAGGCCGCCCCTGTGTAACTGATGCTCGTGTAAAGCGCTCCGATATGCTCGGGTCGAGTTTGCGCTGCAAAAAAAAGGGAAAGTAAGGGTGGCACAGATTAATAGGAACCTGGACCCTGGTGCTATCACAGGCAATGTTAAGATTAGTAATACTGCAGACAAAAAGGCGATTCTTATTTCACAGAGGATCTAACCAAACTGTGAGCGGGCTACAAAGGAGCAACCGGCTGACGTGACTGGCACCCGCCCAGGAGGAGAAGCCCACCCCGGACAGAGCTTGTCATTCAGAAACCGAAAGCACTGGCCAGACGTGTGGAGCCCGCGCAGGGTGGGTGAGAGGGGGTCTGCACTCTCCAAGTGCGGTCATCCTGAAACCGAAAGCAGTCTTAGAGTTGGTTATACACGCCTATCTTATTCACGAACAAGTCACAAATAACATCTTTTTGTTATCCAGATGATTTCTCCCTGACCCCAAGAAAGAGGTAGAGCACATGCAGAGCCCCCATAACAGTGGTTGATGTCAGTTAGCTTACAGTACTATTCAGAGAAATAAAGTTGGGACATAGCCAGTGCACACGGTGAGCTAATGCAGTTGGAAACCTACAGAAAACATCTAGAAACACATCATATTAAATACAGATTCCCGTTATTATGCCATTACAATTTTTTCCAACGCTGATCTCATACCCAATCCCCGCATGTGTCCCTGGCACATCAGTCATCAGTAAGCACGTCTCTACTTTTATTTTTCAGGGAAACACCTGAACTGACCACAACGCAAATGAACCATCCAGAGATTACTAGATTGTTCCTGCCGCATCAATGTCATCAGTGCCAGGCACAAACCTGAGGAGAAGAACGTATTTTGTTTAACACGATATTCTGATGAAAATAATGAACGAGACACTTTAGGAGACCAATGTCCTTCTAGTGTATGCAATTTCCTGCACAGAAGGACCCTAGATCCACCCAACCACACTTTTCAATCAGAGTAGCCCCACTCAGCCAAGACTAGAACACCCAGACCCACTACATATGGCAATTTACAGCAGACGCTGTGCTCTCCCAATTTTCCTTCTTAGGCTCCAGCTTTACACTCACTTTTAGATTAGTGTGAGACATGTAGTAGCTATCAGTTCAATACGTATTCCTTGGTCTCACTTTGGAGCTATAGTTTCTGGACAGGAATGGGACTCTGGATTACAATTCTATCCTTGGCCTCTCAGTGGTGATATCCCCTCTGACCTTGGAGTTTCTGAAGTGGCCCACCTATATGGGCTAGAAGGGCGAAGGGTTTCAGTTTCCATGCCCATTCCAACGTTGACCATCCTCGGGAGACACTGCCCCCTTCAGCGTTACTGTCCATTGAAAGGTGCAAATTCTCTCTTCAGCCCCCTAACAAGATCAGTCCAGGGGGAGGAGATGTCGGACCCGAGCATGTGAAGGTTCCTTCCAAATGAACACATGTAGCGAGAAGAGAAAGACCTGCACTATGCCCGATCAGGGGCAGCTCTTTCTCACAGTGGTGACCTCTGTGTGTCTGAGGTAAACATCAAATCCAATCCCATTCATGGCCTCTACTACAGTTCCCCTTTGGAAGTAGAAAAGGTGCTTCTCCAGATGCCGATTCGTTCTGCAGCCTCTGTCTGACCAGCTGACGGGAACCCATTCTGCACGTAGGAGGCAGGGACATGGATTCCTGTATGTGGATCTCACGCATAAAACTGGCCTGGAGATTGACATTAGACCTCTATGTGCAGAGTCGTTAAAAAACCCATGTATCCATCCTCTGTACAATGCTTTTTAAATGCACCTAATTTCGAGGCTAATGAGACATGCTGAAGACTAGATTATTTATTGACAATATGAACATTATTAATATGAAATTCTCGATGCACTAATATTTGGGATTTTAATCTATACATCGGTATAGTTCTTTGAACCAAAACATTAAAATGTTTAAACACAAATGTGTTCCTTTGACACATACATGTACTCTCTGCATGCATGCACTTCCTGCATACAAACATTTGACCCCCTTCAAGTTCACACTTCCAATGTGCATATATTTACTCCTTGCATTTGTACATGTGTGTGCAAAATAACAATATGTGTTTTATGAACATAAAGATGTACACACTGCATACACACATTGTAGGAGAGTAGGGTCTGCTTCCTATGGTCACCCCCACTTTTTGCTGTGATTCTCTAGTTTTTCGACTTTAGTGTGGCTGTGGGCCTGCTAATCAGACCCACAGCCCAGCTGTTCTCTCTCTAAATTGATAACATGTACTTTAGGTACATACCTGATTGGGTATTGGGTCACCTTTGTGAGGCCCTGTATAGTGTACCATAGGTACCCAGGGCATCCAAGGCCTACCAGGGGCTGCAGCATGTATTATGCCACCCCTGGATGGCCATCCAAACTGACGCCACAGGCTGATCACTCAGCTTGGGTACGGTGGTATAATCACCCCTTACTTAGATATAGTATATCTATGTCTACCTTATATATAGACACATAGTAACCTATAAGTCACTCCTATAGCAGGCCTTAACAATCCTGGAGGCAGAGTGCTTGGTTTTATGTGAGAGGGTGCCCTAGCATGAGCTGAGCCCCTCTGCAGCTTTAGAAACCATCTCCTTATAGCTGTTCTACGATATGGCCATACCATATACTCTTAAGTGCATTATAATCCTTGCGGTTAATGCTAACTTTGGTTTGGATTTATCAAAACATGTCGTGTAAGGTGTCAAACACTTTGGAATACTAACTCCCCCCCCCCCCCCAATTCGGGCGGCGGGGATAGCATTCCACCCTTCTAGAGGGTAAAGACATGTATGTTACTGCTTTACCCGGTTAAAGTTAAACAGAGCCTCAGCATCACAAAATGGATTCTGCTGCCACAGACACGAGTCTGACCTACTGCAGCTGGGGGAAACTCCAGCAAGGGAGGCCTGGACAATAGGTTTACTGTCGAGGGAGGTGCTAGCACCTCCCCAGACAGCCTGTAGTGTATTGGGGCAGGGTGGGTTGAATGGAAAGATGCTTTTCCAGACACTGCCTGGGGCACACAAGGTGCTCCATGCATAGCCCGATTCAAACCAGTTTCTCGGGCACTCCAGCCCAGCTCTGGTGCGAAACTGGACAAAGGGAAAGGGGTGTAACCACCCCCTTCTCAGGTCCACCCATAGGAGGGACCTAGCAGGTAATCCAACCCCTAAAATCAGTATAAAGATAGGAGCTGTGTCTAGAGACATTAGATTATCCTGGTACGAAACTCTGAAATGAAACTCTTGGACCTTCGACATTCTATACCAACTAGAAGACTGAAGGCATCTCCCTTGTGGTCAAGGAGTGACCACCCTGTGCAAACAGGCACCACCAGTAACTTGCCGGTCTACTTTGACGACACTCCCGACGGATCCCAAAGACTCAGCGACTCAGGAACTGGACTCCTAGACTTCTCTGACTCCGATCCTCATCCACAGCAAAGTTGAGACCCATGGCGGACACGAGAGACGTGGGACTGGACACCCTAGATAGCCTGCATTTTGCTAACTGCATCGACTCCTGAGGTAACTCGCAGTTGTGCATTGAGGTATAAGAAGCCCAAGACCCGAGCGCCATTTGCACTAAAGCTTAGCCCTCCACACTCCACGAGTGCCGCGTGGGGCCTACTTCTGCCTTTCAGCTTGATGCGTCTTCCCGGTTGCTAGCCCGTTGGCTAGTGAGCCCTCTGAAGACGAACCTTTGAATTTACACCACTTGCCTGGTTGCTCTAGGCTTGCTCCAGGTTCCCTACAAAGGAGAAGCTCCCCAGACCTTGCTGGTCTGACCTGAAGCCAATCTTCACTTCCTGCGTGGATTGCGTTTGCAAAGGCTTGTTGGGTCCAATCCGGATATCGAAACCGCCGTCTACTAGATCCTTTGTGGGACAGCTCAAATCCAGATCCTGGTTGTCGTCGACACCTCCTGGTCCTCGTGGCTGCAGAGACAAGCTTCACCTCTTCACCTGTTTACATCGCGACATCGCCTGGTTCCTTCCTGGTCACTGGCTAGTGACCAAGACTCTGTCCCCTCTGCTTTCAGGTTCTTCAGTTCTTCGATCCACCCTTGGATCCACCCGGACACTCTACCTTCGGCCACCTGCAGCACTTCTTTTGCAGGTCTCCTTTGAAAGCATCGACGAAACCCGACACGAAAAGACACCTAGGCACCCGGCTTCCCTGGGTGAGGTAACTCGAGTCCGGTGCTCCCGTGGGTATTGACTATCCAAGTGTCCTAGTTTAAAGGGGTTTTGTCGTAGTCCATCCGGAAGTGCCCTAAATCAGTAACTTTGTAACTTATTCGTTCTCCATTATAAGTCAACGATAACTCGCGACTGTGTTCCCACACTGCACGCGTCTCCCGTGGGTCTCCTACTTTCTAACCTTTGGTTGTGTAGTGTAGCCCCAGCGATTCCCGAGGCCTTAGGCCTATTCACTATTCCTGAAGTGATTTCATTACAAGACCGGAGGCTACCATTATGCAAATACTATTATTTGCTGCCCAAACATGCAGCCCTTTAAAGAATATCATTACATCACAATAAAATAGAACTTTAACAACATAACAACTCTGTTGAGCAGGCTCCTATCTTCCTCTTTTGTTCGCTGCTCTGACACAGATAAGTACTACTTTTCTAGCATACCATCTTCACTTATTTATAGGAAATTATGGTATGTTTTAGATGGATTTTACTATTACTACTATTACTAAAGAACTATTGTTTACTTATTTATTCAATTATTGAGTCTGTTTTAATATTGTTTGATTAACTTGTTTTATCTTTTTAGATTTTAACAGTTCCCAGTCCAATTTACGGTCGGGATTAGGCTTCTAATTTCTGTTTTTCCCTTCGATCGATAGAAATTAGTTGGTGGTAGGTATTTGAATACTTTGTAACAATGGGAGATATGTATAATCTGTTTTTTTCTGAACTCTTTATACCTCAATGACCGAGAACCGCTAAATGATTTAAAGCGCATTGTTTGTTTAAAAAAAAAAAAAAAGAAGAAGAAGAAATGGCAAAGAAGAACGGAAACGCCGACATATATTTTTGATTCCCCGCGTCTCTTAGCAACGTAGAGACGCGGGTACTTGCCAGCTTTACGTCGGGCCCTGCGCATGCCCATTGTGCTTCCCTGAAAGCCTCACGCGTCTCCTAGCAACTGGCTGGGAGACGCGGAGACGCGGTGGCTCAGAACAGCCTCGCGCTTCAATACGCGACGGAGATTTGCTGAAATACTCTCCTGATCTCCATGGTTACAACTTTCTTACAAGAGTGTAACGGAGACGGAGGGAACGGAGCTCTTTCGAGGCAAACTGATTTCAAACTAACCAAAACTATTAATAATATTTTTATAAAGGATTTAAACTGAATGAAGATCTCCACCTACTCGCCTTTATCAGAATCAACAGAAGAGTTTCTTCCTTTAAGATAAGTGAAGAACTCGATTTTATAAGAGAATCTTTTCCTTAAAATCGTTTCAAGGGTACTTTCTTATATTTAACCCTTGAGAAGTTTATTTAAACTTATAATCTATCTACATTTTATTATAATTTACCTATATTGTCATGGAAGACAACATCAATGATGCAAATGCTTCCCTTAAAGAACCTTTGCCTGACAACATTAAAAACCTCTTTAGAGAGGAATTTAGATCTTCTATTAGAGAAGCTGTTGACGCTGCTCTTGCAAAAAGAAAGAGAGTTTCACCTACGGAGGAGAATTACTTCTCACTCTCGGATGGGGAATCTCCTTCAACATCTGCATGGCAGAAAAAAGGAAAGGTACTCCAAAAGAAGAATTATTCAATTGAATCATGCCACAATGCATGTGAGATTGGTGGCCCTCGCGCCACAAGATTTATTCGTGCTCCTTGCAGCACAATAGATAGACCTCAATTACTTGAGGCAGAGAGAAGAGGTGTCCCTAGCGGCACAATAGAAGGCGGTACCCTCTACGGGACAAATGATTTTAATGATTATTTCGAAAGTCAACCAACAGATTATGATAATTCTGACGAATTTATATTTGATCCTCAAGATTCATTTGATGATATCGATGAAGATCTAGAAATTCCCTCTACTTCCACCTCAGTCAAAGACCCATTTGGTGGGGAAATGTTTAATCCCACTACCATCCGTCACCCCCGTAGCACCGAATGGTGGCCTATGGATCACGTTGGTAAATATCTATCACAATGGGTTAGAAAACCCCTTGATATCAATACTCGTAATCTCTTAAGGAACGAGTGCCCTCGTCCCTCTTCAGAGGACAAGATTTGTAATACTCCTAATCTTGATCCTGACCTAATCACCTTTCTGTTCAAATCTGGAAGGGATCCTAGAAAAGGAATCGAAAGGTGCCTTAAACAAGTTCAAGACAAACTTCTCGATGTAATGGGACCACTCTCAAAAATTTTGGATATCACCGAAGAGGCTAAAGCTAATGACTCACCTATAGACATAGAGGTGCTTCGAGGATGGTCCAAACGTGCTATTTGCCTTATTGGCAATGCTAACGCGAATCTAATCACTGAACGCAGAAAGGCTGTTCTCCTAAGGATGAACCCGAAACTAGCTGATCTCTCAGCTAGTGAAGATATGTCCAACACAAAAGGGCTCTTATTCGGAGATAACTTCGTTAAAACACTCGGGAAGTATGTCTCCACCTTTAATGCCTTTAGTAGGGCACAGTCAAATATGCGTAGTCTCTTTGGCACTCAATCACTTTTTGGAAGGGCTGACAGAAGGGGACAATCTGTCAGCCGCACCTCATCTTGGTCCCAGTTTTATCAAGACAGCAGAGGCTATCGTCCCTATAGAGGTTTCCGTGGAAACTCAAACTTCTATCCACAAAGAGGAAGGGGCTCAAGATCCCGTGGTGGCAGACCTCGATCATCCAATCAAGGAAACTACGGTAAGCACAACCCCTTCAATCCTCTTAAAGGTGGCAGGAAGATTGAAACACTTCAAAGAGAATTGGCTTCGAGTCACTCAAGATCCATGGGTTTTGGAGACTGTTGTGGGATTCAAAATAGAATTTTGGGAAGAACCCTTTCAGGAAACAACTCCCAGAGAACTCACTTTAGACAAGGAAAATTCGAAAATAATAGAGACAGAGATCTCCCAAATGTTAGAGAAAGGAGCTATTATAAAAATTCCACTTTCAGAATTAACGAAAAGCTTTCTAAGTTCTATCTTCTTAGTCAAAAAGAAAGACAAGGGTTGGCGACCTGTTATAAATTTAAAAAATGTAAACAATTTTCTAATCTACAGACATTTCAAGATGGAAGGTATCCATCTTTTGAGGGACATCCTTCAGACCAAAGACTGGCTAGTGAAATTGGATCTGAAAGATGCCGAAAATATCTCTGATTTACTTGGAAAGGAATTCTTTTTCAGTTCCAATGTCTCCCCTTCGGTCTATCTTCGGCCCCTTGGTGTTTCACCAAGGTTCTTCGTCCGGTGGTCAGTTACCTAAGGGAAAGGGGGATTCGCCTTATAATTTATTTAGACGATATCCTCATCATGTCTCAAGACAAGACAGAAATATTGCAACATTTAGATATCACTATGAACCTCCTTCGGGACTTGTGTTTTATCATAAACTTGGAAAAATCTATTTTAACCCCATCTCAAGAAATAGAATTCTTGGGTTTCAAAGTTGATACTATTCTATCCAACCTAATACTTCCCCACCAAAAGGTTACCAAGATCAGGAAACACGTTTCCTACTTCCTTTCAAAAGATATTATACGTCTGAAAGACCTAGCCAGAGTTTTGGGTCTCCTTTCATCCTCTATACAAGCAATTTCTCCGGGCCCACTTCATTACAGGGGCTTACAGAGATTAAAAGCTCAAGGCCTGAGGAAGGGTCTCTGGTACGAAGATTCCCTTCCCCTTTCAGAAGACGCTCGAGAAGACCTACATTGGTGGTTAAACAACCTCCAAGCTTGGAATGGAAAAGCTATATTCGGAAATGTACCAGACTTTATCCTAGAATCAGATGCGAGCAACCGTGGTTGGGGTGCTCGTCTGAACAACTTAGAAACCGGTGGGAGATGGTCTTTTTCAGAAAAATCCCTCCACATAAACTCGTTGGAAATGCTAGCAGCCTTAAATGCCCTTATGAGCTTCAGAGAAGTTCTGAAGAATTCCAATACACTAATCCGTCTGGACAATTTTTCAGCCGTCTCCTACATAAATCGATTGGGTGGTGCGAAATCCAAAAATCTCTCGGATATCGCGAAGAAAATATGGTATTTCTGTTGGGAACACAAAATCACCCTCAGAGCAGATTATATTCCCGGTTCGTTAAATCTGAGGGCAGACTGGAATTCTCATTTTCTTCACGATTCCAGCGATTGGATGCTGGATCCCAAATTCTTTCATCTAATTCAGGAAGTTTGGGGTCCAATTCTGACAGATTTGTTTGCCAGCCGTTTGACGAACCAAGGTCCGAAATACTTCAGTTGGAGGCCAGACCCCAATGCGTCAGGAGTAGATGCCTTTCTCCAACCTTGGGAAGGAACGAAGGGCTACGCCTTCCCTCCCTTCTCAATGATTCAGAGATTATTGTGGAAAGTGAGACTCGAATCATGCAACATAATTCTGGTTACTCCTTTCTGGAAATCCCAAGTATGGTTTCCGGGTGTAATGGAATTGGCGGTAGACTTCCCATGGTTGATCCCATCATGTTTGGGCCTACTACAAGGCCCAGACAGATAAGAACACCCTTTAGTCTTGGAGGGCAAAATGAACCTTCTTGTCTGGAGGATATCAGGGATTCAGGGAGATATTCTGAACTTTCGAGAGAAGCTAAAAGCTTACTGGAAGAATCATGGGCCCCTGGGACAAGAAAGAGATACAGAGGAATATGGAATAAATGGTCTGGTTGGTGCCTTGAAAGGGATTTGGATCCCGTTCAATGTCCTTTACATTTTGTAGCTAACTACCTTGCACATCTTTTTGAGTCAGGTCTTTCTTTTAGAACCATTAACTGCTACAGATCAGCTATCTCTTCAGGTCATTGTCTAATTAATAACCTTGCCATCGGTAGTAATCCACTTATCAAAAGGGTCATGAAGGGTATTAGACTAAGGAGACCTCCTAGGGCTCGTTATGAATCTCTTTGGGATGTTAATCTTATCTTTAATCTCTTCATGTCCTGGCCTGTCAATGAGTTACTTTCCCTTAAAAAGATTTCAATGAAACTGGCAACCTTATTATGTTTAATATCTTTCGGGTGTCTGATATTAAAGCTCTTGAACTTTCCTATAGATTTTATTCTTCTGAAGGTGTTCATTTCAATATCTGGAAAAGAACTAAAACGATGTCAGAATCTATTTTCTATCCCTTTTTTCATGAATGTGAAAAATGATGTGTTGTTAATTGCATGAAATGTTATGAAAATAAGATTTCATCTTTTAGACCTACTGGCTGTGATCAACTTCTTTTATCTTATGTTAGACCTTTTAGGCCTGTATCATCAGCTACTTTAGCGAGATGGATCCGTCTGATTATGCATGAAGCAGGTGTGGATCTATCTAGGTTTGGTGCTCACTCTTCTAGAGGTGCAATGGCTAGCAAAGTATTTTGGGCTGGGGGTTCTCTACCCGAAATACTTAAAGCTGCAGATTGGTCTAATGCAAGTACCTTCTCGAAGTTTTACTTGAGACCGATAGAACATGTTAGCGGTGCAGCCTTGCATGGCTTTAAACATGCATAATGGTAGCCTCCGGTCTTGTAATGAAATGACGATTCTCCAATTAATATGAAGAGAGAATCTTGATTTCATTAAAGACATACAGAGGCTAACATTATCCCACCCTCCTCTCCCTGAGAGGTTTGGGTTGATTAATGTCAAATGTTTTTCTTTTATATCTGAAAAATGTAATTATTATCTGTTACCTTTTTTACCATATGACATTTTCTTGTTCCTTCTCAGATAACAATCTTAAGGAATAACTTTTTGATGAAATTTCTTCACTGTTCTCCTGTGTCATCCCAGCCCACGAGGAAGATAGGAGCCTGCTTAACAGAGTTGTTATGTTGTTAAAGTTCTATTTTATTGTGATGTAATGATATTCTTTAAAGGGCTGCATGTTTGGGCAGCAAATAAAAGTATTTGCATAATGTTAGCCTCCGTATGTCTTTAATGAAATCAAGATTCTCTCTTCATATTAATTGGAGAATCGTCATTCTTATACCACTTACTTAGTATATGGTTTGTGAGGCCCCTAGGGCAAAACTTTATTTGTGCAACTTATCGAATGCTAATTGAATAACTTGTGATGTACTTCGGTCTCTGACCTCATAAAGGGTTCAGAGGAGTTGTGTTAGAAATAAATACATATATATTTAATATATACCTTGTGTGGTGTCCTTTCATTTGGTATTCAAGGGATTATAATTGGTAAAACAGCTTGCTTCACATGCTCTCTGAAGTTTTAGCCTAAGACTGCTGGTCCATGCTACCACTAGGATAGCTTGTCTATAAGGTTGACTTTACAACCACCATCAATAAGGGTTGTTTATACTGGTGCAAGGTGCCCACTAGAATAGTGGACATCATATGCCAGGCTAACTTCTCACACACATATGCTCTGCACATAATCTCATGCGGTTGTTTCTTGTATGCATACATGTCTGTGAATGAATACATATACTCTGTGCTAGTACACAAGCTACAAGCGGGAGCACTGGGCTAGTACACAAGCTACGAGCGGGAGCAGTGGCGTTTCTGTTTTGTCCCACTTCCTGTCCCTTAGGTCTTTCATTCCCGTCTTGTCCACCAGTAACACCTCCTGCTGTCTCTCACCCTCATAGTTAAGTCATTTCCTGTCACTACCCAACTTCATTGCCCCTCCCAACTTTCCCTCTCCCATGCAGGTTGTAACTGCATGTGGCGCTGTGCCAGTGTGACACCTCCAGCCTGTCTTGGCTTTCTTTTCAACACAACTTTCCATGCTGGAATTGTCTGAGCCCACCCAGGATAATGTGCTGCATGACTAACCACCAAAGGCGAGACCTGTTGGCTATGCCATTGCTTGTTTTGTCTGATTTTGTTCTCCCATTTATGGCTCTTAGGTCATGTTGCAATGAGTGGGCCAACTCCTGACTACCTCTCTTTGTCCCCCTAACTAGGGGGAGCTCTAGCTGCGGGACCTGCCAAACACTATCCCACTCCTCAGTCAGATCTTTTGGGCTCATGACTAAGGGTTCAAAGCTACAGTTCAAGTCCCCTACTATCAGGGCTGGGGCACTATCAGCAGTTTCGGATAGTACATGGTCTCGAATTCTGACAGTGATCGTATCTTCTGAGTCCCGTACAATTCTATTATAGACATTATAGATCCTGATTTTCAAATCGTTACGTGTTTTTAGATCTATAGCTGATAAATCAGGACAATTTATATGGAACATGTTTATTTTTACACCCTGAGCGTTTCTGACCCAAATAGCCAGCCCTCTCGATGGCCTCGCTTTCTCTTTTCTAGTAGCATTTACACCATAGGTTGAGAACCCGCTCTTATAGGGAGTATGCAGACTCCATGTTTCTTGGAAGAGTATTACATCATGTGAGTCACTCCTCAAAAAGACCCCAATCTGGAGCTGCCAAAAGTTTCGAGATCCCTGCCACATTCCAGACCAAGATTCTTAATTGTCTTGGGTGGGGATATGTTGGGATGTGTTTGGAGTTACACTCAACAGATCCTTCCCCTACCTCAATATTGAGGGAACCACTAACCTTCTCCCCTCCTTTGTCCATATTCAAGTAGACACTCCTACCTTCGACGGTGACAGTCTCCCTCAGCCCTATGGGGGCTTCTGCTATAGACCTCTCCCGATTTGGCCGCGAGGGTCAATATCAATTCCTGTCGGCGGTCTATATCTACTTATAATAGAGATGTTAACCATGGTAATAGAAGGGAATTAATTGAAGTTAGACCATCAACAGGAGCCGAACAAAAGAACAAGACTACAACCAAATCCCTTACATACCCCGTAACTGTTACTCGTTTAGCATTTTTAATGTCATCTCTTACAATTGAGTAGCAGTGCCGGGTATCCCTGAACCAGTGGGTAACCTTGTTTTTGAGTGAGTCACTGTCTTCATAACCACCCCTTGGAAGTCTGGGTACTTCAGTAGAATATATTACGTGATTGTTGTCCTGCTGGTGGGATCTCATATAAATTTTGTCCACTATTTTACCCTTCCCTAGTGCCCCCCAGATCCGAACATAGTAAGTCGCCTTTCTAATGATTGGGATGTACTCTTTACCACCACCCCTTCCTCCCCCCTTCCCTGTGGTATTCGTTGGGAGGCTGACTGCCTCTTTGAATACACATTACTTTCATAGCCATTTTCATGGCAGGCAGGGTGCTTTGGGATAGGTCTGGGCCTGGGGGGGGAGAAGGGGGAGTCATAGTGAGTCGCAATAGGGCCAGGGTATGTAGAGCTACCTCTATCAGCCCCTGTAGGCCCAGAGCCTGCAGGGGCTCAGCTCTTACAAACTATAAGCAGAAATTCAGGGTCAGCCTCAGAGGCGCGAGGCTTGTCAATCTTGTGCCTTCCTGCTAGATCTTTAACCTCCTTCCTTAGAACTGCTACTTCTTCCCTCATGGACTCAATTGTGTTTTTTAGCATCTGGAGTAGGCCACACAATTCAATACTTCCATCTTCTTGATTAGCCATCCCGCCCACCATTTAACCTTTGGTTCTGTCTGAAAGGACCTCAAATCTATTATGGAACTCTATTTGAGGTGCAACCGCCACCTCGCTAATGTCCTGCAGGATAACAGAGAGTGGCACTGGGTTAGTTTGGGGCGTAGGGACTACTTCTGGGCCTCTTCCCATTTTGTGATTTACTAAACATTGAAGGGATTTGTGTGGCTCGGTTTATTAACTATAGAAGACACAGAGATGAGTTTGTGCATAGCCCCAGTGTTAGTATCACAACAAGTGGGGTTAGCTGATCTGACGAGAGCCAGGGGAGCTTCTAAACTAGCTATCTCATGGCATTTGCTAAGGAGAGCCTTAATCCTGTCCATTGACTCCTGACAAACAGCACCAGTGTCCCTCTTCATAGGGTGGGGCGCACCCTGGACTTTATATTGGCCCTTCCTTTTCCCCATTGCCCTTGGGACCCCTGGGGGCACCCCTTAATACAGCGAAAGTATACAAGTAAACTACAGCCTCAAGTATATGCCCACCACTCCGCTCAGGGTTGACAGTCACATTCTCCCTCGAGATGCTCATACCGATCACCAGTTCCCTTAAAGATCTGCTTGTGGGAGTTGTCAATCATTTCTGAAGGGGCATAAGATAAAACCTATATATTTGGAAAACAATCACTCAGCTGCAGAATCAGCGAAAATATGACACTACCTTATTGACGATAAATTCTTCGTGGTGATTGTCCAAGAGCTGAGGAATTCATACCATCCAGCTTTGCAAGAATCGAACCAAAGGGTATGGCCCTGCCCTGCCTCTTCCTGGCGTTGACGGGTGTGGACGGGCCCGTGCTTGACCCAGGCTTCGCCAAGGTGTCCGCACGCGTCCCGCATTGCGGGAGCCCTGAGCTGTATTTAAGCGCCTCCTTGTTCGAAACCATGCTGGCGGCGGCCGCAGGGTGAGATGGAGGATGGAGTCCCCTTCAGACAAGCAGGCAGGTTGGCTGTTACAGGCGTCCAATGCTGCAGGAGCCCTGAGCTGTATTTAAGCCCCACTTGGCACGAAACACCGCTGGCGGCGGCTGCATGGGCTATATGGGGAATGGAGTCCCCTTCAGGCAAGCAGGCAGGTTGGCTGTGTTGGGCATCCCGCTCTGCGGGAGCCCTGAGCTGCATTTAAGTGCCTCCTGGCGCAAAACAACGCTGGCGGTGGCCGCAGGGAGAGATGGGGGATGGAGTCCCCTTCAGGCAACTGGCAGGCTAGCTGTGACGAGCGTACTGCTCGTGACTTCTCATTGACTACAAAAAGAAGAAATTAAGCACATAAACTATTTTTTTTTTATATTCAAAATCCATTATTTTCTTCATTTTTCATTAATCCATCTATGTACGAGTTGTAATTCCGAGAAGTTGGCCTGGTATATGCTGTCCACTAATTAAAGTGGGCACCCTGCACCAGTCCAAATGATGTATGAGGTCAAAGATAACCTTTAGAAAGATAGCCTAGTGGTAGCTGTGGAGAGCAGCCTTCAGGCTTAATCTTGAAGGAATGTAAGGCAGCTTGTTTTTACCAGAATATTGCCTCCTATATTGACTAAATGAAATGAGAACCAAACAGTAGTTCTATAAAAATATGTATTTATTAATATAACACTCTACACAAGGATAGAACACCAAGCACACAATATGAGATCAATAGAACAGTTGTACGTAGCACAATACACAGTGGGCTTCAGGGGAGACCAAACCATTTAATAAAATAGTGGTATGACAATCACGACTTGAGACAAAACAAGGTCTAGAGCACGTAGAATCACTGGGACCCCAAGGAACCACCCATGGTGAGTAGAGAGGGACCTTGGGTACCTATGAACAAAAGGACTCCACGAATATTTCTTGGTGCTTTGCATCAATTTTGAATTGCTTTTGAAAGTTTTTACAGTATATTCCGCGATACTCTTCTGAGTGCATCTAGGAGGATATGGAAAATAGTGGTATGACAATCACGAATTGAGACAAAACAAGGTCTAGAGCACATAGAATCACTGGGACCCCAAGGAACCACCCATGGTGAGTAGAGAGGGACCTTGGGTTCCTATGAACAAAAGGACTCCACGAATATTTCTTGGTGCTTTGCTTCAATTTTGAATTGCTTTTGAAAGTTTTTACAGTGTATTCCGATACTCTTCTGAGTGCATCTAGGAGGATATCCAAAAAACGGGTTAATGCAAAGTATCAAAATCGTACGTTCAATCGTGCCTCGTGGTGCCGTTTGTAAACTTACTTGTTGTCCGCGCAACCGCCATTCTTCTAATCTATGGCGTTCAGGTTCGTGCCGTATGTCAGGAATACACTGTAAGTGTATATATGTTGTTAAACGTTACTTCTTAAATGCCACGCGGAAGGCCCAGCCTGTTTCTGACGTCGCGATGACATACCACTCAATGGCGACTACGGAGCCCAACCCCGGCGCCGGAGCAGAGCCTATCACTAAGACATTCCTAGAATCGCTCTGATGGATCTGACGGCCGAGATACCGGAAATACGCAGAGACGTAGACGAGGTAGGGGAGCGGGTCGCAACGCTGGAGACTAAACACGACTCCACCACGACGGAGGTGACCATGCTCCAGCAGGAGGTCCTGCGGCTCCAAGACCAACAGCTGGATCTCCGAATGCACTTGGAGGACCTTGAGAACAGGTCGCGTTGGCATAACATCCGGATCCGAGGGGTGAAGATGACGGAGGACACTAAAGATCTCTTTGCCTTCACACAGGGCCTCTTTCGCCATATCTTGGCGGCTGCTCAAGACGTGGACATTGTCTTGTATAGAGCGCACCGAGTCGGCCCCTCTAGGCTGCCCAACGCCCCCCCCGGCAGACATCTTAGTATGCCTACAAGACTTTAAAACCAAGGAATCCATTCTAGCGAAGGCAAGAACCCTCCGTCCTCTCACTTATCAAGGTCATTCTCCTGTGCTATACCAGGACCTCGCCCTGATCACCCTGCAGCGCCGGAGGCAATTCCGCCCGGTAACCGACCATCTTTGACAATACAACATCATCTACTCCTGGGGGCACCCATTCCTCCTCATCTTCCGCTTTGAGGGCGAGCTCCACCAGATGCCCTTCCTCACAGAGTCCTGTCGGTTGCTGGGCCTGACGGTGCCGGAGGACGAAGACGGGGATCGATGCAGTGGTAACCCTGGGCCTGAGATCACACCCTCAGGTTGGCAGCACCAGAGGAGGCGACGGCGAGTCCGAAACCCGAACAAGGCAGATGTTGCGAGGGAGCAACAAGAGGCCCTTGTCTCCGCGGCGGATGCCCTGGCCGTAGCGAAACCCGCCACTGAGTGAGACACTAGTTATTATGTACCCTTGTCATGATTCTTTGATTTTTGGCGGATGGCGGGAGAAACTGGTCCTCTCCCCTTGGTCACATCCTGTGCCCCCACTCGACGACCGCCCGGCTCCTCTGGGTTGGCGGACTATACCCTAGAGACTGGGTTTTCTTTGTATTTTTGAACTTCTTGTTGTTGGTAGAAACATTAGTGCTAATGGAACTACTTTTGATTTAGTTTTTTGTTGGATTTGGGTTTCCTTGTCCACCTTTCCTGCGTGTCCTTAAAGACTTGTCATATGCTATACCGTTGGCCACTTTATGTTTTCTTTCACATTAGTGGGCTGGTGGCTGCACACTGTGATCGGCGCCATGTATTGCATTTATCCCTGATCACAGGTTTCTGATGGCACACAATTTTCTTAAAGTCCTTACCCTTAACGTGCGCGGCCTGAACAACCCAATCAAACACAGAGCCATACTACATTACCTTGAGCATTCTAAAGCGGACATATGCTTACTCCAGGAGACCCACCTCCTCTCTAAAGATCATTATAGATTGAGGGCTAAGGCATTCCCCATCCACCTGTTCTCCTCCAGGATAAGGCAGAATACGCAGCCCTTCGGCTACGACACTCTTACTACACTGGGGGGGATAGATGCGGTCGCCTTCTCGCCAACAAACTCCGTGAGGCTAGACAATGACAAGGGGTCCAGACCATACGTACGCCAGAGAACGAGCCAGTGACAGATGACGCTGCTATAGCTGAAATCTTCCGGAATTTCTATGCAGCCTTCTATACCGGAGACTCGCTTGATCTCCAGTGTAGCGCAGACTACATAGCTGGGTCTGGCATGCCAGGTCATTTCGCAATTTCCCGCCTCAAAGTGGATAAATCCCCAGGCCCAGACGACTATACTGCCGCCTTTTACAACACCTTCTGCAACCATTTGGCCCCCACTCTGATGCGACTGTTTAATTCTTTTGAGCACACTGGCGCAATCCCAGGAGGGATGCTGGTGGCGGCAGTGGTCATAATTCCGAAACCCGGACAAGACAAGGCGACCTGTGGCGCATATAGGCCCATCTCGCTGCTTAATATCGATATCAAACTTTACACCAGCATTTTAGTGACCCGATTGGCGCCCTATATGACACAATTGGTTGAACCCGACCAGGCCGGCTTTATTTCCCAGAGGCAGACTAGTGATAACACTAAGCGTATACTACACCTGATAGAGAAAGCGTCCCGCACCCAAGGCTAATATATGTTCCTGGCCATTGACGCCGAAAAGGCCTTTGATAGGGTGCACTGGCCCTTTTTGGAGATGGTGCTGATTGCAGCTGGCTTTGGTGAAAAGCTCTGCACCCGCATCCTAAACTGCTACAGGTCGCCAATGGCAACAGTCCACATTAATGGCCACACGTCTTTCCGGTTCTCTATCGGGAGGGGCACCAGACAGGGTTGCCCCCTGTCTCCTCTCCTCTTAGCGCTTTATATGGAACCTCTACCTCTCAAAATTCGCTGCCATCCTCTAATTACTGGAATTCAGTTTGGAGGAGACACCCACACCATTAGCCTTTATGCTGATGATATCCTACTGTCCCTCTCTGACCCGATCTCGTCTGCGCGCGCCCTCTTCATGAAGCTACACAATTTTACTCGGGCGTCGGGCTTTAAAATAAACATGGGTAAATCTTTGGCCCTTAGTCTTTCCCTCTCTCTACATGTCCTTGCCCACCTCCAAGAGAAACACCCGATGAAGTGGTCAAATGAGGCAATTCCATCCCTAGGCATCCAGCTTGCTCCCACCATTCAAGCCACCTCTGACATTGTGAGAAGTTGGCCTGATGTATGATGTCTCCAATTCTGGGGGCACCTTGTATCAGTCCAAACAATCCCTTATGGTGGTGGTTGTAAGTCAACCTGTAGACAAGCTATCCTAATGGTAGCATGGACTAAGCAGCCTTTAGGCTAAACTCAAGAGGGCATGTGAAGCCAGCTGTTTTACCATATGCAATCCTGTAATATCAAATGAAAGGACACCACACAAGTTATATATTATAAAAATATATGTATTTATTACTAGAATAATCCCCTGTACTCTTTATGAGTACAGAAGCACAAGCATTTAAACAAAAGCACAGTTTAACATATGAAAGTTGCACAATTATGGATGAGGCCGGTGGCCACTCAAACCATATATCAAAAAAGTAGTATAAGTATCACTTTACGAACAGTGGTAAGGCCTGGGGCCTTGGGAATCACTGGGACTACACTGGACTAACAGCAGTTAGGACGGGAGTAGCCCGCGGGAATTGGGTGCAGCGCTAAAAGCACACGCATGCACCAATGCAAAGTCAATGGTGCGTAAAAGTTACAAAGTTACTGTTTTGGAAGTCTTCCGACTGGAATAGAATTACCACACTTTAAACTACAACACTAGAGGTGTAAACCACTACAGGAGCCGGTGTTAGATCGTTACCTCACCCACAGGAAGCGGGTGCAGAGGTGCCAAAGTGTGTCGGGTTTTGTCGTGTAGATCTATGGAGCCTGGAGATGAAAATGCTGCAAGCGGCAAGGAGAGAAGAGTCTGGTTGGATCCAAGGGTGGTTCGAAGATGTAGGGTACCTGAAAGCAGAGGGGACAGAGTCTGGGTCACTAGCCAGTGACCAGGATGGAACCAGGAAGGAACCAGGCGATGTCGGGCGTAATCAGGTGGTTGTCGAGAAGCTTGTCTCCGCTGCCACGTGGCCTCTGGGGCATCGAGGATGACCTGGAGTGAATCACGAGCTGTCCCATGAAGGCTCTCGCTGTCGGCGGTGTTGGCTTCCGGATAGGAGTTAACAAGCCTTGGCAAGTGCAACCCATGCAGGATTGGAAGATCGCTTCTTAGTCGGACCAGCAAGGTCAGATAGATTGCTCCTTTTTAGGGGAGCGAGGGCCAGTCTGGAGCAACCAGACTAGCAGTGTAAATTCAAGGTTTCATTGGTATTGGGGCCACTAGCCAACGGGCAAGTGACCGTACCAATGCGTTGAGCAGGAAAATGCAAAAGGGCCCCACGCCGCACTCGGTGAGTGTGGAGGAGAGATCTTCAGTGCAAAAGCTGCTCGGTGCTGGGGCTTCTAAAACCCCAATGCACAGTTTCGAGGGTGCCTCTGGAGCTGCACGGTCAGCACTTCGTAGTTTTTCCAAGATGGCCGGCTCCACGCTTCACGTCACCTCCACGGGTCTCAGATTCGCTGGGACTGTGGATCGGGCTGTTAGAAGTCAGGGAAGCTGGGTCTTGTCGATCTCTGTCGCTCGAGTTCCGGCGGGAACTGCAACAAAGCAAACCGTTGGGCGCTGGATCGTGCCTGTTTGCACAGGGTGGTCACTCTTTGACCACAAGGGAGATTCTTCAGTCTTCCACGTCAAGTGGGATGTCGAAGGGTCCAGAGTTCTGTATCAAAGTTTCAGTCAGGATAATCTCATGCTCCTGGGCACAGCTCCTACCTTTATTCCAAATCAAGGGGCTCGATTACCTGCTAGGTCCCTCCTATGGGTGGGACCAGGGAAGGGGGTGGTCACACCCCTTTCCCTTTGTCCAGTTTCGCACCAGAGCTGGGGCTGGAGTGCCCCAGAACTGGTTTGACTGGATTTTGCATGGGACACCTTGTGTGCCCCAGGCAGTGTCTAGTTTCTTTCAACCCTCCCTGCTCCAATCCACTATCTCCTGTCTGGGGTGGTGTAACACCTCCCTGTGACAGGAAACCCTTTGTCCAAGCCTCCCCTGCCAGGTTTCAGTCAGCAGCAGGAGGCCAGACTTGTGTCGGGGCAGCAGCATCCATTTTGTGATGCTGAGGCTCTGGTTAGATTTAACCGCTTTTAATTAAAGTAACATGTCTTCTCCCTCTAAAAGGGTGGAATGCTACCCCTGTCGCCAGGACTGGCGAGGGGGTAGTATTCCAAAGTGTATGACACCTTACACAACATGTTTTGATAAAGCCAAACCAAAGTTAGCAATAACCGCGAGGATTATAATGCACTTAAGAGTATATGGTATGGCAATATCCTGCAACAGCAGTAAGGAAATGGTGCCGAACGCTGCAGACAGGCTCAGCTCATGCTAGAGCACCATCTCACATAAAACCAAGCACTCTGCCTCCAGGATTGTTAAGGCCTGCCATAGGAGTGACTTATAGGTATATATGTGTCCAGATATAGGTTTAGATATAGGTATACTATACCTAAGCTAGGGGTGATTACACGACCTTGCCCAGCTGAGTGATCAGCCAGTTGTGTCAATTTAAGTGGCCAGCCAGGGGTGGCAAAAGATATGCTGCAGCCCCTGGTAGGCCTTGGATGCACCTATGCCCTGGGCACCTATAGTGCACTGTACAGGGGCTGATAAGGTGTCCAGTACCAAATTGTTGATGTACCTATAGTACATGGTTATGAATTTAGAGAGAGAACAGCAGGCTGTGGGTCTGATTAGCAGGCCCACAGCAACATTAAGTCGAAAACCAGTGAAGCAAAAAGCAAAAATTGGGGTGACCATAGGAAAGCAGACCCTACTCTCCTACAGACATTAACTACTCCAACCTTCGAACACGCATCAGAAAGGAATTGAGTAGGTGGCAACACTGCACAATATCCTGGCTGGGTAGGATCGCAGCCACTAAAATGACTATACTCCCTCAAATCTTATACATATTTCAGACCCCTGGAGGGAGTGCGGGGAAAGGGGTACACTGGAACACGTCCTCTGCAGTTGCACTCACATACAGCCATACTGGTCCCAAGTGCTAGATGAAATAGATCTTCACTTAGAAACTCAACTCCCTCGTTTTCCTTCCTACATCCTCTTGGGCTTACCCAACCCATTAATGTACCCACTTAATTCCAGAAGGAGACGACTAGTAGCGACTGCCATAGGACCGGCCTTGCAGAACATCTTGATCCATTGGCGCACCACCCACATCCCCACACTCAATGGCTGGCTTTAACGGCTTTGGATGGTGCTGGGTATGGAAAAACTCACACTCACATTGGCTGGTAGAGGGTCGGAGTTCCTGGAGCTGTGGAGGCCTTTCTTGACCCTCCTGGTGTCCGAATTCCGACAGCTGACATGCCCCAGATATCTTCGACTACTGCGTCTCCCTGACACGCAGATTCCAAGTGACAGCTCCACGAAAAGTCGTTAGGGACGTCACTAGTCGAGGTGTGGCCTTCCCCTTTCTCCCCTCCCCTCCCCTTTCAACTTTTTGTTTTTCGGTGGACGAGGGATGGGTGGGGCGGGTGGGGGGTTAGTTTGGGACACTTTCTATTTGTTCTTCTTTTGTTGATTTTTTTCGACCCGCTCCATGTTTCTTACCTGTGGTAATGTTATACACTGCGACCTTTTGGTCTTCTCCGCGCTCTAACGTTGGAGCTGAGGGTCTTGTATTTCTTCTGTCTTAAAATTAATAAAAAGACTTCATCCATAAAAAGGCTGCTTAGAGCCATGTCGTGTTTGGTGTCAAACACCTTGGAATCATAACTCCCCGTCAGTAACTGGCGGGGTAGGTTTGATTCCACCTTTCTAGAAGGACTTATGTGAAACACCGGTACACCCGGTAGTAGCTTTTCGACCTGGGCATCACAAAATAGTTGCTGCCAGCCACAGACACGAGTCTGCCCTCCTGCTGCTGAGCCAAGCTCAAGCAGAGAAAGGCCTGACAATAGGTTTCCTGTCACAGGGAGGTGTTACCACCTCCCAGACAGGCTTTAGTGCAATGGGGCTGGATGGGTGCACTCTGAGAGTGCTGGAGAATCTGCACTGTGGGCACATTTGGCGTCCCTGTGCATAGTCCAGCTCAAACCGGTTGCAGGAGCCATTTGTTCCTGCTCTGGCACAAAACTAGACAAAGGAAATGGGTGTAGCCACCCCTCTGTCCTGACCCTCCCATAGTTGGGTCCCCAGAGTTTGTCCAACCCCTTCCTTGGGTATAACGTAGGAAAACTGACTACAGGACTTTAGATTTTACCTGGACTAAACTCTGCAAGCAGAAACCAAGTACTTCGATGGTCAACACTTCACTGGACAACAGAAAAATCTCCCTTGGAGTAAAAGAGTTACTCCCCTACAGCAGCAGGCACCTTAACGCATCTGACCCATTTGCATCTCTCGAGCTCCTGAGGACTCCGAAGATTTCTGAAACATAGGAGGTGGGTTCCCGAGCATCTCTGAGGTCGAAAGGCTCCCTCACCACTCCTGAGACCAGTATCCCTCGTGGGGATAGTGCAACCCGAACCTCTGTGCACTGTGTACTTTTGCAGCAGCATATGCTTTATGGCAATCCCTGAAGCTGTGCTTTGGGCTACGTGTATTCCTGACCCCAAGCAGTATTTCCACTGAAGATTTCCAGCCTACACTCTACAAGTGCTCAGTGAGGTGGTACTTCGCGATTCAGCTCGAGGTCCCTTCGCGATCCCTGGTCTGTTGGCCTGTGGGTCCCTGTGAAGGTAACTTTGATTTCCCATGGGCTTCCCTGGTTGCTCCAGATTTCCCCTAACTCCCCATAGCTTGGAGAGTCTCCTGGATCTTGTTGGTCCTCACCGTACCTTGTTTCTTCTGCCCGCTGGGTTGCAGTGGCCAAGGCTTGTTGGTGTTCATTCCGGACACTGACCCCCCAGCACTCGACATCCTTCTTGGGACAGCTCACCTCCATACTTTGGTCGTCTTCGACGTCTCCTGGTCCCCGTGGCTGCAGAGTCAAGCATCCTATCTTCACACCTGAAGCATTCGTCTACCGAGCCCCTGGTCACCCTGAAGTGATCCAGTCTCTGTCCCCTCTGCTTTCAGGTTCTTCTCACCTCGGATCCAGGCTTGGAATCCACTGGACACTTTTTATCTTCCCGGCAGCAGCACTTCTTTGCATCATGCCATTGAAAACGACGAGGGTTTCCGACACCACTTGACCCCTATGCACCCGGTTACTCTGGGATAGGTAACACAGGTACCTCGGTACTTACAAGGGTGCTGGCCTTAGAACCTTCTATGTTCCAAAGGGTTTGGTTGAAGTCCTCCCGGAGTGTCCTTAAACTGTAATTTTCCAACTGCGACTTTCCCATAGAGTTGTACGGAGCTCGTGTCTGTTTTCCCACACTGCACCTGTCCTGCGTGGGCTCCCTGTGTCACTACTTTGGGTGGTTCCTTGGGGTCCCAATGATTCTACGTGCTCTAGGCACTGTGTCTAGTGAAGTCGTGGTTGTTATACCATTTTTTTAGTATATGGTTCGGTCTCTCCCTGGAGCCCGCTGTGTATTGTGCTAATTACTGTTGTTGTATTCATTAAGTATTGTGTGCTGTGCTCTAATCTCATAAAGAGGTTAGTAGAGAGTGTTTAGAAATAAATACATATATTTTATATAACACTTGTGTGATTCTCCTTTCATTTGGTCATTCAGGAGTTTCTGATCTGGTAAAACAAGCTGCTTTACATTCCTTCAAAACTTAGCCTGAAGGCTGCTCTCCATAGCTACCACTAGGCTTTCTATAAAGGTTGTCTTTAACCTAATCATCGAAAAGGGTTGTTTGGACTGGTACAAGGTGCCCACTTTAATTACTGGACAGCATATACCAGGCCAACTTCTCACATTGGTGTTCAGCAGTTGGGATTTAAGCTTGCTATTGTTTTACCAGATACATCTCATTGAGTGATTAACTGAAAACCACTAAAGAGATTAGGTACATATAATACATCAAGATTAGAATTAGTAAATTCTACTGAACTTGGAGTTGGATAAGTCAAGGGTCAAGCACACCCTTTCTCCAACTCAAGAGAGTTTAGTTCCCACTAGGTTAGGTAGGTGTCTAAGCTACTTAACACTAGTATGTCTTCTAAAGGAGGAGCCAGGAGCTCTCTGCCAACTAGGTATGACCATATCTCATTTCAGTAATTGAGAAATATGTGTACATCTAGGAAGCTGAGGACAGGGAGAAGTGCAAGCACACAACCTCTCATAGAGATGTTGCTCTTAGATGACCTCAGAAAGACCCCAGGGTCTGATGAAGTAGAAAGAGTGGGTAGGACAGGAGGTGAGGACATACCAGGAAGTGAACAGCGGCCTTTTTGCGAAGCCCCAGGGCGGCCGCAAATGGTCTGACAAGCCCGGGGGTGTTGCGGTGGAGTAGGGGGTACCGGTGCAACCCCCCCCCCTTCATCATATCCTAGCCTGCTCCGGTGGTCTTCCGGTGCTTGGCGGCCAAGTCGGGCTGCGGTGGCGGCGCGGGTAGAGGAGTAATGATGCCCCCGGGGGCCTCTGACAGTCCAGCCGTCCACGCTGTGCTACCTGGAATATCGAGGCCGCCTGGCAACAGTGGTGCGCGCCGGGCATTGGATAGTCATTGATGTGCCGCCCAGCGGAGCCCCAGAAGCAGCGGAGGGCGACATAGCTCAGCTCCCAGGCACAGGTACGCTTGGGCATAACTGGTACAGTGTTATTAGCAGCGTTCCGGACATTGCCAGGGTCATTGGCACCCATCGGTGGTCAAGTCGGGCCATAGTGAAGTGGAGCGAGGCCCTCTGTGGTTGAGGCGAGGGTGACCGGGTGGCCATATTGCGTGCCCTCGTGGCAGCCGCAACCAGCTGAAGGGCCTGAAGGGAGAGACTATTGACCTGGTGCAATGCTTCCTGGACATCGGGCTGTTTCCACGCTCAGCCCCCTGAGGGGTCGCCCCATGGTACCTGTGGCACCTACTGTACGACGATGACGCGCGACAAGGGCGGCGGAAGCAACACCAAGCAGGGCACCATAGACTAGTTCACTGGAGCGGGTGCAGCAGCCAGGACGGTGGGATCGCAAGGCCAGGTTCCTGACAACGCGGCGCTCATGGCGGCCATTACCCAGTCCAGGGACATGCTGGACACCAAGATCGGGGCCCTGGGCTCAGATGTCATGCTACTGAACGCATCACGGGGACCGAGACCGACATATCGGAGGTGGAGAATGACGTCACGACCACAAAGAAGAAAGTGGCAGATATGGAGAAGATTCAGAAAGGTCTGGCGTTGCGGGTTGAGGATGCCGAAGGGCGGGCTCGGCGCAACAACCTTCGCTTTGTATGATTCCCGGAGGGATGCGAGGGAGATTGAGTGGAGCGTTTCCTGACACGGTGGCCGGAGGGTTGGCTCCCTCCAGATGCTCTTTCTCGCTGCTTCCTGGTGGAGCGGGCCCACAGGGCTCTCATGCAGAAGCCTTCCCAAGAGGCTCGCCCGCGGCCGATCATCGCCAAATTCTTGAATTATATGGATCGCAATACTATTCTGAAGCAGGCCTGAGTCCAGAAATCCCTCACCTGTGACAACGCGAATATCCTTATTTTCCCGGACTACACACGCTTGGTGCAGCAGCAGCGACAATCCTTCCTGGCGGGCCAAAGCTCACCTCCGGGATCTTAAGCTCCAGTATGCGCTGCTATATCCAGCCTGTGAGAAGTTGGCCTGGTATATGATGTTCACTATTCTAGTGAGCACCTTGAACCAGTCCAAACAACCCTTATGGTGATGGCTGTAAAGTCAACCTTATAGACCAGCTATCCTAGGGGTAGCATGGACAAAAGCAGTTTTAGGCTAAACTCAAGAGGGCATGTGAAGCCTGCTGTTTTACCATATGCAAACCTTTTAATACCAAATGAAAGGACACCACACAGGTTATATATTCAAAATATATATGTATTTATTTCTAAAATAACCCTCTGAACTCTTTATGAGAAAAGAAGCACAAGCGCATAACAAGTAACTTAATATACCATACAAAAGTTGCACAAATATGGATAGGCCCTGGTGGCCCGCTAAACCATATACTAAAATAGTGGTATAAGAACCACGTCACGAACAATGGTAAGGCCTAGGGCCTTGGGAATCGCTGGGACTACACTGAACTAACAGTTGTTAGGAAGCAGGAGGCCCACGGGATGCGGGTGCAGTGTCTAAATGCACACACGTGCACACATAGAAGTCAATGGGTGCGTAAAAGTTAGAAAGTTAAAGGTTTAGGAGTCTTCCGACTGGACTAGAAGCTAACCACTTGAAACTAGGACACTAGGAGAGTTACTCTTCAGAGGAGCACCGCAGTACTTGCGTTACCTCACCCACAGGAAGCGGGTGCATAGGTCCCAAAGTGTGTCGGGTTTTGTCGTGGAGTTCTATGGAGCCCTGGAGAAAAGATGCTGCAGGCGACCAGGAGAGAAAAGTCCGGTTGGATCCAAGGGCGGATCAAGGATGAAAGAGTACCTGAAAGCAGAGGGGACAGAGTCTGGGTCACTAGCCAGTGACCAGGATGGAACCAGGAAGGAACTAGGCGATGTCGGGAAGTGATCAGGTGCTATCATGAAGTTTGTCTCCACTACCATGTGGACCAGGAGGTGTCGACGACAACCAGAAGCTGGGCACGGGCTGTCCCACAAAGGCTCTCGCTGTTTGCGGTGTCGGTTCTCGATTCGGAATCAACAGGCCTTGGCAAATGCAACCCACGCAGGAATCGAAGATGTCTTCTGGATCAGACCAGCTAGGTCTGATGGGCTGCTCCTTTTCAGGGGAGCAAGGGCCAGTCTGGAGCAACCAGGCCAGTGTTGGAAATTCAAGGTTTCGTTGTCACAGAGGCCACTAGCCAACGGGCAAGTGACTGGACAGACACGTCAAGCAGGAAAATGCAAAAGGGCCCCATGCAGCACTCGGTGAGTGTGGAGAGGTGATCTTCGGTGCAGTTGGTGCTCGGGGATGGGGCTTCTCAATCCCCAATGCACAACTTCAAAGGTGCCTCAGAAGTTGCACGGAAAGCAATTCACTGGTTTTCCAAGATGGCCGGTCCCACGTCTCGCGTCGCCTCCATGGGTCTCAGCTTTGCTGTGGCTGTGGATCGGGCTGAAGGAAGTCTGGAAGTCCGGGTCTTGTCAGGCTCTGTGTTCGAGCTCCGGCGGGAACATTGCCAAAGCAAACCGTTGAGCACTTGATGGTGCCTGCTTGCACAGGGTGGTCACTCCTTGACCACAAGGGAGATTCATCAGTCTTCTACGTCGAGTAGGATGTTGAAGGTCCAGAGTTTTGTATCAGAGTTTCAGTCAGGACAAATCTAAAGTCTTGGGACTCAGCTCCTACCTATATACCAAATCTACGGGCTGGATTACCTGCTAGTTCCCTCCTGTGGGTGGGACCCAGGAAGGGAGTGGTCTTACCCCTTTCCCTTTGTCCAGTTTCGCGCCAGAGCTGGGGCTGGAGTGCCCCAGCACCGATTTGAACTGGACTATGCATTGGACACCTTGTGTGCCCCAGGCAGTGTCTCATTTCATTCAGCCCTCCCTGCCCCAATACACTATGGCCTGTCTGGGGTGGTGCTAGCACCTCCCACTGACAGGAAACCTATTGTCCAAGCCTCCCTCGCTGGAAGGACTCCCAGCAGTAGGAGGTCAGACTTGTGTCTGTGGCAACAGCATCCATTTTGTGATGCTGAGGCTCTGGTTAACTTTAACCGGGATTAATGGAAGTAACATGTCTTCTCCCTCTAGAAGGGTGGAATGCTACCCCCGTCACCGAACTGGCGAGGGGGTAGTATTCCAAAGCGTATGACACCTTACACAACATGTTTTGATAAAGCCAAACCAAAGTTAGCATCTGACCGCGAGGTACATAATGCACTAAAGAGTATATGGTATGGCAATATCCTAGAACAGCTATAAGGACATGGTTCCGAAAGCTGCAGACAGGCTCAGCTCATGCTAGAGCACCATCTCACATAAAACCAAGCACTCTGCCTTCAGGATTGTTAAGGCCTGCCATAGGAGTGACTTATAGGTGTATATGTGTCCAGATATAAGGTTAGACATAGGAATACTATATCTAAGCAGGGGGTGATTACACGACCTTGCCCCAGCTGAGTGATCAGCCAGTTGTGTCAGTTTGGATGGCCAGCCAGGGGTGGCAAAAGATATGCTGCAGCCCCTGGTAGGACTTGGGTGCACCTATGCCCTGGGTACCTATAGTACACTGTACAGGGACTCATAAGAGTGACCCAAATCCCAATTGGTGATGTACCTAAAGTAAATGGTGTGAAATTTAGAGAGAGAACAGCAGGGCTGTGGGTCTGATTAGCAGGCCCACAGCCACATTAAGTCGAAAACCAGTGAAGCAAAAAGCACAAAATGGGGTGCCCATAGGAAAGCAGACCCTACTCTCCTACATAACCCCCCCCAACGCAGGGACATTAGACTAACCTTGACCAGTTGTGTCTTCATGTTCTAAGTGGAAATACCTGGAGAGACCATCTGCATTGCCATGGTCAGTCCCTGGTCTGTGCTCCACTGTAAAGTCCATCCCCTGTAGGGAAATGGACCACCTGAGCAGTTTGGGATTCTCACCCTTCATCTGATTAAGCCACAAGAGGGGCTTATGGTCGGTCTAAATTTTGAAGTGAGTGCCAAACAAGTATGGTCTCAACTTCTTCAAGGCCCAAGTCACAGCAAAGGCCTCCCTCTCAATGGCTGACCAACCTTCCTCTCTAGGGGTCAGCCTTCTGCTAATAAAAGCAATGGGCTGGTCTTGACCATCTACATTAAGTTGTGAAAGCACAGCTCCCACCCCAACTCAGAAGCAACTGTTTGGACAATAAACTCTTTGGAGTAGTCAGGACTCTTTAAGATAGGTGCAGAGCACATGGCCTTCTTCAGGTCATCAAATGCCTTTTGACAGCTAACTGTCCACTGAACCTTTTGTGGCATCTTCTTTGAAGTCAAGTCATTGAGTGGTGTCACAATGGACCCATAATTCTTGACAAATTTTCTGTAGTAACTAGACAGGCCCAAGAAAGCTCTGACCTGTGTCTGGGTAGTTGGAGGAGCCCAGTCCTTGATGGTCTGGATCTTACTCTCCAGTGGTTGAACCTGACCCCCACCTACAAGGTGGCCCAGGTACACATCCTTACTCTGCCCTATCTGGCACGTTGTGGCCTTGATAGTTAGGCCTGCCTTTTGCAGGGCCTCGAAAAGCTTCTTCAGGTGGATCAGGTGATCCTCCCAGGTGGAGCTGAAGACAGCAATATCATCAAGATAAGCTGCACAAAAGTCATCCAACCCAGTGAGGACTTGGTTCACCAACCTTTGGAAAGTGGCAGGTGCATTCTTCAAGCCAAAGGGCATTACCACAAATTGATAATGGCCTCCTGGGGTTGAGAAAGCAGTTTTGGCCTTGGCATCCTCAGCTAACCTGATTTGCCAATACCCAGCTGTCAAATCAAATGTGCTCAGAAACTTGGCAGAAGCCAATCTATCAATGAGCACATCTGCTCTTGGAATTGGGTGAGTATCTGTCCTAGTGACAGCATTGAGACCTCTATAGTCCACACAGAACCTCATCTCTCTCTTACCATCTTGGGTGTGAGGTTTTGGTACAAGGACTACTGGGCTGGCCCAGGGGCTCTCTGATGGCTCAATTACTCCCAACTCAAGCATTTTCTGCACCTCAGTCTTTTTACAGTCCCTGACATGGCCAAGTTGCCTGTAGATCTTACTCTTCACAGGCAGACTGTCACCAGTGTCCACCTCATGGGTGCAGCAGTTAGTCTGACTAGGTGTCAATGAAAACATATGTCTAAAGGCATGCAGGACTTGTCTGCAGTCCTGTTGCTGCTGGTCAGTGAGGCTGCCTGCCAGGGCCACTCCATCAACTGAGCCAACATCAGGGTTCTGAGTCAACAGGTCTGGGAGAGGGTCACTCTCTTCCTCCTGTCCCTCATCTGTAGCCATGAGCAAGCCCATGTCTGTCCTGTCAACATATGCTTTGAGTCTTTTGACATGGAGCACCCTGTGGGGGCTCCTAGGGGTGCCAAGGTCCACCAAGTAGGTGACCTCTCCCTTTTTCTCAACAATGGTGTGGGGTTCAGACCATTTGTCCTGGAGTACTGCTGGGGCCACTGGCTCCAACACCCACACCCACACCCACACCTTCTGTCCTGGCTGTTACTCAGTCAGCACAGCCTTTTGGTCATGCCAAGCTTTTTGAAGTTCTTAGCTAGCCTCAAGGTTTTTAGAAGCCTTCTCCATATACTCAGCCATCCTGGAGCGGAGACCTAGTACATAGTCCACTATGTCCGACTTAGGCTTTTTGAGAGGTAACTTCCATCCTTCCTTCACAAGACATATGGGTCCCCTTAGAGGATGCCCAAACAAAAGCTCAAAAGGGCTGTAGCCAACCCCCTTTTGTGGGACCTCTCTGTAAGCAAACAGAAGGCAGGGTGAAAGGATGTCCCATCTTCGCCTCAGATTTTCAGGTAACCCTTTTATCATCCCTTTGAGGGTCTTGTTGAATCTCTCCACAATCCTATTGCACTGTGGACGATAGGGGGTGGTGAATTTATAGTTGATACCACACTCCTTCCACATTGCAGTCAAATATCCTGACATGAAGTTTGCACCTCTGTCAGAGACAACCTCCTTTGGAAACCTCACTCTGGAGAAAACTCCAAGTAGGGCCCTTGCCACAACAGGAGCTGTTGTGGTCCTCAGGGGAATAGCTTCTGGATACCGGGTGGCATGATCCACTACCACCAGTATAAATCTGTGCCCAGATGCTGTTTGGGGGTCCATTGGTCCTACAATGTTTATCCCCACTCTCTCAAAGGATACCCCCACCACAGGTAGTGGTATGAGGGGGGCCTTTGTTGTGCCACCTGATTTGCCACTGGCTTGGCAGGTAACACAGGAACGACAAAACACCTTGGTATCTTCTGACATATGGGGCCAGTGAAAGTGAGGGAACAGCCTGCCCCAAGTCTTGTTCTGGCCCAGGTGTCCTGCTAAGGGAATATCATGGACCAAGGTAAGAAGGAAGCCCCTAAATTGCAGAGGTATAACCAACCTCCTGGAAGCACCAGGATTGGTGTCTCTAGCCTCTGAATAAAGGAGCCCATCATCCCAATACACTTTATGGGTACCTTGAGCAGTCCCAGCAGCCTGCTGTCTGAGGGGTTCAAGAGAGGAACAATCTAATTGAGCCTGCCTCAGATCTGCACTTGAAGTTCCCCCTGTCCCAAGAAACTCAACCTGAACAGGCTCAAGCTATCCTAGGACAGTTCCCTCTTGGATCACAGAATCATCCCCCTGGGAGGGCTTATCCTCAACCTGAGGGTGGGGGGAAGGCACTGCCTTAACCCTCTTGCTCTTTCTCTTGGGTAGTGTCTGGTCTATTGTTTAAAGATCCAACACTGGATCAGGTAAGCACTTTTTGGCCTGTGACCTGGTCACAGCAAGGACATGTGCTGAAATACCTAACATCTCTAAATTAGTTCTATGCTCCACTTCTGACCATACTGAGTTTTCTAGATCATTGCCCAAAAGACATTGAACTGGGAGGTCTGCACTTACCACAACTCTTTTGACGCCAGTTACCCCTCCCCAGGAGAAATTAACAACTGCCACACTATGTGTAGTAGTGACATTGCTAGCATTGGTCACCAGGTAATTATCACCCAGTACAATCTGTCCAGGGTCCACAAAGTTAGGTGTCACCATAGTGACACTTGCACATGTGTCCCTGTAGGCTTGAGACACTTTATCATTAATCAAAGGTGTCTGTCTGTACTTGCCCAAAGTATTGGAACTCACAGTAGTGGACATAGCTATGTCCACATCACAGATCAGGACAGCCTGAGTTGGAGTCCTGACTAGGCCAGAATCCACCTCAGTACCCATGGTTAACCCCACTATAGCCTTGGGTTGAGAACTACTACTGCTGACTGTACTAGGGGGTACAGTTGCCTTAGGGGCTGCACTGGTAGGGGCTGTACCTTTCTTGGTGCACTCACTAAACCAGTGAGAGGCAGTTTTACAATAATTACACCAAGGTTTCTTTGGACCTTCTTTATTCTTTTTCTTGGAATTTTGGGACCCCCCCTCATTAGAAGTATTTTTGGGGCCTGAAGAAGACTTCTGGTCTTTTTGTTTCTGTTCTCCACCCTTTTGGTCTGCCTTTTTCTGGTCACCACCTTGGTTCTGGGGTCTCTGCTTAACCCTGGTTCTGAACCATTTGTCTGCCTTCTTTCCCAATTCTTGGGGAGAGGTCAGATCCGAGTCAATCAGGTGTTGGTGCAACAACTGGTACTGACAATTATTAAGGATTTGTTCTCTCATGATAAAATTATACAATCCTGTATAGTCCTTAACTTTACTTCCCAGTAACCAACCTTCCAGAGCCTTAGTGGCACAATCAACAAAATCAGTCCAGTCCTGAGTCTGTGTCTCCTGGGTATCTCTGAACATCAACCTGTACTGTTCAATGGTTAGGCCAAACCCATCATTTAGAGCACTCTTCAGGACAGGGTAGTTATTAGCATCTGCATCACTAACTGTGAGGAGCTTATCTCTGCCTTTTTCTTTAAAGGAGAGCCACAAGATAGCTGCCCACTGACTCTGGGGGACCTGCTGGACTTTGCAGGCCCTTTCCAAAGCAGTTATCCACTTGTGGATGTCATCCCCAACTTTTTAGGGGGGCACTATCTTACTCAGGTGCCTAGAATTATCATGGGACCTGTCTTTATCCTTAGGGATATTGCTGCCACCAGTGGGTTGTAACCCACCCAACTTCTGCTCTCTAGCGCAAGCTTCTCCTTGGCAAGGGCAACTTCTAGTTCTTGCCTCTCAATCCTTAGATTAGCTTCCCTCATCCTAGCCTGATGTTCCCTCCTTTCAAGAGAGGTCATCCTTCTATGAGCAAGGGTATTAGATCCCATAGAGGCCTGAGAGTGGTGGGAGTCACCTGAGTGAGACCTCCTCCTCTCATACCCCTGGTTAAGTCTACTTATAGGTCTGTATGGGTCTTGCCCATGGTCAGCCCCATGTAGGCTTAGGTTAGCCTGGCTAAGTCTCCTAACTTGGACCTGGCTATCTTGGAAAACCTCTTCTTCAGATTCTTCATCTGGTTCATCTCCCTCCTCTTCAACAATAGTGGGGTCTGATGCATCATCTGTAGAGGGTAAGACCTCTTCTGCATGAACTGAGGGACCTTGTCTAGAGACCTTCTCAGCATCAGCCCTCTCTAGGACTTCTATGAGATGGAAAATGGTAGGGATGGAACCCTGTTTCAATCTCCTTGAGGTACACAAGTGTCTCATCTCTTGGAAATTGAGCATTTCATATCTAGAGGGTACCCTGGGAGGGTCACCACCCACAGGGAGAGTCGTACTTGGCTCACCTGTGGTAGACATGTTTCTAGTGAGGGTTGTTGTGTGCACCTACCTACACTATGTGTTTCCCTACTAGAAGCTCTCTATGAGTTTTAGTCAGGGTGTGCTAAGCCCTTCGGTCCGCAACAACTAAGTTCAGTAGAACTTATGTATTCTAAGTCTTGTTATATGTACCTATGGTACCTAATGTGATCTTTCAAATGATATCTCAAAGATTACAATTGGTAAAACAACAGCAAGCTCAAATCCCAACCGCTGCACACCAATGTGAGAAGTTGGCCTGGTATATGATGTTCACTATTCTAGTGAGCACCTTGCACCAGTCCAAATAACCATTATGGTGATGGTTGTAAAGTCAACCTTATAGACCAGCTATCCTAGTGGTAGCATGGACAAAAGCAGTCTTAGGCTAAACTCAAGAGGGCATGTGAAGCCTGCTGTTTTACCATATGCAAACCTTTTAATACCAAATGAAAGGACACCACACAGGTTATATATTCAAAATATATATGTATTTATTTCTAAAATAACCCTCTGAACTCTTTATGAGAACAGAAGCACATGCGCATAACAAGTAACTTAATATACCATACAAAAGTTGCACAAATATGGATAGGCCCTGGTGGCCCGCTAAACCATATACTAAAATAGTGGTATAAGAACCACGTCACGAACAATGGTAAGGACTAGGGCCTTGGGAATCGCTGGGACTACACTGGACTAACAGTTGTTAGGAAGCAGGAGGCCCACGGGATGCGGGTGCAGTGTCTAAATGCATACGGGTGCACACATAGAAGTCAATGGGTGTGTAAAAGTTAGAAAGTTAATGGTTTAGGAGTATTCCGACTGGACTAGAAGCTAACCACTTGAAACTAGGACACTAGGAGAGTTACTCTTCACAGGAGCACCGCAGTACTCGCGTTACCTAACCCACAGGAAGCGGGTGCATAGGTCCCAAAGTGTGTCTGGTTTCGTTGTGGAGTTCTATGGAGCCTTGGAGAAAAGATTCTGCAGGCGACCAGGAGAGAAGAGCCCGGTTGGATCCAAGGGAGGATCGAGGATGAAGAGTACCTGAAAGCAGAGGGGACAGAGTCTGGGTCACTAGCCAGTGACCAGGATGGAACCAGTAAGGAACCAGTCGATGTCGGGAAGCGATCAGGTGCTGTCGTGAAGTTTGTCTCCGCTGCCACGTGAACCAGGAGGTGTCGACAATGACCAGGAGCTGGGCACGGGCTGTCCCACAAAGGCTCTCGCTGTTGGCGTTTTCGGTTCTTGATTCGGAATCAACAGGCCTTGGCAAATGCAACCCATGCAGGAATCGAAGATGGCTTCTCGATCAGACCAGCAAGGTCTGATGGGCTGCTCCTTTTCAGGGGAGCAAGGGCCAGTCTGGAGCAACCAGGCCAGCAGTGGAAATTCAAGGTTTCGTTGTCACAGAGGCCACTAGCCAACGGGCAAGTGACTGGACAGACGCGTCGAGCAGGTAAATGCAAAAGGGCCCCATGCAGTGCTCGGTGAGTGTGGAGAGATGATCTTCGGTGCAGGTGGTACTTCTAAATCCCCAATGCACAACTTCAAGGGTGCCTCAGAAAATGCACGGAAAGCAATTCGCTGGGTTTCCAAGAAGGCCGGTCCCATGTCTCGCGTCGCCTCCACAGGTCTCAGCTTTGCTGTGGCAGTGGATCGGGCTGATGGAAGTCTGGAAGTCCGGGTCTTGTCAGGCTCTGTGTTCGAGCTCCAGCGGGAGCAACGACAAAGCAAACTGTTGAGCGCTTGATGGTGCCTGCTTGCACAGGGTGGTCACTCCTTGACCACAAGGGAGATTCTTCAGTCTTCTACGTCGAGTAGGATGTCGAAGGTCCAGAGTTTCGTATCAGAGTTTCAGTCAGAACAAATCTAAAGTCTTGGGACTCAGCTCCTACCTATATACCAAATCTAGGGGCTGGATTACCTGCTAGGTCCCTCCTGTGGGTGGGACCCAGGAAGGGGATGGTTACACCCCTTTCCCTTTGTCCAGCTTCACGACAGAGCTGGGGCTGGAGTGCCCCAGCACCGGTTTGAACTGGACTATGCATGGGACACCTAGTGTGCCCCAGGCAGTGTCTCATTTCATTCAGCCCTCCCTGCCCCAATACACTATGGCCTGTCTGGGGTGGTGCTAGCACCTCCCTGTGACAGGAAACATATTGTCCAAGCCTCCCTTGCTGGAAGGACACCCAGCAGCAGGAGGTCAGACTTGTGTCTGTGGCAGCAGCATCCATTTTGTGATGCTGAGGCTCTGGTTAACTTTAACCGGGATTAATGGAAGTAACATGTCTTCTCCCTCCAGAACGGTGGAATGCTAACCCCGTCGCCAGAACTGGCAAGGGGGTAGTATTCCAAAGCGTATGACACCTTACACGACATGTTTTGATAAAGCCAAACCAAAGTTAGCATCTGACCGCGAGGTACATAATGCACTTAAGAGTATATGGTATGGCAATATCCTAGAACAGCTATAAGGACATGGTTCCGAAAGCTGCAGACAGGCTCAGCTCATGCTAGAGCACCATCTCACATAAAACCAAGCACTCTGCCTTCAGGATTGTTAAGGCCTGCCATAGGAGTGACTTATAGGTGTATATATGTCCAGATATAAGGTTAGACATAGGAATACTATATCTAAGCAAGGGGTGATTACACAACCTTGCGCCAGCTGAGTGGTCAGCCAGTTGTGTCAGTTTGGATGGCCAGCCAGGGTTTGCAAAGGATATGCTGCAGCCCCTGGTAGGCCTTGGGTGCACCTATGCCCTGGGTACCTATAGTACACTGTACAGGGACTCATAAGAGTGACCCAAATCCCAATTGGTGATGTACCTAAAGTACATGGTGTATAATTTAGAGCGAGAACAGCAGGGCTGTCGATCTGATTAGCAGGCCCACAGCCACATTAAGTCGAAAACCAGTGAAGCAAAAAGCAAAAAATGGGGTGACCATAGAAAAGCAGGCCCTACTCTCCTACACAGCCCGCCTGAGAGTAGTCTACCGATCTTGCATGCTGTTCTTCGATTCTCCTGAGGAAGTCTTTAAATGGACTGACGAGACTGTGAGGGTACGAGTTCACATGCCACCTGGCAGGGATTCAGACTCTTCATCGAGTGAGGCGGCCCGGAGGAGCCCCCGTGGCCAGCGGGGAGATAGCAGGAGATCGAGGTCCAGGCGTCGATCTCTGTCCGGCTCTGCTCTCCGGCCGAGGGGCTTGTCACCAGAGAAAAAGGCTTCGGCTGACTGATTAGTGGGTCCCCCAGGGACTGGAACTCGACATTGTGTGTTGATGTCCAAATAGGCACATTTGTTGGGCTGGGAACCCGGTCACGCAGTGGCGGGCGGGAAGGGGTAAGACCCAAGGGTTATGGGTGTCCAGTTGGGCATCCATTGGAAGGTATGGTTCCTGTCCCCCGGTTGGGGAATTGGCTCCTATCCGACTGATACTTCCATGTTCGTGAGGTATGGGGTGGGGGGTTGGGGGGTTGTAGGGGGGGGTCTGTTTTATTTGTTTGATTGCGCATTCATGCTGGTTGCTTGTAACGCTTTGTACACTCTGGGGAGCATATGCACAAGCCATGAGGGCAAAGGCTTTTCGATAGCACGGAGGTGGAAGGGCGGATAACCCCAGGTTCCCTGCGTGTAGTCAGTTGGAATATTTGTGGGGCACTGGATAAGGTAAAGCGAGGGGCCATTCTTCATTCTTCACTATCCAAGATAGCTGGGGCCAATGTGCTCCTGCTCCAGGAAACACACTTGCTGGGCCCTAAAGCCCTATGCCTACAGCGGTATGGATACCAACATGTGTTTCATTCAGGGTTCACACGGGGCTCGCGGGGTGTAGTGATATTTATCCACCGCAGGGTCCCCTATGCACATGAGAAACTTTGGTCAGACACGCAGGGAAGGTATATCTTCATACAGGGCAGAATTGGGGGAGATGTCTTGACGCTGGGTAGCGTGTACGCTCCACCGCCACTACAGTGGTCCTTAGTGGAATGACTACTTACACTGTGGGGGGATATGCCTGACACATTCTCTGTTGTTGGAGGAGACTGGAATGATGTGATGGAGCTGGGTTGAGATAGATGGAGGAGCGGGGATGCTGTTGGGATGGGAGGATCGCCTACTAAACTGCACTCCCTGGTAACGGGGCTAGACTGTACGGATGTATGGAGACACCGACATGGCCCTCGCCGGGAATACACTTACTTCTCCACAGCACCTCCTCCTTTTCGAGGCTAGACTACATCTTTGTTCCCAGGGGGCTAGTGCATAGAGTGCTGTCAGCGACCTTCATGCCCAGAGCCTTGTCAGATCACTCACCCGTTGCTCTCACATTCCGGATTGGCCCGGGACGGCAGCCACTTAGGTGGCGTATGTCGGGGTGGCAAGTTCAGAAGGAGGAATACAGGGAGCATTTGGCCAAGGAGATAGATAATTATCTGGCAATTAATGTGGGGTCGGTCGAATCTCCAGCGGTACTTTGGGAGGCATTGAAACCCACGTTATGAGGAGTAAATATTTCTTGGTGTGTGGCCGCGCGGAGGGAGCGGCAGCAGGACTTGGTGCGTCGGGAGGCAGACATTGAGGCACTGGAACGCAGGGGTCGGGAGGCGGATGGAGGCCCGGCTAGAAGGCAGCAAGTATTGGCTCAGCAACAATATACAGCAATACTGATGGATGAGGATCACCAGGCTTGTCTTGCAACGCATAGTAGGGTCTATCAATCGGGGGATAAGTCATGCAAGATGCTCCACCGCCTGTGCCAGGGTACCCTGCATGCCCAGCCTCTGCCGCGGGTCCTGGACCCGGCGGGGCGCCGATTCTTGAGCCCCCAGCTATTGCGGAGAGCTTTGCGGCATATTATGAGGACCTGTATGCGCCAAAAGAATGTCTCGCGGCGGAGGTCATTACGAAATTCATTGATGACCTTCCTCCCAAGACCGTCTCGGATGAGGTGCGGGAGCAAATGGATAGGCCCTTGTCGGACGATGAGTTGGGTGCGGCCCTTGGGGAGTTGAATGCCGGGAAGGCTCCGGGTCCAATTGGTTTCCCCTGCGAGTTTTTAAAACGTTTTTTGTGCAGCTGGCCCCACACTTTCGGCGGGTGATGGAGGAGGCGCGGGAGTGCGGCTTGCTTCCCCCAGACTGGAGCCACCGGAAGTGGTAGTGTTCCTCAAGCCAGGCAGACCTCCGGAGTAGCATACATCATACAGTCCCATTTCCCTTTTCAATGTGGAAGCAAAGGTTTTGGCCAAGGCTTTGGCCATTCGGCTTAAGCCACACATCACAGCATTGATACACCCGGATCAGGCCGGGTTTATGCCTCAGAGGGCGACTCGCCATACTATTAGGAGCGCGCACGTTGCTGTATCGGCCTGTGGGCGGCTTGGGAAGCCGGCAGCATTACTACTGGCCGACATGGATCAGGCCTTCGATTCTTTGAGCTGGGTGACCCTGTTTGCTCTGTTGCGGAAACTTAATCTCGGCCCGCTCTTTCTGGCTTATCTGCAGCTCTTATATACTAACCTTACAGCGTCGGTGCGGGTAGGCGGGGCGATTTCTCTCTCCTTCTCGATCCAGCGAGGCACGATACAGGGCTGCCCCCTCTCCCCTTACCTTTTTGCGCTCACCATGGAGCCCCTGGCAGCCTGTGTGCGCATAGATGCCCAACTTCGGGGGTTTAGATGGGCGCCGGGTCTCACGGATAAAATAGCACTCTACGCGGCCGATATCCTGTTCTTTCTTACTGATTTGGATAGGTCGGGTCACGGTTGATGCTCATCCTTCAGATTTTCAGTGAGACCTCTGGGCTGTATATGAATCCTAGCAAGTCCACATTGTGGGTTTTGGGGGGTGGACAGAGGGTGAGAGAATGGGCCTCAGGCCTTCAATTGGCGTTGGGGGGATGAAGTACTTGGGGGTCTTTTTGTCTGATGTACCGGCAGTATCCAGAGCCCGTAATCTGGTCCTGGTGTGGGATCGCACCCGGGAATACCTTAAGGTGTGGTCCTGCATGCCCTTGACGATCTACGGTAGGTCGGCCATCTTCAAGATGGTAGCGCTTCCCCGTCTCTTTCATCAATTACAAAATCATCCCTACCAGATTCCACCCCGATGGTTCCGGCAGGTAAATTCGGCGTTGGGAGGGTTCTTGTGGGAGGGGGCGCGGTTAGGGTGACCCTACGCACTTGTTTTCTATCCACATACACCGGTGGTCTTGCTCCTTCAGATGTCCTCTCCTTTTACCAGGCCGCACATTTGCTGGTCCTTAATGAGTGGTGGTACGGGATAGGGGGGACCCGCCTATGCGGTTGAGCGGTAGTTAATGGGTAACAAATCTCTACACACACTACTATATTCCGCACCGCTTCAGAAGCTTCTGCCCTCAGCCACACAGGTGGTGTTTCATGTCTGGAGATGGGCCCAGAGCAGGATGGGGTGGTGGGACGTCCTGACCCGGGAAACTCCTCTCTGGGGTAACTGGCATTTGCCCCAATTGGCAGCCTTGCAGGGCTTTCAGGGATGGGACTCCATAGGAATCTCGGCCCTAGGGGACGGGAAGACAGACCTGGCGCTTAAATCATTCCAAGATCTGAGGGACGAATATGGGATGCCACGATCCCAGTTTTTCAGATATTTGCAGTTTTGACATGCGCTGGCACCTAGTCTGGAAGGCCTGGAGTCTCTCCCTGACTTCAGCCCAATAGAAGCTAAGGTCTTGATGGGGGAACTACCTGACCGTAAGATCTCTCGCATATACCAGACGTTGGTCATTCATTGTTCCACAAATCTGCAGCGGCTTAAGACAGAATGGGAAGAGGATGTGGGTGAACTGGAGGAAGAGGACTGGGCAGAGGCACTGGCAAGCCCGAGGGGGGCAGCAATAGCCATGCGCCTGATACAATTCAAATACTTGCATCGTGTGTATTTTACTAGAGTGCGCTTGTGGAGAGCAGGAATGATTGTATCCCCTGAGTGTCTCCGCTGTAGGTCGGGCGCGTTTCTGCTCACAGTCTGGAGTTGCCTTGCATTACATTGATTTTGTGGGGGGTGTTCTCCTGCCTGTCAGAGGTGTTGGGATGGGGGCTCCCATACACGCCGCGCTTGGCCCTGTTACATATCATGGAGGGAGTTGAGGGCAATAGATACAAGCGACACCTCTTGTCGTTAGGTCTCATGTTGGCGGAGAGGGACATCGCCAGGACTTGGAAGACCCCCCGGGCTCTGTCAGTGGCTGCATGGAGGAATGGGATGGATTTTTGTATGGGGCTTGAACAGCCGGTCTTCATTGCCAGGGGGTGCCCCGCAAGCATTATAGTATATGGAAAAGATGGGCAGACTACCGGGGACTGGACCTAGATCAGCCGCCGGAGATAGACATTTGCTTGCCGGATTGATGGGAGTGTGGAGGCTGGGCTTTGCAGGGTGGCTGATGGGTTTAATGCATTGTTCCAGAGACGTAATACTTTTTCTTTGTGGCATGGGCGCAATCCGGGGGTGGGGGGAGGGGTTTGTTCTATGATGGTTTTGTCACTTTATAAAAGTCAACGTCATTTTTGTGGTATAGTTGATGTGTGCAGCAGACTCCGGGTGGCGGAGCTATGCAGTTTATGTGAACCGTGACAAATAAAACTTGTTTTAAAAAAAAAAGCGCCATTTACTAGAGTATGAAAGAATCAAACTTCGGCTCAAGAAGGAGCAATTGGCCTTAGACAGGGAATCCCTAAAACTCCAGAGAGTTTCCAGAAGATTGGGACTAGAGTCCTATGGTGGCAGCAACAGTGTCCCTAGAACTAGAGAGTATTGTTATGATCATAAGAATTTTAACAAGATTGTCCCTGCCTATCAGAGTGGGGATGACATCCACAAATGGATGACTACACTAGAGAGGGCCTGTATAGTACAGAGGGTCCCTCAAGAGAAGTGGGAAGCTATCTTGTGGCTTTCCTTTGCTGACAAAGGTAGAGATAAGCTCCTCACTGTAAGAGAAGAGGAAGCTGATAATTACTCAGTTCTGAAAAGTGCTCTCATAGATGGGTTTGGCTTAACCACTGAACAGTACAGGATTAAGTTCAGAGACACCCAGAAGACACAGACCCAGGACTGGGTTGACTTTGTAGATCGTGCTACTAAGGCTCTGGAAGGCTGGTTTCTTGGCAGTACATTTTGTGATTTTAAAGGATTGTACAATTTAATTATGAGGGAGCAGATCCTTAATAATTGTCAAAATCAGTTGTTGCATCAGTACCTGGTGTAGTCTGATCTGACCTCTCCCCAAGAATTGGGAAAGAAGGCAGACAAATGGGTCAGAACCAGGGCGAACCAGAAAGCTCAGAACCAAGGTAGTGTCTCTAAGAAGCAAGATTATAAAACCTCAGATAAGGGTGAGGAGAAGGGTAAAGACCAGAAGTCTTCACAAGTGCCCCAAAAGTCTTCATCTGTGGGGGACTATGGTTACCCCAGATTTTTTGCCTTGTGTTTAGCTGGTTTTCGACTTAGTTGGCCTGGGATCCTGCTAATCAGGGCCCCAGGCTATCTGCTCTCTCTTTAAATGGACTCCATGTACTATAGGTACATCACCAATTTGGTACTGGACACCTTATTAGCCCCTGTACAGTGCACTATAGGTGCCCAGGGCATAGGTGCATCCAAGGCCTACCAGGGGCTGCAGCATATCTTTTGCCACCCCTGGCTGGTACTTAAATCGACACAACTGGCTGTTCACACAGCTGGGGCAAGGTGGTGTACTCACCCCTTGATAAGATATAGTATACCTATGTCTAAACCTATATCTGGACACATAGACACCTATAAGTCACTCCTATGGCAGGCCTTTACAATCCTGGAGGCAGAGTGCTTGGTTTTATGTGAGGTGGTGCTCTAGCATGAGCTGAGCCTGTCTGCAGTGTTGGAACTATTTCCTTAATGCTGTTCCAGTGATACTGCCATACCATATACTCTTAAGTGCATTATAATCCTTGCGGTTAATGCTAACTTTGGTTTGGCTTTATCAAAACATGTCGTGTTTGGTATCATACACTTTGGAATACTATCCCCTCGCCAGTCCTGGTGATGGGGATAGCAACCCACCCTTCTAGAGGGAGAAGACATGTTACTTTACTCGAAACGCGGCTAATCCTAACCAGAGCCCCAGCATCACAAAATGGATGCTGCTGCCACACACACATGTCTGGCCTCCTGCTGCTGACCGAAACTTGGCAGGGGAGGCCTGGACAAAGGGTTTCCTGTCACAGGGAGGTGTCACACCACCCCAGACAGGAGATAGTGAATTGTAGCAGGGAGGGTTGAAAGAAACTAGACACTGCCTGGGGCGCACAAGGTGTCCCAGGCAAAATCCAGTCAAACCGGTTCTGGGGCACTCCAGCCCCAGTCCTGGCGCGAAACTGGACTAAAGGAAAGGGGTGTAACCACCCCCTTCCTGGGTCCCACCCATAGGAGGGACCTAGCAGGTAATCCAGCCCCTTGATTTGACTGAAAAGTAGGAGCTGTGCAGATGCACATCAGATTATCCTGACTGAAACTTATGAAACGAAACTGACATCCCACTCGACGTGGAAGACTGAAGAATCTCCCTTGTGGTCAAGGAGTGACCACCCTGTGCAAACAGGCACCATCCAGCACCTCGACGTTTGCTTTGTTGCTGTTCCCGCCGGAACTCGAGCGACAGATCGACAAGACCCAGCGTCCCTGCCTTCTAACAGCCCGATCCACAATCCCTGCAGAGTTGAGACCCGTGGAGGCGACCTGAAGCGTGGGGCCGGCCATCTTGGAAAAACTACGAAACGCTGACCGTGCAGTATCCGAGGCTCCCTCGAAGCTGTGCATTGGCGTTTGAGAAGCTCCAGCCCCGAGCAGCTTTTGCACCGAAGCTCACCCCTCCACACTCCTCGAGGGCTGCGTGGGGCCCTTTTGCATTTTCCTGCTCGACGCGTTGGTCCGGTCGCTTGCCCGTTGGCTAGTGGCCCCAGTACCGACGAACCTTTGAATTTGCTCTGCTAGTCTGGTTTCTCCAGACTGGCCCTCGCTCCCCTGAAAAGGAGCACCCGCTCAGACCTTGCTGGTCCGAGTAAGAAGCCATCTTCGAATCCTGCGTGGGTTGCATTTGCCAAGGCCTGTTGACTCCGATCTTGAAGCCGACACCGCCGACAGCGAGAGCCTTCGTGGGACAGCTCGTGATTCACTCCAGGACATCCTCGGTGCCCTAGAGACCACGTGGCAGCGGAGACAAGCTTCACGACAAGCACCTGATTGCGCCCGACATTGCCTGGTTCATTCCTGGTTCCTTCCTGGTCACTGGCTAGTGACCCAGACTCTGTCCCCTCTGCTGTCAGGTACTCTACATCTTCGATCCACCCTTGGATCACACCAGACACTTCTCTTCTGGACGCCTGCAGCATCTTCATCTCCAGGCACCATAGATCTTTGTGACGAAACCCGACACATCTTTGCACCTGTGTACTCGCTTCCTGTGGGTGAGGTAACTCTTGAACGCCGGTGCTCCTGTAGTGGTTTACACCTTTAGTGTCTAAGTCTAAAGTTTTGTCCTTCTAGTCCAGTCGGAAGACTCTTAAAACTGTAACTCGATAACTTTTACGCACCATTGACTTTGCATTGGTGCATGCGTGTGCTTTAGGCACTGCACCCGAATCCCACGGGCTACTCCCGTCCTAATTGCTGTTAGTCCAATGTAGTCCCAGCGATTCCCAAGGCCCTAGGCCTTACCCCTGATCAATTAGTGATTGTTATACCACTTTTTTGATATATGGTTTGAGTGGCCACCGGCCTCATCCAACTTGTATATGTTATACTGTGCTTTTGTTTAAACGCTTGTGCTTCATTGCTCATAAAGAGTAGTGGGGATTATTCTGAGAATGAATACATATATTTTTATAATATATAACTTGTGTGGTGTCCTTTCATTTGATATTACAGGATTGCATATAGTAAAACAGCTAGCTTCACATGTCCTCTTGAGTTAAGCCTTTAGGCTGCTTAGTCCATGCTACCTCTAGGATAGCTTGTCTATAAGGTTGACTTACAACCACCATCATAAGGGATTGTTTGGACTAATCTAAGGTGCCCCCAGAACTGGAGACATCATACATCAGGCCAACTTCTCACAGGGACTAATAATCAAACAAGGGTAAAAGCAAAAAGAAACCTCGTTGCTATATCTGTAAGGATAAGACCCATTGGGCAAAGGATGCTGACTATCCAAAGGCCAAGGAATCTACTTCAACCAGCCCAGCACCTAAGGCAACTCTTCCCCCTAGTGCCGCTCAAAGTGGTGGTACACAGAATAAGGGTGTAGTAGGGTTAACCCTGGGATCTGAGATGGTTTCCGGCCTAGTTCAAACTCAGGCTGTGTTAGCCTGTGATGGAGGCATGGATATTGCCTCCTAATTTGCAAGTGCCAGTAATCTGGGAAAATACAGACAGCAGCCTTTGGATCAATGGTAAGGAGACCATGGCATTCAGGGACACAAGTGCAAGCTTCACAATGGTGACAAAAGATCTTGTGGCCCCTGAACAAAACATACTTGGTGAGGTGTACTAAGTGACCAATGCAAGCAATGTCAGGACAGACAATTCCTTGGCAGTTGTGAATTTCACCTGCGGAGGGGTAACTGGCCCTAAGAAGGTTGTGGTAAGTGCAGACCTCCCTGTTGAATGCTTATTGGGCAATGATTTGGAAACTTCAGCTTGGGCTGAAGTGGAACTCAGGACACATGCAGAAACGCTGGACATCCCTCATATGTGTTTGCTGTGACAAGGTCACAGGCAACAATGTCGTCCACTGAACAGGCCCTGGATCCTGGAATAATGGACCAGGTGCCTTTCAAGAGAAGGAACAGTAGGGGTAAGGCAATGTCTCCCCCCTGCCTTAAAATACAGATCAGTCTCTTGGGGGAGATGATCTTAGTCCTGAATAATGAACTGTCTCAGACGAACTTGAACCTGATCAAGTTGAGTTCTTAGGGACAGGAGGCCCTTCCAGGGCAGATCTGACCCAGGAGCAACTGAGCTGCCCTTCTCTTGAACCCCTCAGACAGCAAGGTGCAGCTGAGGCTGCTGGGAGTGCCAGTGAGTCCCAGAGGATCTACTGGGATGATAGACTATTATACTCAGAGGGTAGAGACCCCAAACCTGGCATCACCAGGAGGTTGGTTATATCTCTGAAGTGTAGGGGCTTCCTATTGACACTGGCACATGACATCCCATTAGCAGGACACTTAGGCCAAAACTGGATCTGGGACAGACTTGTTCCTTACTTTCATTGGCCTCATATGTCAGATGACACAAAGGAGGTTTGTCGCTCGTGTGTCACTTGCCAGGCCAGTAGTAAGGCAGGTGGCACTACAAAGGCCCCCTTGATACCACTACCTGTGGTGGAGGGTTCCCTTTGATAAGGTAGGGATTGACATTGTTGGTCCCATGGATCCTCAAACTGCATCTGGGCACAGATTCATACTAGTGGTGGTGGACCATACCACTATGTATCCAGAAGCAAATCCACTAAGGACTACCACAGCTCCTGTTGTGGCTAGAGCCCTCCTGGGAGTATTTTCCAGAGTGAGTTTTCCTAAGGAGGTAGTATCAGACAGAGAAGCAAACTTTATGTCAGGTTACTTGACTGCTATGTGGAAGGAGTGTGGAGTAAGTTACACATTTACCACCCCTTATCACCCACAATGCAATGGGTTAGTTGAGTGATTCAACAAAACCCTCAAGGGCATGAGTAAAGGTCTCCCTGAAAAGCTCAGGCATAGTTCGGACATCCTTTTGCCCTGCCTTCTCTTTGCCTACAATGAGGTTCATCAGAAGGTGGTTGGTTACTGCCCATTTGAACTTCTGTTTGGACATCCAGTTAGGGGTCCTTTTGTCTAGTGAAGGAGGGGGGGGAGTTACCTCTCAAAACCCTTAAACAGGATATTGTGGACCATGTACTTGGTCTCCGCTCCAGGATGGCTGAGTACATGAAGAAGGCATCAAAAAACCTTGAGGCTAGCCAGGAATTGCAAAACGCCTGGCATGACCAAAATGCTGTGATGACTGTTTATCAGCCAGGACAGAAAGTATGGGTGTTGGAGCCTTTGGCCCGAGCAGCCCTCCAAGACAAGTGGATTGGCAGTTACCCAATCATTGAGCAGAAGGAAGAGCTTACCTACCTGGTGGACCTTGGAACTCCCAGGAGCCCCCACAGGGTGCTCCATGTGAACAGGCTCAAACCATATATTGACAGGGCAGACATGGGCTTGCTCATGGCTACTGATGAGATACAGGAGGAAGAGAGTGATCCACTCCCTTACCTGTTCTCACAGAACCCTGTTGATGGTTCAGTTGATGGTGTAGCCTTGGCAGGCAGCCTCATTGACCAGCAGCAAACTGATTTTAGGAAATTCCTCAATCAGTATAGACATATGTTTTCACTAACTCAAAGTCAGATGACCTGGTGCACTCATGAAGTGGACACAGGTGACAGTCTGCTTGTTATAAATAAGATTTACAGGCGACCTGACCATTTCAGGGACTGCATCAGGACTGAGGTCCAGAACATGTTGGAGCTGGGAGTAATTTAGCCCTCAGATAGCCATTGGGCTAGTCCAGTAGTCTTGATACCAAAACCTCACACCCAGGCTGGTAAGAAAAAGATGAGGTTCTGTGTTGACTACAGGGGTCTCAATGCAGTCACTAGGACTGATGCACATCCAATACTCAGGGCAGATGAACTTATAGATACTTTGGCCTCAGCCAAGTTTCTGAGTACATTTGACCTGACAGATGGCTACTGGCAAATCAGATTAACTGAGGATGCAAAGACCAAAGTAGCATTCTCAACCCCTAGAGGGCACTACCAATTTGTGGTGATGCCCTTTGGCTTGAAGAATGCACCTGGCACTTTTCAAAGGTTGGTGAACAAAGTCCTTACAGGCCTCAAAGCCTATAGTGCAGCTTATCTAGACGATATTGCTGCCTTTAGCTCCACCTGGGAGGATCACCTGGTCCACCTGAGAAATGTTTTAGAGGCTCTGAAAAAAGCAGGCCTCACTATCAAGGCTACCAAGTGCCAGATAGGGCAGAGTAAGGTTGTATACCTAGGCCGCCTTGTGGGTGGAGGTCAGGTTCAACCATTGCAGAGCAAAATCCAGACCATCATGGGCCTTCTTGGGCCTGACTGGGTACTACAGGAGGTTTGTCAAATGTTATTGATCCATAGTGACCCATTTGAATGACTTAACCTCCAGAAGAATGCCTAAGAAAGTTCAGTGGACAGTTAGCTGTCAGAAGGCATTTGATGACCTGAAACAGGCCATGTGCACTGCTTCCATTCTGCAAAGTCCTGGCTATTCCAAACAATTCATTGTTCAAACTGATGCATCTGAGTTGGGGGTAGGGGCTGTGTTATCACAACTGAATGAAGAGGGTCAGGATCAGCCAGTAGCTTTTATAAGCAGAAGGATGACCCCCAGAGAGAAACCTCGGTCAGCTATTGAGAGGGAAGCCTTTGCTGTGGTTTGGGCCTTGAAGAAGCTGAGGCCATACTTGTGTGGCACTCACTTCATTGTTCAGACAGACCATAAGCCCCTCTTATGACTAAAACAGATGAAGGGTGAAAACCCCAAACTTTTGAGGTAGTCCATTTCCCTACAGGGGGTGGACTAATCAGTGGACCATAGACCTGGGAGTAACCATGCAAATGCAGATGGACTCTCAAGATATTTCCACTTAGAACATGGAGACTCAACTGGTCCAGGTTAGTTTAATGTCCCTACGTTTGGGGGGGTTGTGTAGGAGAGTAGAATCTGCTTCTTATAGTTACCCCCACGTTTTGCAGATGTATCACTGTTTTTGACTTAGACTGACTGGGATCCTGCTATTCAGGACCCAGTCTATCTGCTTTCTCCTCTAAATTGATTGCATGTACATTAGGTCCACTCAAGATTGGATACTGGGGTATCCTTATTAGTCCCTAGTATATGGTACAGGAACTGAAGCATGTATTGTGCTACCCCTGAGAGGCCATTCAAAATGACACCACAGGTCTGCTACTGTAGCCTTTGTAAGGTGGTGCATTCACCCCTTACTTAGATATAGGTTACCTATATCTATTCTAAATCACTGCACATATAAACCTATCAGTCACCCCTATGGTAGGCCTTATCAATCCTGAAGGCAGGGTGCTGGGTTTTATGTGAGAGGGTGCCCCTACATGAGCAGCCTTCTGAACCTATTTTCTGGGTTTGTCGATGATGCAGTCAACCATATATATTTAAGTGCATTATAACCTCGTTGTAAATGCTAACTTTAAAACAGCTGCTTAGAAACATGCCATGTGTGTGTCAAACACCTTGGAATCACACCTCCCTGCCAGTAACTGGCAGAGGAGGTATGATTCCACCCTTCTAGAGGGACTTCTGTGAAACACTGGTACACCCTGTACCAGCTTTCTCGACCTGGGCATCACAAAATGGATGCTGCCAGCCACAGACACGAGTCTGCCCTCCTGCTGCTGGTCCAAGCTCGAGCAGAGGTTCTTTTTTTGTTGAATTTAGGTGGTTTTAGGAATAAGTTACTGGAGCTTCTTAAGTTTCGACTGGAACCAGAGAGCTCAAGTTTCTTTGCCAGGTAAGCAGGGCTATTGAAGTGTATAGCTTTATGTGTCAGACAGGCTATCTTGAAGCAGATCATTGCTTCAATGGAAAGCCAGTTAAGTTGAATAAAGTCAGATGTAATATGATCATGCTTTCTGGAGCCTGTGATTAGTCTGGCAGAAGCTTTCAGAGTAGCTCTTAGCGGAGCTAACCTGGATTTAGGAAGCTCAGCTAGGGTCACTAAGCCATATTCTACTCGCGAGATAACAAGGAATTTGACTGCTGACTGGATGCCCTCGGGCGTTAAGAAAGGTTTGATTTTCCTAAGAGTGTTGAGCTGATGATTATCACTATTAATGGTGGCATTAATGTGACCTTGCATGTTTAGAAATTTGTCCAGAGTGACACCTAAAGAACAAGTGGAGTCCACCATATGCAGGATGCAGTTGAGAGCAGTGATATTTTTGATCCAGTTTTGCATTGGGGCCCTTGGTTGCGGGGGGTAATCAGGAGAAATTCTGTTTTGAGGGAATTTAGTAACAGGCGGTTACGAGTTAGCCATTGTTGAGTTTTTGGAGTGCTCCATTAATAGTTTTAATGTCATCTGGAGAGGAGATGTTCAAATACAGTTGAGTAACATCCGCGCACATTTGGTACTGAATGTTTGACCCGTTCAGAATAGCAGTTAGTTGTTCCATTAACAGATTAAAGAGCGTGGGTGAGAGAACAGATCCTTGCAGTACCCCAATAGTGACCGTGGTGCTGGTAGCCAAAGATTGGTTGACTTTGATTCTTGGTGTTCGATTATGTAGGAAGGAGACGAAACTAATTTAAGACGGCCAGATAACCACATCCTATATTGCAGAAGGTTAATCAAGTTATCATGTTTGATAGTGTCAAAAGCAGAGGACAAGTCCAGAAGAATTAGAAGACAATGCGTATCTTGGTCAAGAGCTCTCAAGGCATCATCAACAATGTGAGTTAGCACTGTTTCTGTACTATGACCTGATCTAAAGCCTGACTGATGTCGGTCTAGGAGCTGAAATTTCTCGATGTGGTGGGTGAGCTGTATGTGAACGCATTTCTCAAGCAACTACGCTAGAAACATGATGTTGGTGATCGGCCAGTAGTTATTGGGGTTTGTTAGGACTGCATTGGGCTTCTTGGGGATGGGTGTGACTTGCCCCATTTTAAGGCTGTCAGTGATCCTCCCCTGTAAGAGAGATTGTTGGATGATCTTAGCCCAGAGAGGCAGAATGGCTAGGTTGAGTTCTTTGAGCAACTTAGCGGGGAGTGGATTGCTGAAATGATTAAATGGTTTAAGAGCTGCCAAGGAATGTGACAGCTCCTCAAAGTCCGGAAGTAGGGAGGCATTCCAACAGGCATTCTGTTTGGGTGTGTACTCTGTGGTGTAAAGCGTCTCACACACTGCTGCCAGTACTGTCGAATCCAAGGAGCTCATCGACAACAGGTTAGCAGCGGCACGTTGCAGCTCCCGATCAATATTCCTAGTCTTTTCAGAAAAGTGCGCTGAGAAGACCTTCTCACTGGGACCAGCTGTTTTGATTGCTGGAGTAGGATTAGCCTGTTCTTTGATGATATCAAACAGTTTTTTGGGACGGTTTTTAGCGCTGTCAAGCTGATCTCTGAAATGCTCTGATTTAGCAATGCAAATTTGTTTGTTATAAGAGCTTCTCATCTTCTTTAACTGTTTGAGACTAGAGGTGGCGGGGACATTTCTCCAATGTCTCTCCGAGAGCCTTAGATTGGGTTGTTCTTCATTAAGGGGCCCATTGAACCACGGTTTGGATTGTTTGCAAGGAATCCTTTTGAGTTCCTTCGGGGCTGCAGCGTCGAGAATGTTTGACATGGCGTTGAAGTAATGATCCGTCAACTCTTCCAGATTAATCATGTTAGTGGGACATCCTAGAAGATTCTTGCTCAAGTTGAAGAGGTTAGGGATGTTGATGTCTCTCAAATTACGAGTCAGTTGCTTCTTTTTGAGCGGTTGACCTTGTCTGAGCAGAACCTTTTCCTGAATGTGAAAGGATATTTGGTGGTGATCCGACCAATCACATGGAACAATGTCATCCAGTTGAATGATATGATCTCTAGCTATGATAAGGTCAAGTATAGCACCTTTGGAGTGGGTGGGTCAGTTGTAGGCCTGTATATAGTTGAGGTTGGAGAGGAACGTCTTCAAAGAGCAAACTAGTGGATCATTAGTGTAATTCCAGTGAAGTTTGAAGTCACGTTGGAAGATATAGTTAGGGTGGAGGGCTGAGCTGGCAGGGATGGATTCCATCAGTTGCTCTACAAAACGTAAGTTGCCCCCAGGGGGATAATAGAGTGAGGCACACAAAAATGTTGCTCTTGTTCCAAATTTCAGTGAATAGGATTTCACAGAAGGTCATCAGATCCTCATGAGTCTACTTCCGAACTAGGCTAGAACGATGGATGCAGGCAATTACCCCCCCCCCCCCGATTTAATAGCTCTATCGCATCTGATAATGTCATAGCCAGGAGGAATTAAGATGTCGAGTATAGGGGAGAAGGAGTCATTAAGCCATGTTACCATAAGAATCAGGAGATCTAGATCTTGTGATAAGATGAGTTCAGAGATATCTGCTGCATGTTTCACTGCTGATCTGCAGTTGGGAAGCATCGATTTGATATGAGAGTTTGTAGTTGCTTCCACTCGATGCAACGTGGCGATCTGAAGTAAGTTATCCTTATTCAATGATCTAAAGTTAACATTCGGTTCTCTCTCCGGGTCATGTGTGATAGTGGGTATTCTGCTAGTAGAGACCGCCAAGTCATCAGATGATATTAGGACTACGAGCGTGTCCTCCTCAGACATCTGAGGCTGGAATCTAAGTTGTCTAGCATGGAGGTTGGGAAGAGGGCGAGAGGGCCAGTGTCTGTTATTAGGGTAAGTATCAAAGGGCCTATCCATTCCACCACTTAAAGTAGTTGCTAGGGGCTTAGGGAGAACAGACCCCGGGGGAGGATAGGGTTTGCACAACTTTTCATTCTTCAATGAGCAGTGTAGGAGGGACTGGAGGTTTTCCTTTACAGTAAGGAGGTCCAACTTCAGTTCAGACAGTTTTTCCTCAATCCGGTGCAGGCTGTCTTATTCCTGTACCCGCCCAGAGTCAGATGAAGGGGGAGGCCCTTTCTCCTCACAGCGCTTCCACTGGGAGATGGACCCCTGCTTGGGCTAATTTATGGGCTTCAAATGTGGGATGGGATTGTCATAGATGGTGTTCGGGCTCTGACCAGGAGGTTGGGGAAAACATCTTTGAGTGTGTAGGTAGGGGGGCCCAGTGGACGAATCCTGTGCCCTGGAAATAGCCATAGAAGGTTGAGGCAGGTTCATAGGAAAAGTTGGCCCTGATGTAGTAGCCAGTGCAATAGGTGAAGAGGTAGAGGAGGAGGGAGGATGTGAAGAGAAAGAGGAGGGAGGACGCGAAGGGTTCAAAGAATGGGTGCTGGGGGTTAAAGTTGTGTGCTGGAAGGAGAAGCAATTAGATTAGAGCACGTTTGAACCGCTCCTCGGAGATGATCCCTTGGGCATCGAAGAGGAGGATTCAAAATGGTCCATTCCATCATTATCCCTGCCCCGATTAGGAAATGGTCAGCTAGGGCAATTCAAATTACTGCGCTGACTAGGGACCACAAGCTAAGAGCCCTTAACGGCAGGACAACATCTGATCAGGTAGGGGCAATGACCTTCAATAGACTTACGGGCCCGTCCCGAATTGACTACATACTAATGGATGTCTGTTTCTGGGCGGACCTGATTGACATGGAGGTCCACCCAAGTCAGGATAGCGACCATAATCCCTTGTGCTGTAAATTTAACTGGGCTACCCTAAAAGACAGGAGGGCGAAAGTCACACCAAAAATATCTAAGGAGGTTATTCCATATAATAACTCTCGCAGATTAAAATGGGATAAGGTCAAACTCAGGGAGGACGATCTAGGGGCCATCAAATCCTTGGTGGAGCGCTTGACTTTAGACCTGGAGGGCTGGATTGGTGATGACGCGATTAGTGGGCTCCCTTATCCCTCTCTTGATTCTGCCTACAAGGCCACACTAGACCATGTTGGCCAATTTTTCATCGCAAAAGCGAAGTGCAACAGGGCCAATATTGTACCCCCCACTCTTACTAATCCCTGGTATACTGATCAGTGTAAGGGTAAGAGGAGACAACTGACAAAAGCCCTGATTTCGGGGGATCCCTTGCTGGTTAGAGCGGCCAGGAAGGATTACCTGAAAGCATTATCACTGGCCAAACGTGAGTGGGAGGAACAGCATTGGCAGGACCTGTCCAATGCTGTGAGCAGTAGGAACTCGAACCTCTTTTGGGATTTGATTAATAGATCTAGACAGAGGAAATCACAACCATTGGCTGCACACATAACTAGTCAGCAATGGTTTGATCATTTCTCATCCCTGTATGGAGGCTCCGAGGAAACAACTAGCCCTGGGACGGTTAGCCTGGGTGAGGGGGGTATCTCAGGGGTGGATGACCTCCCATTTACGATCTCAGAGGTAGTGGCGGCGATCAGACACCTAACCCCTAAGAAAGCAGCCGGACAGGATGGGATTCCTGGAGATTTGTTGATGGTTGAGCCACAGGCTTGGGCCAAACTAATAGCCATAATAATGAATCTGATCACTAGGGGTTACCAGGTGCCAGATTCCTGGAAAGGGGCAGAGGTGGTAACCGTGTTCAAGAAGGGGGCTAGAGAGGACCCTGCTAACTACAGACCTATCAGTTTGATAGACATAATTCAGAAAGTGGTTGGCAGGGTCATCATCTCTAGAGTAGGAGATTGGATGGAGGAGGCCAGTATTCTTTCCCACTTACAAGCGGGCTTTAGAAGTAAGGTAGGGACGATGGACCAGGTCTTTCGCTTTTTTGCTATCTATTGGAAGGCAGTGACCATCAAGAAAGGTAGTTTATATATGGCCTTCATAGATCTCAAAACAGCTTTCGACCTGGTCCCTCGTGCAAAATTATGGAAAATCCTAGGGGAGATGGGTTTTCCTAGTGGACTCCTTAAACTAATCGTAAGGCTCCACGAGGGGAATTACGCGAGGGTTAGATGGGGATCCCAGGGTCAGTTAACAGATAGGGTCCCTGTGAGGAGAGGAGTACGCCAGGGCTGTGTTATGGCTCCGACACTCTTCTCCCTATTTGTGAATGGAGTGGTGGACCATCTGAAGGGAGAGGAGACGGATGCCCCATCCCTGGCGGGGGAAAAAATCCCCACCTTACTCTTCGCTGACGATACCTTATTAATTTCCAAATCCCCTGTGGGCCTGCAAAAACTCTTGAACCGGTTTAGCTCCTTTTGTACCAACCGAGGCTTAACCATTAATACGTCAAAAACTAAATTGATGGCATTCTCCCCTTCCAAGAGATTTAAAAACAATTTTCTACTTAATGGTGTTCCTTTGGAGTTGGTTAAATCCTTTGATTACCTTGGTGTCCGGATAAACAGTCGTATGACCTGGAAGAATCATTTGGCCAAAATGCTACTCAGTCACCAAAGAGTATCCGGGGTGACTTTGAGGGAGCTCCGTGAATCAAACAGCAAGCCTGTCTCTCCTGCTATGGCTATTTACGAGGGCCAGATTCTCCCTGCGGCATTATATGGCTCTGAACTCTGGGGGTTCGAAAATGTGTCTGATTTATCGGCAGCGGAAAATATCTTCCTAAGGAAGGTGGTGGCTCTCCCTATTTCCACCCCATTGATCCCCCTGAGACTAGATCTGGGTAGAAGAGCATTAAAGGACTTGGTAAGGCTCCGCCCGTTGCTCTTTTGGACTCGATTGAGAAGAACTGCCGAGCTTGCAAAATACGCTGAAGGGCTGGACGATCTTCTGTTATTGGACACGGGCAAAAAAATAGTATGGCTGAATAAACTGAAAGACCTGGTTCTTAACCTAGGGTTAAGGGATGCATGGGAGTCACAATTGCCACCGCCCAAGGAAATGATTAAAAAGCTATATTGGGACTGGGTCCAGAATAATGCGCTGAGGGCTGCGGATGGGGGACCACTCACGGACCGATTCCTGTTATTTAAGTGTGTGAGGAAATGGGAGCCCTTCCTCGATCTGATAACTAAACCCCTAGATCGTGCGTTATACCTAAAACTGCGATATGGGACGCTTCCAGTGCACGAGTTTACGGCGAGGTGGTCAAACCCTGGTGCCCGTCAGCGTGCATGTCCAGGTTGTGTGGCACCAAAGGAGTCTGTGGCCCATTTGTTTTTTGCTTGCCCAGCTTATAAAGGAGCTCGGAAACTCTGGTTGAAACCAGTTTGCAGGGAACTTGGGCTGAGGTGCCACAATCAGGCACTACGTGTTCTCTCTACGGACAGTTCATCTTCCATCATGATTTGTGGGGTTGCAAAATTCTTGGGTAGTGTGTGGTTGACGCGTTCCAGATTATTGAAACTATGTCCGGGGGTATTAATGGTCTAATGCTGAATGCGTTGGTAGTATAAATTATGTCTACCTCTAGTTTCTATTTTGCCTATCTTGATAACTATTTAGGTTTAATCTATTCTTAGCTGTAAATTTTACTGGACATGCTATTTATTGTTTTAGCTATTTCGTGTTTGTATGTATGCATTTTATCTGTACTTTTATGGTCTGTGGTGACCGAATAAAGTTATCAATGGATTAGAGTTACTGGTACTAGGAGACGCATTCCGAATTAAGTTACTGGGACTAGGAGATGGGACGCATGTAGTGTCCGAGTTGGTATTGGTAACGTTAAACTCATACGTGTTGCTGGTGGTATCAGAGCTGATCAGCACGAGATAGGTGGAGGGTGTGCCCCTCGACTGTGAGGTAGCAGGCGGTTCCATAGTACTGGGGTGGCTAAAATGTTTTGGTCTGGTAGGTTTGTGGTTGTTATTCAGGATGTTTGTAGGGGAGATAGGAAGGGAGGGCGCGGAAACGAGTTGCCGTAATGGTGAGATTGTGATGACCTAGATTGGCTGGATTAGGGTTATTAAGTGAATTTTTAATCTTATTAAAAATGCTGTCAAAGCGATTCAAGTATGTCAGAGGCTTGAATAAGGATGTTGCCGTTATTGTAGAGAGAGATGGTCAGTTCCACATTGAGGAAGCGAGATGGCGTTATGTTAATACGGAAACCGTGGAGGATTTTACATATAGCTTTGTAGCGCAGCGTATCAGTAATAACTCTTCTCCATTGGGCTCTTCTGGTTGTGTAGAAGATACGATCTGTCACCATTATGCCCTTGGATGCACATAGGTAGGTAGCAGAGAAGAGAGTTTCAGGGTAGTGTTTGACTATATTGTGTTTAAAAGCCTTGACTGCCTTCTTCAAGAGGTTGGGAGGGTAGGTGATCTTGCAGGCATTAATGCCTACCCGTGTCAAGCCCTTAGAGGAACGAGTAGAAGGTTGCACCATGGTAGCTGTTGGACCTGGCCCTTTTGGCAGGTTCACCCCGAAACTTTTTGCTTTTTCCTTGCCTGTTTCTGGAACCTGGTGTTGGTGATTTTAGGCCTTTGCACACTTTTTCACTGTGGTACAGTGTAAAGTGCGTGTGCTCTCTGTGTATGTGTGGTGAGTGACCTACCCTCACTTAGGAATTAATGGGGAATATGTATGCCCATGGTAGTTCCTGATGTGTGGGGAGTGCAGGGTCGAGTTTGGTATGTGAGAACTCGTGAGACTGAATGCTGCGCAATGGTATATGCGGCATGATTGTGTCCAGTCTAGAAGTGCCACTTTTAGAAGTTGGCATATTTGTGTAATTTGTGCCTGGCGTGTGATTGGCTGGTGAGCCTGGCCCAGGAGTGCCTGGGCCTGCTTGTGGATTGACTGTCTGCTTTGAGGGTGGCAGGGGCTGGGGAGCCCCAGGAGGTTGTCTGAGTCAGCCCGTGGATGAAAGGCTGCATCTGCTGCCAGGGAAGTGGGAGGAGATGGCACCTAGGAGTGAATAGGGCTGTGCCTGCCTGCTTGCCACAATGCTGGCTCCACCTCCTGCTGGCGACTGTCGCCTATGCCCCTCACCCTGAAAGAAGTTCCCTATAAACAGTTCTAGCTGGTTCTCACACTGCCTGCACCCTGCTAGACAAAGGAATTTACAGTATAAAAAGGGGCTGTGTCCCCTTACAATTTGTTCTTGTTTCTGACTTGAATCCACCAGGGGCGTGCTGCTGCTTGGGCCCAGGGGAATCCCTGGGCCCTGCCCAGCCCCTGGACACCTGATGGACTTTCCTAGATGCTGGAGGACTCATCTTTGCAGGGAGCTGTTTTGCTCCATCTTTATTCTTCCAGGACTGCGGGACTTCTTTTTGCTGGCTGTTAATGATTCCAGGACCTTGAGCAGCCCCCCAGCGCTTTATTATGGGCAGGAAGCACATTATTTTGTCTTTAGCGCTTGAGAGCGTTTTCTTTTTGCTTACAGCGCTGTGAGCGCTTTACTTTGCCCCCCAAGCACTTAGTAGCGCTTTTATTTCCATATTTATGGCGAGGGTGCCCACCCCTCGTGTTTCACCGCCGCTGGCCTGGAGATCGATATGGAGGCGCTGCGCCCGCCTCCCTGGCCATTGGCGGCCCTTAGAGCCGGAAGTTAGGCGATGTTTTGCCTGGCGGCACCAGAGGAGGAAGGAGTGATGGCCGCCCGGGGCTCCCGTGAGCTGGGGAGAGCCCCGGGGCTGCCAAGAACAAGCGCCGAATGTCGCGGGGCTCCCATGACCAGGAGGGAGCCCCGGAGGAAAAAGTGACCTGGAGCCTTGCGGCTCCACCCCAAGTCCCGGTCCCGCGAAGCATGGTGCGCAGCCGCTGAGGAGAGCAGCAGCCGCAGTCAGCCGGTGAGTGGGGGCCGGGAGAGCGAGTGAAGGGAGGAGGGCGTCGGGACACGCTGTTAGTGCCCGCCCTCTCCCCTCCGGGACCACGGCCGCATTTGGTGTTGAGAGCCTGGATTGGCTCTTGTGGGCATTTTGTCATTATCTCTTGAGTCCCCCCGAGCGGGACTCCAACGTGGGCACAAATTTGTTTAAGAGCCGCGGGGGCTCCAACAAGGGGGCACCTTATTATTTAGGGGGCCCCGAGAGGCCCATGCCTTTATTGATTAGAAGGGCCTAGTTGCCTCAGGGAGCCCCCAGAGAGGCTCGTGGGGCATTTTTCTGTTAAGAGCCCCAAGGCTCCCTGTCCACGTGGTTGGTGTAGAGCCCTAAGAAGGCTCTGGGGGCCATTTGTAGTTAGAGGGGGCGCCGGGGCACATTGCCGGTGCCCGCCCCCTCCTGCCTGCAAGTGTTATGTTTAGAGCCCAGTGAGGCTCTAGGGGGCACCGTTGTTTTCAGAGTCTGAGGGCTCCATGGGGCCTATTTGTTTTAGAGCCTGTGTGGCTCCAACGTTTGGGACATGTGTGATGTCCAGAGCCTGTGTGGCTCCAACGTGCGCAGTTCAAGAAGGTTCCCAGTTGGCGCAGTTTTGGGTCCCTGAGGGCTAGTGAGAGCCCTGCCGCAGTTTTGATTCCCAGCTGCCCAGCAATTAGTGGGCAGCTGCACCGTTTAGGTTTTGGGATGTTCCCAGGTGCCCAGCAAGTAGGGGGCACCTGCACCGTTTAGGCCCCTGACTTTTGAGACACAGGGCGTCCTAGCCCCAACAAGGCCAGTTGGCCTAGGGACTGCCACAAGTAGTGGCTTATGTAAGTTTTTGCGCAATTGTGTGGTTTTTCCTTGCACCTCTGAATGTTTTAGGCATCATGTGTCTTCCTGGATTTTACACCTCTGAATGTGTTGGTTTATGCATCATGTGTTCTTTCTTCCCTGCACCTCTGAATGTTTTAGGCATCATGTGTTTTCTTTCCTTACACTGCTGAATGTGTTTTTATACATCATGTGTCTACCTTTTTCCCTACACTTCTGAATGTTTTAGGCATCATGTGTAATGTGTTCTTGCTGATACCCCTAAATGTATTTTATTCTTAGGTGGTTGTTCTTTCCAGTACAGGTGGTCCTAGAGAGGTCCTGGTCCCCTGCGTGACATTCTCCTAAGGTGTTTAGGGTTGCGTAGGTGGTACTTACCTGTTCACAGTAGTTACTGGATGTGATTTATAACTGTTGTTTTATATCCTTTTATTCTAATTTCTGACAGTATTTCTATTTCTAAAAGTGTTGATTCTGACAGTGGCGTATGTGGCCCTGTCTTGTAAATAATCCCTTATGAATATTGCCCGTGCTAGTTGGCACAATGTACATGTGTGATTTCTATCTGATGTGTTTTGACAATATAAAAGTTATTTTAATATAACCTTGTGTGGAGTTCCTTTTGTGGTGTGCCTAGGATGTTGTTGCTGTTGTGCGCTGGCGCAATGGCTTTACACATTGCCTCCAAGTTTAGCCTCACTGCTCGTGCCAAGCTACCAAGGGGGTGAGCAGGGGTTATCTTGGCGTGTGACTCCCTCGCCCTGACTAGAATGGTGGTTTCTGCCTGGTTTTGGCGTCAGCCTTAGCCTACCAGAAATAGCCAGTTCTAACAGTAGCTAGTTGAGTCGATAGATCCAAAAGTAGCTTCAAACCTTGTACGGCAAGGTTAAAGGCAGTCAGGTCGTGCCCAAGTGTGCCCCGGGGGGACAAACCAACCTTTCTGACAATCAGGACTGGTAGTAGCCAAACTGTATCTTAGTGCGACTTGACTGAACCCAGATGGCCTCCCTATACTAGCCATTGAAAGAAATTGCCTTACTGATCGAGAGATTAGAATAGTTCTTGAATCGAAGGGACCTTGAGCAATATATCCAAAGAAAGTGGTGACCCCTCCCATCGCCTTTAACTGGAGCCTGGTGATAGTACTCATGGAAGATTGGGTATGCTCCTCCTCTAGTATGGTTGTAACTCCAGCCAACCAGCAGGCAGCTTAGTGTCCTCAGCAACGCGCTGATAGTAGGTGAAATAGTTTCTCCAAACCCAAAATAGGGCAGCAAACTAAGGAGCTGCGCTCTTTATTGAGGCGTCTTCGCAGCCAAGTAGTCTGTCCAAACCCTCCTTAGGGCATCAAACCAAGGAACTGCACTCCTTCTTGAGTCGTCTTCCCATCCGGGACATCTAAGAGCATCTCCAGGCACACACAACATGTGCAAATCAAAGCTTCAAGGCTCCCACCCCCGCATAACCAGCACCAGTAACACGGCCATCAGGTGAGCAGGCAGACTTTCCCAGTGTAGCACGACTCGGGCCATGGAATACCTCGTGCATACCCATAGTAAGGAGCCAATCCAACACCAATAGTCAGCGAAATGCGCCTTTCACCTCACCACCTCTACTACTCAGTGACGGGGGTGGGGCAAGAGGACTCACCAGTTCGACCTTCAGGATATAGCGCTCCTCTCCCCGCTCTGCACAGCCACAGAGTGAGGCAGCCAGAAGCAATCCAGGCCGTTTCAGCACATGCCATCCTTGCTACTCGCATCAGACCTGCGTAGCTCAGCATGAAAGGAAGTGGGAGGGCAGTCCTTCCAGCACTCATCGGCTCTCTGTGGCTTAATGCAGGAGGGAGCACCAGGGTAGACCTTCCAGCACGCAACGTATCTCTGGGGCTCAGTAAAAAGGAAGTGCAAGGGCAGCCCTACCAGCGCGCAACGGACCTCTAGGGCTCAGTGCTAGTGCAAGATCACCCCTCCGGGACACATAAACAGCACGAGAGTAGCCCACATAGCCCCTTCTGCAAAGGAACGGAAGCTTCTCATAGAGCAGCAAGTTGTGTCTGTTATCTTGAACCAGCGCTCTTGCCCATCCAGGCCGGTTCTATGTCCAGCAGCAGGGGCCGACTTCACTTCTCTGTCCATGAGGTCACCCCTGTCGTCCCCCCTGAGCGCGGTTCCATGTCCAAGGGGCAAGAGGGCTCCACCTCACCCAGCCAATCTCTCAGCAGCAGTCAGGACACACACATCGCCCCAACCCTGCAAGCGGTTACGTGACAGAAGGGCAAGAGGGCTCCAACTTACCTCGTGGATCTCGCAGCAGCAGTCCGATTGAGGAAACCAAGAAACAGCCGAACCAGAAGCATGATCCTACCAGGCGGCCTCCACAGCAGCCTGCAACGATGTAGAGGCACGTTTAGAGTGCTGGACTGACCATTGGGATCTCCGCTCGGTCCGTGCCACAGCAAACTCCCACTGATGTTCAATTGGGCCACTGCTTATTGGCTGCAAAACTCGGAGAGTACAACTCACCCCAGCCGTTCCAGCGGCCAGCCAGCCCGACCGGGGAGAACGATCACGTAACAGCGGGCCTGCGACAGCAAGCCTGATCAGCCAGTAAATCCTCCATGGCCACCCACAATAATGGAGAGGCATCCACAGCGTGCCGGACAGCCACCAGGAATCCCAGCTCGATCAGCTGATTCTAATACACACACTCATTCAGAGTCAGAGAAACACAGCACAAGAAACAAGAGATACTGGAAATAAAAGAAAGCCAGAAAGACAACCCTGTAATAAATTTATCTCGGAGAAAACTAAATAAAGTAGAGGAGGAAGTATTGAGTATGGGTTTTAACTTTGTCCCAACCACTAGAGTGAATACATTTCAAATGGAAAAGGATTTGAGAGCCTTTTTCAGAAAAGTGAGGTTGAGACGATTTTTTGAAAATAGACCAGAAAGGGAGGCACAGACTGACTCAGGTTTAAGAGCTAGATCCACTTTCACCCCTAATTTGGGTATGGTGAATAAAAATATTGACATTTTTGAGACAATGGTGAAAATGGAGGTGGGTCACCTCCTGACTGAGAATTTATTTCAAGCCCACAATATTTCCAAAAGGCACAAGGAAGCTATTGACTCCCTCTCCAAAGACTGCTCTATTACCATCAAACCAGCGGACAAAGGAGGGGGAGTCGTAGTGTTTGATACTAGTGACTATGACAGGAGAGTAATGAGTCTTCTCTTGAACGAGGAACATTACCAAATAGTTAAACAATCTCGATTGGACCTCTTGAAACGTGAAGTGTTAACCATGTTAGAAACAGCGAAAAGTAATGAAGCAATTACAGGAGAGGAATTCAAGTTTTTAAATAATCAAAATTTTAAAATTCCAGCATTTTATGGACTACCTAAAGTCCATAAAAGTATAGAAAACCCACCACTTATACCTATAGTGGCTTCAATTGAGTCCCTGTTAGAGCCTCTCAGCCAATATGCAGATAGGTTCTTGAAACCAATAGTTCAGAAACAAAAGTCTTACATTAAGGATACGACTGACATGATCGGTAAAGTTGAAGGTATACAGTTTGATGAAGAAAATTAGTATATGGTGACCCTCAACATCGAGGCACTGTATACAAATATCCCTCAGAGAGACACCATTGAGGTGGTCAAAAATACCCTAGAAACAACAGAGATTGTGGGGGCAGAGAAAAGCTTCATTATAGACTGTGTGTCAAAAGTCCTCCTAAACAACATCTTTTTGTTCAAACAAGATCTATTCCTAAAACGTAAGGGGACCAGTATGGGCGCAACTTGCGCCCCAAGTCTAGCTTGTATATATGTGAGTGCCTTCGAGGAGCGCCATGTATACAATGAAATGAGTCCATTCTTTGAAAACATCAGAAACTGGGCCCGTTTTATAGATGATATTTTTTTCATATGGACGGGTCCAGAAGAAACATTAATAGACATCCTGGAGTGGATCAACTTGGGAGACAAGAATCTACGATTTACGGGTGACTACAGTAATAACAAGGTAAACTTTCTGGATATTAGCATCAAACATGACAATGGATGCTTAGCAGTTGAGTTGTACACTAAGGAAACAGATAGAAACACCCTCCTACACTATAGTAGTTACCACTCCAGGAGTCAAAAGGACAACATCCCCTTTGGGGAGTTCCTTCGATTGCGAAGAAACTGTACCTCCTTGGAAGATTTCTACAAACACTCTGAAACAACAAAAGAAAAATTTAGACAGAGGTTACCCCAAAAAACTTGTAAATCATTCCTTTAAAAGAGTTAGATTCTATAATAGGGAATCCCTTTTGGAAGTGAAACAACGCAAAGATAAGGAGGAGAAAATAATCATGGTCAGTCAATTTTCCAATATAAGTAATAAGGTTAAAATCATTATTAACCACAATTGGAAAATACTGAATGAGGGTGAGGCGAATAGTTTACCAAAACCAATGTTCGCATATAAAAAAAACAAGAATCTATGCAACTCTCTAGTATATACGTATAGAGAGGATACAGTAGAACATCAACAGACTATCCATGGTGATAAGGCAATAGGGAATCACAGATGCGGAAATTGTAGCATCTGCGACCTATGTATTACCACCAAAGGTATAACCCTAAATGCAGGTAAACATGACATGAAAACTCTCAATAACTGCAGAAGTAAAAACATTATTTACTTGATCCTTTGCCCATGTGGCCTAGGATACATAGGGGAAACGGGGAGAGAATTAAGGCACAGAATCTGTGAACACAGGTCTGCTATTAATACGAGGAAAGAAAATGCGCCCCTGGTTAGTCATTGGAAAGAAAAGGGTCACACAGTTGGGGAGATTAGATGGGTTATCTTAGAGAAATTGAAAGAGCATAGGAGATTAGGCAATAGTGTACAACTCAGAAAGCAGCAAGAACAATGGTATATGGTAAAATTCCATACAATCAAAAATGGGCTGAACAGCAGAGAAGATTGGGAGAAGATAATCACCCCATAGAATTAAGCTGAAAACAGTAGGATCTACCCATAGGGATAGTGTGGCTACATTAATGTATAAAGTAACTGTACCATTAAAGCATGTACGAAGGGAGACTAGTTTACAGGCAAGGTGAATCCTGCTAATGATAATAGGAACACTAAGATCTAAACCTGGTAGGTAAAAACAAAAGCCTTATAATTTACGAGTTTACCAAACCACCATAGAGAATAATTGATTTGGCGGTCAAACATCGATGTACTGACAGGCTACAGTGAGGGCCGCTCAAGTGTGTGTTTTATTTCATTCAAATGTTAAAAATAAATCGGTGTAAATAGAACAGGTGTAAGACAAGGGGGAAATAACAAAAGGATTAGGAATTGTAGTAATTGTGGAAATAGATAGGGGAATTCACAGATTTCTATCTATAGAAAACATAAACGAAAATATACACCTAAGATGGCTGCCAAAACTGCATAGCGTACGTGGCAACGGCGTGACGTCAAACACCACCAACACGTAGGCCAATGATTAAAAGAAGGCCAACTCCAGCGGTGCTCGATTTCACCGAACACGCTGAGACCCCGGCTGATTACCAGGTAAGATTAAACCAAGGAGAAGATGGTGCGCGTTATACGGGCGCATGCAGGATTACCCTGACTTTTTTAAATGGAGATGGAGGGAGGGTAAAGAGAGTTATTACCAAATAAACCCCAAGAATAACCGCCACCGATAGTGTAAAGAAAATTGGCATTGGTAAACGGAAATGTTTGGTTCGAAAAAAATAGCAGACACACGGGGTGGTTTGATTTTCCGCTCGTTTAAAGTAAGGGCCGTATATGTAGGAAAGAGGTTTAGCTTCCTCACACCTAGCCTATATAAAAGAAGGTTAAAAGGCATTTTAACTTGGCGAGCATAACATTTGATCATTTTTTAACAGATTCCATTGCGAATCGAGAGCGGGGTATCCCCATATATATAAAAATTGCAAATCAAAGGCAACATTAGCCAAGGGATTTTCGATGTACCGACTAGAAGATAATAACAAAAGGAATATACAAACAAGTGGTCATTAAGGTAAGCTAGCAATGGAGATACAAAATACAAAGTTTTACTGTAGAGGAATTATAAGAAACATGTGAAATCATTAGTGATGTAGACTTTTAATTATGACACAGGCAGCCATCCATGAATTAATGGTGTATACTGAACAGACACAAGGAACAGTATAGGAGGAGGAATCTAAACCTCTTAACAAAGGTGAGATTATCCCGCCAACTATGGACCAAAAGAGACATAGATAATAATGACTGAAACTAACATCCTGTGTGAATCTGAATTTATGTGTTTCAGTTCCAATTAATGAGAAGAACTCCTCACATCACAGAGGCACAACAAGATATGAATAGAATGAGCAGAGTCTTAAAGTTTTGCTTTCAATGGTGAGTGAATGAGAACACTCAAATGTTTGAGAATGAGCAGTTAGAATGAGATCTAGAGGGACCATACCCCGGGGGGGGGGGGGGGGGGACCAGAGGGAGGACCTCCAAGTGCATTTTGGGGTGTGAGTGTTGAAACCCCAACATGGAAGGTAGTGCTAAACCAATGACAAAAATGTTGTTATATGAAACAGTTATTTTGAGCTGAAATGCAGAAAATATGGATAGATTAAGGGCAATGGACCAAGTAGGAATGGTTTATTTTAATGTTATACACAATGTACTATGTATGGTGGCAAGTCTGATATTTGTTTTTCTCCTGTTTAGATTAAATGAATTGGAAATTTTTGGAAATTAGACCCAGTATATAATGCTAGTCCTGAAGAAGGTGGTTGGAAAAAAAGTAGTAACACCACGGAAATGCGTCAACACTTTTGTAAAGAATCCACTGCTGGAGGGTTGTTTTCAGGTCAAAAATAAGGATAAAGTATTTGCCGAAACTACCTGATAATATATTTCAGCTTGGGATCAATATTTTGGTCACCACTTTAGGTTAAAATCGGGTTGGTGGTTGGCCTGTGGGTCTTGGTATTTTTAAGAAAATGAATTATGTGTAATTTACTGTGTTTTTAAAGGAATGTATTTGCTTTTTTTATATAAAATGTATCTTTTAATGAAGTTTTGCTTTTTAATGTATGAGTGTTTCTTATAATGTTAATTGTACTGGCTGAAAAAAACTTTCCGTCTCTTATGTAAATGAAAAATAAACATGTATTAGCACTACTTTTCAGTTTGGACAAAGATTGATAATAGCAGCGGGAAGATTTTCTGACTCTGAATGAGTGTGTGTATTAGAATCAGCAGTGAGTGAAGGACAGCAGTGGCTGTTCAGTAATAGAAATCCAGGGTAAACTCCTTGCTTTCTTGTGGTATTGGAAACCGCCGTCGTTCTTAGTGGAGGGCTGTGAAGAAGTACTGCTGCAGTGAATTTGAAAAGGGTCCGGTGGAATCCAAGCTTGGATTCTGGAAGGAAGAAACCTGAAAGCAGAGGGGAAAGAGTCTGGGTCACTTCAGAGTGACCAGGGGCTCTGTAGACGAATGCCCACTGATTTCGTGTGCTTCAGGTGCGAAGAAGGGATGCTTGACTCTGCAGCCACAAGGACAAGGAGACATCTACGACAACCAGCAGCTGGGTTGAGCTGTCCCATGAAAGATGCAGAGTGCTAAGGGGTCGGTGTCCGACTGGAGCATAAACAAGCCTTGGCAAAAGCAACCCACGCAGGAAGGTCAGGCAGGTTACGGTGTGAGCCAGCAAGGTCCAGGAGACTCACCAAGCAATGGAGAGTCAGGGCGCATCTGGAGCAACCAGAAAAGTTTGACAGAAATTAAGATGACCCTCAGGAGGGCCTACAAGCCAAATAACCAGGCAGCGCGGAGACCTTAAGCCAGATTGCAAAGTACCAGCCCCCGAGGGACTCGGTGCGAGGAGGCCGGAGTTCTTTGGTGCAAATACTGCTCTGGGTCAGGATTATATGGAGTCCAATGCAGAAGCTTGGGAATCGCCAAGAAGCATATGAATTTGCAAATGGATGCAGTGCACAGGTGTTCGGGGTATGCAGTCCCCACATTGAATACTGGCCTCACAATTGTTGACAGGGCAGATTGACCTCAGGGACCTTCAGAAACCCACCTCCTGTGTTGCTGAAATCTTCAGAGTCTGCAGGAGCTCAGGAGCAGCAGGCCAGTAAGTTGCGTTATGGTGCCTGCAAACGCAGGGGAGTGACTCCTTCACTCCAAGGGAGCTTCTTCAGTTGTCCTTAGTGCACCACAGGTCCTGCATGTAGCCTGTATGGAGCAAGGGCACAAACAAAGCTCTGGACGGAAAGGGGGACGAAGTCGAGCCCAGTCGAAGTCCAGAGTGTCCAGACGGTCAAAGGTCAGTGGTTTCTTCTTTTAGAATCTTGTCCTCCTAAAATGTAAAGTCTTACAGCCAGGTAAGCCCTTTTGTACCCACTGGAATGGGTTGGACAGATTCAGGGGACCCTCCTAGGGGAAGGTTCTAGACAGAGGGGTGGTTACACCCATTTCGTTTGTCCATTTTTGCGCAAGAGCAGGAGCCAATGGCTCCCAGAACTGGTTTGAGCTGGACTATGCACAGGGACACCAAATATGCCCCAGTGCAGACGTTCAGGCACTCTGAGTGCACCCACCCAGCCCCAATACATTAGATCCTGTCTGGAAGGTGGTCATACCTCCCTGTGACAGAATGCCTATTGTGCTGTCTTCCTCTGCTTGAGCTTGGCTCAGCAGCAGGAGGGCAGAAATGTGTCTCTGGTCGGCAGCATCCATTTTGTGCTGACCGGATCGAGAGGCCTGGCACCAGATAGACCAGTGACCCCATGAAGCTCGCATCAGAAGGTGGAATCATACCTCCCACACTGCTTACCGGTATGGGGGTATGATTCCAATGTGTTTGATACTAAACACAATATGTTTCTATGCAGCTGTTTTCGAAATAGCATTTATCACGAGGTTATAATGCACCTCTACTATATGTCCGACTGAGTCAAAGACAACCAGGGAGAATGGTCTCCGAAGGCTGCAGAGAGGCTCTGCTCATAATAGTGACAATAACTCCTAGGCAATCAAGATGAAACAAGCAATATATATCATCCATATAACATTGGAAGAAACAAAGGAAGACTAGGAAATGATATTCAAAGTTGTTACTATTTTAATAATACCTTATCTTGTTTTATGCAAAAGTAATATTCATAAAAAAATAATTTAAAATACATCACATGACACATCACATGTAATCAATGTATATACAATAACTAAAGATATTGCCACTTATTACCTTTTTTCTTTTATATACATTGATTAAATGTGATGTGTCATGTGATGTATTTTAAATGTATTTTTTATGAATATTACTGATTTGTCTAGTACTGCTATTTGTCTAGTGCTACTAGCTTTGCCCCGAGTTGACACTCTGAACTCTGGATATAAGGCTGTGAGCTACCTATTCATCTCAACCTGTATAGGGGACAATATATCTCTGGCCCACGTTTAGGCCAACTGAGATTCAGTTATGGGCATGGACAAGGGACCCACTGCCTGACCAAAATGGACAAATTCATATGAGTGCCAGGAGGGAGGGCTCCCATGGCATCAACAAAGACTGACTGAAACCGAAGAAGCAACCATGAACACAAACATTGCAGCAACTAGAGAATCTTGATGCTCCCTGGAGCACAAAGTCAATGAGGTTCGCATGGATGTGCCCTCATACAAAGGCAGAGGGACAGATTTGGTCCGCCAAAGACTCAATTATGTCCCTAGTTGCCCAGGTCATGGAACATAAAGAAAACAGCGAAAAATCTTTATGAAAGATGCAGAAGGTGAGGCCTGCATGAACACTGTTAGTCTGGTCGGAGTCCTGGAGGGCTTAGAAGGTGGTGGCTCACCCCAGTCCCTAACCAAAATAAGACCTTAGAGCCCCCCCTTACTGGTGCACCACCCTGGCCTGTTATCATGTGGTTCCTCAATTATATGGACAGGGGTGTAGTCATCAGAGTAGCAAGAAGGGCGGGAAAGTACAAGCTAGACTCCAGCACGTTGATGCTGTTCCTGAAGGATACTAAACAAGTGCAAGAGCAAAGATGCTCCTTTACTATGGTAAAGCAAAAAACTGGGAGCAATGACCTTAAAATATGCTTTGCTCTTCCCTGCAAAGCCAGGGGTAAATTTTCAAGGGAAGAACACTTTTTAGTACCCCTGAGAAGGCGTGGGACAGTGTTGAGGAATGGGGTCTATGACCAATCCAAGATCAATGAGAAGACCCACCCTTCTTCCCTTGATCGTCAGCAGGCTAGGGGTGTCCCTGGGGGAGGAAATAGCAATGACTAGTACCTTGAGTTCGGTCAGAATCAGTGATGTGGAAGAGGTGCCCACACTTAGAATGAAGAGAAGACACACAAAGTTAAAAATGCCACGATGACGCTGCATGAGCCAGTTAGTGATATCACAGAGACAGATGAATTTTTGTCTCTGGTACTGGAGTTCTTGAGACTTTGTTAATGGAGGTCGAGGTGGCATGGGCCGAAGTTTCTAATCTCTTCGCTTTGGTGAATACTAGTTTGAACCAGGTTGTAGGCCGACAGATACTTCTGGGAGGGAAGTATGTGGTGAAGGTTCGTGGTAAGTTTGTTGTTTTGGTTGGTTACGTTTTCAACAGCAGACACTGTGCACACTCACCAAGCAGCACAGCCCAAACACTTAATATTTGATGGATCATGACCTACTCAACTGAATATAAAATATTGATGTGGAAGTTAACGGCTTGCTCAGTCAAATTTAAAAAGGGCATGACAGCTAGTACATTAGGTGATGTTCCCCCAACATTGTTCTCTTTCAGGGGACACGTCTGATGGGGACTGGAGACAGCTCTGATAGGGCCTGAATGTAAATTCATACATAGACATGGCTACATAGGGATTTGTTACTGTGGATTCACTAAAGAGTCATGGTGAGTGGGTATTTTATCACACAAATCCCTACTCTTTCAGGTTACTAAACTGGTGCACAACACCTTGGGAACATATGTAATGGTTTTGAGTTCAATGGAGGGTACACCATGGCCACTACTCAGTGTTTATACTCCAGAAACAATCACCCACACTGCACTGCAGAATTTCACAGACTTGTTACTGGGTCCGCCTTTGGAAACAGTAGGTATTGGAGGTGGACTTTAATTAAATCATAGTGTAAGACATAATTACTTGAGGTACTAACACGGTTGCCACATGGACATCCATAGCTATTTCTAGTGGTCAGAGGCATTGGGCCTTGACGATGTTCGGTGCATCTGGCACACTGGTATAAAGCCTACATGTACTTTTCGAATTGGCACCACTCTGACTACCTTCTGGACTACTTCTTTGCTGCAGAGATAAATCTGAACAAGGTATCTGGTGTTCGCATACATCCGCAAGGCCTCTCTGAGCACTCCCCTGTGGGACTAAGACTCAATAGCTTTGACAGGAGTAATTGATCATTATTATGCCTGAGTACTTGTAGCTTTAAGACGGTGCTTTCACAGACCACATTAGAGAGGAACTAAGGCCTATTTTCAGTTGAACCAGGGATCTGTTTCTTTTTTTAATTTTCACTCTGAGTTTTATATAGTGCAAACTTGACCTGAAGGTATCTGGTATCAGAGCGCTTTACACAAGCACCAGTTTCCTTACATGAGGACATATTCATTTATATTGGGCACAGAGAGATGAAGTGATTTGCCCAGAATCACAGGATGTTGCCGGTCCTTTCCGAGACTCGAACCCAGTTCCCAGGATTTGAGGTTGACCGCCCTAGCCGCTAGCCAACTCCTCTCCCCAAGTCAGAGGGAATACTCTGGGAGTCCTATAACACCACTTGTCAAGGAAGGACCATTTTCTTTGTAAGTGGCAAGTGGGGTGACTAGGAAGAGAGATAGCCAATCTTAGAAAAAGAGATAGTCAATCTGGAAGCAGTACATTTATTGCTAGGTGACACTGTCAAGGCAGGTAAACTGCTATATTGGTTAGTGACTACAGATGGTGGGGGAAGACAGTTGGTCCTCCCCCTTTGCTGAAATATTTGCTGAATATTATAAATCATTATATGCGACTAGATCCGTCTCGACTGGAGAACATAACAACCCAATCACTAACAACCTCATCAGTAAAAAGCCTGGCTGAAATTGATGAAGACATCATTGATCGCCCCTTTATAGACAAAGATATAATCAATGTAATTTAGGACCTACCCACAGGTAAAGATCTCGGACCCATGTCGGGTTCACCTCCACATTAGCCCCACACCTTCTTAGTGTCTTTGGAGAAGCCACCCAACAGGGCCTATTGTAACCTGATCTACGAGGAGCGCTGGCAATGATTACCCTAAACGGGGCAGGCCGCCACCAGAAACCTCTTCTTACCATCCAATCTCCTTAATAAATATTGAAATTAAGTTATTGGTGTAGATTCCAGCCAACAAGATGGGAGGCAGGATCCATACTTTGGTTCATACAGATTTATGACTGGCCACACCACCCAACATGGCCCACTGCACCTGCATCATGATTATGCCCTTTATAGATGAACTTGAGGATCTGTTTGACGTTATTATGGCTGATTTAAAAAAAGGTGTCAGACTCTGTTAGTTGGATTTTCTTGAATCAAATATTGTCCAAGGTGAACTTCATGAGATCTTGTTTGCATCCAGTTGGGCTTGAGTGCAGGTTAACGGATCTCTATCCTCTCCATTTTCCATAGAAATGAGCACAAGACAGGGTTATCCCCTTATTCCTGCTTTTATGGGCTTTAGTGGTTGAGCCATTGACACGGGTTTGGGAATTGTCCTAGGAAAACGGTATGGAAGATAGATTGTCTCTATATGCAGACAATCTACTCTTTGTTTTCTTTAAAAACCTGCTACGTCTAGACCTCGTATGATGCAGATGCTGAAAAATGATAGTGAGGAATCTGGACTTATAGTCAACTGAGACTGCATATATCCTGGTTCAAGGTGGGGAGGACATCACTGGCTGGACAAGAGCCACATATTCTTTTTTTAAATTTAACTTTATTGTCATTTCAAATAACAGAGTAAATAAGGCCACAGCCTCAACAGTTACAGCAGGCAGTCAACTAAGATAAGAAAAGGGGGGAAGAAGAAGGAACTGAAAGAGAGGAGGGGGAGAGGGTAAGGAAAGAGGGAGGAAGAAACAAGTACGTCATGTACATTTATTCTCATAGATTCCCACAGCCTGGTCTATTCTGCCGAATGCTGACATCATTAAGATTTCACAAGTCCAATAAATATCTATTAAAGGCACTTCCATAAGGTACTTTAATAGGGCACATTCTGTTATGGCTCACATCACGATGACAAGACCCATTGTACTACCCATACTACACTGCTCAGCCCGAAACGTCCCTAGTACTACGTCTCCTGAGTGTTATAGGTTGCCCCTGTGGTGTGAAGATGCCCCGCGATATTAAATATGTCAGGAGAGGTGCCCCTATATCTTTGGGGTGCGTCGTAGGTGGCAGCAGTTTCCAATATGTAGATCGTTATTCATGGCAATAGACTGCGTCTTGTAGCCAGTGTTCCTTCCGTGGTGGGGCCTTCTCTCCCCAGTGTTTAGCTACTTGGCGCTTGGCCAGTAATAGGAGCTTAGCGTTCAAACGCCTATGTTCAGGTGGTTCCTCTTTAACATACCTCAGGAGGCTTACTGCTAATATCTGTATTAAAGGCTGCCCAGTGATTTGTTGGAGGTGTGATGCACTGCTTTTATCTCAGGTATGTTCTGTGTAGATTTTTAAAATGTATTTGTGCGTAGCCTGTAGTTGGGTGAGAGAGCTGCGTTTTGTCTGCAGCAGTACGCCCATTGTTCCGTCATTATTAGCAGGTCAGTGTCCACCATCCGTGTAATCAGCTTGTGGTCTGTTGCATTAGGTATTAAATGTTCCAGGGCGTCATATTGTGGGTGGGGATTCTGGAGCTGTACTGTGCAGCGCATGGCATGTGGCTCGCACTGCTGGTATAGAAGCACATCCATAGCCTTCGGCTGAGGGGCATCAGGCTGCAAGGGTGGGGGAAGGAAGTGGCCCTCTGGGTACACGTCCACAAGTGCGTGCAAGTTCCACTTATGTGCTCTGGTTTTTGCACTTGAATTCAGTGGGGCGGTATCATTTGATTGTTGGTTATCAGAATGGATGGAGCATACAGACAGACATGGAAGCTTCGCACGATGTCTCAGTCCATCCTAGGCCCACTGTACGCAGTCCACTGTAGTACCTGCTGCACGTCTGCCTATACGGATGGCATAATGCCATGGACAGGTGTGGCTGGAATTTGCTAGGATATAACCAGAAATTAACATAATGGGCCTGGGCGCACAGTGCGTAAAGTGCTAAATTAGGTGCATTGAGTCCACCTGGCGCAGAAGGAGCGTAAGAATCTCCCACGATGTCCTCGGTTTCTTTCTGGCCCATGCAAGGGAAATTAGTTGTGTTCTTAGTCGTTGCATGAAATGGCCAGGCATTGGCAGATTGACAAACAGATATAAGAATTGGGCAAAACTAACTTTTTGCTATTGGCAATCTTCCTGTTAAGGATAAAGGAAGGCGATTCCATATTGGAATTCTGTCCTCCAGCCAGGCCATTGTCCTACCAAAGTTTGCACTCCACAGTTCCCCCAATGTTTCGGTTGAGCCATATTACCAGGTATCTAAGTACCGTCACCCATGTTAATGAGAATTCCGATGTTAACTGTGGTGTATCTATACTACTATTATAAAGAGAGAACTGGGAACCTTTGAGGCGGGAAAACTCCAGAAGTACACCACCAATCACTACCCCCAATACAGCGTTGTAAAGGGGAGTTCCAGGAGATGGACATAGGCTATACATCTGGCCACCATATACATTACGAAGTGCAAACAACATTAGGGGTAAAGTAGTTCCTTGTGGGCGTTGTTCTGCTGTTAGGGAGTAGCATGGGCGTGTCAAAGTAAACATGTGGGCGGCACCAACTTCACTCTGTTACATGGGCTGCGACTTCAGGCACACAGAAAAGATTGCAAAAGCACTCGGCGCTATATTCACAGCTTTCTCCAACTAAGCGCCGGTGCTGACATAAACAGCGTTGTTCTGCTGTTACTGAGTAGCGTGAGCATGTGTAACTAAAAATGTGGGTGGAAATATTGTCAGAGGGGCATGGCCAAAAATACAACAAATGGCATGCGACTTACATGGGCAGTGACTTCAGGCAGAAGATCGCTAAAACACTCGCCTATACATTCATGCCTTTTTACAAGTAAGCGTTGTCACAGGGGCAGTGAATGCCATAAACAAAGCGGCGCGGCGAAGGGCGCAGCTTTTTACAGGGACGGCAACAAGTAAAAGAGGCGGGGCACCATTGCTCACACACGCACGCTGTCATAAGGGGCGGGCACAAGTAAAAGAGGCGCGGCCTTATGAACCAAAAAAACGATCGCCAAGAACATTTTTTACACTTTACTCTCAATACTTTATTTGCATCATCAATTCAAAAATAGAGTAAGAACTTGCGCAGATAAACGGCTGCCGCTTTCTATAACATACGTCACACACCACTTCAATACGTGTTCGTTGTCAGTGGGGTCAGGGTTAAAAAAGGGGCGCGGCTTGCAAAACCAACCAATCACGCTACATTTCACAAATTGAGCACAGTACTTGCGCCGAGAACTATGCAAACCCTTAACGTATTTGTCAAACAACCACCTTCCAAATAGGGGGCTAGCCGAGCCGAGGGAAACGAGACACAGGCTTCTAACGCTACGAAGACAGTGACACTCGCATTCTCATTCACCTCATTTCGCCAACAACAATAAGTACTGAGTGCGGCCATTATTTCAGAATTACGGAGAAAGGCTTTCTCGCAGTGACACTCTCTACAATTGCTGCGCGATATAAAACAGACTTTCACCCTTTGGAGTACCTCAAACCTTCTCACAGGGGGCTGCCATAAAAAAACACGTGCCGATTTCACTAACGCAAATTTTACTTTGCCACAGAGAGTGCTGTATGCTAATTCACAGCGCTTTCATCAATCGCACTGTTCTCTCACAATCCACTAACTTTCATCTCCACTATTGCCCATTTTAAGTACCATTCATTAGGATCTGCAACTTGTAGTTCTCCCTGGGGGCCAACACTAAAAATAATAATTTACACTTTGGACTACATCGCAAATGGGGGCTCACCTCATAAAAGCAATGCAGATTTCACTAAGGCTACTTTAACTTTCACACTCAGAGGTGCTGTATACTAACTAAGCAAGCTTTGTCAATCGCACACTTCTCTTGGCTTAATCCACTAACCTATTGCCACATTTAAGTACCATTACCTCTACTGTGCAAATCACACTTCTACATGGTGGCGAACCATCAAAAGGAATAATTGAGGGCCACTACTTTTAAAAAACGTAAGACTTTTGGAAAGGGGACCCTTTCACAATACTTTACTGCTAACAGCCACAGTACTGCGTTTGCCACATTCAACACTTTCATTAAACTTTGATACCTTATCCAAAACATACATCGCCTATTCAGAAAAGCGGCACAACATAAACATTAAAGGACATAAACACCACTGCAATAAAAAAATCAAGTTAGCTGCACTATTTTTGCAGTTCCCTATTAACATTGCTTTTGCTTCTACTATTAACAAATCTCAAGGGCAAACATACAAAGTTATAGGCATTGACTTACGAGAAGACTGCTTCACTCATGGCCAGTTATATGTTGCTCTCTCAAGGTCCGGGAATGTGCAAAAACAATTTATTCTACGTCCACATTCTAATGAAACCAAAAACGTTGTGTACCGTGAAATATTGCAATAAATGTTCTTTCACACTTACTAACATTTTACACATTTCTTTTATTCCCCGGACAACGTCGGGACGGGCTGCTAGTTATTCATAAAGGATGAGCTAATGAACTCAGCCCAGTTAATTATGATTCCTGACCGTCCCTCAAAATGTATGACCTGGGGGGGCGTGGCCAACTGCCGAACATGGTGGCAGCCTGGTCCGGGAGCTCCCCACGGCATAGCGGCCCTTAAGTGAAATCCGTTCAATTATCCGTTGAATCGCCTGCCCGAAGTAGCGGCGCCGACTCCAGAACCTGTGAGGCACAGCCCGGTCCAATCCCGGTGCAAATTGGAGACCGGGAACTGCTCCGCTCGATACTTCCGACTTGTGGCCTGCGCCTGCCTGGAGACACCGGCCTTGCGTGCAGGAGGGGTCCCGGCGGAAGTGCGCCCTCTCCGGCCTCGGCGAGGTGAGACCCTCCCCCGCCTCCCCCCCTCCCCGTGGAACTTTGGCGAGGGTCACTCCGGCCCTGCGCATTGCACCTGGCAGCCCCTGGGGGGAAGCGGCACCCTGAACTGCCGGAATAGGCTGCCTGGAAGGGAGATCTGAGGAGTGCGAGGTCCGCGACCCTGAACCGCCGACGGACGCCATCTTGGGTGCGTAGCCGGCGCACATATCCTGAGCCCGGGCGGCTCGCACTGAGGACCGTGACATCCCTGTGTGGGGGTGCCCATATTCGACGCCCCGCTGATGGTCGGAGGGGGAGGAACAATACTCTGAGCCTCTGGTTCCTGACACGATTGCCCGCAGTGGAAGCGACCAGGAGGGGCTAGCGCCTGGAAGCGTGCGACGCCTTCCGCGTTGAAGACGCCGTGGAGTGGCTATTGAGGCACATCAACCTGCTCTGAGGTGAGAGGCTTGCCGCCGCTCGGCGGGGGGCGCCTTCCCTGGGGACCGCCGCCTCTGGAACGGTTGCACTTTAAAAGCTGCTTGGCCCTACACCGTATGGACACTCAGCACGAGCGCTCTCATCTGACCAAGTAAGGGGCCGAGCTTTATACCAAACTGGAGAGGTGCTCTCCGACCGGGGTTGTGTGGAGTGGCTGACCCGGGTGTGCTGTGCAGGACATTCTACTGGACACGTTATCTGTAGTCCGACCTCTAGCTGAGGACTTTGTGTAGAGCGGTCTGGGATCCTGACACCGGCTCGAACAGACCTGACTGGATACCTCGCCCCGGCCTGCGGAATCAGCCCCGCAGCTAGTTGAATTGTGGTGCCAAGGGTGCCGCTGTACACGGGCTCCCCGCTATCCAGAAACACCACGCCATGGCGGGTAAAGGGACTAGGAGCACCTCGACACAGGCTAAACTGGATAAATTTGCCTACTCGCAGCACGGACACCCCCAGGCGGGTGGGTGACATTCCGCGGGCTCTACTCCGGACGCGGAGGGGGCCAAAAAAGTGACTTTGGAAGATGTAATGAAAACCCTCACAGCGGTGCAAACGACAGTGGGATCCATCTCCTCAGAGGTTACCCTGTTGCGGGCTGACCTCCAGAAAATGTCGGAAAGGGTGTCCCAGGTCGAGGTGGTAACGAAAGCACTGGTGGAGGACACTTCGGACTTGCAAGCAACAATGGAGCGCATGGAAAAAGTCAATAAACAACTGCAGGAGAAGCTCGACGACCAAGAAGGGCGCTTCAGGAGGAATAACATACGCATCCTTGGCCTGCCGGAAACAGAGGGGAAGGGTGCAATGGATTTGTACGTCGAGGACCTCATCCAAAATGAACTGCGGCCGAAAGGCCTATCTAACTTTTTCTCAGTCGAAAGGGCACACCGAGTACCTGGCGGGACACCCAAGCCTGGAGCCACGCCGAGACCTGTACTGGCCAGACTTTTTAATTTTAGGGACAGAGACGCAATCCTACAGGCGGCGAGAAGTTCACCCCCTGTAAAAATCCAAAACTTGACTCTGGCCTTTTTTCCGGACTATACGGCGGAGGTGGCCAGGCGCCGGAAGTCCTTCACAGAGATCAAAAAAGCCCTGCGAGATAAAGGCCTGCCATACTCGATGCTGTTCCCCGCCAAATTGCGGATTGTGGCCGATGGAAAGGCGTGGTTTTTTGACAACCCGGAGCTGGCACGAGACTGGCTTGACGGATGGAGACAGGTGGGACAACCCCGGCGCCCACGGAGAGATCGACAGGATCACCACAGCGGCGGCCCGGCGGAGCAGAGACCCGTGAATCCTTCCCGCGGAGATGATGATGCAGGACTGGGATCGGATTTGGAAAGAGACCCATTTGATTCGGGACAGCCGGCCGAAATTTGAGTAGAGCATTGCCGACTCGTTCACGTCTTTGAGACATGTTGAAATCTGGAGTTGGCGGAGCTGAGTAGGGTAGGCATTGGCCGGTGCCTGTAGGGGACTCACCAACCCCACGAGCAAGTAAGATAGTTGGGGACGGGATTAAGCACTCTGCCAAGTTGGGGATGCGGGCGGGGAACTGTCCGTGGTGCAGGGGAGCAGGGAGGTGGGGGGGAAGGGAACTTAAGATGTTCTTGTTCTTGTTCTTATTGTACACGTTTTTGGTTCTGGTCATCGCACACTTCACATGTCATACCTCCACCCTAGATAGCGGCATACTCCTTGACCACGTCGCGTATGACACCGACATGTTACTTACGACACTGTTGCAACGACACTATGGCCGTCCCACTTCAGACTACACCCACTAGGGATGTCACGGTGACAATAGGAGTGCCCCATCTGCGTATTTTAACTTGGAACGTCAGGGGCCTGGGGGATAAGATAAAAAGAGGCCTGGTGCTGCAGGCTATTAAACGTCAGGGCCCGGATGTGGTTCTGCTCCAAGAAACACATCTCACGGGGACAACGTGCAAAGCGCTGGATAGGCGCGGGTACAAAATGGCCTCACATGCAGCCTTCACCTCTGGCTCTAGGGGGACGGGGATACTCATAAAAAAATCATCACCCTTTCTAATTACACAGCAGGTGGCGGACGATCAGGGGCGCTTCGCGGCGATACATGGCCAGTGGGAGGGCAGACCGCTTAATGTGGTATCAGTATACAGCCCCCCGGCGTTGCACTCAGTAGCGCTACCTGCACTGGGTAAATTCCTCCTGGACCTTCCTGCAGGGGACACGATCATAGGAGGTGACCTCAATGCATTAATGGACTCTACCCTGGACGCCTTTCCCGCTCGAGACCGTCCGAGAGGGATTACACCACTCCCTGACTTTTTAGATGCATTGGGTATTGTAGATGTATGGCGACACATGCACCCCGCGGCCACCCAATACACCTACTACTCCGCCGTACACAACAGCCTATCTCGCATAGATTACTTCTTGTACCTGGGGGAGGGGCTAGGTTCGGTGGACAGGGTCGACATCCTACCCAGGGGCATATCTGACCACTCGCCGATCATACTCACCATTACTACCAGGGAACAGAAACGCGCCAGGGTCTACCCACTCTATCCTAATTACCTGAAAGTCCCAAAAATAAGAAAGAAGCTAAAACAAGCCACGAAGCACTATTTTGCTGAAAATGAGGGTACGGTGGCCTCGCCGTCGATTCTGTGGGAGGCCTACAAGACCGTCCTACGGGGGGCTGCAATAGCGGCTATCACGGGGCACAAACGAGACTCCCAAAAAGAACTCTCTGCACTGGAATTGGCGCTCCACGAAGCAAACACAGCACATATGACGGACCCCTCCCCGACTACGACACACACACTACAGTTACGGCAACATCAATACCAGGCACACCTCAGGGCGACGGTGCAGGGACACATCACGAACACTACACATAGAATTTACGACGTAGGAGACAAGGCAGGGAAACTGCTAGCGTGGCTGGACAGGAGGGAAAGTGGTACAAGAGGTATTCAGAGGCTGACTGCCGCTGACTGCCGCATACTGACTCACCCGGAAGACATTGTGCACACCTTAGCACGTCATTACCAAACAATATACACCCCAGAACGTAACGTGACGGCGCACATAGCGGCAGCCTCGCTGGCTGATATTGTCATCCCCAGTATATCACCGGAGGCTGCACGGGATTTAGAGGAGGACCCCTCGGAGGATGAGATCCAGTTAGCAATACAATCGCTGCAGTCCGGCAAAGCGCTGGGACCGAATGGGCTGCCTGTTGAGTGGTATAAGTCAGTGGCCTCAGAACTCAGTGGGCCATTGCTGGCCATGTATTTGGAGAGTAGGGAGCGGTCAGAATTACCGATAGATCAACGCACGGCCACAATAGTGGCTATACCTAAGCCAGGTAAACCCCCGGGCGAGTGCACCTCGTATCGTCCGATATCTTTGTTAAATGTGGAGGCCAAGGTACTGGCAAAACTTCTGGCCACTCGTCTGATGCCGCACCTAAGCACCCTGATCCACCCTGACCAATCGGGCTTCATGCCCCATAGAAGCACGGCACTGAACTTCCGGAGGGTACATGGGGTACTGGCTCGATCACACCTCCTCACAGAGCAGGCGGTGATCCTCTCCCTTGATGCAAAATTAGCTTTTGATTTAGTGGAATGGGAATACCTCTTTGAAGTGCTTGCACGTATGGGCTTTGGGTCGAAATACATAGCGTGGATTCGACTGCTCTACACCAAGCCGGTGGCGCACGTAGTGGTGAATGGTCACATCTCTCCGGTGTTCCCGTTGGGTAGGGGGACCAGGCAAGGTTGTCCCTTGTCGCCCTTGCTCTTTGCATTGGTGCTTGAACCTTTAGCAATCCTGCTGAGGAACACACCCCTATTTAGGGGCATTGAGTGGGAGGCGGGATGGGAGGACAAGGTATCCCTCTATGCTGACGACATGCTCATCTACATGGTAGACCCCGACAACGGAATCCCTGCCCTACTAGACATTTGTAATACCCATGGGAGATCCTCGGGATATACCCTGAACTGGTCAAAATCGGTAATATACACGTTACGGGGTCCGGTACCGAGACTGCAGGAAAGCTGCCCACTGGCGGCACCGACGGCCTCCTTTAAGTACTTGGGCATTGTTATAGCACATTCTGAAGCGGAATTTTTTGCTAACAACTTGAAGCCTCCGCTAGATCGCTTACGCGCGGACGTGAAACATTGGGCGACCCTGCCCCTCACCCTCCTGGGGAGGGCAGCTTTATTTAAGATGATGACACTCCCCAGATTTTTATACGTACTAGAAAACACCCCACATTCTGTTCCTTCACGTTATTTCAAGCAGATTGCGGCGCTGGTCTCCACCCTGCTCTGGAGCAATGGTCCAGCACGAATTGCTTACGACAAATTAGTGAAAAGTTGGTATGAAGGGGGGATTGCACTTCCCAACATTCAGCTATATTACTGGGCAGCCCAACTTAAGATCATTAACCAGTGGATCCACGCTCCGAGGGACGACCCAGCATACAGGGCAGATTGGGCGCAATTGGGGACAGACTGCATGCTATCGGTATTGTATAATAAGTCACAACTCAATACTCTGCGTGGTCCGACACGTCACACGGCGACCCTCTGGCATGTAGCACAGGCACGATTGGGCTGGAAGGGTAGACTCACCAAGATGACACCATTATGGGACACGAAGTCGCTGGGCAACCTTAGGGCGTGTAAAGGGTTTGCGCAGTGGGACCTGATAGGGATCTCTACGGTAGGGGACCTCTGGGAAAGAGACACAGTAATACCCTTCCCACAGCTCCAGCAGCAGTATGACCTCGGACCCACTGAAACATTTCGATATATACAGATCAGGCACGCACTACTCCAGGCAATCCCACCGGGCACTGATTTGCCGGAATCTTCGCCACTTGAAGACAGACTACTGACAGATTTCATGCAGCAGAGCGCCACTTCCCTTACTTACAAGAAACTGGTCAACAATTCACCAGACCCCACGCAGAAACTTAAGGACCGATGGGAGGGGGACGTTGGTATGCTTGATGAGTCGGAGTGGAATGAAGCCTTGGCCTCCCCGAGGGAAGTGGGCATCTCGGCGAAATTCAGGCTGGTGCAACTAAAGATACTACACCGCATTTATTACACCAGAACACTACTCCACAACATACACAGAGCGCCCAGTCCCTTCTGCCTGAGGGGTTGCGGGGAGGAGGGTACATTGCTCCATACACTGTGGGACTGCCCACTCATACAGGAATTCTGGAGAAAAATATTGCGCACAGTTTCCCAAACACTCAAGATTTCCATTACACCGGAACCGCGCAAGTGCCTTCTAAATGTCTGGGACCCCAATGACTTAGACAGATATGGTATAATCTGGGCCACACTAGCTATGACAGTGGCTAAACGTGATATTGCACAAAAATGGGGGGCTCCGGACTTACCCACGGCACACAGGTGGGCTAAAAACATGGATGTCCTGATGGTCACGGAAAGGACTGTATATGCCCTTCGGGCTGCCCCCCGTAAATGGAATAAGGTGTGGACGGCATGGAATGTTTACAGGGGTGAGATATGCGAACCCCTTCCAGAGGGGGACGATCTTGACTCCGAGGAGGAGGAGGAGTGATAGCCGGGGCTGGAGGGGTGTATTTCCTGGTGTTGGCAATAGTGACATATTGGAATAACCTGTCTGAAATGTGACTCTGGGTCAGGATGACCAGCTGATGGGTGCAAACTATTCACTTTACGCTGAGGGATGACCAAGTTTGGGGGGGAGGGGGGGGACTTTCTTATAAAAGTTATATGAGAGTCTCCCATGTTGGTTGTTTTGCAGTGGGAGGGATTGTTCTACACTAGCTACATGTATACGGTTGTACGGAGATAAATGCATTAGGACTCGTGAGGGCGAACGAAATTGAAATGCAGAATGCTGCCTACGAATTCAGAGCTCGAAAATGTGTTATATGAAGATACGTATGCCTACTTATTAGTGCCATAATGACTGTATACTATGCCTTTCTGTCAATAAACAGTTATATAAAAAAAAAAAAAATAAACAGACAAAGGCAAAATGTATGACCTTGTGTAAAACTGTATCTAGGTTGGAGTGGGGCTCCCGAACGTACAGTGCCATGCAGTCTGCGTACATTGAAACTAATACTCTACGGGTTCTGAAATTAAGCCCGCTGTGCGCATGGTGTTGCTGCAAACGGGCTGACAGGGGTTCCATAGCAATGGCAATTAATATAGGGGATAAGGAACATCCCTGACGGGTGTCCCATTTAATTGAGAATTTGGTTGATGTCAATCCATTCAAACACCATCTTGTGGTCGGGGAGGTGTATAACCCTTTGGTGGAGTCTAGGAAGGCGGCGAATGGCACCAGGCCAGGTTCCACACTTTGCATAATCGCAAACAGCGTTCGAAGATTATGTGCCGTCGATTGATCCGGAAAAAAGCCTTATTGGTCTGGCAAACTATGTCTGGTAAGAAGGGCCGAATTCGATTAGCAATAAGCTTAGCCAATATTTTGTTGTCCATATTAATCATTGACAGGGGTGTGTAGGAAGCGCATACATGTCCCGGTTTGCCGGGCTTTAGTATAGAAATAATTACCCCTTCCCGAAGTGAAAGGGCAGCTCAAGACATCTGGCACTTGGCTAGCAAGTGAGGAACATATAGAGTAGAGCATTCTTTATAGAAAGAGGTCATCAAAGCATCAAGGCCGGACGCCTTGTCATTTGGGAGACTGCAAATGACTTGTAGGACTTCCTCCTCATTGAAAGACGAGTCCAGATATTGGCGGTGTTCATCGTCAAGGCACAAGAGCTGGATCGTATTGAGATATCCAGTTAGGTTCCCCTCTCGCATCTGTCCGTTAGTTTGGTAAAGAGAGGATTAAAAAGAGGACGACATTGTGTCAAGTAGGGCCGATTGGTAGGTTTGACGCACCGACTGTTCGTCTACTAGCCCCACAACATAAGCTTGGGCTCTGGGAGTGTGAAGAATGTCTGCAAAGGTCTTACTGGCACGGTTGTCCTCACCATACTACGGCACTTTGTATTCGCAGGAGAGATAATAGAGTTCACAGTTCACCTCCTCACTATACTCCGAGAGTAGTCGGCGTATAGACGCTAAGGAGTGCTTATTGCAATACCGGGCTTTGAGTGCACGCAGGTCCTTCTCAAGCTGAGCACGTCTAGATCTAGTCGCACTCAGTACTGCTTTGTAAGCCCTCTCACCACGACCATGAAGGCCTCCCAGAGTGTCTGCGGTAAGTTGACGGAGCCTTCGTTGGTTGCAAAGTATTCAGCAATGACCGTACGTATCTCGGCGAGAAATACCTGATCACGCAGTGTGCCTGGAGGCAGGCGCCACGTAAAGGCGAGTGCACTTGCCAATGGAAAAGTGATTTCCAGGAGCACTGGGGCGTGATCTGACAGTGTTTGGGGATATTAAGTCGCATTGTCACAAAGGTCCCCTCTCTACGATCAATGGGCCCGATTCAAAAAAGTAATCTGAGACAAAATCCTAACTTTACGACTTTCGGTTTTCACAAAAGACATTTAGTAGTAGTAAAGTTAGGATTGATTGATTCGCAGGTAAGGGCAAGCCGAGGACTCCACTCACGGTGTCCCCTACCCAGGCCTCCAGGCACAGCTGCACACAGGGTAGCTGCGGCCTCATAGACAGGAGAGAGCTGGCCTCCTCTGATCTCAGCCCCCCGGCCCCTGTCCAGCCCTGCGACCATGCTTCACCGCCGAGACGGGCTGGCGACGCAGCCAGTCAGCCTCTCAGGATCTCCACAGCAGGTCTGCCACGCCCCCACATTGGACGAGGACCACCTGATCCTCCACCCAGCAGGGCACCGCCCTCCCCCTCTCAGTCGGCCTCGCCTCAATCTCAGCGCCCTCCGCCAGGCCGATCTCCCCAAGGCCACAATTCGGGCCTGGACCCTCGTGATTCTGCCCGGGCCTCGGCTCGCACACCTGGACGGGCTCCAGATGGGTGCATCTCTCCAGCTAGGTGGCTGGAATTTCAGTAGTTGCTGGGAGATCTCGTGTGTACACTCCTACCGCAGATGGGCAAGGATATTGGTGAATTTTAGGTTTCAGCTGCCGCAGCCTCTCTACCTAGCCGCCATCTTGCTGCATGACTAGGCCCTGCCCCACAAAAGTCACATTTTCAATGTCATATGGTTTCAAGTATCTGTGCCTACATATTTCTTGTAATGTTTTAAGAAGTCTAAATCTTAATATTGCTCCACTCCTAGGCCGTGTCCAATGAGACTTGTCAAGTCCTTCCTTTTTAGGTCGCGCATGCGCTGCAAAGGCAAAAATACCTTTTCCGATTGCTTTGGCTTTTCAGCCAAAAACGTGCATGCATTCCATTGCCTTCAATGGCAACGCCTGCACGTTTAGCGTATTACTTGCGGGAGGGCGCGCTGCCATATGGGAGCAATTATCGCTCCTGGCGCCACACGCTTCCGCAAGTGAAACGATTTCGCCGCATTCCCCCCCCACCCTTTACTTGTTTTTAATGTCCCTGTGAGCGCTGCCTCGCCGCTCCAGGCCGCCAGCGTGGGTTTTTTTTGGGACCGGGGCTAAAGCATGCGCCTTCCTGACGGGAGGGATGTTGTGGTTGTCCGTCCTCTGGCAGACTGCAACAGACCGGGAGGCAATGGCAGGCTACCGGCCCCATCTTTAACCCCACCCCAGTTCCGCGCCGCGTCTGTCTGTGCCGGCATCCTCTGTTCACTGCGCGGGCGCGAGGCAGCATCCAAGCTGGGAAGGCACCCGCCCGTCACTCACCCATCCTCTAATCTCTCCATCCACCCGAGGGGGCTATGGCCGCGGAGGAGGTCCCGCAGACGGCCGGGCTAGGGTGACCAACCGTCCGTAAATTTCATGGACAGTCCGTAATTACGGCCGTCTGTCCGTTGTCCGTGAAGGATTCTTTAACGGACGCCTTTTGTCCGTAATTTTAACTGGTCGCACAGCTGACACCCACCTCCCTTCTTGACTCCAATGCTGTTGAGGTCGGGAGTAACAGACTCCACTCCGATCAGCAGCATTGGAGAGGCACAGCGTGATGGCAGCAACCCTCACACCTTCAGCCCTTGATGAGCTGTTAAGAGGTGCTTGAAGGTGACAGAGTGGGGCTGCAGCTTCAGGAGCAGGGGCATCTATTCAGATGCAAACAGCACTGAATGCTTCTTGTATCTGCAATTGGTGTGAGACATTCCCTTTCTGCCCAGGGCCCCAAACATCCTGCTACACCGAGACAGCACGTGGTTCTTTTCACAGAGCTCAATTACTGTCACTAAATTGTAAGCAAACCTCGATTCTTCAAACATGCAGTCTATATTGTAATAAAATAAAGAAATGGCACAATCGCACCCACACTGATTAACAAAGTATGGAGGACAATCAGTTAAATCAGTTCTCTGGGAGTATCTCCTTTCAGTACTGTACATCAGTGTGCGGGGGAGGGGGGCAAAACTAACATTTTGGAAACAGAGCTTGTCTTCTCCTTGTCATGTCCAGGAGGGGGGTGAAGAGCCCTACCCCACCCTGGAAGAGACCAAGATGATACTAGAATACTGCATGCCCACCCCTGTGCCGACCCTGGTGGATCCTGTTCCCCTCCGGTGATGGCTCCTGCCCCCCCCCCCCGTGATGGCTCCTGTCCCCCCATGTGATGGCTCCTGTCCCCCCCCTACAGTGGATCCTGTCTCCGCCCCGGGTGGCTCCTGTCTCAGTCCTGGAATGGCTCCTGCAGCGAGGGTGAAGTTCTTGATGGGTGTCTTCTCAAAAAGGCTCAGCTCAAAATTAATATGAAAAGGTGGGCGAGTGAGTAAGTGAAGGGATGGCTGGATGAATTAGTGAAAGGGTGAATGGATGAATGAAAGATTGAATAGATGGATAATGGGAGATGATGGATGGATTGATGAGTGAGTGAAAGGATGGAAGAGAGAAAGGGAAATAGCTGGATGTATGGGTGGAAGGGTAGCTGGATGGGTAAAAGGGTGGATGGATGAGTGAAAAATTGGATGAGTGAAATGATGGATGGATTGACGAATTGATAAGTGCAAGGGCGAATGGATGGACGGATGAGTGAAAGGGTGGATGTAAGGATGGATGAGTGAGTGAAAGGGAAGGTAGATGGACAAAATGATGAATAGATGAGTGAAGGAGTGAAAGGATAAATGGATGAGAGAACGGATGGATGAGTGATAGGGTCAATGGATGGATTAATGAGCGGATGAGTAGATGGATGGATGGGTGAATGGAAGGAAGGATTGCTAAGTGAAAGAGTCGATGGAGAGAGAAAGGGAGGATGATGGATGACTGAAAGGGTGGATGGGTGGAAGGATGAGTGACTGGGTGGATGGATGAGTAAGTGAAAGGATGGCTGGATGGGTGAAAGGGTAAATGGCTGGATGGATGAGTGGATGGATGGTTAGAAGAGTGGCTGGATGAGTGTACAGATGGATAGGGTGAAAGGGCGGATGAGTGAATGGATGGATGAGTGAAAGGATGGATGAGTGAAAGGATGGATGAAGGGATGAATGAGGGAAATGATAGATGGAAGGATACATGATGGATAGGTTTGCAAATGGCTGAATATGTCTAGATATGGCTGGGCTTACTTATATACAATTGCGTGACCTCTGATGTGTCTGTAAAACTTATGCAATTGTCCTGAAGTTTTGTCCTGAATTTTGACCTCCTGTCCTGAATTTGTGTCCTGAATTTTGACCCTTTGTCCTGAATTTTTACACTCACCGTCCTGAATTTGCACCAATGCCAGTTGGTCACCCTAGGCCGGGCACTACCAGGCGGAGATCGAGCAGCTGAGCCGGGAGCTGCCGGAAACCACCCAGGAGAAGATCCAGGCGGCCGAGTACGGTCTGGTGGTGCTGGAGGAGAAGCTGGCCCTGAAGCAGAGTATGACGAGCTGGAGGCCGAGTATGACAGCCTGAAGCACGAGCTGGAGTAGCTGAAGGAGGTGGGTGCGCTGCTGCCTGGGGGTCAGAGCCGAGGCCTAGCCTCTGCGGGGTCCCTGCCCGCTGCTGCACAGCTCCTCGAAGCGGGGTCGGGTCAGCACTAGGGAGCCTCATGGCATTGCAGTGAAATGCGTGGGGCATGTGCACAGTACCAGGAAGGGAATGACGCGACTATCCGGGTAGAGGGCGCTGGCAGGAAGTTCCCAAACCATCCTCCCATTGCCAGGACAATACCTGGGGGCCAGGGCGGAGGGCTTGGCTGCTCCGCCCCGTTATTGTCTGTCAGGTTCAAGTGATTCTTTGCAGGGGTGCGGCTGGTGCACGTGCCTGCAATGTATATATTGTGGTATCCGACATTCCTTGTGCTGCGCTTTGTCACCAGGGCTGCTGTTTAAGAATGTCACTTCCTGTCAAAATTTTTAAAAATCCTTTTATTTAGCAGGCTCAGCGTTCAAGAAAATAATTGGGCGTACATATTTATTCTATACGTTGTACTGTGCTGAATTAATGGTGCTCACATTGTTCTTGAGAAGCAAATATCATGATGATTAAAAAACAATTCGCAGAGTGCGCTTCTTTTATTTGTTAAGTCCAGATAGGGGAATATTTCGTTGTTTATGTATGTTTTATGGTATTTTTACATTCGTGAGTACGTTTGTGATTTACCTTAGTGATTGTAAGGCATAGCAGTGAAAGAACCTGCAAGACGATTTACATGCAACTTATCGTCATCCTTGCCACTTCTGTACCATAGCGAGTACATGTGATATATAGCACATGTAGCTACAGACATTCATGGTGGACAAGGTCTCACTCCGCCTGCCCATCATCCGGGCTGCATTGTTGCTCCAGTATACCTGTTCCATACCTTTTATTTGATTCTGTTTTTCATTTTCGCCTGCACTCATTCTGCTGGCACGATGCTCAATCCATTCAGTGCACTGTGGTCTTTCTAGTTAGGTCTCATGTCAGTTTCACTAACCCACAGAATACTCTTGCTTAAAAGATGTTAGTTTCTTAAACTGTCCATTCCCGTTGGGAATGTAAATATCTCCTTCAAATCCTGCGCCTTTACCCCCAGTCTGTACATATGTACATTTTCAGCCGCCTTTTCCTCTAAAGCATGCATCATTCTGCCACGCCTTCTATGGACTATTTCCAATCAGTCTTTATTTGTCTCAATATGAGGCTTCCAAAACTAGACGCTATACACATAATGATGCCTCGCCAGGGTTTTGTTTAGTTTCTTAGGGGCATATGTAGGTAGCCGTTTGCGATTCGCAAACGCTGAAATTCGGCGAATTTCGGCGTTTGCGAATCGCAAATGGCGTTTTGATATGTAGGCGCCACTTAGCAAAATAAGGAATCGGAAAAATTGGGAATTCTTATTTTGCTTATAGCATTTAAGGAATCGCAATTTTGCGATTCCTTAAATGCTCTGTAGGGGTGCTTTAAAAATTGCGATTTTTGAATAAGGAATTGCAAAATACCACCTACTTCAAGTAGATGGTATTTTGCGATTTCCTTCAAAAATGCATTTTTTTTAAAAAAAGTGCCATGTGGCGCACAGACATGCCCTTAGGGCATGTCTGTGCGCCACATGTACTTAGAGGCACATTCCAGGGGTGGAACAGGTGTCCTTTGGACACCCTGGCACCCTTGGAATTGCGATTCTCAAATTTCAATTTTCACACAGAAAATCGCAATTTGAGAATGTATCCCGTTCATTCCTATGGGCCTTTAGGCCCATAGGAATGAATGGGACACTCATTCCTTAATTGCGATTCGCAATTTGCTAATCGCAAATAAGGAATGTTAGAGATTCGCAAAAAAATTGCGAATTTTTACCTACATTCCATTTTGCCATTCTCAAATAGCGATTCCTATAAAAATCGCTATTTGGGAATCGCAAAATGGAAATTACCTATATATGCCCCTAGGTCCCTATCAGATTCGACGTTCTAAAATCAACAGTAACTAAAAAAGATAAATGAAAGTGTGGTAAATTAAATTTACTTATTACCTCATTTCTGAATTTCTTTGCTTAATAAATCATAATTTCTTGTCAATGCAAAGCGAGGAGTCCGTGGTGCTCAAATGAAGGAGGAGAAGACCAATAACTCGAGTTAAGGGGAGCGCTTCCAGCACCAAGCGGGCACAGGAGCAATCTCTCAAGTCCCTCTCTTGAAGTGGGGGTGTATTTATTTTCAACAGCAGAAAATGTATACAGTCTTGGTCACGAGGCAAAATAGAGGAACAAACAGGTCGTGGCAGATAGAGGAACAAAGATCAGCAAGAGGAGCAGAGTGTGCAGAAATGGGGGCGTGTCTTAGGCTTCGTGAGGGGACTTGCGATGTGAAATAGTCTGACAGTTGGAAGGGGGAGGCTTCCTCATTTGGGGGTTTGTGCTCGTGCTTCATGTCAGAAACATGAACCATCTCTGCGGGGGAGCAGGAACTCATGTACTGGTTTCCCGGACTTGGCAGAAACCACAGAGACAGATGGTGAAAATGAGGAAGGCCAGGTGCAGGGGTGTCGTGCTCGTGCTCGGGGTCTTGGGACACCAAAGGGTGAATTAAAAACAAAATGGTGCCGGCTTTTAATGTGGGCAATTATTAATCGCGCAAAGGGGATTGCGCAAAGGGGCATAATTAGATCTCGCAGAGGGCAGCGAAGGGGCATAATTATAGATTTTATTTCCACATTCCCTCCTTGCCCCAGAGTGTACCTACATTATATCTCAATTTGCATGAGATCATTTATACATTCTTGTAACATGATTCTTTCCCTTTCTCTCTGCTGGACAAGTGGTTTAGGAATGCATTTTGCAGCGCATAGACCGCACAGGGCAGGACCACATTGGATGCAAAGGCAGCATCCAGTTATTATCAGGAATATTATACCTGCTGCTGACAGCAGTTGCCATCCCCAGGACAATATTATCTTCCAGAACCAGTCAGACCACGTCCAAGTGCCAGGTTCTTGATGTAAACTTATGGCTATCTTGTGTAATTTTGTTATGGCCGTGTATACAGATGGGGAATTATCAGCAATAAATATACAGCAGCTAGAGCCTATAATTTTACAGGCTCCGCCTCTGTCAGCCAAGATGATGTCAAGGACAAGGCGATTTTGGAGAGTAACCAATCGTATGGCAGACTGCTCCTGGGTTAAGCTGCCCAGGGCAGACGCCGTCTGGTTTACAACAGCCTCTAAGGTCCTTGTCAACCTGCGTATAAGCTTTCTGTTCTGTACAGGGCCAACAAAGAAGAAGAACCCTTTGTTAAAATCTGTATACTGTTCCCATGAGGTTTCCGTTTGGTCAACCAAGGAGGTATCGATCGTTCTTTTATGTCTGACATGGGGCACTAGGAGGTCTCGGTGGTAAGTGGATGGGGCCACAAAGACAGGGGGTAACAGGAATGCTATATAGCAAGTTCCCCCCCAGTTCAAGGGCAGCTGCACATAGGCCGTTTGGCCACCGATGAAATAAGTATGGCGAGATGCTAGAAATGAGGATTTTCCTCTGTCTTCAAAACTTATAGTGGTATGACAGTCACTGTGTCCTAATGGAACAGAGCCATTTTCTGGATGCACAGGTGTCCTTTTACTGGTGAGACCGAGATGGAAGGGGGACCAGCATTCTTTTTAGGTTTGGTATTTAACATCTTGTAGGACATGGTCATGTTCCCTTGCTTGTATTCTTCACTTTCTAGGACTGTACCGGTCGCCTGAGGATCTCCCTCCTTATTAGGGAAACAGGCAGTATTGAGTACCTTGTTTAAATCCCCCCAAGGCCACCCATTCTTGAATGAATTATTTCCGTCAGGGCAGGAGGTGGGGGTAGTATCGTCAGCTGTTATTAGGGCGAACCAGGCTTCACAAGTTCCATTATAAGAGAATGGGAAAGGAAAAAGAGGCATCCTCCCTTTTTCTGATGAGGTGGGATGCGGCCACATATCCAACAATTGGTGCTATTACTGGCCTGCTGAGTGTGGTGTAGCATCTGTATGAAGGTATTGTTTCGCAAGGCTAGTCTATGGGCTTGTTCATGAGGGGGTAGGTCGTGATAGGTGTGTTCCTGAGTGCTGTTGGGTGTATGAGAGGTGTGTTGTGTTGGAGGAAAAACAGTGTGGAGAATCCAACCAAGACACGTCATAACTGCCATGAGGAAAAATAATACTGTCAAACATATAATAGGACCATTATGTCTTTTTCTAGAGTTCATTTTTTTTCTCCCCCACATAGTCAAGGTGTTAAAATCCATTCCCATGCTCCAACCGCTTCTCCACTGGACCGACGCCCAATGGACTTAATTAGCCAGAGTCCGAATGGCAGACCTTAACTTTGATTTGTAATCCTGTTGTGGGGTTAGTTCCAAAGGCAATAAAGATTGTTCAGTCACAATGTCAGTGGGATTGGCAGGGCCATCAGCAACAGTGTATTTTTGTCCAAAATGTTTCCGGCAGTGGCTTGCGTGGAGCCAGCCCTTCCTGCCCTCGACCTTCACTGCTGTCCGTGTTGTTAGTAGTACGAGTCTTGGCTTCTTCCACCTGGGCTGGAGGGGACTGGTCCGGTCGAAGTTCCTCACGAGGACCCAGTCCCTGGGTTGGATTGGCGTGTTCTTCCGGGTTGGTTTTGTCAGGGAAGGTGGCAGCAACCTGAGAACGACAAGATTGGAGTGCAGACATCAAGGAAGCCAGGTAGTCAGTCAGCATAGTACTGTCAACATCAGTGAGAAGAAAAACCTGTGCACACACAAAAAATGCAAAATTATAATAAATTCTTTGGTCTTAATTTCACAACAATACTGAAGGACAGTTGGTGAATGCAGCAATATTATTTATTGCGCCAGCCGACACGTGTTTCATTGGAGTGAAATGCACCCCAAATCTTCAGGGCCAAATCCAAATGGAACGGAAGAATAATCCCCCACGACTGGTGATAATTCCAACCCAGTCCGGGCGCAAGGATCTTCAAATCAGTAGAGTGTCAAATCAGTAGAGTGTCAAAAAACTTTTTTTTGGGTCCTGGGAATGGTTTCGTACTCTTGGTGTCAGGGACTGCAAGGGCAGTACAGCGAGGGGCGGCCGAAACGGAGCTGTCCTCCGGGATGCCTCAATGGGCGAAAAATGGCCGGCCCGTCCTTGAACGTCGTACCGGTTTTGTACGCAAGAAAGTTGTTGCTGCTTTCGGGTCTGAATCAGACCCGAAAGCAGCAACAACTTTCGCCCATTGAGGTATCCCGGAGGACAGCTCCGTTTCGTTTATGACATTGTGAATAATGATGTACGAAAATTCCTCAGCCATTCTTAATTGATGAGAATTATTCCTTGAAGCATTCTATTCCATTGTTTTTTGCTTGTCTGTTCCTTTACAAAATTGGGGTCAAACATATGCAAATGAGTCGTGGCATCATCTAGAATAACTAATTGCAATATATGAGTCATGGTTCCTTTTCTAACAATTACATTCCGCGTTTTGTGTCCTTTCCAATTTACACTTTTGTAAATGATTTTGCATTATACTTACAGACTACATGACCAAGCAAGCGGATGGCAATTGCCATTTGGTAGGACATCTTGAAATAGTGCTGTTGTGTCTAGAGGGAATTTTTTAGGTACAGCCTACATACTGCTTTAGCCATTTGTTGTCAAAAGATCTATTGTGGACAATATGAAAACTGACAGTGGGCTCCTTATGTTTTTTGGCTTTCCTGTCAATTTAATTTGCTTGCTTCTTATTCATCCCTCTTCTCGTGTTTGTCCCTCCCCTGCAGCACGGCTTTTTTACAGACCTTTTGACTGAATGCCATCTATCCATCCACTGTTCACATTCAAGGAACTATTTTTTTTCTTTTGCTTTCAGCACTCCCTAGAAGAGCATGTGTTTTATTTTCCCCATGTTCTGCTTTCCCCCTCACATCCCAGCCCTTGTGTTTCAAGTATTGTTCTCACCACCTCTTATGTTGCTTCCCTGTCCCATTCAGCTATAATCTTTGTTTACTTATCCCTCCACCCTTCCCTCCTAAACAGGTGTTCCCTGTCCTCTCTTCGCCACATCCTTTTTATTTTTTTCCTATTTTGGAGATACTGGTAGCTGCAATTTTCTGCAGGGCTGCTCCTTTCTGACAAGGGTCCTTTGTGCACATTTTAATAATTGTTTCTTATTTACCACTCCAAGTTTGGGGTCTGCCATCTTTGAAAGGTATATTAAAAACAAGCATTGGCATAGCCAATAGGTCTCGCGTTTGGGACCTTATAAGTGTTTAGCCATGCAACAGTTGTTCTGCTGCATAACTAAACCATGGGGTTCCTGGGTACTTACCTTGGGTGGTCCCTTGGGTCCCCCGTTTTCTACATCCTCTGGGTCCAGTTTCGACTTAAGATCGTGTTCGCATTCCACTTTATTAGTATATGGTTTGGTCTCCCCTGTTGACCACTGTGTATTTGTGCTTATTACGTGTTCTATTACTACAGTAATTTGTGTATTGTTATTACAACTCCGGGTAGGAGATATTTTAAGAGTGTTAGTGAGTATTTATAATAAATACATATTTTTATAACTACACTGTGTGGTCATTTCACTTAACCTACACTATATGATTAGTACTGGTAAAACAAGGTGCTTTACACTCCTTCTGGACTAAACCTAAAGACTGCTCTCCACAGCTACCACTTAGAGAGCCTTTTAAGGTTGTCTAAGACCACTAAAATCACCATAAGGGCGGAAGTGGGTGGGATTGGCAGGGCACAGCGCCCCCTACTTCTTTTTTTTCAGTAGATTCCGTTCCCTTACTTTGTTTATTTTAAACATTCATTACACTACGGCAGAAATAGCCAAGGCCTGCAAAGAAGGCCTTGGCTGTTGGCCGTTTGAGGACAGGCGTGGCAGGCAGAGCAGGAAAAGGACTCTTTTCCTTCTTGCCAGTAACAGTGTCCATTTCTCCTGCCCTGCCCCTGTCAGCTTCCCCTGTCAGCTTCCCCTCTCTCTTTCTTTCTCTTATTTTCTCTCTTTCCGTCTCGCTCTTCCTCACTTACAGAAAACATCAAGAAACGATTCTCACTCCCTCTTATTCCTCCTTTCGTCTATTTGTTCCCCTGTAAAATGGATCCAAAAACAGAAAAAAACACTTTTGTCATTTTTTTTTAGCATTTTTGTTTTCACAGTGCGCTTTGGTAATAAAGGTTCAGACTATGAAAAATAAATAAAAAAATTAAATAAAGCAAGTCCGAGTGTTCACAAAGTGGCCAGATTGATTTTATTCTCAGCCAAACATATTAGCGTCACTTTACAGAGTTTGCCAGTCGAGCGCTACTTTTGTTTTCTTGTCTTTCTTTTAACCCCATTGTTTTCCCCGGGTGGGAAAGTGCACCAATCCTGGAGGTACTGCAATGCCTAAATTATGGGTGGATTGGTAACCATGTTGTTCCAGCTTACATTTCACATGCTTTACTTTGCTTTTTCCAGGATGTTGGTACTTTATTTTTAGGCAGCATATTGCTCGTCTGGTGCGTAATTTGAATTGAGTCGCATCCAGGAGATTATAGCGGGCATAATTGTGTTATAGTTGAAGGTATTTGTAAGCTTCTCTTAGCGGGACAGTATGGTGTTCAGTTGGGAAGAGGATGTGGCACTATGGTCAGAGCTGTTGAATTTGGAACTGGGAAGCCAGGTTCAGCCTTCATGACCAGTCCCCCAGACCACTCTCCTGAGGGAGCACATTCCCATGCTAGACCTTAGATGGCCTTGCTAGACCTAAGAAGCCCTGGTGTCTTAGCACCAGCAGGTGGACCCTAGAAGTGGCAAGTGCAGGTTAACGTTGATGCCTGTCCACTACAATCCATACTAAAGTTCACCTCCAGTCTTGGAGGTAGACCTATGAAGCAACACACCCTAGAATGACTCGGTCACTGAGGTCACAGGATCCTTGAGAAGGGCCAGCTCTAGGACGGTGCGACTGGTGTGATCGCAATGGGCCCTGACTTTGCACTGGGGCATTATGTTTGCAAGTATATTATGGTTCTAACAGCATTTTCTGCCTATTTCCTGGCCTCCAGCAAAAAAATGTCATGATAACTCCGGTGATTAATGTTCTTTCTAGAGCGAGATCAGAGTTTTCTCTAGTGGAAGTTTTGACTCATGGAAAGGTAATGCTGACGGTTAATGTACCTGCTGCAAAGAACATGTACATGCAGATCACAAAGTGCACATGATGTAAATAGGTCAGCGAGTTTCTGCTTTGTCAGAGAGATCCTTTTGTTACTTGCAGTTTGTAAGTTAAAATCCTAACATAGAACAGTGAGCTAGTAACTGTCATCTAAGAGCTGCATGCAAACTGCAAGGTAAAAATTAGAGTGTTATATTTTTCCCCAGTCTTTGATTATCCTAATGTTGCAAAAGGTGTTCATTCAGATGGAAATCAATTCTGATTAATAAAGAGAACCTCAACCATGGTATCACGTTTGAAATTCTCAGTTTGTGTTTCTCCAGACTAATCACTATTAAACTATATTACCTACTAGTATGGTTGTCATGTGTCTACTACACCTTGTAGTCCTTTGTCCTATGTAAGATTTCCTATACAGTGATTTACACACATATGATTAATTGTCTCTCTGTAATGAGTGTGATGTAAAGTGCTCTGACACCCCACTCTGGTATGAGTGGTGCTGTAAATCCAGTTAAATGCATCTGAGAGAAAGTGTGGTTCTGGAGACTTGAGGGGCACTGTAAAAGGGTGGTAATGAGGGAATCCATGGCGGTGGTGGTCATTGGGGAGCACCAACAAACAATGTTGCACAGGGAGCCAATAGCACTAAAGCCAGCCATGCCCTTTAGGCCAGTCCGCCTCACCCATATATTATCCCATTTGGCCTTGTTTCAGCAGTAGTAGCTGCAACTCACCAGGGATTGGCAATGCAGGATTTTCACACACACCAAACTAAGTTCGCAAGTGTCACAGTCTCTCTGTTTCATGCACAAGCACTTTTAACATGTGCTGCCTGCTTTGGCGGTCACTGGAATTATTCAGCAAAGGAGGGCAAAATTATGCAGCAGTGTTAACTAAATTATGCAGCAATAAAAGGCTGCAGCGTAATGCAGTAGATTTTCTGATACTTTATTATTTTGACATTTTACACATGCTAACAGTCTCTGGAAATATTTTGCCTTATTAGTACCAATGTAACATACACATACAGCAGTGAGAAAGGTGATCAGTCAACCTTTGTGAAGGGCTGTCCACTTAACAGCAACATAAGTCATTTTGTTTTGTAACTTTTGATCCGTTTGAGCTACAAACAATTTTTTTGTTAAAATGGTCAAATTGTGCAGCAGGTGATATATTATGTGGCAAATATGTCAGGGCAATAATTATGTGGAAACATTTGTAAACTAAGATATTTTGCCATTCATGTTTGAACCGTTCTTGCGGAAAAAGGGAGGAGAAGTGCTGATGACAGGAACTCCATGGCTCGGAGACAAATGTCTTGTGCTTCCACTTTTAAGCATATTTGAGACATTCTGTAATTGGAAACTTCTCCCACTTTGTGAGTGTATTTTAAAGTCAATAACTCTTATTAAACCTTAAATAATCACGTATATCCATTGGTTGAATTAAATAACATAATAAGCTGTAACTGGTTAGTGAAATGCCAAACAAATACAGAAGATTGGGATCTTTTGTGGATTTTAGCCACACCTCTGACTCAGCCCACTGATCCAATCCTCTGTTTGTTCATGCCCTCCGATTCTCTGCCCTCAGTTCCGCTACTTTTTTCCCCCACTTCGACCACTGCATAAGGGTTGTCTGGATTAGTGCAGAGTCCTACACTTACATTAGTGAGCACCGTATACTAAGCCAGCCTCCTACACACGGTAACTGGCTGCAACAGGTAGTGAGCCTGGAGGATTCCAAGCCTGGGACAAAAAAGGCATTTCTAAACTAGGCGATATTTGGGGCAGATCAAGCATCAAATCCTTTGAAGAGATGAAGGGTGAGTTTAACTTGCATAGAACTCCATTCTATTATCTACAGATCCGGCATGCTTTAGAATCTTACAAAAATAATTTATCTACCTACCAAACTTCAGACCCCTGGAAGCCACAGTAGCAATAGAACCCATTTGCAAGAAGAGCATATTGCAGATTTACAAATCTCTGGTCCTAAACATTCTAGATCCCCTAATGGAGTTGAGGAATAAGTGGGAGGCAGACCTGGGGACATTAGATGAAGCTGACTGGTTAAAGGCTCGTATGGTGCCACAAATGTTGGCTGTCCTGATCAGACTGTGACGTAATTCAAATACTGTCTTGCAAAGGGTATATTACACCCCTGATAGACTTAGCCAGATGTGGAGGGGGTGAAATCCTTGTGCCCAGGATGTCTCTGGTCTGTGGGTGTCCAGTTATACAAACATATTGGCAAGTAAATACATGGGATATTGGGTAAGGGGGTTAAAGGCCAATCAACATGGACCCTAAAGTGGTGTTTCTGGGTCTGACTGATCTTTTTGAAGGTCTGTGAACCCATAGATTGTTTGTGGGGATGGGATTGCTCATTGCTACATGTGATATTGTGTGTAATTGGAGATATAATGCCTCCCCATCAAGACCTGAATGGTCAAGGGGGACGGACATGTATGCCCAAGCTGAAGCTGTGTATAAGAGCAGAGGCTGTCCATGGAAACACGAGAAGGTATGTGGATCCTGGATGGACCATCATAATGGGGCCTCAGCTGTTTATGTTATAGAGATGAGTATGAGGGGCACATTTTGTCGATCTATTGTATTAGTGTTTGATTAGTTATTACTTAAGGAAAATTGTATTGAAAAGTATATTAGTAAAAGTATTTTTAGTGGGTTTTATTTTGTACATTTACAAAAAAATAATAATACATTGTTGAATTGAAAAAACAGTCTCAGATGATAAAATTGCATTCAGTTCAGGCTACATCCACTTGTATTGTGTACTGAGTGACTAAATCTGAAGACAGTGTGCTAGCTAAAAATCCAACTACCCACCTCCAGGTTAAGATGAGTGTAGGAGGGTACTCTGCATTTTATAAAAAACACTTCATGGCCTGACATTAGTTACCTGTATAGTGTTCCTCTTTTCTAAAATAGCAGAATTGTCTGCAGCATATCAAAAGTGTGCAATTGCTAGTGATGCTGTAGTACGTTTGGTAGTAAGTGCATGCCTATAGCCAGGGCTGTGTTATGGAATCAGCTGTCAGTATTACTACATCCCTTCTCAAGTTTTTGCGCTTCTCAAAATTATTTGGAAACAGAACACTAGTCATGTATAACTTGCACGCTTTTATAGATTTCATTTTTTCCTTTTTACTATGTACAATGAAGATGTGATGTTTAATGATGTCTTCATGGGCACTTGCTAGTAAACATTGTCTTGTGTATTGTTATAGGTGTGTTAGTGAAAACATGTTAAGCGTGTTTTCCTTTGTAAATTTACAAAAAATCAACAGAATGTTAAATTAAAAAATAGTTTCAGATGATAAAATTGCTGTCAGTTCAGAACACATCAGCTCGAATTGTGTATTGGTTGAGAGACTATGACTAAATGTGTAGACAGGGTGTTAGCTAAAAAATGACCCCAGCCTCCAAGTTTAGAAGAGTGTAGGAGGGCACTCTGCATTTTATAAAAACACTTCGTGGCCTGAACGTAGTTACTACTATAGTGTTCTACTTTTCTAAAATGGCAGAATTGTTTGCAGCATATCCAAAGTGTGCAATTACTAGTGATGCTGTAATAAGCCTGGTAGTAAGTGCATGTCTATAGCCAGGGCTGTTATGGAATCAGCTACCAGTATCGCTACATCCAATCTCAAGTTTTTGTGTTACTCAAAATGATTTGGAAACAGAACACTGTAGTCATGTATAACTTGCAAGCTTTATTCCTTTCTACTATGTACAATGAAAATTTGATATTTAATGTTCTTTACGGCCACTTGCTAGTAAACATTGTCTTATGTATTGTTATAGGTATGTTCCATCACTTTTTTGCATGATTGGTGCATAGGCTTGTGATTAGCCTGTACTTTATAAAGTAAATATCCTAACTTAACTAAATTAAACTATTTTGGCTAAAAAATAATTATGGTTCCGCCGATACGTGTACTGGGATCGATGGAAACAATCAAGACTAAATGATTCTTGCTACTGTTTCAGGTTGAATAATTGGGGACCTCTATTTTTTACTGATGTTAGGATACACTGTTTGAGTATTACTGTATCATTGGTGTGTCTTCTTGGAATTAGTACCGCTCTGCATCTAGAACGTGCATTGCCTTAAACACGCATATGCTTTGTTAAGGCATATGCATGGTTATGACAAGCATGGTTGGGCTTGCAGGGAAATGGCAACCGTGGCTGGGCCCGCGTAGTTAAGGCCGTTTCCTGTCTTAAAACAGTCTTTAATAATGTCTTTCTAGGCTTAAGTATATACAACTGATTTTTTTCTGCCTTAAGACCTCCTTATCCCTGTATTAAGCCTAGGGAACAATCTTCAGCAACTCAGTCCTATGTTTTCTGACCTGTGACATTCTTAAGACCGTCCTAAGCCGTGGTAAATGATTAATATATGAGTCAATAAGAATTCTGTGTTTCCTTTGAAAGTAACGTTTTTCACTATTAATTTTGAGGCCTGGTTAAGCTTCATGCACATTTCTTGTTATAGTAAGTAAACTGATTATGTTGTGTCCTGTGTATATAAAAACAACTTGCATAAGCCCATGTAACTGCATTGATTGCATGTTGAATGATTGTCAATATAATTTACAGGAATGCATGGACAAGCGACACGCTTTATTACTGGACACTGATGAAGGGATAATTGGAGACACTGGAATTAGGAAACTGCTAAACTACAATAAGCAACATTCTTCTGTTATTAACATATTGGAACAACAACCAACAGAAAGAATTTCAAATTGGGATTATTGGAATACCAACAATTCAAATGTGAAGCAGTATTTACAAGCACAATTAGATATTCAGCAGGTGGTTAACTCAGTGTACCATAACATCTCACAAAGATATGAAACACCTGCAGCAATGCAGGCTGCTCTGGTGAGCTGCAGTGGAGCACTTTTTGATAGAATAGCTAATACCATCATTATTGAAATGACTCATCACCTTCAATCACTTTTGTCAGGTGAAGCACAGACAAAACCATGTCCCTCTTCATCAACTGGTACTGTGGTGGAAGAAGTTCTTGGTGACATCACCGTACATTGCAAACGGAGCCCACCTGGTAAACAAAACAAAGACACATCAACCATCCCTATTTATTTTGCTGAATTTTTGGAAGATGTTATCTCTGGTCTTCTTTCCAAAATCGTCTTTTCTTCAAGCTTTGTTGATTCTAAAGGTGAAGTGATATCCAAGTGTGGTCTTATTGAAACGGCAGCTAAATTAGTGCATCCTTTGCTGGGAGAAATTAAAAAATCTCCAATTAAAATTGTAAACAGTAATAAAGAAACATGCAGTTCACTTCCAAGTGAAAAGGATGTGAACGGAGCAGTCCATTCAATTTATCACTGTATTTTGAAAGAATTTGGATCCTATCAAAAAGTTCAAATGATTTTGACATGCAACAGCAAAGGGTTTATTGAAAGAATAAGTAGTTTATTATTAGCAGGACTAGATGATTACCAGATACAACCTCCACTTTCAAGAGATTCAGGCCCATGTAAAGCGTTAGAAGCTAGTAATATTATTAAAAAAATTAGGACCAAATTTAGACAGTCCAAAACACAGGATAGACCGTTATCACCACTCACTACAATGTTATCTGCTAAGGTTTTCGAAGACATTGTTATACGACTAATCTCTAAAATGTTTCCTGCCTCTTCCAGTGCTCAGTGCGCTGGTAATCCGAGCAGTTTGACAGATTCTGAATTCAAAGAAATGATTTCAAAACTTATACATGAAGTTATGATGGAAATTTCAAATCATGAAATTTTGTACACTCAAGATGCAACATATATTCAATGTGTACATGCTCAAAAGGATGCACCTAATGTTGTTGATTCAGTTTATAATAATATTATGGGCAAGTATGGAAATCAAATCGCAGCACAAGATCTTACCAGTGAAGGCCAAAATATGGTAAAAGGGATATCACGTTTATTAATTAGAGAGATTTCAAACCCTAATTTCATGGCAGTGCAGTCTGTTGAGTCATCCTGTTCATATGCATCAGCTTCGGCATCAGCACCATGTGTAGTTGAACATATTCTTTGTGGTATTGATGTGTCCTGGGATCAAAGCCAGACAACAAATCAAAATGGTGTCAGTTCAACTTCATTTTTGCAAGACATTATTACAGGGATTATATCAAAAATCTTCTGCGCTATTGTAAATCAGATTATGCAGGGAGAAGATAAAATAGCATCAGCAGCAAAATTATGTGAATTGACTGTAACAATTGTAAATTCTGTACTATTGGAGATTAAGAATGCTCAAACTCCCATGCCCACCATTGTAGAAGAAAAGAATATGTGCCCAGAAACACGTAAATCAGCTGTGAATACTATTGTTAATTCAGTGTTCTGTACAATGTTTCGAGAAAATGACAGTGGTTCAACGTTTTATGTACGCTTAACTCACAGCAGCAGTTCATTTGCAAAAAGAATTGTCTGTTTGATCAGTGCAGCAATAGTTGAAGATCAGTCACAAAGACCTGTTACTGAAGATGCAGCCTCTCCTGCATGTGTAACTCTGGATGCAGAGAATATTGTTAAAACAGTGGTGACCAATGTAACAGAAGCCAAGAATCAAGGTAAATGTCCAATGGTGAGAATTCCTTCAACAACAAGTGTTAAAGCTGCAAGCGTTGTTGAAACTGTTTTTGATTATCTTGCTCAACCATTTGATGATAGTTATCTTTCACAACAATCTGTGACAGTGTTGTCTTCCAGAGTTTTAGAAGAAATTGTTGCACATTTTGTATCCAAGCTTTTCATCAACTGTCCCAATTTGGCCCTGTGTACAAAGGACATATCATCAATATCTCATGTGAAAGAAATTACTGAAAGATTGTTAAATGCATTGTTAATTAACATTCCAGAAGAGCAGATACAAATTGTTCAAGATACAAGCGAAATACGTTACGTACATCCTAACGACTATCAGATTATAGAGAAAGTTGTTAATTCTGTTTACAGTAGTGTCTTTCAGTTATCTGGATCCCACCTTTCGATTTATTGTCACTTAGCAAGAAAGGGCGATGCTTTGTCACAAACAGTTGCCAATTTAATGATTGCTGAAATATGCAATTATCATTTTGAGCCGTGTTGCCCTCGTGGTAAGCTGTTGGATAAGTATGTAAGCATAGAATTAAGTTATATTGTACAAAGAGTTCTCAATGATATCAGAGGAATGCCAGCTCACAGTCCACTCATTGAGTCAAACAGCCATGGCCTCTATACACCATTTCTGGAGGAAATCGTTAGCCAGTTTTTAACAAAAATGTTTGTTTCTTCCAACTATGCCAGAAGCAAAAAATGCAGAAGCAATTCATTAGAAAGTGAGCTTAGCATAATTGCTTCAAAATTGATAAATACTGTCTTAAAGGAAATGGTAAGAAATGAAATGTGTGTAATAAAACCTGTAGATGAAGAAAATTGCCTACATCCTGAAGATGAAGATTTTATCTCAGAAGTGGTTGATTCTGTCTACATGAATGCCTTGCATGAGGCAGGATCCCCTTTTAATCTTTTCAAAGGCATAACTAGTGGAAGTGCTGTTGTTTCTGAAAGAATTGCCAGTTTAGTAATTAAAGAAATTTTCAAATACCAACTGCTGATTTGTTCAGCTGCAGGTGTCTCATGTGATGCATACACTGATATGGAAGTTACAAAAATTGTAGAAAAAGTTCTAACACATGTTATTGCACAATCCACTTTAGCTGCTAATGCCGAACAAATTGTGGATTCCATAACAGATAAAATCAAGGATTCATTAGAAGATGAACTTCCAAAAATAATTCCTCATGTTAAAAGTGAACCAGTTAAAATTGATCCAGTCATGGTGGCAGAGCATTTGGCAGTACTCTCCATTAAAACAGAATATTTTGATCTGCTGAAAAAACAATGTTTACTTCAATCTGGCCATACACTTGAATATATAAGGAATATAGCTTTCTACGATAAAAGTACCTCAGAAAATACTATTGAAGCTGCACCTTTGGTTCCTGATTTTGCAGTATTAAAGAAACAACGAGTTGCTACTTTAGATACAATTGGAAGAATAGCAGTTAAACCAAAACAGGTAAACAACAGTTTTATTAATTTATACTTTAACAATGAATAAGACGCATTAAAGAGACATATACAACAGAATGAAACAGTTGCATGCTAACTATTTAATTTCGATGTATATTTTAACATTTTAAGAACCAGTAATCCTCTGAAAGAAAGTTGATGGTTATGCTTTATGTTGATGTTTGTATTGACATTTGTGGTAGCAAAAAGTGGATCATAAATAAAAATGTACACGAGGCATTGCCTCTTTCAATGCACTTCTGAATGAACTTCAGCGAATGTGTACTAACCTTCGTCGTAGGTGACACATTTACCCAACCAATGTAAAACACAAATGGCTTGCAATGGTGGGTTAGATAGGATTTTTCTAGCTCATGCTAAAGCAAAGAAGAAAATCGGGACCGGAACTGTAAGCAGCCGTCATTTCCCGTGTTTGGTACAAAGTTAAACTGGGCACTGAAAAACAGTGCCAACCTACAATTACATTGGGGCATTTTTGTGCCTGATTTTTCACCCAAGTACAGAGGACACCTATACAAAGATTCCAGTGCCTGTGTTATGGGAAATTATTGTTTGATTGTTTATGGAAGAGAAATGTTTTATTCCTCCTCATTTGTGTTGTTTTTATGAAAACCACAAAACACCATGCATGATTATTTATGTGTAGGAAGGTGCCCCTTCCAAAACATAAACAATCTTAAATGGCAATTTGTAACTTCTATGTGTGCTGCTGTGTGCAGCACACATAGAAGTTGCAACTCGTCATTTTTAAAATGATTATTTATGTGCAAGAAAGGACACCTTCCTGCATATAAACAATCATGCATGGTGTTTTGCTGTTTTCATAAAAATAGCAAAAATGAGGAGAAATAAAGCATTTCTCCTCGTTGCGCCCTGCTAAGACCAGGTTTTCCCTGGTCTTAACTTTGGTGCTGCCTCATATTTACGCTACTCTTGTAAATGTTGGTCAGCGTCCAGGGCCGGACTGGGAACCAAAACAAGGCCCTGGCAAAGTGCTCGGCCGCCCCCCGGGGGGTTGGGGGTGCAGCAGAGCTGTTTGCCACGGCCGGTTTCGGCCGATTTTGTTACAACGGCCCTGTAACAAAATCGGCCCCCAACCCTGGCAGCCCACCAGGGAAATGCCCGGTGCCCACTATGGCCAGTCCAGCCCTGGCCGCGTCAAAATCAATGGGAGTTGTGGCGAAACGCCCGCCGCAATGACCATTGCACGCCCCTTTCATACTAAATATAGCATGAAAGGGTGCCTTATTTAAGTAGCTTAACACTGACTTGTAAATAAGGCAAAGCCCATATCGCCACCACAACGTCAAAAAAGGGACATTGCTTCGGCAATAGGGGCTTGTAAATGTGCCCCTCAGTTTCAAATAACTCTTCCGCACCTTGCTTCAAGGTTTAAATATGAACTAGTGAAGGACGTTCAATTTATTTACGACTCTACTTATGTCAAACAAGGAGCATTGTGACTAAAATGTTCAAATTAAATGTAAGCCTTATTCTATTTGAAAAGGTGAAGGAGAGATTACACTGCCAAATATTGGTACCATTTGCCTCAGATAACATTTATCCATCTAGAATGGTCCATGTTGTTGTAGTACAGATATAATAGGTGTTGCTCATCAAATAAATACAAGGGTGCACTAAAGTAAAAAAAAGTAGCAATGTCAAAACTAATAAAATCTAATAATTTATGCAATATTCGTTCTCAACCTCATATTCGGCTTCTAATCTTCATTATGAATCTCCAATCTTGTTTGCGAAAAGGGCAAAACGGGTTTGCCAAAATTTTTACTGGGTTTATTCACTTGGTATTTTTTTCTAAAGTATTAATGTACCTGCAAGACATTGGCTGCATCCATCAGAATGATGTCGGAAATAAGCTGTCAGTTTCGGTTAAAAGGAGTGGGCTTTGCTAATGGCTTTAAGAATATTATTTTTAGGTAAGTGCTGCTAACACAAACAACCCTTCTTGAGAGTCATCTTTTAGTCAAGATGGCTATTAATAGTAGTGCTAATCTATCTAGTTCTGGGCAACTTTACAGTGACAGTTTATTGTAGGAGTTTTAATTGATGTTCTAAGCGACCATCATAATTATCAAAACATCTTTAAACGTAAACCCTTTCTTCCCATCATTCTCTCTTCAACCCTCGCGTTCACCTCAGCACCCCATCTTGCTTCAGTCCTCCTTTCCCATTTCTTTTCAATAACCTCCTTCCATTCCCAGTCTCTTTCACCCTTCTTTTACCTGAGCATTCTCCAATGAAGCCTCCTTGTCCTGTACCAGGCATATCACACACTGTCTTCCTTCGCATATACTCCCTCCTCCCCTCTCCGAGGGCTGAATATGCCTATATCTGACTCTCCACCCCCCTTATTACCACTACCCAGGAAAACCCCAGAAGGCGTTTTGCTGCCCCACCCCAACCTTCCGCAACACTGCGCCCTGCGCTTCCTGTCATCACCAACTTCTCCTTGATATCTCCAAATATGTCACTCAGTCGCCACAGATAGTGAATGGTGCCCCAGATCAGAGAAGTATACGCAACTGTAACAAAACAGTCTTGTTTTCCCCTCTACTGCTTTCATGTAGCTTGCCACCATAATGTCCTTGTCCAGACCTAAATTCTCAGTGCTCAATAGATCGTCCTCATGGTCTCGATGGGTGCATATGCTATCACCTTCCATTCATCTCTGCAAAGGAACCAATGCAGACCATCCAAGCAAGTCCCTGCCAGCTTTCATGTAAATAAAACATCCCTCATTCCCAAGTTGCATTACTGCTTGCCCTGAGCACCGGACTAAAATCCTTCCTTCTCTCAAGTGTATCACAAGCTCGTCTGGTCATCCCTTTTCATGCACCATGGCCGCACAAACTGGCAAAACAAAACACCATCTCCCACCAAGCATTACCCACTAAGGCACATCATGTCCGTTACTTGGCCTTCCAAAATCCCGTCCAACGGTGTCATACCATCCTAGTATCCCAGGTACGATAGCTATCCCCACTATCAAATCCCCCTCCCATGGTTCCCGAGACTGCTTACACCCTACGAAGAAAGGAAATATTAGCATAAGCTATGAAACCCCCCTTTTTTTCTTCCCCCACCCAGCGGCAACATGACTCCCTGTCCCCATGTATCCCCTGGATCCATGACCAACTGTCTCCCAAGCATGCAGCCGCATTTTCTGGCGCAAATCTGATGGAGACAGTCCCTGATTACTGCCACTGCCCGGTCGAGTACTGCCACCGACAGCGGAACAGTGCTGAAATGACCATCTGTAATAGGAAAAAACCCTTGCCATATGGAGCAAGGGCCTTGTTTTCTTCAAGGCAGCCCCTTCCAATGCATGTGGACACACATACCCTGGCCCACATTCCCCACCACCTGAGCCAAGCATAGCCCCTGAAATGCATATTTACATAATTGCACCTGCCCCTCGTGCGGGCATGGTTGCGAATTGAAGACCAGCACCCTCCCAAAAACCATACAGCGGCTGTTGCTGCATATATCTGAAGTGAACTGCATCCCAGAAATGGCATAAAAACTGCCCACCCACTGTGGTTAATTAGGGTTCATCAGGTCAAACTATACTGAGGCCCACCCTCCCGTTCAGGTGAGGTGAACATGATCAAACAAACCTGAGAACCATTTCGAAGTACGTACATTCCTTGGGCTGCACTGATTGCCCACATGCCTCAACCGGCAGGTCCAGTAACATACATAGTTTCTTAGGGGCTGTCCTCGTTGGGCGGACCAGTTTTGACAGTCTTAACTATATAGACAAGTCCTTCCCGCCTCAGTTGAGGCCAAAGATTGTCTTAAGGCCATCCACTGATTCATAACTCTGCATAAATATGTCTTCCCAAAATTTCTCTGTTCATGTTTACCCTGTCTCCCACGTCCCTCTCTACCCAAGCCAAACGTAGCCCTTGAAATGCACTTGAGTTACCAATATCATACTTGGCCCTTATTGCGCAGGCTGGGGTTGACAGTTCATACCTGTAATATAAAGGCACTCGCCGTATCGACTGAGGCCGTAGCTTGCTACCAGTCCCACAACAAGTCGGCATTGATGCCCATGTAAGGTATTGTAAACCACTATTCTTGCATTCCTGACTCCACAGTTAGTTCAGTACCAAAACCAGTGCAGGAGACCCCAGGGCCTCGTTCGGCCAAATGTAGGGGAGCTTCTGACCTCCCCCCTTTCCACACTTCTGTTTTTACTCCCACACCTTCAATTACCTAGTCGAATCCCAATTGAGTTAACTGCATCCCCAACAGGCCCCAACCTCCTGTGGATATCACATTGACCACCAGCCTATCTCACCTGCGACTAAAAAACTCCAATGTCCTTTCTGCTTGTGACTTCCGCTGCTCGGTGTTGTCTCCTCCACCTGCCTTTCTTCTGTGAAGACACCACAGACACGTCGAATTGCCCTGCCTTCTGCAGGGCCTCGCACCTCAGAGAGCCCCACAATCACATCCCCATTCCCTTCACTACCTCACTTATTTCCTCCCTTGACACGCAGTTCTACCCATGCACCCATGCATTCATAGCAAATATCCAAGGCATGACCATAACATCCTTCGTCACACCATGCACCTCCCCACTGCCGAGGAAAGTAGTGCAGATGAGGTACTGTGGGGACAAACCCACGATGTAGGGAATGCCGTCATAGATGCCCCTACTTCTTCTGACAAAGAACCTGGAGCCGTCATGCACTCCAGCTGGTGTCCCCAGCCACCTGCCTGCCTCCCTCTTCTACGAGCATTATCCCTTCCATCCACCACCTGGCTGTCCCAACCAGGCGGCCTTCCTGCACCACCAGGCCCACGAACACCCTGGCCCCCACGTGGGTCTCTGCACCCTTATAGTCTGCTCTCTGCCCTCAGCCTGCTTGGAGGCCTGGTGTCCTTGTGACTTCCCACTCAGTCTGAATGAAAGCCTTCACAGAGCTGCACGATGCCATCATCCCCAAGGCCCTAGAGCTGTGTCTCTCCCGCGTATTTGTAAACGACAGGCCCTTAACCAGCTCCGCCTTCTTACCCCAGGCCCACCTTGGTGACAAACAGCCAAAAACACCCTCTGGTTCAGGGGGAGGGAGGCTGAGGTACAAAAGGGGGTGGTGATGGACGGAGAATCTGAATCAATCAAACACTCACACCCAGTCAAAAGATCTGGGTTTAATCCATCACCGTTCTTTAGCCCACTCTGTCACCCCAGTTCAGACATGGCTATATGCAAATCAGTCTGACCCTGTGCCTCATGGGAACAGTCCAGCCCGAACTGCCAAGCCATGACTTCCCTGGACTGGAAACAAGCTTCCGGGGACCGGTTTCTGGCATTCCAGCCATCTTCAGCCCGGCTTGCTTGAATCCAGTGGCAAAGTGAGCAAGGGACTCACGTCTGAGCATACCCTGCCACACTTATGGCGGCCAAAAGCGGTACAAAAGGGGGTGGTGATGGACGGAGCACCTGAATCAATCAAACACTCACACCCAGTCAAAAGATCTGGGTTTAATCCAGCACCGTTCTTTAGCCCACTCTGCCACCCCAGTTCAGACATGGCTATATGCAAATCAGTCTAACCCTGTGCCTCATGGGAACAGTCCAGCCCGAACTGCCAAGCCATGCCTTCCCTGGACCGGAAACAAGCTTCCGAGGACCGGTTTCTGGCATTCCAGCCGTTTTCAGCCCGGCTTGCTTGAATCCAGTGGCAAAGTGAGCAAGGGACTCACGTCTGAGCATACCCTGCCACACTTATGGTGGCCAAAAGCGGTACAAAAGGGGGTGGTGATGGACGGAGCATCTGAATCAATCAAACACTCACACCCAGTCAAAAGATCTGGGTTAAATCCATCAATGTTCTTTAGCCCACTCTGCCACCCCAGTTCAGACATGGTTATATGCAAATCAGTCTGACCCTGTGCCTCATGGGAACAGTCCAGCCCGAACTGCCAAGCCATGCCTTCCCTGGACCAGAAACAAGCTTCCGAGGACCAGTTTTTGGCATTCCAGCCGTCTTCAGCCCGGCTTGCTTGAATCCAGTGGCAAAGTGAGCAAGGGACTCACGTCTGAGCATACCCTGTCACACTTATGGCGGCCAAAAGCGGTACAAAAGGGGGTGGTGATGGACGGAGCACCTGAATCAATCAAACACTCACACCCAGTCAAAAGATCTGGGTTTAATCCATCACCGTTCTTTAGCCCACTCTGCCACCCCAGTTCAGACATGGCTATATGCAAATCAGTCTGACCCTGTGCCTCATGGGAACAGTCGAGCCCGAACTGCCAAGCCATGCCTTCCCTGGACTGGAAACAAGCTTCCGAGGACCGGTTTCTGGCATTCCAGCCGTCTTCAGCCCGGCTTGCTTGAATCCAGTGGCAAAGTGAGCAAGGGACTCGCGTCTGAGCATACCCTGCCACACTTATGGCGGCCAAAAGCGGTACAAAAGGGGGTGGTGATGGACGGAGCATCTGAATCAATCAAACACTCACACCCAGTCAAAAGATCTGGGTTTAATCCATCACCGTTCTTTAGCCCACTCTGCCACCCCAGTTCAGACATGGCTATATGCAAATCAGTCTGACCCTGTGCCTCATGGGAACAGCCCAGCCCGAACTGCCAAGCCATGCCTTCCCTGGACCGGAAACAAGCTTCCGAGGACCGGTTTCTGGCATTCCAGCCGTCTTCAGCCCGGCTTGCTTGAATCCAGTGGCAAAGTGAGCTAGGGACTCACGTCTGAGCATACCCTGCCACACTTATGGCGGCCAAAAGCGGTACAAAAGGGGGTGGTGATGGACGGAGCATCTGAATCAATCAAACACTCACACCCAGTCAAAAGATCTGGGTTTAATCCATCACCGTTCTTTAGCCCACTCTGCCACCCCAGTTCAGACATGGCTATATGCAAATCAGTCTGACCCTGTGCCTCATGGGAACAGTCCAGCCCGAACTGCCAAGCCATGCCTTCCCTGGACCGGAAACAAGCTTCCGAGGACCAGTTTCTGGCATTCCAGCCTTCTTCAGCCCGGCTTGCTTGAATCCAGTGGCAAAGTGAGCAAGGGACTCACGTCTGAGCATACCCTGCCACACTTATGGCGGCCAAAAGCGGTTTAAAAGGGGGTGGTGATGGACGGAGCATCTGAATCAATCAAACACTCACACCCAGTCAAAAGATCTGGGTTTAATCCATCACCGTTCTTTAGCCCACTCTGCCACCCCAGTTCAGACATGGCTATATGCAAATCAGTCTGACCCTGTGCCTCATGGGAACAGCCCAGCCCGAACTGCCAAGCCATGCCTTCCCTGGACCGGAAACAAGCTTCCGAGGACCGGTTTCTGGCATTCCAGCTGTCTTCAGCCCCGCTTGCTTGAATCCAGTGGCAAAGTGAGCAAGGGACTCACGTCTGAGCATACCCTGCCACACTTATGGCGGCCAAAAGCGGTACAAAAGGGGGTGGTGATGGACGGAGCATCTGAATCAATCAAACACTCACACCCAGTCAAAAGATCTGGGTTTAATCCATCACCGTTCTTTAGCCCACTCTGCCACCCCAGTTCAGACATGGCTATATGCAAATCAGTCTGACCCTGTGCCTCATGGGAACAGTCCAGCCCGAACTGCCAAGCCATGCCTTCCCTGGACCGGAAACAAGCTTCCGAGGACCGGTTTCTGGCATTCCAGCCGTCTTCAGCCCGGCTTGCTTGAATCCAGTGGCAAAGTGAGCAAGGGACTCACGTCTGAGCATACCCTGCCACACTTATGGCGGCCAAAAGCGGTACAAAAGGGGGTGGTGATGGACGGAGCATCTGAATCAATCAAACACTCACACCCAGTCAAAAGATCTGGGTTTAATCCATCACCGTTCTTTAGCCCACTCTGCCACCCCAGTTCAGACATCGCTATATGCAAATCAGTCTGACCCTGTGCCTCATGGGAACACTCCAGCCCGAACTGCCAAGCCATGCCTTCCCTCGACCGGAAACAAGCTTCCGAGGACCGGTTTCTGGCATTCCAGCCGTCTTCAGCCCGGCGTGCTTGAATCCAGTGGCAAAGTGAGCAAGGGACTCACGTCTGAGCATACCCTGCAACACTTATGGCGGCTAAAAGCGGTACAAAAGGGGGTGGTGATGGATGGAGCATCTGAATCAATCAAACACTCACACCCAGTCAAAAGATCTGGGTTTAGTCCATCACCGTTCTTTAGCCCACTCTGCCACCCCAGTTCAGACATGGCTATATGCAAATCAGTCTGACCCTGTGCCTCATGGGAATAGTCCAGCCCGAACTGCCAAGCCATGCCTTCCCTGGACCGTAACAAGCTTCCGAGGACCAGTTTCTGGCATTCCAGCCTTCTTCAGCCCGGCTTGCTTGAATCCAGTGGCAAAGTGAGCAAGGGACTCACGTCTGAGCATACCCTGCCACACTTATGGCGGCCAAAAGCGGTACAAAAGGGGGTGGTGATGGACGGAGCATCTGAATCAATCAAACACTCACACCCAGTCAAAAGATCTAGGTTTAATCCATCACCGTTCTTTAGCCCACTCTGCCACCCCAGTTCAGACATGGCTATATGCAAATCAGTCTGACCCTGTGCCTCATGGGAACAGTCGAGCCCGAACTGCCAAGCCATGCCTTCCCTGGACTGGAAACAAGCTTCCGAGGACCGGTTTCTGGCATTCCAGCCGTCTTCAGCCCGGCTTGCTTGAATCCAGTGGCAAAGTGAGCAAGGGACTCACGTCTGAGCATACCCTGCCACACTTATGGCGGCCAAAAGCGGTACAAAAGGGGGTGGTGATGGATGGAGCATCTGAATCAATCAAACACTCACACCCAGTCAAAAGATCTGGGTTTAGTCCATCACCGTTCTTTAGCCCACTCTGCCACCCCAGTTCAGACATGGCTATATGCAAATCAGTCTGACCCTGTGCCTCATGGGAACAGTCCAGCCCGAACTGCCAAGCCATGCCTTCCCTGGACCGTAACAAGCTTCCGAGGACCAGTTTCTGGCATTCCAGCCTTCTTCAGCCCGGCTTGCTTGAATCCAGTGGCAAAGTAAGCAAGGGACTCACGTCTGAGCATACCCTGCCACACTTATGGCGGCCAAAAGCGGTACAAAAGGGGGTGGTGATGGACGGAGCATCTGAATCAATCAAACACTCACACCCAGTCAAAAGATCTGGGTTTAATCCATCACCGTTCTTTAGCCCACTCTGCCACCCCAGTTCAGACATGGCTATAGGCAAATCAGTCTGACCCTGTGCCTCATGGGAACAGTCCAGCCCGAACTGCCAAGCCATGCCTTCCCTGGACCGGAAACAAGCTTCCGAGGACCGGTTTCTGGCATTCCAGCCGTCTTCAGCCCGGCTTGCTTGAATCCAGTGGCAAAGTGAGCAAGGGACTCACGTCTGAGCATACCCTGCCACACATATGGCGGCCAAAAGCGGTACAAAAGGGGGTGGTGATGGACGGAGCATCTGAATCAATCAAACACTCACACCCAGTCAAAAGATCTGGGTTTAATCCATCACCGTTCTTTAGCCCACTCTGCCACCCCAGTTCAGACATGGCTATATGCAAATCAGTCTGACCCTGTGCCTCATGGGAACAGCCCAGCCCGAACTGCCAAGCCATGCCTTCCCTGGACCGGAAACAAGCTTCCGAGGACCGGTTTCTGGCATTCCAGCTGTCTTCAACCCCGCTTGCTTGAATCCAGTGGCAAAGTGAGCAAGGGACTCACGTCTGAGCATACCCTGCCACACTTATGGCGGCCAAAAGCGGTACAAAAGGGGGTGGTGATGGATGGAGCATCTGAATCAATCAAACACTCACACCCAGTCAAAAGATCTGGGTTTAGTCCATCACCGTTCTTTAGCCCACTCTGCCACCCCAGTTCAGACATGGCTATATGCAAATCAGTCTGACCCTGTGCCTCATGGGAACAGTCCAGCCCGAACTGCCAAGCCATGCCTTCCCTGGACCGTAACAAGCTTCCGAGGACCGGTTTCTGGCATTCCAGCCGTCTTCAGCCCGGCGTGCTTGAATCCAGTGGCAAAGTGAGCAAGGGACTCACGTCTGAGCATACCCTGCAACACTTATGGCGGCTAAAAGCGGTACAAAAGGGGGTGGTGATGGATGGAGCATCTGAATCAATCAAACACTCACACCCAGTCAAAAGATCTGGGTTTAGTCCATCACCGTTCTTTAGCCCACTCTGCCACCCCAGTTCAGACATGGCTATATGCAAATCAGTCTGACCCTGTGCCTCATGGGAATAGTCCAGCCCGAACTGCCAAGCCATGCCTTCCCTGGACCGTAACAAGCTTCCGAGGACCAGTTTCTGGCATTCCAGCCTTCTTCAGCCCGGCTTGCTTGAATCCAGTGGCAAAGTGAGCAAGGGACTCACGTCTGAGCATACCCTGCCACACTTATGGCGGCCAAAAGCGGTACAAAAGGGGGTGGTGATGGACGGAGCATCTGAATCAATCAAACACTCACACCCAGTCAAAAGATCTAGGTTTAATCCATCACCGTTCTTTAGCCCACTCTGCCACCCCAGTTCAGACATGGCTATATGCAAATCAGTCTGACCCTGTGCCTCATGGGAACAGTCGAGCCCGAACTGCCAAGCCATGCCTTCCCTGGACTGGAAACAAGCTTCCGAGGACCGGTTTCTGGCATTCCAGCCGTCTTCAGCCCGGCTTGCTTGAATCCAGTGGCAAAGTGAGCAAGGGACTCACGTCTGAGCATACCCTGCCACACTTATGGCGGCCAAAAGCGGTACAAAAGGGGGTGGTGATGGATGGAGCATCTGAATCAATCAAACACTCACACCCAGTCAAAAGATCTGGGTTTAGTCCATCACCGTTCTTTAGCCCACTCTGCCACCCCAGTTCAGACATGGCTATATGCAAATCAGTCTGACCCTGTGCCTCATGGGAACAGTCCAGCCCGAACTGCCAAGCCATGCCTTCCCTGGACCGTAACAAGCTTCCGAGGACCAGTTTCTGGCATTCCAGCCTTCTTCAGCCCGGCTTGCTTGAATCCAGTGGCAAAGTGAGCAAGGGACTCACGTCTGAGCATACCCTGCCACACTTATGGCGGCCAAAAGCGGTACAAAAGGGGGTGGTGATGGACGGAGCATCTGAATCAATCAAACAATCACACCCAGTCAAAAGATCTGGGTTTAATCCATCACCGTTCTTTAGCCCACTCTGCCACCCCAGTTCAGACATGGCTATAGGCAAATCAGTCTGACCCTGTGCCTCATGGGAACAGTCCAGCCCGAACTGCCAAGCCATGCCTTCCCTGGACCGGAAACAAGCTTCCGAGGACCGGTTTCTGGCATTCCAGCCGTCTTCAGCCCGGCTTGCTTGAATCCAGTGGCAAAGTGAGCAAGGGACTCACGTCTGAGCATACCCTGCCACACATATGGCGGCCAAAAGCGGTACAAAAGGGGGTGGTGATGGACGGAGCATCTGAATCAATCAAACACTCACACCCAGTCAAAAGATCTGGGTTTAATCCATCACCGTTCTTTAGCCCACTCTGCCACCCCAGTTCAGACATGGCTATATGCAAATCAGTCTGACCCTGTGCCTCATGGGAACAGCCCAGCCCGAACTGCCAAGCCATGCCTTCCCTGGACCGGAAACAAGCTTCCGAGGACCGGTTTCTGGCATTCCAGCTGTCTTCAGCCCCGCTTGCTTGAATCCAGTGGCAAAGTGAGCAAGGGACTCACGTCTGAGCATACCCTGCCACACTTATGGCGGCCAAAAGCGGTACAAAAGGGGGTGGTGATGGACGGAGCATCTGAATCAATCAAACACTCACACCCAGTCAAAAGATCTGGGTTTAATCCATCACCGTTCTTTAGCCCACTCTGCCACCCCAGTTCAGACATGGCTATATGCAAATCAGTCTGACCCTGTGCCTCATGGGAACAGTCCAGCCCGAACTGCCAAGCCATGCCTTCCCTGGACCGGAAACAAGCTTCCGAGGACCAGTTTCTGGCATTCCAGCCTTCTTCAGCCCGGCTTGCTTGAATCCAGTGGCAAAGTGAGCAAGGGACTCACGTCTGAGCATACCCTGCCACACTTATGGCGGCCAAAAGCGGTTTAAAAGGGGGTGGTGATGGACGGAGCATCTGAATCAATCAAACACTCACACCTAGTCAAAAGATCTGGGTTTAATCCATCACCGTTCTTTAGCCCACTCTGCCACCCCAGTTCAGACATGGCTATATGCAAATCAGTCTGACCCTGTGCCTCATGGGAACAGTCCAGCCCGAACTGCCAAGCCATGCTTTCCCTGGACCAGAAACAAGCTTCCGAGGACCGGTTTCTGGCATTCCAGCCGTCTTCAGCCCGGCTTGCTTGAATCCGGTGGCAAAGTGAGCAAGGGACTCACGTCTGAGCATACCCTGCCACACTTATGGCGGCCAAAAGCGGTACAAAAGGGGGTGGTGATGGACGGAGCATCTGAATCAATCAAACACTCACACCCAGTCAAAAGATCTGGGTTTAATCCATCACCGTTCTTTAGCCCACTCTGCCACCCCAGTTCAGACATCGCTATATGCAAATCAGTCTGACCCTGTGCCTCATGGGAACACTCCAGCCCGAACTGCCAAGCCATGCCTTCGCTCGACCGGAAACAAGCTTCCGAGGACCGGTTTCTGGCATTCCAGCCGTCTTCAGCCCAGCGTGCTTGAATCCAGTGGCAAAGTGAGCAAGGGACTCACGTCTGAGCATACCCTGCCACACTTATGGCGGCTAAAAGCGGTACAAAAGGGGGTGGTGATGGATGGAGCATCTGAATCAATCAAACACTCACACCCAGTCAAAAGATCTGGGTTTAGTCCATCACCGTTCTTTAGCCCACTCTGCCACCCCAGTTCAGACATGGCTATATGCAAATCAGTCTGACCCTGTGCCTCATGGGAATAGTCCAGCCCGAACTGCCAAGCCATGCCTTCCCTGGACCGTAACAAGCTTCCGAGGACCAGTTTCTGGCATTCCAGCCTTCTTCAGCCCGGCTTGCTTGAATCCAGTGGCAAAGTGAGCAAGGGACTCACGTCTGAGCATACCCTGCCACACTTATGGCGGCCAAAAGCGGTACAAAAGGGGGTGGTGATGGACGGAGCATCTGAATCAATCAAACACTCACACCCAGTCAAAAGATCTAGGTTTAATCCATCACCGTTCTTTAGCCCACTCTGCCACCCCAGTTCAGACATGGCTATATGCAAATCAGTCTGACCCTGTGCCTCATGGGAACAGTCCAGCCCGAACTGCCAAGCCATGCCTTCCCTGAACCGGAAACAAGCTTCCGAGGACCGGTTTCTGGCATTCTAGCCGTCTTCAGCCCGGCTTGCTTGAATCCAGTGGCAAAGTGAGCAAGGGACTCACGTCTGAGCATACCTTGCCACACTTATGGCGGCCAAAAGCGGTACAAAAGGGGGTGGTGATGGACGGAGCATCTGAATCAATCAAACACTCACACCCAGTCAAAAGATCTGGGTTTAATCCATCACCGTTCTTTAGCCCACTCTGCCGCCCCAGTTCAGACATGGCTATATGCAAATCAGTCTGACCCTGTGCCTCATGGGAACAGTCCAGCCCGAACTGCCAAGCCATGCTTTCCCTGGACCAGAAACAAGCTTCCGAGGACCGGTTTCTGGCATTCCAGCCGTCTTCAGCCCGGCTTGCTTGAATCCAGTGGCAAAGTGAGCAAGGGACTCACGTCTGAGCATACCCTGCCACACTTATGGCGGCCAAAAGCGGTACAAAAGGGGGTGGTGATGGACGGAGCATCTGAATCAATCAAACACTCACACCCAGTCAAAAGATCTGGGTTTAATCCATCACCGTTCTTTAGCCCACTCTGCCACCCCAGTTCAGACATGGCTATATGCAAATCAGTCTGACCCTGTGCCTCATGGGAACACTCCAGCCCGAACTGCCAAGCCATGCCTTCCCTCGACCGGAAACAAGCTTCCGAGGACCGGTTTCTGGCATTCCAGCCGTCTTCAGCCCGGCGTGCTTGAATCCAGTGGCAAAGTGAGCAAGGGACTCACGTCTGAGCATACCCTGCCACACTTATGGCGGCTAAAAGCGGTACAAAAGGGGGTGGTGATGGATGGAGCATCTGAATCAATCAAACACTCACACCCAGTCAAAAGATCTGGGTTTAGTCCATCACCGTTCTTTAGCCCACTCTGCCACCCCAGTTCAGACATGGCTATATGCAAATCAGTCTGACCCTGTGCCTCATGGGAATAGTCCAGCCCGAACTGCCAAGCCATGCCTTCCCTGGACCGTAACAAGCTTCCGAGGACCAGTTTCTGGCATTCCAGCCTTCTTCAGCCCGGCTTGCTTGAATCCAGTGGCAAAGTGAGCAAGGGACTCACGTCTGAGCATACCCTGCCACACTTATGGCGGCCAAAAGCGGTACAAAAGGGGGTGGTGATGGACGGAGCATCTGAATCAATCAAACACTCACACCCAGTCAAAAGATCTGGGTTTAATCCATCACCGTTCTTTAGCCCACTCTGCCGCCCCAGTTCAGACATGGCTATATGCAAATCAGTCTGACCCTGTGCCTCATGGGAACAGTCCAGCCCGAACTGCCAAGCCATGCCTTCCCTGGACCGTAACAAGCTTCCGAGGACCGGTTTCTGGCATTCCAGCCGTCTTCAGCCCGGCTTGCTTGAATCCAGTGGCAAAGTGAGCAAGGGACTCACGTCTGAGCATACCCTGCCACACTTATGGCGGCCAAAAGCGGTACAAAAGGGGGTGGTGATGGACGGAGCATCTGAATCAATCAAACACTCACACCCAGTCAAAAGATCTGGGTTTAATCCATCACCGTTCTTTAGCCCACTCTGCCGCCCCAGTTCAGACATGGCTATATGCAAATCAGTCTGACCCTGTGCCTCATGGGAACAGTCCAGCCCGAACTGCCAAGCCATGCCTTCCCTGGACCGGAGGGTGAGGTGCCCGTTTGCACTGGGCAGCCCCTGCAGCCTCTACCAGCACAGAATACACTCGCCATACTCAGGGCCTGCCCCCACAAAATTTGTGACACCAGGTCACCGCTTTTCGACGTGGCTTGCCAAGGCCCAGAAAATGTACCCCCATGCCTGGGAAACACAACAATTATAGTGCTAAGTGTACCTGATCCAACCCAGCCCGATCATTCTTTGTAAAACATCAGTGAACCCATAGTGATTGTTTGTTAGAACTATCCATACTATATGATAACAATTTTGAAAAGTAGGCTGGGCAAGATTAATCAAAGACCAGTTTAGCACACCTCCACCAGTGCCTTCATTATGCCAAGGAATTACCACTATTATACCAGGCAGGGCTTATGGAGTAGTGCCTATGTCCAATGTTCAAGATACTTCCCTCATACGTCCCTTGGCATTCTGCCTTATGTGTAGGCTAGTAAAGAAGCTAGTGACCATTATCCAACACCTTAATTGTGCATAAAATAGTGATATTTTATTTTTATTTATTGATTTATAGACCCCTAACAATAATCGCAAAGTATATATCTCAGTGCTAGGTAGCAAGAATTCGTCGTACAGCTGCCAGCGAGAGTAATAGATCTGTCAGATCTTAGGTCTTGGGAAACAGACGTTTGTTTCCTAAAAACTAAATAGTCTGCCGTAATGCGTAGGTCTTGAGTTTGTTCTTTCCATTTCTTTGCTGCCAGATATGAGAACGAACGTCCTCCTGCCCTCACTTTCCTTATACGCTTTGTCCTGGCCTGCGCTTGATAAAGTGACCATAGGCACCTCGTGGGAACGTAGAATTCAATTTTATTCTGTAAAATTCTTGGTCCACTACAGTGCAGTGCCTTATGTGCATGACTGAGTAGCTTAAACACTGCTCTTTGTCGCATGGGTAGCCAGTGGAGATATTTTGTGCACATCGATGCTGAACTCAGTCTGCTTTTATTGCACACCAGTTTGGCTGCAGCGTTCTGTAGCACCTGTAGGTGTGAAAAGATGTAGTCAGCCATGCCTATGAACAGAGCATTGCCATAATCTAGCTTGCTTATGAGCAGGGCCTGTGTAACTGTTCTTCTACAGTCCAGCGGGATCCAGGTAAAGAGTCTTCTTAGCAATTTCAGAGTTGCAAAGCCCCTTCCACACATGGCCCTCACATAGTCCTTCATGGAAAGGGCATTGTCAATGAGGATGCCTACATTTTTGGCCCATTGCTAGGGTGCTGGGGCATCTCCCAGGGTTTGCGGCCACCAGGTGGCATCCCAGATCAAGTTTGCTCCTCCTAAGAGCAGGATTTCTGATTTCCCTGCGTTTAATTTCAGGCGATGTTCTAACATCCATTGTGCCATCTCTGCTAGGCAGTTTTTCAGTTTTGCTTTGGTGTCATCATGCCTTTCCTCAAGCGCTACCATCAACTGAGTATCGTTCACATAGGAGCAGATGCGGAGGCCCCATTTTTTACAGATTTTCACTAAAGATGACACGTATGCATTTAAAAGTGTAGAGCTCAGGGATGCTCCCTGCAGCACGCCACAGCTGATGGCGCTAGGTTTAGAAAAGATGTGGCCCCGTTGTACTGTTTGTGTTCTGTTACTCAGAAACTAGCTGAGCCACTGTAGGGCTTTGGCATGGATTCCTTTTTCATGAGGATTTCCAGCAATCGATTGTGCGAGATCGAGTCGAACGCTGCCGACAGGCCCAATAATATCAGGGCTACAGCTCCCCCCTGATCGGTTAGAGATCTGATGTTATCTAGGACGGCCAGAAGCATTGTCTCCATGCTATTGGTAGCCCTGAAGACAGTTTGTAAGGGTTCTAATAGATCATTGGACTCTAAACAGTTGGATAGTTGTCTGTTTACCAACCTCTCCAAAACTTTGGAGAGGTATGGGAGCTGAGAAATTGGTTGATAGTTTCCAGGGCTGTGCAAATCTGTTCCTGCTTTCTTCAACAGAGGGGTCACTGCCGCCTTCTTCCAGGCCTCAGGAAAGGCAGCAGAGTTAAGAGAGTGGTTGAGTAGCTGAGTGACATAAGGACATACTACTGCTGTGATCCGAACAAAAATAAAGTGAGGGCAGGGATCAAAGGGAAATCCTGATTTCACTTCCTCCATCACTTTTAGGGCCTCGTTCTCTGTAAGAGGGGAGAAGTTACCCTTGCTAGATGGAACAACAGGGTGAGGAGTCCGGTGTTCCCAATTAATTGAATCTACTGTGATGTTTGGACTGAATAGATTTTGCTGATTTTATCAGAGAAAAATCTACTGATATTTTCGCAGGCTTCTTCTGAGGGGGGCAGTGTTTGGGACATACTCGCAGGTTTACTAAGTCCCCATACTATTTTATACAGCTCTTTTGCTGAGTTACAGTTCGTGTTAATTCGTTGCGCATAGTAGGTCTTCTTAGCCTTTCTAATGGCGTTGTTATAGGTCCTAAGCTCAGACTTGTACCTTAACCTGTCAGATTCCTGCTTGGACAGTCTCCATTGGTGTTCTGTCATTTTACATTTTCTTTGTAAGTGCCCTCAGGTCGGATGTGTACCACTTCTCAGAGGGGGGTCCTTTTGTCGACTTAAGTTTTAACTTGGGGGCGCATAGGTCCAGCACTTTTGTGATTTCTGTTTAGAGGTTAGCTGCTCCCATGTTCACATGCAGAGCACTCAGAGACTTCATGTTATCAGGATGAAGTGGGTCTGAAAGGAGTCCTGGGTAACTAGCCTCCAGGCTCAAATGGCCACCTGCGAGGGTTTGCCAGATTTTTACTGATTTTGCTAGCAGAGTGAATGAGAAGGATATAAGAGAATGATCTGTCCAGGATAGAGGTTTTATCACCTGGATAAGTGTGGATTCAATATTGAAGAATAATAGATCTAGTGTATGCCCAGCAATATGCGTGGGCCCCTTGAGCCACTGTTTAAGTTGGAGAATTTGATATTACTTTCCAAGTGTGTTGCTGCAGGGTTGTTCGCCTTCTCAAAGTGGATGTTAAATTCCCCTATTACTGGATAGTTCTAGATATTTAAATGTGATCCTTTCACTTAGTTGCACTCCACTCCCTATAGCTCTCACTCCCCCCTCACCAGTGGTGCTTGAGACAATAGCAAAAATATGTAATTGACTTCGCAATTTACTGTGCTTAGGAGCCATCCACTTGGAAAATGCCTTTCTGCCATCAACGTTTCCCTGAACAATGGTGTAGAGCCAAACCACAGGGTGCACGCTAAAACGCTAGCCCCTACCAACAGCGTTTGAGGTACCCGTGAGTAATCTGCTAATGCCTATATAATGTGTACCAAACCTACTCTAAAGCCAAAATTACGTGCAGAACCCATGTTTCACAGAGGCCTAACTCCGAGGCACAGGATCTTCCCCAACTGATAAACAAATTTATGTCTGCCCTTAGCAGAGGAAGACAAACTGCTCGGAACTCACTAAAATTAAGATACACAGAAAAACTACACATATTGGGTCGTACACAACTTCAACCAACACCGCCACCTAGTGGCAAATTGTTATAGGCCCTGTACCAATGCCGTGCACAGGCAAAAACCCCATCGCAAACCAAACGAAAAATCACGCCATGCAGCCGTGCCTCCTCCCTCCGATTCCTGAGGTGACGTGTCTGACAATCTGCTGCCAAAGCAAGAGGGATGGCTGTCACTATGTCCCACAAAAGCCGGAGAGGGTATCCTACCCATGCCCAATGCCTCCATAAAACCCATGCCATCATAACCCAGAAGCATATGTCCCACTGCCTTTGCCATCGGCTCAGAACTAATCGCAGGCTTTCTCCCCCAGTTTATTTACGCAATAGGAATACTACCCCCTATGTGGAAAACGAGGTGAAAATCCCCCGGCAGCCCAACACCATTGCAAAATGTGACGCACCGAGGGCCAGCTCATCCGAGGGTGTAACAAGGGATTGCGTCCAGTATCACCTGTTCTTGCAGAGGCCGGCCCCTGAAGGGGGCCTCGAGGGCCGGCGCCATAACGGACGCCAGTGCCCAGGAAGGATCCGGTTCTAGCCGCCGGGAAGGGCCTTAAACTAGAAAGGGCACTCTCGTCGCGGCAACAACTTGCGCCAGGATGGCGCCTAGGAACTCGGCCAATGGGGGGGCCAGGTGAGGACTGACCCTCCCCCAGGTGGCAGACCCGCCTTTTCATGGCGGGAGAATCGTGGGGGGAAGTATAAGACGCCGCTCCCCCTCACTGCAGCTCGTCACTACATCGTGGAGCTGGGGGAGCGGCGCAGAAGAATTTTGAGGAATATTTCTGAAGAAAATATGGAGCATATATACAAGTCCAGCCAGTAGACTATTGCGCCGTATTGGAGGGGATAAGACCCCTTCCCAAGCTCCACGAAGGGATTGGAGTGGAAGGAGAAGATGCCACAGCAATCCCCTGCCGGGGTCAGAGGCGGGACAGCACGTGGAGACGACGGTGCCCGATCAGGAAGGACCCCCCCCCCCCCCCAGGCCCGTGAAACTGCTAGGGCAACGGAGCGATGTCCTTTGAAAGTGCCCCCTCCTCACTTGCCACCCAGGGGCGGAGGAAATCCGAGTGGCCGAAGCGATGGCAGTTAAGGAACTCAGCATGGCTGACCACGTGGAATCAGTGAAGATGGCGTCGCCGAATTTCCGTGATCCGAAAAGGAAACTGAGCCCAGCTGCCCGTGGTGGAATCGTGCAAAAGAAGGACGGCGACATAGGCGAGGTCGAGGTGAGCACGGGCCCAGAGCAGGCACAGAAGGTTGAGCGGGGAGCGCGAGTGTTACTGTGCTCCATGTTGAAGTTTTTGGCCCTCCAGCCCGGGGTTACCTGCGAGCATAGATACTGGTGCTGGCAGAACGGGGGCCATAATAGGGACAGCGCGCGATCGAGCGAGAACGGAGAGATCCAGGTGGGTCTCACACTGCCCCTACGGCTGGTGATAGCAAAAAAAAAAAAAAAAAAAAAAAAAAAAAAAAAAAAAAAACATGTAACTCGAAGAACAAATGTAAAATGGAAATAAGAGTACAGGTTTATGCGGGTCAAATTAACAGTGCTCATGTGTATAAATCTCTAATCCGTACAATAATGATATTCATCAATGCATTTTAATGTTTCACACACGGAAGTTAAGACACACTAGGAATATAATGCTGTGTGCACTGGCCTGTGCAAAGGAAGTTTGTAGTAGCGTTGGCATCACTGTGCGTTCACACTGTTCTGTCTGCAAGCGTTACATACAGATCTACGCAGAGAGCGCCACCCAGACCGAGCGCAGCCTTGTACTGAGCAGAGAAAGGGAGCACAGGCAGTGTGCGGTGTCCAGAGGGTGCTATGCTCTGCAGCAGAGCTCTCGGGTTTACTAAATCGGCTTTATAATTTCCCGAAACAATGCTAAATGTAGAGATGCAGGGTACACAAAGGCCGGGGCGCGCATCCCCCCCTGCAATGTTATCAAAATGTTAGGAGCACGGTTTAAGCGGTTAATACCTTTTGTTTAATGCACTATGTTACAGCGCTTGTGTCAGGCCTCAGGGGGCCTCAAACTATGCACTAGCGGTAAAAGAAAGTACGGGTTTGATGGTACATCGCGAAAATGATGAGAAGGTAAAAGGATTCCTGGCTTGTTAATGATAGAGCAACAGGCAGGGTTTAAGCATTGGTCTCGAAGTGGCCTCCAGAGCTATTTACAGACGGTATTGTGGGGGCGAGGGATCGCGGGCTATTCCCATATTCTCATACACAGGTGAGGGACAATCGGCAGTCGACAAATAATTTATACCAAATGTTTCGAAGTACGTCTGCTAGCAACCCTGTTTTGTGTGTAAGGGGCAACAAGGCGGAACACGCACATTTAAAAAAAAAAAAAAAAAAAAAGGGAAAAAGATACCTGTATTTCGTTTTGTCAGGAAAAGATAGCTAGTAATGTTACCAAGTGGCTTCAGGCACCCGAGATCCACACCGGGTCTTTCTTCTTTTTTAATACCAACTGCGCCCGTGGACCTTGCACGTGCGGGGCAGCTGGAAAAACAATAAATAACTTAGTGTTGCAATATACACCCCGTTGGGACTAAATGCAGCACGTGCGGAACTTGTTGTATAAATAAATAATAAGAAATCAAAGTGCATAATAGGAGGAAGTAACAGGAGCAGCTAGCAGGCGCAGGAAGGCTCTAGACGGGCCCCCACCGCATTCAAAATCCTGCCAGCTACAGATGAGGCCGAGCTACCAGGGTAGTAGCGTATATCGAGGACTGGAACCGGGGTAGAGTGAGCACGGGCCGATACCGGTGTGTACAGAAACCCAGCACAACACATCCTATGGAAAGGGCATAGAAGGAACATAGCGTACCGACCGAGGTCCGGAGGGAGTACAAAATGTATGTTAAGATTCTTTTCAAAAGCGAGCAGAGAGGCAATGCTGCCCTATGGTGGCCTTATTAACAATGGCACTCTAACTCAAGAATGTTGAGTTCCGAAATGCCCCTTTGGTCATAGTGTGATGAAAGGTCATGAACAATCTGTAACTAAAAATCCCGGCATAGAGGTCCACGTTCAAAGGTCACGCTAACAGGATTAGTCACGGCATTTCAGGTTCAAAGTTGGAGCAAGGGGTTATCACACCTGTGCAGCTGGGCCATTTGAATGCTTTACAGCGGAATTAGCAAAGCTAGAGAAGTGATTTATTGTGCCACAAGACGAATGAACATGAGCAGCTGAAGTACTGTCTTGAATTATTCTTATTGCTCGAAATTGCGTGGGATTTAGTCACGATGTTAAAATGGTTTTCACTGTTGAAATGTTTGAAAACGTGATTTATAGCAGTTCAACGAGCCCTTGAGTCCAGCGGGTGTAAAAACAGCGGGAGACCACGTAGTGGGTCCATTACTAGAATACTTTCTTTGCCCTCTGTTTCCAGGCGTCCCATTTTAGAGGCAGCGCCTGGTGGCCCAGTGGACTACTGCATCCATGTCCGGGGCCTGTTTGCGACCTCATGGTCACAGGTTCAAATCCCGGCGGGTCCACCCAGCCTTTCAATCATCTGGGGTCAATAAAAGGAGTATGAGTAGGGTAACTAGAAACAGCTGTTATGCTGCACCAAGGTGAACGTGCGTTTAAAGGAATTGTGCCAACCAGCGCGCATAGGTTGGAGTCGCGGCCCATTTAAGGGGGACTTGTTACAGTTACCGCAAAGCCTGTTGGGCGCCTGTGCGCCCCCCCCCCCCGGCCGAGTAATCCCACTTTCTAACTTGTTGCCCACAAGGTGCGGCGGCGATGGAGACAGGCGCTGCAGCCGCGCACAGACACAGGGTGGCGCAGGCGGTTAGGTTCAAGTTTATATGTGTCCACTGTAAGGCGCGAGGGCCTGCTGAGGGGCAGTGCCCCTTCTCTAGGTGGAGTGGCAAAAAATGTCCGCGTGGATGCAGCTAAGCGTTTTCGAATCAACGACCACCGCAGGTTTTTTCCAATCGGCTCATGTTGTGCTGCCAGCTGGGGTGCGACGGTCTCTCGCCCCCCTTCCAAGGCACTTGGAAAGCAGGTTAGTTTAAGAGTGCCGGTACATTCGCACCCCAGGGCGTCCTTTCTTCATATTCCGTGTCATACAACTGGCATGAGCAGGACACATGGTCCACGGGCTTCTAATTGCGAGAAGTTGCATTACTATAAGCAGGAACCAGTAACAATGAGACCGCTATAAATAAGCAAAGGGAACAGGGGCATGGTTATCAATAACTTTGCCTTCTTTGAAGCACCCGTGGAGAGTGAAAGAATAAAGAAATAAATAAATAAATACATTTTGGTTTAAACCTACTCAGAAATATGCCACTTTAAAAAAAAAAAAAAAAATCTTTAGTATTGGCCAACCATTTGCATAACGAGGACGTTATCACCTAAGCGTTCAAAGCACAATATGGCTTACCTTCAGAAATGAGATAGCTGACCTACTTAGCATATACAGGTAGCGAGAGGTTCATTAACTCTCTGATTCAGGTAATTCGTACAGCCTGTCCATCTCTTCATCAGACTTCTTAAAAAAAAAAAAAAAAAAAAAACGGGGCAATGGAGGTGCTTCTCTTGCCATGCACCTTTTGAAGGTTCCAACAGCCGTGTTTCAGAGCTACTCGGGAAGGGAGCATTAATTTACCAGAGGATGGTGAACCCATTTATTCACCGTACCTCACATTATGTAGGTGTATTTCATAGGTGCAACTGTGGTACGCAAGGCTATTTAACGTTGGGTGCTGTATCAAGACACCATATGCTGCAGCTGACTGTCTCCCAATTTTATTTTCATGTATGGTCCATGGCGAGCTGAGACGAAGCTGAGGAAGCCGGAAGGAGAACCGGTGTACAAAGAGGTAACGACAAGGATGGAGCTGAGCATGCCATTGACAGCAGGCTGCATATAAAGAGCAACGGAGGTAAAAGATAAGAGCGTCACAAGAAGGGGGGAGCCGCAGGAAGACGTGAAGCCTCCCTGGCGGCGTGGCGGATAAGAGAGGTACAGCGGATGGTTATGGAGGCACACCGGCAGGGCGGTGTGTAGAAGGAGGGCCACTCACTCTGGGATGCCGAACGGCAGGGTGAGTAGGCCGAACAAAAGGGGGTAGCAGACAGAGACGGCGCTCGCAGCCCAGACCCGGCCGGACGGCAGGGCACAACAAAAGCAAGGTAGCGAGTTGGGGCCTAACTCTGGAGAGAGGCTACTCCCCACATGCAAAGGAACATGGAAACCAACAGAACAAGTTGGATCAGAAAAGTGCCAAGGAAGGAGATACGCCTCCAATTTATGGCGGTCCATCACACAAATGATTTATGGGACACAAATGATTTATGACCCTGTGATATGCAAATAAGTAATGACGGATAATGATTTATGACCAACAGAATGATTTATGACCAACAGTATGATTTATGACAAATGATTTATGACAGGCAGCTCTGATCATGTATGACGTCCAAGTTATCATAACACTAAATGATTTATGACATGCTAAATGATTTATGACATGCTGATGATGTAGGACGCATGAGTTATGATTTATGACATGTAGAAGATGTAGGACGTATGATTTATGATATGCCTTGATAATGATTTATGACCCTGGCCATAAAAGGGATGCCCAGGGGACAAAATGTGTTGGTATACAATGGTAATAAAAACTGCGGCCAACAACGACCACAAAAACTACAACTCGTGTTGGCTGTGATTTTGGTAACACGTCTGTTTCTGGAGTGGGCCCTGTGCGGGGGTTATTGCAGAGGCCGGCCCCTGAAGGGGGCCTCGAGGGCCGGCGCCATAACGGACGCCAGTGCCCAGGAAGGATCCGGTTCTAGCCGCCGGGAAGGGCCTTAAACTAGAAAGGGCACTCTCGTCGCGGCAACAACTTGCGCCAGGATGGCGCCTAGGAACTCGGCCAATGGGGGGGCCAGGTGAGGACTGACCCTCCCCCAGGTGGCAGACCCGCCTTTTCATGGCGGGAGAATCGTGGGGGGAAGTATAAGACGCCGCTCCCCCTCACTGCAGCTCGTCACTACATCGTGGAGCTGGGGGAGCGGCGCAGAAGAATTTTGAGTCCCACCCACCCACACCTAAGTACCAGCAATGTCGCAGTGCTGGCGGATAAGAGAGGTACAGCGGATGGTTATGGAGGCACACCGGCAGGGCGGTGTGTAGAAGGAGGGCCACTCACTCTGGGATGCCGAACGGCAGGGTGAGTAGGCCGAACAAAAGGGGGTAGCAGACAGAGACGGCGCTCGCAGCCCAGACCCGGCCGGACGGCAGGGCACAACAAAAGCAAGGTAGCGAGTTGGGGCCTAACTCTGGAGAGAGGCTACTCCCCACATGCAAAGGAACATGGAAACCAACAGAACAAGTTGGATCAGAAAAGTGCCAAGGAAGGAGATACGCCTCCAATTTATGGCGGTCCATCACACAAATGATTTATGGGACACAAATGATTTATGACCCTGTGATATGCAAATAAGTAATGACGGATAATGATTTATGACCAACAGAATGATTTATGACCAACAGTATGATTTATGACAAATGATTTATGACAGGCAGCTCTGATCATGTATGACGTCCAAGTTATCATAACACTAAATGATTTATGACATGCTAAATGATTTATGACATGCTGATGATGTAGGACGCATGAGTTATGATTTATGACATGTAGTAGATGTAGGACGTATGATTTATGATATGCCTTGATAATGATTTATGACCCTGGCCATAAAAGGGATGCCCAGGGGACAAAATGTGTTGGTATACAATGGTAATAAAAACTGCGGCCAACAACGACCACAAAAACTACAACTCGTGTTGGCTGTGATTTTGGTAACACGTCTGTTTCTGGAGTGGGCCCTGTGCGGGGGTTATGTCCCTGTGACACTTTTTCCTCCCCTCACTCACCTCAGCTAGGCGCTCACCTTCCGATCTCACTCACAAACATGTTCTCCTCTGTAGTGTGAGGAGTCAGAAAGCGTCTGAACCCCCCTCTCCTGACTCCTTATTGTATTACCCCCTTCAAACTCCACCCTTCCCGCAATCTGCCAATCCTGTCCTGTCGTGTCATTTAACCTCGCAAAGCATCGCAGGGGAAGACTAGGCTGCGCCTTCGCTTTCCCCAGGACCTACACTGCCTCTCCATTTCCAGTGTGTGACATGTGTCTTCAGCATTCCTTCGTAGCATGCACTTAACAGTGCCCCTTGGGCACACCCAGGGACCAGCTAGAGTGCTCCTGTATCAGTATGCTCTCTACGGCTCCCCCACCCCCCTCCCCTCCGAGACACAGCAGGCATTCACTGCAGCGTGCCTTTGTTGTTCGGAAATCAGTGTGCTGAGGGGTTTCCCAGAGTTACTCATATATATCATGCCGGGTATGATTACCACCTCCTGAGTTTCTCTCACACTGCTGACCACGCTTGACTGCCACTTACTGTATACCAGGTCATTCTTAAATCCTGCAGTGCCACTGCCACATCCTGTGCCCTGTTTTTTTTCTGTATGACTGAGACCTCTTCTACCCTGCTCTCACTGCCTACAGTGTGTGACTTTCCACCAAACCCTGCTCTCTGCGCTTGAATGCCAACTCCTGCATTGCTGGATTGCAGGCCCGGCTCCAGGAATTTTTTTTTGGGGTGGGCCAAGGGTGTATTTGGGTGGGCCACTGCGGGCTTGATTTGTCTCATATATGTCTGGGCAGGCCTTCTTCAGGGCCCTCCTTTATCTCGTCTTAGTCTTACAAGACCCAGTAAAACGCACTCTTTCCCAAATCTCTTTCTAAATATGATCACTCTCAAAAAGTGTTTTTTCCATGTAATGTTCCTTTGATGGGAACAGGAGGTTTCTGAGGTAGGAGTATCAGGCAAGTGACACTTCTCTGGCTCCCTCGGTGCGAGCCTTCAGGGAGAATCCCTCTTCATTACTACCGCCACCTGACCCCGGACTCTGCAATGCACTCACTCCCTTACAGGCTTGATTATCCACTACTCCTGTCAAGTGCACCTTATCTCACAGCTGACCTTGGAACCCAGCCCCATATCAGGCACCATCGGGCTCCACTTTAATTTTTCCCGGTAAAAACATTCGTAAAATCACCTTCAAACATAAAACATTGAATATAGCAGTAAATATAATTAGCACGCACTTTAAAGTATGTTCCACAGTATCCCTTATTACCCAACTGCTAATTAAATAAACAAAAACAGAAAGACCATAACAGGGCCGGCTTTAGCGCTAATGCAAAAGTCTTTTTTGGCATCACACCAATCACCTCTTTCTCCGTAAATACCTTTACTACCACCTTCCAACAGTGTCCCTCATCCCTCCATGGCCCCCCTCATGAACTTCTCCTCGGATTCCCTCACTGTCACCCTCCACTAGAGCCCCTCATTTCACTGTAGCCCCTCCCCCTCATGACCACCTCCTCAGACTCCCCCACTACCACCTTCCACCAGTGCCCCTCATCTCTCCCTAGCTCCCCCTCTACCCCATGACCTCTTCCTCGGATTCCCTTACTGTCACCCTCCAACAGTGCCTCTCATCGCTCCATAGCCCCTCCCACTAACTCCACCTCGGATTCCCTCACTGCCACCCTCCAACAGTGCCCCTGATCTTTACGTAGCCCCTATCTCACATGCATTTTATTTGTTGTATAGCGCTACTCATATCAGTGTAGTGTGTGTCAGTACTGTACACCACACACACATTATACAGAGACCATGAATCATACAAGTATGTAAATCAGTCTACAGGTAATGTCACATAAGCCAATGAGGATTACAAGGTGTGGGAATCACATGTCATCCATACTGGTGGGTAGTATATTTTAAGAGGGTTTGGTCTGGGGAAACGCAACCTTAGTATTTAAAGAGTATTCCATGGGGGTCTGTGGAGATGAAGGGGTGAAAAAATAAACAAAGCCTCGTTAACATATCAATGGTCTTTTAAAGACCTGTGAAGTACTCGGGTGCGGCTGCGATAATGTAAATCTGTCTGTGTGTCTGTGCGCCCGGGAAGCTGTCTCAGACGGGGCGCACACACACACAGACAGCCCTTAGAGCCCAATGTCGTTGCATGCCTTCCTTCAACCCTCACTGCGAGGGCCAAGGCTCCTGTTTGGGTGGGCCAGGCTCATGTTTGGGGGGCCTGGCCCATGTTTGGGGGGGCCTGGCCCACCCGGCCCATCCGCTAAAACCGGGTCTGCTGGATTGTTGTCTCTAGCAGCAGCATCTGGCTCCTACCCCCGGTGCCTCTCTCCTTCATTCACAGGCAGCCTGTTGTGTGTGACTGCTGCCTTCTCAGTCCTTGGACTGATTTCTCTGCTTTCAGTGTGTCTGCCGAGCCCTGGTGTCTGTGTTTGACTTGCATCTTTGAGCCGTACTGTCTGTTTGTCACTCTAACTTTTGCCCTTCTCCCCTAGTCTGTCCTTGTTGCCTAGTGCGTGTGAATTCCATGCCTGTAGTCTTTGTAACTGCTACCTCCCATGCGCATGGCCTCCTGTTCACTACAACTTCCTGCGTCCCTGACCTGCAGTATGTGACAGTTAACTTCCGAAACCATGTCTTGCTTCGAAGTGCAACTCCCATCTCCTGCATGTTGCTCTCAAGCAGTCCTGCTTGGCAGTATCCGGCACAGGTGAGAAGGGTCTGTCTTTCTCTCTCTGCTGGTGGAGTGAGTGCACATCAGCAAGTAGGTGCTTAGCTTGCGCAGGCTCGACAGCAGTTGCATTCACACAGTGCATGCAGGAGCTGTGCTGTGGCCCGCAGTGTGCCCATGAATGACAGCTCCTGCTGTTGATGTGTGTCTCAGCTGGTAATATGCCAGCTAGTGTTGGTGCCCATCCAGCATGCTGTGTGTTGGGCCAGGCATGCACAGGCCCTGTTGTATCTTGTCTGCAGTTCCCCATGATTCTGCTTGCCCCTGAGCCGGAGATGTTCATTGGGGGGAGAGGCTTTTGAGGGTGTGGAGAGTGGGTCTCATTGTTGATGGCATCTCCATCGCTAGATGGCAGCATGATACTGTTTGATGGCAGTAAGTTTGTGGGGGTACTAGGGGAAAGACTGCCCAAACATGAATAACTAGGTCTCCCCATATGGCAAACAAAAGCCTTATGAAGCAAGGGGCATTCAATGAGTGGTAAGGTTGCAGGGGGTCACTAGTGAGATGGCCCTTGGGAGGCCATCGTGTTCAGAAAGATTCAGCTATCACCACTCCCTTCCAGCAGTCTTAATAGACTAGCACACTCATCGCTGCTGGTCCACACAGCCATCGCGCAATAATTACACTCAACGCTGATACTTGACGTGTAAAAGGTAATTTTATTAGGACAAGGTTGTTAAACTACATTAACCAAAACATTAAATACCTATAACATTTCCCATCAGCAACCGTTTTATTCACTCCATCCATCCTCACCCCTCACACCTGTTACTCTCATCTCGTTTCACTTTGCGACCTCCTCCATCTCTCCATTCTCGTCTTCACTTATCTTTCAAACTCCTCTCTAGGATCACCTGCTGTCGCTCTTGTATCCCGCACCCCCATCCTTCACCTGCGCCCCCAACCCACCCAGGGGTGGATGTGCTCATCTGTGACTCTCCACCCTCCAAAGTACAGCCAACCCTACGACCTGTCCTAAACTGGCACGCCCGACCGACCCATCGCCCTGGCCCAAACTTGCAGGGTGGGAGGGTGGACTATATTTTTCTAACCTTACCCAGTGGTACCAGTTGCAGGAAGAGCCCTCCTCCCCTGCAACCTTATAGCCGACCCTAATTCCTCCCATTATCCAACCCCTTGACCCCCACCCAAACTTGTCCTTCCGCCCGCGTGAAGCACCCCGGGGGAAGACTGGTCTGCGACCATACTTCCCCTGAGGGCCGACATTGTGAACCTCCTTATCCTACAGTGCCTGCAGTTCTCTGCTTCCCACTCCTTCGCACCTCCTCAAATATTGGGCTGCATACGCTCAAACTGCTCTGTGCTGGTCGCTACTGTTCTGCTAGATTGACAACAATAGACAAAATGCCATCATACACCTTTGACCCGCCACTCTTGGCCGCACACAATTGAGCTCTTAAGCACCTTCCACCCAAACCTCTTTTTGACTACTCTGGGTCAAGGGGCATGCTGAGGTACTGGGTTTTTAAGAACCGGCACAGAACCGGCAACCCAGCGGTGTCAGGGTACACCCAGAGACCTCGAGTTCTCCTGATTCAGACCACAGAAACTCAGAGACTTCTAGGTGAAGTCAAGGATCGATTTTATTGGCTGCAACCAAGGTAACAAGTGTCCTAGAATACAACACACGGGGAAGTATATTCTCAGGAGACTGCTCGAATTTACAAAGTCAGGCTTCTCTCTTTATACAGAATATTCAGCTTCAGGCAAACATTCTTCGAATTCGTAGTATGTCATTTATAGTTACTGGTTACAAAAGAAAAGCAGTCATGATGACATGTACATATTTCACGTCGTGCTGCCCATAACAAATCACCCGGCAAGGCCCAACATTTCATCAGATATCGCTGGACCCCCAATAAAACAGGCACCTCCCCATCATAAAGTAGGTGAAGCAAAAGAGTAGAGACAGATGTGAGCAAGATACGGCAGGTGTGCGCACTGAAATGGGTTTATGGCTTGTTGAGCCTTGATGCTATCTTTGCTCGGCCATTGGGAGGGGAACTGACCTAACGAGTTCGGCCTGGGGCAATGGTTCCAACTTGCACAGGTCATGGAAAAGTCGATTAAGGAGTACGTGTCCTTGTGGAATTGAATTCAGCTGGATTAAGGCCTATGTAAAGGGCAACACATAAATGGGAGCCAAGGGTTTAGAACGAAAATGACGATTTCGAGGTGAAATCGTCACTCGAATATGCTGAAAATATATGTACATGATGTGCTCGTCATTCTCGGTCTTTTGATACCAAATTCGTCATGTTTCGACGAAATTTTTATTCTCGAGTCCAGAACGATTACACGAATCCAGATTTTCAGAACCACAAACCCTCCTTTTGCCCTTACATAGGCAATTAATCTATCCTCATGTTAGTCTGAGTCCAGATCTATATTCCTAAAGTCATTGAGATGTTGCTGTAACATCATTCTAGTACTTAGTTCATCTCTTGACACAGGCTTCCTTACACATGATGTAACACAGAGGCCACATATTGCAGGAGCACATTGTATGCATAGACAGAACAGGAAAAGAATGGCTAAGACCATCCCAATGACCATTAGAATTTTCCATCCCCAGGCGGATATCAGTTCCCAGAACCATCCCATTAGTGACCAATCTCCTTTATCCACATGAATAGATTCGGAAATCTTGTGTAGTTTGGAGATGGCCTGGTACACTGTTGGAGCGTTATCAGGGATGAAAATACAGCAACTAGATTGGATTAATCTGCATACCCCACCTCGGTCTGCAAGTATGACATCTAACGCGGCCCTGTTTTGAAGGGTCATAAGTCGATCCGACTGGAGCTCAGCAGTCAGGTTACTAAGGGCACCAGCAGTTTCAATCACGGTGGACTCAACTACCCTTGTCAATTGCCTTATGTTTCTGCTGTTAGCCATGGCTCCCCAGAACGGCAGAAAACCCATCGCAAAGTCACCAAATTCTTGACCTGCAGTGTCCTCTTCACTCAAGACACCTCTAACTGTCCTTGTCCTGTGGTAGTCTGCCGCTGCTGTGTAGGTGGGAGGCAACAGGAAGGAAACAAAACAGGAGCCCGAAAAGTCAGGGGGCAACCATGTATAGGCTCTATCATGGCAGATGAAATAGGTACCTTTAGCTGCTAAGAACGCAGGGGAAGTCTGAGATCCAAACACATACGTCTTAGTACAGACACTCTTCCCTAACTGAGCCTTGGGATTCGTGCCATTACCTTGCAGACACAGATGACCCTGATGGGGTACAATCCAAATCGGGGACGATCTTTTAGCTTGCTGTTTCTCACTTAGAGTAGCTCCATATCCAGTCATGTTCCATCCCATGTAGACTAGTGTCTCATCTCTAGGGATAGTCTCATAAGAAATACCTTCCTTAATCATATCGACTATTCCCTTGACTAGAGCACTTTTCCTAGGATTATCTGTTACAGAACGTAGGGGGTAGATTTCGTGTGCATATATGAACATGGTCCTATATGCCCATACAGAACCATTGTGACTGAATGGCAAGACCAGATAAGGGATACCTTTATCCGTTGTGTGAGGCATAAGACCACACAAAGAGTTATTGACGAACTCCAATCTCCTATTCGATTCGTGGTCAGGCAGAGGGTGGAAAGAATGAGAGGAAATAGTAGGAGGAGGTATGGGTGATGCAGTGGGTGCAAATGTTACACGAAAAGAGAATAAAACATATCATTACGCTGAATAGCATAAAAATACACAATATTATAAAACTTTTCTTTGTCATCGTGTTACACAGTCGGTGATTAAAGTTCATTTGTTTGGCAGGTCTCTCCACATCGGGAAACTCCATCCTCTCTAAAGTGCTGCCCGCGGTGGTAGGTTGCCTCTGCTAAGGGATGCCTCCGTCAGTCTAGGGCAACTCCCTTGGACCAACCAGAACTACCGACCTAACGTCGTCAGCTGCACCCCAAAGACTTTTATCAACCGCGGCCCTAGCAGCGGAACCCGGATGGCGGTTCGAAAAACAAAACATAAGCAAGTTTCTTAGATGGGAGAGCTGCACCTTCAAAAATAGTACTTGGGGGAAAGGAAATATCGTTATTCGTCCATGGATCTTAGTTTCAAATTGCAAAAAGAAATTATTTATTAGTTCGTTTTTCTCGGTCTCAAATTATACCGTCGCTTCCCAGGTATTGTCTGATCAGGGAGCAAAAGGTCAGGCTCTGTAATTGTCACTCGCTTGGATGGTGGCACAGCCTTCTAATTTCTAATTTCTAATTTAAAACATTTATAAAGCGCAGCGTGCACCATACGGTTTCTTGGCGCTAGTGGATAGTTCGACACCTGAGGAAAATAAAACCTGTCGTGGGCAAAAGGGGAATTAAACAGGGAAGGCTTGTTTGAAAAGAAAGGTTTTTAAATCTTTGCGAAAAGAAAGATAATGGGTTGCAGAGCGAAGATGATCAGGGAGGGAGTTCCAGAAAGTGGGGGCAAGGGTGGCGAAATTAGTTCCGCCCCACTTTTTGCGTTTGAAACGTGGGGTCTGGAGGAGGGATTTGGAGGAAGAACGAAGCTCTCTGGTGGGGACGTATTAATTTAATAACGAGGCAATGAAGGCAGGGGCAGTGCCTTGTCGGGCCTGAAAGACCATGCAACCGGTCTTAAACAGGGAACGTTCCTTAACAGGGAGCCAGTGGAGCTCTTTGAGAAGGGGTGTGGAGTGGTGGTACCGTGGGAGACCATAGACCAGGCGGGCCGCCTGGTTCTGAACCAACTGGAGTCTCCGCAGGCTATATGCTGGAATGCCGTTGTAGATGGCATTGGCATAATCTAGCCTCGAGATCACCAGTGCGGCCATGATCAACTTAAGTGCCTGTGGGGAAAAAAAACGGGAAACAGAGCGGATAGTGCGGAGAGTGAGAAAACAGGAGGAGACAACAGTGCTGATTTGTGAGTGGAGGGTGAGCTGGTTGTTGATTTTGACCCCCAGTGTTTTAACTGTAGTTGAGGGAGTGGGAGGGGGACCAAGAGAGGGGGGCCAGAAACGGGAATTCCAGGGACTGGACGAACCACCGGTGAGAACCAGCTCGGTTTTATCCGGGTTCAATTTCAGATGGTTGTGGTTCATCCAGTCCCTGATGAAAGTCATGGTTGACTGAAAGTTAGAAACAGAAAGAGGGGAAGTGGACAGATCGAAGATGAGCTGGAGGTCATCAGCGTAGTTGTACACGGTAACCTCCAGCTGCTGAAGAGCAAAGATGAGGGGAGAGATGTAGAGGTTAAACAACAAAGGAGAAAGAGAAGATCCCTGGGGAACACCACAAGTGACAGGGAGTGGAGTGGTTGTGAAGTCTCCTAGCCGGACCGCCTGAGTGCGGTCCCTCAGGAAGGAGGACAGCCAGATCAGGGCTGAGCCCTCAATTCCCGCCGCCCTGACACGGGACAATAAGATGGTATGGTCAACCGTGTCAAAGGCGGCGGAAAGATCGAGAAGCACCAGCGCCTGATGTTTGTTATTGTCCATGCCCTTCCTGAGGGTGTCCAGGACCGAAACCACCACTGATTCGGTCGAATGCCTGGGGCGAAAGCCGGCCTGACGGGAGGCCAGTCCACCGTTGGCCTCTACGTGGGCGCTGAGAACCGCGGTGGCATGGCGTTCCAGTACCTTGCCCAGGTAGGGCAGCAGGGAAATAGGACGGTAGTTGGCTGAGATGGTAGGGTCAGCGCCGGATTTTTTTAGGATGGGCACTATAGTGTCTGTCTTAAGTGCCGGGGTCACTACTCCCTGTGCAAGGGAATTGTTAAGGAAAGTGATGGGGGCTTCAGGGCAGGAGGAGTAAATATATTGCAGGATTCGGGCCGGACAAATATCTGCCGGGGAGCCCGACTTAACTTTGGGGAGTATCGCGCGGAATGTGGCCTCAGTGAGGGGAGGGATAGAGGTAAGGTGATTACGGACAGTGGGGGAGGAGGGATCCACAAAAGTAGAAGAGGGGGGGGGATGTTAGCCTTGATGGTAGTGATTTTCTCTAAAAAATAAGTATTGAGCTGGTCGCATAATGATTGGGATGGAGGGATTTGGGATGAAGCTCTGTCGGAATAAGCCAGATTGTTTACTATACTGAATATTTCTCTGGGTTTATTTTCCGCTGCCTCTATTTTTGTGGAGAAATAGGTGGTTTTGGCAGAGAGAATTGCAATTTTGTAGTTGGCCAGTGATTTGAGATAGAGGGTTTTAGATACAGGGGAGTAGTTTCTTCTCCACTGTCTCTCCGCCTGTCGAGCAGATAGTTTTAGCTCTTTTAGGTGGTCATTAAACCATCTATTGGAGTCCTTTGGTCGACGGATGGAAATGCGACGCAAGGGGGCCGCTGAGTCGCAGCCTCCAGTCAGCCAGGTGTTAATGGTATTGGCTTGAGAATGGGAGGAGAGACCGGAGAGAGTTGGAATGGAGTTACGAAGCAGGGAAGACAAAGAAGGAAGATCAACTCTGTTCCAATTCCGCGCCCAAGTATTTCTGGCGTGTGGGACTTTAGGCACGAGGTGGTGAAAGATAGAAAAGCCTTGTGCAAAATGTTTTCGTTTTCTTGTTCAGAGTCAGTTCCTTCTACATGCAAATCATTAAAAGGGACGACATTTGGCACGGCATCAAGTTCTGTGTCGGGGACACCCTCCTGGACCCACTGGTCATAAGGTAGAGGGAAAGGAATCCTTTTGCAATGGGTCCCGTGGACCCAGTTGGCCTTCCCCTCCACCCGAACGGCAGATCTTGTAGAAAGAAGGACGAGGTGAGGCCCTGTCCACCTGGGCTGGTCGTTTTTAGTCCTCTGGAAGTTCCGCACCAGCACCCAGGTTCCAGGGTCAATGCTGTGTCCCGGAGTCTCAGAGACCGGAGGCAGGGTGTCGTTGACCTGTTGATGCAAAACACGCAATTTAGCCGTCAATTCATACAGATAATTAAGCAAAATAGGGTGTTCAAGCTCGCTAAACTTGGTGGGTCTAGGCACTCCCCATATGTTGGCTGGCCGGCCAAAGACAATCTCATAAGGGCTGAGTTTCACTCGCGAATGCACAGTCATTCTGGTGGATAGGAGTGCTAAGAGCAGAGCGTCAGGCCATTTAAGACCTGTGCTCGCTTGGATTTTGGCCAATTTAAGTTTAAGCGTGCCATTGTAACATTCTACTAATCCAGCTGATTGGGGATGATTTGCAGCGTGGAACTTTTGTCGTATACCTAGCCCTTCACACACTCTCTTCATCACACGACCCACAAATTCACTCCCGTTATCAGACCAGACCATTCTAGGCATTCCAAACCTGGGGAAGTACTCTTTTACAAGGGCTTTTGCTGTGGACAAGGCAGTATTGTCTTTTAGGGGATAGGCTTCTACCCATCTTGAGAAAGCACAAACAACAACTAGTACGTATTTTAAGTTGTTGCACCTCTCCATGTGGATGAAATCTAGCTGCAAAACCTCGAACGGATACATAGGAGGTGCAAAATGACCAGCTGGAGTTGGGGTTCCCCTACCAGGATTGTGCTTTAGACATACCATGCAATTCTTGACAACATTCTCTGCACACTTGGGAATCCCTGAATTCTTCCACACTGGGGCCAACAACTCGCAAATCCCTTTCACGCTGATATGAGCCATTCCATGAGCCATTGTAACCACTGCAAGCACATATGCATCGGGTAACAACCATCTCTGATGTTCTGTCGTTTCAATCCAACAACCATTTGCATCCATTCTACCTGTACTCTCTCTCCACGTGCTCAACTCTTTCTCTGTGGCCTCAGCTTGGATGGACTTCACACTTTCTACCGTGTCCTCACATATTCCAACATCACCAGTCCATCTTTCAGGGCCTGCAACATACATTCGGCTCATTACATTCTTCGCCGTCTCTTTCGCGGTCTCATCAGCAAATGCGTTTCCACGACCAATATCGTCAGTCACCTTCTTATGCGCACTGCATTTCACAATCACCATTTGCAGGGGCAAGGTCAGTGATTCAAGAAGCTCATTTACCAACTGACCATGCTGAATCTTAGCTCCATGCGAAGTCAGGAACCCACGTTCTCTCCACAATCGTCCAAAACTGTGAGCCACTCCGAACGCATACTGACTATCAGTGTAGACAGTCACTTTAATTCCTTTAGACAACACACATGCTCTAGTGAGTGCAACTTGTTCTGCTGCTTGGGCTGAACCTAGTGGTACTCGTGCAGTTTCAACAACTGTGTGCAAAGTCGTGATAGCATATGCTGCAGTCACGTTACCATTCGGGAGCTTGAAGCATGAACCATCCACCCATAATGTACCATCACATTCAGCAAGAGGAGTGTCGTAAAGATCGACTCTTCCTTTTGTCTCTTCTTCTATTCTAAGAAAGCAATCATGTTGTTCCGAAGTGTCTGATTCTTCTACGATTGGCAATAATGTGGCTAGGTTTAAAGTACTGCACCTTTTGATGTGCACATGACTCGCCAAGAGCGTTAACTCGTAACTTGATAGTCGAGCACTGGTTAAGTGCTGTGTCTTGGTTCTATTTAACAACGTGTCTACTGCATGTGGGACCATCACGATTAGTGTGTTATTCATTACTAGGCCAGCAGACTGTCGAATTGAAACAGCTGCGGCCGCTGTGGCTCTTAAACAACTTGGCAATGCTTTAGCTACCAGATCCAAAGTGGACGAAAAATAGGCGCATGGGCGCTGTCTACCTCCAAATAACTGAGTCAACACAGACAATGCACAGCCCTCCTTCTCGTGAACATACAATGTGAAAGGCTTACTGTAGTTGGGGGTACCTAACACAGGAGCCGAACATAATGCTGTGCGCAATTCATGAAAACTTTTCTGACAATCTTCAGAACAAGGAATGGGATTGGGTGTATTTTTACACGTTAATGCCACCAAGGGTTTGGCCAATAACGAAAAATTTGGAATCCACTGTCTACAGTACGATGTAATGCCCAAGAAAGCACGTACTTCTCTCTGTGTTCTTGGAACGCTCAATTTCGCTATTGCCTGAATTCTTTCTGGGGTCAGTTTCCTTCCCTCCTTCGACAAGAGATGACCTAAGTAGGTCACTTCTTGTCAGCAGTATTGAAGCTTGGAAAGTGACACCTTGTGATGGAAAGCACACAGATGACGCAATAATGACAAAGTGGCATTCTTACATATTTTCTCAGTATCTGCAGCAATGAGTAAATCGTCAACGTACTGTACAAGAGTAGCACCTTTTGGCAAAACAATCGTATCAAGCTGTGTTTTTAGAGCTTGGCTATATATTGATGGACTTTCACAGTAGCCCTGAGGAGCGCGTTTGAAGCGGAAGCTGCGACCTCCTAAACTGAAGGAAAAAATATCCCTGCTTTCCTCAGCAATCGGGATACTGAAGAAAGCATTCTTCAGGTCAATCACCGAAAACCAGGTGGCAGAAGCTGGAATCATAGTCAACAATGTGGTAATGTCGGGGACAACTGGGAATTGTGGCACAACTATTTTATTCACCTCTCTAAGGTCAATCACAAATCTGTACACAGGTGGCTGAGAGGGGTCAGTTCGTTTTAAAACAGGCAGAACAGGACTATTGCAAACATTTCCTCTCGTTTCTTCAATCACATCTTTTGCAATTAGCTCGTAAACGATCGCTAGCAAGGCTTTTTCACCCTCACTGGAAATTCGGTATTGCGGAATTCGTGGCATTTTAACATTGGCTTTCAATGTTACAACATATGGTGGTATTTCTAAGAGTCCCACATCATTAGGACCAGTAGCCCCAAGAATATCTGGGAGAAGCGACAATTCTGCTGGAATTTTATCCCTCGACAAATACATGGGAGAAACCACTTTCTTACCTAAAGTAAGTTGTACTCCTGAAGGAGAACAGTACAAAGTCGCATACAATCTTTTTAGCAAATCCAATCCTAGCAAGTTTTCACCACAACCTGTTGTCAGAATAAGGGGTGCTTCTAATTCACAAGGACCAACAGAAAGGGACAAAGGGTCAGAAATCGGGTTCCTAACCGGGGTGCCAGAAAAACCTACAGAAACGTTCGTTTCGCCAGACAAAGGTGCGCCAGGGAGTTTGGAGTGCATAATAGAACTCTTTGTAGCACCAGTATCCAACAGAAAAGGTTCTGACACACCTGATGTAATCACCTCAACGTATGGTCCACTCTGATCTACTGGAACTGAAACAACTCCCTCTCTTTGTCCATGGCTGTCCTAGCAATCATTACTGTTCCATTGCTCGCCTTCTGTATAGTAATCATCAGTATAGTACTGAGCTGTCCTACCAGATGCGTTATTCTGCTGATCGAACTTATTCATAGAATTCTGTGGTGGAAGAGACTGCGCGTTCTGGGGGACGTTTCCACGTCCTCTACCTCTAGGTGCTTGCTGAACGCCTCTACCTCTTACGTTCGAAACACCATTCGCACGCTGTAACAAGATAGGGCAACTATACTTAAAATGACCTTCCTCCTTGCAATATGAACACTGGTCGGGACCTATATTGACACGTGGCTGATTATACTCGACTCTTTGTGAGTTCCCTTGATACTGTTGAGGCTGCTGATAGTTATTCTGATAGGTGTTCTGACCACCGTTATTCTGGCCATTACCACCACCACGTGGCGGATAGGCTTGCTGCAATAAAACCTTAGTTTTTAATTCTTTCGTTTTCTTTTCTACTCTATCTTTCTCGTCTTTGTCCCTATGTTCATAATATTGTGCAGTAGCCAATATCTGGGCTGAAGATGAGACTGCCCAAGAACTTTGAGTCCTTTAACTTTTTACACAATTCTGGAAGCAGATTGTGCACGAATTTATCGACAAACAATCTCTGACCACCTTCTGTGGTCATATCTTGACCGCTGTGGTCGACAAATGTTTCTTCGAACCTAGTGAAGAAATCTGAAACAGTTTCTTCTTTCTTCTGCTTGCATGCAGACAACTTATCCCAATTTACACGTATTGCAGGCATTATCGTTTTCATGTAATCTACTATTTTACCAGGGAGTTCTGCTATCAAAGGCTCAGGCTTAGCACCACCAACTTGTCGGGCATCTACAGCGGCAATATTAGCCCATGAGTCACCTAATTCCTGATCATGATCTATATGATGAATTTTACCCCATAAAGGCTGTGGAACAACATTCCCAAATAGCATATCGATATCGGCTAAATTCATTATACATGACCCAGCAGTTTGCGACAACTCCTTGTAATACCCTGCAGGATTTTTACGTGGATCAGGTAATGTCTGTTTGAGTGCTAAAACTTCAGCTCGCTTCCATGGGACATGTACCCATACACGTTGGAAATGTGGCAGAATAGGTGGGACAACAGAGGTGTCGCCCTCTCTCCATTGTGGGGGAACTTCTCTCATGGGGTATTGTCGCGCCTTTTTCCTACTAGATGTACCAGGCTCAGATTGTGACCCAGAACTACTTCCCTTACTCCGATATGATAACAATATTTCAACTGCTTTCTCTACATCAGGACCTACAATCATGCCTTCTCCAAATTTAAATCGTACACGACACAACTCTTGCGGGTTGCTCTCCAGATCATTGTCTTCCAAATCCTCACAAAGAAAAACACACATCTGTTCGAAAACATATCTCTATGTTGATGCTTCCCATTGATGGAAGACTTCCATGACAGACTCTACATCATATTTTACCGTGCCCATAACCCATTTCCGTGCTAAACCATTCAGTGAGTCTCTCTCTTGATAGTCAGGCAGTCGACTTCGCAACTGTCTTCGTCCCATGTTAGGGGTCGTAGTAGGCGACCCAAAAAGCGGTAAAAGAATGTTAGTAACAGTGCGGGCCATTTTCTACCGAATGGAAGGTGAATCTGAAGGAAAAACGGGTGGAAAAACGGGGTGAGATAAGGCAGGGGCAGAGATAATAGCAGAGGAGGCATCAGGGGACATAGAAGGAGCACTAGGCAAAATCGTAGAGGGAGCATTAGAAGAAGTAGATAGTACATTAGGCGGAATCGTAGAAAGCACAGGTGAAGCAAAGGTGGTCGGTGAGCCTGGAGGGGGCTGCACAGAAGGAGTAGGAGCCAGCTGAAGAACAGCTGGTGGGTGCTGTGGAGTAACAGGAGGCGTAGTTTGCGCAACTAAAGGTTGCGGGGGTGCCGTGGCATTTTGTGCATAGGGAGGTGGCGAACTTAGTAATTGCGACATTAATGGGTCTTTTTCACGCTCTTTTGCTGCCTCTTGCTGAAGAGACGGCAAAACTGGATAACATTTGTCTACTGCCATTTTACGTTGCCTGTGCAACTGTTCACTCATCTGCTCTTCTTCATTGTCTTTAAACTGCATAGCAGCTTGCATTACTGAAAGTCCCTCTTCTCTTTTATTTTTCTTAGCTAATTTGATTTCCTTTTGTTTGGCTTCTTTACGCCATAAGCGAAAAGAGTCAAACATCGCCGGCTGGGCTTTCTTTTTGAAGAGTTTAACTTCAAGGTTGTCTAAGATTTCGGAATCAAAACTACCATGTTGGGGCCATTTTAAAACACCATCTTTCCTGGTGTATTTAATCCACACTTCGTTGTATGTGATGGGGCCTACCCCATGTTTCACATATAGCTCGTAAGTCGGAGTTCCAACTGGAGGAACCGGACATGAGTCCTCCAATCGGGAGTCCCTATTATTACCACCAAGACAAAACAAATTTCCAAGTCTAAGACTAGGCATCTTCGCTCTCTAGTCTAGTTCCAAACTTCAAAGGATTATCGATTACGATATTTCTCGTGAATACACGAGTCCTTCGGTTTTGGTGCTTGCAAGTACCAACAAATTATCCCAAAGGATACCCAAGACTAAGACCAACTAAGGACTGGGAGACGCTCCACTTATACTTAACTGAGATATCGATGACGTCACCAGAAGACTCGTCTTAGTGTTTCGCTCTACCAAACTTCAAGGGTCCAAATCAGGGCGATAGCCAGGGCAGCAGTCCTTCGTAGCCGTTGGGAAGCGGGGAACCTCGCAGCAGAGACCTTCGGACCACGTTGACATGCAGGGGTCGATGAGGTGGTGGCCTTCCTCCGGAATTTTCACACGAAGCTCCTCACGAACCTCTGGCTGGACCGGTACCACTGGAATCGCCCCAAACGTTGGGCGCCAACTGAGGTACTGGGTTTTTAAGAACCGGCACAGAACCGGCAACCCAGCGGTGTCAGGGTACACCCAGAGACCTCGAGTTCTCCTGATTCAGACCACAGAAACTCAGAGTCTTCTAGGTGAAGTCAAGGATCGATTTTATTGGCTGCAACCAAGGTAACAAGTGTCCTAGAATACAACACACGGGGAAGTATATTCTCAGGAGACTGCTCGAATTTACAAAGTCAAGTTTCTCTCTTTATACAGAATATTCAGCTTCAGGCAAACCTTCTTCGAATTCGTAGTATGTCATTTATAGTTACTGGTTACAAAAGAAAAGCAGAGTCATGATGACATGTACATATTTCACGTCGTGCTGCCCATAACAAATCACCCGGCAAGGCCCAACATTTCATCAGATATCGCTGGACCCCCAATAAAACAGGCACCTCCCCATCATAAAGTAAGTGAAGCAAAAGAGTAGAGACAGATGTGAGCAAGATACGGCAGGTGTGCGCGCTGAAATGGGTTTATGGCTTGTTGAGCCTTGATGCTATCTTTGCTCGCCCATTGGGAGGGGAACTGACCTAACGAGTTCGGCCTGGGGCAATGGTTCCAACTTGCACAGGTCATGGAAAATTCGATTAAGGAGTACGTGTCCTTGTGGAATTGAATTCAGCTGGATTAAGGCCTATGTAAAGGGCAACACATAAATGGGAGCCAAGGGTTTAGAACGAAAATGACGATTTCGAGGTGAAATCATCACTCGAATATGCTGAAAATATATGTACATGATGTGCTCGTCATTCTCGGTCTTTTGATACCAAATTCGTCATGTTTCGACAAAATTTTTATTCTCGAGTCCAGAACGATTACACGAATCCAGATTTTCAGAACCACAATGCCAGTGAGTGTAACTACAGAAAGTAAACCATGCTTTATGGTTCCTGCTTCTACTGTCACCTTTGTGACCCCTCATACCAGGCAGGGGTAGCAGGGACAGTTCCAGGTGCACCAAAGTGCAAGCCAGATGTGATGTCCATTTTGTACTGCTGCACAGGGTGATCAATACATCGTAAACATTAATATTTACAGTACTTGTCAATAAACGTCGACTCTATGACGATGCCCACAAAGAATACCCTTGGTGCATGAAGCGGCAACTTCTTTAAATCCATAAACCGGATTTCAGGCTATTTTACGTTATTAGGAAAATTCTGAAGTGGTTTGGTGGGATTTTCAAGAGAAAGCTGAGTGAGAGAATGCCAGATATTCAACCATTCTAGCATGTTGGGTTCTCTTTAGTAAGAAAGCTTTGAGTTCAATTTTGAAAATAGTGGCTCTAAGTTCGTTCCTGGTGGAGAGGATCATTGTATTTTCAAGCTTGTTGAGAGTGGCTCTCCTGTCTTCAGCAATGCCATAACACGCATCCACTTGTCATAAACTTAGCCTAGGTCATTGGTCTAGCTGTGGCAGCGTTTGTTAACCCCTTCGCTGTTAGACCTCCCCCCGTGCTAAGCCTTTGTTTGGCTATTTGGGGTAGTTCGCACTTAGGCCCTAGTAACTTTTTGACCACATAAGGTATCCACACCAAATTTGTGTCCTTTTCTACCAACATTAGAGGTATTCTAAAGGTACCCAGGGTTTGTGGATTCCCCTGAAGGGGACCCAGAAATTAGCCAAAATACAGCTAAAGTTTTTTTTTTCCATGGGAAAAAAGGGCTACAGATGAAAGCAAATGATATCAACAAAGAAGTTGTGCTGCTGAAATCATCATCTTCCCAGCTTTCAGGGACAAGCAGACCTTTGTCAGAAAACCACTTTAATTTTACACGCTTTTGCCATTTTTCTGGAACATAGCCTATTTTTGCTATTTTTTGTGCTTTCAACCTCCTTCCAGTTGATGGTAAAAATGGGTATGAAAGCAATGATGGATCCTGAAGACCTATACATTTCTGAAAAGTAGACAAGACCTTGAATTCAGCAAGGGGTAATTTGTGTAGAACCTCCAAGGTTTTTGTATAGAAACTAACAGTTGAGAATAGAAAAAATTGAAAATGAGTTAAAAACAGCCATTTGTGGCAACGTTTTCACCTGTAACGTCTACTAAGTATGACAGATGTTTGAAAGCAATATTCCATTACATCTGCTGGACCCTTCTGCTTGTAAGGATATATAGGACTTGTAGGTTCACCAAGTACCCGAGGAACCCAGAGCCAATAACTGAGCAGCATCTTGCAATGTTTTTTTATTGTGTAGCTTGTATATAGCAATTCATTTGGAAAAATATAAAAAGGGAAAAATCGGTATGAAAGTCACCTATCTATTTCTGAAATGGAAACAAAATATAGAGTTTAGAAACTGTAGTTATTTGCACATCTCCAAAATTGTGGGTACCCACACCAGCATGTAAATTATAGGTCATTTTTCAAATTGACTTCTTTTTTACACATTGTCTTACATTTGGAAGGCAGAAATGCATTGAAAGTCAATAGGTAATAACAGTTGCCCCACAATGTTGTGCTCCCCTAAGTCTCCTGATAAAAATGATACCTCACTTGTGTGGGTAGGTGTAGTGGCCGCGACAGGAAACGGACCAAAAAGCAATGTGGACACACCACATTTCCTCATGGATAATTGACCCTTTTTTTGCAAAGTGCCTAGCTGTAGATTTTAAACCCTATCTCTGCCGGCAGCTAGGGAAACCAGAATCCCTTGCAAACCTCAAATTTTTAAATCATTTTTCTCACATTTCTGTGGTGGAAAGTTCTGGAATCTGCATGGATCCACAAAATTCCAGCCACCCCGCATTCCCCAAAGTCGTCCGAGAAAAACTTGTGTGGGTAGGCCTAGTGCCAGCGACAGGAAATGGCCCAAAACCCAATGTGGACACACCTCATTTTCACAGTGAAAACTGACCCCTTTTTTTGCAAAATGCCTGTAGGAGAGTGGGATCTGCTTCTTATAGTTACCCCCACTTTTTGCTGAAGTTTCACTGTTTTTCGACTTTAGTCTGACTGGGGCCCTGCTATCCAGGACCCCAACCTAGCTGCTTCCTCTCTAAAATGATTCCATGTACTTTAGGTACACTCCAGTTTGGTTACTCTGGTACCCTTATGAGTCCCTAGTATATGGTACACTAGCTACCCAGGGCATAGGTACCCCAGAGGCCTACCAGGGGCTGAAGCATGTATTATATCACCCCTGGGCAGCCTTCCAAGATGACCCCACAGGTCTGCTACAGCAGCCTGTGTAAGGTGGTGTATGCACCCCTTACTTAGATATAGGTTCTCTATATCCACCTTATATCACTACACATATAAATCACCCCTATGGCAGGCCTTATCAATCCTGAAGGCAGGGGGCTGGGTTTTGTGTGAGAGGGTGCCCATGAATGAGCAGGGCCTTTCTGCAGCCTTCAGAATCTATTCTCCAGGGTTGTTCTGTGATGCAGCCAGACCATATACTCTTATGTGCATTATAACCTTGCGGTAAATGCTAACTTTGGAATGACTGCAAGGCAACATGTTGTGTTTGGTGTCGAACACTTTGGAATCATACCCCCCACCAGTCCTGGCGGCAGGGGTATGATTCCACCCTCCTAGTGGGGGAAACATGACCACACTGGTACACCCGGTACCAGCTTAACAAAGCCCTGGCATCACAAAATGGATGCCACAGACATGAGTCTGGCCTCCTGCTGCTGGATGAAACTCCGCCAGGGGAGGCCTGGACAATAGGTGCAACCCTCAAATTTAGCTGAAAAAGACACATTTTCCACATATTTTTATTAAGTATGAGCGAAATGCACAAATTTGCGGTTCACGAATTCGTGCGAAATCGAATTCGCGATCTGCAAAATCCGCGAATTTGCGGATTTGTTTTTTTTTGCGTGTTCGTGGGGCTTTTTGCGTGTTCGCGGGGGTTTTGCGTGTTCGCAGGACGCTTGCAGCACATCTACCACAAAGTTACCCATGCGGTCGTACATGGGCGCGGCCATCTTGTTCGCATTGCGTATTTCCGTTTCCGGTCGCTATTTGCATGCTCGCGTTGTGCGCGGGGCGCGATTACGTGTTCGCGTGCGTTTTTGCGTGCTCGCGGGGGAAATATCACGCAAACTGACCCATGCGGTCCTCAATGGGCGTGGCCATCTTGTTTTTCATTCATTGCTATGGTTCTGGGCATGCTTTTTCAATCCTCCCCTAATCTTTCCAATCCTTTGTTTCTTTGAACTTTTTTTTGATCTTTTTTACTCATTATCTATCCCTCTCTTTTTCTACATCTATATTTTGTGTTTTTTTCTACTTTTGGTTACTTTTAAAGCTACTTTTTTTAACTCTTTTCTTTTCTTTACTTTTTACCTATTCTTTCCTATTTTTTTTTTTAGCTGTCCAGGACCATGGCAAAGGGAGCCGGGAAGAGCAAGGGGAAGGGTCCCGTACCCGGCTCCCATGCGGGTGATTGAGGGGGGAGGATGTAGTGGCCAGGGAGATTTTCACCGCGTTGGAGGTGGCCGCTCTTATATTTTATGTTCTGGGCCACCTCCCTAAGACCGTGGCAGCAGGGGGCAGGCCCGGTCAAGGGTATGTCCTCCGGGAGAGTCGCCAGCGGTGGGATAAGGTGTGCCGGGCTATGTGTAGGGAGTCGGGGGTCTGGCGCACCTATGACTAAGTGACGCACCGGTGGGCCGACGTCCTCGACTGGGAGCAGAACCTGCTCGACCTGCTAGGCGTGGAGATCCCTGGCCTTGGTGAGTAGCTATTTAATAACTACTTTGTTTTCTTCTGCTCTGTGTTATATTGCTAATATACGTTTTTCCCGAAGAGCAAGAATGCTGCCTATTCGATTACATTGCAGGTAAAATAATGTTTAAATAGCTTCTGTGATGGCAGGTGCTCGCCTCCTCAGTGGCGTTGCTACTATGCTTACTTGTTTGCAACTTTGTGCTTATTTGGCCTGAATATGTATGAGTGTAGTACTTTACAGAACTGCGTAATGCTAGACAGACTAGAGACTCAAGTTTAGTCCTTCATTTGTACTCCTGCTGCCACTAAGAAGAAGAGATTGTGATGGATTGATAGGTTGAGTATATTATGACTTATTATTAGTAGTAGGACATTTTTTAGTGGTCTGCAATCATGATGACGGACTGTGTCTGTCACGTCGCGTGCTGCTAAGTGCTGGCAGTCATAGTAGAACCTTTTTTTTGTTGGTTTAGTTAGTGATTTACATAACTTTCCAAGTAGACGGTCTGCGAATCCAGCAATACTGTACTAGTATCCTCCTAGTTGACCAGATCAGATAGGTCAATACATGTAGTGCAATTGTTGCTAATTTGTTTCCCTGAGATAATTTCAGATTGTGGTCAAAGAAATCAAATATTTCAAAAAAACAATCATCCATGTTTGTGTTTATTTCATGATCATCAGCACCTCCCAGGGGCAAGCAGACAGCAACACCCCAGACTCCGGCGGAACAGAGTGGGCAGTAACGGTCCTCTGCAGGCTCTTCTGCTGGCCCCAGTAAGTTGTTCTGTTGTTAATATAATTATACTTCCCTAACTTTTACAGCTCCTATTCATTCCAAACTGTTTCCTAATTCTATTTTTTACAAAATAGTCTTTGATCTTCTTGTAGACTGTTTCTACATTCTTATCCTGCCTCTCTACCATCACTCTCTGTGCTACTACTATTTACTATTATTGTGAGTCGGTCTGTGCAGGTCGCTAAGCTTGCCCAGTCGGCAAACGGTGTTAAACAAAACTCTGATCCAGCAATAGCTCTAGAGGCACTCAGTGCAGTCCTCTGGGTTGCCCTTGCTGTCTATTCCAGTCTTCTTAAAGTTAGTGCTTTGACAATTTCCAACAACAAAATATCAATGTCCACCAAGAATAAGCTAGTAGTTGGCTTTTTGGTTTGATAGTAGCACATACCATACCGCTAGTGTTTCAGGGACTATTCTGCACATACAGAAGTATGGACAAGAGAAATAGGACATTGTTGATGATAGGTGCAGTTCGACTTTCCACATACCTCAGACAGAAGTAACTGTGCAGGATTCGGGAGCCCTCACTTTGTTGGAACTTCAAGTCCTCCTGGAGGTGATGAGGAGTAGTTGGTTCTGTCTGTAATTATAAAAATGTTGCACGTTAAAGAGCAAGCATTCATCAGTTGTGTCAGAAAGAGTTGCATGTTATGGCTAAGCATATAAGTTAACACCCTCCCCCAAACCGTGACTTCTTTTCAGTCCCGATAATGATTTTTTTTTAACATTTTCTCTTCCATTACGAGACGAAATAGGGGGTGGTGTATGGCATCTAAAAATATGACTTGTATTTTCTAGGCGTCACAACATCGGATGCGGCACTTCCCACCACCAGTGCCGGGGCCAGCAGCGTGGAGGGGTCCACTCCAGGGGCGGATGCGGCAGCGCCACAAGTGCCACCAGGAGGAGCCGAGGGGGATGGCTCAGCAGCGGCGGACAGTGGTAAGTTATTAGTATACTCCTTACTTATTGATATTTTAGAGTAGGCTCACAAAGGAGTGTATAATGTACTGTACAGTAGACAGTACACTACACTACCATCTACCACTTCGCCGCGCTCGCGCTGTTACTAGCGCAGAGTATTTTTTAAAGTCTCCTGTTCTGTATTTGGGTTCGTTTTCTGTTCTATTCACCCCTGTTTTTAGCCTGCCTGTCTGCAGCCAGCGCCCCTCTCTCCCCTCACCTGCACTTAAAAAAACGGCATTTTCTGCCTGTAAAGCACCACCACTTTGGTGGGTCCGGGTCCTGGGGGTCACTTTGGGCGCCATCTTTGTTTGGGCTACCTCAGCAGGCGGCGGCCGCCATCTTGGAGCGGACTCGCACGCTCAGGCTTGATTGGAGCGCCTACTTAAGGCGGGCTCTAGCGTGGTGCTGGTTAGACCATCTACCACTTCGCCGCGCTCGCGCTGTTACTAGCGCGGAGTATTTTTTAAAGTCTCCTGTTCTGTATTTGGGTTCGTTTTCTGTTCTATTCACCCCTGTTTTTAGCCTGCCTGTCTGCAGCCAGCGCCCCTCTCTCCCCTCACCTGCACTTAAAAAAACGGCATTTTCTGCCTGTAAAGCACCACCACTTTGGTGGGTCCGGGTCCTGGGGGTCACTTTGGGCGCCATCTTTGTTTGGGCTACCTCAGCCGGCGGCGGCCGCCATCTTGGAGCGGACTCGCACGCTCAGGCTTGATTGGAGCGCCTACTTAAGGCGGGCTCTAGCGTGGTGCTGGTTAGACCATCTACCACTTCGCCGCGCTCGCGCTGTTACTAGCGCGGAGTATTTTTTAAAGTCTCCTGTTCTGTATTTGGGTTCGTTTTCTGTTCTATTCACCCCTGTTTTTAGCCTGCCTGTCTGCAGCCAGTGCCCCTCTCTCCCCTCACCTGCACTTAAAAAAACGGCATTTTCTGCCTGTAAAGCACCACCACTTTGGTGGGTCCGGGTCCTGGGGGTCACTTTGGGCGCCATCTTTGTTTGGGCTACCTCAGCCGGCGGCCGCCGCCATCTTGGAGCGGACTCGCATGCTCAGGCTTGATTGGAGCGCCTACTTAAAGTCGCTCCCTCACGCGCAGCGTGACGCGCAGGTGGACGCCCTCGCTTAGCCTGAGTCGTGCCGGAGTCCTGCCCGTCTGCGCCCGTCAGCGTCCCGGAGGCGTCGGGGCGGCGGGGGACCCCGGTCCGGCGATTCTTTGGCGGAGATGATTTGCTATTCCTCTGCGACACTGCGGGACATGCGGGGCCATTCCAGCTCCTGCCGCTCCGTCTTCCCTGGGCGGTTTAGGGGCAAACGACGTTGCCCGGGCTGTGGCTGGATGCCTTCTTGGACTCGTGTCACAGTTCCCCGCCCAGCAACAGCTGGCGTGAAGCATCTTTGCCTGCTGCTGAATACGAGGTCGGTAGGACACCACGCCCTGCATATTTACGATCTTCTGGTCAGGGAAAATCCCCTGTGTTTGTTATTGACCGAGACCTGGCTGGGAGAGGCTTCCAATCCGGACGTCTTCTCAGCCATTCCTCCGGCGTATAATATCTTCCGGCAGGACAGAGTTAAGGGGAGGGGTGGGGGAGTGGCGGTAGTGGTGAAAAAGAGCGTTTCCTGCTCAGTGCTTCCCCTGAACTCCATTGGGAGCGCCGAGTCGCTCGCCTTCACGCTCAGACTGTCCCCGGGTCAGGCTCTGAAGGGGTTGCTGGTTTATAGACCACCAGGCCCTGTGGGATCCTTTCTGGAAGATCTGCAGACAGCCGTCTCTGAGCTGGCGCTGACCACACAGCATTGCATTGTGGTTGGCGATTTCAACTTCCACCTCGACGCGGCGGATGACCCAGATGCGGCCAAATTGTTGGATGTTACATCTCCGCTGGGTCTCATACCGTTCGTGTCAGGGCCAACACATGAGAAGGGGCATACCCTGGATCAGGTGTTTTCGTCTGTCCCACTCATGGAGGTTGACACCCTGCAGGTGCTCTGGACCGATCACAGGTTGATCAGATTTTCGGTGCTGGAGTGCGCGCGGCCGGATAACAGAGCGTCTACCCTGTTTAGACCGGCCTCGAGAGCGCTGCACAAAGTGACACCTGATATGCTAGAGCAGGCGCTGCTGGATCACCCATGTCATCTCTCGGGTGATTTGGATAGCGACACTGAGACTCTGCAGCTATGGCTCACTGACAGGCTGGACGATCTTGCCCCTAAGGTAGCCCCCCGGTCCTCGGCGGCACGGCAATCTGCACCGTGGTTTACGGTGGCGCTTCGCGTGGCTCGTAGCCAATGCAAGGTGGCCGAGAGGGCCTGGCGCCTTTTGTATGATGGGGAGGCTAAACTCGCCTATGAGGCGGCGGTGAAGGCCTACCACCGGGACATCCTGGGTGCCAAGAGGGATTATCTGGCTAGGAGGATTGAGGCATCTGTGAACTCCTGTAAGGAGATCTTTAATATTGTGAAGGAGTTTACGACCCCCAGCTCCCATCCGCCCCCACTAGCTTCGTCGGATGCATGGGCGTGTGATCTGGCCGGTTTCTTCACTAATAAGATCAAGGCGATTCAGGCCACCTTCGTGGAGGGACCGGATGGAAGTGGCGTTATGAGGGCGGATTGTGGACTTCCGCATACACCTGCGGCGGTGCTGTCCGATTTCCCTGTTGTTTCCAGCGATGTGTCAAGGTCGCTGCTAGCCAATCTTAAATCTGGTTCGCCACTTGACCCCTGCCCTGCCAAATTCCTGGCCGGGATGGCGGCAGTGGTGAATCCACTGGTAAACCCCATCCTCAATGCCTCCTTGAGGGAGGGGAGGGTCCCCAGTTCTTGGAAAAGAGCGATGGTGATCCCCCTCCTAAAAAAACCGGGTCTCGACGCCGAGGCTTTGGCCAATTATAGGCCAATCTCGCTTCTTCCGGCGTTAGCGAAGATTACAGAAAAACACGCCCACGGTGTCCTGTCGAGCTTTTTGGAAGCTAACAATCTGCTCCATATATCCCAATCTGGTTTCCGTCCTAATTTTAGCACGGAAACGGCTTTGTTGGAGGTTACTGAGATTATCAGGGAGACCTTGGATGTCGGCGGCAGGGCCATGTTGGTCATGTTAGACCTATCGGCGGCTTTCGACACCGTCCCCCATAAGGCGCTTTTAGCTAGGCTATATGACATCGGCCTTAGGGGGACGGTACTTAGGTGGTTTACTTCTTTCCTTGAAGGCCGCCGCCAGACGGTCTGGGTTTCCCAGAGTTCCGCCGAGATGCCGCCATTGGGAGTCGGGGTTCCACAGGGTTCTGTGTTGAGCCCCACGTTGTTTAACATCTTTATGTCCCCTTTGGCGGCCTTGGTGGAGGCATACGGGGCCCAGATCGTCTCTTATGCCGACGACACGCAACTCCTCTTCACATGCGGGAAAGACCAAGAGTTTGATGGAGAGAGAATTCGGGACTTTCTTGCATTGGTCTTCGACTGGTTCCAGCGGAACAGTCTGAGGGCCAATTCAAGTAAGTCTGAGGTTCTATTCTTTGGTTGCGTCGCCGATCCGGAGTGGCAGCAATGGTGGCCGTCCGACATGAGCCCTCCGGCACAGTCCTCCTTGGTGGCCAAGAATTTGGGTGTCAAACTAGACAACCAGCTGTCGCTGAGAATTCATATTCTTGGTCTGGCTGGCACCTGCTACGGAATTCTGAAAATGCTCCGTAAATTTCTGCCTCTGCTGTCTGAGGAGCACAGGAGGATTACTGTGCAGGCTCTTGTCGGCTCAAGGCTTAACTATGCTAATGCCCTCTTTCTTGGCCTCCCTGACTACCTGGTTCAGCGCCTTCAGGTGGTGCAGAACTCTGCCGCCCGGGCTATTTTTGGCCTACGCAGACGAGCTCGAGCTTCCGGGCTGCTTCAGACGCTACACTGGCTGCCTATCAGGAAGCGGATCCAGTTCAAATCCCTGACCCTGATGCATAAAGCCCTATATGGATCAGGGGCTGGATATCTGCTGCGGAGACTGGCTTTCTATCGTCCAGTCCGCTCCCTGCGTTCGGAATCCCTCTTTAAAGCGGTGGTCCCGCGGGTGAGGAAGGCCCGCGTGGGAGGGCGTTCTTTCAGCTGCAGAGCCCCCCAGCTGTGGAATTTGCTTCCTCTTCCGCTCCGCAGCACTGCCAATTTGCTCCAGTTCAGGAAGAGCCTGAAGACCTGGCTTTTTAATCTTTAGTCTGTTTTTACTGTCTATTGCTCTTATTGTTTTCCTCTGTTGTTCTTTTTCCCTCATTTTAGCTGTGTTGTGTTATTTTTACTCTGAGCTGCAGGTGGAAAGCGCCGGGACACTCATATCGAGTAGCCGTGCGCTATATAAAAGTTACATAACATAACATAACATAACTACTACAAGTACACTGTACTTTTAAGAACAGTTACTGATTTAGAACTACATTTTAGCCAATCACGGAGAAGACAGTCACCCTTGACTTAGCAATAGCATTAGCGGCTGTAGTTCTCGAGTAAGCAATGGCCCCCTCTATTTTACTTCAAATCAGCTGGGAAACTTTTATCGTGAAGCCAAGTCATGTCAGATGAACTTGAGGGATGTGATGAACGAAAAGGGAAAGAACTTAGGGTCAATGGAAGGACGAGCGAGTCGTAACATTTATGATTGTAAAGAATGATTCGTGTTTTTGAATGCAGGCAGAGGTGACTGATAGGAAGGAATCAGATGCATGGCTGCTTGAAGAAAGGATTGTTGGAGGAGAAAGACAAAATATGACTGCCTGTGTGGGTGAATCAGAAAATTCATGTGTGGCGTGCATTGCAATATATCATTTGGGTGAAACTCAAATGCAAGTCAAGACGGTGGTTTACCAAATAAAATGAAAAGGGTGTTATTTGGTTGTTGAGAAAAAGTAAAGTTGTTACAGTTGAGACATTAAGAAGAATGATAGACGTTTACTTTGGAAGCCTGAATGGTATCTTCTACCTCATACATAGCAGAGGTGTATGTAGAGCAGACGCTTAGTGCATGTTACTTTGTTCGAACAGCATTTCCGTGACAGAGTAGCAAAGTAGAGGAAATCCAAATACTACAAGTTGTGATTGTTCAGAAACTCTTCCTTGCCTAAAGTAATAGTACAGTAGTTTACTTTGCAAGCACAGCATATATTGTGTATGTATTGTATTGTTGACAATTATATCAAGTCAACTCCCTTCCTCCGGCAATTATGGTTACCACACTAACTCCCTATGTTCATAATTTTCTTTCTGCTGTGTTAATCATGGGTGGACTATCGCTGTTGTTCACTCAATCTATCACAACAAAGCACCTAAAGTCATCCATCATATAAGCAAAGAGATGATGTGATCGGCTGGATACATGATCAGAAATGAATAATCTTCATTTTCCTTTTGTAGTACTGAAGGCCCAGGGGGGGCAGTGCGAAATATAAATTACATTGAGCAGTAGCCCTTGATGTAACCGAGTATGGCCAGTACCACCCCTATACAAAAGTAAGAGCTTCCCTATCCCCACCTGCATGTACTGCTTAAAGTAATGCATGCAAGTCTGCGTCATCATGGCTTGTGTCTCTTTTTCTTGGGTGCAAGCTGACTGAGCTGGCATTATGCCGGCTACCACAAGTTTACGTAAAAGTAATTTCTTTCGCAAAACTAGAGAAACAAAAGAAGAATACTGGTGTACTCTCTGACTCTCTGACTATGTATTGAGTCCATAGTGCTGCCTGGTAGTAGAATTCCTGAAACTCCCACTGTTACAGGCCTACAAAGACAGCGGAAAGATACATGCCAAAATGTTATACTGTGCTTGCAAATTGCTAGTGTTACTGTGAGACAACTTTCTGTTGAATTATTTAATTTTGTGTTATTGTTAAAGAGTATTGGTTACATTATTTTTCTTTCTTTCTTCATATAGATGCTCCAAAAAAGCTCACCAGACAGGACATGGCTGTCCGGGCTAGGGCCCGGAAGCTGGAGGCCATTTGTAAGGAATATCACCGGCTGTGGGCTCGGGAACAGGAGGAAGGGGTGTCAACAACCTCCTCCAGTGCCCCCGTGTCCACCAGCCAGCAGCCTCCAGCACGGCGCCGTGTTCGGACAGCCTCCTGCCGCCGCTCAGCTGCAACAACACCAGCAGCTGGCCCCCCCAGAGCTTGGATGTCACCCCTGCGCCGCCTACGCCTCAGAGTGGACTACCTGGAGCGCAAGGTGGACAATCTTGAGCAACAGCTCCGGGACCTCCGCAAGGAGCGGCGGGACCGCCTGTCCACACACCGCCGGAAATGACTGTGTCCCTTGCCCCTTTTTTAAAGACTGTTGGGGGGTGGGAATCGGGAGTTGGGGATTATTTGGAACTTTTCAGAGGACTTTTTGAAATGGACAATTGTTTGGGTTAGGGAGGGGTGGGACTAGTTTATTTTTGTTAGGGTATATATATAATTATTTATTTTACATACTTCAACATAGTGTACACGTTGATGTTATTTAATGGGGTGGTGGGCGGGGGTTACGGCACGTTTGGTTTCCTCAAACTTACCAGCATGAATTATCTAAAACGTCCAAAAAAATTTCAAAAGTGCCACTAACAGAGTTAGTGAATTCAATTGGCCTACTAGTACTTTACTAGTACTACTGTCAGTCTCTCCTCCGAGTCCTAGCCCATTATTCTACCTCCCCAAAATGCTTATCTTACCTGTGATTCGTGTTTGAGAATAGAGCTAGGCACAGCGCTGGCTGCATGGCAAATGGCGATTACGCCATCCCGGACCGAAATTCCTTTGTTGTGGTGTTAGTAGGAATGGTACCACACTAGCAGTAGCAGCATATGAAAAACAAAGTAAAAAAATGAGACATTGAGTGGCCTGAGAGGAGTATTAGAAGGAACAGTAAGTAGCCTAAGCAATGCTGAAGATAAGTATGGGGAAAAAAGAATTGCATGGATGATTATAGCTACAACAAGAACAGTGACACAGCAGCGTAACAAGTCTTCTTGACATGTAGGAGGATGATGTTGACGATGGATCCAAACGATGGTGGCCATGAAATTCTGAATTTTTTTAAAATACTCATTGTTGTTTTTTTAACCAGAATTACAATATCCTAGGATTCATCTAGCTGCCTTAAAATTGATTTGAGGAGGAATCTCCAGAGGCCCCAAAAAAATGCAGGAGTGCTAAAAAAGAAAAAAAAAATCACCATGGATTTTCTCTAAACCACTTGCATTCAATATTAGACCTTCCCAGCAGTGCTCCCAGACCCCTCGACCCAGCCCCAAAAATGTAGAACCCCCCCCAAACAGGCCATCACAGAAACGCAACACTTAGAATCTCCAGAGGCCTAAGTTCAAATTGCTCCAAATCGCACTCTGCAGCTAGGCCCAAACCCCCCTTTTCCACCATAGATCTTCTTCAAACCACTGGCAATCAAAATGAGTCCTTCCGAGCAGTGCTCCCAGACCCCTCAACCCACCCCCAGAAATGGAGAACACCCCCAAACAGGCCACTAAAAACACGCAGGAGTGCTATCCTCAGCGAGGCCTACCTTTAAATCGTGCCAAACGCGCTCTGCAACTAGGCCCAAACCCCCCTTTTCCACCATGGATTTTCTTCAAACCACTTGCAATCAAAATTAGACCTTCCCAGCACTGCTTCCAGGCCCTCAACCCACCCCCGAAAATGGAGAACACCCCCAAACAGCCCCCCAAAAACATGCAGGACTGCTAAAAAAAACACAACTTTTTCACCATGGATTTTCTCCAAACCACTTGCATTCAATATTAGACCTTCCCAGCAGTGCTCCCAGACCCCTCGGCCCAGCTCCAAAAATGTAGAACCCCCCCAAACAGGCCATCACAGAAATACAACACTTAGAATCTCCAGAGGCCTAAGTTCAAATCGCTCTAAAACGCACTCTGGAGCTAGGCACAAACCCCCCTTTTCCACCATGGATTTTCTTCAAACCACTTGCAATCAAAATTAGATCTTCCTAGCTGTGCTCCCAGACCCCTCGACCCACCCCAAGAAATGGAGAACACCCCCAAACAGGCCACCAAAAACACGCAGGGGTGCTATCCTCAGCGAGGCCTACCTTTAAATCGTGAAAAACGCGCTCTGCAACTAGGGCCAAACCCCCCTTTTTCACCATGGATTTTCTCCAAACCACTTACATTCAATATTAGACCTTCCCAGCAGTGCTCCTAGACCCTTCGACCCAGCCCCAAAAATGTAGAACCCCCCAAACAGGCCTTCACAGAAACGCAACACTTAGAATCTCCAGAGGCTTAAGTTCAAATTGCTCCAAAACGCACTCTGTAGCTAGGCCCAAACCCCCCTTTTCCACCATGGATTTTCTTCAAACCCCTTGCAATCAAAATTAGACCTTCCCAGCAGTGCTCCCAGACCCCTCGACACACCCCCAGAAATGGAGAACACCCCCAAACAGGCCACCAAAAACACGCAGGAGTGCTATCCTCAGCGAGGCCTACCTTTAAATCGTGCCAAACGCGCTCTGCAACTAGGCCCAAACCCCCCTTTTCCAACATGGATTTTCTTAAAACCACTTGCAATCAAAATTAGACCTTCCCAGCAGTGCTCCCAGGCCCCTCGACCCACCCCAGAAATGGAGAACACCCCCAAACAGCCCCCCAAAAACATGCAGGAGTGCTATAAAAGAAAAACTTTTTCACCATGGATTTTCTCCAAACCACTTGCATTCATTATAAGACCTTCCCAGCAGTGCTCCCAGACCCCTCGACCCAGCCCCAAAAATATAGAACCCCCCCAAACAGGCCATCACAGAAACGCAACACTTAGAATCTCTAGAGGCCTAAGTTCAAATTGCTCCAAAACGCACTCTGCAGCTAGGCCCAAACCCCCCTTTTCCACCATGGATTTTCTTCAAACCACTTGCAATCAAAATTAGACCTTCCCAGCAGTGCTCCCAGATCCCTCAACCCACCCCCAGAAATGGAGAACACCCCCAAACAGGCCACTAAACACACGCAGGAGTACTATCCTCAGCGAGGCCTACCTTTAAATCGTGCCAAACGCGCTCTGCAACTAGGCCCAAACCCCCCTTTTCCACCATGGATTTTCTTCACACCACTTGTAATCAAAATTAGACCTTCCCAGCAGTGCTCCCAGGCCCCTCGACCCACCCCCAGAAATGGAGAACACCCCCAAACAGCCCCCCAAAAACATGCAGGAGTGCTAAAAAAGAAAAACTTTTTCACCATGGATTTTCTCCAAACCACTAGCATTCAATATTAGACATTCCCAGCAGTGCTCCCAGACCCCTCAACCCAGACCCAAAAATGTAGAACCCCCCCAAACAGGCCATCACAGAAACGCAACACTTAGAAACTCCAGAGGCCTAAGTTCAAATCGCTCCAAAACGCACTCTGGAGCTAGGCACAAACCCCCCTTTTCCACCATGGATTTTCTTCATACCACTTGCAATCAAAATTAGACCTTCCCAGCAGTGCTCCCAGACCCCTCGACCCACCCCAAGAAATGGAGAACACCCCCAAAAACACGCAGGAGTGCTATCCTCAGCGAGGCCTACCTTTAAATCGTGCCAAACGCGCTCTGCAACTAGGCCCAAACCCCCCTTTTCCACCATGGATTTTCTTCAAACCACTTGCAATCAAAATTAGACCTTCCCAGCAGTGCTCCCAGGCCCCTCGACCCACCCCCAGAAATGGTGAACACCCGCAAACAGCCCCCCAAAAACATGCAGGAGTGCAAAAAAAAAATAACTTTTTCACCATGGATTTTCTCCAAACCACTTGCATTCAATATTAGATCTTCCCAGCAGTGCTCCCAGACCCCTCGACCCAGCCCCACAAATGTACAACCCCCCCAAACAGGCCATCACAGAAATGCAACACTTAGAATCTCCAGAGGCCTAAGTTCAAATCGCTCCAAAACGCACTCTGCAGCTAGGCCCAAACCCTCCTTTTCCACTATGGATTTTCTTCAAACCACTTGCAATCAAAATTAGACCTTCCCAGCAGTGCTCCCAGGCCCCTCGACCCACCCTCAGAAATGTAGAACACCCCCAAACAGGCCACCAAAAACACGCAGGAGTGCTATCCTCAGCGAGGCCTTCCTTTAAATCGTGCCAAACGCGCTCTGCAACTAGGCCCAAACCCCCCTTTTTCACCATGGATTTTCTCCAAACCACTTGCATTCAATATTAGACCTTCCCAGCAGTGCTCCCAGGCCCCTCTACCCACCCCCAGAAATGGAGAACACCCCCAAACAGGCCACCGAAAACATGCAGGAGTGCTATCCTCAGCGAGGCCTTCCTTTAAATCGTGCCAAACGCGCTCTGCAACTAGGCCCAAACCCCCCTTTTTCACCATGGATTTTCTCCAAACCACTTGCATTCAATATTAGACCTTCCCAGCAGTGCTCCCAGACCCCTCGACCCAGCCCCAAAAATGTAGAACCCCCAAACAGGCCATCACAGAAACGCAAGACTTACAATCTCCGGGGGCCTAAGTTCAAATCGCTCCAAAACGCACTCTGCAGCTAGGCCCAAACCCCCCTTTTTCACCATGGATTTTCTCTAAACCACTTGCATTCAATATTAGATCTTCCCAGCAGTGCTCCCAGACCCCTCGACCCAGCCCCACAAATGTACAACCCCCCCCAAACAGGCCATCACAGAAATGCAACGCTTAGAATCTCCAGAGGCCTAAGTTCGAATAGCTCCAAAATGCACTCTGCAGCTAGGCTCAAACCCCCCTTCTCCACAATGGATTTTCTTCAAACCACTTGCAATAAAAATTAGACCTTCCCAGCAGTGCTCCCAGGCCCCTCAACCCACCCCCAGAAATGGAGAACACCCCCAAACAGGCCACCAAAAACACGCAGGAGTGCTATCCTCAGCGAGGCCTTCCTTTAAATCGTGCCAAACGCGCTCTGCAACTAGGCCCAAACCCCCCTTTTTCACCATGGATTTTCTCTAAACTACTTGCATTCAATATTAGATCTTCCCAGCAGTGCTCCCAGACCCCTCGACCCAGCCCCAAAAATATAGAACCCCCCCAAACAGGCCATCACAGAAACGCAACACTTAGAATCTCTAGAGGCCTAAGTTCAAATCGCTCCAAAACGCACTCTGCAGCTAGGCCCAAACCCCCCTTTTCCACCATGGATTTTCTTCAAACCACTTGCAATCAAAATTAGACCTTCCCAGCAGTGCTCCCAGACCCCTCAACCCACCCCCAGAAATGGAGAACACCCCCAAACAGGCCACTAAAAACACGCAGGAGTGCTATCCTCAGCGAGGCCTACCTTTAAATCGTGCCAAACGCGCTCTGCAACTAGGCTCAAACCCCCCTTTTCCACCATGGATTTTCTTCACACCACTTGTAATCAAAATTAGACCTTCCCAGCAGTGCTCCCAGGCCCCTCGACCCACCTCCAGAAATGGAGAACACCCCTAAACAGCCCCCCCAAAAACATGCAGGAGTGCTAAAAAAGAAAAACTTTTTCACCATGGATTTTCTCCAAACCACTAGCATTCAATATTAGACATTCCCAGCAGTGCTCCCAGACCCTCAACCCAGACCCAAAAATGTAGAACCCCCCCAAACAGGCCATCACAGAAACGCGACACTTAGAAACTCCAGAGGCCTAAGTTCAAATCGCTCCAAAACGCACTCTGGAGCTAGGCACAAACCCCCCTTTTCCACCATGGATTTTCTTCATACCACTTGCAATCAAAATTAGACCTTCCCAGCAGTGATCCCAGACCCCTCGACCCACCCCAAGAAATGGAGAACACCCCCAAAAACACGCAGGAGTGCTATCCTCAGCGAGGCCTACCTTTAAATCGTGCCAAACGCGCTCTGCAACTAGGCCCAAACCCCCCTTTTCCACCATGGATTTTCTTCAAACCACTTGCAATCAAAATTAGACCTTTCCAGCAGTGCTCCCAGACCCCTCGACCCACCCCCAGAAATGGAGAACACCCCCAAACAGGCCACCAAAAACACGCAGGAGTGCTATCCTCAGCGAGGCCTACCTTTAAATCGTGCCAAACGCGCTCTGCAACTAGGCCCAAATACCCCTTTTCCAACATGGATTTTCTTCAAACCACTTGCAATCAAAATTAGACCTTCCCAGCAGTGCTCCCAGGCCCCTCGACCCACCCACAGAAATGGAGAACACCCCCAAACAGCCCCTCAAAAACATGCAGGAGTGCTAAAAAAGAAAAACTTTTTCACCATGGATTTTCTCCAAACCACTTGCATTCAATATTAGACCTTCCCAGCAGTGCTCCCAGACCCCTCGACCCAGTCCCAAAAATATAGAACCCCCCCAAACAGGCCATCACAGAAACGCAACACTTAGAATCTCCAGAGGCCTAAGTTCAAATCGTTCAAAAACGCACTCTGCAGCTAGGCCCAAACCCCCCTTTTCCACCATGGATTTTCTTCAAACCACTTGCAATCTAAATTAGACCTTCCCAGCAGTGCTCCCAGACCCCTCAACCCACCCCCAGAAATGTAGAACACCCCTAAACAGGCCACCAAAAACACGCAGGAGTGCTATCCTCAGCGAGGCCTTCCTTTAAATCGTGCCAAACGCGCTATGCAACTTGGCCCAAACCCCCCTTTTCCACCATGGATTTTCTTCAAACCACTTGCAATCAAAATTAGACCTTCCCAGCAGTGCGCCAAGGCCCCTCGACCCACCCCCAGAAATGGTGAACACCCGCAAACCGCCCCCAAAAACATGCAGGAGTGTTAAAAAAATAACTTTTTCACCATGGATTTTGTTCAAACCACTTGCATTCAATATTAGATCTTCCCAGCAGTGCTCTCAGACCCCTCGACCCAGCCCCAAAAATATAGAACCCCCCAAACAGGCCATCACAGAAACGAGACACTTAGAAACTCCAGAGGCCTAAGTTCAAATCGCTCCAAAACGACCTCTGGAGCTAGGCACAAACCCCCCTTTTCCACCATGGATTTTCTTCAAAGCATTTGCAATCAAAATTAGACCTTCCTAGCAGTGCTCCCTGACCCCTCAAACCACCCCCAGAAATGGAGAACACCCCCAAACAGGCCACCAAAATCACGCAGGAGTGCTATCCTCAGCGAGGCCTACCTTTAAATCGTGCCAAACGCGCTCTGCAACTATGCCCAAACCCCCCTTTTCCACCATGGATTTTTTTCAAACAGCTTGCAATCAAAATTAGACCTTCCCAGCAGTGCTCCCAGGCCCCTCGACCCACCCCCAGAAATGGAGAACACCCCCAAACAGCCCCCCAAAAACATGCAGGAGTGCTAAAAAAAACCCTTTTTCACGATGGATTTTCTCCAAACCACTTGCATTCAATATTAGACCTTCCCAGCAGTGCTCCCAGGCCCCTCTACCCACCCCCAGAAATGGAGAACGCCCCCCAAACAGCCCCCAAAAACATGCAATACTGCTAGGCCTTACTTAAAATTGTGCCAAAACGCTGTCTGCAACTAGGCCCAAACCCCCCTTTTCCACCACGGATTTTCTTCAAACCACTTGCATTCAATATTAGACCTTCCCAGCAGTGCTCCCAGACCCCTCAAGCCACCCCCAAAAATCTAGAACACCCCCAAGCAGCCCCCAAAAACATGCAATACTGCTATCCCCAAAACATGACAAATCGCGCCTTCACAAAGAATTGGCTGTTTTCAGCACTTCCACTACTTCGATCCTCTTGAAACTTACCAGGACACTTGTTCCACCGATTCCCAAGAATCTCAGCAAGGCAGAACAAAATCGATCCACTGGAAGGTGTACGACTACTTTTCACCCAAACACACGTGCCCTCAAAACACCAAAAAAGGCCAAAATTCGGCCAATTCTGGACTAAAAAACACCAAACCCCCTAAAACCTTGCCAACATCATTATGAACGAGCCTTCATCGGGCCCTGAGCCCTAGACTCCACGGAAACCCTACCGAATTAAACCCCAAAACCCATGTAAACCGCACTGAACCCTAAACCCTAGATATGCTTTGTCTGTTTGTGTCAAAGAGCCTAGGTATGCTACATCAGGTTTCTTCACTCAGTGGTGCCTGCCTTGACCGTCTGCATGGCCCTGCCGCAAGCATGGGCCAAAAATCCGTTACGCTCAAGAATTTGCTAATTTACGGCCATTTTGCGCCGAAAAACAGCAAATTTCGCCCATGCTTGCGGTAGGGCCATGCAGACGGTCAAGGCAGGTACCTCTGAGTGAAGCAACCTGATGTAGCATACCTAGGCTCTTTGTCACAGACAGACAAAGCATATCTAATTGTATGCAGCAAGCCACATAGCCCCAATTTTACATGAACTGCTGTCTGGACTCTGCCTGGCATAACAACACTACAATGCCTCAACCACTCCATACCATACCACGACTAGACAGACATGTAGTTCTGCTGTAGTAGTTGTTGTAGACTGGTTTACCTGTTTGCCACTCACGAATTGGCCATAGATCTTCCGTAAACCAACGCTGATGATCCATCCATCCCATTGAGTGACTGTAAATAAAAAAGATATATTATTTAATCAAGACAATCATCATGGTATATTGGCAAACAGTAAGTCCAAGGACATTTTGAATATTGGAAAATGCAACGTAGTGGCCCCTGCAGTTGAAATACAATTTGAATTAAACAAGTTAAAAAAACAGCAGAGTAGATTTGAGTTACATTTAGTGTGTAAAAGATTAAATAATAACAGAAGACATACGATTCATTTCATGCACAACAAACAAACAGCAATTGCTTTCATCAGAGCCAGACAGCCATTGCTGTCCACTGCATGCCATCTTCTTCTCATTATTCATTACCTGTTCCACTTTTTGTCCGCATCTTCTTCTGAAAGTGAGGGCCTACAGGACAGCCTCTCCTATCAATTTCAGAAGTAACTGTCAGCAATCAGCAAGCATGTAGTCAGTAATTCCAGTCCCACTTTAGGGGACTCGTCTACGAAGACAAAGTTTCATTTATTCTGCGTAATCCAGCCATTTGCCTTGAGGGAAATGGATAGGGGGAGTCTGGAGGAGGAGGATAGAGGAGCATGATTGAGTTGTGAACTTGTGAAACTCAGGAATGCCGACTGCGGCACCTTCAAATCAATAAGGAAATAAGATGAAGACAGTGCTGCTGATGGACTTGTTGTGATTAGGTGATTAGAGTTTTTTTGTTGTGGTAAAATTTGCAAAACAAAAAAAGACACAGGAATAAAAGTGAATAAGGACGAAAAAAAGGAAGTCATTTTCAGACCTCGGTGTCAGGGAAGTAGAGCTCGTCCTCAAACTCTATGAATTGAGACGGGAGTAGGTCAGCTAACAGAGAAGAACTTCCGTCACCTAAGTCGGTGTCCTCTTCTTCCTGCGTGCATTCACGTATTTTGTAATCTGGTGGTATGAAGTGCTGATTCATCTTGATCAATGTTAACCTCTCCACATTTTTGGGCGAGAGGTGGGTCCTTTTTGAACTTACAATGGCACCAGCAGCACTGAAAACACGTTCAGAAGACACGCTTGTGAGTGGGCAAGACAAAAAATTTAGAGCCAGGTTGCCACAAATTCTAGAAAACCCACCCCTTCCACGAAAGAAAAAGGGAGAAGGTCCAGCGCTTGCATTTTAGCCAGCTTTGCGTTATACAGACGTGCCGTTGGGTGGTTGCGTTCAAATGGCGCATCCAACCAAAACATGCTTCTAATGGTGGGCTGGATCGTTTTACGTGATGATGATGATGCAGACTTCTTCAAACCAGTTAGGCTCATTGATGTACTTTTTCGCATTGGTGTCTCTCCCAGACTCCTAGTGTGCCTGATACATGTTGCAGGGGTAGAGGGTGTGGGCGCTACCACTGCAGTGCTGCTGCCAGGGGTACTGGGTGTACCAGAAAGAATGGCTGTCGCTTCTTCACTTCCCCCCTGCACGATCAGCCCCTCGTCATCATCAGATGCAATATGAATGGATACATTTGGATTTGTTGTACTTTTGGCTCCCTGGATCTTCCTTATGTGCGCCTCCCAAATGATAGTGTGGTGTTTTTGGAGATGACCTCTCTGGCCTCCGGTACTATAGTTGGTACCAAGCTTCTACTTGCGCCTCTACTTGCGCATGTACTTGCGCCTCTACTTGCGCTTGTACTAGTTGCACCTGTAGTTGTCGTTGCGGCTGTGGTTGTTTAACACTCGTCAGCTGAGTTACACCCTGCGTTGATTGGGTGCTACTTTCTTGCGATGAGCCTACATCATTGGTCGATGGTGATTGAACAAATAAAGTGGCTGCCTCTGCAGCACTCATGGGCTTGGACCTAACTCGGCGTGGTGGCACTGAGCCCAATGAAGCGGAGGTGCTGCTCCTAGCTTGCGCCTCCCAAATGATAGTGTGGTGTTTTGGAGATGACCTCTCTGGCCTCCGGTACTATAGTTGGTACCAAGCTTACCCAGACTTACTACAGTTTTACAAATCGAACAAACAACCATGTTTTCCGCCTTGTCACTAACACTAAAGAAGTCCCAAACTGGGGACTGGAAATGTCTGCTGGTGGTGGAGGTGCTACTTTCAGTTTCAATGCCAGATGAAGTGGAGGATGGGCGTGGCTGAATTCGACTCTGTTGTGCACTTACAGCACCACTACTTGAGGTAATGGAGGTCGAGTTGGATGGAGGTCCCTGCCGGCCCTTCTGAAGAGAAAATATTGAAGCTGTAGGTCGTGTTGGTGTAGTAGTTAACTGCGTTGGTGGTGGTACCAGTGCCACACCGCCCACATCCCGCTCAGCAGCGATTCGGGATAGGGTAAAAATGTCTGTCTGCTGCATGCCCCCTGGGGCTGGAGTGACGTCTGTGATGACTGGGTCATCGTCAGACTGTTTATCAGCAGCATACACCACTTCTTGCTTGTCGTCATCACCAGCCATAAGTGAAAGCCTTGCGGGAACCTTCCTTTTAGGCTTAGCTACCTTTGTCGGCTCATGGCGTACCTCACTCTCAGACTGCATTGGTGGGTTCCAATCAACATCAAGTTCATCAAAAGGAAGGGGGCTTGAAGAAGAACTTGTAGTAGTAGCCCTCCTTGACCTTTTTCTTGCTGGGGATCTGGAAGACAATGGATCATCATCAGGAGGAGTGGCTTCCTCGGATGATACCTCCGCTTCAATCTCGATTTCCTGATGTGCCCCTATTTCTGGAGGAACAAGCATTGTGGGCAGTTGTGCCGCTCCATGCGCCTCTAGTTGCGCCTCTCCATGCGCCTCTCCATGCGCCTCTCCTTGCGCCTGTCCTTGCGCCTCTCCTTGTGCCTCTCCTTGCCCCTCTCCTTGCGCCTCTCCTTGAGCCTCTACTTGCGCCTCTACTTGCGCATGTACTTGCGCCTCTACTTGCGCATGTACTTGCGCTTGTACTAGTTGCACCTGTAGTTGTCGTTGCGGCTGTGGTTGTTTAACACTCGTCAGCTGAGTTACACCCTGCGTTGATTGGGTGCTACTTTCTTGCGATGAGCCTACATCATTGGTCGATGGTGATTGAACAAATAAAGTGGCTGCCTCTGCAGCACTCATGGGCTTGGACCTAACTCGGCGTGGTGGCACTGAGCCCAATGAAGCGGAGGTGCTGCTCCTAGCTTGGTCCCCGGCGGACACCGCTGCTGCTGCAGGCGTAGTTTTTTTCCCCAAAAAAGGTGTCTGTTGTCACACCTGTCTCCTTGGTAGGTGGTGCCACTTGCTTCTTCTGCTCCTTCTTTCTGGTAGTGGCAACTTTTTTCGTAGAGGCGCTACGGCCACCTTTCTTTGGGCCCATCTTCTTCAGATGTCAGAAGTTGAACAGCTGGCCGCAGTTGCATGAGTTGCAGAGTTGTCTGTGGCCACACGTGACGTCACGTGATGTTGTGCTGCACACACCCGCTGCAGGACTTATTCCTGGCACTGGTGGTTCTCTTGTGCACCTAAAAGCAAAGGAAGCCAGAGGAACATCAGTTAAACACCCCAAAAAGTCGAAAAACACAAAAATCACCACAATCCAATGCCATCCATGCCCTCAATGATGTTTAAATTCAAGACACCCCACAGAAAGACTAGGTCCATGGACCACTGAGTACCCCTGGGCATAATGGTTGAAAGCAAGGCAAACTGGGTGCAGGCCTGAGCACACTGCCTGGCTTCAAAATGGCCCCTTGACCCCCACCACATGGCCAGGCCCTGCCTGGACCAGGCCTCAAAATGGCCCCCACCCACATGGTCAGGCCCCAACAGCACCCAAAAAGTCGAAGAAAACACACTAATCACCACAATCCAATGCCATCCATGCCCTCAATGATGTTTACATTCAAGACACCCCACAGAAAGACTAGGTCCATGGACCACTGAGTACCACTGGGCATAATGGTTGAAAGCAAGGCAAACTGGGTGCAGGCCTGAGCACACTGCCTGGCTTCAAAATGGCCCCTTGACCCCCACCACATGGCCAGGTCCTGCCTGGACCAGGCCTCAAAATGGCCCCCACCCACATGGTCAGGCCCCAACAGCACCCAAAAAGTCGAAAAACACACACTAATCACCACAATCCAATGACATCCATGCCCTCAATGATGTTTACATTCAAGACACCCCACAGAAAGACCAGGTCCATGGACCACTGAGTACCCCTGGGCATAATGGTTGAAAGCAAGGCAAACTGGGTGCAGGCCTGGGCACACTGCCTGGCATCAAAACGGCCCCTCGACTCCCACCACATGGCCAGGCCCTGCCTTGACCAGGCCTCAAAATGGCCCCCACCCACATGGTCAGGCCCCAACAGCACCCAAAAAGTCGAAAAACACACAAAAATCACCACAATCCAATGCCATCCATGCCCTCAATGATGTTTAAATTGAAGACACCCCACAGAAAGACTAGGTCCATGGACCACTGAGTACCCCTGGGCATAATGGTTGAAATCAAGGCAAACTGGGTGCAGGCCTGAGCACACTGCCTGGCTTCAAAATGGCCCCTCGACCCCCACCACATGGCCAGGCCTGCCTGGACCAGGCCTCAAAATGGCCCCCACCCATATGGTCAGGCCCCAACAGCACCCAAAAAGTAAAAAAACACACAAAAATCACCACAATCCAATGCCATCCATGCCTTTAATGATGTTTAACTTCAAGACACCCCACAGAAAGACTAGGTCCATGGACCACTGAGTACCCCTGGGCATTATGGTTGAAAGCAAGGCAAACTGGGTGCAGGCCTGAGCACACTTCCTGGCTTCAAAATGGCCCCTCAACCCCCACCACATGGCCAGGCCCTGCCTGGACCAGGCCTCAAAATGGCCCCCACCCACATGGTCAGGCCCCAACAGCACCCAAAAAGTAAAAAAACACACAACAATCACCACAATCCAATGCCATCCATGACCTCAATGATGTTTAAATTCAAGACACCCCACAGAAAGACTAGGTCCATGGACCACTGAGTACCCCTGGGCATAATGGTTGAAAGCAAGGCAAACTGGGTGCAGGCCTGAGCACACTGCCTGGCTTCAAAATGGCCCCTTGACCCCCACCACATGGCCAGGCCTTGCCTGGACCAGGCCTCAAAATGGCCCCCACCCACATGGCCAGGCCCCAACGACACCCCAAAAAGTAAAAAAACACTCACAAATCAACACAATCCAATGCCATCCATGCCCTCAATGATGTTTAAATTCAAGACATCCCACAGAAAGACTTGGTCCATGCACCACTCACTACCCCTGGGCCTTCTGGCTAGTGAGGCTTTACAGGCACCCCAAAATAAAAATAAAAAATCAACATATAACAGTCAGCTAAAATTCCATGACATAAATGAGATTTAAGTTAAAAAAAAAATCACAGAAACAGTTGTATCATGCACCCTTGACTAACCCTGGGCAAACTGGATACTGGGGCCACCCACAATATATATTTTTTTAAAGTTGTGAAAAAAGTTTTAAAATTGTAGTTGCAGCAACTGCAATGCCCCAAACAAGCAACACCAACATACTTGTAAAATCTCAAATCCAAAAGTGATCCAAACTCCATAGTCCAAAAAGTCCCCAAATATAAATATCCAGCAGCAGCCACAAAAAGTAGTCCTTCCAGCTCCAGATCCAAATCAAAAGTGACCAGGACATGGACAAAGCACTGGGAGGAGTCTGCTGGACAGGAACAGGAAGTTGGAGACTCTGGGGCACTTCCTTCCTCCCCCCCCCCAAAAAAATGGACTCCTTGCACCAAAAAGTGCAGTCAAATGTCAACCTGAGGAGTTATTCTGATCAAATCATCATTTTCAGAAGGTCTATGCTGCCTGCGGTGGATTTCTTGTGCAGAATTGCAATTTTTGCAAGTTCGGGAAAGCGCGCTGTTCAAATCTCCCGCTGGAAGTCAGCTGCGTGCCGCATCTACGTGTTCTGCATTGTTTATTCCCGCGATGCGTGATCGAGGGCCCTTATGACGTACTCGCGTTGTCAAACTCTCGCTGTGCAAGATGGCGGGCCGCGATGACGTAATCGCGGTCAAAAAACTCTCGCGTGATCACGCAGCAAGATCCAAAATGGCGCAGCACATGCAAACCAGGAGAAAAACAACTTGGCGAACACAGAATCACGGTAAGTCAACGCTGCGCACGCAATATTGTATTTTTTATGCGCGACCAAGCAAAAAAATCCACCAGCTTGCTAATTTACGGATTTTTGGGCAAATTCGCAGGATTCGCGGACCGTGAAATTGCCAAAGACCGCAAATTCCGCGAACGGAACGGATTTTGCGCCCACGCTTAGTTTTTATGTGGGATCACCGTGCCAAGACAAATGTCCTACCCCACAGAGTTCTCCTTAGTGTAACGAGTTAAATGATAACTCACTTGTGTGGGTGTCCAATGCAGAATTGGCTACAAACATATTTTTAAAAGAATTTAGCGCTTAGAATGCTCAGTGCTATACCCTTAATCCCTAAGTTTTGGGCTCTTCCCAGTCACAGACCCTTGCCCTACCCACACAAGTGAGATATCAATTTACTAGGAAGACTGAGGGGAATGCAGTGGGGTAGGTAATTTGTGCTGGCACAGTGGTTCCACCCAAAAATACGTGGAAAATGTTTTTTTCAGCTAAATTTGAGGTTTGCAGGGATTCTGGGTAGGAAAACGTTGGGGGATCCACACAAGCCATACCTTGCTAGACTCCCCCGGTGTCTAGTTTTCAGAAATGTGCAGGTTTTGGTAGTTTCCCAAGATGGCCGTCGAGACCGGGGCAAAAAATCTAGGTGACCCTCCTTGCAAAAAACAGGTTGTTTTGTAATAATTAATTTTGATGTCTCCTCAATACGTTTTGGGCCCTTGCCTGTCGCGGGTACTTGACCCACCCCAATGCAAGTGAGGTACCATTTTTATCGGGAAAACTGGGTGGTAGAAAATGTGTGGATCCACGTAGATTCCAAAACTTTCCCACACAGAAATTTGTGAAAAAAGTGATTTTTTTCAGCTAAATTTTAGGTCTGCAGGGGGACTCAGGGTAGGAAATCCTTGGGGACCCACGCAAGCCATACCTCGCTGGACTACCCTGGTGTCTAGTTTTCAGAAATGTGTGGGTTTGATAGGTTTCCCAGGATGGCCGCCGAGCCTGGGACCAAAAACCCAGGTGACTCTCCTTGCAAAACCAGGTTGTTTTTGATAGGTAATTTTGATGTCTCCTCAATAAGTTGTGGCCCCTTGCCTGTCGCGGGTACTTGACCCACCCAGGTACCATTTTTCTTGGGAGACCTTGGGGAACGCTGGGTGGTAGAAAATTTGTAGATCTACGCAGAACTTTCCCACACAGAAATTTGAGAAAAACAAAGACAGATTTTGAGGTTTGCAAGGGATTCTGGGTAACAGAACCTGGTGAGAGCCAAACAAGTCACCTAGTTCCCCTGGGTGTCTAGTTTTAAAAAATGTATAGATTTGGTAGGTTTCCCTAGGTGCTGGCAGAGCTAGGGTTCAAAATCTACAGCTAGGCACTTTGAAAAAAAGGATCTGTTTTCACTGTGAAAATGTGGTGTGTCCACTTTGCGTTTTGAGCCATATTCTGTCGCAGGCACTAGGCCTACCGACACAAGTGAGGTACCATTTTTCTCGAAAGACTTTGGGGAATGCGTGGTGGGTGGAATTTTGTGGATACACGCAGATTCCAGAACTTTCCACCTCAGAAATGTGAGAAAAATATGTTTTTTTAAAACAAATTTTGAGGTTTGCAAGGGATTCTGGGTAATAGAACCTGGTGAAAGCCAGGCAAGTCACCCCATCCTGGATTCCCCTGGGTGTCTAGTTTTTAAAAATGTATAGGTTTGCTAGGTTTCCCTAGGTGCCGGCAGAGCTAGGGTGAAAATATCTACAGCTAGGCACTTTGCAAAAAAAGGGTTAGTTTTCACTGTGACAATGTGGTGTGTCCACGTTGCGTTTTGGGTTGTTTCCTGTTGTGAGGACTAGGCCTACCCACACAAGTGAGGTACCATTTTTATCGGAAGACTTTGAGGAATGTGCAGTGGGTGGTATTTTGTGGATCCACGCAGATCCCAGAACTTTCCATCACAGAAATGTGAAGAAAATGTGTTTTTTTAAACTAAGTTTGAGGTTTGCAAGGGATTCTGGGTAAGAGAACCTGGTGGGAGGAACACAAGTCATCCAATCCTGGATTCTCCTTGGTGTCTAGTTTAAAAAAAATGTACAGGTTTGCTAGGTTTCCCTATGTGCCGGCTGCGCTTGGGCACAAAATCCACAGGTAGGCACATTGCTAAAAACAAGGCTGTGCCTAGTGGGCTTCCTGCCGCCCTGAGGGAGAAACTGTAGGGGATAAGTGGGTTTTACCCCTATCTGCCCCAAGGGGGGGCAGACAGACTGTGGCTATTAGTTTGGGGGGTGAGGGCATTTGTTTGCCCATTCTGGTCTACACCCACCCCCACCCGTATAAAAACCAGCATAATCGCTGGCGCCTAGTGTGCTCTCTGATGCTCCCTGTGGGGCATATCAGAGGCTACTGCCCCATCTGTCTCCTGGGGGGGGGCAGAAAGACTGAGGCATTTTTGGGGCATGGTTGGGGCATTGGCATGCCCATTTCGGGCAGCCCACACCCCTGAATTAATGAAAAAATTCCCTGATGCCTATTGGTCTTTCTGCCCCCCCCCCCCCAGATGCCGACAAGGGGCTTCTGCTCCTACCTGCCTTACGGGGGGCAGAAAGACTGTGGCAATTTTTCGGAGGGGGGCATTGGCATAACCATTCGTGGCAGCCCCCACCCCTACGTATATATAAAAAAAAAATCCCTGGTGGCTTCTGGGCTTTCTGCCCCCAGGGGGTAGATCAGGGGCTACTGCCCCAACTGCATCCTGGGGGGAAGAAAGACTGTGGCATTTTTTGGGGTAGGGTGGGAGCATTGACATGCTCATTCTGGGCAGCCCCCACCCCGAACTTTGAAAAAAAAAATCCTGGGTTCATAGTGGGCTTTCTGCTCCCCCGGGGGGCAGATAAGGGGCCATTACCCCATCTGCCTCCCAGGGGTGACAGAAAGACTGTACCATTTTTTTGGTTGGGGGAATTGGCATGCCCATTCTGGGCATCCCCCACTCCTACGTGTATATATAAAATTAAAAAATCCCTGGGGCCTAGTGGGCATTCTGCCCCCCCGGGGGCAGATCTGGGGTTATTGCCCCATATGCCTCCTGGGGGGCATAATGTCTTGTGCCTTTTTTGGGGGGTAGGGTGGGGGCATTGGCCAGCCCATTCTGGGCAGCCCCCACCCCTGGCATATAAAACCAAATCCCTGGTGCCTAGGATGCTTTCTGCCCTCCAGGGGGGACAGAAAGGCTGTCTGGCATAATTTTATAGGGGTGGCAAAGGCTCTTGCCCAAGGGGCCGCTCCCCCCTCCCTGGTGGCTAGTGGGTAGATCCCTGCTTGGGGATCACCCTCGAGGGACGATCCCCAAGCAGGGATCCACTAAGGAGATTCTCCCTGTTCCAACGATACCTCTCCCATGTTTGATGATGCTCGGGGGGCTGGGATAGCCCCACAAGCACGAAACTGTGAAACTGTAGCCAAGTTTCAGTTTCGTTTTTACTGTAAAGATGACAGTGCACCATGCACACGATTGTCATTACAAATAAAACATACACTATGCTTTGGGAGGTTGGGGAAAAATGGAAAATCCCTCTGCTGTTTGCAGCAGAGGGATTTTTTTAATGTGTGCTCATGATGGAATGGTTCCATCATGAGCACACCGGCACTTATGCTCATGAAGGAACCATTCTGTCATGATCATAAAAGGGGTTAAGTAGCGCCAAGGTGAAGCAAACGTCCAGATAATCCCTGTTTACCTTGTGTTTTGTTCAACCTGCCTCACAGTAGGGTATGGGTGACTGTAAGTGAGTGATATGTAGTGACTGGGATGTAAACAGAGCCAATTATCATTTAGTGTCTTTTTAAATTATCACACCTGTTTCCCTTTGTCCTTTTGCTGATTTCGCTAGAGGTCTAAAACAATGAAATAGCCTTGGACGCTGTTTTCCTCTACAGTTGAAAACAGAAAATATACACACAAAAGGTGATAAGGGTTTGATTGCAATATGTCTAAACGCTGGCACTTGCTCAGGGTAGCATGCTAACCCATCTTCTTCTGCCCATCATGCCACCTCAGATTAGATCCAGCCATATGTAAATCAGTCTTGGCCCTGCTGCAGTGAGAATTGTTCAGCCCGAACTGCCATGCCAGGTTCGTTCTGAATCGGAACACAAGCAACTCAAGACCAATTTCACCCTGATTGGGGCTTTCACTCAGGTGTAACTTGATTCCAGTGTCACAGTGAGCAAGGGACCCGTGTCAGGGCATACCTTTGGCCACTTAGAGGGTCATGTCTAACACACAGAAGGTGAGAGGAGGATGCTTGCAATAAGTCTAACCAGTGGCAATCACTTGGGCAGCATTCCAGCCCATTGTTCTTTTGCCCACCATGCCACCTCAGGTTAGACCAAGTCATAAGTAAATCAGTCTTCGTCCTGAGCAAAAAGGAATAGTCCAGCTCTAACTGCAATACTTGGTTGACACGTAGAGCGGAAAACATTTAATGTGATCCTTATCAGCTCTTTTCCTTATTTTAGTTTATAAAATGGGTACAGCAGCTCTGTGTTCAGGAATGTGGTCTTTTTAAACAGTACTGCTTACGTTTTAAGCCTATTGTAGTGTAGTTCCTATATTCCCAATAGGCTCTGCGCATTGGAATAACATAAACGATAGTTTAGACGTAGGACTGAGGTCGACTAGGTCTCTATTGAATATGTTAGACTTAATTATGAATGCCAGCTAGCTCAGAGGTCACTAGAAACTTTCTCGAGTAAACAGGAAGGAGTTAACTTTCCTGAATAGACAAGAAGGGATTAGCTTCTGACAACCGCATTAACATGACAACTTTGCTCCCTCCAGAATAAGGAATATATCTCCAGAGTCGTGTGAAAACAATAGACAGCTGTTTCACTCAGTCAATCGTGCATGCTTAGTTTCACCAGAGTGCAGAGAAATAGAGAGACAGGCGTTTTCAATAAAAGTTGTTATTTATTGAGCAGTCCTCTTTCTCGTGCAAAAGAAGTGAATTTCCACAATTGCAATACTTGTCATAAAGTAAAGTGCGTACAGTAAAAGGAGTATTATGAAATAATACTGTAAAAGCATTTACATGGTTTCTGAGCCATATGATACTTAAAACAGATAAAATATATACAATGATAAAAGTTGACTAAACGTGCTCAACTGGTGTTTCTAAAATACGCCTACCCCGGTGTACCTGACCTAAGCCTAATACGTGGGAAGGAGTAAGTAAGTTAAGATAGTTTTGCCAAGAATCTGAATCAAGAATTCTCTGAGGATCTAATCAGCTCCGTACCTTGGTTATAGAATGAAGGAGGTCTTGTATCTCTTTCTCAGGACTCGATCTCCCAGCAACCCGCAAGGGTGACTGGAAACACTGGAGCTGGATTTCTCGGCAGGAGAAAAGACAGCATCTCTCTCAGTGCGTCAATGGGAGGGTCGGCTTCCTTCAGCACTCGCATCAGCTGGGCATCGGGCAAGTAGATAGCCGCTCTGCTCCGAACCACCGTGTGTTTGCTTAAGGCAAATGCTGGTATATGTATACCTGAAAGGTGCCGAGTTTGACGTAAGGTTAGACATAAGACGTAACTAAGATCGGACAGTTCTTTCAGGACTCCAGGAGTTCTTGCACAAATCAAAACAAAAGCAGGGGGAATTCTTGGGCTGCTGGAGGCTTGGTTTGTTTAAAGAACGCATTGTACTTTCTAGGAGTCTATGGGAGTAGCCTTGCCGTATTTGGACTGCTTTGGCTATGACTAAATATGGATGTGATTCTTATGCCTTTATAAGGATATTATTTGTTATAACCACATAAGGGCATAAATCGGGAATATTTAATTAGGGTCCTAGATACGTTTACAACACTATAAGCAATGGACATTGAAACGGGTCCCTTCTGGGCTCTCTAGTCATGTCTTTAACTTTTCAGGCAAAAACACTCATTGATGTCTGAATAGTAAGTGTACAAGTGGTACATAACTATGTTGTTCTGCTTACTTTTCACATGATTTACTTAATCTTGCATTCCCTATGAGAGTTTGCTTTTTCCAGGATGATGCTACTTTTTATTCCAGGGCAGCATGTTACTCTGGTCTCCCCTCCCTCATAACCTATTCCCATTTTCAGGTTCTCCATAGTCACGAGCACATATGTATGGCAATAGTGCTATGCAAATATGATCATTCCACCTCAAATTAAAAAAAACAAAAGCAAAAAGCATTGTCATTCTCAACACCGAGAGCTCTAACTTTCACAAATGCAAGACCAATTGGATTGCAAATGCTTGTTATTCTACGCCAGCGTTGTGCAAAATATATGTAGCAAAAATGCAGGAAAATCATAAACATACTGGCAAGCAAGCCTACAGGAAAAGTACTGAATTTAGACATTGAGAGTTATATTGGCATCATATCAGCTAACATGTTTCCCTACATGTCTCAAGGAAATTTAGAAAGACATAACAATGTTCTGGGTTTGCAAATCTGTGCAACCTTTTCCCCCTAAAAGCTAAAACCTCTGCAAGGGACATCTTAGGGAAAAAAAGATGCACGGGCAAGCTTATTTATTTCAGGAAGCTATTAACTACCTTCGGGAATACTCCATGTTACCTACCCTGTCCAATAATAATAATAATAATAATCCACATTTGTATAGCGCACAATCACCCGTTAGGGTCTCTAGGCGCTGGGGGCCGTCGGGAAGATTAAGCAAGCTATTGCCCAGAGTCGCATGGTGCTGGGCTAACCTGCCGCCGGAGCCGGGGATCGAACCCTGATCCCCAGATTCCAGTGTCAGTCGCCCTGGCCGCGGCGCCACACCTCTAGATCTCCAGGAACTGGTGGAGCTGTACAATATCATCATTCCCAATCCAAGATGGTGGGTACATTGGAGTCTTATGGCTACTTCCCTTTCCAAGATTACTTCTGCACTTCCTGTGATGACGCTTCCTATTTTCTGGAATCTTCCATGTCCCATACTTTCTAGGAAGAGGCGGCGCTGGAGTGGATCATCATTCCCAATCCGTGATGGTGGATGCAGTGGATTCCCTTGGCTACTTCCCAATCCAAAACGCCTCTTGTACTTCCAGTGAGGTCACATACTGTTTGTTTAGTATAAAAGGCTTCTGAATTCAGTAGAAGGGGTCGTGCAACACAGTTAATAATATTAGTGTCACCATTTTTGCCCTGTTTTCTACATTTTTAGGTCAAGCTTTGATCGACCTGTTATATCTCTTCTGTGCAGCAAAACAGTTGAATCCACTGCTGAATACACGAGTTATTACTTAACGATTACCAATGCCAGTATGAGTTAGAATATGTATTTTATACAAACCACCTATAGTTCAGAATCCCTCATCCAGGACTGACTCCTCGTTTGAGAGATCAGATTGCTACACAATGGTGAAAACATTTGGGTTGTTCTGCCTGAGGTTTCGAGGGAATGGCGGAAGTACTGGGAATGCAAACATAATAGTTTTGTATTCTGTGTAGCTCTTTGTGACTAAAGGCTTGTAGTTGTTGGTGGTTTTCTGCCAAAAGCATGCCTCCAGGGCAAGAGACACAGTAGATGGAAGCCCGGGCCAGGGAAGGCACAGCCGGACCCGATGGGGGCCCAGAACAAACCCCCCCTGTCGCTGAAGCCCGCCGAACAGGGGCGACCAGGATTGGTCGCCCCAGGGTAGGCTACGGAGCCCCCGTTCCAGGGGCGAGTTAGCAAGTGGCTGGGGGGGTAAATAAGGGTGCAGGGCCCTGAACAATCACATAACCACCCCTTTGCACCTCAGGAAATACACGACGGACATGGACAACGGTAAGAACCATGAAAAAAGTGCAAAGGGAAAGCGCAGGGGGAATCCGTGCACTGGTCCAGCAGAAGGGGGGCCAGGGCAAATCGTAAACCTAGGTACACAGCTGGGCGTTAACAATCTTTCTATTCAGGGGACCTGTCCTCCCCAACACCCCTGGTTAGCAGGCCTGGGAGGGAACCAACAGGGTTTCCAGGGTGAGGCATGGGGGCAGGGACCAGCGCACCCAGCAGCATGTGTGCCCTGGTGGCAATGGCCAGGGGCTGAATCCCCATCTCGGGCCCCCCTCCAGTGGAGCACGGAGGGCAGCAGGGGGAGCAAGGGGCCAGACCAGATATCAAAGAGCAAGGGAGACACAAAGGGAGCAACTGACAAGGGAACTCCCAGCGGGTGAATCAGGACGGGAAGGTACATGATAAGGAGAACCCACGGGGGTAGCTCCAGAGGGCGCCACCGCAGGAAAGAGCAAAGCAGGTGAAGGCCTGGATCCAGGGGGGAAATTGGCCAGCGAATACCTATGCCCCTCCCTAGGGAGACCCCCCACTACCACAAAACTCCTAGGGCTGCCCAATCTCGTCCCACTGGCAGTAAAAGAGAGGATCTGAAGCAAAGAATTTATAGACATTTTTTCTCTACTAGAGGTGCGCCAGGCAGGCCTAGACCTGACGATGCAAGACAAGAAAGAAAGACTGGAAGGAGAGATGCAAGCCCAGGGTTGAAAGGTCATTTAAGAATTAGCTACAGGCATTCAGGACCCTAGCATTTCTATTCATCCAGAAGTTCCCCCAGAGTGCGGCAGCACTTTTTTATATGAACAGAAGGTGCAGGATGGACAGAAAAAATGTCAGGTCGACACACCGTTGAAATATGACGAGGGGTTCAGGCAAAAAAAGCAGACATGGCCAGTGATTGAGTGGGATTGCCAAGAGATGGAGGGATTCACAACTCACATGGTAGCAGCCAGTGAAGGTGTAAGCTGGAGGGAGTCCACTTTTGGTCCCTATGGGGCAAAAGGAACATACGAGGGCCAGGGACAGTTAATCAAAAGTAAGACCCAAAACAGCAGAAAATCAGGGAAGTCCTGTTGGAAGGACGAGTGTAAGTGGGGGGCTCCCTGCAGTTTCAAGCACCCATGCGGGTCCTGTGGGGACCAGTATCCCACCACACACTGCAAGCAGTCCCAAGGGGGAGGGGCCCACAAACAAAAGGGAGGCACAAAACATTAGGGAGCAGGGAGATAAATAAAATGACTCAGTCTGAGAATTTTTGACAGGGAAGGGAATGGATTTGGTTGCTGAAAAACAAACACTCCCGGAGGAGGCCATCTACAGGCGGTCCATGGTGAGACCTGTGCGCATGGACACAGGAGAGTAGGTGATTTGCCCAGAATCACAGGATGTGGTGCCGACGCTGAGACTCGAAACCGGATCCCCAGCTCCCGAGTCGGCAGCTCTGGCCGCTGGATTATAGTTTGAATGTAGAGAAAACTGCCACAGATTACACGGAGCGCTTTTGGCGCGAGGCTGTCTTGACTAATTAAACTAGCACAGGGTCCCTCAAAACTTGCTTTTGCCCTGCCACGCCACGCCAGCTCCCGGACAACGAAACAGCCCACGGGGGGCTGCTATACTGCCACGCTGACTAAGACGCCCGGGACTTCATTTCCCAGAGTCCTCAGGGGCGCACACTAGCAGCTTCATTTTTCTGCACCAGGAGGCGCTACAAATTCCCTGTAGGGCTCCCGCAGCGTGGGTCCCTGAAAACTTGCTTTTGCCCTGCCACGCCACGCCAGCTCCCGGACAACGGAACAGCCCACGGGGGTCTGCTATACTGCCACGCTGACTAAGACGCCCGGGACTTCATTTCCCAGAGTCCCCGGAGGCGCACACTAGCAGCGTCATTCTTCTGCGCCAGGAGGCGCTACAAATTTCCTGTAGAGCTCCCGCAGCGCGGGTCCTTGAAAACTTGCTTTTGCCCTGCCCGCCAGCTCCCGGACAACAGAACAGCCCACGGGGGGCTGCTATACTGCCACGCTGACTAAGACACCCAGGACTTCATTTCCCAGAGTCCCCTGGGGCGCACACTAGCAGCATCATTCTTCAGCGCCAGGAGGCGCTACAAGTTTCCTGTAGGGCTCCCGCAGCGGGGGTCCCTGAAAACGTGCTTTTGCCCATCCACGCCACGCCAGCTCCCGGACAACGCAACAGCCCACGGGGGGCTGCTATACTGCCACGCTGACTAAGACACCCGGGACTTCATTTCCCAGAGTCCCTGTGGGCGCACACTAGCAGCGTCATTCTTCAGCGCCAGGAGGCGCTACAAATTCCCTGTAGGGCTCCCGCAGCGTGGGTCCCTGAAAACTTGCTTTTGCTCTGCCACGCCACGCCAGCTCCCGGACAACGGAACAGCCTACGGGGGCTTGCTATACTGCCACGCTGACTAAGACGCCCGGGACTTCATTTCCCACAGTGCTCGGGGGCGCACACTAGCAGCGTCATTTTTCTGCACCAGGAGGCGCTACAAATTCCCTGTAGGGCTCCCGCAGCGCGGGTCCCTGGAAACTGGCTTTTGCCATGCCATGCCACGCCAGCTCACGGACAACGGAACAGCCCACGAGGGGCTACTATACTGCCACGCTGACTAAGACGCCCGGAAATTCATTTCCCAGAGTCCCCGGGGGCGCACACTAGCAGTGTCATTGTTCTGCGCCAGGAGGCGCTACAAATTTTCTGTAGGGCTCCCGCAGCGGGGGTCCCTGAAAACTTGCTTTTGCCCTGCCACGCTACGCCAGCTCATGGACAACGCAACAGCCCATCGGGGGCTGCTATACTGCCATGCTGACTAAGACACCCGGGACTTCATTTCCCAGAGTCCCCTGGGGCGCACACTAGCAGCGCCATTCTTCAGCGCCAGGAGGCGCTACAAATTCCCTGTAGGGCTCCCGCAGCGCGGGTCCCTGAAAACTTGCTTTTGCCCTGCCGCGCCATGCCAGCTCTCGGACAACGAAACAGCCCACGGGGGTCTGCTATACTGCCATGCTGCCACGCTGCCTAAGTTGCCCGGGACTTCATTTCCCAGAGTCCCCGGGGGCGCACACTAGCAGCGTCATTCTTCTGCGCCAAGAGGCGCTACAAATTTCCTGTAGGGCTCCCGCAGTGCAGGTCCCTGAAAACTTGCTTTTGCCCTGCCCGCCAGCTCCCGGACAACGGAACAGCCCATCGAGGGCTGCCATACTGCCACGCTGACTAAGACACCCGGGACTTCATTTCCCAGAGTCCCCTGGGGCGCACACTAGCAGCGTCATTCTTCAGCGCCAGGAGGCGCTACAAATTCCCTGTAGGGCTCCCGCAGCGCGGGTCCCTGAAAACTTGCTTTTGCCCTGCCACGCCACGCCAGCTCCCGGACAACGGAACAGCCCACGGGGGGCTGCTATACTGCCACGCTGACTAAGACATCCGGGACTTCAATTCCCAGAGTCCCCGGGGGCGCACACTAGCAGCGTCATTCTTCAACGCCAGGAGGCACTACAAGTTCCCTCTAGGACTCCGACAGCGCGGGACGCACGGGCGTGCCCGTGCGCTGCCCGTCAGAGCCAGGAAGAAGCGGGGCGGGGTCACACCACTTGGTTCTGGGCACGGGCCTTTTATCTGCAGCTTGAGACATCAAATGGCGGTAAATCAGGGAGCAGGGGGCACAAAGCTCACAGCACCAAAAATACAGGGGACATCGACACTTGATAATTATTTGATACGAGCAACAAAGGCAATAGAGTAGGAGATACTAATGGTGGAAAGAAGACGACTATCAATAGAAGGTGGGCGAGCAACTGATATCACCCTAGCGGAAAGAGGTACTTTTAACATTATAGAGGTCATTGCTGGTAATGAATTAGTGAACAAATCTCCACCACTCTCTATATTGGTCCCGGAGTCAACACATAGCCAGGGGTCCCCAGAACTGGTGCTTGTTCAGTCAGAGATTTCTACGGACCCGAAAAAAAGGAGAAAGGCTAAACATCTTGAACCGTTCTCCTCTACCAGTACAAAGTCAAAGAAAATCAGTAAAGGTCTAAATGTGGTCACTGGGGAGGTGCCTCAAACTCGGAGCAAGCGCATTGTTAACGCTAAGGATTCAGAGTCTCCCCTTCCCAATTCACCTGAGACGTTAATTAGCCTCTTAGAAGAATCTCTGGCAAGAACTCTCTTCCCATTATTATTGAGATTGGACAAATTAGAGGCTGACATTAAATTGTTTTTAAATGCAGTAACAGGGATAAGGGTGGGAATGGACGGGGAAGGGAGGGCCGGGCCTACTAGGAATGTGGGTATAGAAGATACTCTTGTAAAACATCATGATCACCCAATCAGAGAAATTAGGGATCAAAATAACAGTCATTTAGAGCTGCACAATGGTGATAGGACTGGAACGGAAATAGTATCTGTATTAAAGAAAACCTTAGAAACGGGCAATAGGTTAAACTGCCCAACAGGGGATAGGGGAAACAATTTATTACCCACTGCCCTAGTAGAGAGGGAAGAAAGTAATGTACCACCAGGGAAACCCCTGCCCACCAACCTGGAACCTAGTCTATCTAGAGACGATGATAAAATTACACTCCACCTCCCACCAGAATGTTCCCTGTCTGTACTAGTGCTAGCTGATATTCCATCACTTAGAGAAAATCAAAGGGAATCCTATGCGCGGCTTAAGAATAAGGTGTGCCTTTGGCTGGCTCAAAAGGTGGAGCTATCAAATGCTCACTTTAGAGATATCTTATTCGTAAGTAGGGTGGGGTGGGTTGGCCCTTGCAAAAAACCCATAAGGGAGATTGTATTATAATCAATTGTAGATCTCGATCGCTAGCACATTGGCTGACTGACCGGGGCCTGACAGTAATTTGGGACCTTGCCCTGGGCTTCAATTTGTTAATGCCATTGGCCCATTTTTACAGGAACCTAGTACCCAATGAGGGGGCACCGATGATGAGGAGGAATCACCCCCTGTTTGAAGCCACTAACAGAGGGCAGAGGGCCTTAGAAGTCAGAAATAGGTACCAGCCACTCTCAGACTTAGATGACCTAGATTGACTCAATGGAGTTCCTAGAGAGACGCTAAGTGAAGATAAGGGAATTACTGTATTAAATGGGGTACAGTCAAATGAAAGGGTAGAAGATAACTAAAACTGTCTTGGTATAATGGCCCAGCCCAACACGCTTGCCGAAGGTGGGGGTAATATTTGAACAATAGCAATCCCCAGATAAATAACGTAGATTTCGGTGATTTAACATTCCTGTCTTGGAATGTGGCGGGCATAAACTCTAAGCTCAACGATCCCGAATGAGGTGCTTTCATTGATAAATATCATATATGCTTACTTCAGGAGACTTGGGCTGTAGAGAAAGTGTACAAGTTAGACTTTACTACCTTTAGCATCGAGACAAAGAAGGGTCCAATGGGCCGCACAGCAGGGGGCTTATTGATATGGGTGAAAAACTCCCGGATAGGGAAGATTAAAAGCTTTAACCTTGGTTGCGAAGACATACTTGGGATGGAAATATCTCTCCCAAATGGGGGTGTCTCCCTGAAGATCATAAATGTATACAACCGGTTGAGCTCCCGGCATAGACCATCTGAAACACTGACACTCCTGGGGAATCATCTTGATTTAGCAAGAGGGAGGGACCGGCTAATAATTGCCGGTGAGTTAAACATCACTTATGAGCCCATGGATTATATCCTGGAACTCATCGAAGAGGGGGACGTACCAAGAGGAATCCCGAAATTAGAAATTCCATCAATAACAAAATGTACCAGGGCAGCCCAGCAAGTAAACTCTTTGATTATAGACAATGGGTTACGTTCATGTAATGGTAGGACTGACTCAGACAAGAGAGACGGGTTTACTTTTAAGAGAGGGGTATCTAAATCCAGAATCGACTATTTCTTAGTCGATATAGAACTCTGGGGAAATATCAAAGATATGATGGTTATCGATAGGGACGACAGTGACCACAACTCTCTATTCTTAACACTGCATAATATGTTGGATTACCATGGCCCCACATTACAAAATAATGCCCCAGTGATCCCAAGCAACAACTAGAGAAGGGTTAAATGACCGATGATTCTCTTAGACCAAACAGCCTTTCCAGAAATGTATAAAAGGGTAGAGCGAGCCTTGGTGGAACTAGCTCCAATAAATGAGAACAGGGCTGACACTTTGCAAGTCTTTAGGGATTTAAATGATGCCATAAAACCTTTTTTTGTAAAGTAAATGATAATATTCTCCCTCGTAAACACACTAAGCCATGGTATAACCAATCATGTAGGCGGACTAGAGAAATTCTCATTAAGGCGGTAAAGACCGAATCCCCAGATAATATAAGAGCATGCAGGCGAAATTACATCTGTAACCAGAAGAATGCCAGAAAAGACTGGGAGGCTGATAAATGGAGAGATCTTGTGGAAGCCTCACAGATGAGGAATAGTAAAAAATTCTGGCACCTAATGGCCAAAGGCTCTAGTAGCCTGAAAACAAAATAGTTTCCACCTGCAGCCCCTAATCTGGGAGGAATACTTTGGGAATTTATATGCAGCCCGGGGGGGGGGGGGAGTAAGAACAGATGCACTGGAAGTCCAGCTCTCCCCGCCCTTAATGGAGTATATATCCATTACTGTTGAAGAGACCACTCTGACCATAAATTTAATTCAGAAAGGGAATGCCCCTGGTTTGGACAAACTGCCAGGAGATATGTATAGAGCAGAGCCTGAAATATGGGAGGTAATATTAACTAGAGTTGTCAACACCATCTTTGAAGGGGGAGAGGTCCCACCTTCCTGGAAGGGCGCTGAAATCGTCCCTATCTTTAAAAAAGGAGAAAAGGGCTCCCCGAAAATTATAGACCCATCAGTCTCATTGATGTTTCCCGAAAAATCTTTGGCAAGGTTATACTAGTCAGAATCCAACAATGGATGGAGAACAGCCATGTACTTTCTGACCTTGAAGCGGGCTTCAGGGAGTCCACCAGCACAACAGAACAGGTCCTCAGATTCCTTATGATAATTTTGAAGGAAGTGGTCATCAATGGAGGTCACCTGTACGTTGTGTTCGTGGACTTAAAAACAGCTTTCGATTCCATCAATAGAATCCAACTGTGGTCCGTCTTGAGAAATATGGGTCTACCACCATACCTGCTTAACATCTTGGTTTGCTTGCATGTAAACAACTTTGCAAAGATTAGATGGAACACGAATGGTGGACTCACAGGCAATATAAATATCCAAAAAGGTGTCCGCCAGGGATGTGTCCTGGCCCCTACTCTATTCACACTTTTTGTGAATGGAATTATAGATGAGCTCTTTAATTGCGTTGGAGATCCTCCTAAAATGGCAGGCAGGACTGTCCCCTGTTTGCTATTTGCGGAGGACACCCTATTGATTGCAAAAACGCCAAGAGGAATCCAGAACCTCCTCAATAGATTTGAGGGGGCCTGTAACTCGAGGGGGCTTGCAATCAACTGTAGTAAGACCAAATACATGGTGTTTAATCCCTATAAATGATACAAGGGAACGTTGCTTCTTAACTCCCAAAGCCTGGAGCAGGTAAAATCCTTTGACTATCTTGGGGTTCGAATAAATGAAAATTTATCTCGGTCGGACTGAATAGAAAAGAGCACTTTAACACTCCAACATATAGATAGTGCAATAAACAAGAGGGTCAAAGTTTCTCCATACAGACGAACATCCCCATAGAGCAAAAGGGCTGGGTGCAGCGCTCTATGGAGTGGAACTTTGGGGCTTAGAAAACCTAAAAGGTCTAGTTCTTGCGGAAAACAGATTCATCAGGATAATTTTAAATTTACCCATGAACACCCCTCTTTTACCCCTGAGATTGGACCTTGACTTTAGATCCATTGCCCACTTTGCCATCTTGAAGGTATTAACCTTTTGGATTATGATCTGGGTTAATAACTCTCAAGTTCCTCTTAGAAGCTGTTTAACTGAGTTAATTACCCTCCACAAAATGAGTGGGCGTGTCAAATGGCTAGGAGGGCTTAGAGATTGGTTCTATAAACTTAGTTTGGGTTTTATCTGGGACTGCCCAGAAGGCATTAAGAAAGGGATGGTGTCCATACTGAAAAAGAGGTTTTGGGATTACCAAGACCAGTGCACTTTAAATTTGAATACCCATGGCATACTGACCTCTGCTTTTCTCGAAATAAAACCTAGCCATAGTTTTGAAATGTTCCTTGATGAGGTTGAACCACCCCAGGAGAGAATGCTGTTTTTACAATTCAGATACAGCACTCTGCCTTAAAATTCATTAAAGAGTAAATGGGGTCATAAATCACTCCTCTCGACATGTCCTATGTGTCACTCTGCTAGAGAGATTAGTAGTCATCTTATTTTCTATTGCACAGCCTATACAGATTTGCGTAGGATCTGGTTCGCACCAATTTGCCGCCTGTTATGTCGAAGTCCAGCAGATGCAATGAGAAATTTTTAATTCAGAGTCGACCAGATGGCTTCTTTTTGCATTTTTGGGATTCTTGTTACATGTGTGGTGGAGGAGAGCGAAGGCTATGAAAAACTGTTGAGCTGGTAAATTGTGATAATGCACTGTGGCACTTTAGGCATTTGCAAAAAGGCAAACTAATTGTGATCATTACTATGGAAATCAATGCATTTCTGCTTGTAAATACATCATAGGGACTGTGTTTTAACAGGTTTTAAATGTATATGCTGCTATTTTCCCTTTATTAAATTTTTTATGATGAAATTGATTATATCCACCAACTGTGATGTTTTAATTGTTTTTACCTTGTTATGGTCATATAATTGAGCGAATACAAATTTACTTACTTACACTCCCGCTAGTTACTGAAAAGAATATATTTGATTCTAGTAAGTCGGTGGCAGAAAATTATCAGACCTTTTGTGGTCAGATAAGCCATACTTTAGACCAGATGATACCAGTTTAGAAGTTAAAAAATAGAGACAACCTTTCAGCCCCATGGTATAGTGAGGAATTGAGATCGCAAAGAAAAGGATGTAAACAGGCAGAAAGAAAGCGGAGGAAACTCTATGATGAAAAGGATAAAACAAGCCTTGAAAATACAACTGGGCCTATACAAAGAAGCAATTGCCAAGACAAAAGTTGAAAACTATGCAAAAATTATTCTGCAGGCGTCTAACAGTGCTAGAACTATTTTTAATATAGTGAAGGACCACTCCAACCTGCTTGTGTGAATAACAAGATTATAGCTACGCAAAATCTATGTGACGATCTTGCAGTCTACTTTGATGAGAAGATCAACAAAATCATTGGTGGTCTAAAATTAAACAAAGAGACTGGTGTGGACAATGAAAATGATTCATCCGCACCAACGATGTCAGGGAAACAGGAAGAGGAAACAGATAAAGATCAACAGGCTATTCTGGAGCATTTCCAGTTCCCCACTGAGGAAATTTGTAATAAACTAGCCTGGAGTGTTTCTTCTTGGTCACCGCTGGACCCTCTCCCGCAGAGCATATGGAAATAATTCAACCTAGAACTCTTCCCCCGGCTGCGCCAAATTTGCTGCCAATCACTGAGTAGCGTAAAGTTCCCAGACTGCTGGAAGCAGGCAATGGTGACCCTATTACTCAAGAAAACCACACTCGACCCTCTATGCCCGTCTAACTATAGGCCTATCTCCCTGCTACCCTATCCGGTAAAAATTCTTGAGCAGGCAGTTAGTAAATCTCATTCTCATTTTTTAGAAGATAATCACCTGCTAGATGAGGTTCAATTTGGGTTCCGTCCTGAGCATGGAACAGAAACGGCCCTAGTGACAGTCCTTGACGATCTAAGAATGCAAGCTGACATTGGCCATTCGGTCATATTAGTGCTACTGGATATGTCAGCTGCATTTGATACAGTGAATTACAGCATCCTGCTAAAAAGACTCACGGATATTGGAGTTAAGGGTCTGGCATTAAAATGGCTTCAGTCATATCTGTCGGATAGAAAGCAGGAAGTGACCATTCCACCCTTCGTATCCATGAAGAGCACCGTCCAACACGGGGTTCCTCAGGGATCGGCAGTAAGTCCGATTTTATTTAGTATATACCTGCGTCCACTCATCCCTATTATTAAATCCTTTAGAATAGAATTAGTCAATAGCGCAGATGACACGCAACCTATTTTCTCGAAGGAAGGGAATCAAGCATCTTCCTTGGACAGGTTCCATGAGTGCGTGCAAAGTACTGCAAACTGGCTTAGAAATAACTATTTACAATTCAATGGAGATAAACCAGAAATTGTATTCTGCACTACGAAAAAAATATCCCGTCCACTTCCTATCGATTTCCGGCTCACCCCTACAGATAAACCGCTAATTCCACCTAAAACAGTGCGGAATCTGGGGGTGATGTTGGATAACAATCTGCAGTTGGACTCACAAGTTAACAAAACAGTTGGCACCTGCTTCTCCCTGATCAGAGCTTTACGGAATGTTCTTCCGTTATTGCCGACCTCCTCTAGGACACAAGTGGTGAGGAGCTTTATTTTGAGCAGGATGGACTATTGTAATTCCCTGCTTCTTGGAGCACCAAATTCTCTGATACTGAAAGTGCAGAGAATCCAAACATTAGCGGCAAAGTTAGCTCTAAATAGGCAGCGCAGGTCCTCTATATCTTTAGCTCTGAGGGATCTCCATTGGTTGCCGAACCGACAGAAAATACACTTCAAATCCCTCTGCATTGTCTTTAGGGTAGTACAATGATTGGGACCTAAACCACTGCAGAGTAAATTCACGTGGTATATTCCCCCGAGAAATCTTCGCTCATCATTAGCATATCTGGTGAGCACTACCAGGACTGGAGGCAGAGCTTTTAGCTCTGCAGCTTCACGGTGTGGAATGAACTCCTGATTGATCTCAGACAATCTGAGAAATTGTTGCAATTTAGGAAAAAGCTAAAAACCTGGCACTTCCCGAGGGAGGAGTAAAATACGGCTATCGCTATTATTGACATGTTCTGACACCCCCCCTTTCCTTTGGTTTGGTTGTTTCTGTGCACAATGACTATATGGTAATCTCCAGCGCCAGGATACCCGTTGGGTGACAGTGCATTATACAAGTCCAGCTTACATTACATTACAAAATCACTCAGGCACTATCCATGCATTCCTCCAATCACACAGGCACAACTCATCCACTCATGCAATAACCCAGGCACTACCGATGCACTGCGCCAATCACCCATGCACTACTCATGCACTCCTTTAATCACCCAGACACTACCATTCACTCCTTCGATTACCCAGCCAGTAGCCATGCACTCTTCTAATCACCTAGTAACTACCCATGCACTTATAAAATAACCATGCACTATCCCTGCACTCCTCCAATCAACCAGGCACTACCCATACACTCATACAATCATCCAGGCACTACCCACGCACTCATGCACTCACTCAGGCTTTACCCATGCACTTACAAAATCACCCAAGCAATACGATGCACTTACAAAATCACCCAGGCACTATCCATGCACTCCTCCAATCACCCAGGCAGTGCTCATCCGCTCATGCACTAACCCAGGCACTACCCATGCACTGCTCCCTTCACCCATGTACTACCCATGCACTCCTCAAATCAACCAGACACTACTCATTCACTCCTTCAATTAGCCAGCCAGTAGCCATGCACTCCTCTAATCACCCAGTCACTACCCATGCACTTATAAAATCACCATGCACTATCCTTGCACTCCTCCAATCACCCAGGTACTGCCCGTACACTCATGCAATCATCCAGGCACTACCCATACACTCATGCAATCACCCAGGCATTACCTATGCTCTTAAAAAATCACCCAAGCAATACCCATGCACTTACAAAATCACCCAGCCACTATCCATGCACTCCTCCAATCACCCATGCACTACCCATGCACTCCTCTAATCACCCAGTCACTACCCATGCACTTATAAAATAACCATGCAATATCCTTTCATTCCTCCAATCATCCAGGCATTACCCATACGCTCATGCTATCATCCAGGCACTACCCATGCGCTCATGCAATCACCTAGGCACTACCAATGCAATCAACCAGGCACTACATGTACACTCATGAAATCAACCAGGTACTTCTCATGCAGTCATCCAATCACACAGAAGGTACCCATGCAGTCCTCCATGTACCAAGGCACTACCCATGCACTCTTCCATGCACCCAAGCATTACCCAATGCGCTCCTTCAATCACCCAGACATTACCTCTGCAGTAATGCAATCACACAGAAACTATCTATGCACTCCTGCAATCACCCAGATACTACCCCTGTACTCTTCCATACACCCTGGCATTACTCATGCACTCCTTTAATCACTCAGACACTACCACTGCAGTGATGCAATCAATTATACACCCACTACCCATGCACTCTTACAATCTCCCAATACTAGCCACATAATCATGGAATCACTCAGGTATTACATTTGCACATCTCCAATCACTGAGGCACTATACATGCATTCATGCAATCCCACATCCAGTACCCATTCACTTCTTGTTATATTAAACTTACCACAATTCATACAATAATTACACATTTGTCTATTTTTAAACCAAATAGGCGGTTCTGAAAAGAACTATGTATGTTCTTCTTTTTTTATTTTATATTATTTTTTCATTTTTTTCAACTCTTTTTTGTTTTTGTTTTGTGTTTTTTTTTAACCCCTTGCATGCTCAGGATGGCCCTCGGCCGTCATGCGTCACGGTGGGCATGTGCAGAGACCGGCAGGGGGACGTCCGAATCCTGCCCACTATTCAAATCGCCCGCACAGCGTGAAAATTTGCGCTGCATGCAAAGGGTTAAAAGAATTTTAAAAATAACAGAACCAACGGTGAAAGGTTAAAAAACAATGTGCAATTTGACAGTCAGTGCAAAAAAATGTTTTAAAAAAAAATTAACAATGGTGGTTATTAATTGCAACCACTAAGGCATCCAGTGATTGCTTGCCATGACACAAGATTGTTTTGCATTGTATGCAAGTCTGTTTCACTCTGGCAAATTGAGGTACAATCTGGGGTGTTGTTGTTGCATACGAACCAGATGAAGTGCTTGCTTGTCCACTGTTGTCTTGTATTGCTTGCTTTTCAAGGTCACGTCTGTCCTGTTCTCTAGCAAGATGACATGGATGAATAGTTTGCAAATGCTTAAGCATTGAGGAGGTGCCACATGAGAATTTGTCAGATCCTCGGGGCAAGACATTGTTACATAAGGTGCATGTAAACTTACGGGCATTAACTTTCTTCTGGCCAGGTGGAAAGGTGAAAAAAAGCCGACACAATACTGTCGTATCTCACCTTCACTGGTTCTATAAACTCATCTTCATCCTCAGGTGGAAGCTGCCCTGCTGGATTTAAAACAGCCATTTTTTGATGAAGAAAAAAAAACAAAGAAGAAGAGCAAAACAGAAGACCTGTTACTCCTGAGATGCAGTTGCAAGAATAAAAAAAATAGGGTGGGGTCTAGAATCAAGAGTTTCTTAACCAATCAAATACTTTCTTTTGAAGTCACATGGGATTCGCACACATGGTGCGCAACCGGCGCGCAACCGGTGCGAATTCCGAAAAATATATTTAACAATAATATATCTTTCTTACAGCTGCAAATAAATGATATTTACAGTTATATTAAGTAGTCACTTGGTATTATATATATAATGAAGTTATATATATATATATATACTTTTAAAAACTTGAAAATTTGCAATGAATTTGGGCACTGGCGCGACCCTTCCCCGGAACTATGTATGTGAGCTTAAGCGAGGTCAAGATTCGCTCAGCTGGCGCACAACCGGCACGCACCCAATGCGCTTTCTGAAAAATATATTTAACAATAATATACCTTTTTTTTAAATTACAAATTAATGATATTTACAGTTTATTAAGTAATCTCTTGGTATAATATATATAATAAAGTTATATACATATACTTAAAAAACTTAAAAGATTACCCCAATACATTATTGAAACATTGACAATATCGTCCTGTTTCAATAATGTATTGGGGTATGACATGACCACACAGTGATTACGTTGTATGGCTGTTTATGATGCCCAGTTTTATTTTAACATTGTATTTACAATATGGCGCCAGCAAATTTGCAAGACACGTAGTACCCCAGTTTGTTTTAAACATTCATGCCTGGTTTTAAAATGGCGCCGCGCAGCGCTGCGGCAACAGCCGAGGAAGGGAGCTTTCCTGAAACGCGTCTGTCTTGGTAATAATTCTTGCATTGCTGAAAATTCCCGAGAGCGCTGCTTTTTCTTTTCCGAGGATTTGGAGGGGATTACGGAGGTTTCATTGATTTCGCGGTACACCACCGCGTCGCAGCACCCACCTGCAGAGTGACTCGCTACCTCGTGTGTTCTGGAGCAGTTATGTTTTAAGCGAGTTCACCGCCGCCACCGACTTACAGAAACGGAGAGTGGAAGCACCGTTTCAGGAAGAAAGGCATATTCAACCCGAGCGTGGGGCAGGACCGCGATGATGTGGGGTAAGCCCTGAGACTATAATTTTCTACACGCTCATTACGAGAGGTGGGAGGCAAGGTGAAGGATTGGAAAGCAACACAGTGAGTGATTGGGGAGTGGAGCCCGGGACCGGAGCAGCACGTTACCCACAATAAACCAAGGATGTTTAATGTAACCGAACGCAGGGAAGCGGCAGCAGGGATGTTCAAAAACAAGAATCCAGACATCATGCTACCTCCCCAAAAAACAGCAATAGAAATCAAGAGTACCTTAGCCAATCAATATATGAAACATGAAAAACTATATGAGAGGGTAGTACACAAATGGTGGGAGGGTACCTCTCTACAAAGTTATATAGAGGTACAAAGAGTTCCAAAAGGTTTGCGTATCTTCACCGTCCCGGCGTACGAAAACCCAGATCCTTTGCTGTTGGAGGCTCGGGCGGCACACATAGCCCTGTCCTGCAAGGGAATGCTTGAGATTTTGATACAGTTCGCTTGGAGTGATATGGACAAGACCCTGAAAGAGATCGAGGCTCTGGAAGAGGAGTTACTGAAGAATTCAGAAAAGGAGCAACTAGATCAACTCAGGACAGCCATGAAAAAACGGTTGGAGAAATATGTAATGAAAATCAAAGTCCGTAAGCAAGAAAAATTTGACCGTGATGAATGGGACTATGCAATGAGAAGAGTCCTGACTCCCGCGAAAAGGTATGAACAGACTCACAAGGAATTAGCGAATAAAAGTCAGACACAGAAAGTAGTGGTACAACCGAGGGTGGAAACTTCAGAGTCTGACATAACAGAAGGAGAACAATCAGGTGAAGAGCTGGCAGGCCCCTCGAGAACACCATTAAAGACCCCTTTTCAACAGGAATTCAACATCATCAGACAGAACTGGCTGAGGGGTGGAAAGAACAAACCCCCAGAGGAAGGAGGCAAACCAGAAGGGGCGGCAGGAAGGGGAAGAGCCAAACCAAATCAAACCGTGAGAGTGACAAGAAGCAAAAGAGGGGCCAGATGGTAGAGAATCATGACCATTTGACCATTGTAAATCTCTCACATAAAGTTCTAACACCAAATGAAGAGTCTGTATTGAGGTTGGGACTTACTTTTTGCCCTAATGACCGCATGGAATACACCCAAATAAGAATAGATTTATTCAAATTCATCCGCAAAATGAAATTACACACATTTTATAAGATCAAACCAACTCCGAGAGAAACTAAACTCTTAAGAATCAATCAAAGAGAGACTGATCTTTTAAATGTGAATGATCTAACGGCATTGGAACTACTAGAAAATCTATGACATGAGAGTTCCATGGAAAGTGCCATAAAAACCACTACTTTGACCCAGAGACTGTCCAGAGTTGAGATTGAACAAGAGGCACCAGGTAGAGGGTTGAAGCTGGTTTCTAAATTGCTATCGCAGATGCTCCCCGATGCCACAGACACTTTCTCGGATTCGATCATCAGGGAGCTGATGGCTTTCAGGGAAAGTAAAACAACGGTGAAAAAAGTGGACAATTTAACCAGGGCACAACGGTTGGCACTGAAAAGCCTGGCAGAGAATACCTCCATTATCTGTAAACCTTCGGATAAGGGGGGTAATGTTGTGCTTCTCTCACGGGAACAATATGTGGAGGAAGCCAAGCGGCAGCTCGGAGATGAGAAATGCTATGAACTATCTTCCAGGAATGTGTATCATGAAAGCATTGATAAATTACACAGTTTGTTGAAGAAATGGCATGACAAACATATGCTTGATGTGGATGAATATCTATTTTTAAAGACAATACATCCGATTTTACCCACCTTCTATTACCTGCCCAAGGTACATAAGGACATAGACAAACCACCAGGGTGGCCCATAGTATCCTCGATGGGCGGCCTGACGGAAAATCTTTCAAGATTTTTAGATAATTTCTTGTTTGAGTCAGTCCTTGTCTTGAAATCATACATTAGAGACACATCGGATTTCATCGAACATATTGAGAAACTGAATTGGCAACCCACGTACTGTTTAATCACACTTGATATAACGAGCCTCTACATGTGCATTGATCATGTAAAGGGTCTCCATGGGGTCGAATATTTTCTGAAGAAACGAACATTAAAACTGGCCATGCACAATACGATGTTATTAGAACTCATCGAATTTTGTCTTTGTAATAACAGTTTTCTTTTTCAGGGAAATGTTTTTAGACAAGTCTCTGGTATGGCGATGGGCTCCTGCTTCGCCCTCAGCTATGCTAATTTATTCGTGGGCTGGTGGGAGGAACAGGTAGCCTGGGCCCCGGGGCATGAGGAATGGTCAGACAAAATCGTATCATGGTATAGATATATTGACGACCTGTTTATGGTCTGGAATGTCCTGCAGAAGAGGCGGAGTGTTACATAAGATTACTCAATGAGAATGATTGTAATTTAAGATTCACTGGCCAGGTGAGTTTGGTGGCAGCAAACTACCTGGATCTTAGTGTCGAAATACACAATGGGAAAATCAAGACATCTCTCTCCAGAAAGCCAACAGCGGGGAACAGTATGCTACACGCATCAAGTAGTCACCCTCGAAGTCTCATCAATAGCATCCCCTATGGGGAGTTTCTTAGACTCAGACGCAATTGTTCGATGGAAAGTGATTTTGTGGAGGCAGCTAAAGGTAGTGTTGACAGATTTCTGGCAAGGGGCTACAAGGCCGAACTCCTTAAGAATGCACTCCACAGGGTGGAACAACTACCTAGGGAAACACTGTTCAAAAAGAAACAGGCATCAAATCAAGATGATGGTAGATTCAGGCTCATAACCACATATTCACGTGACTCGAATTGGCTCAGATCCATCATGAGAAAACATTGGCACATCCTGAGGACGGATAATATCATTGGTTCGGATGTACCACCCGTTCCTTTGATACCGTTCAGAAAAGCAAGGTCTCTTCGAGATCAACTGGTGCATAGTCATCTGGATCCAATTGTGAGGAAAACAGGGTCACTACAGGAGGCAAGGGGATTATTACCTTGTGGAAGATGTAAAGCCTGTGCCTTCAGTAAAAGAACGTTATCTTATGAGGTGAAGGGGTGTAAGGGAGGAAGAAGAATTAACAAATTCATGTCTTGTCACACTACCGTTGCTGTATACTGCCTGAGGTGTCCCTGCGATTTAAAGTACGTAGGGAGCACCATTAATCCAGTCAAACTAAGAATCCTTGAACACATGCGGGCCATCGTAAAGAGGGATTTTTCCTACCCGGTAGCTCGACAGAGTACAGAGACTTAGAAGACTAGAGTCCAGATATATAGTCGACTTGCAAACAAAGGTCCCCGGGGGCTTGAACAGCGGGGATGAGTTGGCAGCACATTTGGGCATTTAAATGAGTTTTTGACAAAGAATCTGTATTGGGTACTTACATTGGGCGAACCGTCTTTTGAGATATAACTGAGTGTATATTGTGTGTATTTTTTGGTATTGTTTGATATGGACCTTGACTTTCTTAATCACGTATGGTATTCTATTTCTGGTGAAAATGGGGTTCATTGTGTAATGATGTAATGCTGATTTTAATACTGATTTAGACACACGTCCCGCCTTTAAACCACAGATATCTAATGAAGTCTGATAGATCTCTTTGGGATGGTTAATGTTACAGATATATGGATTAACAGACATTGTCAAGAAATCCATTTAGAGGGAAGGTGCAACCCAGTGGGGTTGCCATAGCCAATCCACGGCAAGATAGCATAAAAACAGGACGATATTGTCAATGTTTCAATAATGTATTGGGGTATGACATGACCACACAGTGATTACGTTGTATGGCTGTTTATGATGCCCAGTTAGATTTTAACATTGTATTTACAATATGGCGCCCGCAAATTTGCAAGACGCGTAGTACCCCTCATTTGTTTTAACCATTCATGCCTGGTTTTAAAATGGCGCCGCGGAGCGCGTTACTTTTAGACACCCAGGAAGGGAGCTTTCCCGAAATGCGTCTGTCTTGGTAATAAATCTCGCATTGCTGAAAATTCCCGAGAGTGCTGCTTTTTCTTTTCCGAGGATTTGGAGGGGATTATGGAGCTTTCATATATATATGTATGTATATAACTGTATATCGTCTCATGTACACTCAGTTTGGGGAAAAAGACGATGCTAACCCAGGATTTGGTGCAATTCTTTTTACTTAGTGCCCTGCACCGCCGCCATAACGCGTTCAGCCCTCATGGAGCCTTGATCACATGACACACTAGAGGAGCAATTTCAACCTTTTAAAGTGACAGTGCTAATTAACATGACTCATACTGTTCACAGACATGGAAAAGTTGAAATGGTTGTCAATGCTCACAATTTTGTTTCGACATTGGGAAACAAACAAATAAGTACTTGGTAATGTGCAATTTAAACAGTGCTTATTACAAATATCGAAAAATGTGTAGTTAAATAAATACATATTTAAATAAATGCATATAACACTTGTAAAAATGCCAGAATGAAAGAGCATTAAAAACCCATTACATTAGATAAAATGCATGTTTAAAAGTAAAACTAATGTAAACTTTTCATGTATAACACAGCATGATCCAGTCATAACTAGGTTTTATCAAACTTGTCTCATTACTAATTATGTCTCCTATATGAGCGTAGAATGATAAAGCCCAAGTGGGCTTTTAACAAATACTCCATGACTAATAATAAAGTGCCAGTGCAAGTGTAAAGTGTCACCTAAAGACCCAAAGAAAAAAGATTATAATGTGCAAATGTGCATATATGGTAAAAATTGAATTAAAAAAAACAATACCGAGGCAGCGGCAAGTTAAAAAAATGTCATAAGTGCTTAAAACCAGAGTGTTAAAGACACGTATACAAATCTTCACTGAAATTTAAACCCTGAGGTGTTTTGCAATCCATCTCTAATATGCATTTTGTCTCAAGCCTCCTTATGAGTGTTTCACGGTCACCTCCTCTTCTCAGAGGGGGGACCGAGTCCACAACAAAATGCTTGAGCTCTTGTGATTTATTTGCCTGAAGCTTCTCAAAGTGTCTTGCAACAGGGTACGACACATCGCCATTGTTGATTGCCCTTATGTGATGTATCCTCTTGCGGACCTGTAGCTTGGTACTGCCCACATATCTCAGGCCACAGGGACACTCCAGCACAAAAACTGCATATTCGGTTTTGTAGGTCAGTTTTTTGTCAATGCGAGTCGGATTGTTCTTAAAGGGTGGAACATATTCAGTTTTGCTAATTCAGTGTTTGCAAGCTTTACACGTGGCACATTTAATGAACCCTTTACTGGTATTTAGCCAAGATACATTGGTTCTCACTTCAGGACTGCTTTTGATTAAAGAATTGCTAATGGAGCGGGCTTTTCTAAACGTAATGTTGGGCGATCCAGTCAGATTGGCACCCAAGACTGGATCATTTTTAACCAACCCCCAATAATTATTGACAATCCTGCCTATTATTTTGTGTTGATTACTGTAAGTGAGAATCGATCTGGATGGTTGTGTTGTCTCAGATGTAAATTTTTGGTCAGTGTTAGATTTACAGGCCAAAGCCTGTAATCTACCTTTTTAATTTGCTTTGGTTATGGCTTTGTTAACCTCTCCTAGGGAATAACCCCTACTCAGAAACCTGTCTCGGCATTCATTTTGTGCTTTTTGATAATCAAGATCTGAACTGCAAATTCTCCTAATCCGCAGCATTTCCTTTCCCCATAGGGGATGCTGCGTATCAAATGCGCAGAATGGTGACAAGCAGCATGTAGCAAAGTATTCCCAGCCGTGGGTTTTCTATACAACCTTGTATGTAGCTGGTTGTTGTGGGCTGTGATTTCAACATCAGGAAAACAGATGGACTCATTGCTGACCTGGCCTTTAAAATGTAGGTTTGAATTGTTTTCATTGATTTGCTGAATAAATTGTAGAGCACCTCCTCCGTGCCCTTCCAAATTATCAGCAAGTCATCAATGTACCTGTACCACCTTATTATATAGGTAGACATTATTTTGCCATAAGTGGGCATGATGACTTGTTCTTCCCACAATCCCATGTGCAGACAGGCATAGATGGGGAAAAACAAGCCCCCATTGCCAATCAATCAATCAATCATTTGTAGAGTGCGCTACGTACCTGTGAGGGTCTCAAGGCGCTGGGGGGGGGGGCTGCTGCTACTCGAAGAGCCAGGTCTTGAGAAGTCGTCTGAACACCAGCAGGTCCTGGTTCTGATGTAGGCCGGTAGGGAGAGTGTTCCAGGTCTTGGCGGCGAGGTAGGAGAAGGATCTGCTGTCGGCGGTGGTTTTCCGGATGAGTGGAACTGTGGCGAGGGCGAGGTTGGCTGCGCGTGGGGGTGTAGAAGCTGAGTCGACCGTTAAGGTATGCTGGTCCGGCGTTGTGCAGGGCTTTGTGTTCGTGGATGAGGAGTTTGAAGGTGATCCTCTTGTTAACGGGGAGCCAATGCAGGTTTCTCAGGTGGGGTGTGATGTGCTTGCGTCAGGGGACGTCGAGGACCAGTCATGCTCCAGGGCCGGGTCGCTCCCCTGCTGCCTCAGCACCACCTGTGAGCGCTCTCCTCCGCTGCTGCCATCCTGACTGGGGTTCGAGCCTGTGCCCAGATCAGCCGTGGTTTGTCTCTCGTTTTTGTTAATTATTGTTTTTTGACTGTTGCAATTTCTGTTTTGTTTCCTTTCCCTTACTGCACTCCTTAGCTGCACCCTCGGCCCCCCCCACTCCCCCACTTCTGCCTTCTGTGCCCAGCTGTTCCCGCCGTTCCCATCCAGCCACACCCCCCTCGACGCCCGCTCCCGCCTCCCAGCTGCTCCTCCCTCCCTCCTCGCCTCTTATGGCGACCACCGCCAGGATGCGCAGCGGACGCATGCAGCTGGTGCACCAAAGGCAAGCTCGTACGTGCCTGGACCGTGCCCAGCGCCAGAATCCCTGGACCCCGGAGCCGCCAAAACACCAGACTGCACTACAACGCCAGCACCCTCCACGCACTCAACCCAGGATGCATTCACTCCTGCTACCGGGCCACCCCGAAGCACACCCAAGGGTCCTTCACCTGCCGGAATTGCAGCTTCACCAGCATCCGGCCAACCAAACCATCATCCAAAGAACGCAATCACCTCTGATGCATCCTCCTCAACACGCGCTATGCTCAAACTCTGGTACCTCCTCGACTCAACCGCCTCCGACGTCGCCTTCCTGACGGAGACCTGGCTGAACACCACCTCAGCACCAGACATCGCCATAGCCATCCCAGAAGGCTACAAGATCTCCCGCCGAGACCGCACTAACGGAGTGGGAGGGGGAATCTCCATCATCCACAAGAACACCCTCAGAGTCTCGACCAACACTGACGACACCCTCACCACCGCTGAGTACATGCACTTCCAGATCCACACCGGCCCCAACACCACCCTCAGAGGAACACTTGTCTACAGGCCACCCGGACCCCGACCACAGTTCAGCGACACCATTGCTGACCTCGTCAGCACCCATGCCCTCGCCTCCACAGACTACATCCGCCTGGGGGACCTGAATTTCCACCTCGAGAACAACAACGACGCCAACTCCACCACCCTGATCGACAAGCTTGCCAACCTCAGACTCAAACAGCTTGTGACGACTCCCACCCACGCCGCCGGACACACACTAGACCCCATCTTCTCCTCAAGTCCCCACGTCTCCTTCAACCACACCACCGAACTCCAATGGACCGACCACAGATGCGTCCACTTCACCTTTAGGAAACCCACCACACACCACTGCACCCAACAGATGCCACGCCGCTGCTGGGGCAAGGTCACCGAGGACCAAGTGACCACCACCCTCACCTTGGGACCACCCGCCGACACCACCGACACCAACACCGACGCCATCAACCTCAAACAGTGGATCAAAGACTGCGCCGACACCCTCGCCCCACTCAGGACACCCGCCGCCAACCACACCAACAAGAAAGCCACATGGTTCACCGAAGACCTCCGGACCTCCAAGCATGCCCGCCAGAAGCTGGAGAAGAGCTGGCTCCGTGACCGAACACCAGACAGCTACACAGCCCACTAGAGAGCGCCACCCGCAGACACCACCAACTCATCAGGACCGCCAAGAGGACTGCCTTCAAGGACCGCCTAAACAGCAACGCACACAACAGCAAAGAGCTCATCAACATCGTGAAAGAACTCTCCAACCCCAGCTCCAACACCAACGATATTCCCCCATCGCAAGACCTGTGCGACTCACTGGCCACCTTCTTTCACCACAAGATCCCAGACATCCACGACAGCTTCAACACTGCCACCACTGCCTCCGCCGCCGAGACCAACACCCCTGCAACCACCGCCCGCACCAGCCGCCTGGTCCAACGTCTGTGACGAAGACACCACCAAGACACATGTACTCCATCCACTGCGGATCCCCATCTGACCCATGCCCACACCACATTTTCAACAAAGCCACCACAGTCATCGCACCCCATCTCCGGAAAACAATCAACATCTCCTTCGAGACAGCAATCTTCCCGGAGAGCTGGAAGCACACAGAGATCAACGCCCTACTGAAGAAACCCAAGGCGGACCCCAAGGACCTCAAGAACTTCTGGCCCATCTCCCTGCTCCCTTTCCCGGCGAAAGTCACAGAGAAGATTGTCAACGGCCACTGACCCGCTACCTCGAAGATAACAACATCCTGGACCCTTCCCAATCCGGCTTCCGCAGCAACCACAGCACCGAGACCCCACACCCGCACACCCCACACTCCTGACCTGCTGTAACACCTGGTTCTGAAAAAGGAAGAAGTTATTTTCAAGGCACATTCCAACGTAAAGATGTCAATACTCACCATGTGTGGCGTTTCTACTGTGGGGCAACCCTTTACGTTGGAATGTTAGCGGCCTGCCTTGGTCCCAGAAACGCCCCGCTGTGCTCAAGCAGATCCGGCAATTGGAACCCCAATTTTGCCAAAATGGAACGGTGAGGTTCGTGTCCCAGTACAAGGAATGAACAATGTAGCGGTTTTCCTGATTGTGCATCAACCCACCTGGGTAAGACTTCAGCTCAATTGAGGTATCGGCAGCAACCATTTGGTGGAAATGAAGAGAACAACAAGTACCAGCATGCAAAGGTGCATACACGCCCACTGGGGCGGTATTTGGTTCATTATCAGTGTTTTATTTCGCCGTGACGCGTTTCGTCAGTTGCCTGACTTGATCACACTACTGTGTCGGTGTTACTAGGAAGTTTTTACATAGTTACATAAATATAGAAAACGGACTGTTCAATAAATGTAAAGTCATTCTACTTGGCGGCCATGTTGTAGTATCCACAGTACACAATTAATACTCGACAATTATTTACAAGGCTGGCTTATAATACAGTTAGTTGTATATACATATATACATAATTTACATTCTGTATTTACTGGGTATTATTGCGTGCACAGTTACTAGTGCTGCAGTTCGAGCAGCATACTCTTTAATTTGTTCAGTTCTGCACATGCGCAATTTCTTCAGATCGCTCATGGTTGAAATTATTTCACCAAACTTTATTGAGCGCATACTGCATGCCAGCAAGTTTTTGGTGATGGTAGCGATGTTAATCTATTCTGGCATGATGCTTAGAATCTTGTACCATCATAATACCAACAATTACGTATACATCTGAGTGTATGCGGCTTAGTGCCTTATTCCTACGTATGTGGTAGATATCGAATTTGTCCATACTTTATTCGGCTTAGTGCCTACAACGTCCTGTAGTATTTGTAAACCACATTGTAATAGTCGAAGGACATCAACATGAAATAATATTGCCGCAATCATAAATAACTTGTTTTAAACACAGTCTCATATGCGCAACAGAAAACCTTCCTACTAAAAGAAAGTGCCCAAAGTAAAAGTATTTAAAAAATATAATAGATAGAAAAGATGAATCTTAGCTTAGGTTTAGGACCCACAGGACGTGGAAGAAAAGGGTAGGGTGACCGGACCAGAAGAAAACACCGCCGGGAAAGTGACCCTTCCTTTCCTCCTGTGTCAGAAAAAGAAAAAGTGTACATAGTATTGTTAAAATCAACTGTAACTATATCAGCCTCATTATAGTCACATTAGTAAAAGAATAATGTGCTTCAGCGTACAAATATACTCATATTTTCGGGAAACCACTTAATTACATAAGAATAGGCATATATTGGTGCAGTGTATCTATAAAGTATCTATAAAGTAGCACTTTCACAGTTTAGGAACCTTAATCGTTTCGTAAGTGTGTACTTGGTTCCTCATCTATATTGTGACCTTTGGGATAACGGTCTCTAGTTCGAGGATCCATCTTGATTCACGTTTACGTAACAACAGGGTTCTATTACCCCCTCTTGCTCCAACGTGTACTTGTTCCAAAACAAAGTAACTAAGTAAATTACTGGTAGATAAATGAAAAAGTTCAAAATGTCTAGCAATCGGATAGTAAGGATCTTTTTTGTTGATGGCGCGCATGTGTTCAAGCACTCTTTTTTTCGCCATACATGTTGTACTGCCCACATACCATTTAGTACATGGACATGTAAGAACATACACACAGTATGTAGTACTGCATGTTACAAATTGATCAATATTTTTGGGTTTACTATAACCTGGGATGTTAATGGTTTTTCTCAGAAGCTATTTTGACAGGCTTTACAGTGGCCGCATGGATAAAAACCTCTAAGGTTCATATTATTGGCATTGGGTTTCAGTGTTATATCATTTCTCACTAAGATAACTTTTAGGTTGTGTCTAAGCATGGGCGCAAAATCTGTTCCGCTCGCGGATTTTCGGCAAATTCGCAATCCGCGAATTCCCGCGAATTTGCCGAAAATCCGCAAATCCGCAAGCGGAACGGATACGGGGGGCAAAAGTTCAAGCTTCAAGCTTGTAACTATTTTAGAATGGCGCCGGCAAGCTGCCAGCGCCATTCTAAAATAGTTACTAAGTTAGCTTCAACAGGAAGCACTAATAGAAGCAGGTGCTCGAGTTTAACTGAATTCGAGCACCTGCTTTATTTTATCTATTAGTGCTTCCTGATGAAGCTAACTTAGTAACTATTTTAGAATGGCGCTGGCAGCTTGCCGGCGCCATTCTAAAATAAAACAGGATAAGGGCAGAAGGGCACAACAACGAGTGGGACAGAGGGCAGAAGGGCACAACAACAAGTGGGGCAGAGGGCAGAATGGCACAACAACGAGTGGGGCAGAGGGCAGAAGGGCACAACAACGAGTGGGGCAGAGGGCAGAATGGCACAACAACGAGTGGGGCAGAGGGCAGAATGGCACAAAAACGAGTGGGGCAGAGGGCAGAATGGCACAAAAACGAGTGGGGCAGAGGGCAGAATGGCACAAAAACGAGTGGGGCAGAGGGCAGAAGGGCACAACAACGAGCGGTCTCGCACAAAAAAAACCACAAACACGCAAATCGCTCCGCGAACACGCAAACCGCCCTGCGAACACGCAAAAATAAAAAAATCCGCAAATTCACACGAATTCGCGAATTTTGCGGATTGCGAATTCGCAAATTCACGGATTGCGAATTCGCAAAATTCGCCCATACTTAGTTGTGTCCTTTCCTATAAGTTATCTTAAGTCTGTGATGAAAGGTGTGACCGATTACTGGGTCACTGGTTAAAATTTCCCACTTACTCGCCAATATTTTTTGAATAGTTTGGGAGTTGCCATTATGTGTGAGGATCATTCTACTAGTTTCCGCTTTAGGTTCAGTTTCGTTGGTGGTGTTAGTTACGTCAGATAAGGTTTTAGCTTGGTCTGTGAGGCTAACTCTATTTACTGCTTTTTGAAGAACCCACTTGGGGTATCCCCTCTCCTTGAACCTTTGTAACATGATGTCTTCCTCTCTTTGAAAGGCTGTCTCGGTACTGCAGTTTCTTCTCGCTCTCAGTAGCTCACCGTATGGGATACTCCATTTCAGGGTATCCGGGTGGCCACGTAGAGCGTGAAGCAAGGTGTTGCCCGCAGTAGTCTTTCGAAAAAGACTGGTTTCCAGTTTGCCGTTTTTGGGTTCTATCAGGAGATCCAAGAATTCAATATTTTTCTCATTTTGATTGAGTTTCTCAATGAATACCTTGGCTTTGTCTTCTGTATCAGTCCAGATTACAAAAAGGTAATCTATATACCGAAGCCAAAGTTTGACTTTGGTAAAAGATGACATAAGGTTGGCATCGGTTCCTAAGCTCCTCCTCCCACTTTCCTAGAAACAGATTGGCAAAACTAGGGGCAAAACATGTGCCCATAGCAGTGCCAAGAGTCTGCTTATAGATGTCCCCGTTGAATATAAAGATGTTATTAATGAGGCATAAGTGTATCATGTCTAGGAGCATATTGGTATGTTCCAAGTATTTGATGGATCTGCTTTTCAAAACCCAGATCTTTTGACTGGGTGTGAGTGTTTGATTGGTTCAGATGCTCCGTCCATCACCACCCCCTTTTGTACCGCTTTTGGCCGCCATAAGTGTGGCAGGGTATGCTCAGACGTGAGTCTCTTGCTCACTTTGCCACTGGATTCAAGCAAGCCGGGCTGAAGACGGCTGTAATGCCAGAAACCGGTCCTCGGAAGCTTGTTTCCAGTCCAGGGAAGGCTTGGCAGTTCGGGCTGGACTGTTCCCATGAGGCACAGGGTCAGACTGATTTGCATACAGCCTTGTCTGAACTGGGGTGGCAGAGTGGGCTAAAGAACGGTGATGGATTAAACCCAGATCTTTTGACTGGGTGTGAGTGTTTGATTGGTTCAGATGCTCCGTCCATCACCACCCCCTTTTGTACCGCTTCAAAAAATGATGACAGGCTTCAATTCCTTGTCTATGATCAATGATCGTATACAGTGAATTTACATCCATGCTTATCATTAGATCTGTATTTTCCCATTTGATTTCTTTCAATTTAATTAGAAAGTCTTTACTGTCTTTGACATGTGAAGGTAACAGGATGACGTAATCTCGAAGAAAATGGTCAACATACTTAGATATATACTCAAATGTGCTTCCTACAGAGGAAACAATTGGTCTCCCTGGTGGTATAGTGGCATTTTTATGGTTTTTATGGATTTTGGGCAATAGGTATAGGACAGAAAGTTTAGTGTAATCACGCTTGAGAAAACAGTACTCTCTCTCTCTCTCTCTCTATATATATATATATATATATATATATATATATATACACACAGACACGCACTTATAGTTATATAAGCAACTAGGTAAAGTTAAGTCAGCTTTTCCATAGACAGAGTGTTTGCTAATAAATGTGGTCTTATTTAATGAATCTTCACAAAACATTACAGAAAAATAGTTCATCCACCTTAACTCCTCCCTGGAATGTTTCGGGGTGCTTTGTCTAGCGTGGCCTGAGAAAAAAAGGGGGGTCCCAAAAGAGAAAATCCCAACTTTTCCCATACACTTCTTTAGTGGAAGAGGTGTGGCGCAGCAGGCAGGGCAACTGACGCCAGATGCTGGGGATATGGGTTCAAACGCACTAGCTCACAGCCAATAAGATGGTCAAAAAGGATTTTGACAGCGTTTTACGATTGGCAGAAGTACCGCCAAAGCTCCAATCCCTGGTCATTTTACACATAATTCCTTCCAGAATATCGCAAATCATGGGATTGATGTCATTCGATTCAACCCGGAAGTACAGTAATTACGGGCCACTTTGAAAGAGCAGAAACGGAGAGCATGCATAGATTAATTAAATGCACATGCGGTTAGGGTACATACTGAATGCGAATGTTGCTGAAGTTGCGGTCCGAGCTCTTTCATCGACATCTCCACCTGGTATTGGAAATATTGTCCTCTGCTTTCATCTGAATCTTTATGCATTGTTCTAAATTCAAGAATTTCATGTGTTAGACCATTTAGGACAGCCTGACTTTCATTGAAATATATTGCAGTCCATTTGTGTGCTGTGATGCAGCGCTAGCCTGCCTGATCATATGTTCAGTGAACTGTAGTGGTTCTACAAAGGAAGGATACTGGATAGATGACTTCCATTTTCATGTGGGTCCTGTTTCAAACTTTTCACAAGGCTTCCTCTGCTCATGCTAGTTGTGCGGCTTTGCAAGCGTGCAGCCACGCATATTTTTCTTTTAAACCTTTATTTATAACAGTTTTAGAACTAGACAGTTATATATAGATTCACAGTACATCATGTGCATCGAAGGTAACATTAGGCCTTGATATTATATTAATTTTTGCTACTTACATCAGTTGCAGGTATCGTCTCTTATCTGTCCTGTTTATATGTGACATCAATATTTCTCGCTATATAAATCATGAATGCTATACACGTTGGCAGGTACACATAGATAGATACACCTTATGACATTCCATACCATAAAATGTCCAGTTTGACAGTCCATTATGCATCAACAGCGGCACAATTAGTGATGTAACCCATCCATGTGGCCTCCTGGCAGCAGCAGTGTCCACTCCGTTGGTCTTACAGTGAAAAGGTTCCTTCGGACCCTCCTCCCCACCGAGCACTTGGACACCATCCTGTGACGGTACATCAGATCCCCCATCTGCACTTCGTACAAGATATGCTTGCTACTGCCCCATACATCCCTGGGTCTAGAGGCCAGCGGTTGTGTCTCGGCATAAACAGCAGTCTGTTCTTGACAACATCTCTTAGCCATGCCTTAAACTTTGGAGCCCTCCCCCTGCCCCATCGACAGGCCAGTTGTCTTTTGGCCAACAGCAAGGTAGTATCTAGAAACTTCCTGCAGTATTTAGGTATATGTGCAGTATATCCCAACAGCATGATCAGTGTGTCCCTGCCCAGTGTGATGTCCAGCATGTTCTCAAGGGCCGCATGCACCTGCATCCAATACTCCCATACCCCCGGACACTCCCACCCTAAGTGTATGAATCCCGCTCCAGCGCTTCTACACCTATCACACCTATCATTGTCTAACAGCTGAAATCTGTATTTTTTAGCGGGGGTGTAATAAAGGCGTTGTTAAACTTGTAGTGGATAACTTTGAATATACAACTAGCTGAAATATGCTCGGTGACCCTACAGCAGTATGTCCATTGGCCGTCTGATATTTCCTTTCCCACATCCTCACTCCAATGCATACGAGCCGAACTCTCCATCCCCTGTCGATGTGCCCTGATATTACCGTATATACCTGACACCAGATGCTTCCCATCTGTGGAGCTTAGCATAAAATGTAATGGAGCCAGTGTTTCCGGTTCAAGGCCTCTCTCATCCCCTGTCGCAACCGCAAGTATAAAAAAAGCTCCAGTGGTGTGTGGTGCACATCCTTGAAAAAAAGGTCCATGGACCGGAACATTCCCCCCAAAAACATGTCGACCGGAACATTCCCCCCAAAAACATGTCAACCCATGTAGCGATATTAAGTGTCCTGCACATTGCCTGAAAACCCTTTTCCTGTAATAATACCAATTTTGGGTGATAGGTGAGAGGAAGCCGCGGCAGGACATTCGCCACGTGCCGCCATGCATCCACCGTACATGTTGCCGTTGTGGGAGGTGTCGCTAGGGCTAGTAGTCGAATCAATTCCGCCCGCAGGGTTTTAAAAAAGAAGGCACCAGGGTAATAGGGAATATTTAGAAAAAGATATCAAAATTGGGGGAGAATTATCATTTTAATGAGCGAGGCCCTATCCGCCATCGACAATGTATCCCCAGATACCAAAGATCAGAATGACACCATTCAAGAGGAAAATCCAGTGGAAAGTCAGGGACCGCAGATGTAAGCGGGAAAAATTGCGATTTCCCCCAATTTATGTGGAGGCCCGAGAGCCTGCCAAACACCAGGAATTCCCGAAATAGGGGGTTTATAGTCTGCTGTGGATCCCTAATATATAACGTAACATCATCGTATAACAAGATTAAAAGTTGACGCTGAAAACACTGAAAAGCTCTGTCCCGATGAAGTTGACGCAATCTACACGCCAATGGTTCAATTGCTATAGCGAAAAAGAGCGGGGAGAGCGGGCATCCCTGCCGGGTACCCCGCGATATGGAGAGAGATGAGGACAAATGACCATTGATTAGCACCCTGGCAGTAGGTTGGTGATATAACAATTGCACCCAATAAATAAAGATCTTAGGGAACCCCATTCTCTGCAGGACTGCAAATAAGTATCCCCATTCAACGGAGTCAAATGCCTTCGAGGCATCAAGAAACACAGCAGCAACCGGGAATTCAGGCACCATAGTCTGTATTAAGGAAAACAGAGTGTGCAAATTATGATTAGTGGCCCTACCAGGGACAAAGCCACACTGATCTGGGAGTATGATCTTGGTCACCAGGAGAGACAGCCGAGTGGCCAACACCGTAGCTCATATTTTTGTGTCACAGTTAATAAGCGACAACGGTCGGAAGGAATAACAGGCCCTAGGGGGTTTACCAGGTTTCAATAGAGATGTGATGACCACCTCACGCATCGATGGAGGGAGTATCCCCACCACAAGAGACTCCTCGAATACTTCCCGTAACACCGGCGCCATGATGTCAATATAACATTTGAAAAATTTGGCAGGCAATCCATCGAGGCCTAGTGCCTTTCCGTTCTTCAGGGACATAATAGCTTCCCTAATCTCGTCAATCTCTAATGGAGCGCTGAGGAATTCTCTATGTCCATCGCTAAGCCAGCATAGTGCAATATCCCCCATAAATTCATCAAGGTCTATCTCGCCAGGATTTTGTGTGGTGTACAATTTAGCATAATGTGAAGTGAAAATGTCCATGATACCTGTGGTGTCCTGACAAGTCCCACCCTCAGGTCTATCAATCTCCAATACACTAGTGTTAAGCCGTGGACAGCGTGTAATCTCAGATAGAGCCTTCCCGGGCCCTCCCCATATATCCGCTCCACCCAGTATCGCCCCCGAAACTTAGTTTCCCTGGAAGCTTCCTCTTCATACTCGGAAATTTTGGCCCTAAAGTCCTTCTGTGCTTGCCCGGAGTCCCCGTGCAACATCAGTCCCTCTAGCCTCCGCAGATCTCGCTCCAATGTCCTGAATGTACGCTGTATGTCTCTCAATACTCCAAAGCTCTTGGAAATACAGTGCCCTCGTATTGTGACTTAAGAGCATCCCATATTACCTCAACACTGTCCACTGAGCCCTTGTTGCACAAGAAAAAATCTGCTATCTCCTCCCCGAGTTCAGTCTTAAAAATTGTGTCCAGCAGTGCATTAGGCTGCATACACCATGCCGGCCTAGGTCTATCATATCCAGGTATTTTAAGTGTGATTTTAACAGGGCAATGGTCCGAGTATGTCCTGGCTAGATGTGCAGCCCCACAGAGGCCTATACTCAACCCCCTAGAAATCAGGCAATAGTCCAGTTGCGCCCAAGTACCAGCATATAATGTAAAATTAGTCCCCTCCTTTCGCAGAGGGTGTAGTTGCCTCCAACTATCCGCCAGGCCCCCCTCCTCCATTATGCTCATCAACATTTCACAAGATTTATTATGATAATGTGCTACACCATGAGCTCTATCCTGGGTAGGAATCAAGGCGACGTTAAAATCACCCCCCTATATGACATGCATTGATCCTATGTCTACTATTTTACCCCACAATGACGTTAAAAACTCTGGCGTGTCAACATTAGGGGCATAACAATTTGCGATGGTTAAGGAGTGCCTGCCCATCCTCCCCCATACAATGACATATCGCCCCAGTGGATCCAATATTACGCCAGCAAGTGCAAAGGGGACATTTTTTTTAACCAATATGGCAGTACCATCTTTTTCCTCTTGGATAATTTTCTGTTCCTGCTGTACTGTCTCGCAGCCTTCTTCTTTTATCTGGAACTAGTGCCAGGACGCCCCTTCGCTGGGGCAGCTGAGCGCTTTATAAATGTATGTAACATAACATAACATAGGAGGAGTAAGAAGAAAAAGCACGGACACACGCCCATCTGCTGGCAAAGGTATTGTGGGATTGAGGGTGTGTATGCATTTCTTGCAGCATTGCCACCTGTACCTGCATTGCCTCCTGTACCTTCTGTCTGTCCAGGTTAGCCAATATCTGCCTGCGTTTCCTCGCATCATTCAATCCTCTTATATTCCAGGACATTACCGCCAGATGCGAATCATCTCTCCTCCTGCCATATCGTCACATGTATTCATTCTGATAATCCTGCCACATGGTATACAATATCATGCCTCTCTGCAACAAGTCATATGTCATGATTACACAATGCACATTACTGTCATTTACGCAACTAACTTCCCCCCCTCCACCACCCCTCACCCACTGGAGCATCCCAATTATGCCAGCCATAATCCAGACCACCCCCCACCCTCCCTTTAACCCTAAAAAACAATGCAACAGGGGTACTCCCATTGGGGGATTCCCACCAGGTGACTCATGGGTACCTCGCACCTATACAGGAGACCTACTGCACTTGTCAGTCCCGTCGTAGGCGGCAAGGGTGTCCGGTTCATTTCATCCATCATGTTCTGCCCATCTGCATCGAATCCAGTCAACAGCCCACTAATACCTTGCAGTCTTGACAAAGAAAAAACAGTGATGATCCGCATGCAAAGGTCAAAAGCATTTCACTCCCAGTTAGTTATGGATAAGCACATAGTGAAGATATATCACCAGCCCCAAAGCAGGTCACTCCACGTCATATAGTTGCGTCTCCGTCGCATCATATCGTTCAGGAGTTGCAGCTTTTCGTCGCTTGATTTTCTTCAGGAATTCCTCTACTGGTTGCGGTTTCATGTAGATAGTTTGAGTTCCCTGATATGAGACCCGAAGACGTGCTGGGTGCAACAGGGCATAATTCACTTGCGCCTGCCGTAACTTCTGCTTCACAAGATTGAACTTACGTATCTCCTCCTGCACCCGCGCCGTGAAGTCAGGGAAGATAGTAAAGGAGACACCATCGAAGTTTAGCTGCTTCTTCTCTCTCGCCACTCTCAATACCGTATCCCTGTCCCTATAATTGAGGAGTCGCGCTATGATGGGTCTGGGCACGCCTCCAGGAGGAGGTCTCGGGCCAAGGGATCTATGGGCCCTTTCCACAATAAACTGAGAGGAGACAATGCCCGCATCAGTCACCGCAGCCAGCATCTTTTCGACATAGTCCTCAAGTCAGCCTGTATTTGTGCTCTCGGGCACACCTAAAATTCGTATATTATTACGCCGGCTGAGGGCTTCAATGTCCTCATTCTTTGCATCGATGATTCTCATTAGTTTGTCCATTTGGGTAACAGCAGTCTTCAATTGCTCCGTGACATCCTCTGCATCAGATATTCTATGCTCCGCTTCTTCCAGGCGTGTATCGTGCCCATCCAGTTTTCACGCAATTGCATCCATTCGGGTAGTGAGAGTGTCCACCTTGTCTGCTATCGCCGCAAACCTTTGTAGCATTTCCGCAAGAATTGTTTGCATCTCACTGCTAGGCCCATTACTTTGCTCAGCGGGTACCTCCACCGCGCCGTTCCCCGCCTCCGCAGCCTGCTGTCGCACATTTTTCTTGGTCTCAAAGGTGAGACGCGGTTGTAGTGAGTCCATCCTGCCCATGGCGCAGTTTCTGAGCCGAGGAGGGTGCCGCCCAATCCCACTATATGGGCCAAAGGCAGAGGCGCAGTATATGCACTATTTTGCAGTTCCAGCTGTATCGTCCCACCTATGTAGTTTATGAAGGCCACAGCAACTAACATAGAATTGAGTCCAATACCATATCAGACTGTCTCCAAAATCACCAGCACTTGTATCTTCCAGATCAAGCCTGATGTCTCATTGCACAGTAGCAGTACGCCTTATAGCAGGGCACCGGGGTCAATACCCTTCATGCAGCCCACATGTGCATCTATGCCTCAGTTAGCCCGCGTCCTCAGCCTGCAGTTCCGCACTGCCCAGCTGCTTTTCCCTGTAAGCGCTTAGAGGTACGCAATGCTCCTCACCTCCCGGCACTACAGTTTTATATGCGTGCAGTATTTTCGGATTTGTGCCAGTGTCCTTGGTGGCCAATATCACAGTGCCATGCAGCACCTATATACTGCAGAGCAAGTACTCATCTACAACTGCAGAGGTGGCAGCGCAAAACTCCGTTCACAGATCCCAGATCTGACCTGTTACAGCTTCGTCAGCAATACAATGCCGCTATCATCACATCTGCCGCTGTGTCTATAAGGCGGCCGCACGCCGATTGTTTCGCGACCTGCATTCCACTCAGACAGTACTGTCCACTCCTTTAAGGACAAGTACTGCCTGTAGCATTGTGGGCACACGGCCCACATGTGGATAAAGGACGGACGCAGACACTGAGATATAGGTTATTCAACTGGCCACGAGCACGTGCACCCGGGCCCTTTTATTAGCCGGCTCACGTCACTCATGACGCCGGTGGTGGATGGGTGTGGGGTGTGTGTGCCCACTCCCATAGGGGGAGTGGTTACTAAACCAGTGTCCTGCGAGACACTAGAACGTGTCTCGCAGGACACTACATTCCTTTCCACCTTTATTAAAGAACAAGCAAAACGATGGTCCACCCTGTGGGGACAAAACTATTAACTAAAACCACCACAGAGTCCATCAGTCTTTCGGGATAGGTGACACGAATACGCCAGACGTGGGCTGATGACTGTGCCTGCAGCAGGACCTTCTTGGATGGCGCTCGTAGTTTAACCTGACCAGTTCAGGACACGACCGCTGGCTTGAAGACGTCCACTGCATAGCGACAGTTCACATGTGATGACCTGTCTTGCACGACTTCCCTTTTGTTGACGTCTGTGGTGAATCCAAACAGTTCTTTCACTGGGATGCGTCATGAGCATGGACTAAGTTCATGGTGACAGTTCGTGGGGGTGTTGCCTGATCACTTGTCTCTGTGGACCCTTTTGGCTGTAACCGCTGAGCCGTCGGTGGGGCAGAGTCTCGTTTCACTTTCCAGTCTGGAGAGGCCCATTGCCGGGGTTGCTGCGGGACTGCAGGAAGGCTACGCTGGGGCCACTTGTGTGCTGACTGGGGCAGCAGCAGGACCGCCTAGGAGCAGTTGCTTGGTTGCACACACAACCCTCTAGGGTGGAAGTGTCTTGTCCGATACTTGCTCTCGCTACCGTGGTTCAGGGGTGTGCCTGGTTTACAAGTAGACTCTGGTCTCTTCTCTTGGTTGGTGTGGCAACAGCGTGTGACTTCAGTCCATCGATACTCTATGAGTGGTGTTTGATGCATGTGGTGATGGCTGGCGTGATGGCAGTTGCCAGCCATGTGGTGACTCAGGATAGGTGGTGGTTACGTGCTGGGAGAGTTGGATGTCAGCAGGGACTCGGTGGCCCTGTGCCTCCGCCCAGTGATGGCGTGACACGTAGTGTGCGGATCCTCTCTTGCCTGTCTTGGGATTACTGACGACTCCGTCTTGAGGCGGTGTGAGGAAAGACGCTTGATACCAAACTTCACCCATGGCATCTGCAGTCAGGAGCAGGGATGCCGTTTGACTTAGACTGCTGACACTCTGGGGTAGACGATCTTCTGGCGACGCGTTGGGATGGTACACGGTTTGCGTTTTCTGTGACTTGTGTTCGGCTCTCCCATGAGGCTGCATACAGGGACGCCGGTTGACGCTCACCTGGGGAAACTTTGGGATGATACTCGGTTTGCGCTTGCTGCGGCTTACTCTTGGTTCTCCCTTGAGCCTGTGTCCAGGGACGCCGATTGACGCTCACCTGGGGAAGTGGTGGGATGAGACTCGGTTCTCACTTGCTGCCGCTTTCGTGTGGTTATCCTTAGTGCTGTCGCCAGGGCCGTCGGTCCGCCTTGGTGTCTGTCTGGTGTCTTTGGAGGTGGTCTTGGGTTGTGTTGCTACGAGTCCTTGGGCTTCTCCTCTTGTTGTCTTTGATGCACCTGTGGGTGTCCAGCTCTTCTGGAAAACATGATTTCCACTCTTCTTCTTCTTCTGGGGCAGTGACATGCCACATGTTCTAACAAGGCCAACTGGCCTATTAACTTCGATGGTCTTGAGACCATTCAGGCGAACCTTCAGTCGCTCTTCTCGGCTGCATGGCAGGCAGCCACTCGTCTTGGGTGCTCTTTCTTCAGGCAGCTTCTTGGCACTCCTACTCCGGGATTTCCTTCTCCAGGGAGTAGCTTCCACAGGCAGTGGTGAGCTGTGGTGGCGGCTGACCACTAGAGGTGTACGACTCTCCTCTTGTCAACATTGGGTCACTGACGACTCCTGCTTGTGGCAGTGTGAGGGAGGACACTGCTGTGTTGTGCTCCTTTCGGCTCCGTTGCTGCTGTGGAGATGTATGAGATCTCCCTGCTGATTCTAGCAGTGCTTCTTTTCTTTTAGAGAGGTGTTATTTCTTAGGTGTACACCTGCGCTGTTGTGCTTCTGGATGCGTGCAGCACGAGCTTCGGACTGTGTGCTCTTCTTTGCTGGGACACCCTCTTCTGGCACTGGTCATGCCTGCTTCATCGCCCGGGTGCCATTTTCTGGCACTTCCCGTGCCTGCTTTTTCTCCTTGCAGTGGTGCTCTTTGACTGCCAGGGGCATATGGCGCTCTTCTCACTTGTGGTGACGTGGGGCCGTCGCCGGTGGAGCGCTCTCTGCACCAGTCATTCTTGTGCTTTTTGCTGGGGCCAATTCTTTTGAGCTGTTGTCTGACCAGTGATGACTTTGCTAGGACTGATTCTTCTTGACGTTGCTGCTGTGGACTTTTAGTCCCCTTGCTTTGGCTGGAGGTTGCGGGGTGGAGCCTAGGCAGGCTTCATGCAGACTTTCTGCAGGGTGAGCAGCCTGGCTATGTCAAATTGACGTGCAGCCCGTGGGGCCGGTGGCACTTTCTGTTCAGTCTACTGCTGTGACGTATTGATCAGTGCTCAGTGTCTCCCACCCTGTCTTTCCTTATGATTGGGCTGCGCTGTGATCAGTCCAGCAGGTGTGGGTACCTGCTATTTCCTTTTTGTTTTGGTTCGCTCTGGATGTACTGTTGTGTTCACTTATAGCAGCTGGCTGCTTTGGGCTTGCAGTCTTATGGTGCTGTGCGGAGTCCTCTATGCTGGACTCTCTGTAGTTGCATCTTGCTTTGAGACGTGACTGGGGCAGCTTTGGGCTATGTGAGTGCTCTCTGCTGTGTTTACAGGCTCTCAGTGCTGGGACAGCACTATCGTCTTCACTGAAATGTGTCCGCCTGTTGGCTGATGTGTGATCACTTCCTGTTTCTCTTTCCCCCCCTTGATAGCTCTCCGGGCTTTGCACTGTGCTTGAGGGAGTTGTGCTTGGATAGTTATGACACTGTCTCTCCCTTTATGGTTCTTGTGGGTTACAGCAGCTATCCTCCTGCTACCAGCGGTTTTTTTTGGGACTCGTTTGTTTCCTGCAAGTGTGATAGGCAGAAATGTCCACTAGGTGGCTCTCACTGTCTTTGGTTATTTGGTCTCTCAGCAAAACCTCGGGTTTGCAGCATGCCGAGTGTGCTGTGACTGCTGACTTCCCGGTGGTACAGTGACTATCATTGCATTCACCATACCCAGGGTTGGAGCAGCTCAGGCAGGGTGCGGAAAGGCGCTTATGCAGGGAAGACAGGCTGCGCCAGTACAGTAATGCGGTGCCTTACTTTTATTTCACCATTGTGCCCTTACCGTGCGGGGCTTGAGGACGATGCGGTGCACTCCGGCGACCGCCAGGTGGCGCTGCACACTTCTCTCCGGCCACAGCAGTCTTTCTTCCTCTGGCGAGTGTGGCCTCAAGGCGAGGCGAGCCTCTTCATTTGCGGGCCGCATTTGGGCACCGGAATCGGGAGTACTCTATGATATGTCTCCCGCCGGCCGGTAGATCCTTTGCAGAATTCCCGGCTAGATGATCGCTGCCGGACTTCCTCTATGGCACTTCCTCGTTGGGGCAGCTGGCAGTGGGTGAGACAGGCGCCTGGTTCCTCTGCAGGTACGGGGCGTAAATTAGTTCCCAGCGATGCCGCTTCACTCTCACTTCTGCTCCGGTTGGGCTACCCGCTTTCCCACCATGCAGTCAGTGCTTGCAGTGGGTCCTCGCTCGAGGTGCTATACCGCGTCAGTGCGGGAAAACAGACTGCTGGCAGGGCTTGAGGCTGCAGTTACTTTTTTGTGGCCTCCCACTACCAGGGTTGAGGCCGCCATGTGTTGTGGGGCCATGCTGGCGCTTACTCTTGTCTGTAGCTGCAGGTCGGGCTAGTCATGCGCGCCTCGTCCTCTTCTGCCCTCCTTGATAGCGCCCAGCATCGGTGCTTCCGTGGGGTCTAGGCGTGCATGCAGTGGCTATGGGGGGCAAGACACTTCACGATCACTCTGCTCGTCACCCAGGCGAAGCGTGTGCAGACCGGCGGCAGTAGTCAAGTCAAGTCAAGTCATAGAATTTATATAGCGCACTACATACCCAGAGGGTCTCAAGGCGCTTAGAAGGGGAGGAGGATTACTTGTCAAATATCCACGTTTTAAGTAGCTTTCTGAATGCTAGATGGTTCTGGGTAAGGCGAAGGTAAGCGGGGAGTGAGTTCCATGTTTTAGCAGCCAGGTATGAGAAGGATCTGCCTCCCATGGTGGTCTTGTTGATGCGAGGTACCGTGGCGAGGGCTTGGCTGGAAGATCGTAGTTGGCGGGAGGGGGTGTAGAAGGACAGTCGTGAGTTGAGGCATTCTGGTCCGATGTCGTAGAGTGATTTGTGTGCGTGGGTTAGCAGTCGGAAAGTGATCCTCTTATTGACGGGTAGCCAATGGAGGTCTTTAAGGTGACCAGAGATGTGTTCGTTGCGTGGGATGTCTAATATGATCCTGGCTGAGGCGTTTTGGATTCGTTGGAGTTTCTTCTGGAGTTTAGCGGTAGTGCCTGCGTAGAGGGTGTTTCCGTAGTCCAGTCGGCTCGTGACCAGAGCATGGGTGACTGTTTTCCTTGTTTCGGTGGGGATCCAGCGAAATGTTTTTCTGAGCATGCGAAGAATGTTGAAGCAGGAAGAGGATACGGCGCTGACTTGTCTGTTCATTGAGAGTGAAGAATCCAGGATGACGCCTAGGTTACGTGCGTGGTCTGTCGGGATGGGTGCTTTTCCGAGAGCTTCCGGCCACCAGGAGTCGTCCCATGCAGAGGGGGATGTACCTAAGATGAGGACTTCTGTTTTGTCTGAGTTCAGTTTCAGACGGCTTTGTTTCATCCATTCGGCAACTTCTTTCATTCCTTCGTGTAGGTTAGTTTTGGCGGTGCTAGGGTCATTGGTGAGAGAAAGGATTAGTTGAGTGTCATCCGCGTAAGAGATGATGTTGAGGTTGTGTTGGCGGGCGATGGCCGCGAGGGGGCTCATGTAAACGTTGAAGAGGGTGGGGCTGAGTGAGGATCCTTGTGGTACGCCACAGATGACTTCAGTGGTCTCGGACTTGAATGGTGGAAGGCGGACTCTCTGGGTTCTTCCGGAGAGGAACGAGGTGATCCATTCAAGTGCTTTTCCTTGGATACCGATGTTATTGAGGCGTTGTAAAAGGGTGCTGTGGCAGACTGTGTCGAATGCTGCAGAGAGGTCGAGGAGGATGAGGGCGACTGTGTCTCCATTGTCCAGTAGAGTTCGAATGTCGTCTGTTGCTGCGATGAGGGCGGTCTCAGTGCTGTGTTTTGCTCGGAAGCCGGATTGTGAGGAGTCAAGGGATTTGTTGGCTTCGAGGAAGGCGGCGAGCTGGTTGTTGACCGTTTTCTCGATGACTTTGGCCGGGAATGGAAGGAGCGAGATGGGGCGGTAATTTTTGAGTTCGGTGGGGTCCGCTGTGGGTTTTTTCAGAAGGGCGGTGAGTTCAGCGTGTTTCCAGTCTTCCGGGAAGGTGGCGGAGTTGAAGGAGCAGTTGATGACATCTCGGAGGTGCGGTGCTATGACGGAGTCTGCTTTGTTGAAGATGTGGTGAGGACATGGGTCTGTGGGGGATCCTGAGTGGATGGAATTCATCAGGCGGATTGTGTCCTCAGTGGAGATTGGGTTCCAGTCGTTAAGGGTGTTCACGGGGGGAGAATGTTCAGCAAGTGGTAGGGTGGGTTAGTTTCCGGGTTGGTTGTCGAAGCTGTTGTGGATGTCTGCAATCTTGTTGTGGAAGAATGAGGCTAGGGAGTCGCAGAGGGCTTGGGAGGGGGTGATGTCGTTGGAGTTGGCCGAAGGGTTGGTGAATTCCTTGACGATGTTGAAAAGTTCCTTGCTGTTGTGGGCATTGTTGTCAAGTCGATCCTTGAATGCTGTTTTCTTGGCCTTTCGGATTAGTTGGTGGTGAGTGCGGGTGGCGTTTTTGAAGGCGTCCTTGGTGCTAGTGGTTGGTTCTTTTTTCCAGGCCTTTTTAAGGGAGCGGCAGAGTTTCTTGGACTTCTTAAGATCATCGTTGAACCATGAGGCCTTTTTGCTGCCAGGTTTGCTTTGACGTTTTTTCAGTGGTGCTACGGTGTCGGCGGTGTTGGATAACCATAGGGTGAAGTTGGCGGCGGCTTCGTTTGCGTTAGAAGAGTGGGCTGGGGCGTTTAGAAGGAGCGAGGCGGAGATCTGGTCCGAGGTGATTTTGTTCCAGTTTCTTTGCAGAGTTGGTTGGAGGTGGTTGGTGGGTTTCGGCTTGTTGTAGGTGAAGTGAACGCAGCTGTGGTCAGTCCAGAGGAGGTCCGTAGTGTGGCTGAAGGAGACATGATTGCTGGAGGTGAAGATGGGGTCGAGTGTGTGACCTGCGATGTGGGTGGGGGAAGTGACCAATTGTTTAAGTCCGAGGTTGGCGAGTAGCAGTATGCTTTACAGGAATGCCGGTGCATGGTGCCTCAGGCTGTATTTCTCCTCGGGGCACGACGGAGAGGCAACCGAGGTACACGCGGGGTCCGACCCCCTCGTCGCCATTGTAGCATTGTGGGCACACGGCCCACATGTGGATAAAGGACGGACGCAGACACTGAGATATAGGTTATTCAACTGGCCACGAGCACGTGCACCCGGGCCCTTTTATTAGCCGGCTCACGTCACTCGTGACGCCGGTGGTGGATGGGTGTGGGTTGTGTGTGCCCACTCCCATAGGGGGAGTGGTTACTAAACCAGTGTCCTGCGAGACACTAGAACGTGTCTCGCAGGACACTACACTGCCCTGTTTGTCCACAGCAGCCACCATTTTGTCATAACGACATTAGCACTCACCCGGCCCAGCGCTGCCACACATCGATAACGGACCCAGGGGCTGCAACCCTTGGGAAACACCCGTTACATCGGATATATCGCATCGCGCAGCCATTCCATCGCGGCTATTACATCGCGGACGTCATCACATCGCATGTCATCGGGACGCATACAAGTGCATCGCAATAACACATACATCGTTTAACAGTTACATCGAAATTGTGTTTATTCAAGACATCGGGTTTACTTTTGAAAGCTGCCGCTGTTTACTTTTGAAAGCAGAAATATACATAAACGGGAAAGCGGAAAGACACATAAACGTTAACAGTTACATCGAAATTGAATTAAAAAAGCAGCAGAATTGTGTTTATTCAAATAATTGTGTTTATTAAATGTGAAGCATCTGCCACTGTTTACTTTTGAAAGAATTGTGTTTATTCAAAACAGAATTGTGTTTATTCAAATAATTGTGTTTATTAAATGTGAAGCATCTGCCACTTTACTTTTGAAAGAATTGTGTTTATTCAAGACATCGGGACGCATGCAAGTTTACTTTTGAAAGCGGGACGCATGCAAGTTTACTTTTGAAAGCGGGAATATACATAAACGGGAAAGCTATCAAATATGCATAAACGGGTTCAAATTAAACGATCAAATTAGAGCGGCAGTAACTAGAACAAGAAGTGGTCTGGCGGATAGCTAGGCAGACTTTGGTGCTGTCAGACAAGGTTCGAGCCTCCTATCATTCCCTCATAGCATGAAACAGATACGATACAAACATGTGTTCAAATTAACACAGCTACTACTGTTTTCTTTTTAGAGCGCGGGCGCAGAATTATTAACAACAATTTACATAAAACATATTTAATAAACATCTGAAATCATATTTAATAAACATCTTCTACCTCCTTTATGGATTATTAAGTAACATTATACCGGTAAAGGTGCAAAGGGATTATTCTCTTTCCCTTTTCACCCTTCGGGTGAATACTAATATATTTCTGTGGTAAGGTGGCCCCAAAGATTAGGTGCATTCGTGTTCACAAAAATGATATGTAGACAGCATTTGTTTTTTGTGTGTACCATAGACCTATATGAGGTCTATGGTGAGAAAGTATGAAACTGTAGAACTACTAAACCTATTTTAAAACAGATCTCATTGCATCAATATAAAGAGAGGAAGTAGTTGTTAAAAATATACAACTGGGCCCTGGAACAGTGGTACTGCAGTGTGGCCGCCACAATTCCTCATATGTGTTCTCTCAATGTTCCAAGCATTATTGCAAATGTAACAAAAAGATGTTAATATTGCACTTCTGTTCGTGGATTGTAGTCACAATAAAATACATTGAACATAATCTTCACAAAAGCTACTTACAAAAGTTTAAACTATTGCCTTTATAAATTACAAGAAATGTACTAGGGTAAAAAAGAATTATTAAGTGTCTTATTTATTCGTGGGCCCACGTTTCTTTCCCACAGTATGAACTCAGCAGCTCCCCAATTTACAATGGTCACTGACAACTTGTATGCCCAAAATTATAACCATGCCAGAGCCAATACAAACATTCAATCCTCCTGGTACCCTTTGGACGTTGTTGATGTGCAGCAAGGTCACCTCTAGTCCCCTGGCGCAGGTACACCTCTCACACATCCCCAGGGCAGTGTTGTGAACTACCCAAGATGTGCCTAAGTCATTCACCAGTCACAGTAGCACCCACCGAAATTCTTTCTCACCCATGAAATCTCAAGCATGAGGAGCTGAGAGGCACACCATGTAGCTGTGTATGTGTGTGTGCGTGTGTGACATGCTTGTATGTGCGCATATATGAGTGACTTACTGCTCCTGCGTTTGCACAATAACACCACCCGAGATTGGATTAGTTGAAGTTTATAAAATGTTTTGTTGACTGTCTGCTGCCTACTTCAAATCCTGAAATGAAACCAGAAACCAAGATGACTTGAACATTTCAGGGTGCCTAGGTACTAGTTGGAGCAGTTCATGACAGCCACTAAGATCGTGTTTGCATGCTTTTATTTCGGGCACATGCGGTGTGTGGAAGCACAATAATGAACTAAGCATCAGGGAAGCAGGCATGCTGGATTAGAAAGTTTGTGTACCCAACTTTTTAGGACCAGTAGCTCCAACTCAACCCAAATATACTGAATTGTTCTTTTGAGAGACATGAGGCTTACATTTTACGGTTGTTTCCTTTGTAAAGGATAATAATTAGCCTTGAAAGAGGTATAATGCCCCACCTGCAGTGTGGTTACCTCCAATAGCTAGGTTGAATTAGACGTAATTTTCACACTTGTGAAAAGCGATAGGGCCTAATATTGTTTAATATGTTTAGGCTTTACTACCACAACTGTACACAAATAGTGCCCTAAACCATTGAACGATCTTGCATGCTGTGGCCTGTGTAGTGAGCCTGTTCCAATGAACCCACTTAATGCATGATCCCCCCTCCCACTTTCCCCCACCTAGAATAAATACAGGCCTTTTCGCATTTCGGATGTATGTCATGACCCAGTAGCAGCCTTCTTGCATCTTAGTACCTATGAAAGGCGGTGGAGATTTCATCCCCTCCACAGTGCATCTCTCGTTAAATCCTGTGATGGCTCGGAACATAGGTGAGCCAGGTGGGGAGTGAAGTCACCTTTGATAATTTTCATTTCCTTAATGGGGGTTATCCAGTTTACATTACTCAGCGCACACCTGCAGTAACATTTATTAACAGAGAACACAGGGTCACATTACTTCATAAAGGATGTGTTGTGGCCAGTCCAATACTTTATTTGCAAGCATATAGTACGACTATACAATTGAGAACCAAACGTGACTCCGCCGCCACCAAGTGGACGATACTATAAACGCCCTGTGGCCCGTAACTTCCTTTAGCTGCACAACTCAGGCTTGACTGATTTACATTGTTTAAGGCCATAATGTGGAGGAGGAAAATGGATGGAGCAACAGCGCGGGGCACCTTTTATACACCCCATACTTTGATCCTAATATTCAATGTAAGCCATTTAATAATGAAGTTATTGCACGGTTATAAATGTATTGCCAAAATGTCAATAAAAAAAAATCGGGAGAATAAAAAGGAAAGATTGATCGTCTTGGAGTCGCCTGGGGTCGGGCGGAGGGGGGCAGGAGTTAGAGGCGGGATGAGGCATTAAAAAAAAAGAATGCAAAAACTGAGGGAGGACACCACTAATCGCGTTGTAAAAACGTGCGATTTAGTGGTGTGCGAAGTAAACTACATGCGCATAGAAATCAACGCATTGGCGTTGCAACATCGTACGATGTTAAGGTACGTGATCTTGTGGAACACGCGATGTAATGACCGCGTGTTTAAAGCATGCGGTGTAATGGTTTACGATGTGTGAACATACATCCGCAACCCTTCACCTCCGTGTCCGAGTCTCATAGATGTAATGTTGGTAGCTCCCACACTGGACACTGAGCCTCTGTAGGTGTATAAATCATTTATTCTCATCCATCACAAGTAATCAGAGCACAAGGGCGCCGAGCGTCTACACAGCAATCGCTCCGGTCGCCAACTGCCGTTTTTCCCTTTCGCGCCTTCACCCAACTGTTTTCTGCGCATGCGCGAGTCTCGCGCTCCTGTCTATAGCGTAACGCGTCACCGCGTTTACGCTAATAGACTAGAGCGCATACTACATATCTCCCCTTTTTAACAATAACAAATTAACTTTATTCCAACTCAACGATATGTCCATGGTTCCCAATGTTCTCTGGCAGGCGCCCATGTCTAACACATCTATGGTTAATGTCCACCCATTTCAAAGTCTCTATATCGAGAGGGCATCGTGACTGCCCTGCCACTGCGGGTGTGTCTTACCGGCATGTTCTCTTCCACCTCTCTTTCTCCGCCTGATCTCGCTCCATCTCTTTGATCTCCACTCTGTGTTACACCGGTCGGTGCATCATCTCCGGCTGAGGACCCAGTGCGGGGATTTCCCACCTCACAGTCCTCTCCTATTCCGTTGGGAAGAACTTCATCACCTTGCTCAGGTTGAGGCCTGTTTTCATGGGAGTCCACCTGTGTCTCTATCACCTCCAGCTTGGGCCATACAACTATCTTGTTTACTCTGGCCATGCGGTCTTGGGACCACACCCTGCCGTCGCTGAGGAGGGCTGCTCTGCCTCGCACCTCCTTGACCTGTAACGGCTGACTATATTTGCTGTCACCTTTCTTTTGTAGGGTAGGGAGTTTAACCCTGACCCACTCTCCTTCCTCCAGCTTTGTCCCTTTCGCATTTCGACGTTTGTCATAGTTTGCGGCATAGATCTTCTGGGCCTTTTCTAAGTTGTGCTGAACCACTGCAGGGGACCATTTGCTAGTGATGGTCTTCTCCCTCCATACTACATTGTCCCGGGTGAACGGATGCCGTCCTCTCAGCACTTGGAATGGACTGTACCCCACAGCCGTGGGGGTGATCCTGTAGGCCCACAGCATACTCATCACTTCAGTCTCCCAGTCCTTACCCTGCGTGATGGCCGCCTGTATGGAGCCCATTAGCACGCGGTTGAACCACTCCACTTGACCATTGCATGCAGGATGATACACTGCCGTGTGTTTAGACTCAATCCCATTCCTCCTCATGAACTTAATCCATTTGTCCGAGACAAACTGCGGGCCATTGTCACTGAGGATAGTTTTGGGAATGCCTTCTCTTAAGAACAACGTCGTCAGGAATTTCAGAATCGTGTCCGTATCCATGGATTCTTGAATATCCACCTCAGGCCATTTGGAATACTTGTCTATGACCACACACAAATACTTGTTCACTCCTTGGCTGTCCAGGACAGGCCCTAGTATGTCGATGGCCACGTTCTCCCAGGGGCCCTTTGGCGTGTCAAACTTCCCCAAGGCTGGTCGGAGTGGTCTCAGCACTTTGTCAGCGCCTTGGCATTGGCCGCACTCCCTAACTTGCCTTTCAATGTGTACATCCATGCCTGGCCACCAATACATTTGCTTGACACGTGCTTTGGTCTTTACAATACCTAGGTGGCCCTTGTGAAGTAGAGTCAGTAATCTTGGAATTAGTGAAACTGGAGGCACGACCCTCTCACCTCTGTAGATGAACACTCCCGAGTCACTCAGGGACAGTTCTTCTCTTATTTCATAGAACCTCCGTACTCCATCGGTGAGCCTCCTTTTGTCAGGCCAGCCCGACGTCAAATAACTCCTTATCTCAACCTTTTCCACGTCCTGATCATAGGCAGCCGCCCATTCCTGGATGCTGATTGACCTCTCATAGTCCTCCATGCTTGCCACCATCTCCTCCTTATCCAGGGCATCCTCCGGCGCCACTTCCATCGCCGCAGCTCTGCTGAGATAATCCGCGACCCTGTTCTGCGTTCCTGGCAGGTATTCGACATCATAGGTGTAATCGAGCAGCTTCAGAGTCATTTTTGCTATTCTCGGGGTCGCCGTTTCATGACCCGAGGAAGTCAGGACTTTGATCAAGGGTTTATGATCAGTTTGAATCTTGTGCCCCATACGAACTGCCGGAACCTGCCCAAAGCCCAGGTGACTGCCAGCATCTCTTTCTCAATGACGCTGTACCTTTGCTCCGTCGGAGACAACGCACGCGAAGCAAAGCTGATCGTTTCAGTAGCTCCATCATCCCTCACTTGTGCCAGAACAGCCCCTAAGCCCTTATCACTGGCATCTGTTGTCACCACAGTCTTGCCCGAGGGTACAAACCCTTGCAATGGAACAGCTTGGCTGATGCAGTCTTTGATCGTGTCAAATTCCAATTGCGCTTCTGAATCCCACTCAAACTTGGTCTTGTCTCTGATGAGTTGCCTCATTCTGTATGTCCTGGTGGCAAAGTGTCTCACAAACTTACTATAATACTCGGCCATTCCAAGGAACGACCGCACTTCCTCCTTGGAGCTGGGAGCCTTTGCATCCTTTATGGCTTTCACGTTTCATTCCTTGGGTGAAATTCCCTTCGTGCTGATCTCATGACCCAAGTATGTCACCGAGTGGGTCCCTATCTTGCATTTGCTCCATTCCGCCGTTAGCCCCTTGTTTTGCAGCACTTCCAGAACTCTTTGCAGTTTCCTGTCGTGATCTCCTTTGGAAGAGCCCATCACCAGGATGTCATCCTGAAAGTACTGTACCCCCGGAATGTCCTTGAACAGCCGATGCATCAGCTTCTGAAAGACAGCCGCTGCGGATGCCAGGCCGAAGGGCATTCTCCGGAACTGGTAGCACCCAAAAGGTGTAATGAAGGCGGTGTACTTCCTGCTCGATGGATGCAGCCCAATCTGATAGTATGCAGACGTGAGATCTATGGTGGAGAAGTGAGTCACACCTTTTGTCTTGGCGAGCATCTCCTCGATTCTTGGTAGGGGAAACTTCTCCACGATGAGATTTTTGTTGAGCTCGCGGAGGTCGACGCAGAGACGAACCTGTCCATTTGGCTTCTTGACCACTACCAAGGGGGATAGCCACTCCGCACTGTCCACCGGCTCTATGACGCCTTGCTCCTCCAGCCTCAGGAGTTCCTGTTGTACCGCTCCACTGGTAGACATGGGTATGTTCCTGACTTTATGCACCACTGGTACTGCGCCCTCCTTGAGGACCATTCTGTGGACGAACTTGTCCAGTTTCCCAACTGAGCCATCAAAAACTTTGGGGTATGCTGACTTCCAACAGAGAGGCTAGTCCCTCCACATACCCTACTATACACACACGTCATCTGAGAGAGGGGTCTAAAAGGAGAGGACAGTGCCTCCCCACACCCTACTACACACACATCCATCATTACAGAGAGAGGTCTCACCAGAGATGCCAGTCCCTTCCCACACCTTACTATGCACACCCATGATCTGAGGAAGAGGTTGGAAAGGACAGGCCAGTCCCTCCACGCACCCTACTACACATACCGTCACCTGAGAGAGAGGTCTGAAAGGAGAGGACAGTCCCTCCCTACTGCGCACACCTGTCGTCTGAGAGAGTGGTCTGAAATGGAAGACCACTCCCTCCCCACACACTACTATGCACACCCATCATCTGAGAGATGTCTGAAAAGAGAGCCCAGTCCCTCCCCACACCCTTCTACACATACCCATCATCAGAGAAAGAGGTCTGAAATGAGAGGACAGTTCCTCCCCACACCCTACAATGCACAGCTTTCATCTGAGAGAGGGATCTGGAAAGGAGAACCCAACCCCTCTTCACACCCTACTACACACACCCAGAGAGAGAGAGGTTTCAACAGAAATGCAAGTCTCTCCCCACACCTTACAATGCCCACCCATGATCTGAGACAGAGGTCTCAAAGGACAGGCCAGTCTCTCTCCACACCCTACTGCATACACCCATCATCACAGAGAGAGGTCTCAACAGAGAGGCTAGTCCCTCCACACACCCTACTATACATACCCATCACCTGAGAGTGAGGTCTGAAAGGAGAGGACAGTCCATCCCTACATCCTACTACACACACACATCATTACAGAGAGAGGTCTCACCAGAGATGGCAGTCCCTCCCAACACCTTACTATGCACACCCATAATCTAAGAAAGAGGTTAGAAAGAACAGACCAGTCCCTCCACACACCCTACTATACACACCCATCATCTGAGAGAGAGGTCTGAAAGGAGAGCCCAGTCCCTCTCCATACCCTACTACACACCCATCATTACAGAGAGCGGTCTCACCAGAGATGCCAGTCCCTCCACACACCCTACTATGCACACCCATCATTACAGGGAGAGGTCACAGAAGAGAATCCAGTCCCTCTACACACCCTAGTACACACACCTGCCATCTGAGAGAGAGGTCTGAAATGAGAGGCCAGTTTCTCCCCACACCCTACAATGCACAGCTGTCATCTAAGGAAAGGGTCTGAAAGGAGATGCCAGTCCCACCCCACACCTTACTATGCACACCCATGATCTGAAAAAGAGTTCGGAAAGAACAGGCCAGTTCCTCCACACACCCTACTATACACACCAGTCATCTGAGAGAGTGGTCTGAAAGGAGAGGACAGTCCCTCCCCACACCCTACTATGCACACCCATCATCTGGGAGATGTCTGAAAAAAGAGCCCAGTCCCTCCACACACCCTACTACACACACCCATCATCAGAGAGAGAGGTCTGAAATGAGAAGCTAGTTCCACCCCACACCCTACTATGCACAGCTTTCATATGAGGGAGGGGTCTGAAAGGAGAGCCCAATCACTCTCCGCACCCTACTACACACCACACACCCATCATTAGAGAGAGAGGTCTCAATAGACATGCAAGTCCCTCCCCACACCTTACTATGCACACTCATGAGCTGAGAAAGAGGTCTGAAAGGACAGGCCAGTCTCTCCCCACACCCTACAGCATACACCCATCATCACAGAGAGAGGTCTCAACAGAGTGGCTAGTCCCTCCCCACACCTTACTTTGCACACCCATGATCTGAGAAAGACGTCTGAAAGGACAGGCCTGTCTCTCCCCAGACCCTACTGCTTACACCTATCATCACAGAGAGAGGTCTCAACAGAGAGGCTAGTTCCTCCACACACCCTACTATACACACCCGTCATCTTAGAGAGAGATTTGAAAGGAGAGGACAGTCCCTCCGTACACCCTACTATACATACCCATCATCTGCGAGAGGGGTCTGAAAGAAGAAGCCAGTCCCTCCCATGCCCTATCATGCACACCCGTGATCTGAGAGAGAGGTCTGAAAAGAGAGCCCAGTCCCTCTCTACACCCTACTACACACACCCATCATTACAGAGAGAGGTCTCACCAGAGATGCTAGTCCCTCCACACGCCCTACTATGCACACCCATCATCTGAGAGAGAGAGAGGTCTGAAATGAGAGCCCAGTCCCTCCCCACACCCTACTATGCACACCCATCATCACAGAGAGAGGTCTCAGAAGAGAAGCCAGTCCCTCTACAAACCCTAGTACACACACCCGCCATATGGGAGAGAAGTCTGAAATGAGAGGCCAGTTTCTCCCCATGCCCTACTATGCACAGATGTCATCTAAGGGAAGGGTCTGAAAGGAGAGTCCTGTCCCTCCCCATGCCCTACTATGCACACCTGTCTTCTGAGCGAGATGTCTGAAAGGAGAGCCCGGTTCCTTTCCACACACTACTATGCAGACCCATCATTACAGAGAGAGGTCTCAGCAAAGAAGCCAGTCTCCCCACATAACCTACTATACAGCCCTGTCATCTGAGAGAGAGGTCTGATACGAGAGGCCAGTTCCTACCCACACCCTGCTATGCACAGCTGTCATATGAGAGAGGAGTCTGAAAGGAGAGGCCAGTCCCTCCCCAAACCCTACTATGCACACTTATTCATTTACTTTAAAAAAATCCTAGAAAAGAGGTTAAAGTAACATTATAGTTAGGTGTGAATAAAAAAAAACTTTGAAATTAACTGAAAAACACAAGTTCACGTGACTTTATAGATACGTAAGTTTGTCACTGACAACATTAATGTTCTGAACTAAAAACACACAGAAATACATCAGTTATAGTTAGAAGCGCTAACAGTAACTTGTGCACCCTGCAAGCACTGCTTATGACCTCAGACATGATATCACTCATGAAATGTTCTAGGACATCATTTATGAAATAAACAGTAAAGATGGACGGTTGGGTATGGACTGCGTAGAGTCGTGAAAAATCATCTACCAAAAGATATTTCCTCAATGAGTGTTCTAAGGATATTGGGTTACACTGAATCTTGCCAGGAGTGATACCTTAAAATCAAGAACTAGAAACAGCAATACTAGTACTGCGCCTTTGAGACTTGTTACAGGTTACCACCAATATTCCCTCTAATTGTTTTCCTCTGTGTGCCAAGAACCCGACCATGTGTGTGGGTACAGCGAGAGGGATTCCTGTTTGATTTTGCATATAACTGACCTTGCTACTGGAATGCAGCAGGCCTGCTTGAGGGGGCAGGCAGTGCGGAACTGGGAATCCAAAGCAGCCCTGGCAATTTTGTTGGACCGGCCCCCCCATGGGGGGTGGTGTTTGGGCAAGTGTCAAGCACTGTTGTGTGGTGTTTTAGGTTCCGATTGAATTTTCCCGATTCATGCCGTTATATAGATACAATTCATGTTGCCCCTATATAGGCATAGAAATCAAGCCCTTATTTAGGCATAGCCCATGCTACCCAAATACTGGCATGGCTACTTCCATCCGTTCACCAAACGTCACAATGATTTCTTGGAAAACCAGCTTAAGCCGTTAGGGACTTCCCCTTGCTTCAATATTGATTTCTCCAAGAACTTGGTTAGTTTTACAATGAACATCTATTCCTTAGGGGTTAGTTCATGACGTTCATATGCCCGACTTTATGTAAAAAATGGCATTTCTAAACACATTCAAGGTATAAATATACCTTCACTTGCTATGGCAAAGTGAAAGCTATGGAACTCGCTCCCCTTACATCTAAGATCCAATCCCAATCTGGTATCTTTCCGCAAGAAGCTTAAAACCTTCCTCTTTACTAAACAAAGCTAACTCCAAGCTGCCGTTTCGTGATGCACTATTCTTTTTTTCAGCGCTTGGACGCCTGAGGGCAGCAGTCGCGCTTTATAAAACCCCTTTTCATTTCATTTAATTAATTTCATTTCAAAGCACGGTGGTTCAGAGCAGTTTGACGACCTACTTGCCAGACGCAGCTCGCTACAGCAAGTGCCGAAGGAAGCCAACTCTCCAGTTGACGCACTGATCATGAAGCTGCCCTCCTCTGCTGAGAAATTCAGCTCCAGTGTTTCTGACTCTTCTTGTGGGGTGTTGGGAAATCGAGTCGAGAAAGAGATACCAGACCTCCTTCATTCTGAGGTATGGAGCTGATTAGAACCTAGAGAAACCTTTGGTAGATTCTTGGCAGAACTAAAACCTATGCTAAACAAACTATTATTTTTTCCCTGGTACTAGACCTAGGTTAGGTACATTGGGGTAGGCGTATTTTAGAAGCACCAGTTGAGTATTTTAGTCTATATTATTTATGTATTTATTTTCATGGCTTAGAAACCATACCATGCTATTACAGTATTATTTCATAATACTATTCTCGCTGTACGCATTATACTTTGCATTCTGTCTAACAATTGTAGCAGTTCATATCTCTTGTATGAGAAATAAGACTGTTCAATAAACCCTTTTATTGAAACTGCCGGTCTCTCTATTTCTCTGCAACTCTGTAGAAACAAAGCATGCACGATTGACTGAGTGAAATACTTATCTATTGTTTCCACCACTCTGAGGGATATGTTCTTATTCTTGGGGAAACAAAGTTGCCATGTTTATGCGGTTGTCAGAAACTAATCCCTTCTTGTGAATTTGAAACGTTTGTAATGACCTCTGAGCTAGCTGGCACTCACAATTAAGTTTAGTATATTCGATAGAGACCTACTGACCTAAGTCCTACGTCACATCCATAGGATATATTATTCCAATGCGCAGAGCCTATTGAGAATATAGGAACTACACTAAATGGCGCCCAATGTTTGATAAGGCACTAATTTAGCGCTATATACTAAAGTAACTCAGTCGTGCTTTTCTCAGAGACCCCTTTTTCCGTAATACTCCAATAGACGTCTGGAGTGGGTAAAGGGATAATATCCGCCATAGCTGAGTAGGACGAAAATCCTATGTATTAGCTTTTTGGTTTGTTCAACGTTGAAGGATACAGTGTTCCAAAATATTGTGCACCTTATCTTTGTCTCTTTGAAACGTTCTCTGCAATTTTCATTAAACAATGTCGATTAATGGCAACAACACCGAAAACGGTGGAGCTGCGGCTGATCCAGCTGATCCAGCCGATCCAGCTATTAACTTTTCAGGTTTCCAAGAAACCGACGAGGATGCTATAAGCAAATCCTCTAAATTTAAGGAAAGCCATCACTATAAAACTTATAAAAAACGGCCTATCAGCAAGAGGTGATAGGGCAGTTTTAGTGAAAGAGGCACATGAATATCATCAGACAGAGGTATTCTATTAATTGATAATCTTCCCTGAAGCAGATCCAACAACACATGTGTTTCACTTCTACAAAGAAGATGAACCACCAGCGGAATACATTCCTTTCGAGGATATACAAATTCCACTAACTTACCAGGAGCATGAGCTCTGGTTTAAAGGCGCCCTAAAACATATAAATCACATTACCAGGCTTGGTCCATTAGGTAGGCCAGGAGCAACATGCCCGGTCTTAGCCAGCTATACACAACATCCTGGCATTGAAGAAATGACAGATGTGGAACTTCGAGCTCAACTAAAAGAGCTAATCAAAATCTATAGACAATTGGTTCAATATGTCATGTGCTCTTACAGTCCAAACAGCAATAATGATTCCACAGCAACCCCCCCCCCCAGCAGGGGAACACAAATAAAATTACAACTCAGACTTTACACTCAGTCGTCGGTAACCGGCAAAACGGGAACAAATTCCATTGTGGATAGCTAACAAACTTACTCAAATCGAGGCAGTATTTCCTAATACTACCCCTCATGAGAAACACAGAATTTTAACAATCTGTTTACCAATGGGGATCGCACCACATCTGGAGGTCTGCGACACTTGGGGTACAGTCTTTGCTGCAATCTACACTAAAACACATGGTGTTCCGTCTATGGCGGTAATACCAGACGTCCTGAAACAAATTTAAAAGGAATATGGGGCAGAGCCTGCTTTAAATCTATGTATGAAATTACTGAAAGATTTCAAACAGGTCTCAACAATAATAGTAGCTAATATTAAAGGTGAAGCAGCATCCGTGGTGATCCGCCAGAAGTTAAGGGAATTTGACAAGAACTGGCCAGAATTATTGAAAAATCCTATGAAGACACCCAGAGACTGTCTGGGTGGGAAACCAGTAAAATCCCAGCTAACTGAAAGTCCTGAAAAGGTCTATACTAAAAACACTCCTACTTCTTCTAATAAGAAGTGGGAAAGCACTAAACAAACTTCCAAAGAGAAGCGTTCTCAATCCCGAGGTAGGTCTCCTCAAAATAGCCCTCTGGGGGGTGTGGCTTACCGCCAACAGGAATGGCTATGCGGTAGCTTAGCTCCAGAGCACCACTCCCAAATCATCCTGTTTTCCCTAGGTCCCCCTATCCTGATCGTTGCCCCTGTGCCCTCGATGCGGTGCGGAGGGAGTCCGGTGCTCGCTCGATGAACTTTGGAGCAGATCGGCGGCCCTGTTCAGGGGGAACTCCGCAGACTGGAGTGTCACGGGCGATCCCGCCGAGGGCCTGGCGCCGCGCCCCGGGCGACCACCACACAAGACTGCGGCTGTGGCCTAGCTCCGCGGAGAGAAGGACACAGATGAAAGGGGCCCGAGAGGACGCAGTGCCCCAGCCGTGTGGCGGCGACATCCGCGTGATCAGCTGAGTGCCGGTGGGAGTGCCGTGTGACTGGGCCTAACGTCAGCACTACGCAGGGCCGCGGCTGTGGCCCATTTCGGTATATCTTCACGGCATGGGCATGAGGCCTGAAAATTGCATAAAGCACCTGCGCAGAGTCTGGCATGGTGGAGGGGATTCTCGGCATGGTGGTAAGAGGGTCGGGGCCAAATGAGGACCGAGACGGCCCCCGTGGTGAGACAACACTGAACCAGTCAGGAGTGTGTGTGGGCAGGACCGGGAGCAGCCCGCAGCCCCAATTGATTGTGGTGGGCATCCTGAAGACAGCAGCTGGGCAACCAAGGGGCCAACGAGTGCATCTAGAGCTGTCCGTGCAATCCGCAATTGGATGACCCTGCTGAAACACTGAGGGCTAGTGGTGGCTGTGGCTGGGTGCCTGGGGGCCCGGCAGACGGCAGACCCCGGCAGAGAAGCAGGCCCTTACGCTGTAGGGCTAAGCGGTTGAAGACTGTCTCGGCTCGCAGCGGGTGTCCTGGGGGCACGGCAGGAATAAGTTGGTTGTTTTGTTTTTTTGACCCCCCTCGCATCCGGGTCGGATGCCCTGATATGGGCAGTGTTGCGGACAGACAGAAGATAGGACGCAGAACCCAGTCTTGGTCCCCTACTGCTGTGCACCTTGTGTGAGCAGATGCCACCGACACTACATCAGCGCAGTGCCTTCTGCAGTACGCCCGGGGGTCTGGGGTGTTCCCTGAAAGCCGACAGGCCGGGTGGACAACCCCACTGCAGGCGGTGGAGAGTAGCGGACGCACCCCATCTTGGAGGGGCGGTAACGACATAGGATTCATGGCGTCCGGACGCACTAACCGAACTGCGACTCAGTCCAAGTTGGACAAATTCGCCTGGTAAAAACAGCAGAATGAAGATCGAGTGGAGGTGATGGCCCCGACTGGCACAGCAGAGCCCATAAACAAAGATCTCCTCGAGGCAATCACGGCTATCAGGACCTCTCGAGGTGAGGATTGATACGGTTGCCACTGATGTAGCTCTGATCCAGGAAGATGTAAGGAAGATGGTGGAGCGAGTGGGCGCAGTAGAAAACGTCACCAAGACTTGGCTACCGACACGACCCTTCTGAAGCAACAAGTCGCCGAACTACGTACCTCCCACGAGGCGATGGTCCTGCAACTGGGCGATTACGAAGGCAGAATGCGGGGGAATAACGTCCGCATTCTTGGCGTTCTGGAGTGCGCAGAAGGGCAGGCGGCAGATCTATTTGTCGAAGAGTTAGTCCTCAAATATATGCAGCCCCGCGGGCTATCCAAATGCTTCACAATTGAAAGAGCCCATCGTGTTCTGGGAGGCCGTCCAAAACCGGGCGCACCCCCTAGACCGCTTCTGGTGCGGGTGTTCATCTTCCGAGACCGTGATGTCATTCTCCAGACGGCGCGGGCGGTCCCACCATTGACCCTAGAGAACAGCAAAATCATGTTCTTTCCAGACTTTACTTTGCGAGTACAGAAACAGCGTTGCAGCTTCCTTGAGGTGAAGCGGGCCCTCCGGGCCCAAGTGGTTAAATACGCAATGATGTTTCCCGCCAAAGTTGAGAATCGAAGCCAACGGAAAATCCTGGTTCTTCACCCGCCCAGAGGAGGCTTGGGACTGGTTGGAGGGTTGGAGCACAGTGGAAAATAATAAGAAGAAAGGATTCTCGGCTGCCAATGTGGATGCAGACTGGCGACAGCAGAGACGCTCTCCTCCACAATCGGACTCGGACTCCCAGGGACACACAGGGGGACGTTGATCCTGGAGGCTGGTAAGACTAGTTGCTTTCTGTTCGGATCCCTGGAGGCTCTCCGGAACTGCACTGGGGTTTGAACACCGAGCCACTGCCTCCTAAATGTGGTGTAACTGACCCTGGACTTAGGCTGAGTGGGTGTGGGGGGGTCCCCCCCTGAGGTTTGATACACCTGATTGTTATTTCTGTGATTGGCTCGACTCTCAATGGACCCGCTAAAAGTCTGGATTGATATGTTCTTTTATTGTAGCGGACTGTTTCATAATCGTTGTTTTTTTTTTAATGGGGCTGCCACAGTTCTGATCCTTGCACAAAGTCATTGAGTGTTGTTGCAAGAGATTAATGTTGGGCCGAGGTGTTGTATTTTGCTGTGGGGCAGGTGGGGGGACCGGGCATTTACTGATAACTGCTGGTTGTTTTGGGAGTAGGGTTGCTCACGTTCCCTGGAGTTGTTCATGGGTGGGCGACAGGCACTCTGCATTTTGGGGGTGGCGGGCGGTTCTAGTACCGTCAAGCAGGGAGGCAGGGTGGGGGGGGTGTTCCTAAGGGTAGGGGTGATTTTAGGTTTGCTCTGTTGGGGGGGTCGTTCAACTAAGGTTATTGCAGCAGGACAGAATGACAGCTTGTATATTGATGGGGGGTATTGGTTCTTACTTAATCGAAGCTAGACAAAATGGCATCTGGTATAAGTACTTCTTTAACACTTCTTTAACACTCAAAACGTCGATTGCATGCTTCAAAATGTTGTATTGTGCTGTCAGACTCCTGGAGCCACTCGGGAGGGCGCAGGCGAGGGCTCCACTTGTCATGCATGCTCCGCATACTTTCTTACACACATGGTAGAGAGCAATGGCAGGGGGTAAAGGTCTTAGGCTTATGACATGGAATGTCAAAGGGTTGGGAGTCAAAATAAAGCAGAGTATAGTGTTACAATACATCCACCGTCAGGGACTTGACATGGTGTTGTTCCAAGAAACCCATCTAATAGGCAACTCCTGTATGGCTCTTAACAGGAAAGGTTATCGCATGGTGACACATTCAGGCTTCACAACAGGGTCCCGGGGGGTGGGGATCCTCTTCCGTAAAGGCTGCCCTTTTGTGATACAAAATCCGTGGACTGATCCGCAAGGGAGGTACGCCGCCTGCACAGGCATTTGGGAGGGAAGAGTCCTCAATGTTGTCTCGGTGTATGCCCCACCGGGTCTTCAGCGCATGACATTGTCTGATGTTAGAGCTATGTTACTGCATTTGCCTGTGGGTACACTGGTAGTGGGGGGCAACTTTAACCTGACCATTAATGACCAAGAAGACCGGTAGACCGGTCCCCGCCCAGGCGGGACTCGACACATGGTGCACAATTACGCGACTTTGCTGATGCCCTGAGGTTGGTAGATATCTGGAGGTGGACCCAACCCCACGACATACTCTTCACATTCCAATCTGGTGTGCACGGCAGTCAGTCGTGCACTGACTACTTGTTTACTCACGCGCAACACATACAGGACTTTACTGACTTGACAGTTTTCGGGGCAAAACGAGCACCACAACCAGGCCCGATCATGATCCAACCTTGGGCACTAAAGATCTCGCACATTTGTGAAAGCCTAAGAAAAGATACTGATTAATATTTTGAGGAGAATATGGGCTTCGTAGATTCAGCGTCTACACTTTGGGGTGCATACGGGGTGGTGATTAAGGGGAGGGCGTTGTCTATGATGGTGGGCCACAGGGCCGAGCGCAACCGGAGAGTGAACGAGCTGGAAACGGAGATCTTGAGATTTGAACGCACCACTGCGCAGGACCCAGATCCAGATGCTCACCATACCCTTAATATCAAGAGGCAGGACTATGAACAACTGCTCTTAGAGGACGCCAACAGGCGGGCCTTCGCCACCCGCCATAGAATATATGAACAGGGCGAACAAACTGGGAAATTATTGGCATGGCTGGAGCGTAAGGAGCAGTTGGCGAGGTGGGTGCGGGCCATATAGGGGCCTGATGATTCACTGATTACCGACCCCTGGGGCATCGCGGAGGTGTTCACAAAATATTACGAGAAAATATATAGTCTCCCACAACATTTCCAGGCGCAATTTCCGGCAGATCTTCTCAATGTAGTATATATCTCCCAACAGGACTGTGAGACCCTTGATGCTGATATTTCGGCTGAAGAGATCCGGAAAGCTATCCAAGACTTCAACTTGGGTAAGGCGATGGGCCCTAATGGGCTCCCGATTGAGCTCCTAAAACCTATGGCCACGAAAATTGCCCCCCACTTGTAAAAATCTATTGAATGAATGTTTCCCGGCTGATATCCGTGCAGCCACCATTGTGGTCATCCACAAACCCGGCAAACCGTTGGAGGAATGCTCATCATATCGACCCATCTCGCTGATAACCGTGGAGGCCAAAATTCTGGCCAAATTGTTAGCTAATCGTCTGCTCCCCTATCTCACCGACTTGATTCATCCTGACCATTTGGGATTCATGCCAGGGCGAAATACGGCGTGTAATCTATGCCGAGTTCATGGCACACTGGGACGGGTAGAGACATTGGAGGAAAATGCGGTATTGCTTGCACTGGATGCAAAAATGGCGTTCGATACCGTAGCATGGGATTACCTGTTTGCGGTTCTGACGTGCATAGGGCTCGGGCCCAAAATACTTGGGTGGATCAAACTTTTGTATGCGCTCCCCATGGCCCATGTCTCTGTAAACGGACCTTTCCCCCTCTGCCGTGGTACGCGGCAGGGCTGCCCACTATCGCTGCTCCTTTTTACCCTGGTCCTTGAACCTTTGGCAGTCTGGATTAGAGGTGACCCAGGTATCAGATGCATATGATCACGAAGACCGAATATCGCTATATGCTGACGATATTCTGCTCTATCTAGCCTCGCCTGCACACTCACTCCGCCGTGTGCTCCACATTTTCCACATATTTGGGGTCCATTCGGGCTACCAGAGAAACTGGTCCAAATCCTAGATGTTTTCCCTCTGGGGTGACCCTCCACAAAGTCCTCGAGGATATAGCATTCCAGTAGCGGCCCGAGGATTCAAATATCTGGGCATCTTCATAACTATTGACGCAGCATTGTTTTATGAACAGAATCTTTTGGGACCGCTGCAGAGGTTTAGATCGGATGTCACCCACTGGAAAACGCTACCCCTCACTCTCCTGGGACGGGCATCATTATTCAAGATGCTCGCCCTACCACGCTTTCTCTATGCCCTCTAGAATACTCCCATCACGGTCCCAGACTCCTATTTCTTGCAGATAGAGGCTACAGTCAGAGACCTTCTTTGGGACAACAGGTTGCCCTGAATAGCTATAAATAAACGTACTATGGGATGGTATGACAGGGGTATCAGGCTGCCAGATATGCATCTCTATCATCAGGCCTCCCAATTAGTCGCCATCAACAGATGGGTGTTTGGTTCGCACACTGATCCCAGTTTCCGTACCGATCTTTGGCTAATGGGTAAGGGATGTTTCCTGACAAAAAGAAGGGTTCCCTTAAGGCGCTGCTAGATACAGGTTTAAAATAATGGACCTTATGACGAAACAGTGACTGTAAGTAAAGTTAAAATTTCATTTATTATGACAACATTAAAATTAACACAATATAAGGATTACTAGACTAAATCCCTTAATCTAAAACAAAAAGGACAATAAAGCTAAGACAATATAAATAATTGCGACCTGCACAATTACAAGCAGACAGAACAGTTACAACATAACATTGTTGGATACAGTATTGTATATTCTTGCTCCGATCTACTAACACCAGTATTAAGTCGCTACCACTTCAGCATATCAATTACGGCGTTGGAGACTTGAATTATACATTTTAGTTGCGTCGACGCGTTTCGGTGATGTCTCTTTATTATGACCACCTTTATCAAGACAAATATTTTATCTGCGAAGGCCACGGGGTCTATTCATTCGCCCCTGGAGTGATATGGTGATTCACTTGTTACTAATTGTTTCCGTTTCTTTATCTACACGTGGACATCGAGGTTACTTTTACTGGTAGTAGTGTATTCTGTTCTGGTAGTGTACGACTTTTGTACTCCCCACTTAACAACAGCAGAAACCAAATTTAAATCGGTTGTTTCATAGACCTTTTGAATAAATCTGCAATTAGGCCAAAATTATCTGAACTGTGGGAAAAGGACACAGAAAAGGAAAAGCCAATCAATAATATCTCATATTACCAACATCTTGCAAATTATGATGCCGTAGATGGTTACTGTGAGGAGATTCACAGATAATTTCTTGAGAGAGATTGGGGCGGTAAGTTTTTCCACTATCCCCTGGGTTCTCTTTCTTGGCTGAGATAAACTAGAGACTACCAGCTCGTAATACAGAAGTCTGCTCTCTATGGGGGTCCGGGATGTTACAACAGAGCACTCTAAGCCAATCACAAGAAATTATGTTTGACTGGCCCTATGGCCCGTACAATAGAGGTGTGGCATGGAGTGCAACTGCGGATGGGGTGGCGGGGACGCCTAACAAAGGCCTCCCCCTTGTGGGAACCTGATGTCCTTGGTCAACTGAGCGCTTGTGCAGGATTCGACAAGTGGGATATGATCGAAATATCGACGGTGGGAGATTTGTGGATTAAAGGTAAAAAGGTGTCTTTTGCGGAGCTTCAAACCAAATATCAATTAGCACTATCAGAACACTTCCGATATCTCCAAATCAGCCATGCCATAGACTGTGCCCTCCCTAGGGACGCCCCCCTCCCTGACTCCTCTCCTCTTGAAGACAGACTATTGCTAGACCCCATGGACCTTAAAGCCATCTCTCTTACAAGAAACTGATCAACAATTGGACTGACCCAATGCGGAAGCTACGGAAGGGTTGGGAGGCGGACTTGGGAATAATAGCAGATGAGGAATGTATAGAGGCCCTGACATCCCCCTGAGAGGTGGCCATTCCGATGCGTCTCCGTCTTGTTCAGCTTAAAGTCCTTCATCGGGTGTACTTTGATGCCAAACTGCTATTCAAACTAGGTAGGAGACCGGACACGATCTGCCTTCGACACTGTAACCAAATTGGCTCTTTCATGCACATCCTATGGGAATGCCCCCATATACAACAATACTGGACAGACTTCACCCGACAGTTGGTAAGGACTTGTGACAAACCCATACAGCCATCTCCCAAAATGTGTCTCCTTAATATCTGGGAGGCAACAGACCTCACCCAATCAGAACAATTGTGGGCCATTATAGGGTGAAAATGTTGCCCGAAATTGGGGGGCGTACACGGTACCACAACTATGGGACTGGGCTAAAGACATGGACCATGCAATGATAGCGAAGAGAGAGGCTGCCCACGTAAATGGGAACAGAAGTGGGGACATTGGAACTCACCTCATCTCCACAATCTACTTCCTAATCCCAGGTGAAACAGGTGACATGATTGTGAAAAGATCATTTTTTTTATGTAATCATGCACACACAATTTATTCTGTCTCAAAAATGTAAAACACATTACTTTGCCCTATAAATGTTTCAGTAGTGTAATGAAAAGCTTATACATATCACCTTATCTCTGTTTTTCAAATTTCATTCTAAAAAATGATTATGAGGCCTAAGCAGGACTGCTCATGTGATGAATCCTGTCCAGGGGAGCACAAAACGTGAGGCTTCTGTCCAAGAATGCAGTGGACAGGACTAAACTGGAGTAGTGTGCAAGAAAAAGATGAGCCTCATTTATAAAACCATGCGTCAGTTTTGCGCTACTGATGCGTCACTTTTTGTGACGCATTGGCGGCATAAAACATATGCCTTGTTGCACCATATTTAAAAAGTGACGCATGTAGGTAGATGCGTCATTTTTTAAACCTCTGCACCACATTATACCTCTGTCAAGTGTAATGTACTTTACAATGATGTTACCTGTGTTAACTCAGTGTAGGAAGCATATTGAGTTTGTTTGCATAGAGGAATTGTATGTTGTAAAATAGTGAGGTTTCAGTAATGACATGGAATGCTTGTACATAGGACCTGTGCTGTGTTTCCTAAACGTGATATCAAAAACGATTTTGAGGAAAATTAATGGCTTTTACATTTTTGAGTATAATGTGGCGCAGAGGTTTAAAAAGTGACGCATCTACCTACATGCGTTACTTTTTAAATATGGCGCAAAAAGGTACATGTTTGGGCTTTCCTGGGGAGCGTAGGTGGTGAGGCTTGTGTCTAAGAGTGCAGTGGACTAGGCTTCATGAAGCCTATGCTTGTACATAGGACCTGTGCTGTGTTTCCTAAATGTGATGTCAAAAACGATTTTGGGTAAAATGAATGGCTTTTACATTTTTGAGTATAATGTGGCGCAGAGGTTTAAAAAGTGACGCATGCCGGTACGCGTACCGGGGCGCGCACCGGTAAGCGCTCTAAAAAAAATTAAAAGTTCATTTACATAAAAACCACTGGAGACACTTTCACCAAATATAGAATAGCTCATACTACATACCAATCCCTACCATTTTCCCAAATTCGATGGAATTCCATTGAGCCATTTAGCCTGTAGACCTCTCTAAATACCCTGAGGTAAATTACTTCACAAAAACACATCTGAAGTGTTAGAATTGACAACCAATTAAAATGTTACTTTCATTTTCTACTTTTTTTACCTGACATTTGATTGGTTATGTACATGAATATATATAAAGAAAGAGAGGGAAACACAGCCATTTTGACTACTACTTCCTGGTGTACATTTCAAAAGGATTTTCACTAATAACTTCAACTTCTTTTTAAAGGTAAGTTGTTATTTTGAAAACTGAAGTATATTGTGCACTTTAAGTTAATATGGAAAACTTTTTCTGATAGTTATATACTATCCCTCTGTAATAGTTATAGATTTAGATAGACTTCTCTGTTATAGTTATGGATGGATTTAGGCTTGTCTTGTATAATTATGAATTTACTTAGGTTTCATCACATACACTTTTTTATATTTCTACTTCCAGTCTGATACCATACACTGCCCAAAGATAAATCCACTGTTAAAAACTACCTATCTAAACTTAAACCCAACAGTGCCCTATCTCTACTGATATATATATTTTTTTAATGCAAATTTCAGCCAAAATGGAAGGAGAACAAAAAGTTTCATTTGAAATTGTCCTTGAAAAGAACAATGAAGAAAACATTGAACCAAATGACATTGAATTCATGGACGAATCACGATACCATGAACTTCTACAATGTGTAGAATCTGTGGATTTCCTCCTTCAAAATGAGGACATTTCGGACAGTGAAATGTTAGACGTTATATTTAATTTGGAAAATGATTCTCAAAAATAAATTTATATTTAATAATTCGAAAATTGTTTGAGACATTATTCATTTTTATATGTAATTCTTAAACTAGTACCAAATTGATTATAATGTAAAGTCAGACTTATAGTATACTGTGCAACTTTTTTGTGCTACATAGTAATTTTGCTCATAGATACTTCCTTTCTCCCACTATATTATCTCCAATGTGTATTTGACATCTCTTTTTCATCTCCTGCCTCCATGTTCTTTCTGCTTTCCTGACAGACTATGGTATGGATTCCATATACCACAATAACTTCTATAACAACATGCAAGATATCTACAGAGGAAACGGTGTACATTAAATTTAAGACTCAACATTGGTACCTACATGTTGGTACTTAAAACACCCAAACAACACAACAACTCTATGCAGAGCTACCCTACCTCTAATCACTTTGAATTATTATTTTCCTGTTTCACTCTGTTTTCCCCGTAGTACGCTCCCCATGTGTGGGGGGGGGGAGGTGTGTGTGGGGGATGTGGGGGGTGTGTCTGTGAGGTGTGTATGTGTGTTTGTGTGTGTCTGGGGGGGATGAGGTGTATAGGTGTGTGGGGTATGTGGGTGTGGCTGGGGATGTAGGTGTGTAAGGTGTGTGTGTGGGTGTGGGGTGTGTGGGGTGTTTGGGTGTAGGTGGGAGTGTGGGTGTGTGAGGTGTGTGTGGGGTGTGTGTGGGGGTATGTGTGTAGAATGTGTATGTATGTGGGATGTGTGGATGTGTCTGTGAGGTGTGTGTGTGTGTGTGGGGGGGGGAGGTGTGTGTGTGGGATGTGTGGGGTATCTGTGTGTGCGTGTGTGTGTGTGTGTTGGGGGGGTGAGGTGTGTGAGTGTGGGTGTGTGGGATGTGGGTGTGGGTGTGGATGTGTAAGGTGTCAGTGTGGGGGTGTGGGGTGTTTCAGTGTGGGTGTGGCTGGGGGTGTGGGTGTGTAAGGTGTGTGTGGGTGTGTGGGGTGTGTGTGGGTGTGGGGGGTATGTGTGTATATATGTGTGGGATGTGTGGATGTGTCTGTGAGGTGTGTGTGTGGGGGGGGGGGAGGTGTGTGTGTGGGATGTGTGGGGTGTGTCTGTGAGGTATCTGTGTGTGCGTGTGTGTGTGTTGGGGGGGTGAGGTGTGTGTGTGAGTGTGGGTGTGTGGGATGTGGGTGTGGATGTGTAAGGTGTCAGTGTGGGGGTGTGGGGTGTTTCAGTGTGGGTGTGGCTGGGGATGTGGGAGTGTAAGGTGTGTGTGTGTGTGTGGGTGTGTGGGGTGTTTGGGTGTAGGTGGGAGTGTGGGTGTGTGAGGTGTGTGTGGGGTGTGTGTGGGTGTGGGGGGTATGTGTGTAGAATGTGTATGTATGTGTGGGATGTGTGGATGTGTCTGTGAGGTGTGTGTGTGTGTGTGGGGGGAGGTGTGTGTGTGGGATGTGTGGGGTGTGTCTGTGAGGTATCTGTGTGTGCGTGTGTGTGTGTGTGTTGGGGGGGTGAGGTGTGTGTGTGAGTGTGGGTGTGTGGGATGTGGGTGTGGGTGTGGATGTGTAAGGTGTCGGTGTGGGGGTGTGGGGTGTTTCGGTGTGGGTGGAGGTGTGCGTGTGTGATGTGTGTGTGGGGAGTGTGGGGGTGTGGGGTTGTGTGCGTGTGGGTGTGTGTGGGACGTACTTGTAGGTACCTAAAACAGCCACAGAACGCAGAAGCTCTTTTCAGAGCTACTCTACCTGTAATCACTCAAAATGATTATTTTACACTAATATTGTAACTATTTTTCACCAAAGTACGCTCCCCCCGTGAAAATCGAAAAAAAAGTAATTTTTTTTTGTCCCGCGGGACCCTTTTATGGCCCCCACATCAAACCTAGGGGGGGTGTACCCTGCCCCCTTTTGGTCATTTCCCCCTTTTGTTTTTAGCCACCTCGAGACACAGGATGGCGGCCGCTCCAGACTGTTTCGAATGTTTACAGACATCCGAGAGCCAATCAGCTTCCCGTGCGCAAGTCGCGTGGCGCGCCCGGAGCGCGCCCCGGTGCGCGTACCGGGGCGCTGTCATAGATATATACATTTTTTTGAACCTGAATTACTCAAAATCCTCTGGAGCACATATCTTGAGACATAGCAAAGGCACATCGGGCTACCAGTCCCTACAATTTTGCCAAGTTTGGTGAAAATCCATTCAGCCATTCGAGCTAAAAGTGCGACCGACCGCCCTATGGAAATTAACATGGGGAAAACACGTTTTGGGACCCCCCTTTTATCTCGGCCCCCACTTGACGAATCCCCCCAAACTTTCAGAGAAGGAGCGGAGCGCCGCGAGGCAAAGTTGCTGAAAAATTCAGGCCGATTCCTCAACCGGCGCCAAAGTTATTCCAAATAGAATGTTGCGATTTCCCTATGGAAATCAATCCTAACTATAACTACCTACTGGCGACCGCCAGTAGGTAATATATATATATATATATATATATATATATATATATATATATATATATATATATATATATATATATATATATATCTCCGCTACTTTTCCTTCTCCTTACGTAAAGAAAACAGCACTCGCGGGAGTAGGATCTAGATTTTTATTTTTTGGATCCTTTGAGCACCAAGGATCCAAAAAATAAAAATCTAGATCCTACTCCCGCGAGTGCTGTTTTCTTTACGTAAGGAGAAGGAAAAGTAGCGGAGATTATAGCGAGCAGCGCCGCTCGCGACACGCACCCGTGCAAGAGTGCACGACTTGGCGCAACAAGGAGCGATAATATATATATATATATATATATTTATATATATATATATATATATATATATATATTTTAATACAAAACTCTGTTCAACTATTTTTCTAGTAGGCAAAGGTAACATCTGCAAGAACTTCCTTGGGGATCTTAAAATGCAAAAGTATGAACCTTCCAATATTTGGACTTGTGTCTCCATCGTGAAATTCAGCATTTATTTGAAAATACTTATGTTAAAGACCCCAGTTTTGTAGGGGTTTTCATATTAATCCTACATTTAGACATGTGCTCCACTGCAAGCATTGCTAACCTGATTGAACAGCATAACTTGCGTGCAAAGAGCCACTTTTGCCCGTCTATGCTGGTGCCATTCCAACAGTTGCTCTAATGACAGCTACACTGGGCACCGAGACAGTAAGCTTTTACAGACAATTCACCCACCATCAGCTTAGTCACCACCTCCCATTGACTCCTATCCCTTATAACGGAATGCAGAAAGAACAGATAGGCTCCAAGGGATACAAACACACAAAGAGGACCTAATGCAAGGAGTGTAATGGTGCAGATATCTTATCATAAGGAGGCAGTCCCTCCCTATGAGATTTGTGTGTATGTCTTGCTGGGGCAGAGACAGACATCACAACACCCAAAATGGAGATCAATGTCCTAATGCCTGACTGGAGTACCTTTTGTTTATTGCCACTCTTTTTTTTTTTTTTACTTTAAATCTCAACCCGTCGCTTCTCAAATACGTTCCAGTTTCTGTACCAATAACTCTTTTAATGCACCATTCCTTAGTCTATGTAAAGCATGACTTGGAGATGGTGGTGGCCTACGGAGCAAAGAAAAACAATTACCTTTACTTCATCTGAAAAAAAGCAGAGTCTAATACTGAAGGGAAACAGCTTTTACAACGCTGTCATTGCGTTATCTTTAAAACGCGGTTGTTACAATGACTGCGTTGTTAGAATGTGATACCTTTACATCAAAAGGCATTAGATCGACTTGCTGTAGGGGGTGCTCTAAGCTAAGGAATTGTATAATTTCCTATTCCAACACCTTCCCTACTGTTTCGCATGCCGGAGTTGGAATAGTAAATTATACTATTCCTAAATCCAGTGCACCCCCTACAGCAAGTCAATCTAATGACTTGCGATGAAAAGGTATCGCGTTCTAACAATGCAGTTGTTGTGTGGATGCGCGTTCCATAGAAGACACTGCGCACTCGGAGTGACATAAGTGCGTGCGTGCCCACGCGTGCACCTTCCAGGGAACAGTGGTACCACCCATGGTCACATAAGGTCTTTAACATACTTGAACTCTATTGGTATTTGTTGACATTTGATCCTTCACTCCAACCTTATATACCTAAACATCCAAGCATTAACTATCGCAAAGGGAAAACTATACACAATATAGTTAGTCCGATTTACCCTAGGGTAGGTAAGCATGAACAGACATGGTTACATAAACTCAATGAGGGCTCATATAGATGTGGGAACTTTAGTGTGTGTAAACTTTCTATTACTGGAATTCATGATTTTCAATACAATGGTTCTAGGAAGTATCATATCAGTATGCATATAGATTGTTCCACAAAGTTTGCGGTTTATGCAATTCTGTGTAAATGTGAGAAAATTATATTGGCAGTACTATTAGATGTCTGAAGGATCGCATAGCAGAGCATTTCGAGCCCTTAAGAACTTGGACGCCAGATATTCGGTAGTGACTCATGCAATTGACTGTAAAGCACAACGTAAACAGTTAACCTTTAAACTTCATGCTATTGAATCTATACCAATTGATGCTAGGGGTGGAAACGGAGAGCTCAGAGTGAGACAAAGCGAGCCTGGTATTGCCCGAGAGAAATCCTGCTTTCCCCCAAAATCAAGTCTGATAACAATCGTATAGTTTGTGTGACCACATTCTCCCCTCTCTCCAAGCCCATCCGTAAATCTATCATCAAACACTGATCCACTGTGAACGCAGGCAATGTGAACATTGATCACCCTCTATTTGCTTTCCGCTAAAGCCGCATCTCTAAGACCATCTGGTACGGGCTGCTCTACTCTACCGTCTATGCTGGTGCCATTCCAACAGTTGCTCTAATGACAGCTACACTGGGCACCGAGACAGTAAGCTTTTACAGACAATTCACCCACCATCAGCTTAGTCACCACCTCCCATTGACTCCTATCCCTTATAACGGAATGCAGAAAGAACAGATAGGCTCCAAGGGATACAAACACACAAAGAGGACCTAATGCAAGGAGTGCAATGATGCAGATATCTTATCATAAGGAGGCAGTCCCTCCCTATGAGATTTGTGTGTATGTCTTGCTGGGGGAGAGACAGACATCACAACACCCAAAATGGAGATCAATGTCCTAATGCCTGACTGGAGTACCTTTTGTTTATTGCCACTCTTTTTTTTTTTTTTACTTTAAATCTCAACCCGTCGCTTCTCAAATACGTTCCGGTTTCTGTACCAATAACTCTTTTAATGCACCATTCCTTAGTCTATGTAAAGCATGACTTGGAGATGGTGGTGGCCTACGGAACAAAGAAAAACAATTACCTTTACTTCATCTGAAAAAAAGCAGAGTCTAATACTGAAGGGAAACAGCTTTTACAACGCTGTCATTGCGTTATCTTTAAAACGCGGTTGTTACAATGACTGCGTTGTTAGAATGTGATACCTTTGCATGAAAAGGCATTAGATCGACTTGCTGTAGGGGGTGCTCTAAGCTAAGGAATAGTATAATTTCCTATTCCAACACCTTCCCTACTGTTGCGCAGGCCGGAGTTGGAATAGTAAATGATACTATTCCTACATCCAGTGCACCCCCTACAGCAAGTCAATCTAATGACTTGCGATGAAAAGGTATCGCGTTCTAACAATGCAGTTGTTGTGTGGATGCGCGTTCCATAGAAGACACTGCGCACTCGGAGTGACATAAGTGTGTGCGCGCCCACGCGTGCACCTTCCAGGGAACAGTGGTACCACCCATGGTCACATAAGGTCTTTAACATACTTGAACTCTATTGGTATTTGTTGACATTTGATCCTTCACTCCAACCTTATATACCTAAACATCCAAGCATTAACTATCGCAAAGGGAAAACTATACACAATATAGTTAGTCCGATTTACCCTAGGGTAGGTAAGCATGAACAGACATGTTTACATAAACTCAATGAGGGCTCATATAGATGTGGGAACTTTAGTGTGTGTAAACTTTCTATTACTGGAATTCATGATTTTCAATACAATGGTTCTAGGAAGTATCATATCAGTATGCATATAGATTGTTCCACAAAGTTTGCGGTTTATGCAATTCTGTGTAAATGTGAGAAAATTATATTGGCAGTACTATTAGATGTCTGAAGGATCGCATAGCAGAGCATTTCGGAGCCCTTAAGAACTTGGACGCCAGATATTCGATAGTGACTCATGCAATTGACTGTAAAGCACAACCTAAACAGTTAACCTTTAAACTTCATGCTATTGAATCTATACCAATTGATGCTAGGGGTGGAAACGGAGAGCTCAGAGTGAGACAAAGCGAGCCTGGTATTGCCCAAGAGAAATCCTGCTTTCCCCCAAAATCAAGTCTGATAACAATCGTATAGTTTGTGTGACCACATTCTCCCCTCTCTCCAAGCCCATCCGTAAATCTATCATCAAACACTGATCCACTGTGAACGCAGGCAATATGAACATTGATCACCCTCTGTTTGCTTTCCGCAAAAGCCGCATCTCTAAGACCATCTGGTACGGGCTGCTCTACCCAATTCCAGACCCTCCACTACTCTTGATACACACTGGGGCCTTGAACTTCTCATTGGGCACGCCAAATGCGGCAACTGTAATGTTTGTGATTTTACTCTAGAAGGCAAGGATTTTACCTTTAATAATGTGTCAATCAAATCAAAATAATTTTCCAACTGTAATACTTGCAATGTTATTTATTTGATTCAGTGTCCTTGCTTGCTTATTTACATTGGTCAAACAACACAAAAAGTGAAGACTGGAATCGAACAACCCAGGAGAAGAGTGCGCTGCAAAACTCCCAACGCACCTTTAGTGGATCATTTTACCGAGGCAGGACACAATGAAGATGACATTAAGTGGACAGTCATGAATATTGTAAAACAATCTCCAAGAGGTGGAGATATTGCACAATTCCTGAATAAGGAGGAGCTCAAACTTTTTATCCGCATGAACAGCATCAGGAATGGACTGAACAGGAATGAGGACTGGACCACCTTGTTCTAGACCACTCCTTGAACCAAGCACCAAGCTCCGCCTTCACTGTTTCTGCTTCAAGTTTGTCATCTGTATGTTTTTACCACTAACTGTGTTGTGGCTTGTAATTACCATGGTTCCTGAACATGTTTTCCTTATTTTACCAAGTACTCCCTGTTATTCAAGTTGCTTGATCATTTTTCCTAATTTTTCCTGTTGTCTAAAAAATTTAATTTGTTCCATATGCATTAATTCCCTTTTATCCTCTAATTTTGTTCACTGCCATCAATTTGCTCTCTAGTGGTTCCTCTACCACACCAGGCCTGTCTTCCATACTACTGAAACCCTCATCCAATATGGCCACCCCCCCGGTTTTGCTGAGTCACCTGTCACTCAAACACATAAATAGGAGTGTTCCCTTGGCCGATGGTTATCCCTGCCATCGAGCCTTGGATCAAACAACATAACGGTAAGCGTGCTGCCTTGCATAGTCACCCGACTCCTTGCTAGTCCGTCCGTATGATTCCTCACTCATCCCTCCCCTCCTTTTCCCTGAAGTGCATTACCACTTGCTGCTTTGGAACTTGTTATTTTCACAGTGTAAACGCCAGGTTATTCATCCTCAGGTGAGAATTCCCACTGAGTTATCTCCTTGTTTGCTAGAGGTTATCCAGTATTTCCGTTATCTTACTCTTAGTTTTTGAACTTTCACAGAAAATGCTAACAATTCGGCTACCGCCAACAATGCGTATGCGGCTTAACCTGCTGTAAGCCTAATTGAGGTTAGTCAACTTTCCCGCGCGAGCTTCACTTTAAACGCGATGCGGGCACTTGGCCCATACACACATGTAGGTCTTTTCACCTTGATCACGCATGTACTGCCCAGATTGATTCACTTGTCACCATCCTGGAATGAATGATGCGAATGTCACCTCATATGCGATGCAGGCACTCGGTCTATATACAATTGTAGGCCTTTTCACCTTGCTCACGCCTGTACCGCTCAGATTATTTCACTTGTCACTATTCTATAGTGAATGATTGCGAGCGTCCTTAGTTCCGCGCTTGGTTCCACTTACATCTTATTGTAGCCCTGACGATCACGTTCACTCACACCAGCCATCTCCGTTCACAGTTATTGCCTTGCTGTGAGTCTTCTTGCGATTTTAATAATGGTTGTTCAATCACGAGCATGGTGTGGTTGCTTTACACCAGGGCTGGTCCCTGACCCCCTGGACAGCACAATGTTTTACAGTCTGTATTAGACGCTCCCAATCTCCTTCCCTTCTCCTCATTTCCCACAGGCAATCTCTACTTATTCAGGCTTATACCCTTACTGTCCTGATGATGATCCTACAATTTTTTAAATAGGATCGAAACGTCGTCGACTAATGTAAACACTTTGCACATTAATCGAATCTGATAAAAAAGTGTATTTACTGTTTCCTCAAGCTTGTTAGAAATTGTGTTCAATATTTCACAAGCTACCCTTTCTTGCCTGATATGTTCCTGTTCTAAAGTGTACTTATCATGTGTTTATGTAGGATGCAGGATTGTGTTCCACTGTATTGATGTGTTTATACTTTTGATTTTTAAATTTTTGAATGATTAAATTGAATGTTAGGCTGGACACTCTTAATATAGCACTGATTAGAGTCTATATTTATCCTGATGACCATACTGTTGTTTTTAAGGACCATTGTTCTAATACTAAATTGATCAATATCTGGCCATTAATTTGGGTTCGGTCTCGGGGGCTGGGACTCTTTGGGAGGCCTTGAAGCCCACCATTCAGGAGGTGGACATTTCATTTTGCACTGCTGCCCGAAGACTGCGTAGAAAGGCCCTGGTTCATGCGAAAGCCATTATTCTCGAGTTGGAGGCGCGCGGCGGGGAAAAGGGAGGGTGGCTGGCTCGACATCAGTTACTGCTAGCGCAGCAGGAATATTCTCATATCCTCTTAGATGAGGCTCGCCAGGCTTGGCTGGCTATTCGTAGTAGGATCTACCAGTTGGGCGATAAATCTGGTAAAATGTTGCATTGATTGTGTCAGGGTTCACTTCGCCCCCAGGCCCTCCCGGGCGTCGTGGTGTCAGATGGGCTACCTTTATCTGGCGCGTCGGCTATTGCACGTAGTTTTGCAGAGTATTATGCTCAGTTGTATGCCCCCACGGAATGCCTCCCAGCGGAAGTTTCTTGGACAATCTCCCACTGAAGGCACTTCCAGATGACGTTATGGAAGAACTGGAAGGCCCACTTACTGAAAAAGAACTGGGGGCGGCCCTCGGAGATCTAAACTCTGGCAAGGCTCCAGGCCCCTATGGCTTTCCATGCAAATTAAAAAAAAATATATTTTCTGCAGCTGGGGCCCCTCTACTGCAGGGTGGTGGAGGAGGCCAGGGAATGGGGGTGTCTGCCCAGTGGCTGTAGACATGCAGCAATAGTGGTTTTTCATGGGCCGGTAGACCGCCGGAACACCACGCCTTGTATCGCCCTATCTCCCTCTTGAACGTAGAGGCCAAGATATTAGGTAACTACACAACTATCCAAGAGCCAATACTGCAATGCTTATTAGAAAAGGAAATTGAATTTCTACACACGGAGAATTAAACTGAGTGCGAGTTTAGACAGTATGTCTGGAAAAATCACATTTATTATTTATGTAAAGTTTCAAAATATTTGTTGGTTTGTAAATTCACCATGAACATTTTCGTTACCAATAACAACACGAATAATACACAAAACACTTTGCATAAAAATGACATTAACAGTAAAAAGTGTACATTAATGAAAAGAAAACATCCATACGTGGTTGGTCAACCTTCACATACAAATCCCATACTCTCACACAAACCATGCATCCACACATCAATATATACAATTTTCAATGTCACAAAATAGATTTTTACAACAAAACACCAAAGTAAATTTTTTGGGGTAGAATTAGGACCACTTTTTAAATCAGGATGGGCTATTTCAAGAATAGCGTTCTTATGGTGTGACAAGGTGGTCTACGCGTTTCGAACCCAAATGAGTAATGGGGTTCTCATCAGGACCTCAAAGCTGAAAGAAGAAGAGAAGATATTAGGTAAGGCATTGGTGAACTGCCTCCACCCCCATATAGCCCTACTTGTACATCCGGACCAGGCTGGGTTCATGCCCCAGCGTGCAACCCGCCATAATATTAGGCGGGCACATGTGGCTGTCGCGACGGTCCAGGGACTGGGGGAACGGGCAGTGCTTCTGCTGGCGGATATGGACAGGGCGTTTGATTCCCTGAGTTGGGTCTATTTATTTGCGCTCCTGAGGCGGCTGAACTTCGGGCCGCGTTTCTTGTCCTACCTAACCCAGTTATACACTGACTTGACGGCATCGGTGCGAGTTGCGGGCTTCGTTTCTTCTGCATTTTCTATTGGGTGGGGCACTAGGCAGGGGTGTCCTCAATCCCCATATCTTTTCACTCTAGCATTGGAACCCTTGAAATATTTGGGGGTGTATTTGTCTGATTCTTCCACCACGGCTTGGGAGCGAAATCTTGCACCTGTATCGGAGTGTATGCGGGATTTTAAGACCTGGTCCCACATGCCCCTGTCCATCGTTGGCCGGACAGCCATTTTTAAGATAGTGTAGCTCCTGCGACTATTGAATAAATTACAAAACCATCCCTACCCGATTCCTCTACGTTGTTTCCGGCAGGTGAATTTTGTCCTGGAAAAGTTCCTTTGGGATGGTGGAGCAGTGAGGGTGGTGGTCCGGACGTGCTTTCTATCTACATATTGTGGGGATTTGGCAACCTCCGATATTTGATCTTATTATGTTGCATCGCATCTACTTGTCTTAAACGAGTGGTGGTATGGAGACAGAGCAGACCCAGCTTACACCGTGGAGCAGCGCTGCATTGGTGACCAGTCCCTACACACTATTCTTTATTCTGCTCCGTTGAGGCGTCTCCTACCGTCTGCCACGCATATTGTTTTTCAGCTTTGGAGGCAGGCATTGCGGAGGATGGGCTGGTGGAATAGATTGACTCGGGAGACCCCATTATGGCACAACGACCGCTTTTCGCAATTGCTGAATCTCTCCGGGTTTCGCGATTGGGACAACATTGGGATATCTACTCTGGGGGACATCATGCGGGCCACAATTTTAAAATCCTTTCAAGACGTTCAGAAGGATTTCCAGATGCCAAAGACTCAATACTTTAAATATTTGCAATTTAGACATGCTATCTCTTCGAGCTTGGAGGGTCTGGACTCGCTGCCGGAGTTCAGCCTGGTAGAGGTTAAGGTATTTATGGGGGACCTCCTAGACCATAAGATCTCTAAAATATATCAGTCCCTGGTTACGCACTGTTCCCCCTCATTGCAGCATATGAGGGAGGCCTGGGAGGGAGATGTGGGTCAGATGGAGGAAGAGGACTAGACAGAAGCCTTGGCTTCCCGGCGAGGGGCGGCTATTGCGTTGAGCCTGCAGCTTATTCAATTTAAATACCTCCATCGGGTTTATTTTACCAGGGTTAGGCTCTGGAGGGCAGGCTTGGTGGCTTCCCCGGTATGTCTCCATTGCGGGCACAAGGATGGGACCCTGTTACACACTACAAGGCACTGCATAGCGCTAGCATGATTCTGGAGGAGGGTTCTGGCCTGTCTCTCTGAAGTAGTGGGTGGGAGCTCCCTAATTCACCGAAGCTTGTCCTCCTTCATGTGATGGAGGGGATCGGGGGCAACATCTATAAACGACATCTCATGCTCCTAGTTATACCTTAGCGAAGAGAGATGTAACTACAGCCTGGGAGGGGGTGGTTGCCCCCATCGGTCTCGATTTGGAAAAACGGTCTGGACTTTTGTATGGGCCTCGAGATCCCCATCTTTGAAGCTAGAGGGTGCCCCGGAAGCACTATAACATCTGGAGGCGCTAGGCAGATTATCGAGGCCTGGAGCTGGAGCCGCAGCGGGGGGGGGAGGGGGAGGCGGGCCCGAGACCCAAAGTAACCTGATGGCCTCTCCCGTTCCTTGCACTTCCTTATGTATTGCTCGCAATTCCTCAGCAGGAAATGGTATTGTGGACGTTGAGCTCTTGTGTAGATCAATGGCAGTCTGGGTCATTGATATGTTGTTCCGGAATAAGGAGACGGTGCGCTGGGGGTGAGGAGGGAGGGTGGATGTTGGTTGTTTGCAGGGATTGATTTTAGTTGTATTGTATTTCAAATTCTCCTGTTCTTAAAATGTGCAAAACGGTCAAAGTACATTTTTGTATCTTACATGCGGCAGTTGTCTCTGGGATTAGAGGTCTGCATCAGATGTGCTATTTTAACAAATAAAATCTGTTTAAAATAAAATGTCATCCATAACGTAAGTGAGAGCTGATTCGGTGTTGTGCCCACTCTGGAAGCCAGATTGGTGTTTGTCCAGCGGGTGGAAATTCTCAATGTGGGCACAGAGTTGAGATTGGACAAATTTTTCTAGGGATGTGGCTAGGGTGGGGATGTGAGAGATAGGGCGGAAGTTGTTAAGGTCCGTACTATCTGTTGTAGGCTTTTTTAGGATAGGTGTTACCTGAGCAGCTTTTAGACAATCTTTGTCCAGATGGGGGTGTTAGCCTCCTTCAGTTCTTTGAAGATGGACGGTGGTAATGGGTCGCTAAAATGATTAGATGGGTTGATGCTCTGAAGAATCTTGTTAGTGTCTCTTTCACTGAGGGAAGTGAAGGTACTCCATGCGGCATTGTTCTTGGTGTTCAGGCTAGTCGGTTCGATTTTCTCAGATAGGGCCGGGGGAGGCGCAGACCTCCCGAATAGCAATGGCTTCTTCCTGTAATCAAGATATTAACTGAAGAGTCTGGATTTCTTAGCAAAGAAGGCAGCCAGTTCATCGCATAAAGGTGGGCTGACTCCAGAGACCGAGCGGTTTGGTGTGTCGACCGGTTGTTGTTCACCAGCTCAAAAAGTTTCTTGGGGCGATTAGCGGCTTGATTGAGTTGGGACCTGAAGTATTTGGCCTTTGCAATCTTGATGTGTTTGTTATAGGAACCTCTGAGAGACAGGCTACGGTTTGAGTTACCCGTCCGCAATGTTGTGCATGTCTTGCCACAGGAGAGACACTTCTGAGCGTATCTCCGCCATCTTGCCTTCTATGGCATCTCTGGAGGCGTGGATTGCCTGTAGGAGAGCAGCGTTATCTGGTAGCTGGAGGTCTCTCCCTCCGGTGTCGGTGGCTGCATGAGCACTTTTGTGTATTTGTCCATTTTTCCTTGTTTCTGGGTTTTGGTTTCTTTATCTTTCGCCATTATTGGTCTCAGCTATGGTGGATTGTCTTCTATACCACAGAGTGGCATAGTTTTGCTTAGCTGAGATCTGCAAGTTGTCTGGGTTTGGGTTCTTCCCCTCCGCAGGGCACCGCCTTGGTTATCTCGTCGTATTTCCAGGCCCTGGTTCTAGGCCTGCAGTTCTATGAGATCTTCAGACCCCTGTAGCTGCTGACCGTGAGATGTGTTCTACTTTGAGTGCAGTAAGTCTCATTCAGACCTTCATTCCTGCGCTGGGATGCCCTTGGGTAGCCATGCGCTATATAAATGCATATTCATTCATTCATTCATTCATTCCTATATGCGACCTGAGTTCTATTGGAGCACTGATGATCTATTTGCCAGCCTGGGGTCCCACCTGTCTGTGTCTCGATTCCCTCCTCTGTGCCTGAGGTCTCGGGCCCTGGTTGCAACCCAGGCCGCCACCAGGTTAGCGTCTCTCAATGGCTTTCAGCCCTGTTGGCAGCGGGATGTGGGCCTGGCGGGGTCGCTCATGTCTGCCTACAAACCCAGGTTCATGAACCCGTCTGTCCCCCGGACTCAAGCTCTCTTCTCGTTCAAGTCTCTATCTTGCCCTCAATGTCTGGGCACGGGGTCCTTGGTCCCGCTCAGGGTAAGGTTGGCCGTGTATCTCCAGGCGTCCAGATGGTCCACAGGTGTTCCCAGCCCAGACTGCCAACTTGTTGGGTCCTGATTCCCCCCCTGCCAGCACAAAGCACTGTGACTGGGTCAGCTGAAGCACCGTCTCACTTTTAGTACTTTGTGAGTTGTCTTTGCACTGTGCCCTCTAAGCATATTGTTTCCAAGTTCAGATTGGGCCACCGCTGTAATATAAGGGAACCCCCTCCTGCTCTGCGGGTGATAGCAGCTTGCTACACCCAGTGTCTCGCCAGCCGCATTGCCTCCCCACCCCAAGGCCGTTGGGGTAGCGCGCCACATCTACGCATCTCACCAGGATACAAGGGGACGGACCAACAGTCTGTCCGCTCTCCCGGCCCCTCTGCAGTCTCTCTGGCCCGACTCAGACAGCTTCGCTTTCTCTGTGGGCTCTGTCTTATGTCATCGGGACCCCCCTGACTATTTCCCTTCCGCTGGAGCCTTCTTACTGGAGGGTCTTTCAGGCATACAGTGTCAGCCCCACGTGGTGCAGGTTTGCCGTCCGGCTGCTCGTGATGGTCCGCAGGCTTTGCTCTCCACCCTCCTGTCCGGCCAGGCAGCCTCACCTCTTTCATCCAAAGGGCCCTCTCAGTGGTTGAAATTGTTGTTCCGTCACCGACAGCCAAGGCCCGAAGGTCTCTGCAGACGCCTTGCAAGGAAACAGTCGCGGATCCCCGGCCTTTCGGGACTCCCTCGGTTCTCGCAGCTAGGACACCATCTTGCCTCACCTCCGGTGTTACCAATCTTCCCCACTCGCTGCCTTCTCACTACCTCAGAGACTCGAGTTACTTCTCAAAGCTGGTGTCAAGGTATCAAGGAGCATGCAGCATTATAAAGGAACCATGGATGTCAGCTCTAGAGGCAGGATTAGGGTCAGGATTTGGATTGGGCGGCCGGAGTTCCGGCAGTTACGACTAAATTGCCATGTTGCTGGCCACACCCCCATATCTGAGTACCTTTGATCTCAAATCAAGATGCTGGCAGATAGGTCTGACCCCTGGAGCAAAAGAAAAATTAGCATGTTCCACTCCAGATGGACACTTTTAGGTTCACTGTGGTGATGCCCTTTGATTTGAAGAATGCCCCTGTCACCTTACAAGGGTTGGTGAACAAGGTCCTTGCTGAATTGGAAGTCTATGGTGCAGCCTATCTTGATGATATTCTTTTTTTTTTTTTTTTGAAAACCTTTATTGACATCAAAAGGAGAGACAAGTCGAGGCCTACAACCAAGCCGGCCGGCCGCAATGTGCAAAATAATCAGGAGTCACCAGGCAAATATTACATAATCAATCAATACAAAGCAGAGGCCGTAGAACCGCAGAAGGGGAGAAGAGATACAGAAACCAAAGGGCTAAAACACAGGAGTAAATAAGGCTTAATTTTATAATATGGGGAGAAGACATATGACAGGCTCACTTTCAATACGGAGGCATCCGATATCCCAAACCAACCTGAACATTAATAAGGGGGCAAAATATCAGGGGGATAATACAATGCATTCAAGAAAATCAGGATACGTGAGACACAATCAGTCCCTGAGCATTATCCTCGTAACATGCCCGCCACCCAAGACACTACCAAGCCAGAACAGAGGGATCGGAAAAACAATGCATCAAAACCAGCCCGTCATAGTAACCTCTGGGACACAGGAAGGAAAAAAAAAGGGGGGGGGGGGACGAAGTGGGGAAGGGGAAAAGGAAGGGAAAGGAAAATGGAGGGAAGACAAAATAAAACAATAAAAAGAAAATAAGAAAATATGAAAAACGAAAGGAAGAAGACACGCCGACACAGGCCCCCCGTGGCGGGAAGACAGGAGACAAAAGGAGTAGCGGCCCAAGTTGGGGTATGGCGATCGGGGAGAAAGACAGCCGAAACATAGCAGGAGGATTAACGACGCCACACCCCCCACCCGAAACACACCATAGGAGGTCGGGACAGACGCGGCCTCACGAAAAAAGAGATACAAAAGGGCCATAGAACCAGAAGACAAACAAAAAATAGAACCCAACCCACCCGTCCCACCCTGCACCCCTGTAGAAGGCTATGGCCCACCCTTCAAACAGCGTGCCTGTCGCCCTAAACCAGAACCCGAAATATAGCGAGAAGTAAGAAAGAAGAAAGAGACAAAAAGGGCAACAAAAGCGGAGAAAAGAAGACAGGAGGGAGGAGCAGAATAACCATAATCCGAACGGGCGGCCGCAGCCCTCTGCCCAACCAGACAAGCACAGTCAAAAACAGACCAGGACGACACCCCATCACGCGCCACAAAACATTAGGAGAAGGGGACCTCCCACCCTGCTACGATTAAAAACAATTATGCTACTAAATCGTATACCGGGAATCAAACGAAAGTCGTACATTTCACCCCCAACCCTTTCGAGCGACAAACCCCACCCACCACATGGCAATGTAAAACCACATACTAAATACGAAATCAGCATATAATCGAGTGGAATGGTGACTAGCATAGTTACGTGGGGGGTAGATAGATCCACAAGGGAGCAATAGTCCAAACAGAAAATATCGATGCATCAAATATCGCAGCACGAGCAATGAAAAACAGGAGTCCAGTTGCGCCACTGGAGCGGGCGAGGTGGCCCCAATTATAGACAAAGGCAAAGTCATCGAAGCAGGCACAGGAGGCAGTCCACCAATAGTTTCAGGCAACAATGTCGAACAGGGTCGCAGTACAGCATCCAAGTCCCCGGGGTCCGAACCTTGAAAAGCAGGGCGCCCCAAAGTCACCGACACACTGCACGATCTCCGATCAGTGGCGGCGACACTCAAGTCAATCGAGGGGGACGAGGCAATGAAGTCTTCGAAACAAGAGGGCGACAAGAAGAAATGGCCGCCCAAAATGGCGGCAGATCGTGGCGTACCCACCGAGACGCCCAGGGCCAGGGAAGCGTGTAGGGATCTCAGGGCTTCCAGGATATCTCTGACCGTCGGCTCACGTCCACCAGATCCGCTCCCCACACCAATAGGCAACACGGGCCCGCCGCCACAGGGTGATTCTCGTTTCAGAGGGTCGGCCGCCATTTCGTGAATCAGCCCAATCGCCGCTCACCACGACCCCCGGAAAGAACAGTTCTCAAATGTAGGACTTTACAAGCTCCGGGGGTCCCAGCAAGGGCGGCCTCGATGCCAAAAGGATGTCCGCCCAAGACGGGTCTCCGCCAGCACCAACACCGGTGCCCCAATCAAGCGGAGTCCGGGCCCCGAGGACCAGGGCCGCCGGACAAAGCAGCGGCGGGGAGAGACCCCTTCACAGACTCAGGTCCCCGGGCCTCTCACCCACGTCGGCCGCGCGGCCACCAGGGCAGGCCCGGGTCAGGATCGCCGGGATCTTCGCACATCGGCTCCCAACACTGGTTCTCGCTCTCGGCCGGGGCCGAGAGCCGTCGGATCCCACCGGCCAGGTCCCGGTCCAAGTCTCGCAGAGGCCCCGATCTCTCAGAGGCCACAACTCCGGAGCCACTGCACACCGAGACCCCGGGGTCGGATGGTAAGTACAAACAAGCCGTTATGTTTCCAATGCCCCAAAAATGTGTCGTCCCCGGACAGGATAGAAGACAGGATAGGCAATCAGGACGGAGGGCTGCGGGAGCCGAGCTAAAGGGCGACCATTACGGCCGCGAGCTAGGCTCCTCCCCCCCTTGATGATATTCTTGTCTTTTGTTCCACCTGGCAAGATCACCTGATCTACTGCCAAAAGGTCCTGGAGGCTCTGCAGAGAGCAGGCCCCCTTATAAAGGCAAGCAAGTGCCAGATAGGGCAGGGAAAGGTTGTATACTTGGGCCACCTTGTGGGTGGAGGCCAAGTTCAACCACTATAGCCAAAAGTCCAGATCATTCTGAATTTGGAAGCTCCAACCACACAGACCCAAGTCAGGGCATTCATTGGCTTGACTGGGTACTGCAGGAGGTTTGTGCAGGGATATGGGTCCATTGTGGCCCCCCTCACAGAACTGACATATAAGAAAATGCCCAAAAAGATAATCTGGACAGTGAGCTGTTGAAAGGCTTTTGACACCTTGAAAAAAGAAATGTGCTCAACGCTATTCTAAAAGCTTCAAATTACTCCAAGCAGTTCATAGTGCAGACAGATGCCTCTGAACATGGGATAGGGGCAAGCTATCTGATACCAGTCCAATGAGGATGGATATGACCACCCTGTTGCTTTTATAAGCAGGAGGGTTCTCCCCAAAGAGCAGTGTTGGAGTGCCGTAGAGACAGAAGCCTTTACTGTGGTTTGGTCCCTTAAGAAGCCGAGACAATACCTGTTTGGTTCTCACTTCCTTGTCCAAATTGACCCCAGACCTCTCAGATGTCTCATGCAGATGAAAGAAGAAAAACCCAATTTTTTAAGATGGTCCACATCTCTACAAGGAATGAACTTTACAGTGGAATACAGTCCTGGGACTGACCATGCTAATGCAGATGCCTTTCCAGGCTTCTTCCACTTAGAAGATGAAGACTCTCTAGGGAAAGGTTAGTCTCATCCTTTTATGTTTTTGGGGGGGGTCTTTTAGGAAAGTGTTTCTTTATGTCCCCACTTTTTGCCTGATGCATAATGTAATTTCAAAGTGTAAGGGCACTGGGTCCCTGCTAATCAGATACCAATTGCCAGATCTCTTTTCCAAAACTCTGTAGCACGATTGCCACAACTTCAGCTACACCTGTAAGTCCCTAGTAAGTGGTACCCCAGGTAGCCAATGCATGGTAACTGAAGAGGGTACTCTGGGGATGCAGCACTGGTTGTGCCACTCCAGGGCCCCCTCACCAAGGCTATGCACTCCGCCATTGCAGGCTGAGTGTCTCGGTACAGAAAAATCTGAAGAGTAGATGTGCCACACTGTTCGAACCGGGGTCCCAGGGACCACTGACTCCGACACTGTAGCTTGGCGCGAGGCAGGTAGGGACGCCCGGGGCTATGTGTGAAGTAGTTGTGCAGCACGTTCCCCACACTGACACAGTAAAAAACACACAATAAGGAGACACCACTCCAGTTTAATTTACAAGAACAAGTATCTTTATCCACCTTTTAGTCAGGGTTGAAAACGTGGGGTTCACACCATATGCCGGGGAAACGGTTTCTGTATCATTAGCTCAATGCAGTCAACATTTCTTAGGCAAATATTCAATACAAGAAACATTTCTCAGACAGAGGTTCCATTTAAGCCACATTTCGTATGCAGTGCAGGTAATACGGCTCATTCAGTCATACAGCACAGGGGCCAATTCTTAGGGAGATATGTAATCAATATAGGCAGCCTTTCTCCCGCAGACATATATTCAATATAGGCGCCATGCCTTCTCCTCCTATTCAATACCGGTAATCAGGCTCATTCATATAGGTATAACTAGCAACAATGCTTAGGCGAATATGCTATACAGGCAACATTCCTTAGGCAAAGTTTCACAACAGGTGGCAATCCCCAGGCAGAGGCTCAATACCGGTTCAAGGATGACATTGCAGCAGGGGGGCAGTTCCCAGACAGTTATGAGGTGTGTCTGAGAGTCTTTTACCAGGTGTTTCAGGCCCCAGGAGACACTGAGCCTACCCTTGCTGCACACTGGACGGGCCTCGGCGTGGGCGTAGGCCCCAGATCCCTTCAACTCACCGGGTCAGTCCCTGTGGGGGCACTCAGTCACTGCAGCAGCGCCGGCACTGGCAGGCGCAGGGCACCTCTACCCCAGTCAGCCTGCTCCTCCCTTCACTCTGGGCTTTGAATAGGGGGGGGTCACTTCTCTGCCTTGCGGCTGTTGGTCGGAGGAATTCCGGGGCTCCTGTTCTTCATTCGGAGGCCCTTACGCGAATGCCTGAAGCAGACCGGGCCTCTGAGCTGATTCCTCGTTCGGCTTCCTGGGGGCGCAGCCGATGATGCGGCCGGTGCCCCGGTTGCTAGGCGACGCTCCCTTTTCCCGCTTAATCCCAACGCGGCCTTGGAGGCAACCGCGGGGGCTCTCACTCCACTCAAGGTGCCGCGGCGGTGATCTCAGCCCCCACGAGTCTTCTCCCAGTAGCGCTGGGGCCCCGGCGGTGAGTTCGGCCCCAGGGCTTCTCAGTCACAGCGCTCGCATGGAGCCTCCCGGCCAGCGGCGGCAAGCTGGTCAAAAATAGCGCTTAACTACTGCCGCAGCTCTCCGTAGCACAGCTCGGTCCTGGGCAGCGGCAGTGATTCTGGCCACAACGCTTCTGAGATCACAGCACTTCCAGCTCCCAGAACAGTCAGGTCACAGCACATTCAAGTCACAGAGCATTTATGTCACAGTGCATGTATCGTACCTCAGGGGCCCCCAGGTGACAGTAGTACTCACAGGCTCATATCACCTCACAGTCACAGTGCCTAGAATAGGTTTCAGCGGGCAGGCACACAGCGCGACCTGCACATAGTGCTGCCAATGGTTTTCAGGGGTCAGTTGCCGCGCGAGGGAATATAGTAGTCCTGGGCAGGCACACTGAAGCTGGTATCCCTGGTTCCCCTCTCACAGGTCAAGGTCAGCAGGCAGGCAGGCAGGGCAACTCATCTAACTTGAGGGCAGCAGGTCCTAGGATCAGCCAGCCACAGTAGTGTAGCATCCCCCTAGCTCAGCAGCCTTCACTCCCGCAGAGGGTCCCCAGGCCCAGTAGCGCAACTAACTTGTCAGGTTTCCCTCCTTTGCTTTTATACCCTTAGGTCCGGTGACCCTTCAAAAAGGCGGCAAGGTCTGGCGCCAACCTGGGGGGGGGGTTGGAAGGTTCAAGAGGAATCTGGGGACTCTGTTATGTCTGTCTATGGTGACAAGAGGCGGCACTGTCAAGGTTACAGTAGCATTAGGTCCCAGCCTTATCTCAACTACTAGTGCGCAGATAGGACAGTGGCCTCACTGCAGTAGCAGGAGCCTGTGGCAACCATGTTGTTAGGAGAGAGCACCTGCACCTCAGCACTGTTCAGCAGCGGTAAGGCGCCCAGAGTCCTATGTCCAACAAAATTGGCGCTCAATAACAAGGCAAAAAGGGAAAAATATTTTAGGGGAAGACCACCCTAGGGCTGACGGGTCTAACACCCGTCCCCCCAGCCGAAAGTGGGGAGAGGTTCCACACCTCTAGGGAGTTTTCATCACTAAGGCGGAAGAACCTAAAGAGACCGTCAGCATTGGTGTGGTCTACTCCGGGTCGGTGTTCCACCCTGAAGTCCATACCATGGAGGGAAATGGACCACCTCAACAATTTAGGGTTTTTGCCCCTCATTTGCATGAGCCAACGAAGGGGCCGGTGGTCGGTCTGAATCAGGAAGTGAGAGCCAAAGAGATATGGCCTCAGCTTCTTCAAGCCCCAAACCACAGGAAAAGCTTCTCGCTCGATAGTACTCCACCGTTGTTCCCGGGGGAGTAGCCTCCTGGATATGAAGGCCACAGGCTGGTCTAGGCCCTCCTCATTGAGTTGCGAGAGTACTGCCCCAATGCCATGTTCGGAATCGTCCGTCTAAACAATAAATTCCTTGCTGAAATCCGAAGCTCTAAGCACCGGAGCAATGCACACCGCTTGCTTGAGGGAATCGAAAGCTTTCTGGCAAGCTTCTGTCCAAATCACTTTTCTCGGTTGCTTTTTGGAAGTTAGTTCGGTCAAGGGGGCCACAATGGTGCCATAGCCCTTGACAAACCGGCGGTAGTAACCTGTGAGGCCCAGGAAAACCCTGACCTCCGTCTGCGTTTTGGGGGGCTCCCAGGCCAAGATGGTCTTGATTTTGGCCTGGAGGGACTGCACCTTACCCTCGCCCACCAGGTGTCCCAAGTAGAAGACAGATCCCTGTCCCTGGCTGGCCTGCCTTGATGGTCAGGCCGGCCCACTGCAGGGCCTGCAGCACCTACTGGAGATGCTCCAGATGGTCCTCCCAGCTGCTGCTGAAGACGGCTATGTCATCCAGGTAGGCAGCGGAGAAGGCCTGTAGGCCAGAGAGAACCTGGTTTACCAACCGCTGAAAGGTGGCAGGAGCGTTTTTCAATCCAAAGGGCTTCACTCTAAATTGGAAATGGCCCTCTGGGGTGGAGAACAAAGTTTTCTCCCTTGCTCCATCTGTCATGGCGATCTGCCAGTATCCTAACGTGAGGTCAAAGGTGCTTAAGTATCGGGCGGCCCCAGCCGGTCAATGAGCTCATCTTCCCTGGGGATGGGATGAGCATCTGTCTTGGTCACAGAGGTGAGTCCTCAATAGTTTACACAGAACCGAAGTTCAGGTGTGGTGCCCAGTGGGGCCGCTTTCGGTACCAAAACCACCGGACTGGTCTTCACCTTGTCTGACAGCCTATAAGACTTGGTCTTGACAGGGGGGCTGTCCTCTGTGTCCACATCATGGGTACACAGGGGGGTAATCCCAGGAATGAGGGAGAACAAGGAAGAGTACTGCTCCAATACCTGGCGGCAGTCCCACTGTTGCTCCGGCGTCAGGGACGGGGAGAGGACCCCTCCCTCCATCGATCCATCTTTCTCTTGGGATGCCAGAAGGTCCGGGAGAGGCTCGCTCTCCTCCTCCTTGCAACCCTTAAATTACCATCAGGAGGGTAAGCTCAGATCTCTCATGGTGCGACTTGAGGCGGTTGACATGCAACACTCGGTGAGGTTGCCTTGGGTTCTTAAGATCCACATGTAAGTGGTCTGGCCCTTCTTCTCCAGTATCTCGGATGGGCCAGTCTACCGGTCCTGGAGGGCGCTAAACTCTCCACGCTCCTTCACTAGACTGAGGGGTCCCCTAACAGGGTGTCCATACAGAAGCTTGAAGGGGCTGAAACCTACCCCCTTCTGTGGCACCTCCCTGTAGGAAAACAACAGACAGGGCAAGAGGACGTCCCACTTCTTCCTCAAGTCCTCAGGCAGACTCCTGATCATTCCTTTCAGGGTCTTGTTGAAACGCTCAAGGAGCCCGTTGGTCTGGGGGTGGTAAGGAGTGGAGAACTTGTAAGTCACCCCACACTCCTTCCAAATGGTCTGCATATAGGCGGACATAAAGTTGGTGCCCCTGACCAACACCACGACCTTGGGGAAACCCACTTGGGTGAAAATCCCCATCAGGGCCCGCACCACCGCAGGTGCAGTGATGGTCCTCAGAGGGATCGCCTCCAGGTACCGGGTGGCGTGGTCCACCAGAACTAGGATGAACCGGTGTCCAGAAGAGGTCATCGGATCCATAGGCCCGACAATGTCGATGCCCACCTGCTCAAAAGGGGTACCAACGACCGGTAGTTGTTCCAGGGGGACCTTCAACTTTGTCCCTGTCTTCCCACTCGCTTGGCAGGTCATGAAAGTCTTGCAAAAGGCATCAGAGGCAATCTTCATCCTGGGCCAATAAAAGTGTGGGACCAAATGAGCAAAAGTTTTATCTTGGCCCAAGTGTCCCGCCAGGGGGATCTCATGCGCTAACTCCAGCAAAAAGGCTCAATAGCATTGGGGGACCACTAAGGCCCTTGAGGACCCATGCACCGGAGCCTTGGGCTCACTGTAAAGAAGGCCATCCTCCCAGTAGATATGGTAGTTTCCATCAGCATTTCCGTCTGCTTGGGCTTCAGCCAGTCCTCAAGGCAGGCCCTCAAGGGTGGGGCACTCCTACTGTGTCCGACAGAATTCCTCCCGGGTAGGCCGTCCTTCCACCTGCCACTCTACAGGGGTTAGCAAGTCCCCCATGGGAATAACGTCACCCTCCGTGGACTCCGGTGCAACCGCAGCGGGTGCCCCATCCATCTCACGGGGTGCGTTCTCCAAGGAGTCTTCCTGGTCAGTAGAGGGCTGGGCCATTGTCCCAGGCTCCAGCCCTTGTTGATTCCCTTGCCGGGCAGCCATGTACCGCGTGATCACAAAGGTCCATTCTGGTAGTCCCAGTATCTCTGCGTGTGCTTTGAACTCTACCTCCTTCCAGGCAGTATGCTCAAGATCGTTTCCCAAAAAACATGGCATGGCTCACCGCGACTCTCAAAAGGCCTGAAACCCCTCCCCACTCAAAGGGAACTTGAGCAACGGGGCACTGACCCACACTGTTGTCAGCCATCACAACTGGGTGGAATACATCAGGAATCACCTGCTCCGGGGACACCAGCTGTCTCCTTACCATCGTCATGCTGGCATCTGTGTCCCTCTGAGCCTCCAATCCCTGCCCGTTGACAAGGACCCTCTGCCGGTACTTAGCAGTATTTGAGGGTACCTGGGTCTGTGGGACCATCTTGCTGTCTCCCAGGGATACTAAGGTCAAGCCTGCCACTCACCCCCCTTATCTAGGGATATCTCCTCCCCCAGCGCTACACTGGCTACCCCAGGGCTCTTATCTCCAGTAGGGGCTGGGGTCCTTTTACAACACTGGGGATCCCCCTTGTAGTGTCCAACCTCCCCACACTCGTAGCATCGGACAGTTTTGGGCGGCTGACTTCAGTCAGGATAAGTAGGCTTCTGGTAGCCAGATTGGGGCTGGGATCCAAACCCTCTCCCTGGTGGTCTGTTTTTGGGGCCTTTGGAGAACTCCTTTTTATCTCCCCCCTCTCTCTTCTCGGGGAAACCCTGTCCACCCTTCTGGGGGTCCCCCCCCCCGGATCCCTTGTTGGACACCCTGGTACTGATCCAGGTATCCGCCTCCTAGCAAGCTCCCTTGGGTCGGTCAACTTGCAATCAACCATGTGTTGGCGCAGCTCTGGAAAACATTTATCTAGAAGGTGCTCTCTTGAAAACAAATCGTGCAGCCCTTCATAATCAGTCACCTCGCTGCCCTGCATCCAACTCTCCAATGCTTTGCGGGCGTAGTTCAGGAAATCTAACCAGTTCTGTGTGGGAAGTGTGTGGCTATTTCTAAACTTCTGCCGATATTTCTCAGGGGTAAGACCAAACTTCTTAAGCAACGCTTCCTTCATAACAGAATAGTTGGTCTGATCTCCCTTGTCTAGTGTCAAGAGTGTGTCCCTCCCTACCGGAGGCATGTACCTATACAGGCTACACCCCCAATAACTCTTGGGGACCCCATGGGCTGTTAAAAACACATCATAGGCCGCTAGCCACTTGTCGATATCGTCCCCTACATTAAAACTGCCCACCACATCTTTGAGCATACAGAACCTAGACTCCTGTGAAGCCTCAGTAGGTACGCTGCCACCATTTGCGTTGCTGTTAGCCCCTATTTGCAGGGCTTTGATTTCCAGCTCCTTCAGGCTAAGCTCATGGACAAGTTTTCTTTCCTCCATAGCCAACCTCTTCTCTTCACGCTCCTTCTCTAACCTGGCAAGCTCTAGCTTAATTTGTCTCTCCTCCCTCCTGTCCTCGAACTCCACTGCAGATAAGCTTGTTACCATGACACTACTGCCTGCCTGGAATGTCTTCCTGGCAATACATTATCACTAGTATCTATATGCAGTAGGTCCAGTTCTTCTGGAGCGTCATGCTCTCCCTGCCCCTCGTCCCTCCTCCCTTCCGGTGGGCCAATGCCCATGCTCTCAAGGTTTTTTGAAGCTCCTCTTTTGGCGCCTCACTTGAAGAACACTCCTTTTCCCTGGCAGAACTCCCTAAGCTGCGCAACCATGTACATTTCCTGGTTGGCCAGCTTGAATTCCATCTTGCTAGGTAGGGCCTCGAACAATTTCAGGGAAAACCACTAGGACGTAGGTAACAGGCGTAACACAAGAGCACTTACAATCAGGCAATCAGGTTGAATTTTGAGCTTGCTTTAAAACAGGTGTCAGATTGCGACGCACACTGAGTCACTGTAGGGTGCTGCATAAGCACAAGTCCTCATCCCACCGCTGAACACCAATGTTAAAACCGGGGTCCCTGGGACCACTGGCTCCGACACGGTAGCTTGGCACGAGGCAGGTAGGCACGCCCGAGGCTATATGTGAAGTAGTTGTGCAGCACGCTCCCCACACTGACACAGTAAAGCACACACAATAAGGAGACACCACTCCAGTTTCATTGACAAGAACAAGTATCTTTATCCACCTTTTAGTCAGGGTTGAAAACGTGGAGTTCACACCATATGCTGGGGAAACGGTTTCTGTATCATTAGGTCAATGCAGGCAACATTTCTTAGGCAAATATTCAATACAAGAAACATTTCTCAGATAGAGGTTCCATTTAAGCATCATTTCCTGTGCAGTGCAGGTAATATGGCTCATTCAGTCATACAGCACAGGGGCCAATTCTTAGGGAGATATGTAATCAATATAGGCAGCCTGTCTCCCGCAGACATATATATAATATAGGCACCATGCCTTCTGCACCTATTCAATACCGGTAATCAGGCTCATTCAGATAGGTATAACAAGTAACAATGCTTAGGCGAATATTCTATACAGGCAACATTCCTTAGGCAAAGTTTCACAACCCTTCAACTCACCGGGTCAGTCCCTGTGGGGGCACTCAGTCACTGCAGCAGCGCTGGCACTGGCAGGCTCAGGCCGCCTCTACCCAAGTCAGCCCGCTCCTCCCTTAACTCTGGGCTTTGAATGGGGAGTGGCGAATACTTCTCTGCCTTGCGGCTGTTGGTCGGAGGAATTCCGGGGCTCCTGTTCTTCATTTGGAGCCCCTTACGCGAATGCCTGAAGCGGACCGGACCTCTGAGCTGGTTCCTAGTTCAGCTTCCTGGGGGCGCACCCGATGATGCGGCCAGCGACCCGGTTGCTAGGCGACGCTCCATTTTTGCTTGCTCAAGCCCAGCGCGGCCTTGGCAGCAACCGCGGCGGCTCTCACTCCACTCAAGGGGCCGCGGCGATGATCTCAGCCCCCACGAGTCTACTCCCAGTAGCGCTGGGGCCACGGTGGTGAGTTCAGCCCAGGGCTTCTCAGTCACAGCGCTCTCATGGAGCCTCCCAGCCAGCGGCGGTAAGCTGTTCAAACATAGCGCTTCACTACTGCCACAGCGCTTCGTAGCACAGCCCGGTCCTGGGCAGCGGCTGTGATTCTGGCCACAGCGCTTCTGATCTCGCAGTGCTTCCATCTCCCAGCGCAGTCAGGTCACAGCACATTTAAGTCACAGCGCATTTATGTCACAGCGCATATATCGTACCTCAGGGGCCCCCAGGTGGCAGTAGTACTCCCAGGCTATCAGCGCCTCACAGTCACAGCGCCTGGAATAGGTTTCAGCTGGCAGGCACACAGCGCGACCTGGACATAGCACTGCCAATGGTTTTCAGGGGTTAGTTGCAGTGGGAGGGAATATGGTAGTCCTGGGCAGGCACACTGAAGCTGGATTCCCTCTCACTGGGCAAGGTCAGCAGGCAGGGCAACTCATCTAACTTGGGGGCAGCAGGACCACTGAGTCAGCCTCAGTTGTGTAGCATCCCCCTAGCTCAGCAGCCTTCACTCCAGCGGAGTGTACCTAGGTCCAGTAGCGCAACTAACTTGTCAGGTTTCCCTCCTTTGCTTTTATACCCCTAGGTCAGGTGACCCTTCAAAAAGGCGGCAAGTTCTGGTGCCAATCTTGGGGGGTTGGAAGGTTCTAGAGGAATCTGGGGATTCTGTGGTGTCTGTCTATGGTGACAAGAGGCGGGACGGTCAAGGTTACAGTAGCATTATGCCAGTTGTGTGTTATTGTTTATGATGTATAAACTGAAAAATAAAATTTATTAACAAAATAAATAAATAAAGGTTACAGTAGCATTAAGTACCAGCCTTATCCCAAGTACTAGTGCGCAGATAGGACAGTGGCCTCACCGCAGTAGCATGGGCCTGTGGTAACCATGTTGTTAGGAGAGAGCACCTGCACCTCAGCACTGTTCAGCAGCGGTACGGCGCCCAGAGTCCTATGTCCATGAAAAATGGCAGTCAATAACGAGGCAAAAAGGGAAAAAAATGTAGGGGAAGACCACCCTAGGGCTGACAGGTCTAACACACACAGCCCTGTGTGCCATGTCAACCATACACTGTGTAAGATACAGGTAAGTCACCCCTACTGCAGGCCTTAAGCCTTAAGGCAGGGTGCACTATATCCAATGAGTGGGCATATCAGCATGAGCAGATATGCCCCCACAATGTCCAGTCCATTCTGTGATGTTGTAAGTGAACAGGGAAGCCATAAAGAGTACATGGGCTGGATACTTGTCAACACGATTTTCCGAGCTCCATGATGGCTTCACTAATTTCTAAGATGTTTGGTATCAAACATCTTGTCTTAATAAATCCTCACTGACACCAGTGTTGGATTCATTAATACATTTACATATGAGACCCTTTTAGAGGGCCCCTGAAACCTAACCAAACACTAGTGGGGCCTCTAGATGTTTTTCACCAGCCTGCCACCACTGAACATGGTTCTGACCACATGGGGTGAGAGCCAGTTCTCTCAGACGACAGAAACAATACCTGCTTAGAGCGGGGTGTTTCACACCTCCTCCAGTACAGTATGGCTTTCCAGGGCGGGAAGCTTCAAAGACAATGCTGCCTTTGAAATCCAACCAAGGAATCCCCAGATAGTTGGGGAGGCAAAGCCCTCTTTCCTGCTCTACTTTTGGTGTGAGGAAATGCAGGAACATTAATTAGATGAGGAGGATGGTGCCCCTTCAGAATGCACCCCCCTAGGAGCTGGGCAGGTTAGATGAACCCCTCTCCTGAAGTTCCACCATCTTGAGATGGTGCGTAAACCTCCAATCAGGACTAGGGTTGTCCCTCTTCTAAAGGTAGATAGCCCATTGGCTATTACCTGTCTCCCTTTGTAAGGTCCCCTAATTCAGTATTTGATTGGCTCCACAAGACCTGAACCTCAGATTCATTGGACCAAAGAAAACCAGTACAAAGAAGATCCTCTGCACAAGAACAAAAGCCCTGCTGTAGAAAGAAAAGGGACGCGGCAGCGGCAGCCTGATACTCCCTACACGCTGCTAGCTTCTTCATGCCTTAAAGGTTTTTACTTTGCACAGCATTATTTGTTTTTAAAAATCACTCGCTGTTCTTTATATTACTGGTTGCCCCCACCTTACTGCATTCAAATTCAACCCGTGGCCCCGGTCTGACATGGCTTGTGCTGATTGTTCGGAGGGCTGAGCCGAGAGATTTGCATCACTTCCGGCAGATGCCGGAGTCAGCGCTCCAGTCTCTGGCACCATCTAGACTACTTAGGGCACAGAGAATGCGCTCGCGCAGCGGACACGGCAGCCTGATACTCCCTCGACGCCGCTAGCTGCTTCATGCCTTAAAGGTTTTTACTTTGCACAGCATTATTTGTTTTTAAAAATCACTCGCTGCTCTTAATATTAATGGTTGGCCCCACCTTAGCGCAAGCAATTTCTCCCGTGGCCCCGGTGCAACACGGCTTGTGCCGATTGTTCGGAGGGCTGAGCCGAGAGATTTGCATCACTTCCGGCGGATGCCGGAGTCAGCGCTCCATTTTCTGGCGCCATCTAGACTACTTAGGGCACAGAGAACGCGCTCGCGCAGTGGGCTCGCCGGCGGCACGCCAAAGGCAAGCCCGTCTGCGCCCGTCCACGCCTGGACCGGGCCTAGGGCCATACCCCCTGGCCTAAAGCACTCAGCCACGAGGATATGCTACTCCAGAATGGCCCTACTACAACTCTGCCCATCAGTTAGCTGCTCATGCACCCAGTTCATACTCAACGGAGTGCCTAACTCACAAACCAAATTCTGCACCCATTGTCACTTTAAAGTAGACATTGACTCAGCTGCTCTTATTAACGCATGGTCACTGGGCAGGCATAAAGAGGAAATAGCAGAGCTAATTACTAATCACAAATTAGATCTTCTATTCGTCACTGAAACTTGGATCAATCCCTCTTCTTAGCCAGATCTGATAGCGGCTGTCCCAGAAGGCTACAACATCCTAAGACAAGATAGAGCCATTAAAACAGGGGGTGGGCTAGCCATAATCCACCGTAGCAATCTTAAGACCTCTAAAGCCAAGTACCACTCTCCACCTGTGAAGCAATTTATTTTTCTATTGCTCTGGGTCCCTTGCAATGCCTTAAGGGTATCCTACTCTACCGACCACAGGGCAGTAGGACGCAATTTCTAACCACTTTTTACGATATAGTGGAGTCCTTAGCTACTGAAAGCACCACTACCATCCTAGGTGATTTCAACTTCCCCTTAGAAAACTCTTCTGACAAAGACACCAAAACTCTATTATCAGATCTAGAGTCATTGGGTCTTACTCAACTGGTCTCTAAGAGCACTCATGAAGCGGGTCACACCCTTGACGGTGTTTTTTCCAACTTCAAAAATATCTCGATAAAAGAAATCCTACCCCTAGCCTGGTCGGACCACCATGCAGTAATATTTGAAATCCCCCTCAATACTCCACCGCCTGCAATCATAGCTACAAATGCCACAACCATGTTCAAGTCATGGAAAAATCTGGACATTCAAAAGCTCCTGGAGCTTTTGTCCTCCTCACAATTTGAGGTTTCAGATGATCCTAACATAGCCTCTATAGCATATACAAATTGGCTTTTGAACGCCACAACTAAGCTAGTGCCCATCAAATCGTTATCTAAAAATCGAAGCTCTCCATCTGCTTCATGGTTTACCAATTTTCTTAGAGACCAAAAACAGAAATGTAGAAACCAGGAAAGACACTGGAGAAAGTCATATGCTACTGAAGAAAACCTTCTTTATAAAATTGAACTTACGAAATACAAAACTACGATTATTCAAGAAAAAAGCATATATTATTCCACACAGATCGAACGTGCGAAAAACTCTAATAAACAACTCTTCCAAGTAGTAACAAACCTTTCACAACAGACATCGCAAACTATCCCTTTACCCTCGCAAGCACTCTGTAACACTGTAGTTGAATATTTCTATGATAAAGTGAACAATATTTGCATCAACTTCTCTGGTCATAGAAATCAGTCCATCATTTTCTCATACACAGACAACTCTGAGCCCATCTTTGGGCAGTTTCAAAAGGTTAGTACTCCCCAAGTTATCAACATCATGGCTGCTATTAAATCAGGCTCAGGCAACGACCCTTGCCCCCCTGTGCTCCTTGCTCCAGTTACTGAAATCATAGCCCCCGTACTGACAGAAATATACAACTGAATGTTTCACACTGGTATCTATCCGACTATTTGGAAAAATACCCTTCTTAAACCCCTTATGAAAAAATCCTGTCTGGACCCTCAGGACACTAAAAACTATAGGCCTATCGCTAGTCTGCCTTTTGCGGCCAAAGTGGCCGAAAAACTAATGAATACCCACATTTCCCAGTATATTGAAGACCACCACCAACTGGACCCAATTTGGTTTTCGCAAGAGCCATAGCACTGAGACTGCTCTGATCAAGGCATCAGATGAAATAAGAACCATCCTTGACCAAAGAGGGACAGCAGTTCTCATTCTGTTGGATCTATCGGCCGCATTCGACACGGTGGATCATAACATCATGATCGACCGTATCACTGCAATGGGCATTCAGGACAAAGCCAGAGACCTGCTGCTCTCCTTTCTCTCCTTTCTCTCCAACTGTACCTAGACGGCCACATTGAGCAATTTCCACTCTACCCAAATGACGTTACCATGCGGTGTTTCTCAGGGCTCATACCTAAGTCAGACACTTTTTAATATCTATGTATCGGACTAAGCCAGTGTCATCAAGTCGCATGGGATGGGCCTAACATCGTACACAGACGATACCCAGCTGGCACTGGCTATAAAAAACAACAGAGAAAGGATAGCTGCCGACTTCCAGCACGGCATGTTGGCCATCAGTAATTGGATGGCTAACAACTGCCTTAAACTCCATTCCGATAAGATGGAGGTTATGATCTTCGGTAATCTCTCTCCGATTTGGTCAAGTTCCTGGTGGCCCTCAGATCTTGGTCCCCCACCCAATCCTGTCCCCAAGGTTAGAAACTTGGGAGTTATCTTTGACGATAAACTGACCTTCGCATCCCATGCGAATGCAATCGTCTCCGCTTCTTTTTATAAACTCAAAACCAGTAAAAAGTTCCTTCCGTACCTCCCTTTCAATTCAGGAAGAACTTGGTCACTGCTTTTGTGATGTCCGCTCTGGACTATTGTAATGGGCTCTTTAACGCTCAACAAAAAGTCATTCAAAAACTGCAATCAGTGCAGAATGCCGCAGCCAGAATGCTGTCAGGTACCCCGAAATTTAAACCTATTGCCCATGTAATTAAAAGCTACCACTGGCTCGCATTGAAGAACCGAATAAAGTTTAAGGCACTGTGCATTGCCTACAAAGCTTCTCGGAATCTAGGACCACGCTTTCTCCAAAACTCTTTAGCCTTTCATGCCCCCAACAGCCCATTACGCTCTTCCAACGCATACCTGCTGTCAGTGCCAAGGACCAAAACCGCCTCGTGGGGCGCTCGACACTTTGTTGTATCCACAGCAAAGCTATGGAATTCCCTACATCTGGCGATCAGATACTGCCAAACACTGGTGGCATTCTGAAGAAAAATAAAAACCTGGTTATTTAATCAATAACTTCTCCCTCCACTGTAACGTCCGCAGCGCAGAGACGCCCTTGGGCATTTGTGCGCTTTACAAGTTTCATAAATAAATAAATAAATAAAATCCTACCAGCTTCAATAAGGACTCTATGAATGCTGCTGCTGTGTCACCATAAAACCTGCAAGGACTCCAAGAACCCCGGAGCACCACCAGCCTTTGAGAAATTGGAGAGAAGCTCCCTTGGAGTGAAGGTATAACTTCCCTGCACACCACTGGCACTGATCCCATGAAGTCCGGTTTATTGAATTGCTGCTCCCTGACGACCTCGATGCAGCACAAAAGCAAGAAGAGATGCAACAGCTTTGAATGGTCAGATCTGCCTCTCCACCAAGTTTAGAGGCATCAAGACCTACTGGAGCCATGGTGTACCAATACCTGTGGTACAGGACACCTGATTGTAGAAACCAGGTAGAAGAGTCTACACCAGACTCCCAAAGCACTTGAAGCAATCACCTATCAAGGTACGTCGAGACCCACTTCCTGAGTGTCCCAGCTGTCCCGAGAATGCCTCCAAGTTGCCTGCTCCCCACTGCGAGGACCCTAAAAATGTACGACGCCCAGCTGACCAGTTCACGCTGCAACCGTCCCCAGCACAAGCCAACCAGCTCTGCTTCCATGGTCCCTAGACTCTTGCGACCACCTCCCTCCAACGAGATCAACCGGATTTACCAGTAAGTCCACCTATGCAGTGCATTTTGTAGTGGTCCCCTTCGTCTTTACGCACCAGTTTCCAAGACCGCGCTCCCACCCTATCTGGGACGCTCTGGAACGTCTCCTCCTGGAACTTTGAACTTCATGAAAGCATTGCCTAATTGTATATGCAATTTTCTGTTTCATTCCCATTGATTCCAATGGCCCAGAATTGCCCAATAATGTTATATATTTTCCGAACTCTTTCAAAATCGCAACTGGAAAAGTGCTTACCTTAGAACTGTGGTCTTGATTTCTAAAAATACATAAAATAGTCTTGATTTTTATAAATTAGTCTCAGACTTATTCATGAGTGTGCCTGTCTCATTTATTCCCTCTGTGTGTGAGAACAAATGCTTAGCACTACCTTCTGATAAGCCTAACAGCTTGTCCACACTGCCACAAAAAGAGCATTAGAATGATCTACTTTTACTTCTGCATACTTATCGGGGAATCACTGGACTCTCTACACAGTGAACTTCATTTTAGTGCACTACATAGAGAGCCAGCTTCCCACAATGAGTCTCTGAGTAGGTCTGTGAGTAGGTACATGAGTCTCAAAGTGGGTCTGTGAGTGGGTGCATGAGTTTCAGAGTAGGTCTGTGAATGGGTGTGTGTGTCTTTATGGGTCTGTGAGTGGGTGCGTGAATGTCTGTGTGGATGTGTCAGTCTTTGAGTTGGTCTGTTAGTAGGTGTGTGAGTGTCCAAGTGGGTCTGTGAGTGGGTGCACAAGTGTTTGAGTGGGTTTGAGTGAGACATTGTCTGGTCTATGAGTTGGTGCGTGGGTGTCTGAGGAGGTAGATTAGTGGCTACACGAGTCTCTGAGAGTCTCTTGAGTGGGTACATGAGTTTATGAGTGGGTATGTGAGTGGCTGCATGAGTGTCTGGGTCTGTGAGTGGGTGTGTTAGTTTCTGAGTTGGTCCGTCAGTGGGTGTATGAGTCTCTGAGTAGGTCTATAAGTGGGTGCATTAGTGTCGTAGTGAGTCTGTGAATACCTTCTCCATGACTAAACAGGTCAACGCCGTCTCCTCCTCCTGTTTCAACACCCTCCGCATGCTCCGTAGGATCTACAAGTAGATCCCCACTGAAACGAGAAGAACAGTCACCCAGGCCCTTGTCAGCAGCAGGTTGGACTATGGAAACGCCCTCTACGCAGGAGCCTCGGCCAAACTCCTGAGACGACTGCAACGCATCCAGAACGCCTCTGCATGCCTGATCCTCGACATCACTCGCCACAGCCACATCACCCCCCACCTGAGAGACCTGCACTGGCTCCCGGTCAATAAGAGGATAACCTTCAAGATCCTCACCCACGAACACAAGGCACTCCACAACACCGGACCAACGTACCTCAACAGACGACTCAGCTTCTACACCCCCACCCGCCAGCTCCGCTCCGCCGACCTCGCCTTTGCTACAGTCCCCCGCTTCTGAAGAGCGACCTCAGGCGGAAGATCGTTCTCCCACCTTGCCGCCAAGACCTGGAACATCCTCCCCATCCACCTACGGCAGACCCAAGACCTGCTGACCTTCAGAAAACTCCTCAAGACCTGGCTTTTCGAGCAGTAGCAGCATTCCCCACCCCAGCGCCCTGAGACCCTCACGGGTGAGTAGTGTGCTTTACAAATTATATGATTGATTGATTGATTGATTGAATGGGTGCATGAGTGTGAACGGGTTTGTGAGTGGGCGAGTGACTGAGTGGGTACATGAGCCTCTGAATGGATATATGAGTGAGTGCATACGTCTCTTTGTGGGTGAATGAGTGTCTGAGTGGGTCGGTGAATGGGTATGTGAGTGTCTGAGTATGTCTGTGAGTGGTTGCATTACTCTCTGAGTGGGTGTGTGAGTGGATATGTCTGTGTCTTTGTGAGATTGTGTCTGAGTGGGTCTGTAGGATGGTGCATGAGTGTCTGAGGGGGTTTCTGAATGGGTGTATGAGTGAGTGGGTGGGTATGTATGTTGGTCTGTGAGCCTTTGAGTGGCTCTGTGAGTGGGTGCATCAGTGTCGATGTGGGTCTATCAGTGGGTATGTCAGTGTCTATGTGGGTCTGTGATTGGGTCTGTGAGCCTCTGAGTGGGTCTATGACTGGGCGAATGAGTATGAGTAGGTCAGTGAGTGGGTGCATTCGTTTCTGGGTCTCTGAGTAGGTTTGTGAGTGGAGGTTTGAGTCACTGAGTAGGTCTGTGAATGAGTATATGAGTCTCTGAGTAGGTTTGTGAGTGGGTGCATGAATTTCTGAGTGGGTTCATCAGTGAGGGTGTGAGTCTCTCAGTGTGTCTGTAAGTGGGCAGATGAGTGTCAGTGAGTCTGTGGCTGGGTGCATGAGTGTCTGAACGGGTCTGTGAGTGGGTGCATGAGTCTCTGAGTGGGTATATGAGTGGGTGTGTGAGTCTCTGAATGGATATGTGAGTATGTGCATAAGTCTCTGAGTGTGTAAATGAGTGTCTGAGAGGGCTGTGAGTGAGTATGTGAGTGTCTGAGTAGGTCTGTGAGTGGGTGCATCACTCTGAATAGGTGTGTGAGTGGATAAGTCTTTATCTCTGTGAGTAGGTGAGTGGATGCGTGTGTATCCAAGTGGGTCTGAGAGTGGGTGCATGAGTATCTGAGGAGACTGTGAATAGGTATATGAATGGGTCTGTGAGTTTGTGGATGAGTCTGTGAGTGGGTGCATGAGTGTCAGAGTGGGTATATGAGTGGGTATGTCAGTGTGGGTCTGTGAGTAGGTGTGTGATCTCAGCGGGTCTGTGACTCGGTGAAAGAGTATGAGTAGGTCTATGAGTGGGTACATTAGTTTCTGTTCTGGGTTTGTGAGTGGGTACATAAGTCTCTTAGTAGGTTTAGAGGGGTGGGCGTGAGTCTCTGAATGGGTCTGTGAGTGGGTATATGCGTCTCTGAGTAGGTCTTTAAGTGGTTACATGAGTCTCTAAGTGAGTCTGTGAATGAGTGCATGAGTGTCTGAATAGGTCTGTAAGTGGGTATGTGAGTGTCTGAGTGGGTCTGTGAGTAGATGCATCAGTCTGAATGGGTGTGTTAGTGTCTGTGGGGCTGTGAGGGGGTACATAGTCTTTGAGTGGGTCTGTGAATTGGTATATGAGTATCTAACAGAGTCTTTTAGTGGGTGTGTGAGTGTTTAAGTCGGCCTATGAGTGGGTATATCAGTGTCTGTGTGGGTCTCTGAGTGGGTCTGTGAGTGGGTGCATGAGGCTGGGTCTGTGAGTAGGTGCAAGAGTGTCCGATTGGATCTATGAGTAGGTACATGAGTCTCTGAGTGGGTTTGTGAGTGGGTACATGAGTCTCTGAGTGGATCTGTGAGTTGGTGCATGAGCCTCTAAGTAGGTTTTTGATTGGGAACAGGAGTGTCTGAGTGGGGTGTGTAAGTGGGTGTGTGACTGTCTGAGTAGGTCTATGAGTGGGTGCATCAGTCTCTGATTAGGTCTGTGAGTGGGTGAGTCAAAGTCTCTGTGGGCCTGTGAGTATGGTTGCTTGTGTGTCTGAGTGGGTCTGTGAGTGGGTGTGTGAGGGTTGAGTATGTCTATGTCTCTGATGGGTCTATGACTGGGTGCATGAGTCTCTGAGTCGCTCTGTGAATGGATGCATGAGTCTCTGGGTCTGTGAGTGGGTGCATGGATCTCTGAGTAGGTCTGTGAGTAGGTGTGTGAGTCTCTGAGTGGTTCTGGGTATGGGTGCTTGTGTCTGAGTAGGTCCATGAGTGACGGCATGAGTCTCTGAGTGGGTGTGTGAGTGGGTGCTTGAGTCTCTGAGTAGGTCTGTGAATGCGTGTCTGAATGGGTCTGTGAGTGGGTGCATGAGTGTCTGATTGGGCCTTGAGTGGGTGTATCAGTCTTCAAGTGGGTCTGTGAGTGGGTGTCCGAATGTCTGAGTGGGTCTTTGAGTTGGTTCATGAGTGTCTGACTGGGTCTGTGAGTGGGTACATGAGCCTGAGTGGGTCTGTCAGTAGATGCGTGAGTCTCTGAGTGGGTCTGTGACTGGGTGCATCAGTCTCTGGGCCCATGAGTGGGTGCATGAGTCTTTGAATTGGTCTGTGAGTGGGTGTGTAAATCTCTGAGTGGGTGCATGAGTGTGAGTGGGTCAGTGAGTGTGTGGTTGAATGAGTGTGAGTTAAAGGGTCTGTGAGTAGGTATATGTGTGTCTGAGTGGGTTGGGAGTGGGTGCGTGAGTCTGGGTCTGTGAGTGGGTGCATGCATGTCTCAGTAGGCCTCTGAGTGGGTGCATCAGTGTCCAAGTGAGTCAGTGGGGGCGTGAGACTGAATGCATCTGTGAGTGGATATATGAATGTCTCAGTGGGTCTCTGAGTGGATGCATGAGTCTTTGAATGGGCCTCTGAGTGAGTGCATGAGTCTCTGAGTGGATCTGTGAGTGGTTTTATGACTGGCTTAGTGGGATTGTGATTGGGTGCGTGAGTCTCTTAGTCAGTCTGTGAGTGAGTGTGTGAATGTCTGTGCATGTGTGAGTGGGCGTGAATCTATTTCTTTTTAATTCAGTAATATTCACAAATTCTTTGAGATGTTACACTGAGGGCCGTGCTGAGTATTGACGTACAGGAGGAGAAGGATTATACCATTACATAGGAGGGGAATGCTACGGGGTAAGAGGTACATATTGTTCAATACAACGAGGCGGCGTACAAATCTCTCCACAATAGCTATTCCAAGGGCTCCAAATACAGGACCATTTTTTGGGGCATCCCCTGGCTGAATACACCGTCTACTCCCTAACCATGCACCAGTCAAGGTCCTTCTTCCAAGCCTCCAGTGTGGGTGGTTTAGCAGCGCCCCATAATTGTGCAATATTTCTTTTAGCAAGCATGAACTCTAGTGTGGCCCATTGTGTCTGGTGAGTGTTCAAGTCCGTGGGTTCCCATATGTTTAGGAGGCACCGTCTCGCCTCTAAATGGAGACGGACACGTAGTACTGCATTTATTGCATCGTGTACCTTGTGCCAGAAGGAACTGACGTATTGATACTCCCATATGTTGTGCAAGATCAATCCCATATGGCCACATCTCCTTTTGCACTCCCCACCATCGGCTCTCCCCATATGTATCAGACGGGGCCAGGTAATATACACTCTATGGAGGATTTTGAGCTGTACCAGCCTAAGGCGTGCTGGAATAGCAACCACTCTAGGGGAGGACACCGCCTCTCGCATTCCTCATCATCTATCTCAATCCCATCACGCATCCATTTCTCCGTAATGTCTGGAGGGAATCCGTCATGTTATTTATTAGTTTCTTGTATATTAAGGAAATTGTTTTGTCTGGTAAGTGGCCATCTAAAATCCTGTCCTCCAAAGGCGAGGCTTCGGGAGGAGCTGCCCCTTAGGTAGAAGTGATTGAAGTGAGTGTAGGACCTGTGCATAACGGAAATAAGTGTCCGCCAGCTCATATTCCGTTTGTAACATGGTGAAGGACTTGACCCCTCCCTCTCCCCAAATTTCTTTAATATGTGAAATTCCAATGATGTCCCACCTGTCAAACCCCTTTGACCTCCATAGGTTGCCCAGTTTCTCAGAATCCCAAAGTGGGGTTGCTAATGTCAATCTAAGTCCCCATTCAAGAGAGTTAGTAGCGTCATGCCAAATTTCAACGATGTGTTTGGTGGGGCCTGTCAGTGTGTATCATTTAGGTCGTGAATATAATGCCCTGTTGTAGTTGCCTCTGGGAGGAAGCCTTCTATCCATGGCATAGCCAGGATCGTCGCCTCGACCGTATGTGCCATGATTGACGGCCGCAAGATGTGCTGTCCTGGAGTATTTTTTAATGTCTTGGAAGCTGATGCCTCCATCGTACCAGTTCAATGTCAACTTATTCAGGGCGATGCGAGGTCTTCCGTCCCATAGCAGGTCTCTCTGGAGGCCTTCCTCCTCCTTGGTCAAAGGGAGGCCTGGTAACGCTATTGTCAGTCAGTGGTTCCAATTAATTATGATTGTCAACATGCTCCAGGAGAGAACCCTACTTGTACATTGATACTATAGTATCTTTGATCCCAAAGATACTCACTTTATGGAAACTTTAAGATCTGAAATTGGCATAGCAGTCGGGAAGTGGCAACCTTTACGTATCTTGTGGGTAGGGGATTTTAATTGTACCATGTGCAAATATAGTAATGAAAGAGTATGTGGTATTTGGGATACTGATGATCAACCTTTAGCACATTTTATTCATACCTCTCAGGGAGAGGCACTGAACTCTGTCATTGTGGAAAATAATCTGGAAAGTTTAGCCAATGACTCTGTAGTTCGGTGTCCAACTTTCATGGAGGGGGGAGAGAAAGCACCATTGATTTTATGTTTATTTCTAAGGAGTATCTTTCCCTAGTATTTGATTTTGCTATAAAACCTGAGCTAGTAAGTGACCATAACCCACTAATAGTGAAATTTAAAGCTATAGCCAAAACAGGAGTGGGTGATAACCGTAGCATCGAATATACATGGAACAAGGTTGTGAGGATAAACTGGGTGGAAATCAACCCAATTCTATTTGAGGAAGAAATCATTCAATCAAATTATGACTTGATCCTAGCTTGCCTAGGACATGACACTTCCCCAGCCATATTAGCAAAAAATTCGAATGGCTCAGTTCCATTGTAGCAAATAAACTATACATGTCAATATTGGGAATTTTGTTGGTTCAATGCAGAAAACTCAGGGTGCACAAGTTCTTAATAAATGCCCTGATATTAATGCCTCGAGATATCAATCAATCAATCAATCAATCATAGGCATTTATAACGCGCACTACTCACCCGGAGGGTCTCAAGGCGCTGGGGGGGGGGTCCGCTACTGCTCGAACAGCCAGGTCTTGAGCTTCTTCCTGAAGGAGAGGTGGTCTTGGGTCAGGCGTAGGTCGGTCGGGAGGGAGTTCCAAGTCTTGGCGGCCAGGTGGGAGAAGGACCTTCCTCCTGTTGTCGCTCTTCGGATGCGGGGGACGGCGGCGAGGGCGCGTCTGGTCGAGCGGAGATGGCGTTTGGGAGCGTAGAAGTTGAGGCGGCTGTTGAGGTAAGTCGGGCCTTGGTTGTGTAGGGCTTTGTGTGCGTGGGTGAGGAGCCGGAAGGTGATTCTTTTGTTGATCGGGAGCCAGTGCAGGTCTCTCAGGTGTCTGGAGATGTGGCTTCGTCTGGGGACGTCGAGGATGAGTCTCGCCGAGGCGTTCTGGATATGCTGGAGTCTCTTCTGGAGCTTGGCGGTGGTTCCGGCGTAGAGGGTGTTGCCGTAGTCCAGACGGCTGGTGACGAGGGCCTGGGTGACCGTCTTCCTGGTCTCGGTGGGGATCCACCGGAAGATCTTACGTAGCATGCGCAGGATGTTGAAACAGGACGAGGAGACGGCGTTGACTTGTCTGGTCATGGAGAGGGAGGAGTCCAGGATGAAGCCCAGGTTGCGTGCGTGGTCTGTCGGTTTGGGTGCGTTGCCCAGGGCGGGGGGCCACCAGGAGTCGTCCCAGGCGGAGGGTGAGGAGCCCAGGATGAGGACTTCCGTCTTGTCTGTGTTCAGTTTCAGGCGGCTGGTCGTCATCCACTCGGCCACGTCTTTCATCCCTTCGTGTAGGTTGGCTCTGGCGGCGGCGGGGTCGTTGGTCAGGGAGAAGATCAGCTGGGTGTCATCGGCGTAGGAGATGATGTTCAGGTTGTGTTGGCGTGCGATGGCCGCAAGGGGGCTCATGTAGACATTGAAGAAGGTGGGGCTGAGCGAGGAGCCCTGAGGGACGCCGCAGATGACTTCCGTGGCTTCTGATCTGAACGGGGGGAGGCGGACTCTCTGTGTCCTTCCGGCGAGGAAGGAGATGGTCCATTCCAGTGCCTTCTCCTTGATTCCGACGTTGCCGAGGCGCTGTACTAGGGTGTGGTGGCAGACAGTGTCGAATGCCACGGAGAGGTCCAGGAGGATGAGGGCCGCTGTTTCTCCGTTGTCCAGCAGGGTTCGGATGTCGGCAGTGGCAGCGATGAGGGCGGTCTCGGTGCTGTGGTTGGCCCGGAAGCCTGACTGAGATGGGTCGAGGGAACCAGTCGCCTCGAGGAAGGCTGACAGTTGCTTGTTGACGGTCTTCTCGATGACTTTGGCTGGAAACGGGAGGAGCGAGATGGGGCGGTAGTTCTTGAGTTCGGTGGGGTCCGCCGTTGGTTTCTTTAGTAGAGCGCTCAGTTCGGCGTGCTTCCAGCTCTCAGGGAAGGTGGCGGTGTCGAAGGAGGTGTTGATGATGTCCCGCAGGTGGGGTGCGATGACAGCGTCGGCCTTGTTGAAGACGTGGTGAGGGCAGGGGTCGGTTGGAGATCCGGAGTGGATGGAGTTCATCGTGCTGATGGTGTCTTCGAGGTTGATCGGTGTCCAGGCGTTGAGGGTGGTGGTGGGGGGCGTTGGTGTGGTCGTGGGGAGCGTTGTTTGTGTGTTGAAGCTGTTGTGTATGTCAGCGATCTTGTTGTGGAAGTAGGAGGCGAGGGAGTTGCAGAGGTCTTGCGATGGGGTGATGTCGTTGGTTCCGGCGTTGGGGTTGGAGAGCTCTCTCACGATGTTGAAGAGTTCCTTGCTGTTGTGTGCGTTGTTGTCCAGCCGGTCCTTGAATGCTGTTTTCTTGGTGGCGTGGATCAGTTGGTGGTGCTTTCGGGTGGCGAGCTTGAGGGTCGTCATGTTGTCCGGTGTAGGGTCTTTTCTCCAGGCTTTCTCGAGGGCACGGCAGTTCTTCTTGGAGCTCATGAGTTCGTCGGTGAACCACGGGGCCTTCTTGCTTCCGGGTCTGCTGGGCGGGGTCCTCAGAGGGGCGAGTTCGTCCGCGCAGGTGCAGATCCATTTCGTGAGGTTGTCGGCGGCTTGGCTGGGGTTCGCTGAGCTGGCGGGAGGGTGCTGGTTTAGGGATGCGGCGAGTTGGTCGGCTGTGATCTTGTTCCAGCTTCTTCGTGCAGCCTGTTGCTGGTGGTGGTGGACCGTGGTCCTTCTGAAGGTGAAGTGGATGCAGCTGTGGTCCGTCCAGTGGAGTCCAGTGGCGTGGTTGAAGGCGATGTCTTTGCTGGACGAGAAGACGGCGTCGAGTGTGTGTCCGGCGAGGTGGGTGGGGGTGGTCACCAGCTGCTTGAGTCCGAGGGTGGCGAGGTTGTCAAGCAGGGTGGTGGTGTTGCGGTCATTGTTGTTCTCCAGGTGGAAGTTGATGTCCCCGAGGAGGATGTAGTCAGCGGAGGGGAGGGCGTGCGGGCTGATGAAATCAGCGATGTCTTCGCTGAATTGAGTGCGTGGTCCCGGGGGTCGGTAGATCAGGGTGCCCCTGAGGGTGGTCTTGGGGTCGGTGTGGATCTGGAAGTGCAGGTGTTCGGCGGTTGTCAGGGTGTCGTCGGTGTTGGTCGAGATGCGGATGCTGTTCCTGTGGATGATGGCGATGCCTCCTCCAGTCTGATTGTCGCGGTCTCTCCTGATGATCTTGTAGCCCTCTGGGATGGCGATGGCGATGTCGGGCGCTGAGGAGTCGTTCATCCAGGTTTCCGTGAGGAAGGCAACGTCAGGAGCTGTGGTGTCGAGGAGGTTCCAAAGTTGGACGGCGTGTCTGTGGACGGAGCGGGTGTTGAGCAGGATGCACTTCAGGTGGTTGCTGCTGGTGTTCGGCTTGGTGGATGCTGGTGCAGTGCAGGTCCGGATGCAGGAGAACTTGCAGGACTGGCAGGTGAAGGGTCCGTGGGTGCGTCTCGGGGTGGCTCGGTAGCATCCAGGGGTTCGGCCGGCGTTGAGTGCGTTGAGGGTGGCGGCGTCGTAGGTCCGTCGGGTCGGCTTCCGTCGGTGGGGGCCAGGGGTCCTGGCACTGGGCGCGGTCCAGGCGCGGACGGGCGCAGACGGGCTTACCTTTGGCGCGCCTTCGGCGCACAATCGGCGCGCCCGCTGCGCGTATGCACGGTCGCCATTTATGGCGAAGTGGGAGGGAGGGCGGAGCAGCTGGGAGGTGGGAGCGGGGAGGGCACAGAAGGGAAGGGGAAGCGAGGAGCGGGAAGCGGGTGGGGGGGGGCACAGGGGCACGGAAAGCGGCGCTAAACAGGGCACAAAGACAGGACAAATAAAATTATAAGTGGCACAGAGCACAGAAGTAAAACGGTACAGGCAGCACAAATTAATCAGAATACATGCAAGTTATGACGGCGGGGGCGGGGTCGACGGGGCGGGCTCAGCGAGGCTGAGAGCAGTAGCGAGGGGACGCACACGCTACAGCTGGTGGCCGTGCGGCGCGGGGGTGTCCTGGGGTCAGGTCACACTCACCTGCGCTGCACGTCGCCATTTATGGCCAAGTGGGAGGGAGGGCGGAGCAGCTGGGAGGTGGGAGCAAGGAGGGCACAGAAGGGAAGGGGGCGTGGCCGCACGCAGGCGGCGGGAAGCGAAGAGCGGGAAGCGGGCACAGGGGCACGGAAAGCGGCGCTAAACAGGGCACAAAGACAGGACAAATAAAATTATAAGTGGCACAGAGAACATATAAAGCAGGCAAGGTGTTTATATAAATCCACTATTAAGGTCAGAAAAGAAGAACTAAGGCACATTGCCTGGCAGGACTTGGAGAGGGCTAGTTCCCTAAAAGATGTGAAAGGTTTCTGGGCAGTTATTAACCGCCCCCAGTTTACAGAGGAAGTAGGGAGAGTGGAGTCCAAGATTCTGGGTAATACTTGGGTAACACATTTTACTTCAATTTTTAATCCTAATGTTCGGGAACCAGCTGTAGTGCATGAGGATCCAATAGTGGACATGGTACAAGCAATAGAACTCAGTAGTTCACTTACGGTGGCAGAGGTGGAGGATACACTTCAAAAAGGAATAGGTAGAAAGGCCCCAGGCCCAGATGGAGTCCCACTGGACCTTTTTAAGTTGACTGTAAATCTCTGGGCTCCCCTGTTGACCAACCTGTTTAAATCCATTATTGTTGGACCAATCCCTCTGTTGTGGAAAGAGGCTATAGTGGTCCCAGTATTTAAAAAAGGGAAGAGAGATGACCCCGCCTGCTATAGGCCCATTTCACTAATCGATTCCATGGTGAAGGTACTGGGCAGGGTAATCCTGGCACGATTGGAGACATGGGCCGGTGGAAGTGGGTCATCTCCAAAACACAATACGGATTTCGCAAAGGATTGGGAACTACAGAACAGTGTCTGAATCTGTCCTTGATCACGGGCAAGTACATGAAGGCATAGAGTGGCTCTATTCACCTTGCCTTCATGGACTTGTCAAGTGCCTTTGACACTGTCAACAGGGGGAAACTGTGGGTACTGATGGCAGAGATGGGTTTCGAAAATGCATTAATTCACCTCTTAAAAAGATTACATTCGAACACCTCTGTCTCAATAAGATTTGACACTCACGGGCAAAGAACCAACCCTATTGCTTCAACAGAAGGAGTGCGTCAAGGGTGCATTTTAGCCCTTTTCCTCTTTTTAATATGCATGAATGGCCTGAAGGATTTTATGTTGGGGCAGAAAATTGATTTCCCCCAAGTTAATGGGCAACCGGTTGCGTTGTAATGTTATGCGTTGTAATGACATGCGTTGTAGTGGTATGCGTTGTAGTGTCATGCGTTGTAATGGTTGCGTTGTAATGGCATGCGATGTAATGGATGTTGCGTTGTAAAAGTTTCTTTGTAATGGTAGCGCATTGTAAAAGTTGCGTTGTAAAACTCCCGGGTGAATTGGCTCCAGTGCGGAGCTGATGACTCCGGTGAGACTGTGGTTTGCCTGCCACTAGGGCTTCTGCACAGCCCCTGGCCTGAGGGTAACCAGACTCTGACGTTGTAAGCGGGGGGGGTCCCCTTCTACCTCCTTTTTTCACACCCCCACTGCCTTGCTGCCCTTGGTGTGGCTGGCGGCCCTCTCAGGACTAAGTTCCCATGTATCGGCAGACACCCCTGTGTGGGATACTGGTGGGGACGGGCCTGGCAGCCGGCGGGCTGGACTGCCCTACTCTGGCCCATCTGGACTACGTGCCATTGCTGGCCGGTGCCTGCCTCTAAGGCCTCATAATCTGCCTTCCCCTTTCCAACTTCTGTCCTATGGGGATCACCCTGCTCGGACACTCTTGACTGGGGAAGTAATGAAACAAGCATTTGCAATGCAATAGGTTTTTCTTAACGAGAGTTTAAGCTAACCGCAATGCAATAGTTTCAACTCTCGCAAATGCGAAAACTATTGCATTGCAAATATTTGTTTTTTTTTACTAGCGCCCATGCAGCGCTTTCACATTTAAGAAGGCTGCACCCCTTTCTTTAGACAAGCCACGTCTCAAGTAAGTCCGGCATTAACGTGATACAGCAGCATGGGGGCTTTGTAAAAAACAAACAAACATGTTTGTCAAGCTAACAAACAGATTTTTTTTGGGGGGTGAAAGTGCCAATGTAAAGAAAGGGGCGTGGCCTCTATGAATATGAAAGCGCTGCATGGGCGATAGTAAAATTAAAAAAAACATAAGCAATGCCACTAAATGCGGACAGCGCTGCTAAAATAAATAAATAAAAAAACGCGGCCACTATAGTTAAAGAGGACCGCCATTAGTAAAAAAATAATATAAATAAAAGTGGGCTGCGTGCTGCAAGGTAGTGGGTGGAATAGGTGAACAGCATTAAATAAAATAGTGCTCACAAACTTATAAAGCAGACCATTTAGTAACACCAGTAAAAGTTCCAGACGTTATGGGAGGTAACAAATGCAGACAAGGCGGTACTAAGTAGGAGCTAGCAAGCCTACTACCGACTCCGCAGCTAGCGCTTATGACAATGACACAAGCCAATTAAAAATATGGGCAAAGAGTGGATGGGGCTTCAAAGCCTTCCTCCAATACTGCATGCTTCCCAGCAGTGCATGCTCTGCCCAAGCTCGACTTAAAATATGGTCCAATGCTCCCTGAACACATTTAAACCCCTTTCAGTGGATTGATAAAACATTAAAAAATGCAGATGGGAAATCGTTTGTTTTTAAACGAACACTGGATCAAATGTTGAAAATATGTTTTGAAAAGTAAAGGCTAGAACAGCATTTGCTATGTATGCGCCCCGCTGCTGACAAAGAACTGCATTAATGAAAGCCACTAATGGACTTCGAGTGAAAAGCAAAACGTGGGCCAGGCAATCAGCGGGGACCAGCAACCTGATTAGAACCTTTGATCTCAGATCCCCTTTAAAACACCGAATGGAGGATGGACTGTGTTCAGTCACCAAGATGACTGGAGAAACAGCTATGCTAAGGCATTTCTTTACATACCAGCATGCATAGTGCCACTATCGGCCACACTATCGGCGCCGGGTAACCCTTTTTGGGTAGCTGTGCGTCATATAAATGTAAAAAATAAATAAATAAACTCACCAGCCCTCCCACAGCAACATACATGTAACATATATAATCAGACAAGACAACTTTTTGGTGGGAAAAATTGCTGCAGGTTTTATTAGCATATCAGATATGCCAACATGGGGGGTTATCTTACAGGCGATCCAAAGGCAAGCTGCCCCTCGCGGCCTACCACCTGATGGGCCAACTTGCATTGTGGTTTTTAGCCTATCAGTGCTTAGCGGTTGTGGTGAAGGAATAGCCCCTCCCACTTCCGGTGAACCATTGGTCCACCCTATTACTCACACCCCCCACGAGGGGCGGAGTGTTCAAGCGACCCCCGGTTGTACAGGTTTCCAACCGCCCGTAGGACAGATGGGGCGCCGTCGCACCCCAGAGTCCACCGTACAGACTTCCTGGGGACATTAGGCCTCAGCACCCTTTGTGCTCCTGAAGAGGGTACCCTTGAGTACCTTTCCGCCTCTGGATCGCCCTATAACTCCACCTGCAACACAAATAGAGAGGATCAGAAGAACCTTCCCCCCCACCCTTATTATGCCGGGTAAGCGGTAGGGAGGGAAATGGCGTCAGGGTGAGGGACAAAGAGGCCGCCAGGTGGGCGGGGAGGCATATATACGTCTCCCCTTCCCCCACTTCGGCCATTAGTGACGCACGTGACCCCAAAGGGGTCACCGGACGCTAGGCTGTCCAGTGTGCCATCCTGTGGTACTAAAGGGGCCGCCTTCTTATGAGGGTCCACTGCGGGGACCTGTCGGTCAGCCCGCATTGTTCAGTTCCTGTCAAGTTCCCTCTTCTCGCTCTCACTCCTTCACACCCCATCCCAACGCTTATAAATATAAACCAAATCATGCGATTCTTTAACATATTTCTTCCTCTTTCATCTTCCTTTTATATGGTCAAATAAAAACATGACAACGTTTTGAATTGTTGGTTGTGGAGAGGGAGCTGCAGCACGTCTAGTTGTTCAATAAGGTAAGATTGTTTTAGTGGGGCCCATGTGACAAAGCCAGTTAAGTCCCTTTGCCCCCTCCCTCCAGGCCCTTCCTGTCAGCAAACCCCTAGATGGCCGTCTTTTCCTTTCTTTTTTTCATTAGTCCATTCTTTTTGTCCTCTTCGGCAGTTGACTCTAGGGGGTGGCATGTCTTCTGATTGGGGTAAAAAACTATTCAGCAGCACTATAATAGAGGTCCTTTCGCAGATTCTAACCAATGAATTTATCAGAACAATCACATTTGACATACACAGATTGTAGATTTATAACAGTGTCAGTGGGAAATTGGAACTGGTACTCAAAACTGGGTTAATGCAACAGAACTTTAAAGAGTAATAGGTGCACAAGTAACCACAGTAAAACTGTCTCTCGCAATGCAAGCTGGTTCCTTTGCTCCCCTGTCGACTGTCAGAGGATTCCTAAACACCTTCAAGGTATAAATATACCTTCACATGCTATGGCAAAGCACAGTGTGGTTCGGTGCAGTTCGACTACCGACTTGCCCGACGCAGCTCGCTACAGCAAGGGCAGAAGGAAGCCGACTCTCCAGCTGACGCACTGACAAGAAGCTGTCCTTTGCCGAGAATCCAGCTCCAGTGTTTCTGACTCCCCTTGCGGGGTGTTGGGAAATCGAGTCCGAGACAGAGATACCAAACCTCCTTCATTCTAAGGTACGGAGCTGATTAGAACCTAGAGAAACCTTTGGCAGTTCTTGGCAAAAACTAAACCTATGCTAAAGACCATACTTACTTCTTCCCTCGTACTAGACCTAGGTTATGTACATTGGGGTAGGCGTATTTTAGAAGCCCTAGTTGGTTATTTTAGCCGGTGTTAATTATGTATGTATTTTTATATAGCTCATAGCACTAGACAATGCTATTACAGTATTATTTTATAATACTATTCTCGCTGTACGCATTATACTTTGCATTCTGCATAACAATTGTAGCAGTTCATATCTGAGAAAGAAGACTGTTCAATAAACTCTTTTATTAAAACAACCGTCTCTCTATTTTTCTCTGCAACTCTGTAGAAACGAAGCATGCGCAATTGACTGAGTAAAATATGTATCTATTGTTTCCACGACTCTGAAGATACTGTTCCAGTCCTAGGGAAACAAAGTTGCCATGTTTATGTGATTGTCAGAAACAAATCCCTTCTTGTGTATTCGAGAAAGTTTATAGTGACCTCTGAGCTAGCAGGCACTCACAATTAAGTTTAGTATATTCAATAGAGACCTACTGACCTAAGTCCTACGTCATATCTAAAGGATATATTATTCCAATGTGCAGAGCCTATTGGGAATTTAGGAATTACACTACATGGAGCCCAACGTTTGGTAAGGCACTAATTTAATGTTAGATACTAAAGTAACTCAGTCGTGCTTTTCTCAGAGACCCCATACTCATAATACTCCAATAGATGTCTGGAGTGGGTAAGGGATAATATCCGCCATAGCTTAGCAGGACGAAAATCCTATGTATTCGTTTTTGGTTTGTTCAATGTTGAAGGATACAGTGTTCCAAAATATTGTGCACCTTATCTTTGTTTCCTTGAAGCTTGCTCTGCAAACTTTCAGTCAACAAAATGGCCAAAGAAGACAATCCCGGGGCCAGTGGAGCTGCAGACAGACACACCATACCAGCTTTTAACGTTACAGGTTTCCATGAAACCGATGAGGATGCTATAAGCATTCCTCTAAATTTAAGGAAAGCCATCACTATAAAATATATAAAACATGGCCTATCATTGAGAGGTAACCATTAAGAAAAATGGGGTAACCCTAAGGCATGGACCTGGGTGTACTAAGTGGGAATATAATTTTATGTCTTCCCCTGCAGCTACCGGGTTTCAATAATTAGGAGCCTTACCAACCGTTTTGAAAGTTGTTAGTGTTTGGCGCTATCAACTATTTTTCCACTACAACGTGGGATTGTATTTGAACAAGTGAAGTGGAGTCAACGATGTGAGCCTCCCCACTAATACGATAATCCTTTTTCGACCAGGTAAAACCTTTTCTGATTAATAGGATTTTTAATATTTTGCCCTGAAACCCATATTGTATGGAGTCTGAAGTATATACTAAAAGCTATCATTTAATTATAGGTACCATCTATGTACTACTTCGGATATTAATCACCAGTGAGAATTGTATCAGCTGGTAATTGGCATTAACTCAATCAGTAGGGTAAGAGACTTGACTTTATTTCTTACATGAGGATAGAAATAATTTAATTTTAGTCTGAAGGAGACACTGTTGTTATCTCTCAACCATAGGTATCATCTATGTGATATTTCGCTATCAATCACCAGTGAGGATTGTATTAGCCATACTTTTGGAATTGACACCAGCACCTATCCGTACCTCCCAACCAGTAGGGTAAGAGTAATGACTTTACCGCTATGTGGAGCTAGATAGGTTTTTAATTTTAATTCTTAGGACCACGGTTAGTAACTTTCTTAATTTTAAATTTCTTTAGGGTTATCATTATCCCTTGGTTGCCCTTGTATCTCTTCGTCCTGATGAAGACTCGCACTCCCCAGGTTCAAATCTCCGTATGGGCATAAGACGAGTCGAAACGTCGACGCCATTTGCATTTAACCTTGGACCAATTGATATTGTATATAGTGCTAAATAATCCTAGGACTTATATGCCTAGATGTAATAACATTGTTTTTGATCTTATTCTTTGGCCAGGTTTCTAATATTACAATATATATGCTGGATATTGTTTTGCTGAATATTATTATTACTTTTTGAGCACCTCTATGATTTCGCCTTTCGGATTATTCACTTTACACTCTTGAGCACGGTTCTTCTTGCACTCCTTCCTCTTTGTCTGGGCTACCACCTTGTTTCACTGATTCAATAATGATGTTGTATATAAAAATGCTTTCTGTAGAAAATGGAAAACGAAATTAAATATGTTTTCTCCTAACCGTGGTTTTATGTTAATCTTGTGGTACTAAGTTTTCAGTACAATCAGAGCAGACTGTTTGTAGGTGCTCCTAAGAAGTAAATGAGCAAAGTTATTGAAATATATAAGGTTTATAATTTATAGGTTTAGGACCATTGTTTTTTGATAATATCATTGAGAGGTGGTAGGGCAGTTTTTGTAATAGAGGCACATGAATATCACGAGACAGAGGTATTCTATTCATGGATAGTCTTCCCTGAAGCAAATCCAATAACACATGTGTTTCTCTTCTACAAAGAAGATGAACCACTGGATGGATGAGTATGCCCCTATGATTCGCACATCCTGGTAGCGGGCAATTTCAATTGTACTTTCGAGCCTCTCGCTGCCGAGGATGTGCTAGGTACTGAGGAGGATGATGCAAAGCGAGGAATCCCCCGCTGAGTATTCCACCGATAAAAAGATGGACCAAACTGGCTGTCCAATTGAACTCTCTAGCCGTAGAATTTGGGCTAAGGGCAACCAATGGTAGGACACTGTCTGACCCAAAAGGGGCACACACCTATAATAGGGTAGGTTGCTCCTCACAAATTGATTACATCTTCTTGAATTACAAATTGTGGCAGCACCTAATAGATATGGCTATAACTCCAACAGTCGACAGTGACCATAACCCCCCTATCCCTCATTTTAAAATCTTCATGGTTGCCCAATTTTGATCACTGTGGCCCAGAATCTGTAATGCCAACAATAGAAGTAATCCCTTCTAATTGTAATAAGTATCTGAAATGGCACAGAGTCCTCCTGGATGAGAAAAAAATATGTGGTATTAATGAAACTGTAGTAGAGGCTTTGGGCAAACTGAACGAGGTTTTAACAGACTCTGATTCCATCAAGAAAATCCCTAAGATTTATGAGAAAACTATTAGCACGCTGCGTAACTTTTTTTGTATACCCACTAGAGCAGGTCCCCGCCCAACACGCAAGAAGCCCAATGGCAATGACGCTGGTATATAAAAGATTGTAGACGAAAAAAAAACGCCCTGGTGGCGGCAGTTAAAAGCAAATCTCTCTCCACGATCCAGCTGGCAAGAAGGGTCTATAAAGATGCACTAATCAAAGCTAAGAAAGAGTGGGAAGAGCAGCACTGGCAAAACCTAAAAATAGCCAGTTTGGAGAAGGATCCTAGTCGTTTCTGGGACCTTATTAGATCCAAGACACGACCTGATAGTGACTCAATAACCTGCAACATCCCAAGCCGCATCTGGTATGACCACTTCCTGAATCTCTATTCTAACTCTGAGGATGTCCATGGGGAAGGTATACCAGCTGACCCCAGATTAGGCCCGGGGGACTTGAATAGCTATCCTTTTTCTAATTCGGAAGTGGAAACCGCCATACGGCGTATAGTCCCAACAAAGGCAGCAGGTCCAGATGGCATCCCCGGGGACCTCCTTCGGGCAGACCCTGCAAAATGGGTAAAATGTATTTCGATCTTAATTAATGCCATTGACAACGGCTCCCCGATTCCAGATTCCTGGAAAGGAGCAGAGGTCGTCCCCATATATAAAAAGGGTGCTAGGGATGACCCTGCTAACTATCGCCCAATAAGCCTGATTGATTCAGTGCAAAAGGTTGTTGGGAGGGTGGTGTTGGAGAGGATCCTGAAATGGGCAGACGAAAACAATATCCTCTCCGACTACCAAGCAGGTTTTAGGGCTGGCACCGGGACAATCGAGCAGGTGTTCAGGTTGGTTCTCCTTTACTGGAAGGTGGTCCAGATAGGCAAAGGCAGTCTCTACCTCGCATTTATAGACCTAAAGATTGCCTTTGACCTAGTCCCCCGGGGGCGCCTGTGGCAGGTATTGGCTGAACAGGGGGTCTCAAAGTATATTTTAAATTTGTTGGTGCGTCTTCATGAAGGCAACTACGCCCAAGTTAGAAGGCGCCCTCAAGGACAGAAGACGGATAGAATATCGGTGAACAGGGGTGTCCGCCAGGGCTGTGTATTGGCCCCCACCCTATTCTCTTTGTATGTGAACGGGGTGGTGGAGCACCTACAGCGAATACCATCTGATGCACCAGCCTTGGCGGGCGGAAAAATCCCTACCCTCCTGTTCGCCGATGACACCCTCCTTATTTCCAAAACCCCACGGGGCTTGCAGAGTCTGCTGGATAATTTCCAGTCGTTCTGCACCAATAGAGGGCTGGTTATCAACTCTGAGAAGACAAAGTATCTGGTGTTGAATCCCCCACAGAATCTCAGGACTCCACCCGTACTAAACTCTGTCCCACTAGAGAGAGTCACCACGTTCGATTACTTGGGCATTCGCATTTCTGATTCAATGCTTTGGAGCACCCACATACAAAAAATGCTTCTCAGCCACAAAAGGGTAGCGGGGGCAATACTTAAAGACCACCGCACTTCAACAAGCAGACCTATCGCACCCGCAATTGACATATATAAGGCTAGAGGAGTGAGTTCAGCCCTTTACGGCGCTGATCTTTGGGGCTTCTCCAGCGCAGATCAAATAGTAAGATCAGAAAACAAATTTCTAAAAGATCTCATGATGTTGCCCATGAGGACACCCACTAGGCCCCTGCTGCAAGACCTGGGGTGCCATTGATTTAGAGATTTAGCCAGACTTCACCCTCTCCTGTTGTGGACCCGTCTATGGCGGACTCCAGAACTGGCAAAGTTGCAATGGGGCTAAGCGAGATAATGAATATGGAAGGATGGCATAAAATTAAATGGCTAAAGGATATAAAAGCACTGCTATCTAACCTTGACCTCCTAGAGGCGTGGACGAATAGAACTGCTGCACCAAAGGCAGAACTCAAGAAGGGGTATTGGTCCTGGGTCCGTACCAAGGGTTTCCTCGATCCGAAATTAGGCAGGTTATCTGAGGACTTTATGCAACATAAGCACTCTACTTGCTACGAACCATACCTAGATATCATCTAAAAACCGTATGACAGAGCACTGTTTTTCGAGTTCAGGGTTGGTTCGCTCCTCACTCGTGAAATAACCGCTTGCTGGAAGGCACCCTACCAGACACCAGCCTCCTGCCCGAACTGTGAGGCAAATTGCGAGTCAATAGGGCATGTTATGTTCGCCTGTCCAGCTTATAAAGTGCCAAGGGAACGTTGGCTGAAACCACTCTGCAGGGAGTTGGGTACTCATAGCCACTTTGTGGCTTTGCGCATTCTAAGATCTGACGCACGAGCCCTGTATGTGTGTGGTTTGGCCAAATACCTGAGTTGGGCTTGGAACATTAGATCGAGAACCCTTAAAGCCAATCCCCAAGCATTGACACTGCTATGAGCTATCTGTACCTCGTGAATTGCACTTTCTCTTTCTTATGTTGTATACATCTTTTTAATGTCATTTTTAAAATTCTTTATCATGAAGTTTTTAATCAATTTTGTTATCCAGTCATTAGGGTATATTTACTATGTCTCGTCCTTTTTAATAATATTGCTTTTTAATTGGTGTATTACTGCTTTTAAGATATGTTTTTATCGAAATAAAGCAATAATGACTGACTGACTGACTGACTGAGTATATTCCTTTCAAGGATATAGAAATTCCACTAACATACCAAGAGCATGTGCTCTGGTTTAAAGGTGCCCTAAAACATTTAATTCACATTACCAGGCTCTGTCCACTAGGTAGACAAAGAGCAACATGGCCGGTCTTAGCCAGCTATACACCACATCCTGAAATTAATGAAATAAGAGATGTGGAACTACGAGCTCAACTCAAAGAGTGTATCAAAATCTATAGACAATTGGTTCAATATGTCATACGGACTCTTACAGTCCAACCGGCAATAATGATTCCACAAATTTCCCCCCACCAGGGGAACACACTAAAACTTACACAACAGACTCAACACTCAGTCATTGGTAAATTGCCTGAAAAACTGGAACAAATTCCATTCTGGATAGCTCAAATAATTACTCAAATCGAATCAGTATTTCCTAATACTAGCCCACATGAGAAACACAGAATTCCAACAATCTGCGTACCAATGGGAATTGTACCATATCTGGAGGACTGCGACACTTGAGGCCAGCGTCTCAAATGGTAGTAGTGCACCTTCAGAGAACAAGTACCCCAGTCCCTCCAGGCCAGCTCGCGTCCAGCTACTTAACATAGCATCTGTGAGGGTGTTACCTTCCCAGGGCAGCCCCAGCAAAGGTAGATTTGGAGCATATGGTTTAATGGAGTTTGTGAGCTTCAAGCTCCTCGTATAGCATTTCCGCGCTGTCGCTAGGTGTAGTTGCTTTGGGCATCTGGCTGTGGCTAAAGGGTGGAATAGCGCATGAACTTGTGCCGTTGTCAGAACTACATCTTCCGTAGCAGTATCTCCCAGATTTTTCCCGCTCAGCCAGTAGGTCACCCATTGTAGCTGGGCCGCCAGGTAATAGAGTTCCTGGTTGGGAACCGCCAATCCACCTCAACCGAGGCATACAATGTCTTTAGGGCTACCCGGGGTCGCCCCGTGTTCCATATCAGACGTCTGGTTAGGATTTCTAACTCCCGAAATATTCTGTCCGGGACATAAACAGGAATGTTGGCATAGAAGTACAATAATTTAGGCAGCACTATCATTTTTGTCAACGTGATGCGACTTGGTATATTAAGTGGGAGGGAGTTCCAAAATGTCACCTGGGCTGTGAGTGATGAAACTGCCCGCACCAGATTGTCATCTAGCATATCCGTGGGGTTACGGTATACGTGTACTCCCAAGTAGCGGAAAGTGGTCCAGACAAGTCGTTTGCCCATCACCACTATGTCACATTCTGGCTTGTCGGCAGCAAAGGAATAGTCTCCGGACTTTGCCCAGTTAACCTTAAGCCCCGACATCTGCCCAAATTCGCAAAATGTATCGGATAGTACACGCGGGACACAGGTCAGGTCCCTGAGGTAGAGGAGCAGGTCATCTGCGTACAGTGATACTGCATGTAGCCTGTCGGCAAGAGGGATGCCCCAGTCCGCTCCGGAGGCACGGAGCCGCGCTGCCAGGGAATCTATCATAAGTGCAAATATTAAGGGAGAAAGAGGACACCACTGTCTAGTGCCTCTGCACACTCGGATAGGGTCTGATAGCAGTTTCCCCGTGCGAACTCGCACCGTAGGTTCCCGATACAGGAGTTCCACCATCTGGAGGAAAGTATCACCCAAGCCAAACTGCTCCAGCACCAACTACAGGTAGGGCCACTCCACAGAATCAAACGCCTTTTCGAGGTCAAGGACCAGGCATCCCAAGAAGGCCATTGGGTCGTAGCTAGACTTTGGATTCTAAAGAGGCGTCTGATGTTATATGACGTGCTGCGAGTTGGTACAAAGCCATTCTGGTCAGTGTGCACCAAGCCTGGCACTAGGGGGGCCAGTCGTTGGGCCAGCGTGGACGCCAGGATTTTGTAGTCGGTGTTGAGGAGAGCCAGTGGTCTATATGAGCCCAAACTGAGCTCATCTCTGCCCGGCTTTAGGAGGGACACTAAGTTCGCCTCGTTTAGGGAAGGCGGGAGGGCAGAATCTGTAATTGCCGCCCTATACATGCGTAGCAGCTCGGGGATGAGGATAAAGGAGTAAGCTTTATAGAACTCCGCGGGCAAGCCGTCTGGTCCCGGGGACTTGCCATTCGAGAGTGAAAAGATAATTGTCCGCAGTTCTTCCGCCGTGAGCGGCGCTTCCAATTCTCCCCGCTGCATATCGGTGGCTGCTGGTGGCGGCCAGGCCAACAGGTATGCCGAGATGTCGTCAGGCGAGTGGCGAAAACAAGAGCGGTAAAGGCCTTCATAGTGTGACGTGAAGGCCTCGTGAATAGCCCTCTGAGTGTAAACAATGGTGTTTAGGGTAGTGCGTATAGCCATCACCGGCGTGGTCTGAGTGTTGTGTTGAATCAGCCATGATAGCAGTCTACCAGGCTTGTCACCTAGGCGATGTGTTCGCGCCGAGTGGGCAGCATAGTTCAGATTCTTCAACCTGTCTAACAGTTGTGTATGTCACTCCCTGGCTGTCTGCAAAGCCCCATTGTCTCCCCCTGTCGCCCCACGTTCTCCCTCCAGCAGTTCAGATTCTGTCTGTGTCAAATCCGTCTCTATCTGCTTTCGCATACCTGCCTGCATGCCCAGACAGTGGCCCCGGATGACTACTTTACCGGAGTACGAGGACGGTGCAACAGGTACAAGGCAGGCTCTGACCAGAAAAGCTGGTCAACCCCATACCGCTTAACTCCTGGAAGCATTGGCTGCACAATCTAAGCGCATATATGAGAAGGGAATCCCCCCTCTCACACTTAGAGAAACACCTTAGTGAGTGTAACACATAGCCTGGATTACACTCCTTTTTAACCTGCACTACACTCTATTTTAAAAAGGTCCTGAGGAAAGCCAGATTTAGTTTAAGGCACTGGCTGAAACATGTCGACCAACTGATGGATGTAGGAGGTAGTAACTCGCCTCCCTTAAACATCCCCAAGCCTTATTTTAACCGCTGACGGGGGCCCAGTTATTAAAATTTAATTTACCCTCGGGTACTGGGACCCTCGCCAAGCCGTTTTAACTCACACTTCATTTTACACCTCACACTGCACTCTCAGTAAAATACCAGCTACGCTGTAATCAGGCGTCGCAGCACACCCGGGACACATTAGGTGGCACTGGGTGGGCCCGATGATGAAGCATGCCACCAACCAGGTTGGTGGGTGAGGGCTTCATGAACTCACCAACGAGGTGCCCATGACAAATCTAATCAGAGTCCTAACAATATTGGTCATATTTAAGCTAGTCTCTTTTGATAACACATATAAACCACGGGGACTCGGACTAGCTTTCTAGTCCTCTCTCTCTCTCTTGATACGCGCATACTTTAAATGCATCCCATTCAAATTGTGGGGTGGACGCCGTACCATTGTTGTCTTCGAAGTACTGCAATAGGCAGTGCGACAGTGCCTCCCTATACGAGGCGTCCAATAGGACGTCCAGCTGGAGTCGCCAGGTTGGTATCGGTGGGTGGGGGCGTACCCAAGTAAAGTCAAGGGTGTGAGGATTGTGGTCCGAGTGAGTGCGGCCAAGGTAACTGGTGTCAGTGACGTGAGGTAATAAGTCACTTGTCAACATGTATCTGTCCAACCGGACGTGTAGTGTGTGGGCGCCTGAATAATATGAATATACCTTTTCCTGGGGATGAGGGCTGCGCCAAGCGTCATGTAGGTCCCACTGTACCGCCCAGTCTGTGAGTGCCCTCATTGCGCCTACTACAGATGCGCTGGCTAGGGGAGGAAAGGAGCGGTCCAAAGCAACGTCCAAGACAGCGTTATAGTCGCCCCCGAGCAGGAGCGGCATTCCATGCCACGGAGCTAGTACCGTTGATAGGTGTGTATTAAATTGACCTTGGTCGATATTAGGAGCATATAGGGAAGCAAGGACTATGAATTGGCCACCCAATCTACCATGAAGTACCACATATCTACCCTCCGTATCTATGTTGGAGTGGGAAAGTGCAAAGGGGACCCCAGGTCGTATCCAGACTAACGCTACCCGTGCGAATGCTGAATAACCTGTTGCATGTAATTGTCCCCGCCATCTACGGCATAACGATAACACCTCCGGAGCGGTCAAATGAGTCTCCTGCAATAGCGCAATTTGGACATTATGTCGTTTGAGATATGAATAAATCTGGTAGCGACGCAAGGGCATGTGCATCCCTCGCACATTCCAGGTGCAAAATTTAATTGCAGTCATTGCAAATCCGTTTTCTCAACCCCCCCTTTGTCTACCCCCCCCAGCACCCGGCAGACCCACCCAACACGGTAAGCACCCACACATGATATCTAAATACTGTTTCACAAGCCTGTACGTCACAAATAAAATGCAAGGGAGAAAGAAAGAGTCAACCAACCCTGTAAACAAGGGAAACAAAAACACAATGCCAAAAGGTCGACAGCGAAACATGTTGTTGTCCAAACACTCCTATGAGCGAAAGAATCCTTGAGTTCAATGGGGGTGTGCTGAGCACCTGGCTCTGTCTTTACACAGGCATCTCGTGGTCAGGTTGAGGGGCTCCCCCCCACAGGCAGGTCCCGACAGCTAGCCCAGCACATGGGAGGTCTCAGAGCTCCCGGGTCCGTGGGTCGACCACCCTATAATGTTCCAGGTTGGATCCCAATGCTGCACTCACCTCTAGGGGTCCGTCCACCCCTACAATATTACCCCATGACTCACCGACAGCGTGAGTATTCAAGTCACATCTGGACAGGGGGAGCTGGATTCGCAGGATCACCATCTCCAGGTCCAGTCTCCCCTCCGTAGGCAGGTCAGCGTCAGCAGCGCCTCAGAGGAGATATAACAAAAACAAATGCTTGAGTACCCAAGGCGAGGAGAAAAGGAGTCAAGTGTTCAGTGGACAAAGTCAGCAGTTTGCGGGGTTACATCCGGTAGGTCCGCCGAGACCTGTGAGTCTGGTATTCCATAAATGCGCTCATCATCACTCGTGATAGCACTAGGACTGGCTTCCAGATCTTGTTCCGCTCCCAACGAGCCACTGATCACCGCCACCATCCGAAGAGCCTCCTGCTGTTCGTTTTGTGCGAGTTCAGGAGTGGGACCTATCTCCGTCCCTGTGTTTGTCAATGTTATCGGCGAGGATCGACGCCGATGGCGTCGCCGAGGCCCCCGGTCACGTCGCGCCTGTGATGGCAGCTCACCAGGACTTATATCCACGCCCGAGTCCAGCCAGGCCTCAACCGCTTCAGGGGTATTGAAAAAATGAGTTTTGTCTCGGGCCACCACACGTAGGCACGCTGGAAAGAGAAGGGAGTATTTCAGTGCCAGGCGGCGGAGGTGTTGTTTCACTGCCAGGAAAGAGTGGCGTTGGCGTTGGTCTTGAACCGTGTAGTCAGGGAAGAACATGATCTTAGCATTCTCGACGCTAATGTCCGACAGTTTTCTGGTCTCTCTCAAAATGGCATCGCGATCTCGATAATTGAGGATGCGAATAAGCATGGGCCTGGGGTTGTCCGTTTCCACGACAAAGGGCTGAGCAGGATCAGGATGTCTCAATATAGGTGCACTGGTGAAACAACCTTTTAATGTCTGGAAGGCGTGCTCTGCCTCCTCTGTCCAATGGAATTGCACTCCCTTTCTCAAAAGAAGAGTCATGGGTTGGATGATCTTCGAAAAATCCCTGATGAACCGGCGATAGAAATTAGAAAATCCAAGAAAACTCTGGAGACTTTTCACACTAGTAGGGGATTTCCAAAGGACTATGGCATCAGTTTTCTTCCTATCCATGCAGAGTCCTCCCGGCCCAATCACGTACCCCAAGAACTCTACTTCCTCTGTGTGAAAAAGACACTTTTCCAACTTAGCGTATAAGGCATGTCTACTCAGTCTTTCCAATACTGCAGTCACATGAGGCACATGTTGTTCCAAGGAAGCAGAGTATATTAAAATGTCATCAATGTATACCATGCAGCATACATCCAATAAGCCTCTCAGCACATCATCCATAAAGTATTGGAATGCGGCGGGGGCGTTGCAGAGACCAAAAGGCATCACCTGGTACTCATACAACCCGTACTTTGTACGGAAAGCTGTTTTCCATTCATCCCCCCGCCGCATTCGCACCAAATGGTAGGCCCCTCTAAGATCCAGTTTCGTAAAGATGGTAGATCCCTTCAATTGATCGAGTAGAACTGGAATCAAGGGTAACGGGTACCTGTTCTTTTTTGTGACCTTATTAATGGCCCTAAAGTCTATACACGTGCGCAGACCACCTTCCCGTTTCGGTATAAAGAAAAGCGGCGATGACCCAGGAGATGAAGAAGGACGGATTAATCCAGAATTCAGCATCTTTTTTAGATACGATTGCAAGTAGGTATTTTCGGCCTCCGTTAAAGCGTAAATCCTACTGCAGGGTATAGAGGCTCCTGGTTCCAGATCTATAACACAATCGTATTCCCTGTGGGGAGGTAGTCTGCTGGCTTCCTGTTCATCAAACACATCCTTATATTTCCTATATTCTTCTGGAATGGATCCAAGGAAACACACGGAAGGAGTGGTACAACTAGAAGCTAATAAGGATGCAGGTGTTTCTTGGTTCGACTGACAATTTCTCATCTCTCGAGTGCAATGTTCCATACAGTAGGCAGAATTGAGATCTATGGTACGAGCTGCCCATTTCACCAATGGATCATGTAAAGTGAGCCAAGGCATCCCTAAAATGAGCTTAAAATGAGGGGCATCAATCAGATCGAACTGTATTGTCTCGAAATGTGTGGACCCAACCTGCATAGACAACATCTGAGTGTGGTAACATACAGGTCCAGAGGTCAAAGCAGTTCCGTCCACTGCCTTCACAGGCTCAGGCTTCAATTTTTTAATACATTGAATACCCATCTCATATGCGTATCTTTGGTCCATAAAGTTTCCTGTAGCACCGGAATCCAAAAGGGCATGTACTTGAATGATTCCAGAACTCTGCATCTCCAATACTACACATTCATTCATATGAGCAACAGAAGTCTGTACAGTGTTAGCCAGAGTAGGGAAGACCTCGGAATTCTCTAGCTGCAAACAAGGGGTCTCCTGCTTATTTGCGCTCCTTAGTTTTCCGACGTCTCAGACTGAATTTCCACAGCAGAAGCCTTTTTTCCTCCAGGAAAATCTTTATATGAGGTTCTGGTTCTAGACTTGCACTCCTTAATAAAATGACCTGGCTTTCCACAATACATGCATAGCTTTAAGGTCCGTCTTCTCTGTATCTCTTCGGAATTAAGGGGTCCTCTGATTCCACCCACTTGCATGGGTTCCACTCCTTCCATGGACGGAGGACGTTCTTCAGCACTAGGTTTCGTTCGTGTAAACAACATCCTGGAATCAGACCTCTGTTTATCTCCCTTCCTCTCCTGAAGGCGATGATCTAGTTGAACTGTCAAGTCTATCAACTCATCACAAGTTGACGGCATGTTCACTACCTGTGCTAACACATCTTTCAGTTCACCTCTCAGGCCCTGGTAGAATAGTGAAGTCCTTTTCTCAACTGGCCACTCAGTTTCTACGACCAACCTATTAAATGAGGTGATATACGTAAGAAGATCCTGTGCACCCTGTTTCAGTGTTATGAGCTCCCTATCTAATGTCAATTGATGTGCCTTCCTATCAAAGAGTTTACGCATTTCGTCGCAAAAGTTATTAAAATTGCGCAACACTGGGTCATTCCTTTCCATCAATGGAAAGGACCAACTAGCAGCATTACCCCCCAGATAAGACATTACAAACGCTGTTTTGGCTTGATCATCCGGGAAGACTGCAGGTTTGCACATGAAGTGCAGTTTACATTGTCCCAAAAATGTGCCAAATTTCTTTGGGTCCCCAAAGTATCTTTCTGGAGGAGCCAATGGAAGCTGCAAGGGCTGAAGTACTTGAATGGTGGATGGCCCAGACTCCCCGGAATGTACCTGAGTGGCGTCATGTACTTGGGGAGGAGGAAGAGTCCAACTCTTTATATAAGGAGTACCTCGTGTACTTGTCGGGCTAGCTCGAGAGATACCAGCTACCTCCCTACGAAGTGTACCTAACTCATTCCGCATTTCTAAGTTCTCCCCCCTAAAGGCGTCCACCTCCATCCTCAATGCAGTCATAGTTTCCAGCACTGATGTCAAAACAGTGTTGGTGTCCATCGCTCAGGCTGCACGTAACCTTGGGCTTGTCACTCTGTCAGAAACCATACAGATGCACTAACCTGTAGCAAGGTGCAGCAGGAGCGATGTCCGACGCTAAGTCTCCCTATCCCCTGCAATGGCACACCCCGGGTGTAATAAATCAACACCACTGAGCGTAACACCGCCAGGGAAGGGGAAAAAATGGATAAAAGAAACAATAAAGTGCAGCTGTTCAAAAATAAAGTAGCAGATAACTTTGGATATCTGTTCGAAGTATAACTCTCTGATCTTGTATGGTAGACCCTGCAGAGGGAGAGACAAGGTATCATTCATACATTCCAGACCTCCGAATAGATCAATACACTATGTGAATGGAATATAACTTACAGTTTAGATAGCCGCAAGAATCTCCTATTAACCATTCAAAAACAGGAAAAAATAAAGCATAAAAGTAAAGAAAAAGATTCTGTAGGTAGCAAGACACTCAAAATACTATGAGCGTAGTTCCATTAGATCCTTTTGCAATTTGAATAATATACTCCTTAGTCTTATGCAAGGTAACAGTTCTTAAACGTTGCAGAATCTTCTGTTACTTCACAAAAGGATTCACTACCCAGCTAGTATTGGATTTACACAGTCTTACTCCTTAGGAACATGTAAATATCCAAATGTTTGATTCCAAAAATCTTAACGAAAATCCAATGTCTTTGGCAAGTTCCAAAAGCAGAAAATAAATTCCCCTCAAGTCAAGGTTGAATTTAAAAATGTTTGTTTTTTCTTATCCAATCACCATTAGAGCATCCGCTCTTCTTCTGGGATTAGCGCGACTGAAAACGCGCTGCTGAAAGAAACAAAGGCGCCTTACCGTGAAGCCAATTTCAAAGTGGGTGTAAGCGTCGGGTCTCTGTTCATCAGAGAGCAGTGCCTGCCTCAGATCCCAGCGCGTTCAGTGCGCGATCTAGGCTAGGCAGAATCAGAATTCAAGCTTACTTGCTTCAAAAGTTCAAGAATGGCGAACCAACAGGAAACAAAAAACGAAGGGAATCTGTCGTTTTTCAAGGCGCTGCAAGAGCTGCTAAGAAACACAGCTTACTCCTAGGATCAGGTGACAAGCACCTGACTGCTGGTAGAGGAGGAGTATAAGTTAGAAAAAGAAAAGAGAGAAAGGACATCCGCCCCTAGGCAATCTGGGCAATGTAGTGTACTAACATTCTCACACTAATTTCATTCATACAGACAACCCAGGCTACGTTGTGACAATTACAGACGCTGATTCCTCATATCATTCTTCATATGACATTAAGGTTCAGAGAACAAGAGATTTTGGGTGTAGCCATAATGCTGGATTCCGGAGCCACTGGAAATTTCTGCGATCTGAAATATGCTCAAAGGATGGGAATTCAAGTTATTCGCAAAGAAAGAAGTGAGCCTGTACGAGCGGTAGATGGGACGAATTTATCTTCAGGTCCAATTACAAGTCATACCGAAGTTTTGGAATTAATTCAAGCAGATGGACATCGGGAGAAATTACAATTTAATCTAATCGATGCCCCACAATTTCAACTTATTCTAGGATTGCCATGGTTGACAGTTCATAATCCCACTATTGACTGGGAGAACCGAACAGTTCAAATGACATCAAAGTTTTGCACGAAGCACTGTTATTCAGTTGGAGAAAGGTTGGTTGAACCCTCACTAGCTGCTTCACTTTCGTATGGAGGCCAGTCTATTGGAGTGATCGATTCTGTGAGCATTCCTGCAGAGTACCAGGATTTTGAAGCGGTTTTTAGTGAGCAAGAGGCAGAGGTGCTCCCACTGCATCGTTCCTACGATTGCACCATTGAATTGGAGCCGGAAGCGGTACTTCTCTATAGCCGAATCTATGGTTTAACGGAGGCAGAAAACGATCATTTAAAAGAATATCTTGATCGTTATTTGAATAATGGTTTTATTCAACCTTCACAGTCACCGGTATCGTCACCTCTTTTCTTCATTCCGAAGAAAGAAGGTGATCTTCGAACTTGTATTGACTATCGAGCATTAAATCAGGTGACGATAAAGAATCGATATCCTCTCCCATTGATATCTGTTTTGTTAGATCAAATTAAAGAGACTCGAATTTTCACAAAACTAGATTTACGTGGAGCCTATCATTTAGTTCGAATGAAAGAAGGCCATGAATGGAAGACAGCTTTTAGGACTAAGTTTGGCCTATTTGAATACCGAGTGATGCCCTTTGGTCTTTGTAATGCCCCTGCTGTTTTCCAGCATTTCATAAACGATGTTATGGGAGACTTGATTGACAAAGTAGCCATTATCTATTTGGATGATATCTTGATATACTCCAAGGACACCTAGGATCATTCCGACCATGTGAGGATGGTGCTTGAACGCTTACGAGATCATCATTTGTTCGTGAAACTGGAAAAGTGTGTTTTCAGCGCAACTCAGGTTGAATTTCTAGGATTTGTCTTATCCCCGCAAGGAGTAATCATGGATCCGAAAAAGGTACAAGCGGTGGAAGATTAGCCACCCCCCAAGGAGGTGAAAGAAATTCAGAGATTTTTAGGATTCGCCAACTTTTATAGACGTTTCATCCAAGGATTTTCTCAACTGATTGTACCAATCACCCGTTTACTGAAGAAAGGAGTAAAGTTTGAATGGTCGAATGAAGCTGAACTGGCCATTCAGAGTTTGAAGAAGAAATTCATTTCAGCCCCCATTTTGTTGCATGCCGATCCTTCAGAACCATTCTTTCTAGAGGCTGATGCTTCTGATCAAGCAATTGGAGGGGTACTGTCAGGAAGACATCGGAGTACTGGACAGCTTCATCCTGTAGCTTATCGTTCTAGGAAATTGAGTCCAGCGGAAATTAATTATACTATTGCTAAGAAGGAACTTCTAGCGGTTAAAGATGCTTTTGAAGATTGGAGACACTACCTACTTGGTGCAAAACACACAGTCAGAGTATTTTCAGATCACAAAAATCTTCAATTTTTAAAGACTGCAAAAACCCTCACTCCTAGACAGCTACGTTGGTCTTTGTACTTTGCTGATTTTGACTTTGTTATTACTTATCGGCCTGGAAATAAGAATGGAAAGGCTGATGCTTTATCTCGGATAAATACGGAAGAGAATGAACATCCGGTGGAGCCACAACTCATCATTCCAGAATCTAAGATCATTGGAGCTCTATCCGTTGATAATTTTCGGGATGAAGTTCGGAGCTGTCTATCGTTTGAAGAAATTTTGGAATGGAGTACTCAAGGACCTGATCGGAAAATACAGCAACAATTGCCATATTTCAAAGAAGCCTTGTATCTTCCCAATACCACTTTACAACAAAAGGCTCTTCAAGTTTGTCATGATTCACCACTGGCAGGTCACAAAGGAGTTCCTAAAACCCTAGATTTGGTGCAGCGTTATTTTTGGTGGCCTGGTTTATCTTTTGATGTCAAACTATATGTTCAATCTTGTGAGTTATGTGCTCGTAGTAAACCTAGTAGACAGACCCCTCAAGGAATGCTGCAACCCCTTCCGACACCGACCCATCCTTGGCACACTGTCTCTATGGACCTTATAGTAGATTTACCCCACAGTAAAGGATATAACACTATTCTGGTAATTGTAGACACTTTCACAAAAATGAGCCACTTCATTCCTTTGCCGGGATTACCTACTGCCAAAGAATTAGCCAGATTATTTAGGGAAACTATAGTCAGGTTACATGGAATCCCGAAGGTAGTGGTATCAGATCGGGGATCTCAATTCATTTCCCATTTTTGGAAGGCATTCTTAAAAGGGCTGGGTGTAGAAATCAGGCTGTCTACCAGTTATCATCCTGAGTCTGATGGTCAGACGGAAAGAATGAATCAGGAATTAGAGCAGTATCTCCGTTTGTTCCTTCTTGATGGTGGTGGGGAGTGGTCAGACATGTTGTGGATGGCAGAATTTGCATGTAATAATGCGAAGAGTGTCTCCACTGGTTACTCGCCATTCTATTTAAACTATGGGCGTCATCCTAACCCTTTCCAGACCAGAGAGTATTTAGACGTTCCTGCAGCAGAGAGAATCTAATTAAGGATTTAGCTTCCCTTCATAAATCTGCAGAGCAAAATTTGATTAAGGCTAAGGAAACATATAAAAAATGTGCTGATAGACATCGTAAACCTGCACCACAATATCATGTAGGAGATAGAGTTTGGTTATCCTCCCGCAATCTCCATTTGAAAGGTAACAGGAAATTTCAACCTAGATTTGTGGGTCCTTACACTATTGACAAGGTTTTGGGTCCGGTCACAGTAAGACTGAAACTTCCTGCTCGACTGGGTATTCATGCTGTTTTCCATGTCTCCTTGCTGAAAAAGATCACCTCTAACATTAGATTGGTTAAACCTCCGGAACCTTTGAATTTCTCTGGTCATTCTGAGTATGAAGTCAAGGAGATATTGGATTCTAAGATTCGTAAAGGGTAACTTTACTATTTAGTAGATTGGAAGGGATATGGTCCAGAAGAGAGGTCGTGGGAACCAATAGACAACATCCATGCTCCAAAACTGCTGAAACGCTTTCATGTTCAACACCCCTCCAAACCAAGACCGATAAATCGGTCTTTGAGAGGGGGTACTGTCAGGAATCACACCATTGCATCAGTCCGGCTTATGGACTTACACAAAGCATTAAAAACACGAGTGACTGTGAAACCCCAATTAGTCAATCTCTGGTACGATTTACATTGGAGTTCACAGTCACCTAAGATGGCCGCCGCTGTGGCCGCGGAGGTTAGACAGTGCTTCACACAGTCTAGTTGATCACAGAAGTGCGCGAGATTCTATCTGCGCACTTCAACTGAAGTTCGTCACAGGAAACATTGTTTTTCCGAAGCTCTGCGTTTGTTTGTCATAACGAGAGCTTATTCCTTCATAGAATAGTTTCGTAGAGTTATAGTTAGAGCAAGGCATTATTACAACTCAGTCTGAGTTGTTTGAGTTCCATTGCAACCTGAGGCTTCGACGTCGAGCAGCGGCTTTACCGAGTTTCAGTTTCTAGTCAAGACTCTCCATCGCTGAACAGAGTCATCGTTCCTGAGCCAAGGTCTTCGAGTGGACAGTGGCCGCTTGTTGTGTAAGACAGCGAATTGAGAGACAGTCTGCAACAGCGCTATCAGGAGTTATTCCTCATCTGGAGAGACTTAGTCCAGCTGAATACCTCTAGCAAGAACTGGTACTGTAAAGCGCAGTGTATTGCGAACTGTTTATTTCTCCAGCCAATTCCTTCCTGCAGAGTATTTCTCCAGCCAATTCCTTCCTGCAGAGCGCTTTTCCTTTCTCTTCCCCTTCCCTGTCTTTCCTTCCCAGTTCCTTTTTGCGCGTCATCTTCAGGATTTAGGGCTGGCTAAAGACTTCGTTATTAAATATAATTTTGGAACTCATTTCTGAGAGAACAACGAACTACCATTAGAGCAAGGAGACATTGAGGTACGCTCCTTAAGAATTGACTACTTAGAGAATAGGCAACAGAGAGATCCCTTATTAAATCTTTTTCTCTTCATTTTAGAAATCTGACTCCTTCTCGAGAACTCAATACATTCTTACACATAGAAGAGGGGCAAATACTTCGAACACAGCTGGTAGGATAATTGCTGATACAGAGAATAGAGAATAGAATGATAAAAGGTTGTATTTCTTGTTTATGTCCCTTCTTGTTTGTGCATTAGGTATATCTCCAAGAGCAGAGCATTAACTAGAAGATTCTTGCAAGATTACCGAAGATAGCTGTGAGCGAGGTGTCTCTTCTTTTTTCTCTCTCCAACTCCCCTTTCCCCCCTGCTGGTGACGTAGCTTTCAGAGCTGTGGCACCGGTGGGCGGGCATTGGGAACAGCGTCGATTCTGCTCCTGCAAAGAACTTGGTGTCCTGACAACGGGGCCGTGGGCACATGCAAGAGAAAGTATTCATGCGAAAATATACATAAATATTTGGTGACACTCGGAGGTCTATACTCATGGTAAACAGTTAAGCATTCGAAATAATAGTGTCCTGAGCAAGTGCATTTGTTTGCAAGACATAGAGAACAAATCATCATTACACTGTTGTTTCATACAATTGCAGTGTTACTGTATCCGTTGAGTTCATCATTCGTAAAATCCAGCAACAATCTGTATACTTTATACATTTCATGACAATAATTAGGTATTGTTCGGACACATACTTAGGAGGCTTATTCAGACATACTCGAAGAGAAAAGAAGAAGTATAGGTAGGACATGTTTGCCAATTCCTGTTGTAACCGTAGAGTGCACAAATTGGTTCAGAAACTTTTGAATGGTTACTAAGGGGATTAGAGAGGGAAGAAAAAAGTGTTCATGGAGGTGTTCAAATACATAATTGATATGGAGACACTGTCATCATTATTAATTCACAAATGCTCTATATGCATCACTGGTGTGTAATATTCTACATCATGTCTATAAAGCATAAGTCATCAAAAAGGTTCTACTGTTCGCCGCATGTATAGAACCTGCATATACATCGTTGTCTTTGGCTATATTCCTTCAGATAATTTCAGGCTAGTAGTAAATCAACCAAAGAGAACATGCCATAGGTAGTAAGTTATGCAAGATGAAATTTGAGTCAGCGTTGCAGATAAATAAGGCAAAAAGACAGAAAAACACACAGTAAGACAGGCAATGTAAGTACATGAATCACTGAGAAAGCAGAGGGCACTAGTTTCATTCGCCCAGAAAATATTGTAATTCTTGGTCATAGTTAAGATCCTGTTCGACGGTACAAAGACGCATGATCCACATTGCCTCTGTGCGCTGTAATCTGAGTTCTCTGTTTCCTCCCCGCACGCTCGGTGCTACTGAGTCATTGCCAAAGAAAATAACCTTTTTGTCAATATCCTGTGCCTGGCATGCAGCCGCATGTAGTGCAACAAGATATGTGAGGTCCTGTTTGTGAATGGCCCTTATGTGTTCAGTGATCCTTTCTTTTAGTGGTCTGATTGTGCTGCCCACATAGTATTTCCCATAGACACACTCAATGACATACACAACAAATCGTGTTGTGCAGTTAATGTTTGATTTGATGTCATAGTTTTCACCCTTCGCACCGGTGAAGTGTCTCGTACCATGTGTGGCCCATCTACATATTGAGCAAAACCCACACTTGTAAAAGCCAATATTGTGTTGTGTCAACCAAGTGCAAGAGGTGACGCTGCGCAGGATTGTGGGACTCAACCTGTTCTTCAATGTTCTTCCCCTTCTAAAGGTGATCTGAGGGTAGTCAGAGATGTATTCCTGAATTGCTTTGTCTGCTTTCAAGATGCCCCAATGTTTCGTGAAACTTTTGCGTAAAGCATGGTGCATAACATTGAAGTCAGTAATCATGCGTAAAGATTTGTCAAGTGGTTTCATAAGACCCTGTGGCTTCAATGTGTCAGCCCTTTTCACTTTCTTGAGTCTGTTTTTTGCTTTCTGGAGTGTGGTTGTGGGGTAACCTATTTTGGAGAACCTATCTTTCATGTCCAGAAGGCACTTACCAAATTCAGTAGGTGTCCGAACAATATCTAATTATTCTCATGAAATGTATAAAGTATACAGATTGTTGCTGGATTTTACGAATGATGAACTCAACGGATACTGTAACACTGCAATTGTATGAAACAACAGTGCAGTGATATGTTCTCTATGTCTTGTCAACAAATGCACTTGCTCCGGACACTATTATTTCGAATGCTAAATTGATTACCATAAATATAGACCACCGAGTGTCAACAAATATTTATGTATATTTTCGCATGAATACTTTCTCTTGCATGCGCTCACGGCCCCGTTCACCTTCTCCGCCTATGGATTATTTCGCACACTGATGGCCAATACTATTTTTATCACCACCCATAACATAACCATTTTTCGACATCGTTGCATGAATAGGCATTTTTACTGAATCATGTTCTCCTTTACACCGAACGTCTCCAATGTAATGAATATACAAGAGCGTGAGTTTCATTCCAACCTAATGCAATTTCATCTGTCATTTTGTAGAAACCATGCTTATTTTGACATCGGGTTTATGGAGTTCTAGTTGTTCACATCCGGACACTGCTCCGTGAACCGAAAGCGGATATTTAATCACTTCCGCTTTGAGGTCACATGTCCACTACTGGAGCACGGCGACCCGCGGGAAGGAATACCCAAACTACTACTACTCATAAGTAAGGCAACCTCCCTTTCTGAACACCGTCTTTTAACCGCAATATATCATTGCTATTAAGCCATTTAGCTGCACGTACAAACAGGTTCTTACAAACCCGCGTTCCTTTAATTTCAGGTGGAACCTACACGAGGAGTTATCCGCTCCCAGATTGCTGCACAATCTTCCCTACGGGGCTCACTACTAAGAGAAAACAGCATTCGGGAAATTATTTTGACCTTTGCTCCTTCTCGTTCCTGCAGCATACAATGTTGGGTCCCTTAACTCATGAACCCGCATTTTTTCATGTTATCCTTACAACGTCCATATGCAATTAATTTTGATCTTCTTATCGCCCAGTCAAACCTCTGAAGCGAGGTGTACCTTTATCTGGTGAGATCACTGTCTATTATACACCCATCAACCCTGTATTGTACACAGTATACCCATACTCTGATCCATTCAAATAGAACACAAGGAGCTCATACCTGCCCCTTTTTATTTCCATGTCATCCTCCCCTTTAGCGTTTATTTGCTTTGGAAACCACCAACAGAGTCATGGGCCCTGCCGGGTCGGAATTATAATCGGGGGAGCGGTGAGCGCTCCCCCCTCTCACAAATTCAACTTAAAAAAAACTCCTTGCGCACCACTAACGTTTCACTAAGGTCTTTCTGCGTTTTGGTTTCTCAATAGATTGAAATTTCAACATGGATACTGATTGCAATGCTCAACCTAATGTGCACATCTTGTCAGATGTTCCATTGTTGTCTCTTATACCTTTCCCAGCCCTGAGGAGTCGGAGAATCTCTATTCCTAATGCAACGAAACACATGTCGGCTGGCTGGTTTTTGAGAAAATGAAAAAAGACTCAACTGTTGATACACCGTGCAAGAAACCCCTGTCTTGTTTCTGTTAGCTTTGTTCTATGATGTATATGTGTCAACACTGACACAACCGTCTTATTTTGTTTTGTTTTGTGCATAGGGTACCTTTTTGTTAGTTGTACAGTGCGTTGGTTGTTTTCCATCACATATCTGAGGGGTTATAGGGCTTTTCCCCTCACCCAGTTGCACCACTCCCCTACTTTTGTTCCTTACATATTGCGTCCACTTATAGCAGGGTGCCCAGCTACCCTGACAATAAAAACCCTTTTGCAAACTCATCCACCTTAAGTCTTCACTTTTTTATGGCTTTCCCCAATCAAGGTAAATGGTTTCCATCACTCCCACCTTGCTCCCGGGATGGCATTACAGCACAAGCACAATGCACTTTACTCTATTTTGTTCCCTTTACATCTCGCAAAGTAAACAATTTTTACGCCCAGCACTAAGAAAATGTGGGGCCAGGTCGTACGACTTGGCATTTGCACATTTACAATGTTTGGGAAGCTTACAGATCTGTTATGCTGTGCTAAATTTTAATACAAGTGTCCTGCAAACCCTTAGTAAATATAGAGATACTATATTAACTGTTTAGTACTTTATATCTGTGTAAATGTTTAATTATGGTGTATTAACTGTTTAGTAGTATATATTTTTTATGAATCTGTAATTATGGTGTATCATCTTATACTTTTTACAGTTAACTGTTATGGCTCTTTGGAGCCAAATAAAGTATTTGATGATGAGGTCCCTCTGCAAACTTAAAAGCTTTCAGGCTGCCAGGGACCAGGACTCACTTGAGACCTCTCTCATGCTTTTTGGGTCACAAAGTGGATGGCGCAATATAATGATTCAGTCCACAACTGACATTTAATTTTACATGGCATAGGTGTAGCTGTTACATGATAGATGATGGCCTTATAGTAAAATTAAATACGCCAACTAGAATTTTAATGCAATTTCGACTTTGTTTTAGGGGTCAGAGCACATATTTTAGTCACTGGATATTACTGTACCAGTGATGGAATTAAAAATTAACAGCAGTTGATTCACATAAAAAAAGGAAAAACTGGGGTTGACCACAAAAAAGTAGTTTTGCAACACTCTCCCTCCATCTGGATCATAGGTGAGGAACAGCTAGCCAACACACTGGCATTTCCCATCATCTAAGCAGACAAACCTGGAAAGGCCATCTTCATTGATGTGATCAGTCCCAGCTGTGAACTCCACTATGATGTCCATAACCTGTAGGAAAATGGACCACCTCAACAATTCTGAGTTCTCACCCCTTTTCTTCTTTAGTAACCTGAGAGGACTGTGGCCATCTGAACACTGAAATGAGTCCCAAACAAGTAGAAGTGCCAGCCGGGCTATTTAGTTTTTCTGCACCGTTTCTGATGTCAAGGCCCTGGCCTTCCAAATTCCCTTTGGTCTTGCAGAGCATTCTCATGCAAAATACCCTGCTTCACTGCAATATAAACACAGGTTACATTTCTTCCTGCATTCTTTTTCCACAGTGGTCAGGGGACCACGCAAGCTCCTGATCTGCATGGGTTCTGAACTGTTCTGACTGTTAGACTCTGTGTTTTTCCCCTCTGACCGCACAACCAGCATCTGCCCCCCCCCCAAAAAAGTGGTCTCCTTTTCATTCATTTAACCCAAGCCTGACAACTAAATCTATGAACTTGGAAGAATCTGAGGGTAAATCTACAATGTGCACCAGGGAATCCTTTAAGTCATCCCTTAACCCTCTATAAAAGAGGGAAGTTCTTTTTCCCCAGGCCACTGGGTCTCTGTAACTGATTTACCAAAGGCAGTAATATAAGTTAGGAAACCCTTAATTACCCTGACGTAGGTTTAACAACTCATTATCACTGGCCTAGACAAAGGTGTGCTTAGCAAAGAGCTGACGCATTAACTTTCTAAACCTTTCCAAAATCATGTAAAACCGGGTTGGTCATTAAAAATAGTGGGATAGCTCAGTTGGCAGCTGTCCCACCAAGATAGGATATGATAAAATCAATTCAGGCAGTATCAGAGGAGAAGGCTCATGGTTTAAAAAGGAAATGTAACTGGCACTGACTCCAGAAGGCCACATATTTATTACTATCCCCCTAAAACAGTTCGGGTGGGGCCAAAAGCACTGGGACTGGAGTGGTACCTGCGACATGAACAGGATTAGCTCTTCCTTTAGCAGAAGCATTCACTTGAGTTCTCAAATCACCAAAGTGTGAGGGCTTCAAGACAGGACGTGCACTCTTGGCAACTGCCTCAGCCCCTCCCTTAAAGAACCATGCTAGATGGCGAGGGCGACATCGAACCAGCTTATCCTTAAGCAACAAAGTTTCCTGTTGCAAGGACTGAACCTCATGCTGTACATCTCGCATGGCCCTTGCTAGATCTAAAACACTCGGGCATACTCAGACAGGGCCTTGGCCATGTCCTGATAGAGCATCTGGTTGTCCATATTGTGAGAAGTTGGCTTGGTATATGCTGACCACTAATTATAGTGGGCACCTTGTACCAGTCCAGACAACCCTTATTGATGATCAGGTTAAAGACAACCTTTATTGAAAGCTATCCTAGTGGTAGCTATGGAGAGCAGCCTTCCGGCCAAGTCTCGAAGGAATGTAAAGCAGCTTGGTTTACCAGATTATAACCTCCTGAATGACCAAATGAAAGGAGAACCGCACAAGGAATATATAAAATATATGTATTTTTTACTAAACACTCTCTACTAACCTCTACATGAGATTAGAGAACAAAGCACAATATTCAATCACTAGAACAACAGTAAATAGCACAATACACAGTGGGCTCCAGAGGGAGACCAAACCATATACTAAGAAAGTGGTATAACGACCACGACTTGAATAGACACAGTGCCTAGAGCACGTAGATACACTGGGGCCCCAAGGAACCACCCAAAGTAGTGCCACAGGGGACCCACAGAGGACGGGTGCAGTGTGAGAACACAGACACGAGCTTCGTACAACTCTATGGGAAAGTCGCAGTTGGAATTGTAAAGATTAAGGACACTTCGGAGAGGACTTTGAGCAAACCCTTTCAAACATAGGAAGTTCTAAGACCAGCGCACTTGTGAGTACCGGAGTACCTGTGTTACTCAGCCCAGGGAAGCCTGGTGCATAGGTGTCAAGTGATGTCGGGAATCTTTGTCTTTTTCAATGGTGTGATGCTGAAAAGTGCTGCTGCCGGGAAGATGAAAAGTGTCCAGTGTAATCCAAGCCTGGATCGGAGATGAGAAGAACCTGAAAGCAGAGGGGACAAAGTCTGGGCCTCTTCAGGGTGACCAGGGTCCCGGTAGACGAATGCCGACCGGTGTTTTAGGTGAGTTGATGTAATGCTTGACTCTGCAGCCACGGGGTCGAGGAGATGTCGAGGACAACCAAAGTCCAGAGGTGAGATGTCCCACGAAGGATGTTGAGTGCTGGGTGGGTCAGTGTCCGGATGGAACACCAACAAGCCTTGGCAACTGCAATCCACGCTGTCAGAGGAAATCAGCTTCCGTGCGGCCCAGCAAGGTCCTGGGGACTCTCCAAGCAATGGAGAGTCAGGGCACATCTGGAGCAACCAGGAAAGCCCACAGAAAGTTAAAGTTGCCTTCACAGGGACCCACAGGCCAACGGACCAGGGATCGCGAAGGGACCTCGAGAGGAATCACAAAATACCAGCTCAAGGAACACTCGTGGAGTGTAGGCCGGAAATCTTCAGTGGAAACACTGCTCGGGGTCAGGACTACCAGTAGCCCAAAGCACAGCCACAGGGGTCGCAAGAAAACATATGCTGCTGCAAACGTATACGGTGCACAGGGGTTCAAGTTGCACGGTCCCCACAAGGGATACAGGCCTCAGAATAGCTGAGAGCCCAGATCAACCTCAGAGACCACAGGAACCCACCTCCTGTGTTAAAGAAATCTTCGTAGTCCTCAGGAGCTTCAGAGATGCAAACCGGTCAGATGCGTATAGGTGCCTGCTTAGCAGGGGAATAACTCCTTTACTCCAAGGGATATTCTTCAATAGTCCAGCGTCGTGCAGATGGTCAAAGTACTTGGTTTCTGTTGCAGAGTTTAGTCCAGGTAAAATCTAAAGCCCTGTGGTCAGGGGTTCCTACTTTATACCCAAAGAAGGGGTGGGACAAACTCTGGGGACCGATTCACTTTTGTAATTTCAATTAAACAAACAAAAATAATAACATATACATTTTTAACAACGTCCGAATTTTCCCAATGGATTGTGAACAAAATATCGTATAATATTCTTTAAAAACACGAATTTCTTGAACATTCTGTTGCAGAAGATGCCCTTCTTTAGGGACCTCTATAAATACAAAAGAAAAGAAGTGTGTGTGAAATATATTGGATAATGTACAGGGAGGAATACCCCAACCAGATAGTATGAATCCAGGGAGAATGGCGAAAAATTAGATGAAAGTTTACTAATGAGTGATTTGATTTGTGCTTCCAAAGGTGAACCGAAACTAGTAGCACTGAAACTGTGTGTGACAAGATTCCCTTGAGATCCCGAAAATTACATGCAAGAATTGCTGTTTGTAGATCTATGCACCTGGAAACTAGTGTACTCAGCGTCATGCTGTGATGTGTGAAAAACTGAGGGGGATATTCTGAAGAACGTGGGATAACCATCGCAAAAGTAACTTAACGCAACCTTCAACATCGCAGTCTATCGCAGGAAAATTACGCCGTGTTAACCAAGTATTCACAACAAGGCGGTACCATGGGATAGTCTCCAGATAACACGTCAACTGCCCACGTTAAAATCAACGCCAAGCAGCAAAAATGCGAAACACGAACGCAACAAATCTTGCGATGAGGCCAATCACGATACAAAAAGCAGCAAAAACCAGCGACAGACCTGCAAATCCCACGTGTCTGGCCAAAAAATGAATGCACCGTAAAAGCAGAGTAAATAAACTGTGAGCTCACAAGGTACGAGCATAACCCCACAACTGTGATGCAGAACAAATGACCATTGTCCAAATCAGATAGGCATTTCCCCACAGCCACAATGTACATTGACATGCATTCGGTATGTACCCTGCGCCAATGTGGAAACAAACATGGAACACACTGCAGAGGGACTAGCAACACCCCCTGCACACCGACGTGCCATGTCCATGATCAAACATATAATGAAAGCATGGACCAGTGTAGGGGCAGTGACTTCACTTGACGTACATATCGCCCATGTCATGGCACTTGAGTCACAGGGTGCATCCCTGCATCATGGCGGCACATATCAGTGCCCAAAAGAATCCCTGTTGTCACTTGTAGGCCACAAATGACAGCCAAAATGGAATGAATTGGGACACATGTGAAACGCTGAATAGTGGGATACCATAACAAATTTGACACACAGAACTGGCAGTTCAAATACGTGACACACTAAACAGCCTCACTGTACAGAGGTGACACACCCACCATCCATGAACAAATTCCTAAATTATCAGCACAACGTCTCGCACCCACACTTGTCTGAGTGAAGTGCCTGTACAGATGAGTGACATGCATACATGGAATGTGTATTGGAATGCATTTATTAACACATGCTGTGCCTGTGGTCAGTCAACGTAGTGTCCCATTACTGCTAAGGACCCTCACAATGCAACGCAGAGTGCATATACTTGGTCACCTGTGGCACTGCAGAGAGACATGAGTCAAGACTACGTACTGTATGATGTGTTGGCAGACTCACTGGTTCATTGGTGTGTGAAATAGTGATTCCTGTATGACATGTACTGCATGTTGCAAATGAGCGGCATCACTGTGTATTACGTAGCCTCACTGCTGCACTTCCCCCGAGCACATTCACTAGTGTGCGCAGCTCGATTGCATCACATGCACCCTTTCGGCACACCATTGTCATGCCTGTCTTCACATGTCCACAAGCCTGACTACGACATAGTGATGATGCTGCACAGAATGTGGCCGGCCACATGTGTGTAGGCCCATTGCAAGGACAGGGCTGACACAGATGTAGAGCACCAGCCTGGTTGAACTCGACATGCAGTTGAGGGTACATCTTTGGCTCATGCTGCGCTACCGACACACACAACAGTTGGCATGTGTGATCCCTGAACCCGAGCAGGCATGCCCTCTCCCATGTACCCCTTCGGCCGAGCACGCACACCGGGGGCATGCCACATAGCAACATAGTCAATTGCGTGACGGGTGGCGCAGACACTACAACAGAGACACACGCATCAGCCACATCCTTGCAAGGCCTACACTGCACCACACCCAGATCCATGTGTGGAGGAGCCACACCCCTACGCAGTACTGTGGTAAGCCCACATGGAGATAAGACACGGTTACATGTCCCAGGTCTACACCACTGCCTGCGGTAACATGGTTGTGCACGCTGTACAAAGCACAATGTAATGGGGAATGTCCCCGGTCCCTCATGCATACATAATGACCACACAGACACACTGAGTGAGTTTGTGGGACTGGCTATGGGCACGTGCGCCCAGCCCCTTTTATTGCCAGGGTCACATCTCCAGTGATGCCTGTACTGTGTTGGGTAGTGTAAGCCACCACTCAGGGGTTGGTTGCTGCTGGCAAAAACCACAACAGTGAGCAGACAATGCACACTAAAAGGTACAAACACCTTGGGTCCCTGACGTTAGCAGCACAGAGTTTGTGGCCCCAGATGCGCAGCAGCCGGCACAGGCACACCGCCACGGGACAGTGACTTGCGGTGTACTGAGGTAGGGCCACGCGAGCTGAGCATGTACTCGTTGATGTCCATGTGGAATGTTGCGGAAGGTTGCAGGGGACAGTGGAAGGTGTCCTTCCAGGGCATGATGCAGAGGGCAGAAGCAAGCAGAAACAGGCAAATGGCGGAGTAGAATGCTACAGACTCCACTTTTCCACCTTGTCAGTATCAGCTACATGTAGATGAAGACAACCTCCAGCCCATGGGCTCAGATGCCACCGACGCTCAAAAAGACAATGCCCATGAATTTCAGGGCACACACTCAGTGGCACCAGAGCTGGAAGGGGATGTAGTATGCGATGAGGCCTGTACAATGACATGGACTCTGCCATGTAGAGGGTAAGACTCAGTTCAAATTGTGTGACCTGCTCCAAAGCAGTGTGTACCAGAGGCAGCGGTCAGCAGGGGCCCACACCCATGTGTGGTAGGCATGCGCAGAGATTCAAGATAGCCTGGCTGATGAGGATTATGAATCCGAAACCGGTCCCAGGATGCTTGTTTCCGGTCCGGGGAAAGACATGGCTTGGCAGTTCGGGCTGGACTGTTCCCATAAGGCACAGGGTCAGACTGATTTGCATATAGCCATGTCTGAACTGGGGTGGCTGAGTGAACTAAAGAATGGTGATGGATTAAACCCAGATCAGTTGACTGGGGGTGAGTGTTTGATTTGTTGAAACGCTCCGTCCATCATCCCCTTTTGTATCGCTTTGTTCGCCCTAAGTGTGGCAGGGTATGCTCAGACGTGAGTCCCTTGTTCACTTGGCCACTGGATTCAAGATAGCCTGGCTGATGAGGATTATGAATCCGAAACCGGTCCCAGGATGCTTGTTTCCGGTCCAGGGAAGACATGGCTTGGCAGTTTGGGCTGGACTGTTCCCATAAGGCACAGGGTCAGACTGATTTGCATATAGCCATGTCTGAACTGGGGTGGCTGAGTGAACTAAAGAATGGTGATGGATTAAATCCAGATCAGTTGACTGGGGGTGAGTGTTTGATTTGTTGAAACGCTCCGTCCATCATCCCCTTTTGTATCGCTTTGTTCGCCCTAAGTGTGGCAGGGTATGCTCAGACGTGAGTCCCTTGTTCACTTGGCCACTGGATTCAAGATAGCCTGGCTGATGAGGATTATGAATCCGAAACCGGTCCCAGGATGCTTGTTTCCGGTCCAGGGAAGACATGGCTTGGCAGTTCGGGCTGGACTGTTCCCATAAGGCACAGGGTCAGACTGATTTGCATATAGCCATGTCTGAACTGGGGTGGCTGAGTGAACTAAAGAATGGTGATGGATTAAACCCAGATCAGTTGACTGGGGGTGAGTGTTTGATTTGTTGAAACGCTCCGTCCATCATCCCCTTTTGTATCGCTTTGTTCGCCCTAAGTGTGGCAGGGTATGCTCAGACGTGAATCCCTTGTTCACTTGGCCACTGGATTCAAGATAGCCTGGCTGATGAGGATTATGAATCCGAAACCGGTCCCAGGATGCTTGTTTCCGGTCCAGGGAAGACATGGCTTGGCAGTTCGGGCTGGACTGTTGATTTGTTCAAACGCTCCGTCCATCATCCCCTTTTGTATCGCACAGAGTCAGTGGCACCAGTGCAGTTGCTGGTAGTGTCCCATCACCTCCGTAAAGGTGAGCCTTTTCTCCTCTGGACTGAAGCGCATCTTCCTCTTACTCCTCTCCTTGCGTACTGTGACATGAACACTGCCATGAAGAAATGAAGACTCCAGAAAGTGCGACCTAGTTGGTTGCAGTGTCGGCCGGAGGCTGCGGTCAGCGCAGGGTTAACCGCTGTCCAGCCATCTCCTCCTGGATCTCTAACACACGACGTTGGAATGGCATGTGGATTAGATTTGTGGTTGACAGAGGTAGTGGCACCAGAGCTGAGTGGGTGTGCAGTCGGCAAGGAGGTCGTGTCCTGCCTGGGACGGACTGCATTCGATTGGTGTGAGGCCTGCAGGTCCGCGGTGTAGGCCGAAGGCTGCAGTTAGCAAGGGCCCATAGACACGTTTGGTGGGAGTGCTTTGTACAGACTTGGTGGCACCACATCGAAGGGAGTATAGTGACATAAACTCAGCCTAAATAATGTACTATGCCATGGTGTAATCAAGACTCTGTTCCAAATGTGTGTCCTACTTGTCCGCTGTGTATGCCGGTGGAGTACGTCAACGACAAAGGAGTTCTGCTGGCCTGTGTCGCGGAGGCCGTGATGGTTTGGGGAGGCTGCCAAGGTCGGGGACCTAAGGCTTGGCGCTTGCATCGGCACGTGGTGGGCCCTCTTTGACACATGCCGGTGTCTGCAGGTGAGCAGTGCTGCCTGGATGCGCAGGGGCAGCCATGACAGCTTCGGAGACCAGCGGTCAGGGGTGCAGCAGGCGCACAGGATCCCAGGCAACACAGCTCACGGCGTAGGCCTCGTGGCGGGGTGAGACGCGCCGCCCTGGCAGGGACGTTGGGCATTTCGGAAGAGGACCACGCCCAGGCTACGTGCTTTTTTATTCACACCCCTACGTTGACCTGGCGTACGCTGGGCCAGCCCACTCCGCACACGCTTACAGGGGGTGAACGTAACAAGCTACATTTCCTTGATCTCCCCCACTGGCTGGGGTGACATTGTTGCATCCACTGTCCACTACACTCTAAACACCAGGGTGTGTGTCGACATGGATATGTCTGTGGTCTGCATACTGCAGACTGTCCAACACATCCACGCCACACTTGGCATTGTGTGCAGTCACATTCATCGGTCACATCACCTCCTTTGCACATGCCTGGTTCCCTCCTCATCCCACTATCTGCTATTGTGTAGCTGAGGTGCCATGAGGTTGATGGCTCATGTACATGGCTAGGTCAGGTTCCCACAGTGAGTTGTGCTGTCGTGTCTGGTGTGTGGGCATGTTGTTTGGCATGTTGTTTGTGACTTTGTGACAGGTGCATTCCCAGAGTTATGGATTGCATGATTGTGTTTTTGAGGTTTTTGAGGTGTGTGGTGTGTTCATAGGTGCCATCCTAGAAGCGCTGCTTGATGATGGACTGTCGGAAGATGTATGAATCATGCACACTGCCTGGGTAGTTGGCAAGCATGTTGGTGAAGAGTCCCCGGTGGTCCACTATTGCCTGCACATTGATGGAATGTGTGTGCTTCCTGTTGCTGTAATTGTGTGCAGTGTCGGCAGGGGGCACAGGTAGGACATGTGTATAGTCGCTTGCCCCCAACACATGCAGGAAGCCAGCTATGGCATGGAAGCCTTGCTTGGTCTCCAGCCGTTCCTGCGCAGTGTGGGGGAAGTATAGGTACTGGGGTACCAAGCTGATGATGGCATCCAAGACAGGTTTGAGGAACTTTGATAGGGCTGGCTGTGAAACTCCTCCGACTCTGGCTGTTGTTGGTTGGAAGGTACCAGAGGCCAGACGCAGCACGGCCTCCAGGTTTGTCTGCGGAGGGATGTTGGTTGTCCACTGTGTTGGTACCGTCAGCCTGTGGACAATGATGTTCAGGATGCGGAGGATGGTTGTCCTTTTCAGCCTGTAGTGGGCAATGACATTCTCTGGTGTTAAGTCTGTGAGGCTGGTGCGTTTTCTGAAGGTCTGCGGTCTGTGTCTGCGCTACCTCCGTGGTGATCCAGCGGGTTTGGGGGTGTGGCAGGCCTGGGGGTGGTGGTGGTGGGTGTTGTGGGCCTTGTGGGCCTCTTGGGGCTCCGAGCTGCATGATCAGGAGCTCCATGGCATCTGTTGTTTTTCAGGTGTGGGTCTGGGCTGGGTTCCTTTTTCTGTTGCCGCCTGCCTGCCGACTTTCCACCAGGTCAGAGCAGGTGTTAATTTCCTGCTGTTAATGCACCGTATCGCCTGTTTTGAGTTCCGATCTGGCTGGTCGTTGAGAATGTTGCGGAGTGGTGTTGTCGCGACATTTTGCACGGGAACGCCTACTCTGCATATAATTAGCGATAGTTGCCGGTGTCATCTGTGGCAATGTTTTTTGCGGCTGCAATTGCAGGTAAACTGGTGCTATGGGCTGTTAGCACCTGCTTGTGAATGGGGTGATAGATTTATCACGACTTTGGCTGCGATAAAGTGCCAATAACTCAGCAATAACTCCTTGAGAATATGCCCCTGAGTGTGTAAAAACGCTTATGGAATGTCTCTGACAATTTCCTAATATCAATAAAAAGCTATTCACAAAAAGTGAATGCTCACGAACGTTATCTGAGGGAAACTAAATAGCATTTCAGTGACCAACTCAATCAAGTGCCTAGAATGGATTACGGCAAGCATCTAACAGAGTAAAGATACCTCAAACGGATCAATATTCAGGAAAAACAGGATAAGTTGCTATGCAGTAACTCGAAGTCCAGAGTTGAAGCTAACTGCTGTAAGACAAAAGTCATGTAAATATGTGTAACAGCATAAAACTGACTAGAGTCTAACATGAGCTGTACCTGAAAATGTGTCTTACAGTCTGCTTAGGAGCCCGTGAACCAGAGAAGAACACCAAACGCTATAGAAACTGCATTGCACGCCAATTTAAAAGCAATGCAGAAAATCAACATGCTGACGCACAAAGCCCTAACCGAGGTCGCCATCTTGGAACATGTCCCCAATTGTGGAAAAAGTCCCATCACCATTGAGACAGTGCCAGAGTAACTGTGATGAAAGGACAAGAAATACACAGTATACATGTGAAACTGACCGAAATATCTTCTGAATCGTTACTCAAACCAAGCACCTGCCAATCAGCCAAAATACACACAATCTAAAAACCGGAACTATCTGTTGTGAATACATGGATGAGAGGCGCCATAATGAGATCAGACATCAAAATCTACTATCATACGTAAGCAATCTTCAAGACTCGGTCTTGTTTGCCTTCTAGGTAAGTGTCACCTAAACAAAATGACAATTCTACCACCACTTTCAATATATACAGGTGTAAAAACAGAAAATATATGACTGCATGTGAAAATACACATAATCTAAATACCGCAGCATGACATGGTTGAACATAGACATAGAACATAACTGCCTGGATGAAGAGCAACTTTTTGCAGTTAAACACTGCGAAAACTGAGATTCTGTTATTTAAAGATGCCATATCAAGATGGTCTCCCGGGTGGTGGCCTGCAGAATTGGGTGATGCCCCCACCCCCAAAACCGTGGTCAAAAACCTAGGGGTGCTGGTTAACAGAGATCTTAACTTAGAAGGCCACATCGCTGCAGTTAAAAAATCATGATTTTATGCGTTGAGTCTTCTTCGGAAAATATTCAATTTTCTTCCCATGAACACGCGTAAGACACTAATCCATGCTCTGATTCTCAGTCGCTTGGAATATAGTAACGCCTTGTTGATATCAGCCAAGGAGTCAGATCTCCAAAGTTTACAGGTGGTGCAGAACACTGCGGCACACCTGGTAACCAATGCTCCTTATCGCACCCCCTCTCTACCCCTATTGCGGAACCTACACTGGCTGCCCATTCGCAAGAGGATTCACTTTAAAGTGTGTTGTTTGGTGTTTAAAGGCCTTAAAGGCATGGGCCCCACATACCTATCAGAAAAGTTAGTCAAATATACCCCCTTGCGTCCACTCCGATCTGAAGGTAAATGCCTGCTTACTATCCCTCGCAATAAGCAAACTAGACTCGGAGGCAAATCTTTCTCTTATTTGGCTCCCAAGTTGTGGAATCAATTACCCACAGACTTACGACAGGAAGACAACTATTTAGCATTTAGAAAAAAACTTAAAACTCAGCTTTTTTAAATTCCAACGTGCTTTCTGCGATGTCCTTAGCGCGGAGATACCCCTTCTGAGGTGAGTCAGGCGCTTTATAAATGTAATAAATAAATAAATAAATAGACCTGCATATGTGAATTCCGTTGGTGAGTGCGGGATGCTCGATAAGAATATGACACAAAGTAATATACTGTAACATACTGGGTGGCCTGGAAACGTGAAGAGGGCAGTAGGAGAGAAAACAGAGAGAAACAAAACCGCAAGTGAAAGAATGAGGAAATCATCAACCCCCAAATAGGAATTGTGAAATTATATCTCATGTTGCCATTATGGGACTGGGTATGCGAAGTGGAAAAGAAAGCGAGGGGCACACCACTGTGTTGCACGAGCACCTAATAGACATATTTATGTATAAGTCAAAACCCTTCAGGAGAAGCACAGTATACACAAAGTGCCAATATCATGTTCCAGAGTGAATTAACATAAATGACCACAGTGCAATACTCTAGCCATTTCACAATGAACTCCACAATTATAGAAAACAAATCATGTCCCATTTTATCGTTCAGCTGATTAGGGGTCATAGTATTGAATTTCTTTATCCACCAGATCTCCTGTTGGGATAAAAGTTTAGAATTGTCTTTGTCTACACTAATTTGTAAAATCTCCAGAATTAAAAACTACAGTGGCGCTAGGTTGTTTTTGTGTTCCAGCCAATGTGCAACTAAATTGGATTTGTTGTTCTGATTGTGGATCATGCTCTTGTGCTCAGTTATTCTAATCTTAATCTTGTATTCTGTTTTGCCTATATACATTAAGCCGCAAAGGCATTTTATTCAATAAATAAAAAAAAGTCGAGTTGTAATCACCTGAATGTCTTATTTTGAATAATTTCACTATCCGAAGCCGTTCATGTCAAATTTACAGATCACCATATAAGACATCTCCTGAAATGCATGGGGTGCTGCAAAATGTATTTGACACACACGAGAATGAATGTAACATGAGTTAAAACAAATATGAAACATGGCAGAATGAATATATTATCTAGTAGATTTTAAACAAACAGAGAGAGAAAGGGTGTTCTACGTAAGATTTTAAACAAACAGAGAGAGAAAGGGTGTTCTACGTATGTGTAGGGAGGGAACTCCTGTCCCCTTCTTAATATTTTAAACAACAAAATGGAGGAGTGCCCCCTTGAGGTTTTGCAGAGAGATCCTCTACAACAGGGTGTGCTTCAACACCTGACTTCAGTGGAGCGGGTATTTTTTTCTTTTTATATGTGCAGTGCTAGAAATACAGTGAGTGTTTTAAAAGGGGCCAACGCGACTCACTTGTAGACTTTATTCCTGAGTGATTGGACACCCTATTAAAAAGAGCAGTGACACCTATGCCTAATTAGGTAGGCTTTGGTGTTCAAGAAGTGTGGTGTATTAAAATCGCGACGTGTGTTATGTGATTAAAATATCAGGTGTCGAAGCACACCCTGTTGGCACTCGGCCTTCGGGGTGGGACCCCGATGATGAAGTATGTCACCAACTAGGTTGGTGAGTGAGGGGTCTTCAAAAAGGACTTTCTGCATCCTTTAACAGGTTGGGCACATTGTGCACCATTGAACATTTTTTCTGTTGTAGAGGATCTCTCTGCAAAACCTCAAGGGGGCACTCCTCCATTTTGTATATTATCTAGTAGACAAGTGAAATAACACACACTCTGAACTGGATAAAAGATATACAGAGGTGTATAGTAACTATGTTGAAAGGAATATGGTGTTGCTGAAAAGAATACAACAAAAACTAAGTGAATATAACTCTTATTGAGATGATATAGACTAGTGCTGAAATGAATATGAGCCACATTGGAACAAATATGGCAAATATTACATTGAATCTGACACTCTTTAAAATGACTGTGACACACGTGAAATGAATGTCAAACATACATCATTGAATACAAGCCATGTTCAAATTAATATGACCCATGTCTAAAAGAATATAAGATAAGTTGAAATAAATATGACTACTGTCAACATGAATATGACTAACACTCAACTGAATAGGAAACATGTTCATATGAATATAAATGTAGTTGAAATTAATTTGATGTACATTAAAATGAATATGACCCACACTTAAATGAATATGAGACGCTTTGAACTGAATACAACATCCATTGGAATCAAAATTATGCATATTAAATTAAAGGCAAAACACTTCTTAAAATGAATGGTACACATGAAATGAATGCCAGACAATCAGCAATGAATACAAGCCATGTTCAAATGAATATGGCACATGTTCAAACAAATGTATGATAAGTTTAAATAAATATGACTAGTGTCAAAATGAATATGACTAACACTGAACTGAATATGACATACGTTCATATGAAGATGATGACAGTTGAAATTAATTTGGCATGCCTTACAATGAATATGGCCCACTCTTAAATGAATATGAGAAGCTTTGAATTAAATATAGAACATTCATCAAAATGAATATTGCACTTCTTGAAATAATTCTGACACATGTTGAAACATACATGACATATGCTGACACAAGTAACATGTTCCTTGAATTTGAAATGACACACTTTCAAAGGATTATGACAACTGTTATATTAAGTCTTGATCTGTTGAAACAAACATTACTCATGTCATAATGGATAAGACAGGCATAGGAATAAATATAACAATTGTTCAAATTAATTTGCCCTATGTTAAAGGATTGTGATACACAATTGAATGAGTATGACATGCACTGAAAGTAATCTACCTAGTGTTAAAATGATAATGACCTAGACTGAACTGAATATGATATATGTTGATATGAATGTGACCGCAGTTGAAATTAATTTGTTATGCCTTAAAATGAATATGTTCAACGTTTAAGTGAATACAAGAAGCTTTGAACTGAATGTGGCATCCATTGTAATGAATATGGCATGTTTTAAAATAAATCTGAAACATGATGTAATCCTCATTTTGCTGCAAGACAAACTCTTGTTGAACATGATTAAGTGGGCATGAGGAATGGCTCATTTGTACATGCTCAATCTCTTTTGTTTGCTGAATGTATTGATGTTTTAGACTCTGAACACTATGGCACTGCTGTCAGCACACAGTGTGTGTGCTCTGAACCCTAAATCCTTTAGTCAATGACTAATCATTGATTGGCATGCTAAGGCCATTGTGTATGATGTAGAATCTGCACCCAAGGCAGGGAAATGGAAAAGTCACTTGAGAACTGCAGCACTTATTGTACATTACGCTCAGTACGACAAGGAAACATGCCTGACTGCTGCAGTGTAAAGCTTGCTGAGCAAACGGTTAAACTAACCCTTTTTTACTAGGTAAAAACCTTCCTTTTAAATATTAGTAAGTCGGCCCTTTATAGGCGTTATAGTTAACAAACTTTCGTGGATGGTATTTAAAAGTGTCACAAGTTGAACATTAACGTGACAACGTCCCTAAGGCAATACATCCCGAAAATCTATTATTGGTTTTGAAGGTTTTACTGTCGTCAATAGAGAACCAGAGTGATTTCGAATTGATATTAAATAGAAATAATAAAAGAAAGTTACCATTAATCTGCCTGATCTCTCACAAGGCTAAATAGCATTCACTTTTGCCAACTCCCACACTGTTCTCAAACCTAGTAATAGGTGTGCAAAATGTGTGAATTGCATCCCAGAAGCAAATAGGCTGACCTGAATGGGCAGAGATGACCCCTCGGAATGCTACAGAATATTCACAGGGGAGGCTGTGGGTATCCTGTTGACACTGTAATGTCCAATCATGTTTAACAGTTCTGTTGAGCCACATCTAACACTTGACATGGAGAGAACAGGATGCCAAGTCTATTCTTTTGTATCTAATGCCTTTTACTGATAGACCGTGCTTTGTTGTGACCTACCAGGCGTCAGTCAGTCTCTGGGTTTGTTATAGGTACAGAGAGTGCTTCAAACTGCATTTTAGTGCTAGATGTGGGACGGCACTAGGATTACCATGGTACATTCCCCACGCACACCCACAGCCTCAGAGCCCAAGTTTAGTGTGGCCAAAGACATTTGTCATTGTGGATTTGCTCTGACACATTGAATTTTTGGCCTGTTTAGAGTAATGCAAAGAGGAACTACGGCAAAAGTAGGTTTGTCATGACCTGGGAGCCACTGACCATAGAGGAACTAGGAGTGTCATAGAGTTCCCCCCCCCCCAGGCTGATGAACTGTACAAGTCTGGACCCTCATCATGAGACATTGCTCAGAAAATGCTGAGCTTGCAAAAGGATGCCAGGCAGACTGAATCTGCCGCACTTGGCTTTTGTGAGCAGCAAGAAGGACCAGAGTAGTTTGGACCCCCCTTCCTCTTGAAACCCAAGGACAGAAAGGTCTCCAAATCATCATGAGGCTGATCCCCTGGGTGGCTCCAGGAACCTGAAAACGCTGAACAGGACATTCCTGTGAAGAATGCCAGTTGACCAGTGGCAACTGGACTGGACTTTTCTGTTTCCATCTGCCAGTCACCCTGAGAGGCAGATTTATCATTATGCAGAGCAGTGCAGCAAGCCACCTTGTTGGGTGAACGAGAAAGGGCAAGATTGCACCACATTTAACATATGGCACATGCCTGTACTTGCTTGCACTTGCGCACAATGTGCTGCCAAGCTTCAATGCAGGCATCCTTGCACCGTGGTGCAAGGGTGCCTGCTCAGCAGAACGGGCACCTTCCTGCACAAAACAATCCCCTCAGGCATTTACTCTTTCTATGTAGGAACAAAAGGGGAGAAATAAAGAAATTTCTCTTCGTTACACCTCACCTGGGAAGGGTAGCATTTTACCCCATTCCCAGGTCTACCAGTAATGGTAAACCTGGGAATGCACCAAAATCCTTGGGTGCATACATGGGAAAATCCACGCCCCGGCCAAGAAACACCTCCTTGGGGCAGAGTAATGCAACACAGCAATTTGTGCTGCATTTTGTTAGTCTACATGCATCAAGCCACGCAAGGTGACCTTGCATGGATTTTAGCTATACACCGCCATGCATCTATCGTGCACGTGACAGTTGTGAATGGTGTCTCTATTGCCGTGACAGGGGCCTGTATAAGTCCGCTCAGAGGAAGAGGATTCGCCACCCAATCTTCCGCTGCCAACTGAGGCATGAAGGGCTGGGGTTTCATCCAATAGTAGGCATAGTGCGCCTGAGCACTCAGATAGTAGGCCTCGAAATTAGGAAGGTCAAAACCCCCTTTGTCATATGGTTGGGTTAAGACCGACCATCGGAGCCTCGGTTGTTTGCCCCCTCAAAAAAGTCAGATCAATTCTGTGCGCAACGTTTTGAAAAAAAAGGCACCAGGATAGTAAGGAATATTTAAAAAAAGATATAAAAAACGGAGCAGCACAACCATTTTGATGAGAGAGGCTCTACCCGCCATTGATAAGGGGAGGGTAAGCCATCTGTCAACCGTGGCAGTCAATTTGGTAATAGCAATGCCATAGTTAAGCCGAAGCGTCTCTTCTCTATCTCTAGAGACCTGAATGCCCAAGTATCGGAGATCTGAGTGGCACCAATCTAATGGAAAGTCTAGGGGGAATTCCGACACTACGTCAGTGAGGGGGTAGAATTGAGATTTATTCCAATTGATCTGTACGCCAGACATTCTGCAAAAAACAATGAACTCACGTAACAGTGGATTTAAATTGTGAAGAGGGTTCTTGACAAACAGCGTCATATCATCCACATAAAGTGACACAGCAATCGGGCGCTGGAGGCAGGAGAATGCCCCGCCTGGATGGAGCTGCCGAATACGACATGCTAGTGGCTCAACAGCGATGGCAAACAGGAGGGGGGAAGCGGACAACCATGTCTGGTGCCACGTGCAATTTCAATTGAGGGGGACAAATGGCCATTAATAAGGGCTTTAGCAGTCGGTTGCGTGTATAGTAGTTGAACCCAGGAGATGAACAGCCTGGGGATTCCCATACGCTGCAACACAGCAAAAAGGTATCTCCATTCAACCGAATCGAACGCCTTGGAGGCGTTTAAAAAAATCGCCGCTACTGGAAGGTCAGGGGCCACTGTCCTCATCATGGAGAACATAGTCCGCAAGTTATGAGCGTTAGACCGCCCAGGGACAAAACCAGATTAATCTAGCAATATGATTCGGGTCATCAATAGGGAAAGTCGGTTAGCAAGGACCTTGGCAAGTATCTTCACATCACAGTTTATAAGGGAAAGCGGGCGGTAAGAATCGCAAGAGACCGCACTCTTGCCAGGTTTCAAAAGGGAAGTGATCATAACTTCCCGCATCGAGCGGGGCAGGACTCCCACCTCCAGGGCTTCCTTAAAAACTTCACAAAGAACAGGGGCCATGATGTCAATATATGCCTTATAAAACTCCGCTGGGAGCCCATCCAGCCCTGGGGCCTTGCCATTCTTCTGGGACATTATAGCCTCCCTGATTTCGTCCAGTGCGAACGGTGCACTCAGAAAGGACCTATGGACATCGCTGAGCCAACATAGGGCAATGTCACCAAGAAAGTCGTCATATGGTACATCCCCTGTGTCATGAGAGGTATATAACTCAGTGTAGTGCGAATGCAAAACGTGTAGTATTCCCTCGGTGTCCCTAATCACCTGACCAGTCGGGGTACAGATTTCCAACACAGAGTTAGTAAAGTGTGGATTGCGAGTTAGGACTGCCAGTGCACGCCCTGGCCTATCACCCTCACAATATTTCCTTGCAGTCCAAAGCTTGCCCCTGAACTTTGCCTTCCTCGCAGCCTCTTCCTCATATAGCGTAAGTATAGTCCCGAAGTCGGCATGCGCCTGTGTCGTGTCTCCCCCCACCATCTGGACCTCCAAGCCTTTCAGCTCGCGTTCAAGGGTGCGTATCGTGCTCTGTATATCCTGCAGGACCCCAAAACTTTTCGATATACAGTACCCACGGATTGTCACCTTGAAGGCCTCCCAAATAACATCTACATTGTCAACCGATCCCTTATTTCGAGGGTAGAAGTCTGCAATTTCCTCCCCAAGCTCCTTTCGGAAGACCTCATCTAACAATGCCGTGGGTTGCAATCTCCACTATGGCCTGCGGCTATCCCATCCCGGCATTTGCAAATGTATCAGGACCGGGCTATGGTCCGAATAAGTTCTAGGCAAGTGAGCTGACCGTTCCAAGCCCGCCAGGAGCCCTCTGGACAGTAAGAAATAATCCAGACGCGCCCATGTGCCTGTAGCCGAAGTAAAAGGAGTACCTTCCTGCCGGAGGGGATATAGGTGGCGCCACCCATCTGTCAAGTCTCCTTCCTCCATTATGCCCTGCAGGGCTTCCCTGGTCTTTGTCTTATAAAGGGCAGCCCCATCCACCCTGTCTAGTGTAGGAACCAATGCAACATTAAACCCCCCTATATAATATCTATGATCCTAACCCATAACATCGTGAAGATTGACGGAGTGTCAACATTAGGGGCATAGGTGTTTACCAAGGTGACCGTGTCCTTCCCTATCCGTCCCCAAATGATCAAATAACGGCCTGCTGGATCAAGACTCTCTCCTAGCGTCACAAAAGGCACTGAACGCCTAATCAAAATAGCAGTACCCCTGGCATAAGTGGAATAGGATGAGAAAGATCGAGTAGATGCCCATCTGCTAGCAAACTGTGTGTGTGAATGTGGGGCTAAATGCGTCTCCTGTAGCATGACAATATGAACCTTATGACGCTCCAGATATGCGATAACATTACGCCCCTTATGGGCATCATTAAGACCCCTAATGTTCCAGGACATAATTCTCAGTTGGTTGTCATTCCTATGTTCTGCCATTCCGCTAGACCTAGTGTACTCCTGTGGTGTGTTGTATAAGCAGTGCCATATGTACTGTCATAACAAGTAGTCAGACCCATACATGTAGCACACATTCCTCCCGCACCCTCTTTAAACAAAGAACAAACATTGCAAGTACTCCTCCCCCCTCCCACTGCAGCATCCCAATCATGCCAGCAGCAAACCCACCCCCTCCTCCCCCCAGAACCAATTGTAACCAGAACGCAAAATGGGTATTCCCATCGGGGTAGCCATCTAGTCGGAACACGATCACCCTGTTGATATAAAGGAAGTCCACAGGTCGTGATGATTCCCAGTGACAACAGGGGTGTCCGGCATATGTTAAACGTCTTTAGCCGTGAGCCCCACCCGGCACACAAGTCTGCACATGGAAAGGCATAGCTGGCATAATTCAAAACAAAATACAACATGACAGTTCTACTTTACAGCCTCGGAGTCGCCAGTGTTCTCTCAGCCAGCACCACATCGACGAGAGCACAGTGCCAATAAGAAAGCAGGAATTCCTGGTTGTACACAAAACCGTGCTCATTCCACTCCTGACAACGATCCTTCGTCCATCTCGTCAGCATCAGTGTGGGTTTTCTTGCGCGTCTTCAATGCTTTGAGGAACTTATCCACCGACTGTGTAGTAGTGGGGAAGGTCTGCGTCCCCTGATATGTGATGCGCAAACGTGCCGGATAAAGAAGAGCATAGTCCACATTTTCCTGGCGTAGTTTCTGCTTGACAGCCATAAACTGTGAAATCCGGGAAAATGGTAAAGGAGACGCCTTCATAATTGAATTGCTTCTTCTCCCGTGCCAGTCGTAGGACCGTATCACGGTCTCTGTAGTTGAGCAGGCGCGCAATGATAGGCCTTGGTGTCATCCCCGGCTTCGGTTTCGGGCCTAGCGACCTATGCGCTCGCTCAACAATGAATTGGGCGGAGAGGGCGCCTTCATCTGTTATCGCCGTTAGCAGCCTCTCAACATAGTGTTCTAGGCGCCCTGTGTTGGTGCTCTCCGGAATACCTAGGAGACGGATATTGTTTTGTCTGCTCCGCGCTTCGATATCCTCATTCTTGGCATCGATAATGCGCATCAGCTTGTCCATTTGGGTGACCGCTTTTTTTAGCTGCTCAGTAGCATCCTCAGAGTCAGAGAGGCGTTGTTCCGCCTCTTTGAGACGACCCTCATGAGTATCCAACTTGTGAGCAATGCTATCCATACGAGTCTTTAGGGTATCGACCTTGTCCGCTATAGTCGCGAATCCCTGCCTCATTTCTGTGAGGATGGTACATAAGTCAGAATGCGGGCTGGAAGGAGAAGAATCAGCCATCTCCTCAGGTCGTTCCTCACCACCATCAAGCGTTTTTTTGGCGTTTTTTTTATTGTCAAAGGTGATGCGTGGCTGCCTGGGGTCGGGTCTACCCATGGTGCCACCAGCAAGTAGTGCCTATTCTAGTCTTAAATATGTGCGACCACTACACCCATAAGAAGCAGCAAGGGTCTTGTGAGCGTGACCACCCAATGCAGGCGCGTACAGAAAGCTAGAGCGGCTCCAATAGTCTGTAGTTCTGTGACACCTTAGGGAGAGCGCCTTCGCCCCTAGTGCACCTGGGTCAGTACAGGGTACATGCTATGACTCTACAGGAAAGGCAGCAAGCAGGTCCCACAGTGTAGGGGAGGGTGAGGCACTAGCAGCAACTGCGCCGCGCTCTGAGCAGATCCCACTCCCACCTACGGCTATGTCGGCAGCCGCCGCTATTTTGAGTTAGGTGCAGAGGAGAGTCCTCAGGAGCAAAATATTGTACCAACAATCACCAGGGTATACACCACGCCTCCGCAAGCACGATGACCTTCAAGATCACAGATCACCTCCCAGAGATCGGTCAACAGCTACCAACCGACAGGGATATATATGGCCACTCCTATCCAGCAGACACGGTGGGGCCCCACCATCAGTAAGAATAGTAAAGCTCGTCAAACGATGTAGCAGACAGCTGTAAGAGACACCTAATTGGCATAATACCACAGCAGGCGCTTGGTAGGCAGGGATTCCGCCAACAGGGCGATGTCTCGGTCCGATTGTAGCAGTCTAGCAGTCAGTCGCGATAGCAGCCGCCATTTTTCCTTCACAGGCCATCTCCGACGCGAAAGAAGAAGAGAAAATCGCCTCCTTACTTGTATTCCGGCAGTAGGTAGCAAGAGCTAAGGCAGGGTCACCAGCCGGAGCATTCGAGGCACGCATCCGTATCTACCCGCTACCAGGGAAGCACAAGCCGCCCGACAGCATGTCATGGGCAAGCGGCTTATCCAGCTTCCGCGACCCTCCAAGCTCACGTTGTCTCCGGCGCCGCCATCAGGCTCCGCCGTCTCCGTCAGGCAGGGCCGCTCTCACAGGCGAGCGGGAGGAGCGCACCAAGCAGCGAAGTTCACTTCCAGATCTGTACAGCGATGGACTCTCCGAGCATTCAGCCAGCTAATTCAGTACGTTTTATTCGTCGGTGAGGTCATTGAGCCAAGGATAAAGGAAGGATCAGCAGCCGAACTGCGGGAGCCTCAGATGATGGCAGCCATTCCGCTCGTGCGCCACCTAGCTCCCCCCGTGGGTGGCGCTCTTGAGGGCTGTCATGTTTTCTGATGTCCGCTTGTGGCGCCAGGCTTTTTTCAAGGGTTCGGCACGATTTCTTTGTGATTTTGAGGGTGTCTGTGAACCATGAGGATTTTCTGTTGCTAGTTTTGCCTGGGGGTTTCTTCAGTGGAGCGAGGTCGTCGGCGCAGTTGGTGATCCATTGTGCGAGATTGTCTGCTGCGTTGTTGGTGTCAGGGGTGTCGACCGGTGGGTTCTGGCTCAGCGATGTGGTCAGCTGGTCTGTGGTGATTTTGTTCCAGCATCTGCGGGGGATCTGTAGTGTGTGGTGGGATGTGGACTTCTTGACCACATCCCACCACCACGTGCCTTTCGCTTATCTGGTGTCAATCTGTTCAGTAGTTTTTGAGAAAATTGTGGTTAAAGTCATTTATATATCTATGGGCATGGTGGATCCGCGGATTGTGTGAGGATTGGCATCGTAGCACAAGCGCACCGTCCCGATCACGCGCTCAATTCTAATTGGCTGTCAAGCGGTTGTAAACATTTGAAACCAGGAACTGTTGGCAGACATTTTGTGCCTCGGTAGAAGCGAGGTTGAGGAAGTCAGTGAAATATGTGTGCAAATCATGAACAGGGGCAGGGTAGACACACCCTAACCCCCTAGGCCTAGAGGGTCTCATAAGGACCCGTAGGCCCAAAAAAGTAAGAACATTTTTTTACAAAAAAAGTTGCGAGATTCGCGTAGGATCCGCGCATTTGGTCGCTGGAAAAAAACAAAGCATGTATTTTTGAGATATATATGAAGCTTATGTGTATAGATGTTGGGTGGCTCTACAAAGAGCTCTTGTGTATATTGAGAGATTTTAGTACTTACAAGTAAGTACCGATGCAGAGTCTAAAGTTCATGAGGAAGACTCGGTTTCCTTCATCTGTAAAATGTACACTATCTCCTCTATAGATGCGATGCATATTGAAATGCAGATTGTTGTGGTATATGGACACCATTCTATAGTCTCGTAGAAAAGTAGAAACAGATTTATTCACATGTTTATTCACTTATCTGCGCAGATCAGGGGTTCCAGTCTTCCCTTATCTTGACGACTGGTTGTTGAAGGCGAGCTCGCCCAGACAGTCGTCTCCCACCTCCAGACTACGGCCGACCTCCTGCACCTGCTGGGGTTGTCCATCAACGTGCCAAATTCGCACCTGTGCCCCTCTCAGAAGCTCCTCTTCATCTGAGCGGTTCTGGACTCGGTGCAATTTCAGGTTTTTCCCTCCGATCAGCGGGTTCGGGATATTCAGGCTCTGATTCCGATCTTTCAGCTTTTATCCCGGCTCTCGGTCAGGTTGATGCTGCGGCTCCTGGGGCTGAAGGCCTCCTGCATCCTACTGGTGCATCACTCAAGGTGGCATGTGAATAAATATAAACTTAGGTCACGCAGTTTGCCTTCCGTAATACACACATTTCAGGGGGTAGTGGATCCCGGGGCTTGAGGGGGTCGTTGAGGCCCACATACTTGTAATGTTGTAGGGGGGGTTGGACGCGAAAGTGGTGCAAGGGGGTTGTAAATCTGGTACACAGTGTTTTGTTTTACTTTGCTTTCCTTTCTGTCATGTAGAAGATCCTGGGTAAATATAACGGTTTTTGTACAGACAGTAACTTCTAACCCTACCCCCAAACAGCTTTCTGCCTGTTACCATAGTAACAGTTCATGGAACACTTACGTGAGCACAGAGATTAGAAGTTCACCACACTATGTGGCTAATGAGTTAGCCTCAGAATTATACTTCAAATTATAAATATAATTTCTATTGATGACTGCTACCCCCACAAAAACAAACCAGACGTAGCTACTTTTTTAATTAACTTTTATTAAAACAAGGGGGGGGGGAGGCGCTAGAGAGCCCTAAACAAGATAGCCTCACATTAGTGCAGCTCTGCTGGTCAGGGCTGAAATCCTGTCATTATCCTGCCTGCTTCGGAAGCATCCCGCAATCTGCTGTGGTGATACTGACTCCCCTGACAATGAGCGTTTGATTGCTGTGTGGCTTTTGAAGATTGGAGCACTCTACATTAAAATTGCCGCCTGGTGCCGATCGGGCCTGTGCCTCTGCGGTGATCGTGTATGGCGGCATGAGTGCTGGGCCGACTTTGGGGACCTGGCGGATTGCGCTGCTGTTCAGCCGCCGACGAGGCGCTTGCCTCCTTTCTGCGAAGCGCTACCTGGTGAGCAGAGCCTGCTGCGTGTTGGTCCTGGGCTGCGGTGGAGCCGATGATTCCGGAGGGGGCCTTGGAGCACTGGGTGAGCTGGTGGAGGCAGGGCTCGGGTGCCTCCGCACTTGTGGCTGCGGCCGGAGTTGCCTGCTGGATTCCTGGGCTGCCGTGTGGCCCTCCCGAGTAGGTGGCTGCACCTGAAGTCGGCACAGGGAAGGCGGACTACTGCTGCCTGTGCCCGAGCGCCAGGCGGACGGCTGCTGGCGAGTTACAGGCTGTGTGCTGGAGACAGTCTGCGGTGCTGCCAGCCCGTGACGCTGCCTCTGGCCCGCCATTTTGTGCCTGAGCCTCGCGAGCGGCGCTGACTGTGATTGCCGGCTCCCCTCCTCGCAAGACTGGTCTGCTGCTCTACGGAGAGTGCCACGTTAGCCCATGACTTGCGGTAAGTTGCGCTGAACCTGGTGCAGGTTTGGTCAGTTGCTATGCATTACGGGATAGCGGCAAATGTAAATGTAGTATTTGTATAACAGACGTATCACCCCCGAAGGGGTCTCAAGGCGCTTGTACGCATACCGCTGTGGAACCCTTCCTGGCTTTTCCCTGTGAAGCGCCTACTCCTGGGCACCCCCAAGGTAAAGCCAGGCATCCTAGCGCTGTTGGGGCCATTGTGGAGATTAAGCAAGCTTTTGCCCAGAGTTGCTGAGTGGGACCCATGATTAGAATAGACACAGAGGCGAGAATTATCAGGTCCGAGGAAATTGAGCCCAAGACCCGCTGAGGCGGGAATTGAACCCTGGTCCCGGGCCAGACCTCTGCATCAGGGCCTGCCACTCTAACCATTGAGCCACACATCTCCACTCCAACAGCCACAATTTTGAATTTGGGGGGCGCTTTTACCCTGTTGTAATCTCCTGGCTGCATCGTCTGGGACTTGGTGCCAGATTTATAGCTCGCCATACCTGGGAGGGCCGTTCCTTGCTGGTTACACGTAGCGTGCGGCACCCTGGTGGATTTACGTTTGTGGGCCGCCCTGCCTCTGGTGTTACTGCAGTGACTCTTGTGGCCTCCCCTCATTCCACCACATCACTTGACCCGATCTTGGGGTGCTGTTTGGCTCTCGCCTATTGCCAATCACTTGACCACTGCACTTCCCCCGTACCAATGGGGAAACTTGATAAAAAGGTTCAGCCGAAGCTGACTTTTGAGTCCAAGCGTCTTAAGAAAACAAACCCCCCAGGTCATGTCGGATACGGAGACGGATGTAGAGGCTGCTGGTACAGGCAAGCTTGAATGGATGCTACTGGTGATGTAACAGAGCTTGCAAATCATTGATGGCAAAATCAATACGCTAAATCTTCACATGGACAACATGGCGTCCAAGCTTGATAAACATGCGGCGCGTCTCACGGAAGCTGAGCAGCGAATCTCCAACTCTGAGGACACGGTGGAGGACATCACAAAATCGTGTTCGCAAATGGAGAAGCTGCTCGCGGTGATCAATGCCAAGAATGATGACCTCGAAGCTAGGTCCCGGAAAAATAACCTGTGCATTATAGGGGTCCCGGAGTCCACAAATATCGTGAAGATGGAGCTCTACGTTGAGGACATGTTGAAAACGCTGTTTGGGCCCGAAAACTTTTCCAACCTGCTGGTGGTGGAACGGGCACATCGTTCACTTGCACTGCGCCCGGTCCCAGGGGCTCCTCCAAGCCCCATAATAGCCAAACTCTTTAATTACAGAGACCGCGATGCTGTTTTGTGGCTGGCGAGGGAAATGGGCACCACGAAATATCAGGGCATGGAGGTTCATCTTTTACCAGACTTGACGGCAGCGGTGCAACAGGCCAGGCACGAATTTCAACCTGTAAAAAAGAAGTTGCAGGCGTTGGAAATGCAATACGCGATGCTGTATCCAGCCCGACTCAAGATCCAACATGGCAGCAAACCACAAATCTTCACGATGCCGAAGGACACTATGCAGTACGTCAAACAGCTCGAACGCAAAACTAGCTCGATGGCGGAGCACGTCGAGGGGGAAGATGACGATTGATACTGCTGCATGTGATGTGTGGCATCTTCTTGCCACTGGGATGTGCACAATGCTGGAGTACAGGACACTTGAAACTGTGTGAAATTTCTCTTTGTGGTTTTATACTATGGATGTGCAACAGGGGTATGGGCGCGTCTCATATCATGGCCATTAGGGTGGGGTCTGCCTATGCACTTCGGGATTAGTAAGACATCTGGAGACTGATATTGATCCCATTGAGTCCCCTTTCTTTATCTAGTTGACCCAGGGAAATGATAATGATAGTATACTTTACTTCTTTAATTATTGGGTCTCTCTTCTTATTGCACTTATGCCATTGACACCTGCTTAGTTGTTGTTATAATTACTAGGGCCTGTGAATGCGTTTAACTATTGTGTTGCTGGGCGGGGGTTGATGGTACACGCCACTATTTTTTGTTTTTTTTTCGTTTTCAAGATTCCGTGAGTGGGATCACATGACTTTGCAGATTGCTGGGTCGAGTGGGCCTACAGCTCTGGCCCTGACCCCCCCCCCCCATCACTGCGGGGGCACGTGAGCTACTAGTGTCTTCCGTATGGGAACTCCCCAAGCAGTTTTTTTGGTTTTCCTTCTGGGTATAGGCAGGATTTCTGCTGCTGGTGGGCGGGGGGGAGGGCTTTACTTCATTGTGTTCTTTTTGACGGGATGGCCGGGCATAATTGAGATGCCTGTGTGGGTGGGGGGGATTTTCTGGGTGTTTGTTTTCATGTTTTATTGAACGATTCAGAACACCACATGCTAGTCAAAATGTGTTGTACAGATTCTATGCAATGTCACAATATGTTGGATCACTCAATTATGGTGTAGGTTATGGCTGATGAGGGCAAACTGACTTGGCTAACATGTAATGTTCGGGGCCTCAATAATCCGAAGAAAACAAGGCAGGTGCTCGCCCATCTAGATAGGCATCATGTACAGGTGGCATTTCTTCAGGAGACCCATCTGTCTAAGCCGGCTGCTGAGAAAATAGCTACAAAATGGGCTGAGGTTAAATGGGCGTCCACCTATTCCTCCTATGCCAGGGTGGTCATGCTTTTAATACGAAAAGGTTGCCCGTTCCAGACCACGCATGTGGATATCGACATTAATGGCCCGTATATTATTGTACGGGGAAAACTCTGTGGCATGTTCTTGACTATGCTTAACCTCTACAGTCCTAATACTGATGACCCTGATTTCTATGACGAACTCTGGACTAAGATTTATCATTTGCCATTGGCCCCATTGGTTTTTAGGGGAGATTTTAATGCGGTCTTGGACCTATATATAGATGTCAATTCACCGCGGATCCAGTAGTCAAGAAAGCCACACAAGCCATCAGGAATGGGATGTAGACACTCTTTGAAAACTGAGACATCCAGAGCAGAGGGAAGGTACATGTTACTCTTGCGCACGCAGCTCCTGGTCCAGACACTCTTTGAAAACTGAGACATCCAGAGCAGAGGGAAGGTACATGTTACTCTTACGCACGCAGCTCCTGGTCCAGGCTGGACTACTGGTTAGTCACAGATGAGGTGAATTCTCTAATCACGAAGGCCCAACACTTACCCAGAACCCTCTCCGATCATTCCCCATCCCCAATTCAGCTCATTATCCCTAATTGCATACCGCCGCAGTTTCAGTGGAGGCTTCAGGCCTCTGCCTTGCAGGATCAGGTGTTCCGGGAGGGGGTGCGCAATGCCAATGCTAAGTACTTTGAGGAAAACACTGGCTCAGTGGATATCTATAGTACGCTATGGGAGGCGTTTAAGGTTACGATCCGAGGGGTATGTATAGGGCTCCAAGCAGGGGTGTTAAAGTCTATACGGGGATCTGTGACACGTTTAGAGTAAGACCTGATGGCTCTGGAGCGGCAATACCATAATACGTCAGATATTCAGATCCTGGCGTCAATAAGGTCCAAAATCACTGAATATAATGACCTGGCAGACTCAGAGGTTAAGCACCTATCGCGACGATGTACGGCTAGATATTATGGAGAGGGCGGCAGGCCCGGCAGGGTGCTCGCAGACAAAATCAAAGGGTCCTGGTCACACAAGAGTGTAATACAGGCTATTGAGGTTCAGGATGGTAGGCATTGTGACACTGTGGGTATTCTTGTCACGTTTGTGAGGTATTACACAGATATGTGTAGGGCTAGACAGACAGCGGATGAGGAGGAGATAGCTCAGTATTTAGAGGATATTGCCTTGGTGTGGCTCTCGAAGGGACAACAGGACTTTTTAATGCACCCGATTACAGCTGGTGAAATCCGGGATGCAATTAGTGCCTTGCCTAATGGTAAAGCCACAGGCACGGATGGGCTCCCTGCGGAGTTTTTTAAATAATATGTGGATCTGTTGGTGCCCCAGCTACATCTCATGTTTGAAGATGCCTACGAACAACAAATGCTGCCTAGTACACTACGGGAGGCACTCATTGTGACGCTATTAAAACCGGGCAAGTCCTCTGACAGATGTGAGTCCTACCATCCTTTATCTTTAATGAATACAGATGTCAAATACTGGCTAAGGTGCTAGCTATGAGGCTGCAGTTGCTGTTACCGGTCATGGTCCTGCTGGATCAGTCGGGGTTTGTCCCAACCCGCTCTACTGCTCATAACCTGCGTACGCTGTTTGCGGTTCGGCACCTTCTGGAGCCTACTCTGCCGGCTGCGCCAGTCCTTTTGGACGCCGCGAAGGCTTTTGATTCTGTCTCCTGGCGCTACATGTTTGCAGTGCTACATCGTATGGGGGTCCCCTATATCTACACTAGCTGGATTAAGTTGCTATATGAAAATCCTGTAGCTCGGGTAAGAATAAATGGTAGAACGTCTGCCCAATTCCCAATTCGACGAGGTACGCGGCAAGGCTGTCCGCTGTCGCCTATACTTTTTGCTATAGTGTTGGAACCACTGGCCTGCCATTTGCGACAGCGGCATGCTAAGGCGGCACTAGGATTTCTTCAAAGGCCATTGGCCGTGTCTATGTACGCTGATGATATGGTTTTGTATGTGCGGGAGCCTGCAATATACTTAGAACAGCTTATTAGGGAATACCTCCGCTTCGAGCAGCACTCTGGTTTGGGGATGAATTGGGATAAGTCAGTGATACTCTCCCTGACGAATTCCTCGCAACGCTTTGATCTGGAGTTCCCGTTATTGTGGAGTGACAAGCCTATTAACTACTTAGGGGTGTGGGTGCACAGGGATCCGCAATGTGTAATTAGCGAGAACTATGGCACTGCGATCACTCGGCTGGAAGAACAGGTGGCCCGTTGGATACGACTGCCATTGACCTTTGCGGATCGTATATCCCTGTTAAAAATGGTCATTTTACCCAAATTTTTATACTTATTCGCTACCATGCCTATAGTGTTAAAACCCGCCTATTTTACCGCGCTCCGCGGTATAATGATCACTCTGGTTTGAGGATGGAAAAAGCCATGCGTAAAATGGGATGTTCTTACGCGCCCCTATGAGCTTGGAGGCTTTAAGGTGCCTGATATGGATCTATATTACTTATGTGCGCAAGCGCAATATGCGTTTTATTGTCAGAATGCACCTCCATATACACCGCATGTGGCAGTTGAGGCTGGGGCAGTCCGGCCGGTTCCCTTAGAGGCGATGATTGTCAATAGCACATCTGTCTTTGAGAAAGGTGAGATCGATACAGTACAGCATGATGCAGGCATGGAGAGAGCTTGGGTAACGTGCAGCGCGGCTGCCATTATATGCACCGTACATGCCGCTCCTGCACCATGAAGGGATATCGGTATCTGGTGAACCAGGCTCACTCAAGATATTGCATGAGGCAGGGATACATACAATGGGGAATCTCTACATTGCTTGCAAATTTATTGATCTGCAAACTTTTGTGGGTGGAGACGATAGGCCCATTATGGCGACATTTATCTACAGTCGCTTAAGAGCTGCGATACTGGCATTGTATCCTGGGTTTACTGATGAACCCCCTACTTTGACAGCGCTACAGCTAATGTATTCCTCCCCCCCTTAGAAATAAAATGATGGGCTATATAGCGCTTCACAGGCTGATGAAGCGGCCGTAGCATTGGGGCCTCTGGGACGATGGAACGAGGTATTGCCACAGCCACTCACTGCAGAGGAATGGGAGGCATGCTGCAGATTAACAGGTCAATATGCCTCTAATGGTAATCTGAGGTTAATTCATTACAAGTATCTGCACCAAATGTATTATACGCCGCTACAGCTTCACAAGTATGGGCTCCGGACTTCATCCTGCTGCAGGCGCTGCGGGGTGGATGGTGCTGACTTTTGCCATTTAGCCTGGCACTGTCCGAAAGTGTCAACCTTCTGGGTAGAGGTTACAGAAGCGTTGGGAGAAATGGTTGGCGAATCAATACCCTGTACCATGATTGTATGTCTTCTGGGTAATGTGTTGATGTTAAAATCTGCCACTCGAAAGCTGGTTGCTATGGGCCTACTGCTGGCATGGCGCAGGGTCTCTATTCACTGGGATGGTAGACCTGCACCCCGGATGGTGCAGTGGCTGAAAGATATGGCCTATAGTTGGGACCAACTGCTCTGTTATGAGGAGGAACTGCTGCAAGCCTCTCGACCTCGAGACATTAGGGACCCCTTCACTAGTTATGTCTTGGCTCATTCTCAAGATGATTGATGTTATTCTGGCTTACACTATCTCCTGCCACAGCTGTATGATTTGTAATCTCAATATATGCTATTAAGAAGTAGGCGATTGTACTATCACTGTTGTGCATTGCGATTATGTATTCTGTACTGTATATTGCTGAATGAATTTTGTATCGTGTTGTTCTTAAATGAAAATGTATAAATTAAAATAAATTTAAAAAACTTTACTAAAACAATAACTGGAACTCTAACTAAAAGATAACAATACAATAAATAACTAGAACCATAACTAACAAAACAATATAATATACAACATATAATATGGACTCCAAAAGAAGTACTGTAGTTAATCTGCAAAACAAAAAAGAAATTTAGTGTTTAAAATTAGATCGAAGTGACTAAATGAGGTCAAACATTACAAGTCAAAGTAACACTTGGCGATAGTTATAGGTTTTTAAATGTTTGCAGTGTGCCTGATAGATTTAATTTATCTTATAGGCTTGCATTCAAATGGTGTTTGTATAGAAATGCCTACTGCGTCATATTTATATAACAGATGAACATGTCTTTAATTCAGAGATGAGACAGAATTAGGTGAGAGATCAAGTCATCATGCAGGACAATATTTTTTAGGGGTTATTTACAAAACTATTGTGTCACTTTTGTGTTACTTTCCTCTTGTTGAAAGTGACGCAAAAGTGGCGCAAGGGGTTTGTAAATAAGCTCTTTTATTTCTAATGCATTTATTTAAAGGCATTGTATATCTAGGCTGCTATGCTTACTTTGTGTAAACATTGTGCACAACAGAGTTCACAACTTCAACTCAGCTTTGGTTCTACACGTCAGAGTGGACAGCAGCGTCCATAACTTTAAAAGAGAAAGAGAAACGATGTGAGAGAGAGAAAGAGAGAGAAAACGACATTAAAACTGTGATAGAAAGTTATAGATGGAGCAGATTTCCAAACCCAGCCTCCACCACCCATCGACCTTCCTCCCCGTTGTTGCCCCCTCCTTTGCTATGCCTTATCAATCAAATCTCTTTACTTGACCTTGGATGTACTCGCTCTCAAAACGCTTCAACTTGTCATTGTACATGCAGACTTTGGTCCACCCGTTTTATCCATTTTTGCACTTTGAGATATAACGTCCTACCTCTGTTATTCATCTCCTACTTTCTATTTTCAAATTCTCTTGTAAAGACCTTATCAACAATTAAAGGGAACATTTTCTGCATATTTTTTATAAAGCATTTGACACAATGCATAGTGACACCGTATTTATTGAATGTTTTGAAATTAATTTTCACAAGTCTTAAAAAAGGTGAATGCAAGAAAAGTTACTTGCCGAATATGCAAGACTGCTTTCAAGAGGAGACCCCAATAAAGAGGACTGGTGTGGAACTGCAAGTATGCGGAAGCACTTGCAGACTAAGAACCCGGTCAACTTTGCAAGGGAAGAGTTAAGGAGATTGAGAGAGGCTCCTCCTGCTTCATGAGGAGGCCCAAGTACCAGTGGAGCAACAACGCCAACCTCTACTGCACAGCCTAATATTTGTCCCCAATTTGGAACCCTTTAAGAGAAAAAGTAAGAAGGTTGGGAGCTCTGTATGCCATCCTAATACCTAATCATCCATTAGTTATACAGAGATCCACCCTGTATCAGACCCATCCGTACAAGTGTGAATTGGAGATTATCTGCCACCGAAAACCCCTCAAGTACTTATATCCGTTACTTTTTAACTTCGTTGAGTAGTCATATTGTGAGTATTTACCTTAAAATTGTCCGTTAAAAATTTGTGAATCTCTCTGGATTCACACAACTAGTTCATGCCATAGTGGAGACATCGGTGAAATGAGCTGGAACAAGAGGATATACTTTCTTCAATTTCGGCAAATTGCTGCTGACTTATGTTACATTCTGCAAACTGAAAAAAGAGTTTAAAATGTATATGTTGTACAAATGTCCAAGCTTAATTTTCATGTAAATAAAAACTATTGTTCTCAATAGGATTGGGGTTGAAAAGCAATAATCAGAGGTTTCAAACCAACCGCGTTAGGACCATACTAGTGGTTAGACAAAATCATATGCGAGTACGCCAATATGCTTTCGATGGGCACTATGGACACGCTCGGTAGGCATTCATAAGTGTCATCCTTAAGAGCCCTCTTTCCTATTTACAACTATTCTAACAAAAACAGTTATTACCATAAAATAACATCAAGTTATGTATCTTCAACAAATTAATGTTTTTGGAAGTATCATTACCAGTATGCAAAAAACACCATAATTGTAGCTGCCCTGTTATCTTTGGTTAGGTCCTATCACTAACTGCCATTGGTCATATTCGGGACGCTTCAATATCTGTAGGAAAAGCTTTTAGAGACATACGAATGGTTATGTTAAATATTTCGCTTTGATTCAACATGTCGAGATTATAAGTTGTACGTAAAGGCATTATTGATTAATTTTACAAGCTTTTCTTGCATATCGGCAATATGGTACGGTCCAGTAAACTTATGCTGCAAAATGTCTCTTTTTCTTGTTGTTCGCTTGGAATTCGTCAGAAGCACTTTCCTTCTCTGAACATCAAGTAAAATTGAAAGACATGTCTTCAAATAAAAAAATTCCAGAATGCCCACTAATTGTACCAAAAGATGACAACAGCACAGTTATCTGTCTGCAAACACATGAAATACACAAATGCTTATCTCAGAATGCTTTTCTATCATGAAATGTTGAAGTCAAACCTGATAACGCCATTAGGTCCATTGCAATTTTCGGCTGATAACAATTGGAGAGTAGTCAGTGGATCTGGTGTGTCGAGTTGATGACCAGCATTTGGTATAGTGCATGGACAGGAATAAACAGCTTGTGGCGAGCAGTTCATCCCATAGTTGAGATATCTGTATAATGAGATACAACAGGGGACAAATCAAGTTTAAGGTTATTAAAAAACTTGGAGAGCGTGCTTAAATATAATATTGGCCAATCGATTACATGTGCATTGCATGGGGAGGAAGAAGCACGTGGCGCGCTAGTTAAAAAATTAAAGGCGGTAGGATTAAGTGATTTGCCCAGAAATATCGCCTACCAAGGCAAGATATTTGAGTTAGAAGAGCTGGAAACCGCACTAAAATATACTATTGCCGAAAACATTACTTTTGCAATGTATTGGGTACGTGACGCACTACTAAGATGAGAAAAACTACATCGCATTAAGTTGAACAGCACGTAGCACACTACTGCGTGAACGTCCACGTGGCGCTTGGCAAATTAAAGAGACATGGCAGATTAACTGATTTGCATAGAACAAAGGATAGCAAATCAAGTTTAACGTTATTAAAAAACATGGAGAGCGTGCTAAAATACAACATTGGTTAATAGATTACATGTGCAGTGCATGGGGAGGAAGTAGCACGTGGCGCACCACTTAAAACATTAAAGATGGCAGGATTAAGTGATTTGCCCATAAACAGCGGCTACCAAGGCAAGTTAATCGACATAGAAGAGCTGGAAACCGTGTTAAACTACACTATTGCCGAAAACATTACTTTTGCAATGCATGGGGTACGTGACACACTATTTACATGAGAAAAACTACATCGCATTAACTTGAATACCACGTAGCACACTGCTGCGGGAACGTGCACGTGGCGCTTGGCAAATTAAAGAAATGCAGCAGGATTAAGTGATTTGCACATAAACAAAAGTTACGAAGTCAACTTTAACAATATAAAAAAGCAGGAAAGCGTGCTTAAAAACAGCATTGCCAAATCGAACAAAAATGTACATTTACGCGGTATTTAAAGATCGTTCAGATTAATTAATTTAATTACTCTTAAAAAAAGTGCTCACCTACGAAGAAGTGGATACGAACACTATCAATGGCTGTGACTGCGGAATAGGACATGTTCGAGAAGGTTGGCAGGTTATAAATGCTTTGCAGAACGATGATTGGTTGAGCATGATGTCACTGGGTGTGAGAGCTGTGATTGGGCATGTTGTAATTGAGCATGCGCAAATAAAATGAAATTCGTTATGGGTACATAGCCAGACGTGGGACGTATTGCACGCATGCGTAACATTAACACGCATGCGCAACCACAAACATGCAAGCGCAAAGTGAAGGGAATTCCTAGGGGGTACATACACAGATGGAGTTCGGAGGTCGATAGAACACCGGCTCTCACAGGAGGCTGGGAGCCGGCGGGACAGTGGGGGAATTGGAGACCCTCCCAGGGTTCCCAACGCTGACGGGCAAAATAAATGAAAGAAAAAGGCCGTCCCCGGGGAATGGGGTCCCCGGGGCCTTGAAGTGGCTTTAGGAGTGGGGCTATGCAGCCGTCCGCCATGAAATTAGCCTCGGCGCATATATATATATATATATATATATATATATATATATATATATATATATTCACTGAAAAAACCATAGGTTATAGACCATATATAGTTAGGAATTAGCATTTACAAAACCTTAAAAATTCACTGAAAAAACCATAGGTTATAGACCATATATAGTTAGGGATTAGCATTTAAAAAACCTTATTTTACTCACACAAAACCATTGAAATTCCATATATAGTTAGTTGTACTAACTATATATCACGCACCCGCAATCCACTGCTGATGATGTCACATATTACATCATTCATGACATGGTCAGTGACATCACTGATGACATCACTGATGACATCTCAAATGACATCACTGATGACATCACTGATGAGATCATCCAGTGACTGTGTGTTTCTGTAAAGTTTAAATATGTTTTACATATTGAAGAATGAGTAGATGTAGAAGTGTCTGGATGAAGGATTTAGTAGGTGCGTGACTGACTGTATGAGTGAGTGATTAAATGTGTCTCACTGAGTGCATGGGTTAGTGACTAAACTGTCTTAATTTGTGCATCATTATGTCTGTTGTTCTGTAAACTGCTGCATGTGTTGATCAGTAGCTATATGAGTAACTATATAGGTTATTGATTGGTTGCCCAAGCATTTGTATAGGAGACTGAGTGTGTGTGTGAGTGGCTGGGAAGTGTATGACTCTGTGCATAGATGTATGGGTTCAAAAGTGCATGTTGGAAACAGCTGTATGGGCAGTTGACTGTGTGCATGACTGTATTGGTGAGTGAATAGATATCTCAGTGCTACATGTCAAATTAAGTACATATGTAAAATACAGTACATGTGAGAGTTGACATATATAAATAACTGTGCATAAGAGCCAGTGAATGTGTGAGTGGCTGTATGGATCATTGTGAACTTGTATCCAGGATTGTATAAGTGAGTAAATATGTTTTAGTATTTGTTTGAATAAGTAAGTAAGGTGTGTTTAACTGTATAGTTAAGGAAATGGAGGTGTGATTGATTGTTTGCATGACTGTCTAGGTGTGTGTGTAACTTCATGGATGAGTGACAATCTGTGAGTCTGTGTTTACACTGAGTGTATCTAAGGTTATATTAGAGTCTGAAGAGGTTCATCGTATTATCACAACAGTGATGTCATCAGTAATGTCATTTGAGATGTCATCAGTGATGTCATCAGTGATGTCATTTGAGATGTCATCAGTGATGTCATCAGTGATGTCATTTGAGATGTCATCAGTGATGTCATCAGTGATGTCACTGACCATGTCATGAATGATGTAATATGTGACATCATCAGCAGTGGATTGCGGGTGCGTGATATATAGTTAGTACAACTAACTATATATGGAATTTCAATGGTTTTGTGTGAGTAAAATAAGGTTTTTTAAATGCTAATCCCTAACTATATATGGTCTATAACCTATGGTTTTTTCAGTGAATTTTTAAGGTTTTGTAAATGCTAATTCCTAACTATATATGGTCTATAACCTATGGTTTTTTCAGTGAATTTCATTGGTTTTTTAATAGCTAATATCAAAACCTTTACAATGTATTATTCTTTAAAAAGAAAAATATTTTTTACATGTTTTTTATACAATTTTTTTTTTATTTTTTTTTGTTTCGCTCCCAGTACGCGTACCGGTTAGCTTCCCGTTAGCTCAATCCGGAGGCGCGACCCGGTACGCGAACTGGTAAACGTTCCTTTAGCGCACCTCTCGCGTTACAAAACAACATCGCGACGCTTCGCGTCAGCATGACGTTTCGCGTTCTCGCGTAATACGTCATATTACGTGCTACGTTCGCGTACCCGGAAGCGCAGCGGTACGCGAACCGGAAGCGATCCGCGGCGCGGCGCCGACCGCGTAATGTAAACATAGCAGGTCATGTGACTCGATAATAACACTTTTCATTGGTTCATTTCACTTTTGGTTTCCTAATGATGTAATACAAGGTCATGTGATCTAAAATGGACACTTTTCATTGGTTTAGAACTTTTGTTTTTCCCAAATGATGAAAACCCCTCCTTCTTTCATCACTCTGACTTTCATCTTGGTGAGAGAAAGACCCTTTATTGAGACTTTGTGATGGCTTCATTAGTAGCTTCAGCTGGTGCTAGCCCACCACCTCCACCAAATCCAAGAAAGAGAGGACCACCTGCAGAAGTAATTCTGCAAGAAGAGGAAGAACAGGAAGAGGAGGAAGAGGAGGAAGAGCATGAGTTTTTGCCAGAGGAGCCCAGGAGGTACAATCGACAGGAGAATTATATCTGGCAATTCTACAGAATTCCTGAGGGGCAAAAGAAAGTGAATGCTCGTTACGTGTTTTGCCGCATATGCGGTGACAGATTGTCAAGGGGCACTGATAAAAAATATAGTTATGGCAATCATACTATGCATCGGCATATGAGTAGGTGGCACCCAAATAACTATAGTGCTGCCCAGCTACGTGACCAACAACAAAATCCCCTCCAAATGGCAAGAAGATCGGTGGTTCCAGAGGTGTCGGGACCAGAGGCGAGGGAGGTGATTGCAAACATCCAAATGTTGTTTGGGCACGTAAAACAAGTGTGCGTGGAATGTGGCGCTTTCATCTGCTACAGAGAAAGTAGCATCACTTTGATTTTGCGAGCAATTCAAAATCATATTAATGTTTGCACAAAACGCACCAAAAAATAAATTCTTTTTTTTTTTTTGCTCCTGTTGAGCCCTTTATAATGGATCGTTTTTGTTTCCCCCCCCCCCAAAAAAACCAAAAAATTTTTAAAAACGTTCAGAAAATACAAAAAAAGTAAAAAAATGTTCAAAAAATACTAAAAAAAATATAAAACAACAAAAACATTAAAAAAAAAGTTCTTTTCAGAACTAACTCCCCATTATAAAAAAATTGGTAGAATATTTGGAACTCTGCCAACCTGTATTTCTCTTAGTTCGCTCCCGGAGCGCTACCCGGTACGCGTACCGGAAGCTAACCAAAAAAATATTTTTTAAAAAAGAACAGTAACTATAAGGGAAGGAAATACACAGTTATGTTAAAAGAAAGACAGCTCTAGGGAGTAAAATAAGGATACTGTTACCTACAATCCACTGTTGATGATTTCACATATTACATCATTCATGACATGGTCAGTAACATCAACAGCAGTGGATTGTAGGTAACAGTATCGTTAGTTTACTCCCTATAGCTGTCTTTCTTTTAACATAACTGTCTATTTCCTTCCCTTATAGTTACTGTTCTTTTTTAAAAAACATTTTTTTGATCAGTCATAAACAGTGACATTAATAGAAACAGAGAGAGTGAACAAGAGTGAAGAACTATGGTCCTCCTCAGCCACCCTCAGAAAACCAAGGGGGTCAAGATACATCTACCGTGCCCCCTTCTACCTATTCTGAACATTATTTGCCCTCCATCTTGTATCTTGATTCGAACGAAACACAAAATGGTGGACTGCCATAACGCTGCTGGTTTGCGAACCGGGCAACTTCCCAGGAAGCGGTCCCAAAAAAAAAAAAGTTGGGAAAGTAATTCACAGACACTAAGAGTAATAGAGATGGAGTGAGTGAACAAGACTGAGGAACTATGAGAACAGAGGGACTGAGAAAAAGAGTGGAAGGAGTTGAGTAAATAGGTAATAGAGAAAGGAATGAGGAAAGTAGCAAAGGCAGGAAACTGAGGATTAAAGAAGTGAAGCAGTGGATCTAATAGTAGGTGAATGTGATAGAAATGTAACGAAAAGAGTACAACTATTTACCTTGTAATTGCCGTTAAATTAATCACATTTTATTTCTATACTTTCAATCTGTGAAAGAGAGAACCAACATTTGAAAAAAAATTAAAATATGTATTTAAAAATTACAAAAGAGAAGGGAAAATATTGAAGGACAAATAGTTTTTCAACAACTTTGACACTGACAGAAGCTTCTGCTTCTCCAGGTCCTCTACACAATGCTAAAGATATACATTTTAAACTAACAGTATCTTGATGCAGATGAAGTGAGGCCTATCTTAAAACATGGTGCATCTTTTGCATTGCTCTTGTTTCAGAAAAGTGTCGCTTCAGTATGCCAATAACATGTCTCCTATCCAGAGATTTGTTTGAGGTGAGGCCTACTCAGAGTTCAAGATGAGATTTACACTTGTTGAAGTGTACAGAGGAGATAATATCTGTGAAAGTCTACTAATGAAGTGAGTCATGTCCACTGCACTCTTCAACAAAGTAGAAACCTCCTATGTTTCCCTGGACAGACCTAAACTTGATCTGCACAATGTGATTCGTAATGATAGGAAACTCAAGTGATGTAATTGAAATATGTGCAATTTATTTTGCTCATTTCACAATCACATCACTTGTGTTTCCTTTGCTTAGGTATCTCATTGTGCAGATGTAGTCCAGCATATGAAAGAATACGTAGAAGTGCAGCACTGCATACAATAAATTTAACACTTACAGAAAACTCACCTTCTCCATGCCTCCTACACAGTTCTACATATACATCATAAATGCAAACAGTACAGAATTAATTATACATGTTAAATGGTTTATTTTTGCTGTTCTCAGAATGTATCAAAATTCACTAAAAACAGTGACTTGAAGGTATTCATCATGTAACAGCGGGGAAAAAAAAACACAATCAAAATGATTGTGTTTAAAAAACCCATACAACATCAGAAAATAAAATTCAGAACTCCTTAAAGTTAACTTACTTTCCATGACGTCCAAGGATGTCCTATGAACAGCTTACACTCTTTTGTGCTGTTATTACTTTCAGCCCGCCACTTTCTGAAAGAAAACCTCCATCGTTTTTAAAAACACGTTACATGCAATAAATGACTTCTTGCTCTCTACCACTATTTTCCACAAGGCCAAATCTAGTCAGAGATATTTATAACTCTTGGATTTCTTGTAAGCCAATCCCATCATTTGGCATTTCCGCAACTTTCAGAATTAAAATGTTGAAGATCATTTTCACAATCCTGGAATAGTAATATCTTCCCCTTCTTGGTCAGTCATGTTCTACATTTCCTATGACACTGATACTGCTTAATATGAAGCAGACTTACACTACCTCTATGAGTACTACAATTATTTAATTCTCTACATCACTTTTAATCACAAAGCAATGTAAAACAGTAGACAGCATTGCAGACTTACATTCCCTCTACTCCATGTTTTGATTGGCTGCTTCAATTAGCTTATGAAAAGAAACAATTTTTCTGAACTCATTTAAAGTGCACATACATCTCCATGATGTCCAATCCTTTGATTAGAAGTTATGTCTCTGAACTACACTTATCCTCAAGGCCAAATTGTGTAGGAGCCATTAGAACTTCTTGAAATTCCACAGATCATATCCCGAGATTATTTTCCTAAAATTTTGGTTTTAAAAACACCAGGTAAGAGTTTTTAAGGTCATACGGCAATTTTTTTTTGAAAATTAAAACAGAATCATTGCAGAATGACCAGCCATTTCTAGACTTTAAATAAGCTGTGTAATGTCCTGATGATATTGAAGGGCCGTCATGATATATAATTGCTGTAGTTACAAAAGTCCTTCCTGATATTGACAACTGCGAAGCTACAACATTTTTTATTAAAGTTGTCAATTTTGTTCCATCAGGCCTACATCGTTGGAACATTAAAATGACGTACTGGCCATATGTTCGTATAAATAATGTGGACATCATTTCAGATTTACATTGGCTACACTCCATGCTGTGATTAGCAGCTTTTACTAGCTTATTAAAGGAGACTGATTTACTGTCTGGCAAAGTTAAATATATAAATCTTTCTGAGTCTACACTAGTAGTACTTGATACCATACAGTTCTCGCAGTCATGCTGCCATTGATAAGAAAGCCCAAACAGCTGATCTACATCTACACCTTCAGCATGTAATACATCAAGCATATACATTAAAAATTCCTGACAATCTTGCTGAATATTTTGAGAGAATTGTGTTTGCCCTGAACATCTGTCTAACAGGTTTCGAATTTCAGACACACTTTCTATTTTTGTTCTATCTGTGCTACATTTCTCTAACACAGAATTCAACAAACTGCAAAATCTTTGATCAGAATTGACCACAATCTCTTCTTTTACATTTTTTAGAGAAAACAAAACATTCATTACTACATTAGCATAGCAGTTGACACCAGAACTGTTTTCAAACTGAAAACCAACAACATCTTCAACAGAATCCTCTTTGTTTCTGCTTGTAATTTTAGGTTCATTCACTTTTTGTCTTTTTGCTACAACCTCCCCAGTATTGTTCTCATTTCTTCGTTTCCGGCCTACCAGACGTTTCTCAAACAAAGGAAACTGAGGCAAATGTGGCGCATACTCTCTTCTTAACCTATTGTATTCCTTAACACAATCTAGATCTGCACAAATGTTTCTGACATCACACTCAATCAAGTACAATCCCGATAAAGTTCTAACTCGTGACAATGCCACATATGCCATACCCTCCTTGAACACAGAACTGCCAATATTCACCAATGCAGTGTCTACACTTAAACCTTGCGATTTATGAATTGTCACCGCATATGCCAAGCAAACAGGGAACTGCTTACGGCGAACATATAAGTCTTTTACAAGCAAAAATCTAGCAGAACAACGAGCAATTAGCTGTACTTCCTCAATGCCATCAAATTTAATTTTTAAAAATTCAATTCCATCTCTATTTCTGTATTTCACAAAATCAACAACATTACCCATTGATCCATTTACCAGACCTCTTTCAACATGTAAATTCCTTCTTAAAATTATACGGCAGTTCAAGCACACATTCAGAGTCTTTTCAAAACCTGCAGTTTTAGATATAGTCTTCTCTAATGAATCCAATTTTGATTTCAGATTCTCAGACAAAATAATTGTTGATCCCATATGCTCTACTCTATCAATAGCTTCCACTTTCACAATCTCTTGCTTTTCTAAATGCAACATTTTGTTGTTAAATTTGGCACATTCTGCAAGAGTTGGCATCAAACATATTCCAGATTTCTTATCAGTAATTTTCTGAAAAATATTCTCAGGCACAACATCTTGTTCTGGATATAAATTTGACAGTAATCGTGCATGTAAAGCTTCTTTCCCATGCTCGGTCACTTTTCCAATTCTAACATCTTGTAGAATAGTCTTGTAAACTTCATCCTTTGCCTGACGCATATTTTCATGCAGTTCAGCATAATTGAAGTTTAACCATATATTGACGTTGCCAATGCTGCCTAGGCACTTCCTGGTATCTTCATGCGTGAGCATTTTGAACACAGGTTGCCCTTTCACTGGTGTCAGCTGCAGAAGATCTCCGAAAACAATGATGTGTTTGCCACCAAATAACACATCATACTCTGTTTTGAGAACTTCTTGCATCCTCAAATGCACAAAGGCAAGCATGACATTGGAAACCATGCTTACTTCGTCAATGATAAGAAGTTTCATTTTCCTCAAGATTCTTGAAACTTCAAAACAAGCATCTCCAGATAGCTTGTGATATTCTAATTTGTTGTCATGCTCCACTGGCAGCATCAGTAAACGATGTAAAGTAATCCCTTTAATATTATGTGCTGCCAGTCCAGTTGGAGCAGTGACAACACAAGACAGCGATGACTCTGTCCTTTCCTGCAAATAGCATGAAATTGCTTTAATGAGGAAACTTTTTCCAGTTCCCGCTTCTCCACTCACGTACAGTCGGACAGGCTTCAACGACGTACATGAGCACTCTTTCTTATCATGACTTAATCCATGATCAATTTGCATGGTAACTTCGTCATATATTTTCCTCTGCTCAACGTTGAGTTGCCTTTCCAACTCTTCTAAGTTAACCGCATCCTCTTGAGCATGTGCCATGGCTCTTTCCACCTCATTCATAGCAGTGGCAGCTTCATTTTCAATAAGAGGTCCTCCTAGTGGATCCTGACTCAATGAAGCAGAACTCTGACTGTCCTGAGAACTGTCTCTGGCAATCTCGGCTGCAATCGTTGCTTCCTGCTCAATTTCCGCATTCAACATTTCTACATATTTGGGAAAAGCAGGACATTCTATGGTCTCCTTGGCGGCATTGAAAGAGTCTTCATAACAGAGGAAATCTCCAAGCAGTTCCTCTTCTGCACGCCAAGGCTTGAAAAGTTGCAAAAGTGCTAAATAGAAAAACTCCTTTTTTTCAGGAGATTCGCCACTCAATTTTCGATGGTTTATCAAGTGGCATTTTCTTTGCTTCACCAGACATCCCTCACTTCCTATTACAGCATACACTCCTTTCTCAGTATCTTCTTTGATGTTCCTCTTGAACATGTAATTTTGCAGAACCTCATACAGACAAACATTCTCTAGGTGACTGCTTCGATTTGGATAATATGTATCCAACATGTTTGTCTTCAAAATGTCGGTACTGTTTGGCTCCTTTTCCGCCAAATACTCAATTTCCCGCACAGGTTTGAGAACTCGATTACGCGTTGCAGCAAGACCAAGACTCGCCCAAACGATACTCCTGGACTTGGCATAGAGACTTGCTGAAGACAACCGGTCAGAACATTCGTACGCTCCGATTTCTCGATGCGACAACATCTTCAGACTGAAACTGTACAACTTCTTGCTGAGGCTCTTTTCATGGGAAATGTCCTCCCACATATCCTTCAATTCTGTCTTCTCTTTTTTGGTGATGTAAGACGTCACATACCGAGCCACAGCCATACAGTTATCAGCCACAAACTGTATATCCATGTTAGCATTCCACATGGACAAAATCACCGGGTTGTAGTCGTTGATGTACTTGGACTCTTCGTTCCTCTTCAAATTGTAAGTGTTTTTAGGTGATTTCTTCATGACATTGTGTCGCAGCGAAGACATCAAACTGTTTACTCTTCCTTTAGAAATCACCGGTCGTGGAAAGCCGAAACGACATTTAGTGTAGAACTTGTCCTTGTTTCGGAATTTACGACGGCAGTACTTTCCACATCGATGGCTTTGGAAACGCAGAACTTTTTCTCTTAGGCTTTTCTTCTCCTTTGCGTTTGGAACAGCACACGTAGAATACTGTTGGATGAAACTCATCACTGAGTCATCTGGATCCGTTCCAAATTTAGGTGCATCCTTGATCCACAGCAACATATGTATATGAGGAGCACCTCTTGCTTGGTACTCCTTTCTCCAGAAGAAATCCAACACCTCTCCAAGAGGTGGATTCTTCTTATTCATGATGAAAGACATCATAGCTTCAAATCTATGATTGAAGTACCTACATACATTGACTGGATCCAAAGAGCACAGTTCTCCGGGTGTCTTGAATTCGATGTTTTCTACGTTAGCATTTGCCTCTCGTAGAAATTCAAGTAAGTCTTCCCAGCCATACTCGGCACAGCTCAGAGTGAGGAACCATGTGGGAGTACCTAAGTTCCTCAGCATACATTTTAAATCACCATGACGACGGTACCAGTACTCATTAGTACCACGCTGACACGCCATGAGATTAATCAGGTGAGAATCCAAAATACTATCTTGGACATTCACTTTATCCATAAAATCACTTGCCGAGATGTTTTGCATGTGTATACCACTTTTCAAGATGTGGTTCACTGCATATGACAGTCCAGACAGATCGCTTTCAAACAGGAGATGAAACAAATAAGGAATGCATTGTCGAAACCTAGCATCTCCTGCATACAATCGCAAAGTCCGGTATTCAGAAGCAGGAATTTGATGAGGTCGCTCATCATATCTTCCTCCCTGACCTGTTGGAAAAAGCTGTGGGAAACACCGAGCTTCCAAACTTTCCTCCCAAACACTAATGGGACTCCCTTTGGCTTGTTTCATTTGAAACAACTCAATAGCATTCCCCATGACTTCCTTTGAATGCAAAGGATGAACACTATAATGTTCATATATTTCCTCACTAGTAGAGGGTTCTACTTTCTCAATTTGACCAGCACACAAATCGCTATCCTCTTCCTCACTTACTTCCTCTTCTTCAACATATACATTCTTATAGTATTTATTATTTTTTTTCAAATACAATGTTGCCTTTTTAACTTTCCTAACATCTACTAAATCTTGCCATATTTTCTTATTCTTTGTCGGAACCCCATTAACTAAGATAACCAGAGGTTCCTCTTCCACTTTTTCTACTCCAATTGTGTTAATGTTTTTCTTCAAATCTAGAGGCAAATAAACAACTCTTCCCTTTAATCCTCTCTGTAAATCTGATGGAGGCAATTTCCCTGTCTTTGGCTCCATTCTTACAATAGCCTGAAAGGGATGGATACTTTGAATCAAAATAGATTCATAAGTATTTATTTAAATCCTTCAATTCAGAAGGAATCTCACCAATTCCAGATTATTATGAACTGCTCTAGCAGGCATCTGGTTTTGTTTTAATTTGTTACAACAATAAGTACACACACGTTGATCCAATCCCAAATCAAAACAATTTTCTACCATCAAGTATGTTGCAAAATCCTTCCATTCACTATTATTTTCCCTTTCACTTTTTGCATATAAATCCACTAACTTAGTCTGATTCTTATAATAAGTGCGTCGACAACACACACAAGTGAAATTAGGCCTCTCACTTGATTTCATGTCAAACGTCGCAATTTCCCTCTGGAAATTATCTGTACTGGAAACATGTACAGTATCTTCCAAATGACCCTCTATTTCTTGCTCAATTTCAACATTCTCCTCTTTACTTCCAAAGTAACAAAACTCAATTTCTTCACATATATTCCTCACATCTATTTCAGAACCATGCAAAGAGCAGCGCATAATTGTTTCAGCATAATTGCTGGACTCTTAGCATAATACAACAGTCTAACTAACTTCCTCACTTTGTTATGATGCACTGCTAGCATCCTGAAATGATGAAAAACACTCTGGCATACTCTCCTGGAAAGACAAGCCAGTGAATGACCATGCAAACCTGTCACTTCTCTCACTCTGCAAGGATCTAATTCTTGCAACAACCTCATTTTCTGCTTCAAACTTTTCTTGTTAAATGACCGTACAAAATCACAAAGCAAATTGATGGAATCCTGTCGCACACTGCAAATACTACTACACTTCCAGGTGTACACAGGACCCTTAGCACGTCTTCCTAAAACCTCATTACCTAACAACTCTTCTGCCTCTGTTGTCACAAGTTTTTCTTTTTCAACTGGACAACCATCTTTCACTTCATAAGCACGACCACTGATGTCAACTGCATGCACCAAATCATTATCCTGGAAATAACTCTCTTCATTAAAAAATGCCTCACAGCTTGAACTATGTATCCATTCTCCAGAAAAAACTTCACAAAAATTACTACGATTAACTATTCTCTTCCATCTACTATTTCTTTTGAAATCAAAAATTGCCTTGTTTAGCTTCCTAATTCTATTGATTATCAAAATAAATAACTTACGTTTAATTTCAAAAGCCTGATCAATAACTTTCTCAACTTTTTTTTTTCTCCTATAAAAAACTAATTTCTGTTGACCTTTCTTAATATTTTTTAACAAATTGCCAATTATCCTGTTACGGAACATTCGTTTACGAATCTCCGTAAACTGTTGTTTCCTTCTACTATCATGCACAGATTTATCTCTTGCTCTAGCAGTAACATTTTCATTTGTCCTTTTCTTTCCATTTGATTTACTTGTGTTGTTATGGATTGAAACATTTTCTGTACTAATATTTTTTTTATTAGAAATATTTTTTATGAAATATTTAGAGCTCTTACCCGGTGCTTTCTTCATCGCTTGAGAAATCTTTTTGTTAGAGGACTGCTGCATTTTTTTTTTCTCCTGCTGTCTTTGACGTTTTGCAGCCTTCATCTCTCTTATTTTTGTAGGCATAGTTGAATCTGAGGAAAAATATAATAAAAATGTTAATAAAAAAATATTATCAAACAGTAAATCAGTAATAGTGATCAAAAACATAACACACTACTTGACATTTTAAATAGAAGATTTTTTAGTCCTTGCAAATTTACAATACAGAAATAGCAGAAAAGAAATGAGATTTATATTTATGTTACCTATGCTATTTTATATGTGAATCTGATCTAATTTTATGAGCATATTTTAATATTTTATTGAAGACACTACACATAACCTGTTTTTGAAGGTGTCTTTATTTTTAAATTAACGGTTTACCTTTTTACTTTTTATTGATTATAAATTTTAAAAATAAATGTTTATAATTCCAAAGGCTCAAGCAGGTCAGCTTCCCATCCTATATCATATAATTCGGACAAATCTGCATCCTCATCACGCTCTTCTTCATCCTCAGGATTTAAATCATCCAATGGATCAACATCCACTGATGTTTCAATTAACAAGTTCAATGATGAGGTCAAAATCAACTGATTGCAGATTGTCGCTCATGTTGAGGTTGTCTTTATCTTTAAAGAAAGACAACAACAATGAGATGTTGCAGAGTAAGAGACAAATCTCACAGATTATAATAGTAAAATTATTTAACAAGAGTAACATTTTGCAGCTATTATTTAGCCATGTCCAGCGATGCTGAGCAGGTGAAGCCTATGTCTAATTTTTCACTGAACAGGACTCATCTGTTCTTAACCTTGGATAAGCCTCAACGACTCTGTGTCCCCTGCACATACTCAAATGTTAAAGTGCAGATTTATATTAAATGGCACATCCCCAGGCATGCACCAGTTAATGTGCACCACTGCTTTACCACCCATGGTGTGCCGCATTTACAATCAGATAGGAGAAAGCTGCTTCAAAACCCTGCGCCTGCTTGAAGCTGGCATAGGTCTTGACGCAGCATTGTATAGATGGGGCACCCCTGATCTTGCTGGAGCTGCATCGCACTTACGATACAACTCCAGCAATGCGCCACCTTTACAGCACAGATGCGTCACGCATCTGTGCCTTTTTTGCCCCATGCTGCGCCGCATTGTAAATGCAGCACACCATGGGTGGCGGAACAGTGGCGCAGGATGACTGTCACATCCCTGGGGATGCGCCACTCATCATAAATCTATCCCTAAGCTTCTTATCTTGTTACAGATGAACTGCCATATGTATCATCAAAATATTTTACATATTATAAATAGCAATTTTTAAGGAATAAATAGCGATTCTTTACTATTCCTAATTTGCAATGAGCAAATTGCTAATTGCAAATTACCCATTCATTTCCATAGGCTAGGAGGCTCATAGGAATTAATGTTGCAAGTTGTGATTAGCAATTAGCTCATCACAAAATAGGATTTTTTTCAAGCGTGCAGGGGTATCTCAAGAACACCCTGCTGCACCCCTGAAAAAGAAATTTGGGAGCACATGGCACACCTACATGCCCTAATGGCATGTATGGGCGTCATATGGGACCTTTTTTTTTTTTAAAAAAAAATTCTTTTTGAAAAGAATTCGCAAATTACCACAAACTACAAGTTGGTGGTAGTTTCCAAATCCTTAATATCATTTTTTACATATTTTTTTTTTATACATTGCATTTAAGGAATCACAAATTTTGAATTATTGACATTTTAAGTAATTTCCACATGTGCACTGTTTTCTAAATATAATTTGAAAATCGTTTTTGGGGAAAAGTAATGGTTTGCAAATTTATGACAAGGACATAATGGTGTATGCTTCTCTATAAGGCATTTCAGTATCTCTAATGTCATTTTTCCCATATTACATTATAAGACCTTTCCCCATGAAGCACATTCCTTGTAAATATGCTCCCACCAGTGCATTGCAAATTTAGATTTTGACTGTTTCAGACACATAGCCATGTTGAAAGTGACCCAAAAAAATTGCAAACGTTTAAAAAAAACACATTCATGTGTCTTAATGACATTTTAATTCATTTCCCCATGGACAATGTTTTCTAAGTGGCACAAAAGAGGTATACACCTATCATAAATCTGTCCCTAGAATTATAAATGATTAAATCAGGATGACAATAAGATGTGGCCTATCCAGAGGTTTGTTTAAGGTGAGGCCTACTCAGGATTGCAGATTAAAGTTATGCTTGATGAAGAATACAGAGGAGATAATTTATTGTAAAGGCCTACCAATGAAGTAAGTGATTTCTACTTCATTGCACCAGTCATCATAAATGTATCCATAAGCTTCTTATCTTGTTAGACATCAACCGCCATATGTATCATATAACTATTTTGCATTTCCAAAAAGCGAATTTTAAGGAATAAATAGCGATTCTTTACCATTCCAAATTTGCGATGAGAAAATTGCTAATTGCAAATTACCCATTCATTTCCATGGGCTAGGAGGCTCATATAAATGAAGGTGCAATTTGCGATTAACAATTTGCTCATCACAAATTAGGAATTTATTCCAAAAGTGCAGGGGTGTCTCAAGAACACCCTGCTGCAACCCTGAGAAAGAAATTTGGGGGCATATGGCGAACATAAATTTTAACAACATTCCTTTACCTCAAAAACGATTTTCAAATCATAACTTCAAAACACTACACATGGGAAAATTACTTAAATTGTCCTTAAGACACATAAAAGCGTATTTTGATTGGCTTTCCTGCATGGTAGGGTCACTTTTAACATGGCTATGTAACATAAACATTCAAAATCAAAATTTTCAATGTACAGGTGGGAGCATATTTACAAGCAATTTGCGCCACAAAGAAAGGTCTGACATTAAAATGGGAAAAATAACATCAGGGACAGTCAATTGCCTTATAAAGAACCATACACCATTATGTCCTTCTCATGAATTTAAAAACAATTCCTTTTTCCCAAAAACGATTTTCAGATCATAATTTCAAAAAACTGCACATGAGAAAATGACTTAAAATGTCATTGAAACACATGAAAGCGTTTTTTTATTGGCTTTCCTGCATGGTTGGTTCACTTTTATCATGGCTATGTAACACAAACATTGATAATTAAAATTTTCATGCACATGTAAGAGCATATTTACAAGCAATTTGCGCCACAGAGAAAGGTCTTACACTAAAATGAGAAAAATAACATCAAGGACAGTCAATTGCCTTATAAATAACCATACACCATTATTTCCTTGTCATGATTTTAAAAACAATTCCTTTTCCACAAAAACGATTTTCAAATCATAATTTCTAAACACTGCACATCAGAAAATGACTTAAAATGTCATTAAAACACATGAAATCATTTTTTGATTGACTTTCCAGCATGGTTGAGTCACTTTTAACATGGCTATATAACAGAAACATTCAAAATCAAAAATTTCCATGCACATGTGAGAGCATATTTACTAGCAAATTGCGCCACATAAATCATAATTTTCTCCTTAAAGCACACTATTCTCTATCTAAAGTAAAGAAATATTTTCTCACCTTAGCAAATACTTTGAGTTTGAAAACAGTCTCAGAAACACACCAATTTGTCTTCAGCAGAGCAAAAGGTATGCACTCCAGAGTCTGCAGCTATCAAAAGCACAGAAATGGTGTAATTCTTCACACATATTTCTCATGTCACCCAATCAAAACTCTTCCCTCACTTTTTTTCAAATGAAAACCCTTCCCCCTCTGCCCTTTCTGCCTATTTTCCATAGCAACCACCTCTTGGAGAAACTCTGGTGTTTGCAAATTCACACAACAATGTTGCAATTGAACTCTGAACTCTCAGTGCACCTGCATATCCAGTGCTTTCTTTCATTTAATGATTTTTTATTGACCACTCAAAATACATCTTTCAAAGAACACATCTCTACACCCTAACTTTCTGTTTTCATCAATCAAAATCCACCAATCACTGTTACTACTTCATGAACACAGAAACTCCACAGTTTTTTTCATTTCAAACTCACATTTTTTCAACTGCCATTTCATTGCCACACTTCATCTGACTGCAGGAGAACCTTCTCTCACCATGTTTTCTGTCTGGATTGTTGGTCATAGTTATATTCACTGGGCTCAAAGGTACGTTGAAAGCAGGAATTTACCTAACCTCAATTTACAAGATGTGGAAATTAAGTGGTTTGGCCAGAGAGGATTAAAATGTCACCAATTGATACCATTGGTGAAAACCTTTATGCATTTGCCAAAACCTGACCTGTTAATTGTGCACTGTGGAGGTAATGACTTGGGCACTTTGACTGGTGTAGGTCTGGAAATGCTTTTAAAGGACACCTTTGAGCAATTAATGGCACTTTTTCCTCAGACTGCCTTGGTATATTCAAATATATGCCAAAGACAGAAATGGAGGTGGTCAAACCAATTTTGTCCACAAATTGAGAAGTCGAGGAAGCATGTAAACAAATCTGTTTCAGCTTACATGAGAGACCATGGAATGGGCTCCCTGTACAACAATAACTTGCGTTACTACATGCAAGATATCTACAGAGGAGATGGAGTTCACTTCTCAGATGAGGGCAACAGAGTTTTCACTCTGAATTTAAAAATGTGCATTGGTACCTACTTATAAGTACCTAAATGTACCATAAACCCAAAAGCTCTTCTCAGAGCTACCCTACATCTAATCACTCACAATTATTTTTTTACTCTAACTATTTTCACTAATTTTCAACAAAATACGCTCCCTGGTGCGCTACCCGGTACGCGTACCGGGAGCTAACCTCGCGAAATTTTTAAAAAAAATGTTTCTTTTTCCGCACATATGGGCCTCCTCAGCCACCCTCACAAAACCTAGGGGGTCAAGATAAGTCTACCGTGCCCCCTTCTACCCATTCTGAACATTATTTGCCCTCCATCTTGTATCATAATTCGACCGAAACACAAAATGGTGAACTCCCGTTACGCTTAAGGTTCGCGTACCAGGGCGCTCACCGGTTCGCGTACCGGGTCGCTTCCTGGGAAGCGCACCATCAAAAAAGGTGGGAAAGTAGTTCACAGAAAAGCCACTGGAGACAATTTCACCAAATATAGAATAGCTCATACTACATACCAATCCCTACCATTTTCACAAATTTGATTGGAATTCCATTTAGCCATTTAGCCTGTAGTCCTCTCTAAATACCGTGAGGTAAATTACTTCACAAAACACATCTGAAGTGTTGGAATTGACAACCAATTAAAATGTTACTTTCATTTTCTACTTTTTTTACATGATATTTGATTGGTTATGTACCCGAATATATATAAAGGAAGAGAAGGAAACACAGCCATTTTGACTACTACTTCCTGGTGTACATTTCATTTGGATTTTCATTAATAACTTCAACTTCTTTTTAAAGGTAAGTTGTTATTTTTAAAACTGAAGTATATTGTGCACTTTAAGTTAATATGGCAAACTTTTTCTGTTAGTTATATACTATCCCTCTGTAGTACTTATAAATTTAGATACACTTTTTTATATTCCTACTTCCACTCTGATACTATACACTGCCCAAAGATAAATTCTCTGATAAAAACTGCCTATCTAAAATTAATCCCAACAGTGCCCTACCTCTACTAATATATATTTTTTTTATGCAAATTTCAGGAAAAATGGAAAGTGAACAAAACATTTCATTTGAAATTGTCCTTCCAGAGTCCAACACAGAAATCATTGATCCAAATGAGATTGAATTTATGGATGAAACATGGGACCAAGAACTACTGCAATGTGTGCAAGCAGTAGATAACCTCCTTGCAAATGAGGACATTTTACAACCTCAGAGACTACAATCTATATTCCATGATTATGAAATTTCTGACAATGAAATGTTAGAAAGTTTAATAAATTATGAAACACAATAAAAAAAATTTAAAAAAAAAAAAATAATCAACAAAACCAACAATCAATTAACATACAGCATTTGAAAAGTCTATCATTCATTTTTTATTGTGATACGCTCCCCAGTACGCTTCCCGGTTCGCGTACCGGGCGCTAACCACGAAAAAAAACAAAAAAAATTTTTTTTTTTTTTTGCTTAGCGGGGCCCCTTTAAAGCCTCCACATCAAACCTAGGGGGTCAGGGAGTATCTACTATGCCCCCTTAAGGTCATTTGCCCCTTCGCTTTTGACCTCCTCTTGTCTCTCGATCCTACCGAGAGACAAGATGGCGGCCGCTCCGGACTGTTTAGAATGTTGACAGACACCACAGAGCCAATCAACTTCGCTACGCGAAGTTCCGTTACGCGTCAAGTACGCGTACCGGGGCGCTGCCTGGTCCGCGCTTACAGATATATATCTTTTTTTGAACGTTATTTTCTCAAAATCCACTGCAGCACATATATTAAGACCTACAAAAGGCACATCGGGCTACCAGTCCCTACAATTTTGCCAAGTTTCGTGCAAATCCATTCAGCCGTTCGGGCTAAAAGTGAGGCTAACCGCCCTATGGAAAACTCAATGTTAAAAACACGTTTTGGGACCCCCCTTTTTTCTCGGCCCCCCCTGGACCAACTCCCCCCAAATTTCCAGTGGCTGCTCAGAAACAAAATGTTCCATTTTCCAGAAAATTTCAGCCAATTCCGTCCACAAACGCCAAAGTTATTAGACATAGAATTTTCAAAAATCCCATAGGGAAAAAATCCTAACTATATATACCTACTGGCGACCGCCAGTAGGTATATATATATATATATATATATATATATATATATATATATATATATATATATATATATATGAATTTCAATTGTTGCTTTCCACCGCCTTGATTTCAGGCAAGAAACGAAAACTTGACCCACAACTCTGGTGCCAATCAAATTTTTATTTTGTTATTTCTCCGACCAGCCAGTCCGCAATGACGCGTTTCGACCCCCACTGGGTCTTGATCACATGACGCATTGCCATGGGGGAGGAGGCTTTTTAAAGTGCAATGAACACATGAAATTAGACATGTGACCTACTGGTGCACAAAGAGAGACAAAATACACGGTATGTCCATGTGCAAATACTGCATGTGCAAAAATACACCAAGGACAACACAGGATAATTTCTGAATCATACAGATAAGTTACCCTAATAATAAATAATGCATTGATATACAGAAATGTTTGGCTAAAAACATTTTCGATGTGCAAAATAGCGCTAGTGCAATGTAAACAAAATTAAGTAAACATATTAGAAGCAGCCATAACCAAAACTATCCGCATAATGCGAGTAATATTCCTCATGTGCAAATAACGCTAGTGCAATGAAAGCACAATCTATAAACAATATAATAGCAGCAATATAGAAACAGCAACAGTGGATAATATCTGCATAATGCAAATACTAGGGAAATGGACGTGATCACTCATCAACCCATTCCTTACCTAAGGCAAATTTATGCCATCAAGAATAAATACATAAATATATATAAATATAAATAATTGCATTTCATAGGTATCATAAAACCCACTGTGTGACACTCATTGCATATTCAAAATCAATTCAGCCACCTACCTATACAATATCAATGCTGTGTTATATAAATGGAGCCCAAGTGGGCATATATATATATATATCCCTTATCTATAGTAGGTCTTTTATAGTGTCTCCATACCTGTGTAAGAATAATTGTAAATGTACCTGATAACTGCCCTAAAGTATAACCCATGCAAAAAATACCTCATTCTAATACTCTGTATCTGTAGAAGCCAAATCCTCAGTTTTTTACTACATGATACTATGTGCCTCCTCTAAACAAAATTATTAAATAAGTGTGAAATGTCTATGTTTAAAAATATTTCATATAATCAAATATCTTTCCTAATGATGGCAATCAATACATTTTTGTATATTTACATTAATTCACCTGTATCATGAATGCCCTCGAACTCAGTAAATAATGACTAGTTGTAAACAACCCACCAAGAGACCTGAGAGATGGACACCCTATAATGGTATTTGTACGAGTGAAATTTCCAATGAATTATAACACCCCTGAAACCTGTGGGTTTTTTCTGTGAACTTCTGAGGTTTTTTAAATGCTAATTCCTAACAATAACATGTCTGAAACCTATGGTTTTTCAGTGAATATACATATATATATATATTACCTACTGGCGGTTGCCAGTAGGTAGTTATAGTTAGGATCGTTTTCCATAGGAAATCCGCAACATTCTATTGGGAATAACTTTGGCGCCGAATGAGGGACCTGCCTGTAATTTTCCTTAACTTTGCCTCGCTGCGCTCCGCTCCTTCCCTGAAAGTTGGGGGGGATCCGTCAAGCGGGGGCCGAGATAAAAGGGGGGTCCCAAACGTGTTTTCCCCATGTTAATTTCCATAGGGCGGTTGGACTCACTTTTAGCCCGAACGGCTGAATGGATTTCCACCAAACTTGGCAAAATTGTAGGGACTGGTACCCCGATGTGCCTTTGCTATGTCTCAAGATATATGCTCCAGTGGTTTTTACGAAAATTAACCTTGAAAAAATATATATTGGGCTACATTTGGCTATATATATGTTAGAGCCCAAATGTAGCCCAATGTAGCCCAATGTAGCCCAAAGATGGCCACCAGAGACAAAAAAAAACAAACGTAGCCCAAATATCAGCCAGATGTAGCCCAACTATAGCCCAATGACAGAATGTCCCAGAGTGTTCTAAAGAACAACTAGAGCGCTAACAGTCTTACTTATGACAAACGTATGGCACACCTGAAGTCATCTTGATTGGAATAAAGTGGTAACACTTAAAACATTTAATTTGAAAAGGAATAAAATGAGGGGGTTCATTTTGCCATAGAAATTATGATTAGTGCTGAAGAAAGAAAAATTAGGGCACATTTTGAGTGACTTCTCAAATCCTCTTATATTTCATTAAAGAAATTCTGATATGCAGTCTCCCAAGATGGCCACCAGAGACAAAAGAACCCACATGTAGCCCAAATATCAGCCAGATGTAGCCCAACTATAGCCCAATGACAGAATGTCCCAGAGTGTTCTAAAGAACAACTAGAACGCTAACAGTCTTACTTATGACAAAAGTATGGCACACCTGAAGTCATCTTGATTGGAATAAAGTGGTAACACTTAATACATTTAATTTGAAAAGGAACAAAATGAGGGGTTTCATTTTGCCATAGAAATTTTAAATATATATATATATATATATATATATATATATATATATATATATATATATATATATATTCACTGAAAAAAAACATAGGTTTCACACCAGTTATAGTTAGGAATTAGCATTTAAAAAACCTATTAAATTCACTGAAAAAAGCATAGGTTTCACACCAGTCATAGTTAGGTGGAAATTTTACTCGCATAAAACCATTGAAATTCCCACGTTATAGTCAGTTGGATTCACTATAACTTGCGCGTGCAATGCACTGCTGATGACGTGACATATTACATCACTCATGACATGGTCAGTGACATCACTCATGACATCACTGATGACATCTCAAATGACATCACTGATGACATCATCCAGTGAATGTGTATCTTTCTGAAAAATAAATATTTTTTATATATGTATATCTAAAGGTTGATGGAAGAAAAAATGGGTAAATAAATGTCTAAATGGATTTCTTTTTATTAAAATTGATTGGTTAACTGACTTATTAAATGTATCTTAGTGAATACATATATTAGCGAGTAATGTTTAAATAATATTTAAATATCTGTATCTGTGTCTCACTTTGTGTATAAGTGGCTGCATGGGTTGGTGAGTAGCTACATGAGTGTGTATATGGGTTATTAGTTGTTTTTTTTGAGTATCAGTATCAGTGTCTGTATGGTTCGGTGGGGGATATTACTTAGAGCACAGATGCATGAATGAGTGACTCACTATTTGTATGTATTTTGAAGACAGCATGTGTGCAAGACTGTATGGGTGGATGATTGTGTGTATGGGTGGGTTAGTGAGTATGTGTTTTTATAATTGATTGGGTAAGAGAGTAAATATGTTTCCGTTTCTGTAGAAGTATGTGTAGTGGTGTGTATATAGCAGTATAATCAAGTAAATGTTTTTTGATAGTTTATTTGCATGTGTGAATTTGTGTGTGAGTAACTATATGGGTGAGTATTAGTGTGTAACAGGATGTATAGGTGTATGAGTACATATGATGAGTAAGTACATGCATGAGTGACTATATAGAACTGTTGGTGAATGAGTGGATGTGTATGTAGATGTTGGAATTACCTAATAAGTTGTTGTAATTGGTATTGGTTTCTCCTTTTTTAAGAAAATGTTAGTTTCTATTTTTGAATGTGTGTGTCAAAGGTTATTTGATGCTGATAGGAGGTCTGCAACTTTGTCACAAGGATGTTGTCATCAGTGATGTCATTTGAGATGTCATCAGTGATGTCATGAGTGATGTCACTGACCATATCATGAGTGATGTAATATGTGACGTCATCAGCAGTGCAATGCACACGCAAGTTATAGTGAGTCCAACTAACTTTTATTTTTTTTATTTTTTGCCCCGCGGGACCCTTTAAAAGCCCCTCATCAATCCTAGGGGGTCAGGAGGGGTCTACCTTGCCCCCTTTCATTAATTTACCCCTTTGTTTTTCTTCACCTCTTGTCTCTCGATCCTACCGAGAGACAAGAAAGTTAGGGTGCATGGATGAGTTCTTTGAAAGATGTAATTTGAATGGTCAAGAAAAAATCATTTTATGAAAGATTGCACTGGATACGCAGGTGTACTGAGAGTTCAGAGTTCAATTGAAACATTGTTGTATGAACTTGTAAACATGACAGGTCTTTCAGGAGGTGGTTGCTATGGAAAAAAGGCAGAAAGGGCAGGGGGGGAAGGGTGTTGATTTGCAAAAAAGTGAGGGAAGAGTTTTGATTGGGTGACATGAGAGATGTGTGATGAATTACAGCATTTCTGTGCCTCTGGAGTGCATACCGATGTCATCGCTGCCACCGATGACATCCGAACCCTGATGGACAACGGAGAAACAGCGGCCCTCATCCTCCTAGACCTCTCCGCGGCCTTCGACACCGTCTGCCACCGCACCCTAGTGCAGCGCCTCTACAACGTCGGAATCCAGGAGAAGGCACTGGAATGGATCATCTCCTTCCTCGACGGAAGGACCCAGAGAGTCCGCCTTCCACCGCACAAATCAAAGGCCACCGAAGTCATCTGCAGCGTACCCCAAGGATCCTCGCTGAGCCCAACCCTCTTCAACGTCTACATGAGCCCCCTCGCGGCCATCGCACGCCAACACAACCTGAACATCATCTCCTACGCCGACGACACCCAGCTAATCCTCTCCCTGACCAACGACCCCGCCGCCGCCAGAGCCAACCTTCACGAAGGAATGAAAGAGGTAGCCGAGTGGATGTCGACCAGCCGCCTGAAGCTGAACTCGGACAAGACGGAAGTCCTCATCCTGGGATCCTCGCCCTCCGCCTGGGACGACTCCTGGTGGCCCCCCGCCCTGGGAACCGCACCCAAACCGACAGACCACGCACGCAACCTGGGCTTCATCCTGGACTCCTCCCTCTCCATGACCAGGCAAGTCAATGCCGTCTCCTCGTCGTGCTTCAACATCTTGCGCATGCTACGGAAGATCTTCCGGTGGATCCCCACCGAGACCAGGAAGACTGTCACCCAGGCACTCGTCACCAGCCGACTGGACTACGGCAACGCCCTCTACGCCGGAACCACCGCCAAGCTCCAGAAGAGACTCCAACTGATCCAGAACGCCTCAGCCAGACTCATCCTCGACGTCCCACGACACAGCCACATCTCCGGACACCTAAGAGACCTGCACTGGCTCCCGGTCAACAAGAGAATCACCTTCCGTCTCCTCACCCACGCACACAAAGCCCTCCACGATCAAGGCCCGAGCTACCTCAACACCCGCATCAACTTCTACGATCCCAAACGACACCTCCGATCAGCTAGTCACGCCCTCGCCGCTGTCCCCCGCATCCGAAGAACGACAACAGGAGGAAGGTCCTTCTCCTACCTGGCCGCCAAGACCTGGAACTCCCTCCCTCCCGACCTGCGCCTGACCCAAGACCACCTCGCCTTCAGGAAGAGGCTCAAGACCTGGCTGTTCGGGCAGTAGCAGCACCCCCCTCCCCCTAGCGCCTTGAGACCCTCCGGGTAAGTAGAGCGCTCTATAAATGTCTATGATTGATTGATTGATTGATACCCTTTGCTCTGCTAAAGAAAAATTGGTGTGTGTCTGAGACTGTTTCGAAACTCAAAAAGTATTTGCTAAGGTGAGAAAAGATTCATTCAATTTAGATAGAGAATAGTATGCTTTAGGGAGAAAATTATGAAGAAAGTTGTGTATTTAAAATGTTGCTTTGTGTCAAGTGTTTTACAAATAGATTTTGTTTCTTTCAGTGACAAAGCCATGTTAAAAGTGACGCAAAAATGGTGCAAGGGCCTTAAAAATACGCTTTCATGTGTATTAGGGCATTTTAAGTGACTTCCCCATGAATCTGGGTAAATAATTTGTTTACTTGATGTATTTAAAAACGTTTCTTGAAGTCAATTAGGTTTCTTGATATGTACTGCTAGAGTTTCATAGGCTGCTTGGGGCAAATTTACAAGGCCTTTGAGTCACTTTGACGTTATTTTCCCCATTTTAATTTAAGTAATTTCCCCGTGGTGCAAGGTCCTTGTAAATACGCCCCCATGTGTGCTTGGCAAATTTAAATACTGACAGGGTGTACTTGTACATAGGAGTTGTGCTGTGTTTTCAAATTATGACATGAAAATGGTTCATAAAGAAAAGGAATGCTTTTTACATTTATGACAATGACAAAAAGGTGTCTGCTTCTTTAAATAAATATATCACTTCTCACCATCAATCTGGGAAAATATTTTACTTGTTTGTTGGTTAAAAAATCGTTACTTTATGACATTTAGGTTTCACAATATGTACTGGTAGAGTTTCATAGTCACTATGATGATAATGATATACATTTAGAACTGTGTAGGAGGCATGGAGAAACTGAGGCTTCTGTAAGTGTCAAGGGAGGTGAGTAATGTACATTGCTCTGTTGCATACAGTCCTCATCTTCTGCGTACTCCTGGATATGCTAGACTACATCTGCACAATGAGATACCTAAGCTGAGGAAACACAGGTGATGTGATTGTGAATTGAGCATAAATATTTGCAAGTTTTTCAATTATATCACCTGTGTTTCCTAACATTACGAATCACATTGTGCAGATGAGGTTTAGGCCTGTCCAGGGAGACAGAGGAGGTCTGGCCTTTGTTCAAGAGTGCAGTGGACATGACTCACTTAATTGGTAGGCCTGCACATGTACTATCTCCTCTGTACTCTTCAACAAGCCTAAATTTCATCTGTAACCCTGAGTAGGCCTCACCTCAAACAAACCTCTGGATAGGCCACGCCTTATCGGCATCCTGAACCAATCATTTAAAATGTTAGGGGCAGATTTATGATGGCCGTGCGCCTCTTTTGCGCCGCTGTGCGTCACTTTTGTGACGCAGCGGCGGCGCAAAAGATGCGCTATGTTGCGACATATTTACAACGTGATGCATCTAGGCAGATGTGTCATGCTGTAAAGTCCTGTGCCACATGAAACCTGCGTCAGGTTTCATGTGGGCGTTTTGTTGCAGGGTGGGCATTTATTTGCATGAAAGCCCTGTAAAACTAACACAGTGAAATTTAGAAGATTTCACTGAGTCAGCTTTATGGCATTGCTGAATCAAATCCTTACGCCTGTTTTCAACAGGCATAAGGAGTGATGCACCATGCAATGTGTGGCTTGCCCCTGTGCATTGCAGTAGACATGTCGCGCTTACGACGTGATTCCTGCAATGCGCCGCTTTTGCGGCACAGATGTGTGACGCATCTGTGCTGTTTTTGCTCAATGGTGCTCCGCATTGTAAATGCGGCACATCATGGGTGGCAGAGCAGCGGCGCACGTTAACTGGTGCATCCTTGGGGATGCGCCAGTTAACATAAATCTGCCCCTTTACATTGAAATATGAGCAGGGGACACAGAGTTGGTGAGGCTTATCCAAGGTTAAGAAGAGATGAGTCCTGTTCACTGAAAACTTGGACATAGGCCTCACCTCCTCAGCATCGCTGGACATGGCTAAATAATATCTGCAAAATGTTACTCTTGTTAAACAATTTTACTATTATAGTCTCTGAGATTTGTCTCTTACTCTGCAACATCTCATTGTTGTTCTCTTTCTTTAAAGATAACGACAACATCAAGCATGAGTGATAATGAGCAATCTGTTGATCTCAATCTTATCATTGAACTTGTCATTGAAACGTCAGTGGAAGTAGATCCCTTGGATGATTTATATCCTGTGGATGATGAAGAATATGATGAGGATGCTGATTTGTCAGAATTGTATGACATAGGGTGGGCAGCTGACCTGCTGGAGCCTATTAACCTATAAAGACTTTTAAAAATAAATTTAAGTTACTGGAAATAAAAAGTAACCATGTTAACAGTTTCATTTAAAATTTAAATACAACTTCAAAAACAGCTTGTGTGAAGTGTCTTTAATAAAATAGTGAAATATGCTAATAAAATTAGTTCAGATTCACATATAAAAGAGCACAGGTCAAATGTAGAAGCATTCCATTTCTTTGCTACTATTTGTGAATTTTAAATTTGTCAATGCACTAAAAATGATTGTATGTAGAATTGACAACTAGTGTGTTAATTTTTTGACGACTGTTATTGATTTACTGTTTGGTAATAGTGGTTAATAACATTTTTTATTATATTTTACCACAGATTCAACTGCAGATCATTTCAAAATTACACAATGCCTTCGAAGCAAAGAAGGAGAAAGGCTACAAAATGTCAAACACAGCAGTTTACTACATGCTTGCAGCAGTCCTCTACAATAAAAACTTGTCAAGTCACCAAAAAAGCTCCGGGTAAGAGAACGAAATCTTTCCTAAGAAACATTTCCAGAAAAAAAGTATCAGTACAGAACATGTTTTAGTCCAGAAAAAGAGAGCCAATTTAAACGGAAAGGAAAGGCCACTCAAAAATGTTACTGCTAGAGCAGGAGATAACTCTGTGCATGGTAGTAGAAGGAAAAATCAGTTTAGGGACATTCGTAGACGAATGTTCCGCAACAGGATAATTGGCAATTTGTTAAAAAATATTAAGAAAGGTCAACAGAAAGTGGCTTTTTATAAGAGAAAGAGAAACATTGAGGAAATTATTGATCAGGCATTCGAAATTAAGCGAAAGTTATTTATTTTGATAATCAATAGAATTAGGAAACTAAACAAGGTAATTTATGATTTCAAAACAAATAGTAGATGGAAGAGAACAGTTAATCGTAGTCATTTTTGTGAAGTTTTTTCAGGAGAATGGATGCATAGTTCAAGTTGTGAGGCATTTTTTAATGAGGAGAGTTATTTCCAGGATAATGATTTGGAGCATGCAGTTGACACCAGTGGTCGAGCATATGAGGTGAAAGATGGTTGTCCGGTTGAAAAAGAAAAACTTGTGTCAACAGAGGCAGAAGAGGTGTTAGGTAATGAGGTTTTAGGAAGACGTCCTAAGGGACCAGTGTACACCTGGAAGTGTAGTAGTATTTGCAGTGTGCGACAGGATTCCATCAATTTGCTTTGTGATTTTGTACGGACATTTAATAAGAAACGTTTAAAACAGAAAATGAAGTTGTTGCAAGAATTAGATCCTTGCAGAGTGAGAGAAGTGACAGGTTTGCATGGTCATTCACTGGCTTGTCTTTCCAGGACAGTATGCCAGAGTGTTTTTCATCATTTCAGGATGCTAGCAGTGCATCATAATAAAGTGAGGAAATTAGTTAGAATGTTGTATTATGCTAAGAGTCCAGCAATTATGCTTAAACAATTATGCACTGCTCTTTTGCATGGTTCTGAAGTAGATGTGAAGAATATTTGTGAAGAAATTGAGTTTTGTCACTTTGCAAGTAAAGAGAAGAATGTTGAAATTGACCCAGAAGAAGAAGGTAATGTGGAAGAGAGTGTACAGGTTTCCAGTACAGATAATTTTCAGAAGGAAATTGCCACGTTTCAGGTGAAATCAAGTGAGAGGGCTAATTTCACTTGTGTGTGTTTTCGACGCACTTATTATAAGAATCAGACTAAGTTAGTGGATTTATATGCAAAAAGTGAAAGGGAAAATAATAGTGAATGGAAGGATTTCGCAATATACTTGATGGTAGAAAATTATTTTGATTTGGGATCGGATCAACGTGTGTGTACTTATTGTTGTAACAAATTAAATCAAAACCAGATGCCTGCTAGAGCGGTTCATAATAATCTGCAATTGGTTGACATTCCTTCTGAATTGAAGGATTTAAATACTTATGAATCTATTTTGATTCAAAGTGTCCATCCCTTTCAGGCTATTGTACGAATGGAGCCAAAGACTGGGAAAATGCCTCCATCAGATTTACAGAGAGGATTAAAGGGAAGAGTTGTTTATTTGCCTCTAGATTTGAAGAAAAACATTAATACAATTGGAGTAGAGAAAGTGGAAGAGGAACCTCTGGTTATCTTAGTTAATGGGGTTCCGACAAAGAGTAAGAAAATGTGGCAAGATTTAGTGGATGTTAGGAAAGTCAAAAAGGCAACATTGTATTTGATGAAAAACAATAAGTACTACAAGAATGTATATGTTGCAGAAGAGGAAGTAAGTGAAGAAGAGCACAGCAATTTGTGTGCTGGACAAATTGAGAAAGTAGAAGCCTCTAAAAATGATGTAATATATGAACATTATAGTGTTCATCCTTTGCATTCCAAGGAAGTCATGGGGAATGCTATTGAGTTGTTTCAAATGAAACAAGCTAAAGGGAGTCCCATTAGTGTTTGGGAGGAAAGTTTGGAAGTTCGGTGTTTCCCACAGCTATTTCCAACAGGTCAAGGAGGAAGATATGATGAGCGACCTGATCAAATTCCTGCTTCTGAATACCGGACTTTACGATTGTATGCAGAAGATCCTAGGTTTCGTCAATGCATTCCCTATTTGTTTCATCTACTGTTTGAAAGCGATCTGTCTGGACTGTCATATGCAGTGAACCACATCTTGAAAAGTGGTGTACAGATGCAAAATATCTCAGCAAGGGACTTTATGGATAAAGTCAATGTGCAAGACAGTATTTTGGATTCTCACCTGATTAATCTCATGGCATGTCAGCGTGGTACTAATGAGTACTGGTACCGTCGACATGGAGATTTAAAATGTATGCTGAGGAACTTAGGAACTCCCACATGGTTCCTCACTCTCAGCTGTGCCGAGTATGGCTGGGAAGACTTACTTGAATTTCAATGAGAGGCAAATGGAAACATTGAAAATATCGAATTCAAGACACCCGGAGAACTGTGCTCTTTGGATCCAGTGAATGTATGCAGGTACTTCAATCATAGATTTGAAGCTATGATGTCTTTCATCATGAACAAGAAAAATCCACCTCTTGGAGAGGTGTTGGATTTCTTCTGGAGAAAGGAGTATCAAGCAAGAGGTGCTCCTCATATACATATGCTGCTATAGATCAAAGATGCACCCAAATTTGGAACAGATCCGGATGACTTAGTTTCATAGAACAGTATTCTACATGTGCTGTTCCAAAGACAAAGGAAGACAAAAGCCTAAGAGAACAAGTTTTACGCTTTCAAAGCCATCGTTGTGGAAAGTACTGTCGTCGTAAATTCAGAAACAAGGACAAGTTCTACACAAAATGTCGTTTCAGCTTTCCACGACCGGTGATTTCTAAAGGAAGAGTGAACAGTTTCATGTCTTCGCTGCGACATAATGTGACGAGGAAATGACCCAAAAATACATACAATTTGAAAAGAAACGAAGAGTCCAAGTACATCAACGACTACAACCCAGTGATTTTGTCCATGTGGAATGCTAACATGGGTATACAGTTTGTGGCTGATAACTGTATGGCTGTGGCTCGGTATGTGACATCTTACATCACAAAAAAAGAAAAGACAGAATTGAAGGATATGTGGGAGGACATTTCCCATGAAAAGAGCCTCAGTAAGAAGTTGTACAGTTTCAGTCTGAAGATGTTGTCGCATCGAGAAATCGGAGCTTACGAATGTTCTGACCGGTTATCTTCAGCAAGTCTCTATGCCAAATCTAGGAGTATCATTTGGGCGAGTCTTGGTCTTGCTGCAACACGTAATCGAGTTCTGAAACCTGTACGGGAAATTGAGTATTTGGCGGAAAAGGAGCCAAACAGTACAGATATTTTGAAGACCAACATGTTGGATACATATTATCCAAATAGAAGCAGTCACCTCGAGAATGTTTGTCTGTATGAGGTTCTACAAAATTACATATTCAAGAGGAACATCAAAGAAGATATTGATAAAGGAGTGTATGCTGTAATTGGAAGTGAGAGATGTCTGGTCAAGCAAAGAAAATGCCAATTGGTAAATCATCGAAAATTGAGTGGCGAATCTCCTGAAAGAAAAGAGTTTTTCTATTTAGCTCTTTTGCAACTTTTCAAGCCTTGGCGTGCAGAAGAGGAACTGCTTGGTGATTTCCTCTGTTACGAAGACTCTTTCAATGCAGCCAAGGAGACCATAGAATGTCCTGTTTTTCCAAAACATCTAGAAATGTTGAATGCGGAAATCGAGCAGGAAGCAACAATTGCAGCCGAGATTGCTAGAGACAGTTCTCAGGACAGTCAGAGTTCTGTTTCATTGAGTCAGGATCCACTAGGAGGACCAGTTATCGAAAATGAAGCTGCCACTGCCATGATTGAAGTGGAAAGAGCTATGGCACATGCTCAGGAGGATGCGGTTAACTTAGAAGATTTGGAAAGACAACTCAACGTTGAGCAGAGGAAAATATATGACGAAGTTACCAACCAAATTGATCATGGATTAAGTCATGAGAAGAAAGAGTGCTCATGTACGTCGTTGAAGCCTGTCCGACTGTACGTGAGTGGAGAAGCAGGAACTGGAAAAAGTTTCCTCATTAAAGCAATTTCATGTTATTTGCAGAAAAGGACTGAGTCATCGCTGTCTTGTGTTGTCACCGCTCCAACTGGACTGGCAGCACATAACATTAAAGGTATTACTTTGCATCGTCTACTGATGCTGCCAGTGGAGCATGATAACAAATTACAATACCACAAGTTATCTGGAGATGCTTGTTGTGAAGTTTCAAGAGTCTTGAGGAAAATGAAACTTCTTATCATTGACGAAGTAAGCATGGTTTCCAATGTCATGCTTGCCTTTGTGCATTTGAGAATGCAAGAAGTTCTTAAAACAGAGTATGATGTGTTATTTGGTGGCAAACACATCATTGTTTTCGGTGATCTTCTGCAGCTGACACCAGTGAAAGGACAACCAGTGTTTAAACTACTTACACATGAAGATACCAGGAAGTGCCTAGGGAGCATTGGCAACGTTAATATATGGTTAAACTTCAATTATGCTGAACTGCGTGAAAATATGCGTCAAGCGAAGGATGAAGATTATAAGAATATTCTACAAGATGTTAGAATCGGAAAAGTGACCGAGCATGGGAAAGAAGCTTTACATGCATGATTACTGTCAAATTTGTATCCAGAAGAAGACGTTGTGCCAGAGAATATTTTTCGGAAAATTACTGAGAAGAAATCTGGAATATGTTTGATGCCAACTCTTGCAGAATGTGCCATCTTCAACAACAAAATGTTGAATTTAGAAAACCAAGAGATTGTGAAACTGGAAGCTATTGACAGAATAGAGCATATGGGAGCAACAATTATTGTGTCTGAGAATTTGAAATCAAAATTGGATTCATTAGAGAAGACTATATCTAAAACTGCTGGTTTTGAAAAGACTCTGAATGTGTGCTTAAATTGCCGTATCATTTTGAGAAGGAATTTACATGTTGAAAAAGGTCTGGTAAATGGATCAATGGGTAATGTTGTTGATTTTGAGAAATACAGAAATAGAGATGGAATTGAATTTTTTAAAATTAAATTTGATGGCATTGAGTAAGTACAGCTAATTGGTCATTGCTCTGCTAGGTTTTTGCTTGTAAAAGACTTATATGTTCGCCGTAAGCAGTTTCCTGTTTGCTTGGCATATGCGGTGACAATCCATAAATCGCAAGGTTTAAGTGTAGACAGTGCATTGGTGAATATTGGCAGTTCTGTGTTCAAGGAGGGAATGGCATATGTGGCATTGTCACGAGTCAGAACTTTATCGGGATTATACTTGATTGAGTGTGATGTCACAAACATTTGTGCGGATCTAAATTGTGTTAAGGAATACAATAGGTTAAGAAGAGAGTATGCGCCACATTTGCCTCAATATCCTTTGTTTGAGAAACGTGTGGTAGGCCGGAAACGAAGAAATGTGACCAATAGTAGGGAGGTTGTAGCAAAAAGACGAAAAGTCGATGAACCCGAAATTATAAGCAGAAAGAAAATGGATTCTGTTGAAGATGTTGTTGGTTTTCAATTTGAAAATAGTTCTGGTGTCAACTGCTATGCTAATGTAGTGGTTAATGTTGTCTTTTCTCTAGAAACTTTAAAAGAACAGATTTACAATGTATTTGTTTATCCTGTGTACTTTGCGCTACTATTGTCGCCTTACTCACATTGTCTCTGACTGCCAAGATCCTGATTATTGTACGCCCCTGTGATGATGTTATTGGATTGTACGATGTCCTATCCTGTTTATTTCTTCCCCTTGCTTTAATAATGAAAATACGAAACCTCTCTATTCCTGGTACCTATATGGTACGGACATTATCCTGCACAGCGGTGGGGCGCTTTGGTAATGGACGGTTGTATGTTTATGTCTTTTATTGGTTTGCGGCCCGTAATTGTACCTGCTTTGTTTCTCAATAAAGGTTTTAAAAAAAAAAAAAAAAAAAAAAAAAAAAAAAGAACAGATTGTGATCAATTCGGATCAAAGTTTTTGCTGTTTACTGAACTCTGTGTTACAGAAATGTAGCACTGATAGAACAAAAATAGAAAGTGTGTCTGAAATTCGAAATCTGTTAGACAAATGTTCAGGTCAAACGCAATTCTCTCAAAATATTCAGCAAGATTGTCAGGAGTTTTTAATGTATATGCTTGATATATTGCAAGATGAAGGTGTAGATGTAGATCATCTGTTTGACCTTTCTTATCAATGGCAGCATGACTGCGAGAACTGTAGGGTATCAAGTACTACTAGTGTAGACTCAGAAAGATTTATATATTTAGCTTTGCCAGACAGTAAATCAGTGTCCTTTAATAAGCTAGTAAAAGCAGCCGATCACAACATGGAGTGTAGCCAATGTAAGTCTGCAATGCTGTCCACATTATTTATACGAACATATGGCCAGTATGTCATTTTAATGTTCCAACGATGTAGGCCTGATGGAACAAAATTGACAACTTTAATTAAAAATTTTGTGGCTTCGCAGTTGTCAATATCAGGAAGGACTTTTGTAACTGCAGCAATTATATATCATGACGGTCCTTCAACAACATCAGGACATTACACAGCTTATTTGAAGTCCAGAAACGGCTGGTCATTCTGCAATGATTCTGTTTTAACTTTTAAAAAAAAACTTGCCTTTTGACCTTAAAAATTCTTACCTGGTGTTTTTACAACCAAAATTTTAGGGAAAGAATCTCGGGATTTGCTCTGAGGAATTTCAAGAGGTTCTAATGGCTCCTACACTATTTGGCCTTGAGGATAAGTGTAGTACAGAGTAAAAAGTTATTTTTGAGTTTTAAGTAGTTCCTGAAAAAAAAGAAGGTTTTCTTACAGAAAGTGGTGGGCACGGATTAGTTAAAGGACAACAGAGTATTTCCCAAAGCAAACGGTGTTCTTACCATAACACTTGACGTCATGGAAAAATAACTGCACTTTGAATGAGTTCAGAAAAACTGTTTCTTTTAATAAGCTAATTCAAGCAGCCAATCAAAACATGGAGTAGAGGTAATGTAAGTCTGCAATGCTGTCCACATTATTTGTACAAACTTTTGGTTATAATGTCATTTTAAAATTCCAACTATATAAACCTGATGAAAGTAAGTTTTCAACTTTAATTACAAATGTTGTGGCTACACAGTCGTTGATTTTAGGAAGAACATTTGTAACTGCAGCTATTATATGACATGATGGTCCTTTGACAACATCCGCTTATTACACAGCTTATTTAAAATGTAAAAAAAGCTGATGTTTCGGAAATGATTCACATTTGACTATGAAACAATGTTGCCTTTTGACTTAAAAATATTCTTACTTTCTGTTTTCAGAAGAGAGAATTTTGGGTAGGTAACTGGCCTATAATGATTCTAGGAGTTGGTATAATTTTATGTACTGTTTTAAATTGCTTTGTGATTAAAAGTGATGTAGAGAATTAAATAATTGTAGTAGTCATAGAGGTAGTGTAAGTGTGCCTCATAGTAAACAGTATCAATGTCATAGGAAATGTGGAACATGAGTGAGCAAGAAGGGTGAGATATTACTAGTACAGGATTGTGAAAGTGATCTTGAACGTTTTCTTTCTGAAAGTTGCGGAAAAAGAAAATGACGGGATTTGCTTAGAAGAATTCCAAGAGTTATAAATGGCTCTTACACGATTTGGCTTTGAGGAGAAGTGCGGTAGAGAGCGAGAAGTCATTTATTGTATGTAATATATTTGTCAAAACGATGGAGCTTTTCTTTCAGAAAGTGGCGGGCTGAAAATAATAACAGCACAACAGAGTATAAGCTGTTCATAGGACATCCTTCGACGTCATGGAAAGTAAGTTACTTTTAAGGAGTTCTGATTTCTGATTGGTTATGTTATATGGTTTTTTTAAACACAATCATTTTGATTGTGTTTTTTTTTTCCCGCTGTTATATGATGAATACCTTCAACTCACTGTTTTTAGTGACATTTGAAATATTCTGAGAACAGCAAAAATAAACCATTTAACATGTATAATTAATTCTGTACTTTGTATAGTGAATTTTAATTTGTACTCGTCTTATCTCATGCTCACTCATCTTTTACTACCTTCTATCAATCCTCCTTACATACTCACATTGCCTTTTGTTTTATTCTCTTTCACCCTTGCTCTCTAACTCCACTTATCTTTCAACCTTTGTTTCCCTAATCCAACTCTGCTTTTTTCTTTTCTCCCTTGCACCATTTTGCAGCTTTTAGACCTTCTGCTTCGCTGGTCTTTTCCATCTTTCCTCCCTTTGTTTTCTAAATTAAATATTTTTGGGTTCTCCTTTTTTGGTGCAATCAGTTAGTATAACTCACCCTCACTCATTTATCTTTCTTTGTTGCCTCACTCAGTCTGTATCTGACACTCTTTCCTTCACTCCCTCTGTCTCCTCCTCCCTCACTCTCTTTTCCTTATTCACCCTTTCCTTATATAGTTTACCTTACTCACTTTCTTTTAGTAGCTTACACAACTTCAATTTAGTTTTCTCTTTTATCCTTCTTTTCTGTCACTGAAAGTATCTTCCTTTTTTTTCTCTTAGTAATTTACTCTATTACAATTTCTTTTTGTCTCTGACTGTCTATCACTGTTTCTTTCTCTTTTTTTTCCCGCATGTTTATCTCTAACTTTATTTCTTTGTAAAATTGGATGATTTTCAATCTTTTCCCTTGTCTTTTCTAATTTTTAAATACATGTTTTAATATTTTTCAAATTTTTGTTCTTTCTTCCACAGATTGAAAGTATAAAAATAACAAGTGACTAAGTTAACGACAATTATATGGTAAGTGTTTTGTACTCTTTTCGTTACATTTCTATCACATTTAACTTCTATTAGTTCCACTGCTTCATTTCTTTAACCCTCAGTTTCCTGCCTTTGCTACTTCCCTCATTCCTTTTTCTATTACTTACTTACTCTACTCCTTCCACTCCTTTTCTCAGACCCTCCATTCTCATAGTTCCTCACTCCTGTTCACTCACTCCGTCTCTATTACTCTCACTGTCTCTGACTGATCACTCTTTCACTACTTGTTCATTATGCTTTCTCCCTGTAGTTCAAGCACACTATGTATTTACATTTCTTTGCTGTTTCAATTATTCCTTTTCTGTCACTTCTTCTTTTCTGCTTTCTGTTTTTTCTCTCTGTTATTCCACATTTTTTAACCTTAGTCACTGTCATACATCTTGTTTTATTCCTATTTACTTTCGCTCACTTTTTTCTTAACACTTTCCCTCAGGGTTGTTCTTTTAGTCCGGTTCTATCCCTACCTCTCATTCCACATCCTTTACTGTTTTTCTTCTTAATTTGAACATTCACTCACATTCTCCAAGAAACTCTTGCTTATTATTCTCCTACTCTCCTTTTTTTCTTTCACTTCCTTATCTATTTTGTGTTTCTCAATTATACCCTCTTACATCTTTTCTTTGGTAAATAGATGTATTAAACAGTATCTCTGTGTTACTCCCTCTAGCTGTCTTTCTTTTAACATTACTCTCTGTTTCCTTCCCTTATACTCACTCTTCCTTTATTTTTTTTATTTTTTTTTTGTTTCGCTTCCTGTTCGCGTACCGGCGCGCGAACCGGGAAGCAAATCAAAAGGAATAGAGGTTGCCAGAGTGCTAAACATTCTAGCAATTTTTTATAAAGGGGAGGTAGTTCTGAAAATAACTTTTTTTAAAATTGTTTTTGTTGTTTTATATTTTTTTTATTATTTTTCTGAACATTTTTTTACTTTTTTTGTATTTTTTGAACGGTTTTATATTTTTTTTGTTTTTTTGGGGGGGGAACGAAAATCATTGATTATAAAGGGCTCAACAGGAGCAACAAAAAAAAAAGAATTTACTTTCTGGGGCGTTTTGGACATTTATGATTTTCAATAGCTGCGTTGATCAAATTTATGCTACTCTCCCTGTAGCAAATTAATTTGCCGCAAAAAATGCACACTTGCTTCACTTCCCCGAACTTCAACTGGATGTTGGGGACCGTCTCCCTCGCCTCTGGTCCCGTCACTGCCTCTCCAGATGATGTACTGGCCACAGGAGGGGGGTTTTCCTGCAGGTCACGTACCTGCGCAGCACTATAATTTATAGGGTGCCACCTCTCCATGTGCCGATGCATGGTGTAATTGCCATAGCTGTACTTCTTATCAGTCCCTCTGGACAGATCTTTTTTACAGATGAGACAGGTAACGTAGCGGGCATTTACTTTTTTTGGGCCCCGGGGAAATGAGTAAAATTGCCAGATGTCATTTTCTTTTACATGGGACCTCCTTGGTTCTTCAGGCAAAAACTGCCTCCTCTCTTGCTCCTCTTCCTCTTCTTCCTCTTCTTCCTCCTCTTGATTGAGGATTACCTGAGGAGGTGGTCCTCTCTTCCTAGGAGGTGGTGGTGGTGGTGGTGGGGGTGCACCAGCTGCAGCTACTAATGAAGCCATTGCTTATTAGTCAAAATAGGTCTTCCTCTCACAAAGTTGAAAGTCAGAGTGAGAAAAAAGGTGGGGGCTTTCATCATTTGGGGAAAAAAAATGTTCTAAACCAATGAAAAGTGTTATTTTTAGGTCACATGACCTAGCCTTACATCATTAGGAAACCAAAAGTGAAATGAACCAATGAAAAGTTGTATTAACAAGTCACATGACCTGTTACGCTTATGTTACGCGCTGCGCGCCGCGCCCCGGATCGCTTCCGGGGAGCTGTGCTTCGCGCCTCGGTTCGCGCTCCGGAGCACTTCCGGGTGCGCTAACACGGCGCGTCATAAAACGCATTACGCGAGAACACGATACGTCGCGCTTACGCGTCGCGTCACGATGTTGTTTTCTAACGCGGCAGTTGCGCAAATGGAACGTTTACCGGTTCGCGGACCGGGTCGCGGCACCAAATTGAGCTAATGGGAAGCTACCCGGTTCGCGGACCGGGAGCGAAACAAAAAAAAATAATAAAAAAAAATACATAAAAAAATTGTATTAAAAACATATAAAATAGATTTTTCGATTTAAAGAATACATTTTAAAGCTTTTGATATTTGCTATTAAAAAACCATTGAAATTCACTGAAAAAACCATAGGTTATAGACCATATATAGTTAGGAATTAGCATTTACAAAACCTTGAAAATTCACTGAAAAAACCATAGGTTATAGACCATATATAGTTAGGAATTAGCATTTACAAAACCTTATTTTACTCACACAAAACCATTGAAATTCGCATATATAGTTAGTTGTACTAACTATATATCGCACACCCGCAATCCACTGCTGATCATGTCACATATTACATCATTCATGACATGGTCAGTGATATCACTGATGACATCACTGATGACATCTCAAATGACATCACTGATGACATCACTGATGACATCTCAAATGACATCACTGATGACATCACTGATGACTACATCCAGTGACTGTATAATTCTGTAAAGTTAAAATATGTCTTACAAATTGAATAATGAGTGTATTTATAAGTGTCTGGATGAAGGATTTAGTAGGTGCATGACTGACTGTATGAGTGAGTGATTAAATGTGTCTTACTGAGTGCATGGGTTAGTGACTAAACTGTCTTAATTTGTGCATCATTATGTCTGTTGTTCTGTAAACTGCTGCATGTGTTGATCAGTAGCTATATGAGTAACTATATGGGTTATTCATTGGTTGCCCAAGTATTTCTATGGGAGACTGAGTGTGTGTGTGGGTGGCTGGGAGGTGTATGACTCTGTGCATAGATGTGTGAGCAGTTGATTCACTAGATGTATGGGTTCAAAAGTGCATGTGGAAACAGCTGTATGGGCGGTTGACTGTGTGCATGAGTGTATTGGTGAGTGAATGGATATCTCAGTCCTACATGTCAAAGTAAGTACATATGTAAAACACAGTACATGTGAGAGTTGACATATATAAATAACTGTGCATAAGAGCCAGTGAATGTGTGAGTGGCTGTATGGATCATTGTGAACTTGTATCAGGGATTGTATAAGAGAGTAAATATGTGTTAGTATATGTTTGAATAAGTAAGGTGTGTATAACTGTATAATTGAGGAAATGGAGGTGTGATTGATTCTTTGCATGACTGACTAGGTGTGTGAGTAACTCCATGGATGAGTGACAGCTGAGGTACTGGGTTTTTAAGAACCGGCACAGAACCGGTAACCCAGCGGTGTCAGGGTACACCCAGAGACCTCGGGTTCTTCCTGATCCAGACCAACAGAAACTCAGAGTCTTCTAGGTGAAGTCAAGGATCGATTTTATTGGCTGCAACCAAGGTAACAAGTGTTCTAGAAGTACAACATATGGAAGTATGTTCTCAGGAGACTGCTGCAATTTACAAAGTCAGGCTTCTCTCTTTATACAGAATATTCAGCTTCAGGCAAACATTCTTCGAATTTGTAGTATGTCATTTACAGTTACTGGTTTACAAAAGAAAAAGCGGAGTCATGATGACATGTACATATTTCACGTCGTGCTGCCCATAACAAATCACCCGGCAAGGCCCAACATTTCATCAGATATCGGTGGACCCCCAATAAAACAGGCACCTCCCCATCATAAAGTAAGTGAAGCAAAAGAGTAGAGACAGATGTGAGCAAGATACGGCAGGTGTGCGCGCTGAAATGGTTTTATGGCTTGTTGAGCCTTGATGCTATCTTGCTCGGCCACTGGGAGGGGAACTGACCTAACGAGTTCAGCCTGGGGCAATGGTTCCAACTTGCACAGGTCATGGAAAAGTCGATTAAGGAGTGCGTGTCCTTGTGGAATTGAATTCAGCTGGATTAAGGCCTATGTAAAGGGCAACACATAAATGGGAGCCAAGGGTTTAGAACGAAAATGACGATTTCGAGGTGAAATCGTCACTCGAATATGCTGAAAATATAGGTACATGATGTGCTCGTCATTCTCGGTCTTTTGATACCAAATTCGTCATGTTTCGACGAAGTTTTAATTCTCGAGTCCAGAACGATTATATGAATCCAGATTTTCAGAACCACAAACCCTCCTTTTGCCCTTACATAGGCAATTAATCTATCCTCATGTTAGTCTGAGTCCAGATCTATATTCCTAAAGTCATTGAGATGTTGCTGTAACATCATTCTAGTACTTAGTTCATCTCTTGACACAGGCTTCCTTACACATGATGTAACGCAGAGGCCACATATTGCAGGAGCACACTGTATGCATAGACAGAACAGGAAAAGAATGGCTAAGACCATCCCAATGACCATTAGAATTTTCCATCCCCAGGCGGATATCAGTTCCCAAAACCATCCCATTAGCGACCAATCTCCTTTATCCACATGAATAGATTCGGAAATCTTGTGTAGTTTGGAGATGGCCTGGTACACTGTTGGAGCGTTATCAGGGATGAAAATACAGCAACTAGATTGGATTAATCTGCATACCCCACCTCGGTCTGCAAGTATGACATCTAAAGCGGCCCTGTTTTGAAGGGTCATCAGTCGATCCGACTGGAGCTCAGCAGTCAGGTTACTAAGGGCACCAGCAGTTTCAATCACGGTGGACTCAACTACCCTTGTCAATTGCCTTATGTTCCTGCTGTTAGCCATGGCTCCCCAGAACGGCAGAAAACCCATTGCAAAGTCACCAAATTCTTGACCTGCAGTGTCCTCTTCACTCAAGACACCTCTAACTATCCTTGTCCTGTGGTAGTCTGCCGCTGCTGTGTAGGTGGGAGGCAACAGGAATGAAACAAAACATGAGCCCGAGAAGTCAGGGGGCAACCATGTATAGGCTCTATCATGGCAGATGAAATAAGTACCCTTAGCGGCTAAAAATGCTGGGGAAGTCTGGGATCCAAAAACATACGTTTCTGTACAGATGCTTTTCCCTAGCTGAGCTCTGGGATTCTTGCCAATACCTTGCAGACATAGATGACCCTGATGGGGTACGATCCAGATTGGGGAGGATCTTTTAGCTTGCTGTTTCTCACTTAAAGTAGTTCCATATCCGGTCACGTTCCAACCTACATATGCAAGTATCTCGTCATCAGGAGTATCTTCATAAGAAATTACTTCCTTAATCATGTCAACTATGCCTTTTACTAGGGCGCTAGTCTTGAGGTTGTCTTTTACAGAACGTAGGGGTTGGATTTCACGTGCATATATGAACATCGTTCTGTACGCCCATACAGAGCCATTACGACTGAAAGGAAAAACTAGATAAGGGATACCTTTATCCGTAGTGTGAGGCATAAGGCCACACACCCAACAGTTAGTCGTGTTCATTACTAGTTGGTGTTGGTGCAAAAGCTGAACGAAGGAGTTATTAATGAACTCTAACCTTCTACTGGATTCGTGGTCAGGCAGAGGGTGGAAAGAATGAGAGGAAACAGTAGGAGGAGGTATGGGTGATGCAGTGGGCGCAAATGTTACATGGAAAGAGAATAAAACATAACTTATCAAAAAGATCATTACGCTGGATAGCATAAAAATACACAATATTATAAAACTTTTCTTTGTCATCGTGTTACACAGTCTCTGCTTAAAGTTCATTTGCTTGGCAGATCTCTCCACATCAGAAAACTCCATCCTCTCTAAGGTGCTGCCCGCGGTGGGAGGTTGCCTCTGCTAAAGGATGCTTCCGTCGGTCTAGGGCAACTCCCTTGGACCAACCAGAACTACCGACCTAACGTCGTCAGCTGCACCCCAAAGACTTTAATCAACCGCGGCCCTAGCAGCGGAACCCGGATGGCGGTTCGAAAAACAAAAATAAGCAAGTTTCCTAAATGGGAGAGCTGCACTTTCAAAAAGAGTACTTGGGAGGAAAAAAAGATATATTTATTTGTCCATAGGTCTTGGTCTCAAATCATAAAAAGGAATCACTTTCATTAGTTAGTTTTTCTCGGTCTCAAATTGTAGCGTCTTTTTCCTGGTACTGTCTGGTCCTGAAACAGGAGTTCAGGCTCCAAAGAGTTCAATCGTTCTGATGGTGGCACAGTCTCTTGAAAAATGTTCTCGCTTTCACATTCAGGGTTAGTTTCTTTTACACGGTCATCGCTGAAAGGTATGACACGTGGCACAGTTGTAAGCTCTGGGTCAGTGACACCCTTCTGGACCCACTGGTCATGTGGCGGAGGTGAAGGGATTCTTTTGCAGTGGACCCCGTGGATCCAGTTGGCCTTCCCCTCCACTCGAACGGCTGACCTCGTGGAAAGAAGGACGAGGTGTGGCCCGGTCCACCTGGGCTGGTCGTTCTTTGTTCTCTGGAAGTTTTTCACGAGTATCCAGGAGCCAGGGACAATGGAATGACCTGGAGTCTCAGAGACCGGAGGCAGGGTGTTGTGGACCTGTTGATGCAAAACACGCAATTTAGCCGTCAATTCATACAGGTAATCAAGCAAAATAGGGTGTTGTAGCTCACTGAACTTCGTGGGCCTAGGCACTCCCCATATGTTGGCTGGCCGGCCAAAGACAATTTCATAAGGGCTGAGTTTCACTCGCGAATGCACAGTCATTCTGGTGGATAGGAGTGCTAAGGGTAGAGCGTCAGGCCATTTAAGACCTGTGCTCGCTTGGATTTTGGCCAATTTAAGTTTTAAAGTGCCATTGTAACATTCTACTAATCCAGCTGATTGTGGATGATTTGCAGCGTGGAACTTCTGCCTATTGCCTAGCCCTTCACACGCTCTTCATCACACGACCCACAAATTCACTTCCATTGTCAGACCAGACCATTCTAGGCATTCCAAACCTGGGGAAGTACTCTTTTACATGGGCTTTTGCTGTGGACAAGGCAGTATTGTCTTTTAGGGGATAGGCTTCTACCCATCTTGAGAAGGCACAAACAACAACGAGCACATATTTTAAGTTGTTGCACCTCTCCATGTGTATGAAATCTAGCTGCAAAACCTCGAACGGATACGTAGGAGGTGCAAAATGACCAGCTGGAGTTGGGGTTCCCATACCAGGATTGTGCTTCAGACATACCATGCAATTCTTGACAACATTCTCTGCACACTTGGGAATCCCTGAATTCTTCCACACTGGGGCCAACAACTCGCAAATCCCTTTCACGCTGATATGAGCCATTCCATGAGCCATTGTAACCACTGCAAGCACATATGCATCGGGTAACAACCATCTCTGATGCTCTGCCAATTCAATCCAACAACCATTTGCATCCATTCTACCCGTACTCTCTCTCCACGTGCTCAACTCTTTCTCTGTGGCCTCAGCTTGGATGGACTTCACACTCTCTATCGTGTCCTCACATATTCCAACATCACCAGTCCATCTTTCAGGGCCTGCAACATACATTTGGCTCATCACATTCTTTGCCGTTTCTTTCGCGATCTCATCAGCAAATGCATATCCACGACCTACATCATCAGTCACCTTCTTGTGAGCACTACATTTCACAATCGCCATTTGCAGAGGCAAGGTCAGTGATTCAAGAAGCTCATTCACCAACTGACCATGCTGAATCTTAGCTCCATGCGAAGTCAGGAACCCACGTTCTCTCCACAATCGTCCGAAACTGTGAGCCACGCCAAAAGCATACTGGCTGTCGGTGTAGACATTCACTTTCATTCCTTTAGACAATACACATGCTCTCGTAAGTGCAACTAATTCTGCAGCTTGAGCTGAACCATGTGGTACTCGTGCAGTTTCAACAACTGTGTGCAAAGTTGTGACAGCATATGCTGCAGTCACGTTCCCATTTAGGAGCTTAAAGCATGAACCATCCACCCATAATGTACCATCACATTCAGCAAGAGGGGTGTCAGATAAATCTACTCTCCCTTTTGTCTCTTCCTCTGTTCTGAGAAAACAATCGTGCTGTTCTGAAGCATCTGATTCCTCTGTAATTGGCAACAATGTAGCTAGGTTTAAGGTACTGCACCTTTTTATGTGCACATGACTCGCTAACAGTGTTAATTCGTAACTTGACAACCGAGCACTAGTTAAGTGCTGTGTCTTGGTCCTATTTAACAAGGTGTCTACTGCATGCGGGACCATCACGATTAGTGTATTATTCATTACTAGACCAGCAGACTGTCGAATAGAAACAGCTGCTGCTGCTGTGGCCCTTAAACAACTTGGCAATGCTTTAGCTACCAGATCCAAAGTTGACAAAATAGGCGCATGGCCGCTGTCTACCTCCAAATAACTGGGTCAACACAGACAATGCACAGCCCTCCTTTTCGTGGACATACAATGTGAAAGGCTTACTGTAGTTGGGGGTACCTAACACAGGAGCCGAACATAACGCTGTGCGTAATTCGAGAAAGCTTTTCTGACACTCTTCAGACCAGGGAATGGGATTGGGTGTATTTTTACACGTTAATGCCACTAAGGGTTTGACCAACAATGAAAAATTTGGGATTCACTGTCTACAGTACGATGTAATGCCCAAGAAAGCACGCACTTCTCTCTGTGTTCTTGGCACATTCAATTTCGCTATTGCCTGAATTCTTTCTGGGGTCAGTTTCCTTCCCTCCTTCGATAAGAGGTGACCTAAGTAGGTCACTTCTTGTCGGCAATATTGAAGCTTGGAAAGTGACACCTTGTGATGTAAAGCACACAGATGACGCAATAATGACAACGTGGCCTTTTTACAAATTTCCTCAGTATCTGCAGCAATGAGCAAATCATCCACGTACTGTACGAGAGTAGCACCTTTAGGTAAAACAATTGTATCAAGCTGTGTTTTTAGAGCTTGACTGTATATTGATGGACTTTCGCAGTAGCCCTGAGGAGCGCGTTTAAAGCGGAAGCTGCGACCTCCTAAACTGAAGGAAAAAATGTCCCTGCTCTCCTCAGCAATCGGGATACTGAAGAAAGCATTCTTCAGGTCAATCACCGAAAACCACGAAGCAGAAGCTGGAATCATAGTCAATAATGTGGTAATGTCGGGGACAACTGGGAATTGTGGCACAACTATCTTATTCACTTCTCGAAGATCAATCACGAATCTGTACACAGGTGGCTGAGAAGGGTCAGTCCGTTTTAAAACAGGCAGAACAGGACTATTGCAAACATTGCCTCGTGTTTCTTCAATTACATCCTTTTTAATCAATTCGTAAACGATCGCTAGCAAAGCTTTTTCACCCTCACTAGATATCCTATATTGTGGAATTCGTGGCATTTAAACATTGGCTTTCAATGTTACAACATATGGTGGAACTTCTAAAAGACCTACATCATTAGGACCAGTGGCCCAAAGAATATCTGGGAGAAGTGACAATTCTGCTAGAAGTGCATCTCTCGACAAATATATGGGAGAAACTACTTTCTTACCTAAAGTAAGTTGTACTCCTGAAGGAGAACAGTACAAAGTCGCATACAATCTTTTTAGCAAATCCAAACCTAACAAATTTTCACCACAACCCGTCGTCAGAATGAGGGGTGCTTTGAATTCGCAGGGACCAACAGAAAGAGACAAAGGGTCAGAAATTGGATTTCTAACTGGGGCGCCAGAAAAACCTACAGAAACGTTCATTTCGCCAGACAAAGGTGCGCCAGGGAGTTTGGAGTGCATAATAGAACTCTTTGTAGCACCAGTATCCAACAGAAAAGGCTCTGACACACCTGATGTAATCACCTCAACATAAGGTCCACTCTGATCTACTGGAACTGAAACAACTCCCTCTCTTTGTCTATGGCTGTCCTAGCAATCATTACCTTCCCAATGCTCATCTTCTGTGTAATAATCATCAACGTAGTATTGAGCTGTCCTGTCAGATACGTTATTTTGCTGATCAAATCTGTTCATAGAGTTTTGTGGTGGAAGAGGACGTGTGTTCTGAGGGGCGTTTCCACTCCCTCTTCCTGTAGGTGTTTGCTGACCGCCACGACCTTTCACACCAGAAACTCCATTTGCACGTTGTAATAGAATAGGACAATTATACTTGAAATGACCCTCTTGTTTGCAATATAAACACTGGTTGGGGCCTACAGATACACGGGGTTGGGTATACTCGACTCTCTGCAAGTTCCTCTGATACTGTTGAGGCTGCTGAAAAGTATTTCGGTAGTGATTCTGACCATTATTATTTTGATTACCACCACCAAGTGGCGGATAGGCTTGCTGTAGCAAAACCTTTGTTTTTAGTTCTCTGGTTTTCTTTTCTACTCTATCTTTCTCATCTTTGTCTCTATTCTCGTAATATTGTGCGGTAGCCAATATCTGGGCTGAAGATGAGACTGCCCAAGAACTTTCTGAATCTTTTAATTTTTTACACAATTCTGGAAGCAGATTGTGCACTAATTTATCGACAAACAATCTCTGACCACCTTCTGTGGTCATATCTTGACCGCTGTGGTCAACGAACGTTTCTTCAAATCTGGTGAAGAAATCTGAGACTGTTTCTTCTTTCTTCTGCTTGCATGCAGACAACTTATCCCAATTTACGCGTATTGCAGGCATTATCGTTTTCATGTAATCTACTATCTTACCAGGGAGTTCTGCTATCAAACGCTCAGGCTTGGCATCACCAACTTGTCGGGCATCTGCAGCAGTAATATTAGCCCACGTGTCACCTAATTCCTGGTCATGATCTATATGACGGATTTTACCCCATAAAGGCTGTGGAACAACATTTCCAAATAACATATCGATGTCGGCTAAATTCATTATACATGATCCAGCAGTTTGCGACAACTCTTTATAGTACCCTGCAGGATTTTTACGCGGATCGGGTAATGTTTGTTTGAGTGCTAAAACTTCAGCTCGCTTCCATGGGACATGTACCCATACACGCTGAAAGTGTGGCAAAATAGGTGGGACAGCAGTCGTGTCACCCTCTCTCCATTGTGGGGGAACTTCTCTCATAGGGTATTGTCGCGCCTTTTTCCTACTGGATGTATTAGGCTCAGATTGTGACTCAGAACTGCTCCCCTTACTCCGATATGATAACAATATTTCAACTGCTTTCTCCACATCTGGACCTACAATCATACCCTCTCCGAACTTAAACCGTACACGACACATCTTTTGTGGGATGCGTTCCTGATCATTGTCTTCTAAATCCTCGCAAAGGAAAACACACATCTGTTCGAAAACATATCTCTGTGTCGGTGCTTCCCATTGATGGAAGACTTCCATGACAGACTGTATATCATATTTTACAGTGTCCATGACCCATTTCCGTGCTAAACTATTCAGTGAATCTCTCTCTTGATAATCAGGCAGTCGACTTCGCAACTGTCTTCTTCCCACGTTAGGGGTCGTAGTAGGCGAAAAGAGGTAAAAGATGGTTAGTAACAGTGCTGGCCATTTTCTGCCGAATGGAAGGTGAAACTGAAGGGAGAACGGATGGAAAAACGGGGTGAGATAAGGCAGGGGCAGAGATAGCAGAAGAGGTTTCAGGGGAAATAGAGGGGGCACTAGGCAAAATCGTAGAAAACACAGGTGAAACAGAGGTGGTCGGTGGGCCTGGAGAAGGCTGCACCGAAGAAGTAGGAGCCTGTGCAACTGCTCATTCATCTGCTCTTCTTCATTGTCTTTAAACTGCACAGCAGCTTGCATTACTGAAAGTCCCCCTTCTCTCTTATTTTTCTTAGCTAATTTGATTTCCTTTTGCTTGGCTTCTTTACGCCATAGGCAGAAAGAGTCAAACATCGCCGGCCGGGCTTTCTTTTTAAAGAGTTTTACTTCAAGGTTGTCTAAGATTTCGGAATCAAAGCTACCATATTGGGGCCTTTTTAGAACACCATCTTTTCTGGTGTATTTAATCCTTACTTCGTTGTAGGTGATGGGGCCTACCCCATGTTTCACATAGAGCTCGTAAGTCGGAGTTCCAACTGGAGGAACCGGACATGAGTCCTCCAATCGGGAGTCCCTATTATTACCACCAAGACAAAACAAATTTCCAAGTCTAAGACCAGGCATCTTCGCTCTCTAGTCTAGTTCCAAACTTCAAAGGATTATCGATTACGATATTTCTCGTGAATACACGAGTCCTTCGGTTTTGGTGCTTGCAAGTACCAACACAAAACTTTTTTTTATCCCAAGGATACCAAAACTAAGACCAACTAAGGACTGGGAGACGCTCCACTTATACTTAACTGAAATATCGATGACGTCACCAGAAGACTCATCTTAGTGTTTCGCTCTACCAAACTTCAAGGGTCCAAATCAGGGCGATAGCCAGGGCAGCAGTCCTTGTAGCCGCCGGGAAGCGGGGAACCTCGCAGCAAAGACCTTCGGACCACGTCGACATGCAGGGGTCGATGAGGTGGTTGGCCGTCCTCCGGAATTTTCACACGAAGCTCCTCACGATCTTCTGGCTGACTGGTACCACTGGAATCGCCCCAAACGTTGGGCGCCAGCTGAGGTACTGGGTTTTTAAGAACCGGCACAGAACCGGTAACCCAGCGGTGTCAGGGTACACCCAGAGACCTCGGGTTCTTCCTGATCCAGACCAACAGAAACTCAGAGTCTTCTAGGTGAAGTCAAGGATCGATTTTATTGGCTGCAACCAAGGTAACAAGTGTCCTAGAAGTACAACATATGGAAGTATGTTCTCAGGAGACTGCTGCAATTTACAAAGTCAGGCTTCTCTCTTAATACAGAATATTCAGCTTCAGGCAAACATTCTTCGAATTTGTAGTATGTCATTTACAGTTACTGGTTTACAAAAGAAAAAGCGGAGTCATGATGACATGTACATATTTCACGTTGTGCTGCCCATAACAAATCACCCGGCAAGGCCCAACATTTCATCAGATATCGGTGGACCCCCAATAAAACAGGCACCTCCCCATCATAAAGTAAGTGAAGCAAAAGAGTAGAGACAGATGTGAGCAAGATACGGCAGGTGTGCACGCTGCAAACATTGCCTCGTGTTTCTTCAATTACATCCTTTTTAATCAATTCGTAAACGATCGCTAGCAAAGCTTTTTCACCCTCACTAGATATCCTATATTGTGGAATTCGTGGCATTTGAACATTGGCTTTCAATGTTACAACATATGGTGGAATTTCTAAAAGACCTACATCATTAGGACCAGTGGCCCAAAGAATATCTGGGGGAAGTGACAATTCTGCTGGAAGTGCATCTCTCGACAAATATATGGGAGAAACTACTTTCTTACCTAAAGTAAGTTGTACTCCTGAAGGAGAATAGTACAAAGTCGCATACAATCTTTTTAGCAAATCCAAACCTAACAAATTTTCACCACAACCCGTCGTCAGAATGAGGGGTGCTTCGAATTCGCAGGGACCAACAGAAAGAGACAAAGGGTCAGAAATTGGATTTCTAACTGGGGCGCCAGAAAAACCTACAGAAACGTTCATTTCGCCAGACAAAGGTGCGCCAGGGAGTTTGGAGTGCATAATAGAACTCTTTGTAGCACCAGTATCCAACAGAAAAGGCTCTGACACACCTGATGTTATCACCTCAACATAAGGTCCACTCTGATCTACTGGAACTGAAACAACTCCCTCTCTTTGTCTATGGCTGTCCTAGCAATCATTACCTTCCCAATGCTCATCTTCTGTGTAATAATCATCAACGTAGTATTGAGCTGTCCTGTCAGATACGTTATTTTGCTGATCAAATCTGTTCATAGAGTTTTGTGGTGGAAGAGGACGTGTGTTCTGAGGGGAGTTTCCACGCCCTCTACCTCTAGGTGCTTGCTGATCGCCACGACCTTTCACACCAGAAACTCCATTTGCACGTTGTAATAGAATAGGACAATTATACTTGAAATGACCCTCTTGTTTGCAATATAAACACTAGTTGGGGCCTACAGATACACGGGGTTGGGTATACTCGACTCTCTGCGAGTTCCTCTGATACTGTTGAGGCTGCTGAAAAGTATTTCGGTAGTGATTCTGACCATTATTATTTTGATTACCACCACCACGTGGCGGATAGGCTTGCTGTAGCAAAACCTTTGTTTTTAGTTCTCTGGTTTTCTTTTCTACTCTATCTTTCTCATCTTTGTCTCTATTCTCGTAATATTGTGCGGTAGCCAATATCTGGGCTGAAGATGAGACTGCCCAAGAACTTTCTGATTCTTTTAATTTTTTACACAATTCTGGAAGCAGATTGTGCACGAATTTATCGACAACAATCTCTGACCACCTTCTGTGGTCATATCTTGACCGCTGTGGTCAACGAACGTTTCTTCAAATCTGGTGAAGAAATCTGAGACCGTTTCTTCTTTCTTCTGCTTGCATGCAGACAACTTATTCCAATTTACGCGTATTGCAGGCATTATCGTTTTCATGTAATCTACTATCTTACCAGGGAGTTCTGCTATCAAAGGCTCAGGCTTGGCCTCACCAACTTGTCGGGCATCTGCAGCAGTAATATTAGCCCACGTGTCACCTAATTCCTGGTCATGATCTATATGACGGATTTTACCCCATAAAGGCTGTGGAACAACATTTCCAAATAACATATCGATGTCGGCTAAATTCATTATACATGATCCGGCAGTTTGCGACAACTCTTTATAGTACCCTGCAGGATTTTTACGCGGATCGGGTAATGTTTGTTTGAGTGCTAAAACTTCAGCTCGCTTCCATGGGACATGTACCCATACACGCTGAAAGTGTGGCAAAATAGGTGGGACAGCAGTCGTGTCACCCTCTCTCCATTGTGGGGGAACTTCTCTCATAGGGTATTGTTGCGCCTTTTTCCTACTGGATGTATTAGGCTCAGATTGTGACTCAGAACTGCTCCCCTTACTCCGATATGATAACAATATTTCAACTGCTTTCTCCACATCTGGACCTACAATCATACCCTCTCCGAACTTAAACCGTACACGACACATCTTTTGTGGGATGCGTTCCTGATCATTGTCTTCTAAATCCTCGCAAAGGAAAACACACATCTGTTCGAAAACATATCTCTGTGTCGGTGCTTCCCATTGATGGAAGACTTCCATGACAGACTGTATATCATATTTTACAGTGTCCATGACCCATTTCCGTGCTAAACTATTCAGTGAATCTCTCTCTTGATAATCAGGCAGTCGACTTCGCAACTGTCTTCTTCCCATGTTAGGGGTCGTTGTAGGCGACCCGAAAAGAGGTAAAAGATGGTTAGTAACAGTGCTGGCCATTTTCTGCCGAATGGAAGGTGAAACTGAAGGGAGAACGGATGGAAAAACGGGGTGAGATAAGGCAGGGGCAGAGATAGCAGAAGAGGTTTCAGGGGAAATAGAGGGGGCACTAGGCAAAATCGTAGAAAACACAGGTGAAACAGAGGTGGTCGGTGGGCCTGGAGAAGGCTGCACCGAAGAAGTAGGAGCCAGCTGAAGAACAGCTGGTGGGTGCTGTGGAGGAGCAGGAGGCGTAGTTTGCGCAACTAAAGGTTGCGGGGGTGCTGTGGCATTCTGCGCATAGGGGGGTGGTGAATTTAGTAAATGCGACATTAATGGGTCTTTTTCACGCTCTTTTGCTGCCTCTTGCTGAAGAGACGGCAAAACTGGATAACACTTATCTATTGCCATTTTACGTTGCCTGTGCAACTGCTCATTCATCTGCTCTTCTTCATTGTCTTTAAACTGCACAGCAGCTTGCATTACTGAAAGTCCCCCTTCTCTCTTATTTTTCTTAGCTAATTTGATTTCCTTTTGCTTGGCTTCTTTACGCCATAGGCGGAAAGAGTCAAACATCGCCGGCCGGGCTTTCTTTTTAAAGAGTTTTACTTCAAGGTTGTCTAAGATTTCGGAATCAAAGCTACCATATTGGGGCCATTTTAGAACACCATCTTTTCTGGTGTATTTAATCCATACTTCGTTGTAGGTGATGGGGCCTACCCCATGTTTCACATAGAGCTCGTAAGTCGGAGTTCCAACTGGAGGAACCGGACATGAGTCCTCCAATCGGGAGTCCCTATTATTACCACCAAGACAAAACAAATTTCCAAGTCTAAGACCAGGCATCTTCGCTCTCTAGTCTAGTTCCAAACTTCAAAGGATTATCGATTACGATATTTCTCGTGAATACACGAGTCCTTCGGTTTTGGTGCTTGCAAGTACCAACACAAAACTTTTTTTTATCCCAAGGATACCAAAACTAAGACCAACTAAGGAATGGGAGACGCTCCACTTATACTTAACTGAAATATCGATGACGTCACCAGAAGACTCATCTTAGTGTTTTGCTCTACCAAACTTCAAGGGTCCAAATCAGGGCGATAGCCAGGGCAGCAGTCCTTGTAGCCGTCGGGAAGCGGGGAACCTCGCAGCAAAGACCTTCGGACCACGTCGACATACAGGGGTCGATGAGGTGGTTGGCCGTCCTCCGGAATTTTCACACGAAGCTCCTCACGATCTTCTGGCTGACTGGTACCACTGGAATCGCCCCAAACGTTGGGCGCCAGCTGAGGTACTGGGTTTTTAAGAACCGGCACAGAACCGGTAACCCAGCGGTGTCAGGGTACACCCAGAGACCTCGGGTTCTTCCTGATCCAGACCAACAGAAACTCAGAGTCTTCTAGGTGAAGTCAAGGATCGATTTTATTGGCTGCAACCAAGGTAACAAGTGTCCTAGAAGTACAACATATGGAAGTATGTTCTCAGGAGACTGCTGCAATTTACAAAGTCAGGCTTCTCTCTTAATACAGAATATTCAGCTTCAGGCAAACATTCTTCGAATTTGTAGTATGTCATTTACAGTTACTGGTTTACAAAAGAAAAAGCGGAGTCATGATGACATGTACATATTTCACGTCGTGCTGCCCATAACAAATCACCCGGCAAGGCCCAACATTTCATCAGATATCGGTGGACCCCCAATAAAACAGGCACCTCCCCATCATAAAGTAAGTGAAGCAAAAGAGTAGAGACAGATGTGAGCAAGATACGGCAGGTGTGCACGCTGAAATGGTTTTATGGCTTGTTGAGCCTTGATGCTATCTTGCTCGGCCACTGGGAGGGGAACTGACCTAACGAGTTCGGCCTGGGGCAATGGTTCCAACTTGCACAGGTCATGGAAAAGTCGATTAAGGAGTGCGTGTCCTTGTGGAATTGAATTCAGCTGGATTAAGGCCTATGTAAAGGGCAACACATAAATGGGAGCCAAGGGTTTAGAACGAAAATGACGATTTCGAGGTGAAATCGTCACTCGAATATGCTGAAAATATAGGTACATGATGTGCTCGTCATTCTCGGTATTTTGATACCAAATTCGTCATGTTTCGACGAAGTTTTAATTCTCGAGTCCAGAACGATTATATGAATCCAGATTTTCAGAACCACAAACCCTCCTTTTGCCCTTACATAGGCAATTAATCTATCCTCATGTTAGTCTGAGTCCAGATCTATATTCCTAAAGTCATTGAGATGTTTCTGTAACATCATTCTAGTACTTAGTTCATCTCTTGACACAGGCTTCCTTACACATGATGTAACACAGAGGCCACATATTGCAGGAGCACATTGTATGCATAGACAGAACAGGAAAAGAATGGCTAAGACCATCCCAATGACCATTAGAATTTTCCATCCCCAGGCGGATATCAGTTCCCAGAACCATCCCATTAGTGACCAATCTCCTTTATCCACATGAATAGATTCGGAAATCTTGTGTAGTTTGGAGATGGCCTGGTACACTGTTGGAGCATTATCAGGGATGAAAATACAGCAACTAGATTGGATTAATCTGCATACCCCACCTCGGTCTGCAAGTATGACATCTAAAGCGGCCCTGTTTTGAAGGGTCATCAGTCGATCCGACTGGAGCTCAGCAGTCAGGTTACTAAGGGCACCAGCAGTTTCAATCACGGTGGACTCAACTACCCTTGTCAATTGCCTTATGTTCCTGCTGTTAGCCATGGCTCCCCAGAACGGCAGAAAACCCATTGCAAAGTCACCAAATTCTTGACCTGCAGTGTCCTCTTCACTCAAGACACCTCTAACTATCCTTGTCCTGTGGTAGTCTGCCGCTGCTGTGTAGGTGGGAGGCAACAGGAATGAAACAAAACATGAGCCCGAGAAGTCAGGGGGCAACCATGTACAGGCTCTTTTCTGGTGTATTTAATCCATACTTCGTTGTAGGTGATGGGGCCTACCCCATGTTTCACATAGAGCTCGTAAGTCGGAGTTCCAACTGGAGGAACCGGACATGAGTCATCCAATCGGGAGTCCCTATTATTACCACCAAGACAAAACAAATTTCCAAGTCTAAGACCAGGCATCTTCGCTCTCTAGTCTAGTTCAAATCTCCTTTATCCACATGAATAGATTCGGAAATCTTGTGTAGTTTGGAGATGGCCTGGTACACTGTTGGAGCGTTATCAGGGATGAAAATACAGCAACTAGATTGGATTAATCTGCATACCCCACCTCGGTCTGCAAGTATGACATCTAAAGCGGCCCTGTTTTGAAGGGTCATCAGTCGATCCGACTGGAGCTCAGCAGTCAGGTTACTAAGGGCACCAGCAGTTTCAATCACGGTGGACTCAACTACCCTTGTCAATTGCCTTATGTTCCTGCTGTTAGCCATGGCTCCCCAGAACGGCAGAAAACCCATTGCAAAGTCACCAAATTCTTGACCTGCAGTGTCCTCTTCACTCAAGACACCTCTAACTATCCTTGTCCTGTGGTAGTCTGCCGCTGCTGTGTAGGTGGGAGGCAACAGGAATGAAACAAAACATGAGCCCGAGAAGTCAGGGGGCAACCATGTATAGCCATCTTTTCTGGTGTATTTAATCCATACTTCGTTGTAGGTGATGGAGCCTACCCTATGTTTCACATAGAGCTCTTAAGTCGGAGTTCCAACTGGAGGAACCGGACATGAGTCCTCCAATCGGGAGTACCTAGTATTACCACCAAGACAAAACAAATTTCCAAGTCTAAGACCAGGCATCTTCGCTCTCTAGTCTAGTTCCAAACTTCAAAGGATTATCGATTACGATATTTCTCGTGAATACACGAGTCCTTCGGTTTTGGTGCTTGCAAGTACCAACACAAAACTTTTTTTTATCCCAAGGATACCAAAACTAAGACCAACTAAGGACTGGGAGACGCTCCACTTATACTTAACTGAAATATCGATGACGTCACCAGAAGACTCATCTTAGTGTTTCGCTCTACCAAACTTCAAGGGTCCAAATCAGGGCGATAGCCAGGGCAGCAGTCCTTGTAGCCGTCGGGAAGCGGGGAACCTCGCAGCAAAGACCTTCGGACCACGTCGACATGCAGGGGTCGATGAGGTGGTTGGCCGTCCTCCGGAATTTTCACACGAAGCTCCTCACGATCTTCGGGCTGACTGGTACCACTGGAATCGCCCCAAACGTTGGGCGCCAGCTGAGGTACTGGGTTTTTAAGAACCGGCACAGAACCGGTAACCCAGCGGTGTCAGGGTACACCCAGAGACCTCGGGTTCTTCCTGATCCAGACCAACAGAAACTCAGAGTCTTCTAGGTGAAGTCAAGGATCGATTTTATTGGCTGCAACCAAGGTAACAAGTGTCCTAGAAGTACAACATATGGAAGTATGTTCTCAGGAGACTGCTGCAATTTACAAAGTCAGGCTTCTCTCTTAATACAGAATATTCAGCTTCAGGCAAACATTCTTCGAATTTGTAGTATGTCATTTACAGTTACTGGTTTACAAAAGAAAAAGCGGAGTCATGATGACATGTACATATTTCACGTCGTGCTGCCCATAACAAATCACCCAGCAAGGCCCAACATTTCATCAGATATCGGTGGACCCCCAATAAAACAGGCACCTCCCCATCATAAAGTAAGTGAAGCAAAAGAGTAGAGACAGATGTGAGCAAGATACGGCAGGTGTGCACGCTGCAAACATTGCCTCGTGTTTCTTCAATTACATCCTTTTTAATCAATTCGTAAACGATCGCTAGCAAAGCTTTTTCACCCTCACTAGATATCCTATATTGTGGAATTCGTGGCATTTGAACATTGGCTTTCAATGTTACAACATATGGTGGAATTTCTAAAAGACCTACATCATTAGGACCAGTAGCCCAAAGAATATCTGGGAGAAGTGACAATTTTGCTGGAAGTGCATCTCTCGACAAATATATGGGAGAAACTACTTTCTTACCTAAAGTAAGTTGTACTCCTGAAGGAGAACAGTACAAAGTCGCATACAATCTTTTTAGCAAATCCAAACCTAACAAATTTTCACCACAACCCGTCGTCAGAATGAGGGGTGCTTCGAATTCGCAGGGACCAACAGAAAGAGACAAAGGGTCAGAAATTGGATTTCTAACTGGGGCGCCAGAAAAACCTACAGAAACGTTCATTTCGCCAGACAAAGGAGCGCCAGGGAGTTTGGAGTGCATAATAGAACTCTTTGTAGCACCAGTATCCAACAGAAAAGGCTCTGACACACCTGATGTAATCACCTCAACATAAGGTCCACTCTGATCTACTGGAACTGAAACAACTCCCTCTCTTTGTCTATGGCTGTCCTAGCAATCATTACCTTCCCAATGCTCATCTTCTGTGTAATAATCATCAACGTAGTATTGAGCTGTCCTGTCAGATACGTTATTTTGCTGATCAAATCTGTTCATAGAGTTTTGTGGTGGAAGAGGACGTGTGTTCTGAGGGGCGTTTCCACGCCCTCTACCTCTAGGTGCTTGCTGACCGCCACGACCTTTCACACCAGAAACTCCATTTGCACGTTGTAATAGAATAAGAAAATTATACTTGAAATGACCCTCTTGTTTGCAATATAAACACTGGTTGGGGCCTACAGATACACGGGGTTGGGTATACTCGACTCTCTGCGAGTTCCTCTGATACTGTTGAGGCTGCTGAAAAGTATTTCGGTAGTGATTCTGACCATTATTATTTTGATTACCACCACCACGTGGCGGATAGGCTTGCTGTAGCAAAACCTTCGTTTTTAGTTCTCTGGTTTTCTTTTCTACTCTTTCTTTCTCATCTTTGTCTCTATTCTCGTAATATTGTGCGGTAGCCAATATCTGGGCTGAAGATGAGACTGCCCAAGAACTTTCTGAATCTTTTAATTTTTTACACAATTCTGGAAGCAGATTGTGCACGAATTTATCGACAAACAATCTCTGACCACCTTCTGTGGTCATATCTTGACTGCTGTGGTCAACGAACGTTTCTTCAAATCTGGTGAAGAAATCTGAGACTGTTTCTTCTTTCTTCTGCTTGCATGCAGACAACTTATCCCAATTTACGCGTATTGCAGGCATTATCGTTTTCATGTAATCTACTATCTTACCAGGGAGTTCTGCTATCAAACGCTCAGGCTTGGCATCACCAACTTGTCGGGCATCTGCAGCAGTAATATTAGCCCACGTGTCACCTAATTCCTGGTCATGATCTATATGACGGATTTTACCCCATAAAGGCTGTGGAACAACATTTCCAAATAACATATCGATGTCGGCTAAATTCATTATACATGATCCAGCAGTTTGCGACAACTCTTTATAGTACCCTGCAGGATTTTTACGCGGATCGGGTAATGTTTGTTTGAGTGCTAAAACTTCAGCTCGCTTCCATGGGACATGTACCCATACACGCTGAAAGTGTGGAAAAATAGGTGGGACAGCAGTCGTGTCACCCTCTCTCCATTGTGGGGGAACTTCTCTCATAGGGTATTGTCGCGCCTTTTTCCTACTGGATGTATTAGGCTCAGATTGTGACTCAGAACTGCTCCCCTTACTCCGATATGATAACAATATTTCAACTGCTTTCTCCAAATCTGGACCTACAATCATACCCTCTCCGAACTTAAACCGTACACGACACATCTTTTGTGGGATGCATTCCTGATCATTGTCTTCTAAATCCTTGCAAAGGAAAACACACATCTGTTCGAAAACATATCTCTGTGTCGCTGCTTCCCATTGATGGAAGACTTCCATGACAGACTGTATATCATATTTTACAGTGTCCATGACCCATTTCCGTGCTAAACTATTCGGTGAATTTGAGGTTGCGGGGGTGCTGTGGCATTCTGCGCATAGGGGGGTGGTGAATTTAGTAAATGCGACATTAATGGGTCTTTTTCACGCTCTTTTGCTGCCTCTTGCTGAAGAGACGGCAAAACTGGATAACACTTATCTATTGCCATTTTACGTTGCCTGTGCAACTGCTCATTCATCTGCTCTTCTTCATTGTCTTTAAACTGCACAGCAGCTTGCATTACTGAAAGTCCCCCTTCTCTCTTATTTTTCTTAGCTAATTTGATTTCCTTTTGCTTGGCTTCTTTACGCCATAGGCGGAAAGAGTCAAACATCGCCGGCCGGGCTTTCTTTGTAAAGAGTTTTACTTCAAGGTTGTCTAAGATTTCGGAATCAAAGCTACCATATTGGGGCCATTTTAGAACACCATCTTTTCTGGTGTATTTAATCCATACTTCGTTGTAGGTGATGGGGCCTACCCCATGTTTCACATAGAGCTCGTAAGTCGGAGTTCCAACTGGAGGAACCAGACATGAGTCCTCCAATCGGGAGTCCCTATTATTACCACCAAGACAAAACAAATTTCCAAGTCTAAGACCAGGCATCTTCGCTCTCTAGTCTAGTTCCAAACTTCAAAGGATTATCGATTACGATAGTTCTCGTGAATACACGAGTCCTTCGGTTTTGGTGCTTGCAAGTACCAACACAAAACTTTTTTTTATCCCAAGGATACCAAAACTAAGACCAACTAAGGACTGGGAGACGCTCCACTTATACTTAACTGAAATATCGATGACGTCACCAGAAGACTCATCTTAGTGTTTCGCTCTACCAAACTTCAAGGGTCCAAATCAGGGCGATAGCCAGGGCAGCAGTCCTTGTAGCCGTCGGGAAGCGGGGAACCTCGCAGCAAAGACCTTCGGACCACGTCGACATGCAGGGGTCGATGAGGTGGTTGGCCGTCCTCCGGAATTTTCACACGAAGCTCCTCACGATCTGCGGGGCTGACTGGTACCACTGGAATCGCCCCAAACGTTGGGCGCCAGCTGAGGTACTGGGTTTTTAAGAACCGGCACAGAACCGGTAACCCAGCGGTGTCAGGGTACACCCAGAGACCTCGGGTTCTTCCTGATCCAGACCAACAGAAACTCAGAGTCTTCTAGGTGAAGTCAAGGATCGATTTTATTGGCTGCAACCAAGGTAACAAGTGTCCTAGAAGTACAACCTATGGAAATATGTTCTCAGGAGACTGCTGCAATTTACAAAGTCAGGCTTCTCTCTTAATACAAAATATTCAGCTTCAGGCAAACATTCTTCGAATTTGTAGTATGTCATTTACAGTTACTGGTTTACAAAAGAAAAAGCGGAGTCATGATGACATGTACATATTTCACGTCGTGCTGCCCATAACAAATCACCCGGCAAGGCCCAACATTTCATCAGATATCGGTGGACCCCCAATAAAACAGGCACCTCCCCATCATAAAGTAAGTGAAGCAAAAGAGTAGAGACAGATGTGAGCAAGATACGGCAGGTGTGCACGCTGAAATGGTTTTATGGCTTGTTGAGCCTTGATGCTATCTTGCTCGGCCACTGGGAGGGGAACTGACCTAACTAGTTCGGCCTGGGGCAATGGTTCCAACTTGCACAGGTCATGGAAAAGTCGATTAAGGAGTGCGTGTCCTTGTGGAATTGAATTCAGCTGGATTAAGGCCTATGTAAAGGGCAACACATAAATGGCAGCCAAGGGTTTAGAACAAAAATGACGATTTCGAGGTGAAATCGTCACTCGAATATGCTGAAAATATAGGTACATGATGTGCTCGTCATTCTCGGTCTTTTGATACCAAATTCGTCATGTTTCGACGAAGTTTTAATTCTCGAGTCCAGAACGATTATATGAATCCAGATTTTCAGAACCACAAACCCTCCTTTTGCCCCTACATAGGCAATTAATCTATCCTCATGTTAGTCTGAGTCCAGATCTATATTCCTAAAGTCATTGAGATGTTGCTGTAACATCATTCTAGTACTTAGTTCATCTCTTGACACAGGCTTCCTTACACATGATGTAACGCAGAGGCCACATATTGCAGGAGCACACTGTATGCATAGACAGAACAGGAAAAGAATGGCTAAGACCATCCCAATGACCATTAGAATTTTCCATCCCCAGGCGGATATCAGTTCCCAAAACCATCCCATTAGCGACCAATCTCCTTTATCCACATGAATAGATTCGGAAATCTTGTGTAGTTTGGAGATGGCCTGGTACACTGTTGGAGCGTTATCAGGGATGAAAATACAGCAACTAGATTGGATTAATCTGCATACCCCACCTCGGTCTGCAAGTATGACATCTAAAGCGGCCCTGTTTTGAAGGGTCATCAGTCGATCCGACTGGAGCTCAGCAGTCAGGTTACTAAGGGCACTAGCAGTTTCAATCACGGTGGACTCAACTACCCTTGTCAATTGCCATATGTTCCTGCTGTTAGCCATGGCTCCCCAGAACGGCAGAAAACCCATTGCAAAGTCACCAAATTCTTGACCTGCAGTGTCCTCTTCACTCAAGACACCTCTAACTATCCTTGTCCTGTGGTAGTCTGCCGCTGCTGTGTAGGTGGGAGGCAACAGGAATGAAACAAAACATGAGCCCGAGAAGTCAGGGGGCAACCATGTATAGGCTCTATCATGGCAGATGAAATAAGTACCCTTAGCGGCTAAAAACGCAGGGGAAGTCTGGGATCCAAAAACATACGTTTCTGTACAGATGCTTTTCCCTAGCTGAGCTCTGGGATTCTTGCCAATAACTTGCAGACATAGATGACCCTGATGGGGTACGATCCAGATTGGGGAGGATCTTTTAGCTTGCTGTTTCTCACTTAAAGTAGTTCCATATCCGGTCACGTTCCAACCTCATATGCAAGTATCTCGTCATCAGGAGTATCTTCATAAGAAATTACTTCCTTAATCATGTCAACTATGCCTTTTACTAGGGCGCTAGTCTTGAGGTTGTCTTTTACAGAACGTAGGGGTTGGATTTCACGTGCATATATGAACATCGTTCTGTACGCCCATACAGAGCCATTACGACTGAAAGGAAAAACTAGATAAGGGATACCTTTATCCGTAGTGTGAGGCATAAGGCCACACACCCAACAGTTAGTCGTGTTCATTACTAGTTGGTGTTGGTGCAAAAGCTGAACGAAGGAGTTATTAATGAACTCTAACCTTCTACTGGATTTGTGGTCAGGCAGAGGGTGGAAAGAATGAGAGGAAACAGTAGGAGGAGGTATGGGTGATGCAGTGGGCGCAAATGTTACATGGAAAGAGAATAAAACATAACTTATCAAAAAGATCATTACGCTGGATAGCATAAAAATACACAATATTATAAAACTTTTCTTTGTCATCGTGTTACACAGTCTCTGCTTAAAGTTCATTTGCTTGGCAGATCTCTCCACATCAGAAAACTCCATCCTCTCTAAGGTGCTGCCCGCGGTGGGAGGTTGCCTCTGCTAAAGGATGCTTCCGTCGGTCTAGGGCAACTCCCTTGGACCAACCAGAACTACCGACCTAACGTCGTCAGATGCACCCCAAAGACTTTAATCAACCGCGGCCCTAGCAGCGGAACCCGGATGGCGGTTCGAAAAACAAAAATAAGCAAGTTTCCTAAATGGGAGAGCTGCACTTTCAAAAAGAGTACTTGGGAGGAAAAAAAGATATATTTATTTGTCCATAGGTCTTGGTCTCAAATCATAAAAAGGAATCACTTTCATTAGTTCGTTTTTCTCGGTCTCAAATTGTAGCGTCTTTTTCCTGGTACTGTCTGGTCCTGAAACAGGAGTTCCGGCTCCAAAGAGTTCAATCGTTCTGATGGTGGCACAGTCTCTTGAAAAATGTTCTCGCTTTCGCATTCAGGGTTAGTTTCTTTTAAACGGTCATCGCTGAAAGGTATGACACGTGGCACAGTTGTAAGCTCTGGGTCAGTGACACCCTTCTGGACCCACTGGTCATGTGGCGGAGGTGAAGGGATTCTTTTGCAGTGGACCCCGTGGATCCAGTTGGCCTTCCCCTCCACTCGAACGGCTGACCTCGTGGAAAGAAGGACGAGGTGTGGCCAGGTCCACCTGGGCTGGTCGTTCTTTGTTCTCTGGAAGTTTTTCACGAGTATCCAGGAGCCAGGGACAATGGAATGACCTGGAGTCTCAGAGACCGGAGGCAGGGTGTTGTGGACCTGTTGATGCAAAACACGCAATTTAGCCGTCAATTCATACAGGTAATCAAGCAAAATAGGGTGTTGTAGCTCACTGAACTTCGTGGGCCTAGGCACTCCCCATATGTTGGCTGGCCGGCCAAAGACAATTTCATAAGGGCTGAGTTTCACTCGCGAATGCACAGTCATTCTGGTGGATATGAGTGCTAAGGGTAGAGCGTCAGGCCATTTAAGACCTGTGCTCGCTTGGATTTTGGCCAATTTGTTAGTTTTAAAGTGCCATTGTAACGTTCTACTAATCCAGCTGATTGGGGGTGATTTGCAGCGTGGAACTTCTGCCTAATGCCTAGCCCTTCACACACTCTTTTCATCACACGATCCACAAATTCACTTCCGTTGTCAGACCAGACCATTCTAGGCATTCCAAACCTGGGGAAGTACTCTTTTACAAGGGCTTTTGCTGTGGACAAGGCAGTATTGTCTTTTAGGGGATAGGCTTCTACCCATCTTGAGAAGGCACAAACAACAACGAGCACGTATTTTAAGTTGTTGCACCTCTCCATGTGTATGAAATCTAGCTGCAAAACCTCGAACGGATACGTAGGAGGTGCAAAATGACCAGCTGGAGTTGGGGTTCCCCTACCAGGATTGTGCTTCAGACATACCATGCAATTCTTGACAACATTCTCTGCACACTTGGGAATCCCTGAATTCTTCCACACTGGGGCCAACAACTCGCAAATCCCTTTCACGCTGATATGAGCCATTCCATGAGCCATTGTAACCACTGCAAGCACATATGCATCGGGTAACAACCATCTCTGATGCTCTGCCAATTCAATCCAACAACCATTTGCATCCATTCTACCCGTACTCTCTCTCCACGTGCTCAACTCTTTCTCTGTGGCCTCAGCTTGGATGGACTTCACACTCTCTATCGTGTCCTCACATATTCCAACATCACCAGTCCATCTTTCAGGGCCTGCAACATACATTCGGCTCATCACATTCTTTGCCGTTTCTTTCACGATCTCATCAGCAAATGCATTTCCACGACCTACATCATCAGTCACCTTCTTGTGAGCACTACATTTCACAATCGCCATTTGCAGAGGCAAGGTCAGTGATTCAAGAAGCTCATTCACCAACTGACCTTGCTGAATCTTAGCTCCATGCGAAGTCAGGAACCCACGTTCTCTCCACAATCGTCCGAAACTGTGAGCCACGCCAAAAGCATACTGGCTGTCGGTGTAGACATTCACTTTCATTCCTTTAGACAATACACATGCTCTCGTGAGTGCAACTAATTCTGCAGCTTGAGCTGAACCATGTGGTACTCATGCAGTTTCAACAACTGTGTGCAAAGTTGTGACAGCATATGCTGCAGTCACGTTCCCATTTGGGAGCTTAAAGCATGAACCATCCACCCATAATGTACCATCACATTCAGCAAGAGGGGTGTCAGATAAATCTACTCTCCCTTTTGTCTCTTCCTCTGTTCTGAGAAAACAATCGTGCTGTTCTGAAGCATCTGATTCCTCTGTAATTGGCAACAATGTAGCTAGGTTTAAGGTACTGCACCTTTTTATGTGCACATGACTCGCTAACAGTGTTAATTCGTAACTTGACAACCGAGCACTAGTTAAGTGCTGTGTCTTGGTCCTATTTAACAAGGTGTCTACTGCATGCGGGACCATCACGATTAGTGTATTATTCATTACTAGACCAGCAGACTGTCGAATAGAAACAGCTGCTGCTGCTGTGGCCCTTAAACAACTTGGCAATGCTTTAGCTACCAGATCCAAAGTTGACAAAATAGGCGCATGGCCGCTGTCTACCTCCAAATAACTGGGTCAACACAGACAATGCACAGCCCTCCTTTTCGTGGACATACAATGTGAAAGGCTTACTGTAGTTGGGGGTACCTAACACAGGAGCCGAACATAACACTGTGCGTAATTCGAGAAAGCTTTTCTGACACTCTTCAGACCAGGGAATGGGATTGGGTGTATTTTTACACGTTAATGCCACTAAGGGTTTGGCCAACAATGAAAAATTTGGGATCCACTGTCTACAGTACGATGTAATGCCCAAGAAAGCACGCACTTCTCTCTGTGTTCTTGGCACATTCAATTTCGCTATTGCCTGAATTCTTTCTGGGGTCAGTTTCCTTCCCTCCTTCGATAAGAGGTGACCTAAGTAGGTCACTTCTTGTCGGCAATATTGAAGCTTGGAAAGTGACACCTTGTGATGTAAAGCACACAGATGACGCAATAATGACAACGTGGCCTTTTTACAAATTTCCTCAGTATCTGCAGCAATGAGCAAATAATCCACGTACTGTACGAGAGTAGCACCTTTAGGTAAAACAATTGTATCAAGCTGTGTTTTTAGAGCTTGACTGTATATTGATGGACTTTCGCAGTAGCCCTGAGGAGCGCGTTTAAAGCGGAAGCTGCGACCTCCTAAACTGAAGGAAAAAATTTCCCTGCTCTCTTCAGCAATCGGGATACTGAAGAAAGCATTCTTCAGGTCAATCACCGAAAACCACGAAGCAGAAGCTAGAATCATATTCAATAATGTGGTAATGTCGGGGACAACTGGGAATTGTGGCACAACTATCTTATTCACTTCTCGAAGATCAATCACGAATCTGTACACAGGTGGCTGAGAAGGGTCAGTCCGTTTTAAAACAGGCAGAACAGGACTATTGCAAACATTGCCTCGTGTTTCTTCAATTACATCCTTTTTAATCAATTCGTAAACGATCGCTAGCAAAGCTTTTTCACCCTCACTAGATATCCTATATTGTGGAATTCGTGGCATTTGAACATTGGCTTTCAATGTTACAACATATGGTGGAATTTCTAAAAGACCTACATCATTAGGACCAGTGGCCCAAAGAATATCTGGGAGAAGTGACAATTCTGCTGGAAGTGCATCTCTCGACAAATATATGGGAGAAACTACTTTCTTACCTAAAGTAAGTTGTACTCCTGAAGGAGAACAGTACAAAGTCGCATACAATCTTTTTAGCAAATCCAAACCTAACAAATTTTCACCACAACCCGTCGTCAGAATGAGGGGTGCTTCGATTTCGCAGGGACCAACAGAAAGAGACAAAGGGTCAGAAATTGGATTTCTAACTGGGGCGCCAGAAAAACCTACAGAAACGTTCATTTCGCCAGACAAAGGTGCGCCAGGGAGTTTGGAGTGCATAATAGAACTCTTTGTAGCACCAGTATCCAACAGAAAAGGCTCTGACACACCTGATGTAATCACCTCAACATAAGGTCCACTCTGATCTACTGGAACTGAAACAACTCCCTCTCTTGGTCTATGGCTGTCCTAGCAATCATTACCTTCCCAATGCTCATCTTCTGTGTAATAATCATCAACGTAGTATTGAGCTGTCCTGTCAGATACGTTATTTTGCTGATCAAATCTGTTCATAGAGTATTGTGGTGGAAGAGGACGTGTGTTCTGAGGGGCGTTTCCACGCCCTCTACCTCTAGGTGCTTGCTGACCGCCACGACCTTTCACACCAGAAACTCCATTTGCACGTTGTAATAGAATAGGACAATTATACTTGAAATGACCCTCTTGTTTGCAATATAAACACTGGTTGGGGCCTACAGATACACGGGGTTGGGTATACTCGACTCTCTGCCAGTTCCTCTGATACTGTTGAGGCTGCTGAAAAGTATTTTGGTAGTGATTCTGACCATTATTATTTTGATTACCACCACCACGTGGCGGATAGGCTTGCTGTAGCAAAACCTTCGTTTTTAGTTCTCTGGTTTTCTTTTCTACTCTATCTTTCTCATCTTTGTCTCTATTCTTGTAATATTGTGCGGTAGCCAATATCTGGGCTGAAGATGAGACTGCCCAAGAACTTTCTGAATCTTTTAATTTTTTACACAATTCTGGAAGCAGATTGTGCACGAATTTATCGACAAACAATCTCTGACCACCTTCTGTGGTCATATCTTGACCGCTGTGGTCAACGAACGTTTCTTCAAATCTGGTGAAGAAATCTGAGACTGTTTCTTCTTTCTTCTGCTTGCATGCAGACAACTTATCCCAATTTACGCGTATTGCAGGCATTATCGTTTTCATGTAATCTACTATTTTACCAGGGAGTTCTGCTATCAAAGGCTCAGGCTTGGCACCACCAACTTGTCGGGCATCTGCAGCAGTAATATTAGCCCACGTGTCACCTAATTCCTGGTCATGATCTATATGACGGATTTTACCCCATAAAGGCTGTGGAACAACATTTCCAAATAACATAGCGATGTCGGCTAAATTCATTATACATGATCCAGCAGTTTGCGACAACTCTTTATAGTACCCTGCAGGATTTTTACGCGGATCGGGTAATGTTTGTTTGAGTGCTAAAACTTCAGCTCGCTTCCATGGGACATGTACCCATACACGCTGAAAGTGTGGCAAAATAGGTGGGACAGCAGTTGTGTCACCCTCTCTCCATTGTGGGGGAACTTCTCTCATAGAGTATTGTCGCGCCTTTTTCCTACTGGATGTATTAGGCTCAGATTGTGACTCAGAACTGCTCCCCTTACTCCGATATGATAACAATATTTCAACTGCTTTCTCCGCATTTGGACCTACAATCATACCCTCTCCGAACTTAAACCGTACACGACACATCTTTTGTGGGATGCATTCCTGATCATTGTCTTCTAAATCCTCGCAAAGGAAAACACACATCTGTTCGAAAACATATCTCTGTGTCGCTGCTTCCCATTGATGAAAGACTTCCATGACAGACTGTGTATCATATTTTACAGTGTCCATGACCCATTTCCGTGCTAAACTATTCAGTGAATCTCTCTCTTGATAATCAGGCAGTCGACTTCGCAACTGTCTTCTTCCCATGTTAGGGGTCGTAGTAGGCGACCCGAAAAGAGGGAAAAGATGGTTAGTAACAGTGCTGGCCATTTTCTGCCGAATGGAAGGTGAAACTGAAGGGAGAACGGATGGAAAAACGGGGTGAGATAAGGCAGGGGCAGAGATAGCAGAAGAGGTTTCAGGGGAAATAGAGGGGGCACTAGGCAAAATCGTAGAAAACACAGGTGAAACAGAGGTGGTCGGTGGGCCTGGAGAAGGCTGCACCGAAGAAGTAGGAGCCAGCTGAAGAACAGCTGGTGGGTGCTGTGGAGGAGCAGGAGGCGTAGTTTGCGCAACTAAAGGTTGCGGGGGTGCTGTGGCATTCTGCGCATAGGGGGGTGGTGAATTTAGTAAATGCGACATTAATGGGTCTTTTTCACGCTCTTTTGCTGCCTCTTGCTGAAGAGACGGCAAAACTGGATAACACTTATCTATTGCCATTTTACGTTGCCTGTGCAACTGCTCATTCATCTGCTCTTCTTCATTGTCTTTAAACTGCACAGCAGCTTGCATTACTGAAAGTCCCCCTTCTCTCTTATTTTTCTTAGCTAATTTGATTTCCTTTTGCTTGGCTTCTTTACGCCATAGGCGGAAAGAGTCAAACATCGCTGGCCGGGCTTTCTTTTTAAAGAGTTTTACTTCAAGGTTGTCTAAGATTTCGGAATCAAGCTACCATATTGGGGCCATTTTAGAACACCATCTTTTCTGGTGTATTTAATCCATACTTCGTTGTAGGTGATGGGGCCTACCCCATGTTTCACATAGAGCTCGTAAGTCGGAGTTCCAACTGGAGGAACCGGACATGAGTCCTCCAATCGGGAGTCCCTATTATTACCACCAAGACAAAACAAATTTCCAAGTCTAAGACCAGGCATCTTCGCTCTCTAGTCTAGTTCCAAACTTCAAAGGATTATCGATTACGATATTTCTCGTGAATACACGAGTCCTTCGGTTTTGGTGCTTTCAAGTACCAACACAAAACTTTTTTTATCCCAAGGATACCAAAACTAAGACCAACTAAGGACTGGGAGACGCTCAACTTATACTTAACTGAAATATCGATGACGTCACCAGAAGACTCATCTTAGTGTTTCGCTCTACCAAACTTCAAGGGTCCAAATCAGGGCGATAGCCAGGGCAGTAGTCCTTGTAGCCGTCGGGAAGCGGGGAACCTCGCAGCAAAGACCTTCGGACCACGTCGACATGCAGGGGTCGATGAGGTGGTTGGCCGTCCTACGGAATTTTCACACGAAGCTCCTCACGATCTTCTGGCTGACTGGTACCACTGGAATCGCCCCAAACGTTGGGCGCCAGCTGAGGTACTGGGTTTTTAAGAACCGGCACAGAACCGGTAACCCAGCGGTGTCAGGGTACACCCAGAGACCTCGGGTTCTTCCTGATCCAGACCAACAGAAACTCAGAGTCTTCTAGGTGAAGTCAAGGATCGATTTTCTTGGCTGCAACCAAGGTAACAAGTGTCCTAGAAGTACAACATATGGAAGTATGTTCTCAGGAGACTGCTGCAATTTACAAAGTCAGGCTTCTCTCTTTATACAGAATATTCAGCTTCAGGCAAACATTCTTCGAATTTGTAGCATGTCATTTACAGTTACTGGTTTACAAAAGAAAAAGCGGAGTCATGATGACATGTACATATTTCACGTTGTGCTGCCCATAACAAATCACCCGGCAAGGCCCAACATTTCATTAGATATCGGTGGACCCCCAATAAAACAGGCACCTCCCCATCATAAAGTAAGTGAAGCAAAAGAGTAGAGACAGATGTGAGCAAGATACGGCAGGTGTGCGCGCTGAAATGGTTTTATGGCTTGTTGAGCCTTGATGCTATCTTGCTCGGCCACTGGGAGGGGAACTGACCTAACGAGTTCGGCCTGGGGCAATGGTTCCAACTTGCACAGGTCATGGAAAAGTCGATTAAGGAGTGCGTGTCCTTGTGGAATTGAATTCAGCTGGATTAAGGCCTATGTAAAGGGCAACACATAAATGGGAGCCAAGGGTTTAGAACAAAAATGACAATTTCGAGGTGAAATCGTCACTCGAATATGCTGAAAATATAGGTACATGATGTGCTCGTCATTCTCGGTCTTTTGATACCAAATTCGTCATGTTTCGACGAAGTTTTAATTCTCGAGTCCAGAACGATTATATGAATCCAGATTTTCAGAACCACACAGTCTGTGAGTGTCTGTTTACACTGAGTGTATCTAAGGTTATATTAGAGTCTGAAGAGGTTCATCGTATTATCACATGAATGATGTCATCAGTGATGTGATCAGTAATGTCAAATGAGATGTCATCAGTGATGTCATCAGTGATGTCATTTGAGATGTCATCAGTGATGTCATCAGTGATGTCATTTGAGATGTCATCAGTGATGTCATCAGTGATATCACTGACCATGTCATGAATGATGTAATATGTGACATGATCAGTAGTGGATTGCGGGTGCGCGATATATAGTTAGTACAACTAACTATATATGCGAATTTCAATGGTTTTGTGTGAGTAAAATAAGGTTTTGTAAATGCTAATTCCTAACTATATATGGTCTATAACCTATGGTTTTTTCAGTGAATTTTCAAGGTTTTGTAAATGCTAATTCCTAACTATATATGGTCTATAACCTATGGTTTTTTCAGTGAATATATATATATATATATTACCTACTGGCGGTCGCCAGTAGGTATATATAGTTAGGATTTTTTCTCTATGGGATTTTTGAAAATTCTATGTCTAATAACTTTGGCGTTTGTGGACGGAATTGGCTGAAATTTTCAGGAAAATTGGACATTTTGTGTCTGAGCAGCCCCTGAAAATTTGGGGGGGTTTCGTCAAGGGGGGGCCGAGAATAAAGGGGGGTCCCAAAACGCGTTTTTCCCATGTTAATTTTCATAGGGCGGTTGGCCTCACTTTTAGCCCGAACGGCTGAATGGATTTGCACGAAACTTGACAAAATTGTAGGGACTGGTAGCCCGATGTGCCTTTGCTAGGTCTCAATATATGTGATCCAGTGGATTTTGATAAATTAACGTTCAAAAAAAGATATATATCTGTGACAGCGCTCCGGGCAGCGATCCGGTTCGCGTACTTTTCGCGTTACGGAGCTTTGCGAAGCGAAGCTGATTGGCTCTCCGGTGTCTGTAAACCTTCCAAACAGTCCGTAGCGGCCGCCATCTTGTCTCTCAGTAGGATCGAGAGACAAGAGGAGGCCAAAGCGAAGGGGCAAATGACCATAAGGGGGCATAGTAGATCCTCCCTGACCCCCTAGGTTTGATGTGGAGGCTTTAAAAGGGCCCCGCGGGGCAAAAAAACATAAAAAAATAAATCGTTTTTTTCGTGGGGTGCGCCCGGTACGCGTAACGGAAAGCGGACTGGGGAGCGTACTACAAGGAAACAAGAATGATTGACTTTTAACTTATTGTATGTTTATAGACATTTTTTTTTTTTTTTGTTTTTCCTGATGAGTGACGTCTCGGCCTATCTCCACGTGATGCAGTCCCTACTATCTCGGCGTTTAAGCACAGGGGGACCGGTAGTGTGGGAGAGATAACGTCTGTTAACGTTCTATTCGAAGGAAATCAGGAAGTGTTGAAAAACATTGTCTGCGCCATCTTGCCTTTTTTCAAATGCCACACTTTTGTCGTGCACGGCAGCCATTTTAGATGCCTTGACCAGACCCACTCTCTGCACGCTGTCGATCCTTAGCATGGCTCCCCACCCTCGCAAGCATCTCCCCCAGGCACTGGTCACCCCCGCTCTCTGTCTTATGCATGGGCAATAAACCTCCCCCCATCTGCGCTGCTCTTCCTTGAGAATCACACCCTGTGCCCGCCCGACACCTCCCTTTCGCCCTATTCACTACCGCACCCTCTGACACTCCTCTTCCTCTGTGTCCGATTGTCCAGGCCGGTACCAGGCTATCACCTAGCCTTGCAGATGTAGTTTATGGCCCCAGCTGTAAAGAATCACCCCTCTTCAAAGGAGTTACAGTAGATCAAGGCCCCCACCCGATGAGATCCGTCACACCACACGCGTTCCTACTATCTGAAAACCATCCTGTATTGTGATTGGGGAGGGGACCGAGCCTGAAGCGGAAGATTCCAGGGATGCCTCTTTGTACATCAAAGTTTTTACAATTATGTGTCACATTAAAAATATATAGCACTCCAACAAAGTAGTAGGATTATTAAACTTTAATAACTTATAAATATATACAACGCAACAAAAACAGTAAATACATTTAAACATTTTTTCGAAAAAAGAAGCAACAATGGTCAGTAGCTGTGTTTTGTGCGAATAGTCCCAAGGCAGCACAACGTGCTGAGTTCTGGACGGCACCCAGGTGATGTTACCTGGGTGCCGCACTGGTTTTTGGTATCCTACAATGCAGCTCCAAAAAACGGCGTGGGGCGTCCCGGGGGGTGCGGGGGGAGGCCTCGTCAGTAGCGGTCTGTTGTGCGAATAGTCCCAAGGCAGCAGAACGCGCTGAGATGTGGATGGCACCCAGGTGATGTCCAGTAAGTTGCCGCACTGGTTTTGGTATCCTACAATGCTGCTCCGAATAACGGCGTGGGGCGCCCCGGGGGGGGGGGGTGAGGCGGCGTGAACGGGCCTCCCCAGGTGGAGGCTCATCTGCTGTAGTGGGGCGCCCCTTTACCGTTTCAGTTGCCATTCCGCCCGCTTTTGGTACACTGTGCCAAAATCCGCCATTCAGCTGAGTTGGGCCCACTCTTGCGGTGCAGCGATAGGCGGCTGCCACAGGACTCTCAAAATGGCAGCAGGCTCTCTCCTTTTTGGGCCTGGTCCACTGAAATGGCCCTGGGACACCTTGGAACTCGGACGCTTGTCTGCTAGGTCTTGGACCCCATTCTCGAAAGCGTCCTCTCAGCCTTGAAGATTCTACAAAAGTCTTGGGGGCCCCCGACTCCTGCAGGCTTCCGGTGGGGAGCGGTTGCCATGATTGACCACGACGGAGCCACGAGATGGTGGTGCTTTCATGCTGACGCCAGCTTCAGTCTGAAACATCCAGAAACAAGGTGGGGCTTTCATCGTTTGGGAAAAAAAATGTTTTAATCCAATGAAAAGTGTTATTTTTAGGTCATATGATCAAGCCTTCCATCATTAGGAAACCGAAAGTAAAATGAACCAATGAAAAGTTTTATAAACAAGTCACATGACCTGTTATGCGGCATAGGGCTATAAAAAGCGTAGAAAATCCGTTGGCACGTGAGGCGGCGTCAGTAGCGGACCGATGTGCGACGAATACGCCGAAAGGAAGCAGAACGCGCCGAGATCTGGATGGCACCGAGGTGGTGTCCAGCAAGTTGCCGCACTGGTGTGGCCATCCTACAATGCTGTGCCGAAAGTCGGCGTGGGGCGCCCCGTTGGCCTGTGAGTTCGCGTCAGTCAGTGGGGGCTGTTTGAGGATCTGACTGCATTGGAAAGCAATGTGATGCTGTGCGTCGCCCCCAAGATGGAGGTTCCTCGGCTGCAGTGGGGCGCCCCTTGGTGTTTCACTCGCTATGCAGTTGAGTTGCGTGCGCACTTGCGGCGAATAGGCCGAAGGCAGCACAACGCGCCGAGATCTGGATGGCACCGAGGTGGTGTCCAGCAAGTTGCCGCACTGGTGTGGCCATCCTACAATGCTGCGCCGAAAGTCGGCGTGGGGTGCCCCGTTGGCCTGTGAGGTGGCGTCAGTAGCGGACCGATGTGTGAATAGGCCGGAACCAGCACAAGGCGCCAAGATCCGGATGGCACCGAGGTGGTGTCATAGTTGAGAGTTCTGAGCAGCGCTTGTAACACTGTCTGAAGCTTATTTGCACCTGCTGCAGCTTCACTATTGCCCTGGTGTGGCCTAAGATCGCCCATGACATAGGCGGCCACCTCCCGGGGTCCGGCGGAACTTTTTTCCTTTTCCTTTGTGCATCTTGTCACACAATCCGTTTGACCTGAAGACATGACCAGGTCCCTGAATGTGTGCAGGGGGACGCTATTGATTGAATCAAAATGGCGGCTTCACACAAAGCTGACTCAAGCGTTGCTGCTGATGCTATACAGACAAAAACTGGTTTTCAGTTTGTACATTCTTCAGGATTTTTCCATCCAAGGCTGGTTGAGAGTTTGTAGAACAATGGCTTCAGATTTTCAACATACTACTCTTCAACATTCTTCCTAAATGTAACAATGTGAGACTCACTAGGAGAACGGTGTAGTGAGGGCCACAAACGGCTGTTTATCTTTCCTTTCAAAATGCTGCCAACAATATTTTCGGAATGGAAGACACCACAAGGCGCTGAGATTCGGTTGGCACCGAGGTGGTGTCCAGCAAGTTGCCGCACTGGTGTGGCCATCCTACAATGCTGCGCCGAAAGTTGGCGTGGGGTGCCCGAAGGGGTGGGGGGGGGGGCGGCGCAAACGAGCCTCTCCCGCTTCTCCATGTGGAGGCACTTCATCTGCAGTGGGGCGCCGAGATCCGGATGGCACCGAGGTGGTGTCTAGCAAGTTGCCGCACTGGTGTGGCCATCCTACAATGCTGCGCCGAAAGACGGCGTGGGGTGCCCGAAGGGGGGGGGGAGGCGGCGCAAACGAGCCTCTCCAGGTTGAGGCACTTCATCTGCAGTGGAGCGCCGTCTAGCTGAGTTTCGCCCGCTCTTGCTGCTACAGCGACAGGCGGCTGCAACAGGACTCTCAAAATGGCGGCCTGTTCTTTGGATTTGGGCCTGGTCCACTAAAATGGCCCTGGGACACCTTAGAACTCGGACGCTCGAATTTTTTTTCCTTTCCTCTACATGCAAAAAAGGTAAATGCCCGGTACGTTACCTGCCTCATCTGCCACGATGTACTCTCCAGAAGAACCGAAAAAATATATAGTTATGGTAATTATACCATGCATCGTCATATGGAGAGGTGGCACCGATTAATTATAGTGCTGCACAAAAGAGAGATTTGGAGGACAACCCCCGACCTGCCAGTACATTCACCAAAGAAGTGGCAATGACAGCATCAGAGGCAAGGGAAACGGTCCCAAATATTCAGAAGAACTTTGGAAAGATTAAAATGACATGTTTAGATTGTGGCAAATTAATTTCATGTGGACAGATGAGTGTTACTCTAATAAATACAGCATATGAACATCATCATAGTCGATGGTTGGTGGAGACATTTTGACTATATCCTGGACCTGCCCGTCCTCGCCCAAAATGGCGCCGGAATAAATGGGACTCGTAACTCCTTGTTGTGTACTGGTTGCACAACCTTGATATCACGAGATACGTATGCAGTTTTGAAGCACATGGCGGGCGGGGACGAGAATTGATTGAATATTTCGACATCCCTATTGATATTAAGTTCTGATGTGTTATTGATTACTGTACTATTGAAAGTTCGAATTAACGTCACCCATGGTACTTGCCCGCAAATGTATATCTAGATAATTTTATTGTAACTGGCCCTGTCGTATTTTAATTATAAAATGTACGTCCACCGATTCCGCAACTGTTAGACACCTTAGTTCTTGCAACCTAATGGCCCGCCCGTTACGTTCCTCTACAGTGTAAATGTCTCCTCATCATATATGATTACAGTTTGCTCCGTGGCCGGCCCACGTGGTTATAGGCCCGTATTTGTATACTGACATTTTCACAATAAAGGTTTTTAAAAGAAAACATGGTAGTAGTATTTACATTGGTAAAGTTTTTAATAATAGTCACTGTTTTCGAATCAGTAAAAGGCAAGTGAAATAAAGCAGTCCAATTACATGAAGGGTAAAAGGTATAATACGCAGGAACGCAGTAAAGATAAATGGTCAAGGGCTGTTGTGTTTTCTACTCCTGCAACATAAAGTGATCGATAAGAATCTGATATTCAGGCGTATCGGCGACTAAGACAGCAGGCCGAGCCTCTTTTGCTCAACGGCTCCGTCATGGGACGAAGAAACGCCCTTTTTCTCGAAAAAGGAATATATTTTACTTGCAGGACAGTTGTAAATTTTCCGGGAAAGTACATTAGCTTGGAACATTATAACATATATGTTTAAGTAAAAATAAGTTCGAAAGTAATAAAAAGTGTAATTTTTAGGTCATATGACCAAGCCTTTCATCATTAGAATAAGAAAAGTAAAATGAACCAATGAAAAGTTTTATTAACAAGTCACATGACCTGTTATGCTTACGTTACGCGCTGCGCGCCGCGCCCCGGATCGCTTCCGGGAAGCTGCGCTTCGCGCACCGGAGCACTTCCGGATGCGCTAACGCGGCGCGTCATATGACGCATTACGCGACAACGCAGGTCCAGAATATAGTCAAAATGTGTCCACCAACCAGCGGTCGGAACACAACCCCTTTCAGCAGGCTAAATAGTTCTGTTAAATGACAACAGAAGGGACAGGCAACAAGAACCATCAGTCAAAGAGGGGAGGGCAAGTTCTTCTCTACCGGGTCACGTTGGGGCGCTACCGGAACTGATTGAATTGGTAGTCTACAGTGTTTCTGGATGTTTCAGACTGAAGCTGGCGTCAGCATGAGAGCACCACCATCTCGTAGCTCCGTCGTGGCCATTCCACGAGCAATCATGGCAGCCGCTCCCCACCAGAAGCCTGCGGGAGTCGGGGGCCCCCAAGACTTTTGTAGAATCTTCAAGGCTGAGGGGACGCTTTCGAGAATGGAGCCCAAGCCCTAGCAGACAAGCGTCCGAGTTCCAAGGTGTCGCAGGGCCATTTTAGTGGACCACGCCCAAATCTGAAGAGCCGGCCGCCATTTTGAGAGTCCTGTGGCAGCCGCCTATCGCTGCACCGCAAGAGCGGGAGCAACTCAACTACATGGTGAGCGAGACGCTGTAGTCGCAAGAGCGGGCGGTAAACAGCTGAATAGCGGAAGAGGCACAGTGTAGCAAAAGAGGGCGGAATGGCAAGTGAAACGGTAAAGGGGCGCCCCACTACAGCGTGTCTTTAGGTCAAACGGATTGTGGGACAAGGTCAAGAATGGAAGAGTCACCAAAAGGCAAAAAGTTCCGCTTGACCCCGGGAGCCGGCCACCTATGTCGGGGGCGATCTCAGGCCACACCAGGGCAACACGACTTGGGGAGGGGGCCGGAGCCAAGCGCCCCCTCCGAGTCCGTGCCATCACACCGTCCCTCGGGGGCCTCCGTCAAGCGGTTCAGGGAGGCACCGCATCACATTGTTTTCAAATGCAGTCACGTCCTCAAACAGCCCCCACTTACATTGAGAATAGTGAAGCTGTAGCAGGTGCAAATAAGCTTCAGACAGTCTAAAAAGCACTCCTCAAAACTTTGAACTATCAGAGTGCATGAGTTTCATGCTCGATCGATTGAGCTAGCCGGATCGGGCAACAAAAAGTATAAAATAGTTATGTAAATAGTTATTTAATAAAATGTTTTACCCTGTTACTTTGCTGGTGTGTTGTATATATTTGTAATATTTGCATAGAGTTTATCGTTATTTTGGGCGGGGTGGGTGGCGGAGCCGAGCTGTCTTGCAGCCATCATGGTGTGGAGCTCAGTTCATCTCACTAGTTTCGTATTTCTCATGAGGGGTTGTTCCTAATGTTTCTATTTTAGCGAGGTCAAAAAGAGATCCCATTAGTGGCCTACTGATTTTGCTCGATTCCTTTTGTTTTTTTACACGATTTTTCACTATCTGCAAAGACTAAACAGAGTATTGCGACTCTGTGCTTGTTTGTAAATAGAGAATGAACCAAAGAGAACCAATTCTAAAACAGTAAATGCTTGGATAACAATCAATCAAATAGAGAGAGAAGCAGGCACGACGGATTACAACGGGGGCAAAGGCCTGCGTTAACTACCCTTCAATATCTGCAAAGAGAGAGTACTCCTAATAGAAATGAGGGGGGGGGCAGCATTCAAAGCAGATCAGTGTGCATAAACACGAAAATATTTTTACTTACCACGTACTTGACATTCGACAGCTTTTGATATTTGCTATTAAAAAACCATTGAAATTCACTGAAAAAACCATAGGTTAGAGACCATATATAGTTAGGAATTAGCATTTACAAAACCACGAAAATTCACTGAAAAAACCATAGGTTATAGACCATATATAGTTAGGAATTAGCATTTAAAAAACCTTTTTTTACTCACACAAAACCATTGAAATTCCATATATAGTTAGTTGCGCTAACTATATATCGCGCACCCGCAATCCACTGCTGATGATGTCACATATTACATCATTCATGACATGGTCAGTGACATCACTGATGACATCACTGATGACATCTCAAATGACATCAATGATGACATCTCATTTGACATCATTCTTGTGCTAATACGATGAACCTCTTCAGACTCTAATATAACCTTAGATACACTCAGTGTATACAGACACTCACACACTGTCACTCATCCATGGAGTTACTCACACACCTAGTCAGTCATGCAAAGAAACAATCTCACCTCCATTTCCTCAACTATACAGTTATACACAGCTTACTTATTCAAACATATACTAACACATATTTACTCTCTTATACAATCCCTGATACAAGTTCAAAATGATCCATACAGCCACTCACACATTCAGTGGCTCTCATGCACAGTTATTTATATATGCCAACTCTCACATGTACTGTGTTTTACATATGTACTTACTATGACATGTAGCATTGAGATATCCATTCACTCATCAATACACTCATGCACACAGTCAACCGCCCATGTAGCTGTTTCCACATGCACTCTTGAACTCATACACCTAGTGAATCAACTGCCTACAACTAAACACCAACAAAACAGAAGTACTCATCATGGGCCCAAACCCCGACGCCTGGAGTGACACCTGGTGGCCCACCGCCCTCGGAAACCCGCCAACCCCCACAGACCACGCACGCAACCTGGGAATCATCCTGGACTCCGAGCTCAAAATGGACCGCCAGATCAACTCTGTCTCATCTTCCTGCTTCCACACCCTCCGCCTCCTTCGTAAGACCTTCAAATGGATCCCCCTCGAACACCGAAAGACAGTCACTCACGCCCTGGTCACCAGCAGACTCGACTACGGCAACGCACTCTACGCCGGAATAAACAAAAACCTCATCCGCAAGCTACAGAACATCCAGAACGCTGCCGCAAGACTGGTCCTCAACCTGCCAAAACACTGCCACATCTCCCAGCACCTGCGCACACTCCACTGGCTCCCCGTTGAGGCGAGAATCACCTTTAAGATGCTCACCCACGCACACAAGGCCCTCCACGGCACCGGACCAGCATACCTGAACAGCCGACTCAAATTCCACGCACCCCAAAGGACCCTACGATCAGCCCAGCTTTCCTACGCTGTGGTCCCCCGCACCAGAAAGACCAGATCGGGAGGCCGCTCCTTCTCCTTCCTCGCGGCCAAAGCATGGAACGCCCTTCCGCTCCACCTCAGACAGACAACATCGCTCCCCATCTTCGCAAGAAACCTCAAAACCTGGCTCTTCGACAGACCCCCTCCTTGATGGAATGGAACCTGCACCCCCCCAAACTCCCCCCACCCCTAGCGCCTTGAGACCCTTACGGGTGAGTAGTCGCGCTTTAACAAACTCCTGATTGATTGACACATCTATGCACAGAGTCACACACCTCCCAGCCACCCCCACACAAACTCAATCTCCCATACAAATACTTGGGCAACCAATCAATAACACATATAGCCTCTCGTATATCTAATGATCAACACATGCAGCAGTTTACATCACAACAGACATACTGATGCACACATTCAGACAGTTTAGTCACTAACCCATGCATTTAGTACGACACATTTATTCACTCACTCATACAGTCAGTCACGCACCTACTAAATCCTTCATCCAGACACTTATACATCCACTCATTCTTCAATATATCAAACATATTTAAACTTTACAGAAACACACAGTCACTGGATGATGTCATCAGTGATGTCATCAGTGATGTCATCAGTGATGTCATTTGAGATGTCATCAGTGATGTCATCAGTGATGTCACTGACCATGTCATGAATGATGTAATATGTGACATCATCAGCAGTGGATTGCGGGTGCGCGATATATAGTTAGCGCAACTAACTATATATGGAATTTCAATGGTTTTGTGTGAGTAAAAAAAGGTTTTTTAAATGCTAATTCCTAACTATATATGGTCTATAACCTATGGTTTTTTCAGTGAATATATATATATATATATATATATATATATATATATATATATATATATATATATATATATATATATATATATTACCTACTGGCGGTCGCCAGTAGGTATATATAGTTAGGATTTTTTCTCTATGGGATTTTTGAAAATTCTATGTCTAATAACTTTGGCGTTTGTGGACGGAATTGGCTGAAATTTTCAGGAAAATGGCACATTTTGTTTCTGAGCAGCCCTTGAAAATTTGGGGGGGGTTCGTCAAGGGGGGGCTGAGAAAAAAGGGGGGTCCCAAAACGTGTTTTTAACATTGAGTTTTCCATAGGGCGGTTGGCCTCACTTTTAGCCCGAACGGCTGAATGGATTTGCACGAAACTTGGCAAAATTGTAGGGACTGGTAGCCCGATGTGCCTTTTGTAGGTCTCAATATATATGCTCCAGTGGATTTTGAGAAATTAACGTTTAAAAAAAGATATATATCTGTAACAGCGGACCGGGCAGCGCTCCAGTACGCGTACTTTTCGCGCAACGGAGCTTTGTGAAGCAAGGCTGATTGGTTCTCCGGCGTCTGTAAACATTCCAAATAGTCCGTAGCGGCCGCCATCTTGTCTCTCGGTAGGATCGAGAGACAAGCGGAGGCCAAACCGAAGGGGCAAATGACCATAAGGGGGCATAGTAGATCCTCCCTGACTGTTTAGGTTTGATGTGGAGGTTTTAAAAGGGCCCCGCGGGGCAAAAAAAAAAAAAAAAATAATAATCGAACAGCTGAATGGATTTGCACGAAACTTGGCAAAATTGTAGGGACTGGTAGCCCGATGTGCCTTTGCTAGATCTCAATATATGTGCTCCAGTGGATTTTGAGAAATTAACGTTCAAAAAAAGATATATATCTGTAACAGCGCACCGCTTCGCGTACTTTTCGCGTTACGGAGCTTTGCGAAGCGAAGCTGATTGGCTCTCCGGTGTCTGTAAACATTCCAAACAGTCCGTAGCGGCCGCCATCTTGTCTCTCGGTAGGATCGAGAGACAAGAGGAGGCCAAAGGGAAGGGGCAAATGACCATAAGGGGGCATAGTAGATCCTCGCTGACCCCCTAGGTTTGATGTGGAGGTTTTAAAAGGGCCCCGCGGGGCAAAAAAATAAATAATAATAATAATCGAACGGCTGAATGGATTTGCACGAAACTTGGTAAAATATTAGGGACTGGTAGCCCGATGTGCCTTTGCTAGGTCTCAATATATGTGCTTCAGTGCATTTTGAGAAATTAACGTTCAAAAACAAGATATATATCTGTAACAGCGCTCCGCTTCGCGGAGATAAAATTATATCTGTATTACCTAGCTGTTGCTAACACCAGTTAGCGACGGCTAGTAGGAGATAGCGACCATCTTGGGCCCCACTTTGCATGTGAGTGATATTTATCACTAATGACATGCAAAGTGGGCATGCCAAGATGTTAGCGACTGGAAACAGTCGCTAACATCGCTATCTCCTATTATCAACTTTTGGAAATATTCGAGATAAGCGCGAATATCTCCAAAAGCTAGCACCTGCCCTGAGCAGTTCTTAGCCATGTTATGCAATGGGAGGTGGATAACATGGCTAAGAGCATTAGCTCGGTAATGCATGAATATCGCAGAGTTTTCAGCGATATTAATGCATTGCGGTCGTTTTTTATCGTATTTGCGATAAACCTTGATAATAGCAAGGTTTATCTGCGATAATTTCTGACGGTAAAAAAATCGTTGCTAAGCATCGTTAGGGATAAATATCGCTTAACTTTGGTAATATGCCCCAACGTCTGTTAACGTTCGATTCGAAGGAAATCAGGAAGTGTTGAAAAACATTGTCTGCGCCATCTTGTCTTTTTTCAAATGCCACACTTTTGTCGTGCACGGCAGCCATTTTAGATGCCTTGACCAGACCCACTCTGTGCACGCTGTCGATCCTTAGCATGGCTCCCCACCCTCGCAAGCATCTCCCCCAGGCAGTGGTCACCCTCGCTCTCTGTCTTATGCATGGGTAATAAACCTCCCCCCATCTGCGCTGCTCTTCCCTGAGAATCACACCCTGTGCCCGCCCGACACCTCCCTTTCGCCCTATTCACTACCGCACCCTCTGACACTCCTTTTCCTCTGTGTCCAATTGTCCAGGCTGGTCCTAGGGTATCAGCTAGCCCTGCAGATGTAGTTTATGGCCACAGCTGTAAAGAATCACCCCTCTTCAAAGGAGTTATAGTAGATCAAGGCCCACACTCGATGAGATCCGTCACAGCAGAAGCGTTGCTATTATCTGAAAACCATCCTGTATTGTGATTGGGGAGGGGACCGAGCCTGAAGCGGAAGATTCCAGGGATGACTCTTTGTACATCAAAGTTTTTACAATTATGTGTCACATTAAAAATATATAGCACTCCGACAAAGTAGTAAGATTATAAAACTTTAATAATTTATAAATATATACAAGAAAACAAAAATAGTAATAACATATAAACATTTTTAGGGAAAAACAACGAAGTAGCGGTCGGCTGTGCGAATAGTCCCAATGCAGCACAACGTCCAGATTTCCGGCGTGGGGCGTCGCGGGGGGTGGGTCATCAGTAGCAAACTGTTGTGCCAATAGTTCCAAGGCAGCAGAACGCGTTGAAATCTAGATGACACGAAAGTGATGTCTAGTAAGTTGCCACCCAGGAAATAACGGCGTGGGGCGTCGCGGGGGGTGGGTCATCAGTAGCAAACTGTTGTGCGAATAGTTCCAAGGCAGCAGAACGATGGCACCAAGGTGATGTCCAGTAAGTTGCCGCACTGGTTTTGGTATCCTACAATGCTGCTCTGAATAACGGCGTGGGGCGCCCCGGGGGAGGCGGCGTGAACGGGCCTCTCCAGGTGGAGTGTCATCTGTTGTAGTGGGGCGCCCCTTTACCGTTTCAGTTGCCATTCCGTCCGTTTTTGGTCCACTGTGTCAAAAGCCGCAATTCAGCTGAGTTGCGCCCACTCTTGCGGTGCAGCGATAGGCGGCTGTCACAGGACTCTCAAAATGGCGGCAGGCTGTTTCCTTTTTGGGCCTGGTCCACTGAAATGGCCCTGGGACACCTTGGAAATCGGACGCTTGTCTGCTAGGTCTTGGACCCCATTCTCGAAAGCGTCCCCTCCGCCTTGAGAATTCATTAAAAGTTTTGGGAGCCCCGACTCCTGCAGGCTTCTGGTGGGGAGCGGCTGCCATGATTGCTCGCGGAATGACCACGACGGAGCTACGAGATGGTGGTGCTCTCATGCTGACGCCAGCTTCAGTCTGAAACATCCAGAAACAAGGTGGGGCTTTCATCGTTTGGGAAAAAAAAAAAGTTTTCATCCAATGAAAAGTGTTGTTTTTAGGTCATATGATCAAGCCTTCCATCATTAGGAAACCAAAAGTAAAATGAACCAATGAAAAGTTTTATAAACAAGTCACATGACCTGTTATGCGGCATAGGGTATAAAATGCGGAGAAAATACGTTGGCACGTGAGGCGGCGTCAGTAGCGGACCGATGTGCGAATAGGCCGAAGGCAATACAACGCGCCAAGATCCGGATGGCACCGAGGTGGTGTCCAGCAAGTTGCAGCACTGGTGTGGCCATCCTACAATGCTGAAAGTCGGCGTGGGGCGCCCCGTTAGGCCTGTGAGTTTGCGTCAGTAGCGGACCGATGTGCGAATAGGCCGAAGGCAGCACAACGCGCCAAGATCCGGATGGCACCGAGGTGGTGTCTAGTAAGTTGCCGCACTGGTGTGGCCATCCAACAATGCTGAAAGTCGGCGTGGGGCGCCCCGTTGGCCTGTGAGTTTGCGTCAGTAGCGGACCGATGTGCGAATAGGCCGAAGGCAGCACAACGCGCCAAGATCCGGATGGCGCCGAGGTGGTGTCTAGTAAGTTGCCGCACTGGTGTGGCCATCCTACAATGGTGAAAGTCGGCGTGGGGCGCCCCGTTGGCCTGTGAGATGGCGTCAGTAGCGGACCGATGTGTGAATGGGGCCGAAGGCAGCGCAACAATATTTTCGGAATAGAAGACACCACTAGGCGCTGAGATGCCAAGATCCGGATGGCACCGAGGTGGTGTGTAGCAAGTTGCCGCACTGGTGTGGCCATCCTACAATGCTGAAAGTCGGCGTGGGGCGCCCCGTTGGCCTGTGAGTTTGCATCAGTAGCGGACCGATGTGCGAATGGGGCCAAAGGCAGCGCAACAATAGTTTCTGACTGACACCACAAGGCGCTGAGATGCCAAGATCCGGATGGCACCGAGGTGGTGTCATAGTTGAGAGTTCTGAGCAGCGGTTGTAACACTGTCTGAAGCTTATTTGCAGCTGCTGCAGCTTCACTATGCGTCAAGATCCGGATGGCACCGAGGTGGTGTCAAGTAAGGTGCACTGGTGTGGCTATCCTACAATGCTGAAAGTCGGCGTGGGGCGCCCCGTTGGCCTGTGAGATGGCGTCAGTAGCGGACCGATGTGCGAATGGGGCCAAAGGCAGCGCAACAATATTTTCTGATTTGAAGACACCACAAGGCGCTGAGATGCCAAGATCCGGTTGGCACCGAGGTGGTGTCTAGCAAGTTGTGGCACTGGTGTGGCCATCGTACAATGGTAAAAGTCGGCGTGGGGCGCCCTGTTGGCCTGTGAGTTTGCGTCAGTAGCGGACCGATGTGCGAATAGGCCGAAGGCAGCACAACGCGCCAAGATCCGGATGGCACCGAGGTGGTGTCTAGTAAGTTGTCGCACTTCTGTGGCCATCCTACAATGTTGAAAGTCGGCGTGGGGCGCCCCGTTGGCCTGTGAGATGGCGTCAGTAGCGGACCGATGTGCGAATGGGGCCAAAGGCAGCGCAACAATATTTTCTGATTTGAAGACACCACAAGGCGCTGAGATGCCAAGATCCGGTTGGCACCGAGGTGGTGTCTAGCAAGTTGTGGCACTGGTGTGGCCATCGTACAATGGTAAAAGTCGGCGTGGGGCGCCCTGTTGGCCTGTGAGATGGTGTCAGTAGCGGACTGATGTGCGAATGGGGCCAAAGGCAGCGCAACAATATTTTCTACAATATTTTCGGAGTAGAAGACACCACAAGGCGCTGAGATGCCAAGATCCGGATGGCACCGAGGTGATGTCTAAGTTGCGGACCGATATGCGAATGGGGCCAAAGGCAGCGCAACAATATTTTCTGAAGAGAATACACCACAAGGCGCTGAGATGCCAAGATCCGGATGGCACCGAGGTGATGTCTAAGTTGCGGACCGATGTGCGAATGGGGCCAAAGGCAGCGTAACAATATTTTCTGTATGGAAGATACCACTAGGCGTTGAGATGCCAAGATTCGGATGGCACCGAGGTGATGTCTAGCAAGTTGTGGCACTGGTGTGGCCATCGTACAATGGTAAAAGTCGGCGTGGGGCGCCCTGTTGGCCTGTGAGATGGTGTCAGTAGCGGACTGATGTGCGAATGGGGCCAAAGGCAGCGCAACAATATTTTCTGACTGACACCACAAGGCGCTGAGATGCCAAGATCCGGATGGCACCGAGGTGATGTCTAAGTTGCGGACTGATGTGCGAATGGGGCCAAAGGCAGCGTAACAATATTTTCTGTATGGAAGATACCACTAGGCGTTGAGATGCCAAGATTCGGATGGCACCGAGGTGATGTCTAGCAAGTTGCTGTACTGGTGTGGTCATCCTACAATGCTGCAACTCGGCGTGGGTCGCCCCATTAGCCTGTGAGATGGCGTCAGTAGCGGACCGATGTGCGAATAGGCCGAAGGCAGCACAACGCGCCAAGATCCGGATGTCACCGTGGTGGTTTCATAGTTGAGAGGCACTTCATCTGCAGTGGGGCGCCGAGATCCGGATGGCACCGAGGTGGTGTCTAGCAAGCTATGCAGTTGAGTTGTGTGCGCACTTGCGGCGAATAGGTCGAAGGCAGCATAACAATGTTTTCTGAATAGAAGACACCACAAGGCGTTGAGATTCGGTTACCACCGAGGTGATGTCTAGCAAGTTGCCGCACTGGTGTGGCCATCCTACAATACTGCTCCGAATAACTGCGTGGGGTGCCCGAAGGGGGGGGGGAGGCGGCGTGAACGGGCCTTCCTAGGTGGAGGCTCGTCTGCTGTAGTGGGGCGCCCCTTTACTGTTTCAGTTGCCATTCAGCTGAGTTTCGGCCGCTCTTGATGCTACAGCGACAGGCGGCTGCAAGAGGACTCTCAAAATGGCGGCCTGTTCTTTGGATTTGGGCCTGGTCCACTAAAATGGCCCTGGGACACCTTAGAACTCGGACGCTCGATTTTTTTTTTCCTTTCCTGTACACGCAAAAAAAGGTAAATGCCCGGTACGTTACACGCTTCATCTGCCACGATGAACTCTCCAGAGGAACCGAAAAAAAATATAGTTGTGGTAACTATACCATGCATCGTCATATGGAGAGGTGGCACCAATTAATTATAGTGCTGCATAAAAGAGAGATTTGGAGGAGAACCCCTGACCTGCTAGTACATTCATCAAAGAAGTGGCACTGAGAGCTTCAGAGGCAAGGGAAACGGTCCCAAATATTTAGAAGAACTTTGGAAAGATTAAAATGACATGTTTAGATTGTGGCAAATTAATTTCATGTGGACAGATGAGTGTTACTCTAATAAATACAGCATATGAACATCATCATAGTCGATGGTTGGTAGAGACATTTTGACTATATCCTGGACCTGCCCGTCCTCGCCCAAAATGGCGCCGGAATAAATGGGACTCGTAACTCCTTGTTGTGTACTGGTTGCAGAACCTTGAAATCACGAGATACGTATGCAGTTTTGAAGCACATGGCGGGCGGGGACGAGAATTGATTGAATATTTTTACATCCCTATTGATATTAAGTTCTGATGTGTTATTGATTACTGTACTGTTGAAAGTTCGAATTAACGTCACCCATGGTACTTGCCCGCAAATGTATATCTAGATAATTTTATTGTAACTGGCCCTGTCGTATTTTAATTATAAAATGTACGTCCACCGATTCCGTAACTGTTAGACACCTTAGTTCTTGCAACCTAATGGCCCGCCCGTTACGTTCCTCTACAGTGTAAATGTCTATTCATCATATACGATTACAGTTTGCTCCGTGGCAGGTCCACGTGGTTATAGGCTCGTATTTGTATAATGAAATTTTCACAATAAAGGTTTTTAAAAGAAAACATGGTAGTAGTATATACATTGGTAAAGTTTTTAATAATAGTCACTGTTTTAGAATCATTAAAAGGCAAGTGAAATAAAGCAGACCAATTACATGAAGGGTAAAAGGTATAATACGAAGGAATGCAGTAAAGATAAATGGTCAAGGGCTGTTGTGTTTTCTATTCCTGCAACATAAAGTGATCGATAAGAATCTCATATTCAGGCGTATCGGCGACTAAGACAGCAGGTCTACCCTCTTTTGCTCAACGGCTCCGTCATGGGACGAAGAAACGCTCTTTTTCTCGAAAAAAGAATATATTTTACTTGCAGGACAGTTGTAAAATTTCCGGGAAAGTACATTAGCCTGGAACATTATAACATATATTTAAGAAAAAATAATGTTCGGAAGTAATGAAAAGCGTAATTTTTAGGTCATATGACCAAGCCTTTCATCATTACAATAAGAAAAGTAAAATGAACCAATGAAAAGTTTTATTAACAAGTCACATGACTTGTTATGCTTACGTTACGCGCTGCGCGCCCCGGATGACTTCCGGATGCGCTAACGCGGCGCGTCATATGACGCATTACGCGACAACGCAGGTCCAGAATATAGTCAAAATGTCTCCACCAACCAGCGGTCGGAACACAACCCCTTTCAGCAGGCTAAATAGTTCTGTTAAATGACAACAGAAGGGACAGGCAACAAGAACCATCAGTCAAAGAGGGGAGGGCTAGTTCTTCTCTACCGGGTTACATTGGGGCGCTACCGGAACTGATCGAATTGGTAGTCTACAGTGTTTCTGGATGTTTCAGACTGAAGCTGGGGTTAGCATGAGAGCAGCACCATTTCGTAGCTCCGTCGTGGCCATTCCGCAACCAATCATGGCAGCCGCTCTTTATCGTTATTTTGGGCGGGGTGGGTGGCGGAGCCGAGCTGTTTTGCAGCCATCATTGTGTGGAGTTCAGTTCATCTCACTAGTTTTGTATTTGTCATGAGGGGTTGTTCCTAATGTTTCTATTTTAGCGAGGTCAAAAAGAGATCCCATTAGTGGCCTACTGATTTTGCTCGATTCCTTTTCTTTTTTTTTACACGATTTTTCGTTATCTGCAAAGACTAAACAGAGTATTGCGACTCTGTGTTTGTTTGTAAATAGAGAATGAACCAAAGAGAACTAATTCTAAAACAGTAAATACTTGGATAACAATCAATCAAATGGAGAGAGAAGCAGGCACGATGGATTACAACGGGGGCAAAGGCCTGCGTTAACTACCTTTCACTATCTGCAAAGAGAGAGTACTCGTAATAGAAATGAGGGGGGGGGCACCATTCAAAGCAGATCAGTGTGCATAAACACGAAAATGTTTTCACTTACCACGTACTTGACATTCGACAGCTTATGATATTTGCTATTAAAAAACCATTGAAATTCACTGAAAAAACCATAGGTTATAGACCATATATAGTTAGGAATTAGCATTTACAAAACCTTGAAAATTCACTGAAAAAACCATAGGTTATAGACCATATATAGTTAGGAATTAGCATTTAAAAAACCTTATTTTACTCACACAAAACCATTGAAATTCCATATATAGTTAGTTGCACTAACTATATATCGCGCACCCGCAATCCACTGCTGATCATGTCACATATTACATCATTCATGACATGGTCAGTGACATCACTGATGACATCACTGATGACATCTCAAATGACATCACTGATGAGATCACTGATGACATCATCCAGTGACTGTGTGTTTCTGTAAAGTTTAAATATGTTTTACATATTGAAGAATGAGTAGATGTATAAGTGTCTGGACGAAGGATTTAGTAGGTGCATGACTGAATGTATGAGTGAGTGATTAAATGTGTCTCACTGAGTGCATGGGTTAGTGACTAAACTGTCTTAATTTGTGCATCATTATGTCTGTTGTTCTGTAAACTGCTGCATGTGTTGATCAGTAGCTATATGATTAACTATATGGGTTATTGATTGATTGTCCAAGTATTTGTATGGGAGACTGAGTGTGTGTGTGGCTGGCTGGGAGGTGTGTGACTCTGTGCAGATCAATGTGTACTTGTATCAATGATTGTATAAGAAAGTAAGTATGTGTTAGTATATGTTTGAAAATGTAAGGTGCTCTATGTTTAACTGTATAGACAAGAAAATGGAAGTGTGATTGATTCTTTACAGGACTGACTAGGTGTGTGAGTAACTCCATGGATGAGTGGCAGAGTGTGAGTGTCTGTATAGGTGTATGAGTGCATATGATAGTGTTGTAAAGATGAGTGATTGTATGTATGAATGATTGTATGGGTGAATGAGTGAATGTGTGTGTAGACGTAGGAATCAGTGAGTACGTATGTAGTAACTAGTATTGGTGTGTCAATGGTTTCAAAAATTATACTCTGTATTTAACACTGGGTGAAACAGAGGTTATATTAAAATGTGAGGAGATGCATTGTATTGTCACATGAATGATATCATCAGTGATGTGGTCATTGATGTCAAATGAGATGTCATCAGTGATCTCATCAGTGATGTCATTTGAGATGTCATCAGTGATGTCACTGACCATGTCATGAATGATGTAATATGTGACATGATCAGCAGTGGATTGCGGGTGCGCGATATATAGTTAGTGCAACTAACTATATATGGAATTTCAATGGTTTTGTGTGAGTAAAATAAGGTTTTTTAAATGCTAATTCCTAACTATATATGGTCTATAACCTATGGTTTTTTCAGTGAATTTTCAAGGTTTTGTAAATGCTAATTCCTAACTATATATGGTCTATAACCTATGGTTTTTTCAGTGAATATATATATATATATCATTTCCTCCACAGTGCACAATTAACAGGTCAGGGTGTGGCAAATGCAAAAAGGTTTTCACCAATGGTATCAATTGGTGACATCTCAATCCTCTGTGGCCAATCCAGTTGATTTCCACATTTTGTAAATTGAGGTTGTGTAAATTTCTGTTATCAGCATACCTTTGAGCCCAGTGGATGTAACTATGTCCAACAATCCAGACAGAAAATATGGTGAGAGGAGGTTATGCTGCAGTCAGATGAAGTGTGGGTATGAAATGGCAGTTGAAACAGTAGGAGTTTGTAATGAAAAAAACTGTGGAGTTTCTGTGCTAATGATTCAGTAGCAGTGATTGGTGGATTTTGATTGCTGAAAACAGAAAGTTAGGGTGCATGGATGAGTTCTTTGAAAGATGTAATTTGAATGGTCAAGAAAAAATCATTTTATGAAAAATTGCACTGGATACGCAGGTGTACTGAGAGTTCAGAGTTCAATTGAAACATTGTTGTGTGAACTTGTAAACATGACAGGTCTTTCAGGAGGTGGTTGCTATGGAAAAAAGGCAGAAAGGGCAGAGGGGGAAGGGTGTTGATTTGAAAAAAGTGAGGGAAGAGTTTTGATTGGGTGACATGAGAGATATGTGTGATGAATTACAGCATTTCTGTGCATTTGTTGGTTGCAGCCTCTGGAGTGCATACCCTTTGCTCTGCTAAAGAAAAATTGGTGTGTGTCTGAGACTGTTTTGAAACTCAAAAAGTATTTGCTAAGGTGAGAAAAGATTCATTTAATTTAGATAGAGAATAGTATGCTTTAGGGAGAAAATTATGAAGAAAGTTGTGTATTTAAAATGTTGCTTTGTGTCAAGTGTTTTACAAATAGATTTTGTTTCTTTGAGTTACATAGCCATGTTAAAAGTGACGCAAAAATGGTGCAAGGGCCTTAAAAATACGCTTTCATGTGTGTTAGGGCATTTTAAGTCACTTCCCCATGAATCTGGGTAAATAATTTGTTTACTTGATGTGTTTAAAAACGTTTCTTGAAGTCAATTAGGTTTCTTGATATGTACTGCTAGAGTTTCATAGGCTGCTTGGGGCATAGAATAGTATGCTTTAGGGAGAAAATTATGAAGAAAGTTGTGCATTTAAAATGTTGCTTTGTGTCAAGTGTTTTACAAATAGATTTTGTTTCTTTCAGTGACATAGCCATGTTAAAAGTGACACAAAAATGATGCAAGGGCCTTAAAAATACGCTTTCATGTGTGTTAGGGCATTTTAAGTGACTTCCCCATGAATCTGGGTAACTAATTTGTTTACTTGATGTATTTAAAAACGTTTCTTGAAGTCAATTAGGTTTCTTGATATGTACTGCTAGAGTTTCATAGGCTGCTTGGGGCATATTTACAAGGCCTTTGAGTCACTTTGACGTTATTTTCCCCATTTTAATTTAAGTCATTTCCCCGTGGTGCAAGGTCCTTGTAAATACGCCCCCATGTGTGCTTGGCAAATTTAGATTTTGTTTCTTTGAGTTACATAGCCATGTTAAAAGTGACGCAAAAATGGTGCAAGGGCCTTAAAAATATGCTTTCATGTGTGTTAGGGCATTTTAAGTCACTTCCCCATGAATGTGGGTGAATAATTGGTTTACTTGATGTGTTTAAAAACGTTTCTTGAAGTCAATTAGGTTTCTTGATATGTACTGCTAGAGTTTCATAGGCTGCTTGGGGCATATTTACAAGGCCTTTGAGTCACTTTGACGTTATTTTCCCCATTTTTATTTAAGTCATTTCCCCGTGGTGCAAGGTCCTTGTAAATACGCCCCCATGTGTGCTTGGCAAATTTAAATACTGACAGGGTGTACTTGTACATAGGAGTTGTGCTGTGTTTTCAAATTATGACATGAAAATGGTTCATAAAGAAAAGGAATGCTTTTTACATTTATGACAATGACAAAAAGGTGTCTGCTTCTTTAAATAAATATATCACTTCTCACCATCAATCTGGGAAAATATTTTACTTGTTTGTTGGTTAAAAAATCGTTACTTTATGACATTTAGGTTTCACAATATGTACTGGTAGAGTTTCATAGTCACTATGATGATAATGATATACATTTAGAACTGTAAAGGAGGCATGGAGAAACTGAGGCTTCTGTAAGTGTCAAGGGAGGTGAGTAATGTACATTGCTCTGTTGCATACAGTCCTCATCTTCTGCGTACTCTTGGATATGCTAGACTACATCTGCACAATGAGATACCTAAGCTGAGGAAACACAGGTGATGTGATTGTGAATTGAGCATAAATATTTGCACGTTTTTCAATTATATCACCTGTGTTTCCTAACATTACGAATCACATTGTGCAGATGAGGTTTAGGCCTGTCCAGGGAGACAGAGGAGGTCTGGCCTTTGTTCAAGAGTGCAGTGGACATGACTCACTTCATTGGTAGGCCTGCACATGTATTATCTCCTCTGTACTCTTCAACAAGCCTAAATTTCATCTGCAACCCTGAGTAGGCCTCACCTCAAACAAACCTCTGGATAGGCCACACCTTATCGTCATCCGTAATCAATCATTTAAAATGTTAGGGGCAGATTTATGATGGCCGTGCGCCTCTTTTGCGCCGCTGTTGTGTCACTTTTGTGACGCAGCAGTGGTGCAAAAGATGCACCATGTTGCAAGATAGGCCTCACTTCATCTGCAACAAGATACCGTCAGTTTAAACTGTATACATTTAGGACTGTGTAGGGGGCATGGAGAAGCTGAATCTTCTGTAAGTGTCAAAGTTGTTGCATACAGTGCTCACCTTCTGCGTACTCTTTGATATGCTAGACTACATCTGCACAATGAGATACCTAAGCAAAGGAAACACAAGTGATGTGATTGTGAAATAAGCAAAAGAAATTGCACGTTTTTCAATTACATCACCTGTGTTTCCTAACATTACGAATCACATTGTGCAGATGAGGTTTAGGCCTGTCCAGGGAGACAGAGGAGGTCTGGCCTTTGTTCAAGAGTGCAGTGGACATGACTCACTTAATTGGTAGGCCTGCACATGTACTATCTCCTCTGTACTCTTCAACAAGCCTAAATTTCATCTGTAACCCTGAGTAGGCCTCACCTCAAACAAACCTCTGGATAGGCCACACCTTATCGGCATCCTGAATCATTCATTTAAAATGTTAGGGGCAGATTTATGATGGCCGTGCACCTCTTTGCGCCGCTGTTGCGTCACTTTTGTGACGCAGCAGTTGTGCAAAAGATGCACCATGTTGCAAGATAGGCCTCACTTCATCTGCAACAAGATACCGTCAGTTTAAACTGTATACATTTAGGACTGTGTAGGGGGCATGGAGAAGCTGAGGTTTCTGTAAGTGTCAACGTTGTTGCATACAGTGCTCACCTTCTACGTACTCTTTCATATGCTAGACTACATCTGCACAATGAGATACCTAAGCAAAGGAAACACAGGTGATGTGATTGTGAAATGAGCAAAAAAAATTGCACGTTTTTCAATTACATCACCTGTGTTTCCTAACATTACGAATCACATTGTGCAGATGAGGTTTAGGCCTGTCCAGGGAGACAGAGGAGGTCTGGCCTTTGTTCAAGAGTGCAGTGGACATGACTCACTTCATTGGTAGGCCTGCACATGTATTATCTCCTCTGTACTCTTCAACAAGCCTAAATTTCATCTGTAACCCTGAGTAGGCCTCACCTCAAACAAACCTCTGGATAGGCCACGCCTTATCGGCATCCTGAACCAATCATTTAAAATGTTAGGGGCAGATTTATGATGGCCGTGCGCCTCTTTTGCGCCGCTGTGCGTCACTTTTGTGACGCAGCGGCGGCGCAAAAGATGCGCTATGTTGCGACATATTTACAACTTAATGCATCTAGGCAGATGTGTCACGCTGTAAAGTCCTGTGCCACATGAAACCTGCGTCAGGTTTCATGTGGGCGTTTTGTTGCAGGGTGGGCATTCATTTGCATGAAAGCCCTGTAAAACTAACACAGTGAAATTTAGAAGATTTCACTGAGTCAGCTTAATGGCATTGCTGAATCAAATCCTTACGCCTGTTTTCAACAGGCATAAGGAGTGATGCACCATGCAATGTGTGGCTTGCCCCTGTGCATTGCAGTAGACATGTCGCGCTTACGACGTGATTCCTGCAATGCGCCGCTTTTGCGGCACAGATGCGTAACGCATCTGTGCTTTTTTTGCTCAATGGTGCTCCGCATTGTAAATGCGGCACATCATGGGTGGCAGAGCAGCGGCGCACGATAACTGGTGCATCCCTGGGGATGCGCCAGTTAACATAAATCTGCCCCTTTACATTTAAGTATGAGCAGGGGACACAGAGTTGGTGAGGCTTATCCAAGGTTAAGAAGAGATGAGTCCTGTTCACTGAAAACTTGGACATAGGCCTCACCTCCTCAGCATCGCTGGACATGGCTAAATAATATCTGCAAAATGTTACTCTTGTTAAACAATTTTACTATTATAGTCTCTGAGATTTGTCTCTTACTCTGCAACATCTCATTGTTGTTCTCTTTCTTTAAAGATAACGACAACATCAAGCATGAGTGATAATGAGCAATCTGTTGATCTCGATCTTATCATTGAACTTGTCATTGAAACGTCAGTGGAAGTAGATCCCTTGGATGATTTATATCCTGTGGATGATGAAGAATATGATGAGGATGCTGATTTGTCAGAATTGTATGACATAGGGTGGGCAGCTGACCTACTCAAGCCTATTAACCTATAAAGACTTTTAAAAATAAATTTAAGTTACTGGAAATGAAAAGTAACCGTTTCATTTAAAATTAAATACAACTTCAAAAACAGCTTGTGTGAAGTGTCTTTAATAAACTAGTGAAATATGCTAATAAAATTAGTTCAGATTCACATATAAAAGAGCACAGGTCAAATGTAGAAGCATTCCATTTCTTTGCTACTATTTCTGAATTTTAAATTTGTCAATGCACTAAAAATTATTGTATGTAGAATAACAACTAGTGTGTTAAATTTTTGACGACTGTTATTGATTTACTGTTTGGTAATAGTGGTTAATAAAATTTTTTATTATATTTTACCACAGATTCAACTGCAGATCATTTCAAAATTACACAATGCCTTCGAAGCAAAGAAGGAGAAAGGCTACAAAACGTCAAACACAGCAGCTTACTACATGCTTGCAGCAGTCCTCTACAATAAAAACTTGTCAAGTCACCAAAAAAGCTCCGGGTAAGAGAACGAAATCTTTCCTAAGAAACATTTCCAGAAAAAAAATATCAGTACAGAACATGTTTTAGTCCAGAAAAAGAGAGCCAATTTAAACGGAAAGGAAAGGCCACTCAAAAATGTTACTGCTAGAGCAGGAGATAACTCTGTGCATGGTAGTAGAAGGAAAAATCAGTTTAGGGACATTCGTAGACGAATGTTCCGCAACAGGATAATTGGCAATTTGTTAAAAAATATTAAGAAAGGTCAACAGAAAGTGGCTTTTTATAAGAGAAAGAGAAACATTGAGAACATTATTGATCAGGCATTCGAAATTAAGCGAAAGTTATTTATTTTGATAATCAATAGAATTAGGAAACTAAACAAGGTAATTTATGATTTCAAAACAAATAGTAGATGGAAGAGAACAGTTAATCGTAGTAATTTTTGTGAAGTTTTTTCAGGAGAATGGATGCATAGTTCAAGTTGTGAGGCATTTTTTAATGAGGAGAGTTATTTCAAGGATAATGATTTGGTGCATGAAGTTGACACCATTGGTCGAGCATATGAGGTGAAAGATGGTTGTCCGGTTGAAAAAGAAAAACTTGTGTCAACAGAGGCAGAAGAGGTGTTAGGTAATGAGGTTTTAGGAAGACGTCCTAAGGGACCAGTGTACACCTGGAAGTGTAGTAGTATTTGCAGTGTGCGACAGGATTCCATCAATTTGCTTTGTGATTTTGTACGGACATTTAATAAGAAAAGTTTAAAACAGAAAATGAAGTTGTTGCAAGAATTAGATCCTTGCAGAGTGAGAGAAGTGACAGGTTTACATGGTCATTCACTGGCTTGTCTTTCCAGGAGAGTATGCCAGAGTGTTTTTCATCATTTCAGGATGCTAGCAGTGCATCATAATAAAGTGAGGAAGTTAGTTAGAATGTTGTATTATGCTAAGAGTCCAGCAATGATGCTTACACAATTATCCACTGCTCTTTTGCATGGTTCTGAAGTAGATGTGAAGAATATTTGTGAAGAAATTGAGTTTTGTTACTTTGCAAGTAAAGAGAAGAATGTTGAAATTGACCCAGAAGAAGAAGGTAATGTGGAAGAGAGTGTACAGGTTTCCAGTACAGATAATTTTCAGAAGGAAATTGCCACGTTTCAGGTGAAATCAAGTGAGAGGCCTAATTTCACTTGTGTGTGTTGTCGACGCACTTATTATAAGAATCAGACTAAGTTAGTGGATTTATATGCAAAAAGTGAAAGGGAAACAAATTAAATCAAAACCAGATGCCTGCTAGAGCGGTTCATAATAATCTGCAATTGGTTGACATTCCTTCTGAATTGAAGGATTTAAATACTTATGAATCTATTTTGATTCAAAGTGTCCATCCCTTTCAGGCTATTGTACGAATGGAGCCAAAGACAGGGAAATTGCCTCCATCAGATTTACAGAGAGGATTAAAGGGAAGAGTTGTTTATTTGCCTCTAGATTTGAAGAAAAACATTAATACAATTGGAGTAGAGAAAGTGGAAGAGGAACCTCTGGTTATCTTAGTTAATGGGGTTCCGACAAAGAGTAAGAAAATCTGGCAAGATGTAGTGGATGTTAGGAAAGTCAAAAAGGCAACATTGTATTTGATGAAAAACAATAAGTACTACAAGAATGTATATGTTGCAGAAGAGGAAGTAAGTGAAGAAGAGGACAGCGATTTGTGTGCTGGACAAATTGAGAAAGTAGAAGCCTCTAAAAATGAAGAAATATATGAACATTATAGTGTTCATCCTTTGCATTCCAAGGAAGTCATGGGGAATGCTATTGAGTTGTTTCAAATGAAACAAGCCAAAGGGAGTCCCATTAGTGTTTGGGAGGAAAGTTTGGAAGCTCGGTGTTTCCCACAGCTATTTCCAACAGGTCAAGGAGGAAGATATGATGAGCGACCTGATCAAATTCCTGCTTCTGAATACCGGACTTTACGATTGTATGCAGAAGATCCTAGGTTTCGTCAATGCATTCCCTATTTGTTTCATCTACTGTTTGAAAGCGATCTGTCTGGACTGTCATATGCAGTGAACCACATCTTGAAAAGTGGTGTACAGATGCAAAATATCTCAGCAAGGGACTTTATGGATAAAGTCAATGTGCAAGACAGTATTTTGGATTCTCACCTGATTAATCTCATGGCATGTCAGCTTGGTACTAATGAGTACTGGTACCGTCGACATGGAGATTTAAAATGTATGCTGAGGAACTTAGGAACTCCCACATGGTTCCTCACTCTCAGCTGTGCCGAGTATGGCTGGGAAGACTTACTTGAATTTCTACGAGAGGCAAATGGAAACATTGAAAATATCGAATTCAAGACACCCGGAGAACTGTGCTCTTTGGATCCAGTGAATGTATGCAGGTTCTTCAATCATAGATTTGAAGCTATGATGTCTTTCATCATGAACAAGAAAAATCCACCTCTTGGAGAGGTGTTGGATTTCTTCTGGAGAAAGGAGTATCAAGCAAGAGGTGCTCCTCATATACATATGCTGCTATGGATCAAAGATGCACCCAAATTTGGAACAGATCCGGATGACTTAGTGATGAGTTTCATAGAACAGTATTCTACATGTGCTGTTCCAAAGACAAAGGAAGACAAAAGCCTAAGAGAACAAGTTTTACGCTTTCAAAGCCATCGTTGTGGAAAGTACTGTCGTCGTAAATTCAGAAACAAGGACAAGTTCTACACAAAATATTGTTTCAGCTTTCCACGACCGGTGATTTCTAAAGGAAGAGTGAACAGTTTCATGTCTTCGCTGCGACATAATGTGACGAGGAAATCACCCACAAATACATACAATTTGAAAAGAAACGAAGAGTCCAAGTACATCAACGACTACAACCCAGTGATTTTGTCCATGTGGAATGCTAACATGGGTATACAGTTTGTGGCTGATAACTGTATGGCTGTGGCTCGGTATGTGACATCTTACATCACAAAAAAAGAAAAGACAGAATTGAAGGATATGTGGGAGGACATTTCCCATGAAAAGAGCCTCAGTAAGAAGTTGTACAGTTTCAGTCTGAAGATGTTGTTGCATCGAGAAATCGGAGCTTACGAATGTTCTGACCGGTTATCTTCAGCAAGTCTCTATGCCAAATCTAGGAGTATCATTTGGGCGAGTCTTGGTCTTGCTGCAACACGTAATCGAGTTCTGAAACCTGTACGGGAAATTGAGTATTTGGCGGAAAAGGAGCCAAACAGTACAGATATTTTGAAGACCAACATGTTGGATACATATTATCCAAATAGAAGCAGTCACCTCGAGAATGTTTGTCTGTATGAGGTTCTACAAAATTACATATTCAAGAGGAACATCAAAGAAGATATTGATAAAGGAGTGTATGCTGTAATTGGAAGTGAGGGATGTCTGGTCAAGCAAAGAAAATGCCAATTGGTAAATCATCGAAAATTGAGTGGCGAATCTCCTGAAAGAAAAGAGTTTTTCTATTTAGCTCTTTTGCAACTTTTCAAGCCTTGGCGTGCAGAAGAGGAACTGCTTGGAGATTTCCTCTGTTACGAAGACTCTTTCAATGCAGCCAAGGAGACCATAGAATGTCCTGTTTTTCCAAAATATCTAGAAATGTTGAATGCGGAAATCGAGCAGGAAGCAACAATTGCACCCGAGATTGCTAGAGACAGTTCTCAGGACAGTCAGAGTTCTGTTTCATTGAGTCAGGATCCACTAGGAGGACCAGTTATCGAAAATGAAGCTGTCACTGCCATGATTGAAGTGGAAAGAGCCATGGCACATGCTCAGGAGGATGCGGTTAACTTAGAAGATTTGGAAAGACAACTCAACGTTGAGCAGAGGAAAATATATGACGAAGTTACCAACCAAATTGATCATGGATTAAGTCATGAGAAGAAAGAGTGCTCATGTACGTCGTTGAAGCCTGTCCGACTGTACGTGAGTGGAGAAGCAGGAACTGCAAAAAGTTTCCTCATTAAAGCAATTTCATGTTATTTGCAGAAAAGGACTGAGTCATCCCTGTCTTGTGTTGTCACCGCTCCAACTGGACTGGCAGCACATAACATTAAAGGTATTACTTTGCATCGTCTACTGATGCTGCCAGTGGAGCATGATAACAAATTACAATACCACAAGTTATCTGGAGATGCTTGTTGTGAAGTTTCAAGAGTCTTGAGGAAAATGAAACTTCTTATCATTGACGAAGTAAGCATGGTTTCCAATGTCATGCTTGCCTTTGTGCATTTGAGAATGCAAGAAGTTCTTAAAACAGAGTATGATGTGTTATTTGGTGGCAAACACATCATTGTTTTCGGTGATCTTCTGCAGCTGACACCAGTGAAAGGACAACCAGTGTTTAAACTACTTACACATGAAGATACCAGGAAGTGCCTAGGGAGCATTGGCAACGTTAATATATTGTTAAACTTCAATTATGCTGAACTGCGTGAAAATATGCGTCAAGCGAAGGATGAAGATTATAAGAATATTCTACAAGATGTTAGAATCGGAAAAGTGACCGAGCATGGGAAAGAAGCTTTACATGCAAATTTGTATCCAGAAGAAGACTTTGTGCCAGAGAATATTTTTCGGAAAATTACTGAGAAGAAATCTGGAATATGTTTGATGCCAACTCTTGCAGAATGTGCCATCTTCAACAACAAAATGTTGAATTTAGAAAACCAAGAGATTGTGAAACTGGAAGCTATTGACAGAATAGAGCATATGGGAGCAACAATTATTTTGTCTGAGAATTTGAAATCAAAATTGGATTCATTAGAGAAGACTAAACCTGCTGGTTTTGAAAAGACTCTGAATGTGTGCTTAAATTGCCGTATCATTTGAGAAGGAATTTACATGTTGAAAGAGGTCTGGTAAATGGATCAATGGGTAACGTTGTTGATTTTGAGAAATACAGAAATAGAGATGGAATTGAATTTTTAAAAATTAAATTTGATGGCATTGAGGAAGTACAGCTAATTGGCCGTTGCTCTGCTAGGTTTTTGCTTGTAAAAGACTTGTATGTTCGCCGTAAGCAGTTTCCTGTTTGCTTGGCATATGCGGTGACAATCCATAAATTGCAAGGTTTAAGTGTAGACAGTGCATTGGTGAATATTGGCAGTTCTGTGTTCAAGGAGGGAATGGCATATGTGGCATTGTCACGAGTCAGAACTTTATCGGGATTATACTTGATTGAGTGTGATGTCACAAACATTTGTGCGGATCTAGATTGTGTTAAGGAATACAATAGGTTAAGAAGAGAGTATGCGCCACATTTGCCTCAATATCCTTTGTTTGATAAACCGGAAACGAAGAAATTTGACCAATAGTAGGGAGGTTGTAGCAAAAAGACGAAAAGTCGATGAACCCGAAATTATAAGCAGAAAGAAAATGGATTCTGTTGAAGATGTTGTTGGTTTTCAATTTGAAAATAGTTCTGGTGTCAACTGCTATGCTAATGTAGTGGTTAATGTTGTCTTTTCTCTAGAAACTTTAAAAGAACAGATTGTGATCAATTCGGATCAAAGTTTTTGCTGTTTACTGAACTCTGTGTTACAGAAATGTAGCACTGATAGAACAAAAATAGAAAGTGTGTCTGAAATTCGAAATCTGTTAGACAAATGTTCAGGTCAAACGCAATTCTCTCAAAATATTCAGCAAGATTGTCAGGAGTTTTTAATGTATATGCTTGATGTATTGCAAGATGAAGGTGTAGATGTAGATCATCTGTTTGGCCTTTCTTATCAATGGCAGCATGACTGCGGGAACTGTAGGGTATCAAGTACTACTAGTGTAGACTCAGAAAGATTTATATATTTAACTTTGCCAGACAGTAAATCAGTGTCCTTTATTAAGCTAGTAAAAGCAGCCGATTACAACATGGAGTGTAGCCAATGTAAGTCTGCAATGCTGTCCACATTATTTATACGAACATATGGCCAGTATGTCATTTTAATGTTCCAACGATGTAGGCCTGATGAAACAAAATTGACAACTTTAATTAAAAATTTTGTGGCTTCGCAGTTGTCAATATCAGGAAGGACTTTTGTAACTGCAGCAATTATATATCATGACGGTCCTTCAACAACATCAGGACATTACACAGCTTATTTGAAGTCTAGAAACGGCTGGTCATTCTGCAATGATTCTGTTTTAACTTTCAAAAAAAAATTGCCTTTTGACCTTAAAAATTCTTACCTGGTGTTTTTACAACCAAAATTTTAGGGGAAGAATCTCGGGATTTGCTCTGAGGAATTTCAAGAGGTTCTAATGGCTCCTACACTATTTGGCCTTGAGGATAAGTGTAGTACAGAGTAAAAAGTTATTTTTGAGTTTTAAGTAGTGCCTGAAAAAAAAGAAGGTTTTCTTACAGAAAGTGGTGGGCACGGATTAGTTAAAAGACAACAGAGTATTTCCCAAAGCAAACGGTGTTCTTACCATAACACTTGATGTCATGGAAAAATAACTGCACTTTGAATGAGTTCAGAAAAACTGTTTCTTTTAATAAGCTAATTCAAGCAGCCAATCAAAACATGGAGTAGAGGTAATGTAAGTCTGCAATGCTGTCCACATTATTTGTACAAACTTTTGGTTATAATGTCATTTTAAAATTCCAACTATATAAACCTGATGAAAGTAAGTTTTCAACTTTAATTACAAATGTTGTGGCTACACAGTCGTTGATTTTAGGAAGAACATTTGTAACTGCAGCTATTATATGACATGATGTCCTTTGACAACATCCGCTTATTACACAGCTTATTTAAAATGTAAAAAAAGCTGATGTTTCGGAAATGATTCACATTTGACTATGAAACAATGTTGCCTTTTGACTTAAAAATATTCTTACTTTCTTTTTTCAGAAGAGAGAATTTTGGGTAGGTAACTGGCCTATAATGATTCTAGGAGTTGATATAATTTTATGTACTGTTTTAAATTGCTTTGTGATTAAAAGTGATGTAGAGAATTAAATAATTGTAGTAGTCATAGAGGTAGTGTAAGTGTGCCTCATAGTAAACAGTATCAATGTCATAGGAAATGTGGAACATGAGTGAGCAAGAAGGGTGAGATATTACTAGTACAGGATTGTGAAAGTGATCTTGAACGTTTTCTTTCTGAAAGTTGCGGAAAAAGAAAATGACGGGATTTGCTTAGAAGAATTCCAAGAGTTATAAATGGCTCTTACACGATTTGGCTTTGAGGAGAAGTGCGGTAGAGAGCGAGAAGTCATTTATTGTATGTAACATATTTGTCAAAACGATGGAGCTTTTCTTTCAGAAAGTGGCGGGCTGAAAATAATAACAGCACAACAGAGTATAAGCTGTTCATAGGACATCCTTCAACGTCATGGAAAGTAAGTTACTTTTAAGGAGTTCTGATTTCTGATTGGTTATGGTATATGTTTTTTTTAAACACAATCATTTTGATTGTGTTTTTTTTTCCCCGCTGTTATATGATGAATACCTTCAACTCACTGTTTTTAGTGACATTTGATATATTCTGAGAACAGCAAAAATAAACCATTTAACATGTATAATTAATTCTGTACTTTGTATAGTGAATTTTAATTTGTACTCGTCTTATCTCATGCTCACTCATCTTTTACTACCTTCTATCAATCCTCCTTACATACTCACATTGCCTTTTGTTTTATTCTCTTTCACCCTTGCTCTCTAACTCCACTTATCTTTCAACCTTTGTTTCCCTAATCCAACTCTGCTTTTTTCTTTTCTCCCTTGCACCATTTTCCAGCTTTTAGACCTTCTGCTTCGCTTGTCTTTTCCATCTTTCCTCCCTTTGTTTTCTAAATTAAATATTTTTGGGTTCTCCTTTTTTGGTGCAATCAGTTAGTATAACTCACCCTCACTCATTTATCTTTCTTTGTTGCCTCACTCAGTCTGTATCTGACACTCTTTCCTTCACTTCCTCTGTCTCCTCTCTCCCTCACTCTCTTTTCCTTATTCACCCTTTCCTTATATAGTTTACCTTACTCACTTTCTTTTAGTAGCTTACACAACTTCAATTTAGTTTTCTCTTTTATCCTTCTTTTCTGTCACTGAAAGTATCTTCCTTTTTTTTCTCATAGTAATTTACTCTATTACAATTTCTTTTTGTCTCTGACTGTCTATCACCGTTTCTTTCTCTTTTTTTCTGCATGTTTATCTCTAACTTTATTTCTTTGTAAAATTGGATGATTTTCAATCTTTTCCCTTGTCTTTTCTAATTTTTAAATACATGTTTTAATATTTTTCAAATTTTTGTTTTCTTTCACAGATTGAAAGTATAAAAATAACAAGTGACTAAGTTAACGACAATTATAAGGTAAGTGTTTTGTACTCTTTTCGTTACATTTCTATCACATTTAACTTCTATTAGTTCCACTGCTTCATTTCTTTAACCCTCAGTTTCCTGCCTTTGCTACTTCCCTCATTCCTTTTTCTATTACTTACTTACCCTACTCCTTCCACTCCTTTTCTCAGTCCCTCTGTTCTCATAGTTCCTCACTCCTGTTCACTCACTCCGTCTCTATTACTCTCACTGTCTCTGACTGATCACTCTTTCACTACTTGTTCATTATGCTTTCTCCCTGTAGTTCAAGCACACTATGTTATTTACATGTCTTTGCTGTTTCAATTATTCCTTTTCTGTCACTTCTTCTTTTCTGCTTTCTGTTTTTTCTCTCTGTTGTTCCACATGTTTTAACCTTAGTCACTGTCATACATCTTGTTTTATTCCTATTTACTTTCGCTCACTGTTTTCTTAACACTTTCCCTCAGGGTTGTTCTTTTAGTCCGGTTCTATCCCTACCTCTCATTTCACATCCTTTACTGTTTTTCTTCTTAATTTGAACATTCACTCACATTCTCCAAGAAACTCTTATTATTCTTCTACTCTCCTTTTTTGCTTTCACTTCCTTATCTATTTTGTGTTTCTCAATTATACCCTCTTACATCTTTTCTTTGGTAAATAGATGTATTAAACAGTATCTCTGTGTTACTCCCTCTAGCTGTCTTTCTTTTAACATTACTCTCTGTTTCCTTCCCTTATACTCACTCTTCCTTTTAAAACATTTTTTTTTGTTTCGCTTCCGGTTCGCGTGCCGGCGCGCGAACCAGGAAGCGAATCAAAAGAAATAGAGGTTGACAGAGTGCTAAACATTCTAGCAATTTTTTATAAAGGGGAGGTAGTTCTGAAAAGAACTTTTTTTTAATTGTTTTTGTTGTTTTATATTTTTTTTGTTATTTTTCTGAACTTTTTTTTACTTTTTTTGTATTTTTTGAACGGTTTTATATTTTTTTGGGGGGGGGGGAAACGAAAATCATTGATTATAAAGGGCTCAACAGGAGCAACAAAAAAAAAAGAATTTACTTTCTGGGGCGTTTTGGACATATATGATTTTCAATAGCTGCGTTGATCAAATTTATGCTACTCTCCCTGTAGCAAATTAATTTGCCGCAAAAAATGCACTCTTGCTTCACTTCCCCGAACTTCAACTGGATGTTGGGGACCGTCTCCCTCGCCTCTGGTCCCGTCACTGCCTCTCCAGATGATGTACTGGCCACAGGAGGGGGGTTTTCCTGCAGGTCACGTACCTGCGCAGCACTATAATTTATAGGGTGCCACCTCTCCATGTGCCGATGCATGGTGTAATTGCCATAGCTGTACTTCTTATCAGTCCCTCTGGACAGATCTTTTTTACAGATGAGACAGGTAACGTAGCGGGCATTTACTTTTTTTTGGCCCCGGGGAAATGAGTAAAATTGCCAGATGTAATTTTCTTTTACATGGGACCTCCTTGGTTCTTCAGGCAAAAACTGCCTCCTCTCTTGCTCCTCTTCCTCTTCCTCTTCTTCCTCCTCTTGATTGAGGATTACCTGAGGAGGTGGTCCTCTCTTCCTAGGAGGTGGTGGTGGTGGTGGACCAGCTGCAGCTACTAATGAAGCCATTGCTTATTAGTCAAAATAGGTCTTCCTCTCACAAAGTTGAAAGTCAGAGTGAGAAAGAAGGTGGGGGCTTTCATCATTTGGGGAAAAAAAATGTTCTAAACCAATGAAAAGTGTTATTTTTAGGTCACATGACCTAGCCTTACATCATTAGGAAACCAAAAGTGTAATGAACCAATGAAAAGTTTTATTAACAAGTCACATGACCTGTTACGCTTACGTTACGCGCTGCGCGCCGCGCCCCGGATCGCTTCCGGGGAGCTGCGCTTCCCGCCTCGATTCGCGCTCCGGAGCACTTCCGGGTGCGCTAACGCGGCGCGTCATAAGACGCATTACACGAGAACGCGATACGTCGCGCTTACGCGACGAGTCACGATGTTGTTTTCTAACGCGGCAGTTGCGCAAACGGAACGTTTACCGGTTCGCGGCACCAAATTGAGCTAACGGGAAGCTACCCGGTTCGCGGACCGGGAGCGAAACAAAAAAAAAAATTAAAAAAAATACATAAAAAAATTGTATTAAAAACATATAAAATATATTTTTCGATTTAAAGAAGAATACATTTTAAAGCTTTTGATATTTGCTATTAAAAAACCATTGAAATTCACTGAAAAAACCATAGGTTATAGACCATATATAGTTAGGAATTAGCATTTACAAAACCTTGAAAATTCACTGAAAAAACCATAGGTTATAGACCATATATAGTTAGGAATTAGCATTTACATAACCTTATTTTACTCACACAAAACCATTGAAATTCGCATATATAGTTAGTTGTACTAACTATATATCGCGCACCCGCAATCCACTGCTGATCATGTCACATATTACATCATTCATGACATGGTCAGTGACATCACTGATGACATCTCAAATGACATCTCAAATGACATCACTGATGACTACATCCAGTGACTGTATAATTCTGTAAAGTTAAAATATGTCTTACAAATTGAATAAAGAGTGGATTTATAAGTGTCTGGATGAAGGATTTAGTAGGTGCATGACTGACTGTATGAGTGAGTGATTAAATGTGTCTTACTGAGTGCATGGGTTAGTGACTAAACTGTCTTAATTTGTGCATCATTATGTCTGTTCTGTAAACTGCTGCATGTGTTGATCAGTAGCTATATGAGTAACTATATGGGTTATTCATTGGTTGCCCAAGTATTTCTATGGGAGACTGAGTGTGTGTGTGGGTGGCTGGGAGGTGTATGACTCTGTGCATAGATGTGTGAGCAGTTGATTCACTAGATGTATGGGTTCAAAAGTGCATGTGGAAACAGCTGTATGGGCGGTTGACTGTGTGCATGAGTGTATTGGTGAGTGAATGGATATCTCAGTGCTACATGTCAAAGTAAGTACATATGTAAAACACAGTACATGTGAGAGTTGACATATATAAATAACTGCATAAAGAGCCAGTGAATGTGTGAGTCGCTGTATGGATCATTGTGAACTTGTATCAGGGATTGTATAAGAGAGTAAATATGTGTTAGTATATGTTTGAATAAGTAAGGTGTGTATAACTGTATAATTGAGGAAATGGAGGTGTGATTGATTCTTTGCATGACTGACTAGGTGTGCGAGTAACTCCATGGATGAGTGACAGTCTGTGAGTGTCTGTTTACACTGAGTGTATCTAAGGTTATATTAGAGTCTGAAGAGGTTCATCGTATTATCACATGAATGATGTCATCAGTGATATGATCAGTAATGTCAAATGAGATGTCATCAGTGATGTCATCAGTGATGTCATTTGAGATGTCATCAGTGATGTCATCAGTGATGTCATTTGAGATGTCATCAGTGATGTCATCAGTGATATCACTGACCATGTCATGAATGATGTAATATGTGACATGATCAGCAGTGGATTGCGGGTGCGCGATATATAGTTAGTACAACTAACTATATATGCGAATTTCAATGGTTTTGTGTGAGTAAAATAAGGTTTTGTAAATGCTAATTCCTAACTATATATGGTCTATAACCTATGGTTTTTTCAGTGAATTTTCAAGGTTTTGTAAATGCTAATTCCTAACTATATATGGTCTACAACCTATGTTTTTTTCAGTGAATATATATATATATATATATATATATATATATATATATATATATATATATATATATATATATATATATATATATATATATATATATATATATATATATATATATATATATATATATATATATATATATTACCTACTGGCGGTCGCCAGTAGGTATATATAGTTAGGATTTTTTCCCTATGGGATTTTTGAAAATTCTATGTCTAATAACTTTTGCGTTTGTGGACGGAATTGGCTGAAATTTTCTGGAAAATGGAACATTTTGTTTCTGAGCAGCCCTTGAAAATTTGGGGGGGTTTCGTCAAGGGGGGCCCAGAAAAAAGGGGGGTCCCAAAACGTGTTTTTAACATTGAGTTTTCCATAGGGCGGTTGGCCTCACTTTTAGGCCGAACGGCTGAATGGATTTGCACGAAACTTGGCAAAATTGTAAGGACTGGTAGCCCGATGTGCCTTTTGTAGGTCTCAATATATGTGCTCCAGTGGATTTTGAGAAATTAACGTTTAAAAAAAGATATATATCTGTAACAGCGGACCGGGCAGCGCCCCGGTTCGCGGACCGGGGCGCGTACCGGAACTTCGCGTAGCGAAGCTGATTGGCTCTCCGGTGTCTGTCAACATTCTAAACAGTCCGGAGCGGCCGCCATCTTGTCTCTCGGTAGGATTGAGAGACAAGAGGAGGCCAAAACAAAGGGGGAAATAACCATAAGGGGGCATAGTAGATCCTCCCTGACCCCCTAGGTTTAATGTGGAGGCTTTAAAAGGGCCCCGCGGGGCAAAAAAACAAAAAAAAATGTTTTGTTTTTTTGCGTGGGTAGCGCCCGGTCCGCGAACCGGGAAGCGTTCTAGGCAGCGTACTACAATGAAAAATGAATGATAGACTTTTCAAATGCTGTATGTTAATTGATTGTTGGTTTTGTTGATTATTTTTTATTTTCTTTATTTTTTAAGCATTTTTTTTATTGTGATTGTGTTTCATAATTTATTAAACTTTCTAACATTTCATTGTCAGAAATTTCATAATTATCATTGAATATACATTGTAGTCTCTGAGGGTGTAAAATGTCCTCATTTTCAAGGAGGTTATCTACTGCTTGTACACATTGTAGTAGTTCTTTGTCTAAAGTTTCATCGAAAAATTCAATATCATTTTCATCAATGATTTCTTGGCTGCTCTCTTGCAGGACAATTTGAAATTCAACTTTATGTTCGCCTTCCATTTTGCCTGAAATTTAGATTAAAAAAATATATATTAGTAGAGATAGGGCACTGTTGGGATTAATTTTAGATAGGCAGTTTTTATCAGTGAATTTATCTTTGGGCAGTGTATAGTATCAGAGTGGAAGTAGGAATATAAAAAAGTGTATGTGATTTAACGTAAGTAAATTCATAATTATACAAGAGAAGCCTAACTCCATCCATAACTATAACAGAGAAGTCTATCTAAATCTATAACTACTACAGAGGGATAGTATATAACTATCAGAAAAAGTTTACCATATTAACTTATAGTGCACAATATACTTCAGTTTTAAAAATAAAAACTTACCTTTAGAAAGAAGTTGAAGGAATAAGTGAAAATCCTATTGAAATGTACACCAAGAAGTAGTAGTCAAAATGGCTGTGTTTTCTTCTCTTCCTTTATATATATTCAGGTATATAACCAATGAAATGTCAGGTAAAAAAAGTAGAAAATGAAAGTAACATATTAATTGGTTGTCAATTCCAACACTTCAGATGTGTTTTGTGAAGTAATTTACCTCACGGTATTTAGAGAGGTCTACAGGCTAAATGGCTAAATGGAATTCCAATCAAATTTGTGAAAATGGTAGGGATTGGTATGTAGTATGAGCTAATCTATATTTGGTGAAATTGTCTCCAGTGGCTTTTCTGTGAACTACTTTCCCACCTTTTTTGATGGTGCGCTTCCCAGGGAGCGACCCGGTACGCGAACCGTTGAGCGCCCCGGTTCGCGAACCTTAAGCGTTACGGGAGTCCACCATTTTGTGTTTCGGTCGAATTAAGATACAAAATGGAGGGCAAATAATGTTCAGAATGGGTAGAAGGGGGCACGGTAGACTTATCTTGACCCCCTAGGTTTTGTGAGGGTGGCTGAGGAGGCTTATATGTGCGAAAAAAAAACATTTTTTTTTAAAATTTCGCGAGGTTAGCTCCCGGTTCGCGTACCGGGTAGCGTCCCAGGGAGCGTACTTTGTTGAAAATTAGTGAAAAAAGTTAGAGGAAAAATAACAATTGTGAGTGATCAGATGTAGGGTAGCTCTGAGAAGAGCTTTTGGGTTTATGGTACATTTAGGTACTTATAAGTAGGTACCAATGCACATTCTTAAATTCAGAGTGAAAATTCTGTTGCCCTCATCTGAGAAGTGAACTCCATCTCCTCTGTAGATATCTTGCATGTAGTAACGCAAGTTATTGTTGTACAGGGAGCCCATTCCATGGTCTCTCATGTAAGCTGAAACAGATTTGTTTACATGCTTCCTCGACTTCTCAATTTGTGGACAAAATTGGTTTGACCACCTCCATTTCTGTCTTTGGCATATATTTGAATATACCAAGGCAGTCTGAGGAAAACGTGCCATCAATTGCTCAAAGGTGTCCTTTAAAAGCATTTCCAGACCTACCCCAGTCAAAGTGCCCAAATCATTACCTCCACAGTGCACAATTAACAGGTCAGGTTTGGGCAAATGCACCAATGGTATCAATTGGTGACATTTTAATCCTCTGTGGCCAAACCACTTAATTTCCACATCTTGTAAATTGAGGTTAGGTAAATTCCTGTTTTCAGCGTACCTTTGAGCCCAGTGAATATAACTATGTCCAACAATCCAGACAGAAAACATGGTGAGAGAAGGTTCTCCTGCAGTCAGATGAAGTGTGGCAATGAAATGGCAGTTGAAAAAATGAGAGTTTAAAATGAAAAAAACTGTGGAGTTTCTGTGTTCATGAAGCAGTAACAGTGATTGGTGGATTTTGATTGCTGAAAACAGAAAGTTAGGGTGCACGGATGAGTTATTTGAAAGATGTATTTTGAATGGTCAATAAAAAATCATTAAATGAAAGAATGCACTGGATATGCAGGTGCACTGAGAGTTCAGAGTTCAATTGCAACATTGTTGTGTGAACTTGCAAACACCAGAAGTCTTCCAAGAGGTGGCTGCCATGCAGAAAAGGCAGAAAGGGCAGAGGGGGGAAGGGTTTTCATTTGAAAAAAAGTGAGGGAAGAGTTTTGATTGGGTGACATGAGAGATATGTGTGAAGAATTACAGCATTTCTGTGCTTTTGATAGCTGCAGACTCTGGAGTGCATACCTTTTGCTCTGCTGAAGACAAATTGGTGTGTTTCTGAGACTGTTTTCAAACTCAAAGTATTTGCTAAGGTGAGAAAATATTTCTTTAATTTAGATAGAGAATAGTGTGCTTTAAGGAGAAAATTATGAATTATGTGGCGCAAATTGCTTGTAAATATGCTCCCACCTGTGCATGGAAAATTTAGATTTTGAATGTTTGTGTTACATAGCCATGTTAAAAGTGATACAAACATGCTGCAAAGGCAATTAAAAAACGCTTTTATGTGTCTTAAGGACATTTTAAGTAATTTTCCCATGTGCAGTGTTTTGAAATTATGATTTGAAAATCGTTTTTGGGGAAAAGGAATTGTTTTTAAATTTATGACAAGGACATAATGGTGTATGCTTCTTTATAAGGCAATTGACTGTCCCTGATGTTATTTTTCCCATTTTAATGTAAGACCTTTCTCTGTGGCGCAAATTGCTTGTAAATATGCTCCCACCTGTGCATGGCAAATTTAGATTTTAAATGTTTGTGTTACATAGCCATGTTAAAAGTGACCCAACCATGCTGGAAAGGCAATAAAAAAACACTTTCATGTGTCTTAAGGACATTTTAAGTAATTTCCCTGTGGGCAGTGTTTTCAAATTATGAATTGAAAATCGTTTTTGAGGTAAAGGAATGTTGTTAAAATTTATGTGCGCCATATGCCCCCAAATTTCTTTTTCAGGGGTGCAGCAGGGTGTTATTGAGACACCCCTGCACCTTTGGAAAAATTCCTAATTTGCGATGAGCTAATTGCTAATCGCAAATTGCACCTTCTTTCATATGGGCATCCTGGCGCATGGAAATGAATGGGTAATTTGCAATTAGCAATTTGCTCATCGCAAAAATGGAATGGTAAAGAATCGCTATTTATTCCTTAAAATTCGCTATTTTGGAAATGCAAAATAGTTATATGATACATATGGCGGTTGATGTCTAACAAGATAAGAAGCTTAGGGATACATTTATGATGACTGGCGCAATGAAGTGGACATCACTTACTTCATTGGTAGGCCTTTACATGTATTATCTCCTCTGAATTCTTCATCAAGCGTAACTTTAATCTTCAATCCTGAGTAGGCCTCACCTTAAACAAACCTCTGGATAGGCCACACCTTATCGTCATCATGAATTAATCATTTAAAATGCTAGGGACAGATTTATGATAGGTGTATGACTCTTTTGCGCCACTTACAAAACACTGTCCACGGGGAAATGACTTAAAATGTCCTTAAGACACATGAATGTGTTTTTTTAAAGCGTTTCCAATTTTTTGGGGTCACTTTTAACATGGCTATGTGACTCAAACAGTCAAAATCTAAATTCACCATGCACAGGTGGGAGCATATTTACAAGGAATGTGCTCCATGGGGAAAGGTCTTGTAATGTAATATGGGAAAAATGACATCAGAGACACTGAAATGCCTTATGGAGAAGCATACACCATTATGTCCTTGTCATAAATTTGCAAACCATTACTTTTCCCCAAAAACGATTTTCAAATCATAATTTGAAAACACTGCACATGTGGAAATGACTTAAAATGTCCTTAATTCAAAATTTGCTATTCCTTATTTTGCGATTGCACTGAAGGATTTGCAAATTTTGCGATTCCTTAAATGCAATGTATCAAACAAAAAATATGTAAAAAAATGACATTAAGGATTTGGAAACTACCACCAACTTCTAGTTGGTGGTAATTTGTGAATTCTTTTCAAAAAGCATTTTTTCCAAAAAACAAAAGGTGCCATATGATGCCCATACATGCCCTTAGGGCATGTATGTGCGCCATATGCCCCCAAATTTCTTTTTCAGGGGGTGCAGCAGGGTGTTCTTGAGACACCCCTGCACCCTTGGAAAAATTCCTATTTTGTGATGAGCTAATTGCTAATCGCAAATTGCACCTTCATTCCTATGAGCCTCCTAGCCCATGGAAATGAATGGGTAATTTGCAATTAGCAAATTGCTCATTGCAAATTAGGAATGGTAAAGAATTGCTATTTATTCCTTAAAATTCGCTATTTAGGAAATGCAAAATAGTTTGATGGTACATATGGTGGTTCATCTGTAACAAGATAAGAAGCTTAGGGATACATTTATGATGACTGGCGAAATAAAGTGCAAATCACTTACTTCATTGGTAGGCCTTTACATGTATTATCTCTTCTGTATTCTTCATCAAGCGTAACTTTAATCTGCAATCCTGAGTAGGCCTCACCTTAAACAAACCTCTGGATAGGCCACACCTTATCGTCATCCTGGATTAATCATTTAAAATGCTAGGGACAGATTTATGATAGGTGTATGCCTCTTTTGCGCCACTGTGCGTCACTTTTATGATGCAGCGGCGGTGCAAAAGATTTGCTATGAGGCGACAAAATTACAAATTGATGCATTTAGGCAGATATGTCATGGTGTAAAAAAAACGTACCACATGAAACCGATGCAGCAGTGATGCAAAAGATGCACCATGTTGGAAGACAGGCCTCACTTGGGGCCATATGTATCAAGCTAATTAGCATTTGCAAAGATCAAAATTCTGCGAATTTCGGCCTTTTCGAATGTTAATTAGACAAATGGTATGTATCAAACAAGTTTGATGCAAAATAAGGAGTAGCAAAATTTGCTATTCCTTATTTTGCGATTGCACTGAAGGATTTGCAAATTTTGCGATTACTTAAATGCAATGTATCAAACAAAAAATATGTAAAAAATGACATTAAGGATTTGGAAACTACCACCAACTTCTAGTTGGTGGTAATTTGTGAATTCTTTTCAAAAAGCTTTTTTTCAAAAAAACAAAAGGTCCCATATGACGCCAACACATGCCCTTAGGGCATGTATGTGTGCCATATGCCCCCAAATTTCTTTTTCAGGGGTGCAGCAGGGTGTTCTTGAGACACCCCTGCACCCTTGGAAAAATTCCTAATTTGTGATGAGCAAATTGCTAATCGCAAATTAAACCTTCATTCCTATGAGGCTCCTAGCCCATGGAAATGAATGGGTAACTTGCAATTAGCAATTTGCTCATTGCAAATTAGGAATGGTAAAGAATTGCTATTTATTCCTTAAAATTCGCTATTTAGGAAATGCAAAATAGTTTGATGGTACATATGGCGGTTCATCTGTAACAAGATAAGAAGCTTAGTGATAGATTTATGATGACTGGTGCATCACCAGGGATGTGTCAGTCATCCTGCGCCGCTGTTCCGCCACCCATGGTGTGCTGCATTTACAATGCGGGGCATCATGGGGCAAAAATGGCACAGATGCGTGATGTATCTGTGCTGTAAAGGTAGTGATTGCTGGAGTTGTATCGCAAGTGCGATGCAGCTCAAGCAAGGCTCAGGGGTGCCCCATCTCCACAATGTTGCGTCAAGACCTATGCCTGCTTAAAGCAGGCGCAGGGTTTTGACGCAGCTTTCTCCTATCTGATTGTAAATACGGCACACCATGGGTGGCAGAGCAGCGGTGCACGTTAACTGGTGCATGCCTGGGGATGTGCCATTTAACATAAATCTGCCCCTTTACATTTAAGTATGTGCAGGACACACAGAGTCGGTGAGGCTTATCCAAGGTTAAGAAGAGATGAGTCCTGTTCACTGAAAAATTAGACATAGTCTTCACCTGATCAGCATTGCTGGACATGGCTAAATAATAGCTGCAAAATATTACTCTTGTTAAACAATTTTACTATTATAATCTCTGAGATTTGTCTCTTACTCTGCAACATCTCATTGTTGTTATCTTTCTTTAAAGATAAAGACAACATCAACATGAGCGACAATCTGCAATCAGTTGATTTTGACCTCATCATTGAACTTGTAATTGAAACATCAGTGGATGTTGATCCATTGGATGATTTAAATCCTGAGGATGAAGAAGAGCGTGATGAGGATGCAGATTTGTCCGAATTATATGACATAGGGTGGGAAGCTGACCTGCTTGAGCCTATGGAAATATAAACATTTATTTTTAAAATGTATAATTAATAAAAAGTAAAAATGTAAACCGTTTAATTTAAAAATAAAGACACCTTCAAAAACAGGTTATGTGTAGTGTCTTCAATAAAATATTAAAATATGCTCATAAAATTAGATCAGATTCACATATAAAATAGCACAGGTAACATAAATATAAATGTCATTTCTTTTCTGCTATTTCTGTATTGTAAATTTGCCAAGGACTAAAAAATCTTCTATTTAAAATGTCAAGTAGTGTGTTAAGTTTTTGATCATTGTTATTGATTTACTGTTTGGTAATAATGGTTAATAAAATTTTTTATTATATTTTACCACAGATTCAACTGCAGATCATTTCAAGATTTCACCATGCCAACAATAGAAAGACAGAGAAAGGCTGCAAAACGTCAAAGACAGCAGGTGAAACAAAATAAGCAGCAGTCCTCTAACAAAAAGATTTGTCAAGTCACGAAGAAAGCACCGGGTAAGAGCACAAAATATTTCATAAGAAATATGTGTAGTAAAAAAAATATTACTACAGAAAATGTTTCAGTCCATAAAAAGAGAAGCAAATCAAATGGAAAGGAAAGGCCAATCAAAAATGTTACTGCTAGAGCAAGAGATGCACTCTGTGCATGATAGTAGAAGGAAACAACAGTTTAGGGACATTCGTAAACGAATGTTCCGCAACAGGATAATTGGCAATTTGTTAAAAAATATTAAGAAAGGTCAACAGAAACTGGTTTTTTATAAGAGAAAAAAAAAAGTTGAGAAAGTTATTGATCAGGCATTTGAAATTAAACGTAAGTTATTTATTTTGATAATCAATAGAATTAGGAAGCTAAACAAGGCAATTTATGATTTCAAAAGAAATAGTAGATGGAAGAGAATAGTTAATCGTAGTAATTTTTGTGAAGTTTTTTCTGGAGAATGGATGCATAGTTCAAGCTGTGAGGTATTTTTTAATGAGGAGAGTTATTTCCAGGATAATGATTTGGTGCATGCAGTTGACACCAGTGGTCGTGCTTATGAAGTGAAAGATGGTTGTCCAGTTGAAAAAGAAAAACTTGTGACAACAGAGACAGAAGAGGTGTTAGGTAATGAGGTTTTAGGAAGACGTGCTAAGGGTCCTGTGTACACCTGGAAGTGTAGTAGTATTTGTAGTGTGCGACAGGATTCCATCAATTTGCTTTGTGATTTTGTACAGTCATTTAATAAGAAAAGTTTGAAGCAGAAAATAAGGTTGTTGCAAGAATTAGATCCTTGCAGAGTGAGAGAAGTGACAGGTTTGCATGGTCATTCACTGGCTTGTCTTTCCAGGAGAGTATGCCAGAGTGTTTTTCATCATTTCAGGATGCTAGCAGTGCATCATAATAAAGTGAGGAAATTAGTTAGAATGTTGTATTATGCTAAGAGTCCAGCAATTATGCTTAAACAATTATGCGCTGCTCTTTTGCATGGTTCTGAAATAGATGTGAAGAACATATGTGAAGAAATTGAGTTTTGTTACTTTGGAAGTAAAGAGGAGAATGTTGAAATTGACCCAGAAGAAGAGGGTAATGTGGAAGATAGTGTACAGGTTTCCAGTACAGATAATTTCCAGAGGGAAATTGCGACGTTTCAGGTGAAATCAAGTGAGAGGCCTAATTTCACTTGTGTGTGTTGTCGACGCACTTATTATAAGAATCAGACTAAGTTAGTGGATTTATATGCAAGAAGTGAAAGGGAAAATAATAGTGAATGGAAGGATTTTGCAACATACTTGATGGTAGAAAATTGTTTTGATATGGGATTCGATCAACGTGTGTGTACTTATTGTTGTTGCAAATTAAATCAAAACCAGATGCCTGCTAGAGCAGTTCATAATAATCTGGAATTGGTTGAGATTCCTTCTGAATTGAAGGATTTAAATACTTATGAATCTATTTTGATTCAAAGTATCCATCCCTTTCAGGCTATTGTAAGAATGGAGCCAAAGACAGGGAAATTGCCTCCATCAGATTTACAGAGAGGATTAAAGGGAAGAGTTGTTTATTTGCCTCTAGATTTGAAGAAAAACATTAACACAATTGGAGTAGAAAAAGTGGAAGAGGAACCTCTGGTTATCTTAGTTAATGGGGTTCCGACAAAGAATAAGAAAATATGGCAAGATTTAGTAGATGTTAGGAAAGTTAAAAAGGCAACATTGTATTTGAAAACAAATAATAAATACTATAAGAATGTATATGTTGCAGAAGAGGAAGTAAGTGAGGAAGAGTATAGCGATTTGTGTGCTGGTCAAATTGAGAAAGTAGAACCCTCTACTAGTGAAGAAATATATGAACATTATAGTGTTCATCCTTTGCATTCCACGGAAGTCATGGGGAATGCTATTGAGTTGTTTCAAATGAAACAAGCCAAAGGGAGTCCCATTAGTGTTTGGGAGGAAAGTTTGGAAGCTCGGTGTTTCCCACAGCTTTTTCCAACAGGTCAGGGAGGAAGATATGATGAGCGACCTCATCAAATTCCTGCTTCTGAATACCGGACTTTGCGATTGTATGCAGGAGATGCTAGGTTTCGACAATGCATTCCCTATTTGTTTCATCTCCTGTTTGAAAGCGATCTGTCTGGACTGTCATATGCAGTGAACCACATCTTGAAAAGTGGTACACACATGCAAAACATCTCGGCAAGTGACTTTATGGATAAAGTCAATGTCCAAGACAGTATTTTGGATTCTCACCTGATTAATCTCATGGCGTGTCAGCGTGGTACTAATGAGTACTGGTACCGTCGTCATGGTGATTTAAAATGTATGCTGAGGAACTTAGGTACTCCCACATGGTTCCTCACTCTGAGCTGTGCCGAGTATGGCTGGGAAGACTTACTTGAATTTCTACGAGAGGCAAATGCTAACGTAGATAACATCGAATTCAAGACACCCGGAGAACTGTGCTCTTTGGATCCAGTCAATGTATGTAGGTACTTCAATCATAGATTTGAAGCTATGATGTCTTTCATCATGAATAAGAAGAATCCACCTCTTGGAGAGGTGTTGGATTTCTTCTGGAGAAAGGAGTACCAAGCAAGAGGTGCTCCTCATATACATATGTTGCTGTGGATCAAGGATGCACCTAAATTTGGAACGGATCCAGAAGACTCAGTGATGAGTTTCATCCAACAGTATTATACGTGTGCTGTTCCAAACGCAAAGGAGAAGAAAAGCCTAAGAGAAAAAGTTCTGCGTTTCCAAAGCCATCGATGTGGAAAGTACTGCCGTCGTAAATTCCGAAACAAGGACAAGTTCTACACCAAATGTCGTTTCGGCTTTCCACGACCGGTGATTTCTAAAGGAAGAGTAAACAGTTTGATGTCTTCGCTGCGACATAATGTCATGAAGAAATCACCTAAAAACACATACAATTTGAAGAGGAACGAAGAGTCCAAGTACATCAACGACTACAACCCGGTGATTTTGTCCATGTGGAATGCTAACATGGATATACAGTTTGTGGCTGATAACTGTATGGCTGTGGCTCGGTATGTGACGTCTTACATCACCAAAAAAGAGAAGACAGAATTGAAGGATATGTGGGAGGACATTTCCCATGAAAAGAGCCTCAGCAAGAAGTTGTACAGTTTCAGTCTGAAGATGTTGTCGCATCGAGAAATTGGAGCTTACGAATGCTCTGACCGGTTGTCTTCAGCAAGTCTCTATGCCAAGTCCAGGAGTATCGTTTGGGCGAGTCTTGGTCTTGCTGCAACGCGTAATCGAGTTCTGAAACCTGTGCGGGAAATTGAGTATTTGGCGGAAAAGGAGCCAAACAGTACCGACATTTTGAAGACCAACATGTTGGATACATATTATCCAAATAGAAGCAGTCACCTCGACAATGTTTGTCTGTATGAGGTTCTTCAAAATTACATATTCAAGAGGAACATCAAAGAAGATACTGAGAAAGGAGTGTATGCTGTAATAGGAAGTGAGGGATGTCTGGTCAAGCAAATAAAATGCCACTTGGTAAACCATCGAAAATTGAGTGGCGAATCTCCTGAAAAAAAGGAGTTTTTCTATTTAGCACTTTTGCAACTTTTCAAGCCTTGGCGTGCAGAAGAGGAACTGCTTGGAGATTTCCTCTGTTACGAAGACTCTTTCAATGCCGCCAAGGAGACCATAGAATGTCCTGCTTTTCCCAAATATGTAGAAATGTTGAATGCGGAAATTGAGCAGGAAGCAACGATTGCAGCCGAGATTGCCAGAGACAGTTCTCAGGACAGTCAGAGTTCTGCTTCATTGAGTCAGGATCCACTAGGAGGACCTGTTATCGAAAATGAAGCTGCCACTGCCATGAATGAAGTGGAAAGAGCCATGGCACATGCTCAGGAGGATGCGGTTAACTTAGAAGAGTTGGAAAGACAACTCAACGTTGAGCAGAGGAAAATATATGACGAAGTTACCATGCAAATTGATCATGGATTAAGTCATGACAAGAAAGAGTGCTCATGTACGTCGTTGAAGCCTGTCCGACTGTACGTGAGTGGAGAAGCGGGAACTGGAAAAAGTTTCCTCATTAAAGCAATTTCATGCTATTTGCAGGAAAGGACAGAGTCATCGCTGTCTTGTGTTGTCACCACTCCAACTGGACTGGCAGCACATAACATTAAAGGGATTACTTTACATCGTTTACTGATGCTGCCAGTGGAGCATGACAACAAATTACAATATCACAAGCTATCTGGAGATGCTTGTTTTGAAGTTTCAAGAATCTTGAGGAAAATGAAACTTCTTATCATTGACGAAGTAAGCATGGTTTCCAATGTCATGCTTGCCTTTGTGCATTTGAGAATGCAAGAAGTTCTCAAAACAGAGTATGATGTGTTATTTGGTGGCAAACACATCATTGTTTTCGGAGATCTTCTGCAGCTGACACCAGTGAAAGGGCAACCTGTGTTCAAAATGCTCACGCATGAAGATACCAGGAAGTGCCTAGGCAGCATTGGCAACGTCAATATATGGTTAAACTTCAATTATGCTGAACTGCATGAAAATATGCGTCAGGCGAAGGATGAAGTTTACAAGACTATTCTACAAGATGTTAGAATTGGAAAAGTGACCGAGCATGGGAAAGAAGCTTTACATGCACGATTACTATCAAATTTATATCCAGAACAAGATGTTGTGCCTGAGAATATTTTTCAGAAAATTACTGATAAGAAATCTGGAATATGTTTGATGCCAACTCTTGCAGAATGTGCCAAATTCAACAACAAAATGTTGCATTTAGAAAAGCAAGAGATTGTGAAACTGGAAGCTATTGACAGAGTAGAGCATATGGGATCAACAATTATTTTGTCTGAGAATCTGAAAACAAAATTGGATTCATTAGAGAAGAGTATATCTAAAACTGCAGGTTTTGAAAAGACTCTGAATGTGTGCTTGAACTGCCGTATAATTTTAAGAAGGAATTTACATGTTGAAAGAGGTCTGGTAAATGGATCAATGGGTAATGTTGTTGATTTTGTAAAATACAGAAATAGAGATGGAATTGAATTTTTAAAAATTAAATTTGATGGCATTGAGGAAGTACAGCCAATTGGTCGTTGCTCTGCTAGATTTTTGCTTGTAAAAGACTTATATGTTCGCCGTAAGCAGTTTCCTGTTTGCTTGGCATATGCGGTGACAATCCATAAATCGCAAGGTTTAAGTGTAGACTGTGCATTGGTGAATATTGGCAGTTCTGTGTTCAAGGAGGGTATGGCATATGTGGCATTGTCACGAGTTAGAACTTTATCGGGATTGTACTTGATTGAGTGTGATGTCACAAACATTTGTGCGGATCTAGATTGTGTTAAGGAATACAATAGGTTAAGAAGAGAGTATGCGCCACATTTGCCTCAGTATCCTTTGTTTGAGAAACGTGTGGTAGGCCGGAAACGAAGAAATGTGACCAATAATGGGGAGGTTGTAGCAAAAAGACGAAAAGTCGATGAACCTAAAATTACAAGCAGAAACAAAAAGGATTCTGTTGAAGATGTTGTTGGTTTTCAATTTGAAAACAGTTCTGGTGTCAACTGCTATGCTAATGTAGTTGTTAATGTTTTGTTTTCTCTAGAAAATGTAAAAGAAGAGATTGTGGTCAATTCTGATCAAAGATTTTGCAGTTTGTTAAATTCTGTGTTAGAGAAATGTAGCACTGATAGAAGAAACATAGAAAGTGTGTCTGAAATTCGAAATCTGTTAGACAGATGTTCAGGCCAAACACAATTCTCTCAAAATATTCAGCAAGATTGTCAGGAGTTTTTAATGTATATGCTTGATGTATTGCATGCTGAAGGTGTAGATGTAGATCAGCTGTTTGGGCTTTCTTATCAATGGCAGCATGACTGCGAGAACTGTATGGTATCAAGTACTACTAGTGTAGACTCAGAAAGATTTATATATTTAACTTTGCCAGACAGTAAATCAGTCTCCTTTAATAAGCTAGTAAAAGCAGCTGATCACAACATGGAGTGTAGCCAATGTAAATCTGAAATGATGTCCACATTATTTATACGAACATATGGCCAGTATGTCATTTTAATGTTCCAACGATGTAGGCCTGATGGAACAAAATTGACAACTTTAATTAAAAATTTTGTAGCTTCGCAGTTGTCAATATCAGGAAGGACTTTTGTAACTGCAGCAATTATATATCATGACGGCCCTTCAATAACATCAGGACATTACACAGCTTATTTAAAGTCTAGAAATGGCTGGTCATTCTGCAACGATTCTGTTTTAATTTTCAAAAAAAAATTGCCGTATGACCTTAAAAACTCTTACCTGGTGTTTTTAAAACCAAAATTTTAGGGAAATAATCTCGGGATGTGCTCTGTGGAATTTCAAGAAGTTCTAATGGCTCCTACACAATTTGGCCTTTAGGATAAGTGTAGTTCAGAGACATAACTTCTAACCATAAGACTGGACGTCATGGAGAAATAAGTGCACTTTGAATGAGTTCAGAAAAACTATTTCTTTTTATAAGCTAATTGAAGCAGCCAATCAAAACATAGAGTAGAGGGAATGTAAGTCTGCAACGCTGTCTACTGTTTTACATTGCTTTGTGATTGAAAGTGATGTAGAGAATTAAATAATTGTAGTAGTCATAGAGTTAGTGTAAGTCTGCTTCATAGTAAGCAGTATCAGTGTCATAGGAAATGTAGAACATGACTGAGCAAGAAGGGGAAGATATTACTATTCCAGGATTGTGAAAATGATCTTCAACATTTTAATTCTGAAAGTTGCGGAAATGCCAAATGACGGGATTGGCTTACAAGAAATCCAAGAGTTATAAATGGGCCTTACAAGATTTGGCCTTGTGGAAACTTGTGGTAGAGAGCAAGAAGTCATTTATTGCATGTAACATGTTTTTAAAAACGATGGAGATTTTCTTTCAGAAAGTGGCGAGCTGAAAGTAATAACAGCACAAAAGAGTGTAAGCTGTTCATAGGACATCCTTTGACGTCATGGAAAGTAAGTTAACTTTAAGGAGTTCTGAATTCTGATTTCTTATGTTGTATGGGTTTTTTAAACACAATCATTTTGATTGTGTTTTTTTTCCCCGCTGTTATATGATGAATACCTTCAAGTCACTGTTTTTAGTGAATTTTGATACATTCTGAGAACAGCAAAAATAAACCATTTAACATGTATAATTAATTCTGTACTGTTTGCATTTATGATGTATATGTAGAACTGTGTAGGAGGCATGGAGAAGGTGAGGCTTCTGTAAGTGTCAAAGTTGTTGCATGCAGTGCTGCACTTCTGCGTATTCTTTCATATGCTAGACTACATCTGCACAATGAGATACCTAAGCAAAGGAAACACAAGTGATGTGATTGTGAAATGAGCAAAATAAATTGCACGTATTTCAATTACATCACCTGTGTTTCCTATCATTACGAATCACATTGTGCAGATCAAGTTTAGGCCTGTCCAGGGAAACATAGGAGGTTTGGACTTTGTTCAAGAGTGCAGTGGACATGACTCACTTCATTGGTAGACCTTCACATGTATTATGTCCTCTATTCTCTTCAACAACTCGAAATTTCATCTGCAACCCCGAGTAGGCCTCACCTCAAACAAACCTCTGGATAGGACACATCTTATTGGCATCCTGAAGCAATTATTTAAAATTTTAGTGTCTTGCGACACTTTTCTTAGACAACAGCAATGCAAAAGATGCACCATGTTTTAAGATAGGCCTCACTTCATCTGCATCAAGATACTGTTAGTTTAAAATGTATATCTTTAGGACTGTGTAGGGGGCCTGGAGAAGCAGAAGCTTCTGTAAGTGTCAAAGTTGTTGAAAAACTGTTTGTCCTTCAATCTTTTCCCTTGTCTTTTGTAATTTTTAAATACATGTTTTAATATTTTTGAAATGTTTGTTCTCTCTTTCACAGATTGAAAGTATAAAAACAAAAAGTGAGTAATTTAACGACAATTATAAGGTAAATGCTTTGTACTCTTTTCGTTACATTTCTATCACATTCACCTACTATTAGTTCCACTGCTTCATTTCTTTAACCCTCAGTTTCCTGCCTTTGCTACTTCCCTCATTCCTTTCTCTATTACCTACTTACTCAACTCCTTCCACTCTTTTTCTCAGTCCCTCTCTTCTCATAGTTCCTCACTCTTGTTCACTCACTCCGTCTCTATTACTCTTAGTGTCTTTGACTGATCACTCTATCACTACTTGTTCATAATGCTTTCTCTGTGTAGTTGAAGCACACTAAGGGGCATATTATGAACACAGCCAATAAAATTATTGCTCTTTTTATTGGCAGAAAACTGGTGCAAAAGTGGTTTTAGCGGCAGTTTTCTGCCGCAAAAGCAGCTTTAGCGACACATTTCTGCCAATAAAAGCTGCAAAACTTTTATTGCCTATGTTGATGATATGGCTCTATGTTACTTACATTTCTTTGCTGTTTCAATTAATCTTTTTCTGTTATTTTTTGTTTTCTGTTTTCTATTTTTTCTCTCTGTTATTCCTCATGTTTTAATCTTATTTTGAACATTCACTCACATTCTCCAAGAAACTCTTCTTTGTTAATGTTATACTCTCTTTTTTTTTCTTTCACTTCGTTATCTATTTTGTTTTTCACAATTATACCCTCTTCCGTCTTTTCTTCGGTAAATAGATCTATTAAACAGTATCTCTTCTTTACTCCCTATAGCTGTCTTTCTTTTAACATCACTCTCTGTTTACTTTCCTTATACTTACTCTTTTTAAAAAAAAAAAAAAATTTTGGGTTAGCTCCCGGTCCGCGTACCGGGAAGCTAACCCGGGAGCGAACCAAAAGAAATAGAGCTTGCCAGAGTGCTAAACATTCTAGCAATTTTTTTTGAAAGGGAAGGTAGTTCTGAAAAGAACTTTTTTTTAAATATTTTTGTTGTTTTATATTTCTTTTTTATTTTTTGAACATTTTTTGTTTTTTTTGTATTTTTTGAACGATTTTATATTTTTTTTGTTTTTTTTTGGGGGGGGGGAAACAACAAAAAACAGGCGTTGAAAAGGGCTCAACAGGAGCAAAAAAAAAATTACTGGGGGCGGTTAGGGCAATTATGGTGTTCATACGCCAGGTTGAGTGCATTGATGCTCATGTTGCCACACGCTAACAACGCACGACAGTGCATACAAGAGTGTATCATGTGGCCAAAATTTTCTTGTATATTTGGCACAGTTTCCCGTGCCTCTTCTGGTGTTAATGAAATTGGTATTCTTGGTCTGGCCACAGGAGTTGATCTTGGATTGTCCTGCATATCCCTTATTTCCGCCCGGCTGTAATTTAGTGGATGCTTCCTTGTCATGTGCCTGTGCATTGTGTGATTTCCGTAACTATATTTCTTGTCCGTCCCTCTGGATAATTGTTCTTTGCATATGAGGCAGGTGACATACCTCGCATTGACTTTTTTTTGGCCACGAGGGATCGAATAAAACTGCCAGATGAAACTGGCTTTCTTTCGGGGCACCTCTTCTAAGAACTGTGGTTCTTCTCCCTCCTCATCCATTTCTTCCTCTTCCTCCTCAGTGTTGGTAATGACCTGGGGAGGTGGTCCTCTCTTCCCATGAGGAGGTGGAGGTGGTGGTGGGGGTGCACCAGCTGAAGCTACCAATGAAGCCATTTCTCATATAGTAGTAAAGGTCTTCCTCTCACAATGATGAAAGTCAGAGTGAGGAAAGAAGGAGGGGTTTTCATCATTTGGGAAAAACAATACTTCTCAACCAATGAAAAGTGTTATTTTTAGGTCACCTGACCTAGCCTTACATCATTATGAAACCAAAAGTGAAATGAACCAATGAAAAGTTTTATTAACAAGTCACATGACCTCTCACGCTCATGTTACGCGCTGCGGAACGCGCCCCGGTTAGCTTCCGGGTCGCTGCGCTTCGCGCCTCGGTCCGCGCCCCGGGACACTTCCGGGTGCGCTAACGCGGTACGTCACAAGACGCATTACGCGGCAACGCGATACGTCGCGCTTTCGCGACGCGCCGCGGATCGCTTCCGGGGAGCTGCGTTTCGCGCCTCGGTCCGCGCCCCGGGGCACTTCCGGGTGCGCTAACGCAGTACGTCATAAGACGCATTACGCGGCAACGCGATACCGTCACTATGTTGATATCTTACCGGTTCGCGGACCGGGTCGCGGCATCAATTTGAGCTAACGGAAAGCTTCCCGGTTCGCGGACCGGGAGCGAAACAAAAAAAATATTTAAAAAAAATTATTAATAAACATATAAAATATATTTTTGGATTTAAAGAAGAATACATTTTACAGCTATAGATATTAGCTTTTAAAAAACCAATGAAATTCACTGAAAAAACCATAGGTTATAGACCATATATAGTTAGGAATTAGCATTTAAAAAACCTTTTTTTACTCACACAAAACCATTGAAATTCCATATATAGTTAGTTGTACTAACTATATATCGCGCACCCGCAATCCACTGCTGATCATGTCACATATTACATCATTCATGACATGGTCAGTGACATCACTGATGACATCACTGATGACATCTCAAATGACATCACTGATGACATCACTGATGACATCTCAAATGACATCACTGATGACATCACTGATGACATCTCAAATGACATCACTGATGACATCACTGATGACATCTCATTTGACATTACTGATCACATCACTGATGACATCATTCATGTGATAATACGATGAACCTCTTCAGACTCTAATATAACCTTAGATACACTCAGTGTAAACAGACACTCATAGACTGTCACTCATCCATGGAGTTACTCAGACACTTAGTCAGTCATGCAAAGAATCAATCACACCTCCATTTCCTCAACTATACAGTTATACACACCTTACTTATTCAAACATATACTAAAACATATTTACTCACTTATACAATCCTGGATACAAGTTCACAATGATCCATACAGCCACTCACACATTCACTGGCTCTTATGCACAGTTATTTATATATGTCAACTCTCACATGTACTGTATTTTACATATGTACTTACTTTGACATGTAGCACTGAGATATCCATTCACTCACCAATACACTCATGCACACAGTCAACTGCCCATACAGCTGTTTCCACATGCACTTTTGAACCCATACATCTAGTCAATCAACTGCTCACACATCTATGCAGAGAGGCATACACCTCCCAGCCACCCACACACACACTCAGTCTCCCATACAAATGCTTGGGCAACCAATCAATAACCCATATAGTTAATCATATAGCTACTGATCAACACATGCAGCAGTTTACAGAACAACAGACATAATGATGCACAAATTAAGACAGTTTAGTCACTAACCCATGCACTCAGTGAGACACATTTAATCAGTCACTCATACAGTCAGTCATGCCCCTACTAAATCCTTCATCAAGACACTTATACATCCACTCATTCTTCAATATGTAAGACATATTTTAACTTTACAGAATTATACAGTCACTGGATGTAGTCATCAGTGATGTCATCATTGATGTCATTTGAGATGTCATCAGTGATGTCATCAGTGATGTCATTTGAGATGTCATCAGTGATGTCATCAGTGATGTCATTTGAGATGTCATCAGTGATGTCATCAGTGATGTCACTGACCATGTCATGAATGATGTAATATGTGACATGATCAGCAGTGGATTGCGGGTGCGCGATATATAGTTAGTACAACTAACTATATATGGAATTTCAATGGTTTTGTGTGAGTAAAAAAAGGTTTTTTAAATGCTAATTCCTAACTATATATGGTCTATAACCTATGGTTTTTTCAGTGAATATATATATTACCTACTGGCGGTCGCCAGTAGGTATATATAGTTAGGATTTTTTCTCTATGGGTTTTTTGAAAATTCTATGTCTAATAACTTTGGCGTTTGTGGACGGAATTGGCTGAAATTTTCAGGAAAATGGCACATTTTGTTTCTGAGCAGCCCTTGAAAATTTTGGGGGGGTTCGTCCAGTGGGGGCCGAGAAAAAAGGGGGGTCCCAAAACGTGTTTTTAACATTGAGTTTTCCATAGGGCGGTTGGCCTCACTTTTAGCCCGAACGGCTGAATGGATTTGCACGAAACTTGGCAAAATTGTAGGGACTGGTAGCCCGATGTGCCTTTTGTAGGTCTCAATATATGTGCTCCAGTGGATTTTGAGAAATTAACGTTTAAAAAAAGATATATATCTGTAACAGCGGACCGGTTAGCGCTCTGGTTCGCGGACTTTTCGCGCAACGGAGCTTTGTGAAGCGAAGCTGATTGGTTCTCCGGCGTCTGTCAACATTCCAAACAGTCCGTAGCGGCCGCCATCTTGTCTCTCGGTAGGATCGAGAGACAAGAGGAGGTCAAAACAAAGGGGGAAATAACTATAAGGGGGCATAGTAGATCCTCGCTGACCCCCTAGGTTTGATGTGGAGGTTTTAAAAGGGCCCCGCGGGGCAAAAAAAAATAATAAAAATAATAATTGAACGGCTGAATGGATTTGCACGAAACTTGGCAAAATATTAGGGACTGGTAGCCCGATGTGCCTTTGCTAGGTCTCAATATATGTGCTCCAGTGGATTTTGAGAAATTAACGTTCAAAAAAAGATATATATCTGTAACAGCGCTCCGCTTCGCGTAACGGAGGTTTGCGAAGCTGATTGGTCATTCTGTCACTGGGCTATAGTTGGGCTACATCTGGCTGATATTTGGGCTACATTTGTTTTTTTGTGTGTCTGGCGGCCATCTTTGGGCTACATTGGGCTACATTGGGCTTCATTGGGCTACATTCGGCTAATTAGCAAATAGCTCATCGCAAACTAGGAATGGTAAAGAATCGCTATTTATTCCTTAAAGTTCGCTATTTAGGAAATGCAAATAACTTTGATGATACATATGGCGGTTCATCTCTAACAAGATAAGAAGCATAGGGATAGATTTATGATGACTGGCGCATCACCAGGGATGTGTTAGTCATTCTGTGCCGCTGTTCCGTCACCTATGGTGTGCTGCATTTACAATGCGGCGCATCATGGGGCAAAAACAGCACAGATGCGTGATGTATCTGTGCCGTAAAGGTGGCGCATTGCTGGAGTTGTATCGCAAGTGTGATGAAGCTCCAGCAAGGGTCGGGGGTGCCCCTGTCGCAGGGTTTCTGTTCTCACACAGAACTGTGGACAGAGGATTGGAACCTCGGCGAATTAGGGTGTCCCAAAACTCACGTTAGTAATCAAAAACTATTTAGCAAGCTAGGTACAGTGTCACATTGGATATAACAAACTCTCAATGTTTAGACAATCCAGAATATGAACTTATAGTACCTCAGGATACGTGGAACTCATGAACAGTCGGTCGTTATATATTTCTTAGAAACCAGAACATGGAGTTAAGAAGAACACATGTGTATTTGAAATGTTTATTTACTAATGCCGTCTTCTCAGGCGTAGTACCTTAGATAATAAAAGTACACATATTATCAGTAGCAAAATTACCAGCATAGTTACTAGTACATAAAAAGTGAATGGTGATAGTATGTTAACATGCTGTAAATGAATAAGAGTTAGCAACACTTATAAGCAGCCGCGGGCCGTGGAGGGAGTTACGGTGAGGCAGGGAGGCGGGGAGGGGGAGAAGCAGGGTGGAGAATACAAGTACACATATTATCAGTAGCAAAATTACCAGCATAGTTACTAGTACATAAAAAGCGAATGGTGACAGTATGTTAACATGCTGTAAATGAATAAGAGTTAGCAACACTTATAAGCAGCCGCGGGCCGTGGAGGGAGTTACGGTGGGGCAGGGAGGCGGGGAGGGGGAGGGGCAAGGTAGAGAGGGCTCCACCCTGCTTCTCCCCCTCCCCGCCTCCCTGCCCCATCGTAACTCCCTCCACGGCCCGCGGCTGCTTATATCTCACCCTCCCTAATACACATATTATATTATTTGCTAAGAAGGTCTCTTTGTGTTGGTTTAGGGCGTGTCCATACTTTAGTGTCTTAGATTTGAAGGAATCACATCAGCATACACCAGCTCTCTCTTCATGTGAACCGCATCAACTGTTGTGTATGTGTGTTCGGCAAAGCAATATAAAACCCGCCTCATGCCCAGAATTGGCAGAAGTTGCACTTATGTTATGAGTATGAAGTCGTGGAGATCAGACCTCATAACAATTCTGTATCGTGTTGTTCTTGAAACTTTAGCACTCGCTGTACAGATATAGTTTAACAAGTAAAGCAGATAGTAGACCAATAACATATTATTCTCATGTAAACCACGATGAACTACTAGGTGGAAAGCTAAAGCAACAACTAAGTGTCGTGTGCAGAAGTTGCAAAAAAGGAAAAATGGCGTTTAAACCGGTAATGAGCCCATGCTAACTTAACACGGTGTAAAGATATCCAGGACCTAGATGACACCTCCTCATGATCCGGAAACGAACTGAATAAGATAATAGAAGTGCCATCTCATGAGAGCAGATTGCAAGTTTATATGTGGACGGTCCGCAAGGTAAAGCATTAAAAACTAGGAAAATTCAATGCTAAAGAAAAATAAAACAGCCAAGTACTTTATCGAGTCTTAAGCCAATAGGCAAGGTAAATAAGAAAAACTTGACAAATAAGTCAATGAATTGTCAATGAAATGCTAGTACTCAGCATATCAAACATGAAAAAGGTCTATGACATAACTGTGTATGCAAAATAAGCTGCAACAGCCTCCAATAGGAAGTCACCGTCTTCATCCGAAAACAGTTCAGCCATCCAATTTAAAAGCGGAAAAGAACATACGTGCTCTCCCAGCACCGGATCCTCTATCACCATCAGAGGACAGCTCGGTGGGTTTTCAAGAAAGCTGTGTTCCAAGAAAGACTGTGCTGCCGCCAGTAAATTCCAGGGACCAAGTAGTCCATGCATCAATGCCACAGCCATAATCCTTTCGCCAGGACAAATCAACTCGTGAGTAATGATAGGAGTCATCAGCTGATTAAAGTCGACGTCAGGAGAAACCGGTCCGCAGAGACACAAATCAATGGCCCAATCGAAATCACAGGTCAGGCAGTGAAATACAGGCTGGACACAGGTGAAGTAGGAGAACCGAAAAGATAATCCATATGCCGTGCTTAATATCGCCAACGGCATTGTGCCATAATATTCTAGCATGCGATTGCGGAACAGTGTCAGCAGCTGCAGGGTCGGAGGTTGCATAGGAGGGACATCCATATTTAAAAATGTAAAAAAGCACAAGAGCGTCCGCTGGTAATGCAAGTAAAAATGCAATCGACGAACCAGAGTGGAGAAAATGGAATGAAAGGGAGCAGGGATGACTCCAAAGATTTTCTCAAATGAAGTCACGAGACCACTGGTAACAACTTTAAAAAAGTGTGCCAGGGATTTTGTGGAGGATGCGTTAAAGATAGTCGGAAACATGTTGCTGAAATTGAAAGGCAAACCTGTGTACGGGTGTTCGCTATGTGAAGTAGGAAAGTTTCACGGGCCGAACTCAAGGCCACCTCTCTCTGAGACAAAAGAGCTCTTATTCTTGTCATGCCGTTGAAACGTGTCCCAAGGTTGGTATTTGTGGCCAGATTGAAAACTCCCTATGTTCATGTGTGGGAGGAAATAGAACATTTCTGCAGCAAATAACCCGTTCACTTACTGTTACGATAAAAGGAATACTTTTAATTAACTCAGAACAATCTTCATTATTGAGCATCAAATAACTACCATTTTCCAACAACTTGAACGTGGGGATGATAGCAGGAACTGGCGTGCCTTGCAACACGCAAGCCATATTTGGTCGGTGTTTGTTGCATGAATCGTGTAACTGTATGTGCCTACACATTAGTGAATGATCTGGCGTCTCAGTGCATTCCTCTCCATTCAGATAAACTTCTTGATCATCTTTGAAACATCTGTATGTGTATGGAAGCGACCAGACCTCATGAACAAAAGCACTACCTAAAGGTTCATAAAGACCTATTGGTATATATTTCATACAATTTGAAAACTTATATAAAGCAAAAGGCAGCGTTATTAAACCGTGGATAAGGCATGTTGCCAAAAAACCCGCAATCCTCTGCTGATGATGTCACTGAGCATGTCATGAATGATGTAATATGTGACATCATCAGTAGTGGATTATGGGTAATAGTATCTCTAGTTTACTCCCCTATAGCTGTCTTTCTTTTAACATAAGTGTGTGTTTCCTTCCCTTATACTTACTGTTTTTGGTTCGCTTCCAGTTCGCGTACCAGCGAGCGAACTAGGAAGCGAACTAAGAGAAATAGAGGTTGGCACAGTTCCAAATATTGTACCAATTTTTTAATAACGGGGAGGTAGTTCTGAAAAGAACTTTTTTTTTTATTTTTCTGAACATTTTTTTACTGTTTTTGAATTTTTCGGAACAGTTTTATATTTTTTTGGGTTTTTCTTGGAGGGGGCAATGAAAACGATTCATTGTAAAGGGCTCAACAGGAGCAACAAAACAAAAAAAAGAAGTATTTATTATTTTGGGCGTTTCGGACAAACTTGCATATGATAGTCAATAGCTCTGTTGATCAGAGTGATGCTTCTTTCTCCGTAGGAAATGAATCCATCGCAAAATACGCAGGTGTGTTTTACTTCACCAAATCTCATTTGTATATTTGGCACCATCTCCCTGCCCTCTGGTCCCGTTACTTCCGGTACAACAGATCTTCTGGCCATAATAGGGAGATTATCTAGGTCGTTCCGAAACTGTGCAGCACTGTAGTTGTTAGGATGCCACCTAGTCATATGGCGATGCATTGTGTAGTTTCCGAAACTGTATTTTTTGTCGGTCCCTCTGGACAGTCTATCTTGACATATAAGGCAAGTTACGTATCTTGCATTTACTTTTTTCTGACCTTTGGGAATTTTAAAAAATTGCCAAATGAAGTTTTCTTTCCGGTGAGACGTCTTGGGCTGCTCAGGCAAAAACTGCCTCTCTTCGTGCTCGTCCTCCTGTTCCTCTTCTTCTTCTTCTTGTTGAATTACAACTTGAGCAGGTGGTCCACTCTTCCTTGGATGTGGTGGAGGTGGTGGGGAAGCACCAGCTGAAGCTACTAAAGAAGCCATTGCTCAGTGATCACAAAGGGTCTTTCTCTCACAATGATGAAAGTCAGAGTGAGGAAAGAAGGAGGGATTTTCATCATTTGGGAAAAACAAGAGTTCTCAACCAATCAAAAGTGTTCATTTTAGATTATATGACCTAGTCTTACATCATTAGGAAACCAAAAGTGAAATGAACCAATGAAAAGTGTTATTACCAAGTCACATGACTTGCTGTGTTTACGTTAAGCGCTTTGCAGGGCCTCCCTGTTTGCTTCCAGAAACCTGCGCTTTGGCACTCGCTTCGCGTACCAGTTCGCTAACGTAGCACGTCATATGACGTATCAAGCGACAACGTGGAACGTCATGCGGACGGGAGGCGTCACGATGTTGTTTTCTAACGCGGCACTTGCGGTAAAGAAACGTTTACCGGCTCGTGGTCTATTTCGCGGCATCAAGGTCAGCTAACGGGAAGCTTCCCGATTCGCGAAGCGGGAACGAAGAAAAAAAAATATTTTAAAAAAAAATTATTCATAAACATATAAAATATATTTTTGGATTTAAAGAAGAATACATTTTACAGCTACAGATATTAGCTGTTAAAAAACCAATGAAATTCACAGAAAAAACCATAGGTTATAGACCATATATAGTTAGGAATTAGCATTTACAAAACCTTGAAAATTCACTGAAAAAACCATAGGTAATAGACCATATATAGTTAGGAAATAGCATTTAGAAAACCTTATTTTACTCACACAAAACCATTGAAATTCCATATATAGTTAGTTGCACTAACTATATATCGCGCACCTGCAATCCACTGCTGATGATGTCACATATTACATCATTCATGACATGGTCAGTGACATCACTGATGACATCACTGATGACATCTCAAATGACATCACTGATGACATCACTGATGACAACATCCAGTGACTGTATGCTTCTGTAAAGTTAAAATATGTCTTACATATTGAAGAATGAGTGGATGTATAAGTGTCTGGATGAAGGATTTAGTAGGTGCATGACTGACTGTATAAGTGAGTGATTAAATGTGTCTCACTGAGTGCATGGGTTAGTGACTAAACTGTTTTAAATTGTGCATCATTGTGTCTGTTGTTTTGTAATCTGATGCATGTGTTGATCATTAGCTATATGACTAACTATATGGGTTATTGATTAGTTGCCCAAGTATTTGTATGGGAGACTGAGTGTGTGTGTGGGTGTCTGGGAGGTGTATGACTCTGTGCATAGATGTGTGAGCAGTTGATTCACTAGATGTATGGGTTCAAAAGTGCATGTGGAAACATCTGTATGGGCGGTTGACTGTGTGCATGAGTGTATTGGTGAGTGAATGGATATCTCAGTGCTACATGTCAAAGTAAGTACATATGTAAAACACAGTACATGTGATAGTTGACATATATAAATAACTGTGCATAAGAGCCAGTGAATGTGTGAGTGGCTGTATGGATTATTGTGAACTTGTATCAGGGATTGTATAACAGAGTAAATATGTGTTATTATATGTTCCAATAAGTAAGGTGTGTATAACTATATAGTTGAGGAAATCGAGGTGTGATTGATTCTTTGCAAGACTGACTAGGTGTGTGAGTAACTCCATGGATGAGTGACAGTCTGTGAGTGTCTGTTTACACTGAGTGTATCTAAGGTTATATTAGAGTCTGAAGAGGTTCATTGTATCATCACATGAATGATGTCATCAGTTATGTGATCAGTAATGTCAAATGAGATGTCATCAGTGATGTCATCAGTGATGTCATTTGAGATGTCATCAGTGATGTCATCAGTGATGTCACTGACCATGTCATGAATGATGTAATATGTGACATCATCAGCAGTGGATTGCAGGTGCGCGATATATAGTTAGTGCAACTAACTATATATGGAATTTCAATGGTTTTGTGTGAGTAAAATAAGGTTTTCTAAATGCTATTTCCTAACTATATATGGTCTATAACCTATGGTTTTTTCAGTGAATATATATATATCTATACTAAATGCAGGATACCCTTTCAAGGAAAAACTGAGTAAGTACACTTCGTTATTTAATGGCAGCATGCTGGCAGCTGAACAAACAGGGAAATGCATCCAAAGAGTGGAATGCCAGACGCGTTTCAGGAGTACCAAAGTCCCTTCTTCAGTGGCTTGTTGCTCAGACAGGAAGAGCTGATGCTTCCGCACAGTTAAATGTAAACCACCTGCCCCAGTGGGCGTGGCCAACTTGGCCTTATGGATGTTGTAGTTTTCAGTAGATTACCCCAGTGGGCGCGCTCTTCACTGTTGAATAAATAAAATAATCATCCTGTGTGGGTGGATGTTGAGCCTGGCTGTCACCTGCCTTGCTTTTTTGTTGCCATTCGAACAGGCAAGCTTCACCCTGCAGTAACGCCACACCTCTTTTCCATCCAAAAACGCCATGGCATCAAAACGATGCCTGCTTGGACCCGCTTCCAGCGGTGGGCTGTCCTTGCGACCGAGAGAGCCGCTATAATTCCACCAAATGCAGGATACCCATTCAAGGAAAACCACTGGAAAAACTGAGTAAGTTCACTTCGTTTATATATATATATATATATATATTCACTGAAAAAACCATAGGTTATACACCATATATAGTTAGGAATTAGCATTTAAAAAACCTTATTTTACTCACACAAAACCAATGAAATTCCATATATAGTTAGTTGTACTAACTATATATCACGCACCCGCAATCCACTGCTGATGATGTCACATATTACATCATTCATGACATGGTCAGTGACATCACTGATGACATCACTGATGACATCTCAAATGACATCACTGATGACATCACTGATGACATCTCAAATGACATCACTGATGACATCACTGATGACAACATCCAGTGACTGTATTTTTCTGTAAAGTTAAAATATGTCTTACATATTTATGAATGAGTCGATGTATAAGTGTCTGGACGAAGGATTTAGTAGGTGCATGACTGAATGTATGAGTGAGTGATTAAATGTGTCTCACTGAGTGCATGGGTTAGTGACTAAACTGTCTTAATTTGTGCATCATTATGTCTGTTGTTCTGTAAACTGCTGCATGTGTTGATCAGTAGCTATATGAGTAACTATATAGGTTATTGATTGGTTGCACAAGCATTTGTATGGGCGACTGAGTGTGTGTGTGGGTGGCTGGGAAGTGTATGACTCTGTGCATAGATGTATGGATTCAAAAGTGCATGTTGGAAACAGCTGTATGGGCGGTTGACTGTGTGCATGACTGTATTGGTGAGTGAATAGATATCTCAGTGCTACATGTCAAATTAAGTACATATGTAAAATACAGTACATGTGAGAGTTGACATATATAAATAACTGTGCATAAGAGCCAGTGAATGTGTGAGTGGCTGTATGGATCATTGTGAACTTGTATCCAGGATTGTATAAGTGAGTAAATATGTTTTAGTATATGTTTGAATAAGTAAGGTGTGTTTAACTGTATAGTTAAGGAAACGGAGGTGTGATTGATTGTTTGCATGACTGTCTAGGTGTGTGTGTAACTTCATGGATGAGTGACAATCTGTGAGTCTGTGTTTACACTGAGTGTATCTAAGGTTATATTACAGTCTGAAGAGGTTCATCGTATTATCACATGAATGATTTCATCAGTGATGTCATCAGTGATGTCATTTGAGATGTCATCAGTGATGTCATCAGTGATGTCATTTGAGATGTCATCAGTGATGTCATCAGTGATGTCACTGACCATGTCATGAATGATGTAATATGTGACATCATCAGCAGTGGATTGCGGGTGCGTGATATATAGTTAGTACAACTAACTATATATGGAATTTCATTGGTTTTGTGTGAGTAAAATAAGGTTTTTTAAATGCTAATTCCTAACTATATATGGTGTATAACCTATGGTTTTTTCAGTGAATTTCATTGGTTTTTTAATAGCTAATATCAAAACCTTTACAATGTATTATTCTTTAAAAAGAAAAATATTTTTTACATGTTTTTTATACAATTTTTTTTTTATTTTTTTTTGTTTCGCTCCCAGTACGCGTACCAGTTAGCTTCCCGTTAGCTCAATCCGGAGGCGCGACCCGGTACGCGAACTGGTAAACGTTCCTTTTGCGCACCTCTCGCGTTACAAAACAACATCGCGACGCTTCGCGTCAGCATGACGTTTCGCGTTCTCGCGTAATACGTCATATTACGTGCTACGTTCGCGTACCCGGAAGCGCAGCGGTACGCGAACCGGAAGCGATCCGCGGCGCGGCGCCGACCGCATAACGTAAACATAGCAGGTCATGTGACTCGGTAATAACACTTTTCATTGGTTCATTTCACTTTTGGTTTCCTAATGATGTAATACAAGGTCATGTGATCTAAAATGGACACTTTTCATTGGTTTAGAACTTTTGTTTTTCCCAAATGATGAAAACCCCTCCTTCTTTCATCACTCTGACTTTCATCTTGGTGAGAGAAAGACCCTTTATTGATACTTTGTGATGGCTTCATTAGTAGCTTCAGCTGGTGCTAGCCCACCACCTCCACCAAATCCAAGAAAGAGAGGACCACCTGCAGAAGTAATTTTGCAAGAAGAGGAAGAACAGGAAGAGGAGGAAGAGGAGGAAGAGCATGAGTTTTTGCCAGAGGAGCCCAGGAGGTACAATCGGAAGGAGAATTATATCTGGCAATTCTACAGAATTCCTGAGGGGCAAAAGAAAGTCAATGCACGTTACGTGTTTTGCCGCATATGCGGTGATAGATTGTCAAGGGGCACTGATAAAAAATACAGTTATGGCAATCATACTATGCATCGGCATATGAGTAGGTGGCACCCAAATAATTATAGTGCTGCCCAGCTACGTGACGAACAACAAAATCCCCTCCCAATGGCAAGAAGATCGGTGGTTCCAGAGGTGTCGGGACCAGAGGCGAGGGAGATGATCGCAAACATCCAAATGTTGTTTGGGCACGTAAAGCAAGTGTGCGTGGAATGTGGCACTTTCATCTGCTACAGAGAAAGTAGCATCACTTTGATTTTGCGAGCAATTCAAAATCATATTAATGTTTGTACAAGACGCACCAAAAAATAAATTCTTTTTTTTTTTTTTGCTCCTGTTGAGCCCTTTATAATGGATCGTTTTTGTTTCCCCCCCCCCCAAAAAAACCAAAAAAAATTTAAAAACGTTCAGAAAATACAAAAAAAGTAAAAAAATGTTCAAAAAATACTAAAAAAAATATAAAACAACAAAAACATAAAAAAAAAAGTTCTTTTCAGAACTAACTCCCCATTATAAAAAAATTGGTAGAATATTTGGAACTCTGCCAACCTCTATTTCTCTTAGTTCGCTCCCGGAGCGCTACCCGGTACGCGTACCGGAAGCTAACCAAAAAAAATATTTTTAAAAAAAAAGAACAGTAAGTATAAAGTAAGCAAACAGACAGTTATGTTAAAAGAAAGACAGCTCTAGGGAGTAAACTAAGGATACTGTTACCTACAATCCACTGCTGATGATGTCACATATTACATCATTCATGACATGGTCAGTAACATCAACAGCAGTGGATTGTGGGTAACAGTATCCTTAGTTTACTCCCTATAGCTGTCTTTCTTTTAACATAACTGTCTATTTCCTTCCCTTATAGTTACTGTTCTTTTTTAAAAAACATTTTTTTGATCAGTCATAAACAGTGACATTAATAGAAACAGAGAGAGTGAACAAGAGTGAAGAACTATGGTCCTCCTCAGCCACCCTCAGAAAACCAAGGGGGTCAAGATACATCTACCGTGCCCCCTTCTACCCATTCTGAACATTATTTGCCCTCCATCTTGTATCTTAATTCGACCGAAACACAAAATGGTGGACTGCCATAACGCTGCTGGTTTGCGAACCGGGCAACTTCCCGGGAAGCGGTCCAAAAAAAAAAAAGTTGGGAAAGTAATTCACAGACACTAAGAGTAATAGAGATGGAGTGAGTGAACAAGACTGAGGAACTATGAGAACAGAGGGACTGAGAAAAAGAGTGGAAGGAGTTGAGTAAATAGGTAATAGAGAAAGGAATGAGGAAAGTAGCAAAGGCAGGAAACTGAGGATTAAAGAAGTGAAGCAGTGGATCTAATAGTAGGTGAATGTGATAGAAATGTAACGAAAAGAGTACAACTATTTACCTTGTAATTGCCGTTAAATTAATCACATTTTATTTCTATACTTTCAATCTGTGAAAGAGAGAACCAACATTTGAAAAAAATTAAAATATGTATTTAAAAATTACAAAAGACAAGGGAAAATATTGAAGGACAAATAGTTTTTCAACAACTTTGACACTGACAGAAGCTTCTGCTTCTCCAGGTCCTCTACACAATCCTAAAGATATACATTTTAAACTAACAGTATCTTGATGCAGATGAAGTGAGGCCTATCTTAAAACATGGTGCATCTTTTGCATTGCTCTTGTTTCAGAAAAGTGTCGCTTCAGTATGCCAATAACATGTCTCCTATCCAGAGATTTGTTTGAGGTGAGGCCTACTCAGAGTTCAAGATGAGATTTACACTTGTTGAAGTGTACAGAGGAGATAATATCTGTGAAAGTCTACTAATGAAGTGAGTCATGTCCACTGCACTCTTCAACAAAGTAGAAACCTCCTATGTTTCCCTGGACAGACCTAAACTTGATCTGCACAATGTGATTCGTAATGATAGGAAACACAGGTGATGTAATTGAAATATGTGCAATTTATTTTGCTCATTTCACAATCACATCACTTGTGTTTCCTTTGCTTAGGTATCTCATTGTGCAGATGTAGTCCAGCATATGAAAGAATACGTAGAAGTGCAGCACTGCATACAATAAATTTAACACTTACAGAAAACTCACCTTCTCCATGCCTCCTACACAGTTCTACATATACATCATAAATGCAAACAGTACAGAATTAATTATATATGTTAAATGGTTTATTTTTGCTGTTCTCAGAATGTATCAAAATTCACTAAAAACAGTGACTTGAAGGTATTCATCATGTAACAGCGGGGAAAAAAAAACACAATCAAAATGATTGTGTTTAAAAAACCCATACAACATCAGAAATTAAAATTCAGAACTCCTTAAAGTTAACTTACTTTCCATGACGTCCAAGGATGTCCTATGAACAGCTTACACTCTTTTGTGCTGTTATTACTTTCAGCCCGCCACTTTCTGAAAGAAAACCTGCATCGTTTTTAAAAACACGTTACATGCAATAAATGACTTCTTGCTCTCTACCACTATTTTCCACAAGGCCAAATCTAGTCAGAGATATTTATAACTCTTGGATTTCTTGTAAGCCAATCCCATCATTTGGCATTTCCGCAACTTTCAGAATTAAAATGTTGAAGATCATTTTCACAATCCTGGAATAGTAATATCTTCCCCTTCTTGCTCAGTCATGTTCTACATTTCCTATGACACTGATACTGCTTAATATGAAGCAGACTTACACTACCTCTATGAGTACTACAATTATTTAATTCTCTACATCACTTTTAATCACAAAGCAATGTAAAACAGTAGACAGCATTGCAGACTTACATTCCCTCTACTCCATGTTTTGATTGGCTGCTTCAATTAGCTTATGAAAAGAAACAGTTTTTCTGAACTCATTTAAAGTGCACATACATCTCCATGATGTCCAATCCTATGATTAGAAGTTATGTCTCTGAACTACACTTATCCTCAAGGCCAAATTGTGTAGGAGCCATTAGAACTTCTTGAAATTCCACAGATCATATCCCGAGATTATTTTCCTAAAATTTTGGTTTTAAAAACACCAGGTAAGAGTTTTTAAGGTCATACGGCAATTTTTTTTTGAAAATTAAAACAGAATCATTGCAGAATGACCAGCCATTTCTAGACTTTAAATAAGCTGTGTAATGTCCTGATGATATTGAAGGGCCGTCATGATATATAATTGCTGTAGTTACAAAAGTCCTTCCTGATATTGACAACTGCGAAGCTACAAAATTTTTTATTAAAGTTGTCAATTTTGTTCCATCAGGCCTACATCGTTGGAACATTAAAATGACGTACTGGCCATATGTTCGTATAAATAATGTGGACATCATTTCAGATTTACATTGGCTACACTCCATGTTGTGATTAGCAGCTTTTACTAGCTTATTAAAGGAGACTGATTTACTGTCTGGCAAAGTTAAATATATAAATCTTTCTGAGTCTACACTAGTAGTACTTGATACCATACAGTTCTCGCAGTCATGCTGCCATTGATAAGAAAGCCCAAACAGCTGATCTACATCTACACCTTCAGCATGTAATACATCAAGCATATACATTAAAAACTCCTGACAATCTTGCTGAATATTTTGAGAGAATTGTGTTTGGCCTGAACATCTATCTAACAGATTTCTAATTTCAGACACACTTTCGATGTTTCTTCTATCAGTGGTACATTTCTCTAACACAGAATTTAACAAACTGCAAAATCTTTGATCAGAATTGACCACAATCTCTTCTTTTACATTTTTTAGAGAAAACAAAACATTAATTACTACATTAGCATAGCAGTTGACACCAGAACTGTTTTCAAACTGAAAACCAACAACATCTTCAACAGAATCCTCTTTGTTTCTGCTTGTAATTTTAGGTTCATTCACTTTTTGTCTTTTTGCTACAACCTCCCCAGTATTGTTCTCATTTCTTCGTTTCCGGCCTACCAGACGTTTCTCAAACAAAGGAAACTGAGGCAAATGTGGCGCATACTCTCTTCTTAACCTATTGTATTCCTTAACACAATCTAGATCTGCACAAATGTTTCTGACATCACACTCAATCAAGTACAATCCCGATAAAGTTCTAACTCGTGACAATGCCACATATGCCATACCCTCCTTGAACACAGAACTGCCAATATTCACCAATGCAGTGTCTACACTTAAACCTTGCGATTTATGAATTGTCACCGCATATGCCAAGCAAACAGGGAACTGCTTACGGCGAACATATAAGTCTTTTACAAGCAAAAATCTAGCAGAACAACGAGCAATTAGCTGTACTTCCTCAATGCCATCAAATTTAATTTTTAAAAATTCAATTCCATCTCTATTTCTGTATTTCACAAAATCAACAACATTACCCATTGATCCATTTACCAGACCTCTTTCAACATGTAAATTCCTTCTTAAAATTATACGGCAGTTCAAGCACACATTCAGAGTCTTTTCAAAACCTGCAGTTTTAGATATACTCTTCTCTAATGAATCCAATTTTGTTTTCAGATTCTCAGACAAAATAATTGTTGATCCCATATGCTCTACTCTATCAATAGCTTCCACTTTCACAATCTCTTGCTTTTCTAAATGCAACATTTTGTTGTTAAATTTGGCACATTCTGCAAGAGTTGGCATCAAACATATTCCAGATTTCTTATCAGTAATTTTCTGAAAAATATTCTCAGGCACAACATCTTGTTCTGGATATAAATTTGACAGTAATCGTGCATGTAAAGCTTCTTTCCCATGCTCGGTCACTTTTCCAATTCTAACATCTTGTAGAATAGTCTTGTAAACTTCATCCTTTGCCTGACGCATATTTTCATGCAGTTCAGCATAATTGAAGTTTAACCATATATTGACGTTGCCAATGCTGCCTAGGCACTTCCTGGTATCTTCATGCGTGAGCATTTTGAACACAGGTTGCCCTTTCACTGGTGTCAGCTGCAGAAGATCTCCGAAAACAATGATGTGTTTGCCACCAAATAACACATCATACTCTGTTTTGAGAACTTCTTGCATCCTCAAATGCACAAAGGCAAGCATGACATTGGAAACCATGCTTACTTCGTCAATGATAAGAAGTTTCATTTTCCTCAAGATTCTTGAAACTTCAAAACAAGCATCTCCAGATAGCTTGTGATATTCTAATTTGTTGTCATGCTCCACTGGCAGCATCAGTAAACGATGTAAAGTAATCCCTTTAATATTATGTGCTGCCAGTCCAGTTGGAGCAGTGACAACACAAGACAGCGATGACTCTGTCCTTTCCTGCAAATAGCATGAAATTGCTTTAATGAGGAAACTTTTTCCAGTTCCCGCTTCTCCACTCACGTACAGTCGGACAGGCTTCAACGACGTACATGAGCACTCTTTCTTATCATGACTTAATCCATGATCAATTTGCATGGTAACTTCGTCATATATTTTCCACTGCTCAACGTTGAGTTGCCTTTCCAACTCTTCTAAGTTAACCGCATCCTCTTGAGCATGTGCCATGGCTCTTTCCACCTCATTCATAGCAGTGGCAGCTTCATTTTCAATAAGAGGTCCTCCTAGTGGATCCTGACTCAATGAAGCAGAACTCTGACTGTCCTGAGAACTGTCTCTGGCAATCTCGGCTGCAATCGTTGCTTCCTGCTCAATTTCCGCATTCAACATTTCTACATATTTGGGAAAAGCAGGACATTCTATGGTCTCCTTGGCGGCATTGAAAGAGTCTTCGTAACAGAGGAAATCTCCAAGCAGTTCCTCTTCTGCACGCCAAGGCTTGAAAAGTTGCAAAAGTGCTAAATAGAAAAACTCCTTTTTTTCAGGAGATTCGCCACTCAATTTTCGATGGTTTATCAAGTGGCATTTTCTTTGCTTGACCAGACATCCCTCACTTCCTATTACAGCATACACTCCTTTCTCAGTATCTTCTTTGATGTTCCTCTTGAACATGTAATTTTGCAGAACCTCATACAGACAAACATTCTCTAGGTGACTGCTTCGATTTGGATAATATGTATCCAACATGTTTGTCTTCAAAATGTCGGTACTGTTTGGCTCCTTTTCCGCCAAATACTCAATTTCCCGCACAGGTTTGAGAACTCGATTACGCGTTGCAGCAAGACCAAGACTCGCCCAAACGATACTCCTGGACTTGGCATAGAGACTTGCTGAAGACAACCGGTCAGAACATTCGTACGCTCCGATTTCTCGATGCGACAACATCTTCAGACTGAAACTGTACAACTTCTTGCTGAGGCTCTTTTCATGGGAAATGTCCTCCCACATATCCTTCAATTCTGTCTTCTCTTTTTTGGTGATGTAAGACGTCACATACCGAGCCACAGCCATACAGTTATCAGCCACAAACTGTATATCCATGTTAGCATTCCACATGGACAAAATCACCGGGTTGTAGTCGTTGATGTACTTGGACTCTTCGTTCCTCTTCAAATTGTAAGTGTTTTTAGGTGATTTCTTCATCACATTATGTCGCAGCGAAGACATCAAACTGTTTACTCTTCCTTTAGAAATCACCGGTCGTGGAAAGCCGAAACGACATTTGGTGTAGAACTTGTCTTTGTTTCGGAATTTACGACGGCAGTACTTTCCACATCGATGGCTTTGGAAACGCAGAACTTTTTCTCTTAGGCTTTTCTTCTCCTTTGCGTTTGGAACAGCACACGTAGAATACTGTTGGATGAAACTCATCACTGAGTCTTCTGGATCCGTTCCAAATTTAGGTGCATCCTTGATCCACAGCAACATATGTATATGAGGAGCACCTCTTGCTTGGTACTCCTTTCTCCAGAAGAAATCCAACACCTCTCCAAGAGGTGGATTCTTCTTATTCATGATGAAAGACATCATAGCTTCAAATCTATGATTGAAGTACCTACATACATTGACTGGATCCAAAGAGCACAGTTCTCCGGGTGTCTTGAATTCGATGTTTTCTACGTTAGCATTTGCCTCTCGTAGAAATTGAAGTAAGTCTTCCCAGCCATACTCGGCACAACTCAGAGTGAGGAACCATGTGGGAGTACCTAAGTTCCTCAGCATACATTTTAAATCACCATGACGACGGTACCAGTACTCATTAGTACCACGCTGACACGCCATGAGATTAATCAGGTGAGAATCCAAAATACTATCTTGGACATTCACTTTATCCATAAAATCACTTGCCGAGATGTTTTGCATGTGTGTACCACTTTTCAAGATGTGGTTCACTGCATATGACAGTCCAGACAGATCGCTTTCAAACAGGAGATGAAACAAATAAGGAATGCATTGTCGAAACCTAGCATCTCCTGCATACAATCGCAAAGTCCGGTATTCAGAAGCAGGAATTTGATGAGGTCGCTCATCATATCTTCCTCCCTGACCTGTTGGAAAAAGCTGTGGGAAACACCGAGCTTCCAAACTTTCCTCCCAAACACTAATGGGACTCCCTTTGGCTTGTTTCATTTGAAACAACTCAATAGCATTCCCCATGACTTCCTTTGAATGCAAAGGATGAACACTATAATGTTCATATATTTCCTCACTAGTAGAGGGTTCTACTTTCTCAATTTGACCAGCACACAAATCGCTATCCTCTTCCTCACTTACTTCCTCTTCTGCAACATATACATTCTTATAGTATTTATTATTTTTTTTCAAATACAATGTTGCCTTTTTAACTTTCCTAACATCTACTAAATCTTGCCATATTTTCTTATTCTTTGTCGGAACCCCATTAACTAAGATAACCAGAGGTTCCTCTTCCACTTTTTCTACTCCAATTGTGTTAATGTTTTTCTTGAAATCTAGAGGCAAATAAACAACTCTTCCCTTTAATCCTCTCTGTAAATCTGATGGAGGCAATTTCCCTGTCTTTGGCTCCATTCTTACAATAGCCTGAAAGGGATGGATACTTTGAATCAAAATAGATTCATAAGTATTTAAGTCCTTCAATTCAGAAGGAATCTCAACCAATTCCAGATTATTATGAACTGCTCTAGCAGGCATCTGGTTTTGTTTTAATTTGTTACAACAATAAGTACACACACGTTGATCCAATCCCAAATCAAAACAATTTTCTACCATCAAGTATGTTGCAAAATCCTTCCATTCACTATTATTTTCCCTTTCACTTTTTGCATATAAATCCACTAACTTAGTCTGATTCTTATAATAAGTGCGTCTACAACACACACAAGTGAAATTAGGCCTCTCACTTGATTTCATGTCAAACGTCGCAATTTCCCTCTGGAAATTATCTGTACTGGAAACCTGTACACTATCTTCCAAATGACCCTCTACTTCTTGCTCAATTTCAACATTCTCCTCTTTACTTCCAAAGTAACAAAACTCAATTTCTTCACATATATTCTTCACATCTATTTCAGAACCATGCAAAAGAGCAGCGCATAATTGTTTCAGCATAATTGCTGGACTCTTAGCATAATACAACAGTCTAACTAACTTCCTCACTTTGTTATGATGCACTGCTAGCATCCTGAAATGATGAAAAACACTCTGGCATACTCTCCTGGAAAGACAAGCCAGTGAATGACCATGCAAACCTGTCACTTCTCTCACTCTGCAAGGATCTAATTCTTGCAACAACCTTATTTTCTGCTTCAAACTTTTCTTGTTAAATGTCCGTACAAAATCACAAAGCAAATTGATGGAATCCTGTCGCACACTGCAAATACTACTACACTTCCAGGTGTACACAGGACCCTTAGCACGTCTTCCTAAAACCTCATTACCTAACAACTCTTCTGCCTCTGTTGTCACAAGTTTTTCTTTTTCAACTGGACAACCATCTTTCACTTCATAAGCACGACCACTGATGTCAACTGCATGCACCAAATCATTATCCTGGAAATAACTCTCTTCATTAAAAAATGCCTCACAGCTTGAACTATGTATCCATTCTCCAGAAAAAACTTCACAAAAATTACTACGATTAACTATTCTCTTCCATCTACTATTTCTTTTGAAATCAAAAATTGCCTTGTTTAGCTTCCTAATTCTATTGATTATCAAAATAAATAACTTACGTTTAATTTCAAAAGCCTGATCAATAACTTTCTCAACTTTTTTTTTTCTCCTATAAAAAACTAATTTCTGTTGACCTTTCTTAATATTTTGTAACAAATTGCCAATTATCCTGTTACGGAACATTCGTTTACGAATCTCCCTAAACTGTTGTTTCCTTCTACTATCATGCACAGATTTATCTCTTGCTCTAGCAGTAACATTTTCATTTGTCCTTTTCTTTCCATTTGATTTACTTGTCATGTTATGGATTGAAACATTTTCTGTACTAATATTTTTTTTATTAGAAATATTTCTTATGAAATATTTAGAGCTCTTACCCGGTGCTTTCTTCATGGCTTGAGAAATCTTTTTGTTAGAGGACTGCTGCGTTTTTTTTTTCTCCTGCTGTCTTTGACGTTTTGCAGCCTTTATCTCTCTTATTTTTGTAGGCATATTTAAATCTTGAAATGATCTGCAGTTGAATCTGAGGAAAAATATAATAAAAAATGTTATTAAACATTATTATCAAACAGTAAATCAGTAATAGTGATCAAAAACATAACACACTACTTGACAATTTAATTTGAAGATTTTTTAGTCATTGCCATTTTTTGGGAAAAGTAATGGTTTGCAAATTTATGACAAGGACATAATGGTGTATGCTTCTCTATAAGGCATTTCAGTATCTCTAATGTCATTTTTCCCATATTACATTATAAGACCTTTCCCCATGAAGCACATTCCTTGTAAATATGCTCCCACCTGTGCATTGCAAATTTAGATTTTGACTGTTTCAGACACATAGCCATGTTGAAAGTGACCCAAAAAAATTGCAAACGTTTTAAAAAAAAACATTCATGTGTCTTAATGACATTTTAAGTCATTTCCCCATGGACAATGTTTTCTAAGTGGCACAAAAGAGGTATACACCTATCATAAAACAATAACAGTGATCAAAAACTTAACACACTACTTGACATTTTAAATAGAAGATTTTTTTAGTCAAATTTACAATACAGAAATACCAGAAAAGAAATGACATTTATATTTATGTTACCTATGCTATTTTATATGTGAATCTGATCTAATTTTATGAGCATATTTTAATATTTTATTGAAGACACTACACATAACCTGTTTTTGAAGGTGTCTTTATTTTTAAATTAAACGGTTTACCTTTTTACTTTTTATTGATTATAAATTTTAAAAATAAATGTTTATAATTCCAAAGGCTCAAGCAGGTCAGCTTCCCATCCTATATCATATAATTCGGACAAATCTGCATCCTCATCACGCTCTTCTTCATCCTCAGGATTTAAATCATCCAATGGATCAACATCCACTGATGTTTCAATTACAAGTTCAATGATGAGGTCAAAATCAACTGATTGCAGATTGTCGCTCATGTTGAGGTTGTCTTTATCTTTAAATAAAGATAACAACAATGAGATGTTGCAGAGTAAGAGACAAATCTCACAGATTATAATAGTAAAATTATTTAACAAGAGTAACATTTTGCAGCTATTATTTAGCCATGTCCAGCGATGCTGAGCAGGTGAAGCCTATGTCTAATTTTTCACTGAACAGGACTCATCTGTTCTTAACCTTGGATAAGCCTCAACGACTCTGTGTCCCCTGCACATACTCAAATGTTAAAGTGCAGATTTATATTAAATGGCACATCCCCAGGCATGCACCAGTTAATGTGCACCACTGCTTTACCACCCATGGTGTGCCACATTTACAATCAGATAGGAGAAAGCTGCTTCAAAACCCTGCGCCTGCTTGAAGCTGGCATAGGTCTTGACGCAGCATTGTATAGATGGGGCACCCCTGAGCCTTGCTGGAGCTGCATCGCACTTACGATACAACTCCAGCAATGCGCCACCTTTACGGCACAGATGCGTCACGCATCTGTGCCGTTTTTGCCCCATGCTGCGCCGCATTGTAAATGCAGCACAACATGGGTGGCGGAACAGTGGCGCAGGATGACTGTCACATCCCTGGTGATGCGCCACTCATCATAAATCTATCCCTAAGCTTCTTATCTTGTTACAGATGAACTGCCATATGTATCATCAAAATATTTTACATATTATAAATAGCAAATTTTAAGGAATAAATAGCGATTCTTTACTATTCCTAATTTGCAATGAGCAAATTGCTAATTGCAAATTACCCATTCATTTCCATAGGCTAGGAGGCTCATAGGAATTAATGTTGCAAGTTGTGATTAGCAATTAGCTCATCACAAAATAGGATTTTTTTCAAGCGTGCAGGGGTATCTCAAGAACACCCTGCTGCACCCCTGAAAAAGAAATTTGGGAGCACATGGCACACCTACATGCCCTAATGGCATGTATGGGCGTCATATGGGACCTTTTTTTTTTTTTTTTTTAAAAATGCTTTTTGAAAAGAATTCGCAAATTACCACAAACTAGAAGTTGGTGGTAGTTTCCAAATCCTTAATATCATTTTTTACATATTTTTTTTTGATACATTGCATTTAAGGAATCACAAATTTTGAATTATTGACATTTTAAGTAATTTCCACATGTGCAGTGTTTTCAAAATATAATTTGAAAATCGTTTTTGGGGAAAAGTAATGGTTTGCAAATTTATGACAAGGACATAATGGTGTATGCTTCTCTATAAGGCATTTCAGTATCTCTAATGTCATTTTTCCCATATTACATTATAAGACCTTTCCCCATGAAGCACATTCCTTGTAAATATGCTCCCACCTGTGCATTGCAAATTTAGATTTTGACTGTTTCAGACACATAGCCATGTTGAAAGTGACCCAAAAAAATTGCAAACGTTTTAAAAAAAAACATTCATGTGTCTTAATGACATTTTAAGTCATTTCCCCATGGACAATGTTTTCTAAGTGGCACAAAAGGGGTATACACCTATCATAAATCTGTCCCTAGCATTATAAATGATTAAATCAGGATGACAAAGATGTGGCCTATCCAGAGGTTTGTTTAAGGTGAGGCCTACTCAGGATTGCAGATTAAAGTTACGCTTGATGAAGAATACAGAGGAGATAATTTATTGTAAAGGCCTACCAATGAAGTAAGTGATTTCTACTTCATTGCACCAGTCATCATAAATGTATCCATAAGCTTCTTATCTTGTTAGACATCAACCGCCATATGTATCATATAACTATTTTGCATTTCCAAAAAAGCGAATTTTAAGGAATAAATAGCGATTCTTTACCATTCCAAATTTGTTTGAGAAAATTGCTAATTGCAAATTACCCATTCATTTCCATGGGCTAGGAGGCTCATATAAATGAAGGTGCAATTTGCGATTAACAATTTGCTCATCACAAATTAGGAATTTATTCCAAAGGTGCAGGGGTGTCTCAAGAACACCCTGCTGCAACCCTGAAAAAGAAATTTGGGGGCATATGGCGAACATAAATTTTAACAACATTCCTTTACCTCAAAAACGATTTTCAAATCATAACTTCAAAACACTACACATGGGAAAATTACTTAAATTGTCCTTAAGACACATAAAAGCGTTTTTTGATTGGCTTTCCTGCATGGTAGGGTCACTTTTAACATGGCTATGTAACATAAACATTCAAAATCAAAATTTTCCATGTACAGGTGGGAGCATATTTACAAGCAATTTGCGCCACAAAGAAAGGTCTGACATTAAAATGGGAAAAATAACATCAGGGACAGTCAATTGCCTTATAAAGAACCATACACCATTATGTCCTTCTCATGAATTTAAAAACAATTCCTTTTTCCCAAAAACGATTTTCAAATCATAATTTCAAAAAACTGCACATGAGAAAATGACTTAAAATGTCATTGAAACACATGAAAGCGTTTTTTGATTGGCTTTCCTGCATGGTTGGTTCACTTTTATCATGGCTATGTAACACAAACATTTATAATTAAAATTTTCATGCACATGTAAGAGCATATTTACAAGCAATTTGCGCCACAGAGAAAGGTCTTACACTAAAATGAGAAAAATAACATCAGGAACAGTCAATTGCCTTATAAAGAACCATACACCATTATGTCCTTGTCATGATTTTATAAACAATTCCTTTTCCCCAAAAACGATTTTAAAACCATAATTTCTAAACACTGCACATGGGAAAATGACTTAAAATGTCATTAAAACACATGAAAGCCTTTTTTGATTGCCTTCCCAGCATGGTTTGGTCACTTTTAACATGGCTATTTAACACAAACATTCAAAATCTAAATTTTCAATGCACATGTGAGAGCATATTTACAAGCAATTTGCGCCACAGAGAAAGGTCTTACACTAAAATGAGAAAAATAACATCAAGGACAGTCAATTTATTATAAAGAACCATACACCATTATATCCTTGTCATGAATTTAAAAACAATTCCTTTTCCACAAAAACGATTTTCAAATCATAATTTCTAAACACTGCACATCAGAAAATGACTTAAAATGTCATTAAAACACATGAAATCATTTTTTGATTGGCTTTCCAGCATGGTTGCGTCACTTTTAACATGGCTATATAACACTAACATTCAAAATCAAAATTTTCCATGCACATGTGAGAGCATATTTACAAGCAATTTGCGCCACATAAATCATAATTTTCTCCTTAAAGCACACTATTCTCTATCTAAAGTAAAGAAATATTTTCTCACCTTAGCAAATACTTTGAGTTTGAAAACAGTCTAAGAAACACACCAATTTGTCTTCAGCAGAGCAAAAGGTATGCACTCCAGAGTCTGCAGCTATCAAAAGCACAGAAATGGTGTAATTCTTCACACATATTTCTCATGTCACCCAATCAAAACTCTTCCCTCACTTTTTTTCAAATGAAAACTCTTCCCCCTCTGCCCTTTCTGCCTATTTTCCATAGCAACCAGCTCTTGGAGAAACTCTGGTGTTTGCAAATTCACACAACAATGTTGCAATTGAACTCTGAACTCTCAGTGCACCTGCATATCCAGTGCTTTCTTTCATTTAATGATTTTTTATTGACCACTCAAAATACATCTTTCAAACAACACATCTGTGCACCCTAACTTTCTGTTTTCATCAATCAAAATCCACCAATCACTGTTACTACTTCATGAGCACAGAAATGCTGTAATTCATCACACATATCTCTCATGTCACCCAATCAAAACTCTTCCCTCACTTTTTTCAAATCAACACCCTTCCCCCTCTGCCCTTTTTCCATAGCAACCACCTCCTGACAGACCTGTCATGTTTACAAGTTCACACAACAATGTTTCAATTGAACTCTGAACTCTCAGTACACCTGTGTATCCAGTGCAATTTTTCATAAAATGATTTGTTCTTGACCATTCAAAGTACATCTTTCAAAGAACTCATCCATGCACCCTAACTTTCTGTTTTCAGCAATCAAAATCCACCAATCACTGCTACTGAATCATTAGCACAGAAACTCCACAGTTTTTTTCATTTCAAACTCACATTTTTTCAACTGCCATTTCATTGCCACACTTCATCTGACTGCAGGAGAACCTTCTCTCACCATGTTTTCTGTCTGGATTGTTGGTCATAGTTATATTCACTGGGCTCAAAGGTACGTTGAAAGCAGGAATTTACCTAACCTCAATTTACAAGATGTGGAAATTAAGTGGTTTGGCCACAGAGGATTAAAATGTCACCAATTGATACCATTGGTGAAAACCTTTATGCATTTGCCAAAACCTGACCTGTTAATTGTGCACTGTGGAGGTAATGACTTGGGCACTTTGACTGGTGTAGGTCTGGAAATGCTTTTAAAGGACACCTTTGAGCAATTAATGGCACTTTTTCCTCAGACTGCCTTGGTATATTCAAATATATGCCAAAGACAGAAATGGAGGTGGTCAAACCAATTTTGTCCACAAATTGAGAAGTCGAGGAAGCATGTAAACAAATCTGTTTCAGCTTACATGAGAGACCATGGAATGGGCTCCCTGTACAACAATAACTTGCGTTACTACATGCAAGATATCTACAGAGGAGATGGAGTTCACTTCTCAGATGAGGGCAACAGAGTTTTCACTCTGAATTTAAAAATGTGCATTGGTACCTACTTATAAGTACCAAAATGTACCATAAACCCAAAAGCTCTTCTCAGAGCTACCCTACATCTAATCACTCACAATTATTATTTTACTCTAACTTTTTTCACTAATTTTCAACAAAGTACACTCCCTGGGGCGCTACCCGGTACGCGTACCGGGAGCTAACCTCGCGAAATTTTTTAAAAAAATGTTTTTTTTCGCACATATAAACCTCCTCAGCCACCCTCAGAAAACCTAGGGGGTCAAGATAAGTCTACCGTGCCCCCTTCTACCCATTCTGAACATTATTTGCCCTCCATCTTGTATCTTAATTCGACCGAAACACAAAATGGTGGACTCCCGGAACGCTTAAGGTACGCGAACCGGGGCGCTCAACGGTTCGCGTACCGGGTCGCTCCCTGGGAAGCGCACCATCAAAAAAGGTGGGAAAGTAGTTTACAGAAAAGCCACTGGAGACAATTTCACCAAATATAGATTAGCTCATACTACATACCAATCCCTACCATTTTCACAAATTTGATTGGAATTCCATTTAGCCATTTAGCCTGTAGACCTCTCTAAATACCGTGAGGTAAATTACTTCACAAAACACATCTGAAATGTTGGAATTGACAACCAATTAAAATGTTACTTTCATTTTCTACTTTTTTTACCTCACATTTGATTGGTTATGTACCCGAATATATATAAAGGAAGAGAAGGAAACACAGCCATTTTGACTACTACTTCCTGGTGTACATTTCAATAGGATTTTCATTAATAACTTCAACTTCTTTTTAAAGGTAAGTTGTTATTTTTAAAACTGAAGTATATTGTGCACTTTAAGTTAATATGGCAAACTTTTTCTGTTAGTTATATACTATCCCTCTGTAGTACTTATAAATTTAGATACACTTTTTTATATTCCTACTTCCACTCTGATACTATACACTGCCCAAAGATAAATTCTCTGTTAAAAACTGCCTATCTAAAATTAATCCCAACAGTGCCCTACCTCTACTAATATATATTTTTTTTATGCAAATTTCAGGAAAAATGGAAAGTGAACAAAACATTTCATTTGAAATTGTCCTTCCAGAGTCCAACACAGAAATCATTGATCCAAATGAGATTGAATTTATGGATGAAACTTGGGACCAAGAACTACTGCAATGTGTGCAAGCAGTAGATAACCTCCTTGCAAATGAGGACATTTTACAACCTCAGAGACTACAATCTATATTCCATGATTATGAAATTTCTGACAATGAAATGTTAGAAAGTTTAATAAATTATGAAACACAATAAAAAAAGCTTAAAAAAAAAAAATAATCAACAAAACCAACAATCAATTAACATACAGCATTTGAAAAGTCTATCATTCATTTTTCATTGTGATACGCTCCCCAGAACGCTTCCCGGTTCGCGTACCGGGCGCTAACCACGAAAAAAAACAAAAAAAAATTATTTTTTTTTTGCTTAGCGGGGCCCCTTTAAAGCCTCCACATCAAACCTAGGGGGTCAGGGAGGATCTACTATGCCCCCTTATGGTCATTTGCCCCTTCGCTTTTGCCTCCTCTTGTCTCTCGATCCTACCGAGAGACAAGATGGCGGCCGCTCCGGACTGTTTAGAATGTTGACAGACACCGGAGAGCCAATCAACTTCGCTACGCGAAGTTCCGTTACGCGTCAAGTACGCGTACCGGGGCGCTGCCTGGTCCGCGCTTACAGATATATATCTTTTTTTGAACGTTATTTTCTCAAAATCCACTGCAGCACATATATTGAGACCTACAAAAGGCACATCGGGCTACCAGTCCCTACAATTTTGCCAAGTTTCGTGCAAATCCATTCAGCCGTTCGGGCTAAAAGTGAGGCTAACCGCCCTATGGAAAACTCAATGTTAAAAACACGTTTTGGGACCCCCCTTTTTTCTCGGCCCCCCCTGGACCAACTCCCCCCAAATTTCCAGGGGCTGCTCAGAAACAAAATGTGCCATTTTCCTGAAAATTTCAGCCAATTCCGTCCACAAACGCCAAAGTTATTAGACATAGAATTTTCAAAAAACCCATAGGGAAAAAATCCTAACTATATATACCTACTGGCGACCGCCAGTAGGTAATATATATATATAATCACAAAATACCCTCTGCATTGAGAAGGCACACTTCAATGCTCTGCCATCCAGCTTTCTTAGGCTTCCTGCTTCCTCACTTCTGACAAATGATCAATTTCGCCGACGCGTTTCTGGGCACAAAGCCCCTTCTTCATGGGCACTGAATTCAACACGCACGAACAGTGACTGCATTTATTACCTTTATTTAGCGTGTTGAATTCAGTGCCCATGAAGAAGGGGCTTTGTGCCCAGAAACGCGTCGGCGAAACTGATCATTTGTCAGAAGTGAGGAAGCAGGAAGCCTAAGAAAGCTGGATGGCAGAGCATTGAAGTGTGCCTTCTCAATGCAGAGGGTATTTTGTGATTGGTATTACACGCGGCGGCCCGGCCGTGGAGAAGAGCACCTTCGGCAGCCTGAGGAAACGGCACCAACGGGTTGCACGAGTCTGACAGTTCGGAACTTTTCAGAACATAAAACAGCGCAATGCTCAAATGGCAAATATTCCTGCACACCCCGCTCTGGAACTCACTCAGAGTATGAAAACCTTTAATTTTGAATTTCAAAGGCACACTCGAACTGACTGCAAGTAAACCACCTGCATGCAGAACTTCATAACCCACAATGCCCCAGGAACCAATGAACGAATCAAGTGACTTTGGGAGGCTGGGAGGATGCTAAATAAAGCTAATGAATGCAGTCACTGTTCGTGCGTGTTGAATTCAGTGCCCATGAAGAAGGGGCTTTGTGCCCAGAAACGCGTCGGCGAAACTGATCATTTGTCAGAAGTGAGGAAGCAGGAAGCCTAAGAAAGCTGGATGGCAGAGCATTGAAGTGTGCCTTCTCAATGAAGAGGGTATTTTGTGATTGATATATATATATATATATTACCTACTGTCGGTCGCCAGTAGGTATATATAGTTAGGATTTTTTTCCTATGGGATTTCTGAAAATTCTATGTCGAATAACTTTGGCGTTTGAGGACGGAATTGGCTGAAATTTACAGGAAAATTGTACATTTTGTTTCTGAGCAGCCCCTGAAAATTTGGGGGGGTTTCGTCAAGGGGGGGCCGAGAAAAAAGGGGGGTCCCAAAACGCGTTTTTCCCATGCAATTTTCCATAGGGCGGTTGGACTCACTTTTAGCTCGAACGGCTGAATGGATTTCCACGAAACTTGGTAAAATTGTAGATATTGTTTGCCCGATGTGCCTTTGCTAGGTCTCAATATATGTGCTCCAGTGGATTTTGATAAATTAACGTTCAAAAAAATATATATATCTGTAACAGCGCTCCGGTTAGCGCCCCGGTTCGCGTACCTGACGCGTAACGGAACTTCGCAAAGCGAAGCTGATTGGCTCTCCGGTGTCTGTCAACATTCTAAACAGTCCGGAGCGGCCGCCATCTTGTCTCTCGGTAGGATCGAGAGACAAGAGGTGAAGAAAAACAAAGGGGGAAATTAATGAAAGGGGGCAAGGTAGACCCCTCCTGACCCCCTAGGATTGATGAGGGGGCTATTAAAGGGTCCCGCGGGGCAAAAAATAAAAAAAATAAAAATGTCCTTTTTTTCGCGGTAGAGGCGCGCCCTGGTTCGCGGACCGGGAAGCTAACCAATAGCGTAACGGGAGTCCGCCATCTTGTGTTTCGGATGAATTTAGACACAAGATGGAGGATAAAGAATGTTGGAAAAGGGTATAAGGGGGCACGGGAGACGTATCCTGACCCCCTAGGTTTTCTAAGGGTGGCTGAGGAGGCTCATATATGTCGAAAAAGAAAAAAAAATTGAATTTTTCGCGAGGTTAGCTGCCGGTACGCAAACCGGGTAGCAAACCGGGAAGCGAACAAAAGTGAAAATTAGTGAAAAAAGGTACATTTGAAATTTATAAAGAGAAATCATAGTTAAGGTAGCTCTGAAAAGAGCTTTTGGGTTCTGTGTAAGTTCTAGGTACTTATAAGTAGGTACCAATACATAGTCTTAAATTCAGGATGAAAACTCTGTTCCCCTCATCTGAGAAGTGAACTCCATCTCCTCTGTAGATATCTTGCATGTAGTAACACAAGTTATTGTTGTAGATGGAGCCCATTCCATGGTCTCTCATGTAAGCTGAAACAGACTTATTTACATGCTTCCTCGATTTCTCAATTTGTGAACAAAATTGGTTGGACCACCTCCATTTCTGTCTTTGGCATATATTTGAATATACCAAGGCAGTTTGAGGAAAAAGTGCCATCAATTGCTCAAAGGTGTCCTTTAAAAGCATTTCCAGACCTACTCCTGTCAAAGTGCCCAAGTCATTTCCTCCACAGTGCACAATTAACAGGTCAGGGTGTGGCAAATGCAAAAAGGTCTTCACCAAATGGTATCAATTGGTGACATCTCAATCCTCTGTGGCCAATCCAGTTGATTTCCACATTTTGTAAATTGAGGTTGTGTAAATTTCTGTTATCAGCATACCTTTGAGCCCAGTGGATGTAACTATGTCCAACAATCCAGACAGAAAATATGGTGAGAGGAGGTTATGCTGCAGTCAGATGAAGTGTGGGTATGAAATGGCAGTTGAAACAGTAGGAGTTTGTAATGAAAAAAACTGTGGAGTTTCTGTGCTAATGATTCAGTAGCAGTGATTGGTGGATTTTGATTGCTGAAAACAGAAAGTTAGGGTGCATGGATGAGTTCTTTGAAAGATGTACTTTGAATGGTCAAGAACAAATCATTTTATGAAAAATTGCACTGGATACACAGGTGTACTGAGAGTTCAGAGTTCAATTGAAACATTGTTGTGTGAACTTGTAAACATGACAGGTCTGTCAGGAGGTGGTTGCTATGGAAAAAGGGCAGAGGGGGAAGGGTGTTGATTTGAAAAAAGTGAGGGAAGAGTTTTGATTGGGTGACATGAGAGATATGTGTGATGAATTACAGCATTTCTGTGCTTTTGTTGGTTGCAGCCTCTGGAGTGCATACCTTTTGCTCTGCTAAAGAAAAATTGGTGTGTGTCTGAGACTGTTTTGAAACTCAAAAAGTATTTGCTAAGGTGAGAAAAGATTCATTTAATTTAGATAGAGAATAGTATGCTTTAGGGAGAAAATTATGAAGAAAGTTGTGTATTTAAAATGTTGCTTTGTGTCAAGTGTTTTACAAATAGATTTTGTTTCTTTGAGTTACATAGCCATGTTAAAAGTGACGCAAAAATGGTGCAAGGGCCTTAAAAATACGCTTTCATGTGTGTTAGGGAATTTTAAGTCACTTCCCTATGAATCTGGGTAAATAATTTGTTTACTTGATGTGTTTAAAAACGTTTCTAGAAGTCAATTAGGTTTCTTGATATGTACTGCTAGAGTTTCATAGGCTGCTTGGGGCATAGAATAGTATGCTTTAGGGAGAAAATTATGAAGAAAGTTGTGTATTTAAAATGTTGCTTTGTGTCAAGTGTTTTACAAATAGATTTTGTTTCTTTCAGTGACATAGCCATGTTAAAAGTGACGCGAAAATGGTGCAAGGGCCTTAAAAATACGCTTTCATGTGTGTTAGGGCATTTTAAGTGACTTCCCCATGAATCTGGGTAAATAATTTGTTTACTTGATGTATTTAAAAACGTTTCTTGAAGTCAATTAGGTTTCTTGATATGTACTGCTAGAGTTTCATTGGCTGCTTGGGGCATATTTACAAGGCCTTTGAGTCACTTTGACGTTATTTTTCCCATTTTAATTTAAGTCATTTCCCCGTGGTGCAAGGTCCTTGTAAATACGCCCCCATGTGTGCTTGGCAAATTTAGATTTTGTTTCTTTGAGTTACATAGCCATGTTAAAAGTGACGCAAAAATGGTGCAAGGGCCTTAAAAATACGCTTTCATGTGTGTTAGGGCATTTTAAGTCACTTCCCCATGAATGTGGGTGAATAATTGGTTTACTTGATGTGTTTAAAAACGTTTCTTGAAGTCAATTAGGTTTCTTGATATGTACTGCTAGAGTTTCATAGGCTGCTTGGGGCATATTTACAAGGCCTTTGAGTCACTTTGACGTTATTTTCCCCATTTTTATTTAAGTCATTTCCCCGTGGTGCAAGGTCCTTGTAAATACGCCCCCATGTGTGCTTGGCAAATTTAAATACTGACAGGGTGTACTTGTACATAGGAGTTGTGCTGTGTTTTCAAATTATGACATGAAAATGGTTCATAAAGAAAAGGAATGCTTTTTACATTTATGACAATGACAAAAAGGTGTCTGCTTCTTTAAATAAATATATCACTTCTCACCATCAATCTGGGAAAATATTTTACTTGTTTGTTGGTTAAAAAATCGTTACTTTATGACATTTAGGTTTCACAATATGTACTGGTAGAGTTTCATAGTCACTATGATGATAATGATATACATTTAGAACTGTGTAGGAGGCATGGAGAAACTGAGGCTTCTGTAAGTGTCAAGGGAGGTGAGTAATGTACATTGCTCTGTTGCATACAGTCCTCATCTTCTGCGTACTCTTGGATATGCTAGACTACATCTGCACAATGAGATACCTAAGCTGAGAAAACACCTGTGATGTGATTGTGAATTGAGCATAAATATTTGCACGTTTTTCAATTATATCACCTGTGTTTCCTAACATTACGAATCACATTGTGCAGATGAGGTTTAGGCCTGTCCAGGGAGACAGAGGAGGTCTGGCCTTTGTTCAAGAGTGCAGTGGACATGACTCACTTCATTGGTAGGCCTGCACATGTATTATCTCCTCTGTACTCTTCAACAAGCCTAAATTTCATCTGCAACCCTGAGTAGGCCTCACCTCAAACAAACCTCTGGATAGGCCACACCTTATCGTCATCCTGAATCAATCATTTAAAATGTTAGGGGCAGATTTATGATGGCCGTGCGCCTCTTTTGCGCCGCTGTTGCGTCACTTTGGTGACGCAGCAGTGGTGCAAAAGATGCACCATGTTGCAAGATAGGCCTCACTTCATCTGCAACAAGATACCGTCAGTTTAAACTGTATACATTTAGGACTGTGTAGGGGGCATGGAGAAGCTGAGGTTTCTGTAAGTGTCAAAGTTGTTGCATACAGTGCTCACCTTCTACGTACTCTTTCATATGCTAGACTACATCTGCACAATGAGATACCTAAGCAAAGGAAACACAGGTGATGTGATTGTGAAATGAGCAAAAAAAAGTTGCACGTTTTTCAATTACATCACCTGTGTTTCCTAACATTACGAATCACATTGTGCAGATGAGGTTTAGGCCTGTCCAGGGAGACAGAGGAGGTCTGGCCTTTGTTCAAGAGCGCAGTGGACATGACTCACTTCATTGGTAGGCCTGCACATGTATTATCTCCTCTGTACTCTTCAACAAGCCTAAATATCATCTGTAACCCTGAGTAGGCCTCACCTCAAACAAACCTCTGGATAGGCCACACCTTATCGGCATCCTGAAACAATCATTTAAAATGTTAGGGGCAGATTTATGATGGCCGTGCGCCTCTTTTGCGCCGCTGTGCGTCACTTTTGTGACGCAGCGGCGGCGCAAAAGATGCGCTATGTTGCGACATATTTACAACTTGATGCATCTAGGCAGATGTGTCACGCTGTAAAGTCCTGTGCCACATGAAACCTGCGTCAGGTTTCATGTGGGCGTTTTGTTGCAGGGTGGGCATTCATTTGCATGAAAGCCCTGTAAAACTAACACAGTTAAATTTAGAAGATTTCACTGAGTCAGCTTTATGGCATTGCTGAATCAAATCCTTACGCCTGTTTTCAACAGGCATAAGGAGTGATGCACCATGCAATGTGTGGCTTGCCCCTGTGCATTGCAGTAGACATGTCGCGCTTACGATGTGATTCCTGCAATGCGCCGCTTTTGCGGCACAGATGCGTGACGCATCTGTGCTGTTTTTGCTCAATGGTGCTCCGCATTGTAAATGCGGCACATCATGGGTGGCAGAGCAGCGGCGCACGTTAACTGGTGCATCCCTGGGGATGCGCCAGTTAACATAAATCTGCCCCTTTACATTTAAGTATGAGCAGGGGACACAGAGTTGGTGAGGCTTATCCAAGGTTAAGAAGAGATGAGTCCTGTTCACTGAAAACTTGGACATAGGCCTCACCTCCTTAGCATCGCTGGACATGGCTAAATAATATCTGCCAAATGTTACTCTTGTTAAACAATTTTACTATTATAGTCTCTGAGATTTGTCTCTTACTCTGCAACATCTCATTGTTGTTCTCTTTCTTTAAAGATAACGACAACATCAAGCATGAGTGATAATGAGCAATCTGTTGATCTCGATCTTATCATTGAACTTGTCATTGAAACGTCAGTGGAAGTAGATCCCTTGGATGATTTATATCCTGTGGATGATGAAGAATATGATGAGGATGCTGATTTGTCAGAATTGTATGACATAGGGTGGGCAGCTGACCTGCTCGAGCCTATTAACCTATAAAGACTTTTAAAAATAAATTTAAGTTACTGGAAGTGAAAAGTAACCATGTTAACCGTTTCATTTAAAATTAAATACAACTTCAAAAACAGCTTGTGTGAAGTGTCTTTAATAAAATAGTGAAATATGCTAATAAAATTAGTTCAGATTCACATATAAAAGAGCACAGGTCAAATGTAGAAGCATTCCATTTCTTTGCTACTATTTGTGAATTTTAAATTTGTCAATGCACTAAAAATTATTGTATGTAGAATTGACAACTAGTGTGTTCATTTTTTGACGACTGTTATTGATTTACTGTTTGGTAATAGTGGTTAATAACATTTTTTATTATATTTTACCACAGATTCAACTGCAGATCATTTCAAAATTACACAATGCCTTCGAAGCAAAGAAGGAGAAAGGCTACAAAACGTCAAACACAGCAGCTTACTACATGCTTGCAGCAGTCCTCTACAATAAAAACTTGTCAAGTCACCAAAAAAGCTCCGGGTAAGAGAACGAAATCTTTCTTAAGAAACATTTCCAGAAAAAAAAGTATCAGTACAGAACATGTTTTAGTCCAGAAAAAGAGAGCCAATTTAAACGGAAAGGAAAGGCCACTCAAAAATGTTACTGCTAGAGCAGGAGATAACTCTGTGCATGGTAGTAGAAGGAAAAATCAGTTTAGGGACATTCGTAGACGAATGTTCCGCAACAGGATAATTGGCAATTTGTTAAAAAATATTAAGAGTCAACAGAAAGTGGCTTTTTATAAGAGAAAGAGAAACATTGAGAAAATTATTGATCAGGCATTCGAAATTAAGCGAAAGTTATTTATTTTGATAATCAATAGAATTAGGAAACTAAACAAGGTAATTTATGATTTCAAAACAAATAGTAGATAGAAGAGAACAGTTAATCGTAGTAATTTTTGTGAAGTTTTTTCAGGAGAATGGATGCATAGTTCAAGTTGTGAGGCATTTTTTAATGAGGAGAGTTATTTCCAGGATAATGATTTGGTGTATGCAGTTGACACCAGTGGTCGAGCATATGAGGTGAAAGATGGTTGTCCGGTTGAAAAAGAAAAACTTGTGTCAACAGAGGCAGAAGAGGTGTTAGGTAATGAGGTTTTAGGAAGACGTCCTAAGGGACCAGTGTACACCTGGAAGTGTAGTAGTATTTGCAGTGTGTGACAGGTTTCCATCAATTTGCTTTGTGATTTTGTACGGACATTTAATAAGAAAAGTTTAAAACAGAAAATAAAGTTGTTGCAAGAATTAGATCCTTGCAGAGTGAGAGAAGAATGTTGAAATTGACCCAGAAGAAGAAGGTAATGTGGAAGAGAGTGTACAGGTTTCCAGTACAGATAATTTTCAGAAGGAAATTGCCACGTTTCAGGTGAAATCAAGTGAGAGGCCTAATTTCACTTGTGTGTGTTGTCGACGCACTTATTATAAGAATCAGACTAAGTTAGTGGATTTATATGCAAAAAGTGAAAGGGAAAATAATAGTGAATGGAAGGATTTCGCAACATACTTGATGGTAGAAAATTGTTTTGATTTGGGATCGGATCAACGTGTGTGTACTTATTGTTGTAACAAATTAAATCAAAACCAGATGCCTGCTAGAGCGGTTCATAATAATCTGCAATTGGTTGACATTCCTTCTGAATTGAAGGATTTAAATACTTATGAATCTATTTTGATTCAAAGTGTCCATCCCTTTCAGGCTATTGTACAAATGGAGCCAAAGACAGGGAAATTGCCTCCATCAGATTTACAGAGAGGATTAAAGGGAAGAGTTGTTTATTTGCCTCTAGATTTGAAGAAAAACATTAATACAATTGGAGTAGAGAAAGTGGAAGAGGAACCTCTGGTTATCTTAGTTAATGGGGTTCCGACAAAGAGTAAGAATATCTGGCAAGAATTAGTGGATGTTAGGAAAGTCAAAAAGGCAACATTGTATTTGATGAACAACAATAAGTACTACAAGAATGTACATGTTGCAGAAGAGGAAGTAAGTGAAGAAGAGCACAGCGATTTGTGTGCTGGACAAATTGAGAAAGTAGAAGCCTCTAAAAATGAAGAAATATATGAACCTTTGCATTCCAAGGATGTCATGGGGAATGCTATTGAGTTGTTTCAAATGAAACAAGCCAAAGGGAGTCCCATTAGTGTTTGGGAGGAAAGTTTGGAAGCTCGGTGTTTCCCACAGCTATTTCCAACAGGTCAAGGAGGAAGATATGATGAGCGACCTGATCAAATTCCTGCTTCTGAATACCGGACTTTACGATTGTATGCAGAAGATCCTAGGTTTCGTCAATGCATTCCCTATTTGTTTCATCTACTGTTTGAAAGCGATCTGTCTGGACTGTCATATGCAGTGAACCACATCTTGAAAAGTGGTGTACAGATGCAAAATATCTCAGCAAGGGACTTTATCGATAAAGTCAATGTGCAAGACAGTATTTTGGATTCTCACCTGATTAATCTCATGGCATGTCAGCGTGGTACTAATGAGTACTGGTACCGTCGACATGGAGATTTAAAATGTATGCTGAGGAACTTAGGAACTCCCACATGGTTCCTCACTCTCAGCTGTGCCGAGTATGGCTGGGAAGACTTACTTGAATTTCTACGAGAGGCAAATGGAAACATTGAAAATATCGAATTCAAGACACCCGGAGAACTGTGCTCTTTGGATCCAGTGAATGTATGCAGGTACTTCAATCATAGATTTGAAGCTATGATGCCTTTCATCATGAACAAGAAAAATTCACCTCTTGGAGAGGTGTTGGATTTCTTCTGGAGAAAGGAGTATCAAGCAAGAGGTGCTCCTCATATACATATGCTGCTATGGATCAAAGATGCACCCATATTTGGAACAGATCCGGATGACTTAGTGATGAGTTTCATAGAACAGTATTCTACATGTGCTGTTCCAAAGACAAAGGAAGACAAAAGCCTAAGAGAACAAGTTTTACGCTTTCAAAGCCATCGTTGTGGAAAGTACTGTCGTCGTAAATTCAGAAACAAGGACAAATTCTACACAAAATGTCGTTTCAGCTTTCCACGACCGGTGATTTCTAAAGGAAGAGTGAACAGTGTCATGTCTTCGCTGCGACATAATGTGACGAGGAAATCACCCAAAAATACATACAATTTGAAAAGAAACGAAGAGTCCAAGTACATCAACGACTACAACCCAGTGATTTTGTCCATGTGGAATGCTAACATGGATATGCAGTTTGTGGCTGATAACTGTATGGCTGTGGCTCGGTATGTGACATCTTACATCACAAAAAAAGAAAAGACAGAATTGGAGGATATGTGGTAGGACATTTCCCATGAAAAGAGCCTCAGTAAGAAGTTGTACAGTTTCAGTCTGAAGATGTTGTCGCATCGAGAAATCGGAGCTTACGAATGTTCTGACCGGTTATCTTCAGCAAGTCTCTATGCCAAATCTAGGAGTATGATTTGGGCGAGTCTTGGTCTTGCTGCAACACGTAATCGAGTTCTGAAACCTGTACGGGAAATTGAGTATTTGGCGGAAAAGGAGCCAAACAGTACAGATATTTTGAAGACCAACATGTAGGATACATATTATCCAAATAGAAGCAGTCACCTCGAGAATGTTTGTCTGTATGAGGTTCTACAAAATTACATATTCAAGAGGAACATCAAAGAAGATATTGATAAAGGAGTGTATGCTGTAATTGGAAGTGAGGGATGTCTGGTCAAGCAAAGAAAATGGCAATTGGTAAATCATCGAAAATTGAGTGGCGAATCTCCTGAAAGCAAAGAGTTTTTCTATTTAGCTCTTTTGCAACTTTTCAAGCCTTGGCGTGCAGAAGAGGAACTGCTTGGAGATTTCCTCTGTTACAAAGACTCTTTCAATGCAGCCAAGGAGACCATAGAATGTCCTGTTTTTCCAAAATATCTAGAAATGTTGAATGCGGAAATCGAGCAGGAAGCAACAATTGCAGCCGAGATTGCTAGAGACAGTTCTCAGGACAGTCAGAGTTCTGTTTCATTGAGTCAGGATCCACTAGGAGGACCAGTTATCGAAAATGAAGCTGCCACTGCCATGATTGAAGTGGAAAGAGCCATGGCACATGCTCAGGAGGATGCGGTTAACTTAGAAGATTTGGAAAGACAACTCAACGTTGAGCAGAGGAAAATATATGACGAAGTTACCAACCAAATTGATCATGGATTAAGTCATGAGAAGAAAGAGTGCTCATGTACGTCGTTGAAGCCTGTCCGACTGTACGTGAGTGGAGAAGCAGGAACTGCAAAAAGTTTCCTCATTAAAGCAATTTCATGTTATTTGCAGAAAAGGACTGAGTCATCGCTGTCTTGTGTTGTCACCGCTCCAACTGGACTGGCAGCACATAACATTAAAGGTATTACTTTGCATCGTCTACTGATGCTGCCAGTGGAGCATGATAACAAATTACAATACCACAAGTTATCTGGAGATGCTTGTTGTGAAGTTTCAAGAGTCTTGAGGAAAATGAAACTTCTTATCATTGACGAAGTAAGCATGGTTTCCAATGTCATGCTTGCCTTTGTGCATTTGAGAATGCAAGAAGTTCTTAAAACAGAGTATGATGTGTTATTTGGTGGCAAACACATCATTGTTTTCGGTGATCTTCTGTAGCTGACACCAGTGAAAGGACAACCAGTGTTTAAACTACTTACACATGAAGATACCAGGAAGTGTCTAGGGAGCATTGGCAACGTTAATATATGGTTAAACTTCAATTATGCTGAACTGCGTGAAAATATGCGTCAAGCGAAGGATGAAGATTATAAGAATATTCTACAAGATGTTAGAATCGGAAAAGTGACCGAGCATGGGAAAGAAGCTTTACATGCACGATTACTGTCAAATTTGTATCCAGAAGAAGACGTTGTGCCAGAGAATATTTTTCGGAAAATTACTGAGAAGAAATCTGGAATATGTTTGATGCCAACTCTTGCAGAATGTGCCATCTTCAACAACAAAATGTTGAATTTAGAAAACCAAGAGATTGTGAAACTGGAAGCTATTGACAGAATAGAGCATATGGGAGCAACAATTATTTTGTCTGAGAATTTGAAATCAAAATTGGATTCATTAGAGAAGACTATATCTAAAACTGCTGGTTTTGAAAAGACTCTGAATGTGTGCTTAAATTGCCGCATCATTTTGAGAAGGAATTTACATGTTGAAAGAGGTCTGGTAAATGGATCAATGGGTAATGTTGTTGATTTTGAGAAATACAGAAATAGAGATGGAATTGAATTTTTAAAAATTAAGTTTGATGGCATTGAGGAAGTACAGCTAATTGGTCGTTGCTCTGCTAGGTTTTTGCTTATATGTTCGCCGTAAGCAGTTTCCTGTTTGCTTGGCATATGCAGTGACAATCCATAAATCGCAAGGTTTAAGTGTAGACAGTGCATTGGTGAATATTGGCAGTTCTGTGTTCAAGGAGGGAATGGCATATGTGGCATTGTCACGAGTCAGAACTTTATCGGGATTATACTTGATTGAGTGTGATGTCACAAACATTTGTGCGGATCTAGATTGTGTTAAGGAATACAATAGGTTAAGAAGAGAGTATGCGCCACATTTGCCTCAATATCCTTTGTTTGATAAACGTGTGGTAGGCCGGAAACGAAGAAATGTGACCAATAGTAGGGAGGTTGTAGCAAAAAGACGAAAAGTCGATGAACCCGAAATTATAAGCAGAAAGAAAATGGATTCTGTTGAAGATGTTGTTGGTTTTCAATTTGAAAATAGTTCTGGTGTCAACTGCTATGCTAATGTAGTGGTTAATGTTGTCTTTTCTCTAGAAACTTTAAAAGAACAGATTGTGATCAATTCAGATCAAAGTTTTTGCTGTTTACTGAACTCTGTGTTACAGAAATGTAGCATTGATAGAACAAAAATAGAAAGTGTGTCTGAAATTCGAAATCTGTTAGACAAAAGTTCAGGTCAAATGCAATTCTCTCAAAATATTCAGCAAGATTGTCAGGAGTTTTTAATGTATATGCTTGATGTATTGCAAGATGAAGGTGTAGATGTAGATCATCTGTTTGACCTTTCTTATCAATGGCAGCATGACTGCGAGAACTGTAGGGTATCAAGTACTACTAGTGTAGACTCAGAAAGATTTATATATTTAGCTTTGCCAGACAGTAAATCAGTGTCTTTTAATAAGCTAGTAAAAGCAGCCGATCACAACATGGAGTGTAGCCAATGTAAGTCTGCAATGCTGTCCACATTATTTATACGAACATATGGCCAGTATGTCATTTTAATGTTCCAACGATGTAGGCCTGATGGAACAAAATTGACAACTTTAATAAAAAAATTTGTGGCTTCGCAGTTGTCAATATCAGGAAGGACTTTTGTAACTGCAGCAATTATATATCATGACGGTCCTTCAACAACATCAGGACATTACACAGCTTATTTGAAGTCTAGAAACGGCTGGTCATTCTGTAATGATTCTGTTTTAACTTTAAAAAAAATTTGCCTTTTGACCTTAAAAATTCTTACCTAGTGTTTTTACAACCAAAATTTTAGGGAAAGAATCTCGGGATTTGCTCTGAGGAATTTCAAGAGGTTCTAATGGCTCCTACACTATTTGGCCTTGAGGATAAGTGTAGTACAGAGTAAAAAGTTATTTTTGAGTTTTAAGTAGTTCCTGAAAAAAAAGAAGGTTTTCTTACAGAAAGTGGTGGGCACGGATTAGTTAAAGGACAACAGAGTATTTCCCAAAGCAAACGGTGTTCTTACCATAACACTTGACGTCATGGAAAAATAACTGCACTTTGAATGAGTTCAGAAAAACTGTTTCTTTTAATAAGCTAATTCAAGCAGCCAATCAAAACATGGAGTAGAGGTAATGTAAGTCTGCAATGCTGTCCACATTATTTGTACAAACTTTTGGTTATAATGTCATTTTAAAATTCCAACTATATAAACCTGATGAAAGTAAGTTTTCAACTTTAATTACAAATGTTGTGGCTACAGTCGTTGATTTTAGGAAGAACATTTGTAACTGCAGCTATTATATGACATAATGGTCCTTTGACAACATCCGTTTATTACACAGCTTATTTAAAATGTAAAAAAAGCTGATGTTTCCGAAATGATTCAAATTTGACTATGAAACAATGTTGCCTTTTGACTTAAAAATATTCTTACTTTCTGTTTTCAGAAGAGAGAATTTTGGGTAGGTAACTGGCCTATAATGATTCTAGGAGTTGATATAATTTTATGTACTGTTTTAAATTGCTTTGTGATTAAAAGTGATGTAGAGAATTAAATAATTGTAGTAGTCATAGAGGTAGTGTAAGTGTGCCTCATAGTAAACAGTATCAATGTCATAGGAAATGTGGAACATGAGTGAGCAAGAAGGGTGAGATATTACTAGTACAGGATTGTGAAAGTGATCTTGAACGTTTTCTTTCTGAAAGTTGCGGAAAAAGAAAATGACGGGATTTGCTTAGAAGAATTCCAAGAGTTATAAATGGCTCTTACACGATTTGGCTTTGAGGAGAAGTGCGGTAGAGAGCGAGAAGTCATTTATTGTATGTAACATATTTGTCAAAACGATGGAGCTTTTCTTTCAGAAAGTGGCGGGCTGAAAATAATAACAGCACAACAGAGTATAAGCTGTTCATAGGACATCCTTCGACGTCATGGAAAGTAAGTTACTATTAAGGAGTTCTGATTTCTGATTGGTTATGTTATATGGGTTTTTTAAACACAATCATTTTGATTGTGCTTTTTTTCCCCGCTGTTATATGATGAATACCTTCAACTCACTGTTTTTAGTGAAATTTGATATATTCTGAGAACAGCAAAAATAAACCATTTAACATGTATAATTAATTCTGTACTTTGTATAGTGAATTTTAATTTGTACTCGTCTTATCTCATGCTCACTCATCTTTTACTACCTTCTATCAATCCTCTTTACATACTCACATTGGCTTTTGTTTTATTCTCTTTCACCCTTGCTCTCTAACTCCACTTATCTTTCAACCTTTGTTTCCCTAATCCAACTCTGCTTTTTTCTTTTCTCCCTTGCACCATTTTCCAGCTTTTAGACCTTCTGCTTCGCTTGTCTTTTCCATCTTTCCTCCCTTTGTTTTCTAAATTAAATATTTTTGGCTTCTCCTTTTTTGTTGCAATCAGTTAGTATAACTCACCCTCACTCATTTATCTTTCTTTGTTGCCTCACTCAGTCTGTATCTGACACTCTTTCCTTCACTTCCTCTGTCTCTTCCTCCCTCACTCTCTTTTCCTTATTCACCCTTTCCTTATATAGTTTACCTTACTCACTTTCTTTTAGTAGCTTACACAACTTCAATTTAGTTTTCTCTTTTATCCTTCTTTTCTGTCACTGAAAGTATCTTCCTTTTTTTCTCTTAGTAATTTACTCTATTACAATTTCTTTTTGTCTCTGACTGTCTATCACCGTTTCTTTCTCTTTTTTTCTGCATGTTTATCTCTAACTTTATTTCTTTGTAAAATTGGATGATTTTCAATCTTTTCCCTTGTCTTTTCTAATTTTTAAATACATGTTTTAATATTTTTCAAATGTTTGTTCTTTCTTTCACAGATTGAAAGTATAAAAATAACAAGTGACTAAGTTAACGACAATTATAAGGTAAGTGTTTTGTACTCTTTTCGTTACATTTCTATCACATTTAACTTCTATTAGTTCCACTGCTTCATTTCTTTAACCCTCAGTTTCCTGCCTTTGCTACTTCCCTCATTCCTTTTTCTATTACTTACTTACTCTACTCCTTCCACTCCTTTTCTCAGACCCTCTGTTCTCATAGTTCCTCACTCCTGTTCACTCACTCCGTCTCTATTACTCTCACTGTCTCTGACTGATCACTCTTTCACTACTTGGTCATTATGCTTTCTCCCTGTAGTTCAAGCACACTATGTATTTACATTTCTTTGCTGTTTCAATTATTCCTTTTCTGTCACTTCTTCTTTTCTGCTTTCTGTTTTTTCTCTCTGTTATTCCACATGTTTTAACCTTAGTCACTGTCATACATCTTGTTTTATTCCTATTTACTTTCGCTCACTGTTTTCTTAACACTTTCCCTCAGGGTTGTTCTTTCAGTCCGGTTCTATCCCTACCTCTCATTCCACATCCTTTACTGTTTTTCTTCTTAATTTGAACATTCACTCACATTCTCCAAGAAACTCTTGTTTATTATTCTTCTACTCTCCTTTTTTTCTTTCACTTCCTTATCTATTTTGTGTTTCTCAATTATACCCTCTTACATCTTTTCTTTGGTAAATAGATGTATTAAACAGTATCTCTGTGTTACTCCCTCTAGCTGTCTTTCTTTTAACATTACTCTCTGTTTCCTTCCTTTATACACACTCTTCCTTTTTTTTTTTTTTGTTTCGCTTCCGGTTCTCGTACCGGCGCGTGAACCGGGAAGCGAATCAAAAGAAATAAAGGTTGCCAGAGTGCTAAACATTCTAGCAATTTTTTATAAAGGGGAGGTAGTTCTGAAAAGAACTTTTTTTAAATTTTTTTGTTGTTTTATATTTTTTTATTATTTTTCTGAACTTTTTTTACTTTTTTTGTATTTTTTGAACGGTTTTATATTTTTTTGTTTTTTTTGGGGGGGGAACGAAAATCATTGATTATAAAGGGCTCAACAGGAGCAACAAAAAAAAGATAATTTACTTTCTGGGGCGTTTTGGACATTTATGATTTTCAATAGCTGCGTTGATCAAATTTATGCTACTCTCCCTGTAGCAAATTAATTTGCTGCAAAAAATGCACACTTGCTTCACTTCCCCGAACTTCAACTGGATGTTGGGGACCGTCTCCCTCGCCTCTGGTCCCGTCACTGCCTCTCCAGATGATGTACTGGCCACAGGAGGGGGGTTTTCCTGCAGGTCACGTACCTGCGCAGCACTATAATTTATAGGGTGCCACCTCTCCATGTGCCGATGCATGGTGTAATTGCCATAGCTGTACTTCTTATCAGTCCCTCTGGACAGATCTTTTTTCCAGATGAGACAGGTAACGTAGCGGGCATTTACTTTTTTTTGGCCCCGGGGAAATGAGTAAAATTGCCAGATGTAATTTTCTTTTACATGGGACCTCCTTGGTTCTTCAGGCAAAAACTGCCTCCTCTCTTGCTCCTCTTCCTCTTCTTCCTCCTCTTGATTGAGGATTACCTGAGGAGGTGGTCCTCTCTTCCTAGGAGGTGGTGGTGGTGGTGGGGGTGCACCAGCTGCAGCTACTAATGAAGCCATTGCTTATTAGTCAAAATAGGTCTTCCTCTCACAAAGTTGAAAGTCAGAGTGAGAGAAAAGGTGGGGGCTTTCATCATTTGGGAATAAAAAATGTTCTAAACCAATGAAAAGTGTTATTTTTAGGTCACATGACCTAGCCTTACATCATTAGGAAACCAAAAGTGAAATGAACCAATGAAAAGTTTTATTAACAAGTCACATGACCTGTTACGCTTACGTTACGCGCTGCGCGCCGCGCCCCGGATCGCTTCCGGGGAGCTGCGCTTCGCGCCTCGGTTCGCGCTCCGGAGCACTTCCGGGTGCGCTAACACGGCGCGTCATAAAACGCATTACGCGAGAACGCGATACGTCGCGCTTACGCGACGCGTCACGATGTTGTTTTCTAACGCGGCAGTTGCGCAAACGGAACATTTACCGGTTCGCGGACTGGGTCGCGGCACCAAATTGAGCTAACAGGAAGCTACCCGGTTCGCGGACCAGGAGCGAAACAAAAAAAAATAATAAAAAAATACATTAAAAAATTGTATTAAAAACATATAAAATATATTTTTTGATTTAAAGAAGAATACATTTTAAAGCTTTTGATATTTGCTATTAAAAAACCATTGAAATTCACTGAAAAAACCATAGGTTATAGACCATATATAATTAGGAATTAGCATTTACAAAACCTTGAAAATTCACTGAAAAAACCATAGGTTATAGACCATATATAGTTAGGAATTAGCATTTACAAAACCTTATTTTACGCACACAAAACCATTGAAATTCGCATATATAGTTAGTTGTACTAACTATATATCGCGCACCCGCAATCCACTGCTGATCATGTCACATATTACATCGTTCATGACATGGTCAGTGACATCACTGATGACATCACTGATGACATCTCAAATGACTTCACTGATGACATCACTGATGACATCTCAAATGACATCACTGATGACATCACTGATGACTACATCCAGTGACTGTATAATTCTGTAAAGTTAAAATATGTCTTACAAATTGAATAATGAGTGGATTTATAAGTGTCTGGATGAAGGATTTAGTAGGTGCATGACTGACTGTATGAGTGAGTGATTAAATGTGTCTTACTGAGTGCATGGGTTAGTGACTAAACTGTCTTAATTTGTGCATCATTATGTCTGTTGTTCTGTAAACTGCTGCATGTGTTGATCAGTAGCTATATGAGTAACTATATGGGTTATTCATTGGTTGCCCAAGTATTTCTATGGGAGACTGAGTGTGTGTGTGTGTGTGGGTGGCTGGGAGGTGTATGACTCTGTGCATAGATGTGTGAGCAGTTGATTCACTAGATGTATGGGTTCAAAAGTGCATGTGGAAACAGCTGTATGGGCGGTTGACTGTGTGCATGAGTGTATTGGTGAGTGAATGGATATCTCAGTGCTACATGTCAAAGTAAGTACATATGTAAAACACAGTACATGTGAGAGTTGACATATATAAATAACTGTGCATAAGAGCCGGTGAATGTGTGAGTGGCTGTATGGATCATTGTGAACTTGTATCAGGGATTGTATAAGAGAGTAAATATGTGTTAGTGTATGTTTGAATAAGTAAGGTGTGTATAACTGTATAGTTGAGGAAATGGAGGTGTGATTGATTCTTTGCATGACTGACTAGGTGTGTGAGTAACTCCATGGATGAGTGACAGTCTGTGAGTGTCTGTTTACACTGAGTGTATCTAAGGTTATATTAGAGTCTGAAGAGGTTCATCGTATTATCACATGAATTATGTCATCAGTGATGTGATCAGTAATGTCAAATGAGAAGTCATCAGTGATGTCATTTGAGATGTCATCAGTGATGTCATCAGTGATGTCATTTGAGATGTCATCAGTGATGTCATCAGTGATGTCACTGACCATGTCATAAATGATGTAATATGTGACATGATCAGCAGTGGATTGCGGGTGCGCGATATATAGTTAGTACAACTAACTATATATGCGAATTTCAATGGTTTTGTGTGAGTAAAATAAGGTTTTGTAAATGCTAATTCCTAACTATATATGGTCTATAACCTATGGTTTTTTCAGTGAATTTTCAAGGTTTTGTAAATGCTAATTCCTAACTATATATGGTCTATAACCTATGGTTTTTTCAGTGAATATATATAAATATATATATCTATATATCTATATATATATATATCTATATATCTATACCAAATGCAGGATACCCTTTCAAGGAAAAACTGAGTAAGTACACTTCGTTATTTAATGGCAGCATGCTGGCAGCTGAACAAACAGGGAAATGCATCCAAAGAGTGGAATGCCAGACGCGTTTGAGGAGTACCAAAGTCCCTTCTTCAGTGGCGTGTTGCTCAGACAGGAGGAGCGGATGCTTCCGCACAGTTAAATGTAAACCACCTGCCCCAGTGGGCGTGGCCAACTTGGCCTTATGGATGTTGTAGTTTTCAGTAGATTACCCCAGTGGGCGCGCTCTTCACTGTTGAATAAATAAAATAATCATCCTGTGTGGGTGGATGTTGAGCCTGGCTGTCACCTGCCTTGCTTTTTTGTTGCCATTCGAACAGGCAAGCTTCACCCTGCAGTAACGCCACACCTCTTTTCCGTCCAAAAACGCCATGGCATCAAAACGATGCCTGCTTGGACCCGCTTCCAGCGGTGGGCTTTCCTTGCGACCTTATAAATCCACCAAATGCAGGATACCCATTCAAGGAAAACCACTGGAAAAACTGAGTAAGTTCACTTCGTTTATATATATATATATAGATATATTACCTACTGGCGGTCGCCAGTAGGTATATATAGTTAGGATTTTTTTCCTATGGAATTTTTGAAAATTCTATGTCGAATAACTTTGACGTTTGAGGACGGAATTGGCTGCAATTTTCAGGAAAATTGAACATTTTGTTTCTGAGCAGCCCCTGAAAATTTGGGGGGGTTTCGTCAAGGGGGGGCCGAGAAAAAAGGGGGGTCCCAAAACACGTTTTTCCCATGCAATTTTCCATAGGGCGGTTGGACTCACTTTTATCTCGAACGGCTGAATGGATTTCCACGAAACTTGGCAAAATTGTAGATATTGTTTGCCCGATGTGCCTTTGCTAGGTCTCAATATATGTGCTCCAGTGGATTTTGATAAATTAACGTTCAAAAAAATATATATATCTGTAACAGCGCTCCGGTTAGCGCCCTGGTTCGCGTACCTGACGCGTAACAGAACTTCGCGAAGCGAAGCTGATTGGCTCTCCGGTGTCTGTCAACATTCTAAACAGTCCGGAGCGGCCGCCATCTTGTCTCTCGGTAGGATCGAGAGACAAGAGGTGAAGAAAAACGAAGGGGGAAATTAATGAAAGGGGGCAAGGTAAACCCCTCCTGACCCCCTAGGATTGATGAGGGGGCTATTAAAGGGTCCCGCGGGGCAAAAAATAAAAAAAATAAAAATGTCCGTTTTTTCGCGGTAGAGGCGCCCCCCCGGTTCGCGGACCGGGAAGCTAACCGATAGCGTAACGGGAGTCCGCCATCTTGTGTTTCGGATGAATTTAGACACAAGATGGAGGATAAAGAATGTTGGAAAAGGGCATAAGGGGGCACAGGAGACGTATCCTGACCCCCTAGGTTTTCTAAGGGTGGCTGAGGAGGCTCATATATGTCGAAAAAGAAAAAAAAATTACTTTTTCGCGAGGTTAGCTGCCGGTACGCAAACCGGGAAGCGAACAAAAGTGAAAATTAGTGAAAAAAGGTACATTTGAAATTTATAAAGAGAAATCATAGTTAAGGTAGCTCTGAAAAGAGCTTTTGGGTTCTGTGTAAGTTGTAGGTACTTATAAGTAGGTACCAATACATAGTCTTAAATTCAGGATGAAAACTCTGTTCCCCTCATCTGAGAAGTGAACTCCATCTCCTCTGTAGATATCTTGCATGTAGTAACACAAGTTATTGTTGTAGATGGAGCCCATTCCATGGTCTCTCATGTAAGCTGAAACAGACTTATTTACATGCTTCCTCGATTTCTCAATTTGTGAACAAAATTGGTTGGACCACCTCCATTTCTGTCTTTGGCATATATTTGAATATACCAAGGCAGTTTGAGGAAAAAGTGACATCAATTGCTCAAAGGTGTCCTTTAAAAGCATTTCCAGACCTACCCCAGTCAAAGTGCCCAAGTCATTTCCTCCACAGTGCACAATTAACAGGTCAGGGTGTGGCAAATGCAAAAAGGTTTTCACCAATGGTATCAATTGGTGACATCTCAATCCTCTGTGGCCAATCCAGTTGATTTCCACATTTTGTAAATTGAGGTTGTGTAAATTTCTGTTATCAGCATACCTTTGAGCCCAGTGGATGTAACTATGTCCAACAATCCAGACAGAAAATATGGTGAGAGGAGGTTATGCTGCAGTCAGATGAAGTGTGGGTATGAAATGGCAGTTGAAACAGTAGGAGTTTGTAATGAAAAAAACTGTGGAGTTTCTGTGCTAATGATTCAGTAGCAGTGATTGGTGGATTTTGATTGCTGAAAACAGAAAGTTAGGGTGCATGGATGAGTTCTTTGAAAGATGTAATTTGAATGGTCAAGAAAAAATCATTTTATGAAAGATTGCACTGGATACGCAGGTGTACTGAGAGTTCAGAGTTCAATTGAAACATTGTTGTGTGAACTTGTAAACATGACAGGTCTTTCAGGAGGTGGTTGCTATGGAAAAAAGGCAGAAAGGGCAGAGGGGGGAAGGGTGTTGATTTGAAAAAAGTGAGGGAAGAGTTTTGATTGGGTGACATGAGAGATATGTGTGATGAATTACAGCATTTCTGTGCCTTTGTTGGTTGCAGCCTCTGGAGTGCATACCCTTTGCTCTGCTAAAGAAAAATTGGTGTGTGTCTGAGACTGTTTTGAAACTCAAAAAGTATTTGCTAAGGTGAGAAAAGATTCATTTAATTTAGATAGAGAATAGTATGCTTTAGGGAGAAAATTATGAAGAAAGTTGTGTATTTAAAATGTTGCTTTGTGTCAAGTGTTTTACAAATAGATTTTGTTTCTTTGAGTTACATAGCCATGTTAAAAGTGACGCAAAAGTGGTGCAAGGGCCTTAAAAATACGCTTTCATGTGTGTTAGGGCATTTTAAGTCACTTCCCCGTGAATATGGGTAAATAATTTGTTTACTTGATGTGTTTAAAAACGTTCCTTGAAGTCAATTAGGTTTCTTGATATGTACTGCTAGAGTTTCATAGGCTGCTTGGGGCATAGAATAGTATGCTTTAGGGAGAAAATCATGAAGAAAGTTGTGTATTTAAAATGTTGCTTTGTGTCAAGTGTTTTACAAATAGATTTTGTTTCTTTCAGTGACATAGCCATGTTAAAAGTGACGCAAAAATGGTGCAAGGGCCTTAAAAATACGCTTTCATGTGTGTTAGGGCATTTTAAGTGACTTCCCCATGAATCTGGGTAAATAATTTGTTTACTTGATGTATTTAAAAACGTTTCTTGAAGTCAATTAGGTTTCTTGATATGTACTGCTAGAGTTTCATAGGCTGCTTGGGGCATATTTACAAGGCATTTGAGTCACTTTGACGTTATTTTCCCCATTTTAATTTAAGTCATTTCCCCGTGGTGCAAGGTCCTTGTAAATACGCCCCCATGTGTGCTTGGCAAATTTAGATTTTGTTTCTTTGAGTTACATAGCCATGTTAAAAGTGACGCAAAAATGGTGCAAGGGCCTTAAAAATACGCTTTCATGTGTGTTAGGGCATTTTAAGTCACTTCCCCATGAATGTGGGTGAATAATTGGTTTACTTGATGTGTTTAAAAACGTTTCTTGAAGTCAATTAGGTTTCTTGATATGTACTGCTAGAGTTTCATAGGCTGCTTGGGGCATATTTACAAGGCCTTTGAGTCACTTTGACGTTATTTTCCCCATTTTTATTTAAGTCATTTCCCCGTGGTGCAAGGTCCTTGTAAATACGCTCCCATGTGTGCTTGGCAAATTTAAATACTGACAGGGTGTACTTGTACATAGGAGTTGTGCTGTGTTTTCAAATTATGACATGAAAATGGTTCATAAAGAAAAGGAATGCTTTTTACATTACGACAATGACAAAAAGGTGTCTGCTTCTTTAAATAAATATATCACTTCTCACCATCAATCTGGGAAAATATTTTACTTGTTTGTTGGTTAAAAAATCGTTACTTTATGAAATTTAGGTTTCACAATATGTACTGGTAGAGTTTCATAGTCACTGATGATAATGATATACATTTAGAACTGTGTAGGAGGCATGGAGAAACTGAGGCTTCTGTAAGTGTCAAGGGAGGTGAGTAATGTACATTGCTCTGTTGCATACAGTCCTCATCTTCTGCGTACTCTTGGATATGCTAGACTACATCTGCACAATGAGATACCTAAGCTGAGGAAACACAGGTGATGTGATTGTGAATTGAGCATAAATATTTGCACGTTTTTCAATTATATCACCTGTGTTTCCTAACATTACGAATCACATTGTGCAGATGAGGTTTAGGCCTGTCCAGGGAGACAGAGGAGGTCTGGCCTTTGTTCAAGAGTGCAGTGGACATGACTCACTTCATTGGTAGGCCTGCACATGTATTATCTCCTCTGTACTCTTCAACAAGCCTAAATTTCATCTGCAACCCTGAGTAGGCCTCACCTCAAACAAACCTCTGGATAGGCCACACCTTATCGTCATCCTGAATCAATCATTTAAAATGTTAGGGGCAGATTTATGATGGCCGTGCGCCTCTTTTGCGCCGCTGTTGCGTCACTTTTGTGACGCAGCAGTGGTGCAAAAGATGCACCATGTTGCAAGATAGGCCTCACTTCATCTGCAACAAGATACCGTCAGTTTAAACTGTATACATTTAGGACTGTGTAGGGGGCATGGAGAAGCTGAATCTTCTGTAAGTGTCAAAGTTGTTGCATACAGTGCTCACCTTCTGCGTACTCTTTGATATGCTAGACTGCATCTGCACAATGAGATACCTAAGCAAAGGAAACACAAGTGATGTGATTGTGAAATAAGCAAAAGAAATTGCACGTTTTTCAATTACATCACCTGTGTTTCCTAACATTACGAATCACATTGTACAGATGAGGTTTAGGCCTTTCCAGGGAGACAGAGGAGGTCTGGCCTTTGTTCAAGAGTGCAGTGGACATGACTCACTTAATTGGTAGGCCTGCACATGTACTATCTCCTCTGTACTCTTCAACAAGCCTAAATTTCATCTGTAACCCTGAGTAGGCCTCACCTCAAACAAACCTCTGGATAGGCCACACCTTATGGGCATCCTGAATCATTCATTTAAAATGTTAGGGGCAGATTTATGATGACCGTGCACCTCTTTTGCGCCGCTGTTGCATCACTTTTGTGACGCAGCAGTGGTGCAAAAGATGCACCATGTTGCAAGATAGGCCTCACTTCATCTGCAACAAGATACCGTCAGTTTAAACTGTATACATTTAGGACTGTGTAGGGGGCATGGAGAAGCTGAGGTTTCTGTAAGTGTCAAAGTTGTTGCATACAGTGCTCACCTTCTACGTACTCTTTCATATGCTAGACTACATCTGCACAATGAGATACCTAAGCAAAGGAAACACAGGTGATGTGATTGTGAAATGAGCAAAAAAAATTGCACGTTTTTCAATTACATCACCTGTGTTTCCTAACATTACGAATCACATTGTGCAGATGAGGTTTAGGCCTGTCCAGGGAGACAGAGGAGGTCTGGCCTTTGTTCAAGAGTGCAGTGGACATGACTCACTTCATTGGTAGGCCTGCACATGTATTATCTCCTCTGTACTCTTCAACAAGCCTAAATTTCATCTGTAACCCTGAGTAGGCCTCACCTCAAACAAACCTCTGGATAGGCCACGTCTTATCGGCATCCTGAACCAATCATTTAAAATGTTAGGGGCAGATTTATGATGGCCGTGCGCCTCTTTTGCGCCGCTGTGCGTCACTTTTGTGACGCAGCGGCGGCGCAAAAGATGCGCTATGTTGCGACATATTTACAACTTGATGCATCTAGGCAGATGTGTCACGCTGTAAAGTCCTGTGCCACATGAAACCTGCGTCAGGTTTCATGTGGGCGTTTTGTTGCAGGGTGGGCATTCATTTGCATGAAAGCCCTGTAAAACTAACACAGTTAAATTTAGAAGATTTCACTGAGTCAGCTTTATGGCATTGCTGAATCAAATCCTTACGATCCTTTTCAACAGGCATAAGGAGTGATGCACCATGCAATGTGTGGCTTGCCCCTGTGCATTGCAGTAGACATGTCGCGCTTACGACGTGATTCCTGCAATGCGCCGCTTTTGCGGCACAGATGCGTGACGCATCTGTGCTGTTTTTGCTCAATGGTGCTCCGCATTGTAAATGCGGCACATCATGGGTGGCAGAGCAGCAGCACACGTTAACTGGTGCATCCCTGGGGATGCGCCAGTTTTTTTTTTTTAAACATATTTTTATTGCAGAGTTAGAAACCACAGGATACAAACAATCAACCCGTGCCCCCGCGACACCCCACTGTCCAATAATAAATCCAAACTGTACACAGCCATTCAGCCCGCATCCCGGAGGCCGGGCGGCATGTTGATCCAAGCAATAGGAGAAAATCACAGTGCAAGTCCCACAGGGACCATGGTCGAAAAGCCATCGTACGTATCTGCTTTTTACCCCCCCCCCCACAACAAAATCTCCGTCAGCCATCCCAAAACTAATGCAGTAACATCCCGCGCTTCGGGGCTCCCCCTAAGCGCCCCCGCCCCAACTCGCCTGGCCGCTCCCCCAGCCCTCCCCCACTGCCACAGCACGCAACCTCCCTAATAGAGCCTAGGCACCCAGGCTAGCCACCCCCTAATGGCTTCCGTCCCACCCCAAGTCCCATAAACCAGTCCCCCCCAAGGCCCCCCCCCCCTGGCAACTGCTAGGAGTACCCCTCGCCCTGTCGAGTTGGATGGATCTACCACAGCGCGGAAATTAGCTCTTCTGTGTGCGCCCCGTGGTGTCCACCGGCTCAGTTCTCTCCATCCCCGTCATCCACCATAGAGTCACGCAAGGCCTGCACCACCTGCTCCCATGCACGCGCCGCGTCCAGAACCCTCTCATTCCCCAACTTAACAGCCTGTTTCATCCGGAGCACACTCTCGCAAGCAGACCACCGCAGCAATTCATTCCTCCACCTACGCAGCGAGGGCCCCCCCCTGGACTTCCAGTGCCACGATATCTCCCTCTGCGCCAGTATCAGACCCAGGTCAATAAATTTGCTCGTCACCTTGGTGCGTTTGGTGTGCGGGAACCAGAGCAACAGGCACGCCGCCATATCAAAGTCCACCTCCCTGGCAGACACTTCATTCAGGAGTTCCCCTACCTCTGCCCAGTAGGTCCCCAATTGCGGGCACCCCCAAAACAAATGATCCATGTCCGCACCCAAAGACGAACACCGTGGGCATCGGGCATCCGGCACCCGGAAGTACCGCTGTAATTTCTCCGGGGTTAAATAGGCCCTATGAAGCACATAGAAATGCACTTGTTGAAAGCGCGCATTTCTCGTGCCCTTCCACGTACGCCGCAGGATGTGTCCCCACGCCGTATCCGGTATGGGGCGGCCCACACTCTCCTCCCACTTAGACTTGAGCCCCAGGAGCGGCTCCAGACCCTCATGCAGCATCCTATTATGGAGGCACGTCACAGCCTTAACCGTACCAGCTGCCATCACCACATATTGGCACGCCATAGTCGTCGTTGGTTCTACGAGCCCCCCTTTCCAGTGCTTCTGTACGGCAGCCACCACTGCCGCGTGTAGGAGGAACCCCCCGTCAGGCAGCCCAAACTGGTCCCGGAGCACCTCAAACGGTGCCAACGCCCCATCTATGTACAGGTCGCCCACCACCTGCAATCCCATCTCTTCCCAAGCCAGCAACGGGGACCAATCACCCCCGTGCGGCAAGGCCGTCAGCATGCCGATCGGAATCTCCGGTGCATAAGGCCGCGAAGCCCTCGCTCTCCGAAGGCTCCTCTGCCAACACAAACGGAGCGTCCTTTCCTCCACGGTGAGGGCCCGCAACTCAAGCCTCTGCTGCATGATAATATAGGACAACACATGGCGTTGCATCCCCCGATCCCGGTCCTCCTCCGGACCCCTGAACACCCTAGCCACGTTCTGTGTTAGAACCTGCAGCTGTGCCGCTAGGTAATACAGCTCAAAGTCAGGCACAGCCATACCCCCTTCCATCCTCGGGCGGAGGAGCGTGGTCAGGGCCACTCTACGGCGGCCATGCCCCCACAGAAAGCCAATAATCATCGACCTCAGGTCTCTGAAGACCCCTTGGGGAATCCATATGGGCAGCGTCCGGAAATAATAGAGAAAGCGGGGGAGTGCCACCATCTTCAGAAGGGCAATCCTGCCTAGAACCGTCAGAGGGAGGGTCGACCAGAAAGCCAAGCTGCCCCGCAGTGCCCGGACACAACGACCAATGTTGCCCTCCAATAGGTCTGCGGTAGCGTGGTAAATGCGAACACCCAGATAGGTGAAACAAGATGGTTCCCACACCACGTCCAAGTCTCCGTCAGGAGCAGGTGAACCCGCTCGCAGCGGGAACACACAAGTCTTCGCCCAATTGACCTTAAGGCCCGACAGCCGGCCGAACTCCGACAGCAGCTCCATAGCACCGGCCAACGCCCGGGAGGTGTCAGCCAGGTACAGGAGCAAGTCATCCGCATAAAGCGATATATAATGCCACTGCTCGCCCCTGGCTATCCCCAAGTACACGACACCCGACCTCGCATGGACCGCTAAAGGTTCCATTGCCAGAGCAAACAACAGGGGAGACAGAGAGCACCCCTGCCGCGTGCCCCTGCCCACCGGGTACGCCGCAGACACCAGGCCGCCCAAACGTACTCTCGCCGTCGCCGATGCATACAAGACCCTTGTCCACCTGCGGAACCCCTCGCCCATACCAAACCTCTCCAAAACTCCGTCCAGGAACGGCCATTCCAAACTATCAAAGGCCTTCTCGATGTCTACAGATAGGACCGCAGGGGCACCCTCCCCGTCCAAGATGGCGTCCATTATCCCCACCAGTCGGCGAACATTCAGCGCCGTGCTCCTCGTGGGTATGAACCCGGCCTGGTCCCTATGTACCAGGCCCGTCATATACGGGGCCAGCCTGGTGGCCAGTATCCGGCTCAGAATCTTATAATCCACCGTCAGCATGGACAGCGGGCGGTAAGACCGCACGTCCGCTGCGTCCCGGCCTGGCTTCAGGAGCGGCACAATCAAGGCCTCCCGCATGGATCCGGGCAGCGCCCCAGCCTCGAATGCTTCAGCATACACCGTCAGCAATCTGGGTGTCAAAATATCCGCATACAGCTGATAAAATTCAATCGGTAATCCGTCCACCCCGGGTGTTTTGTTGCGGGCCATATGCTTTATGGCCGCCCGTATTTCCGCGAGCGTTACCGGGCCGCCCAGTTCCTTCGAGTCCTCCTCAGCAAGGACCGGAAGCTGCCTCTCCCCCAAGTATTCCACAATGTCCTGGACCCCCACCTCCAGCTGACTCTGGTACAGTTCCTCATAGTACCCCCTAAAGCACTCCAATATCGCTGCCTGGTTGTACACCATCTCCCCCTGCGCAGTGCGAATGCCGAGGATCGGGGAGCCCCTAAGTTCCGGGTTGGCCAGTCTGGCCAAGAGGGTACCCACCTTGTCCCTTTCCGCATGCGCCCTGACGATATACTGCTTATAGTCATAGCATCGCAAACGTTCCGTCTCAGTGGCAACCACCTCCTTCGCTTCTAATAGCTGGGCTTGTAAGTCCGGTCTAGCCGGCCTGCGGCGCTCCAGGTCCCTCAACCTATCTTCCGCTGTCACGAGGTCATTCAACACAGCCGTGCGAGCATTCGAGAACCTGCCCAGACACACTCCCCTCGCCACCACTTTCATTGCATCCCATTCAATGGACCTACTCGTGGCCGTGCCCGCATTCATTCCGAAATAGCTATCAATGCCTTGCCGAACCACGTCTTGGAAGACAGGATCCTCAAGTGTCTCCGGCCGAAGCCGCCACGTTGGTATAACTGAGCGCTCCCTCTGCCACTGAATGTGCACCAATAGGGGATTATGATCTGAGATAGTCCTAGCTAAGTACTCCGCATGGGAGACCAACGGAGCTAGGGATCCACCACAGAGCACCGAGTCAATCCTGACATGCAGGTCATGAAGCGCAGAGTAAAAGGAATAATCCCTGGTCTCCCTGTGCCGCTCCCTCCAGACATCCAGCAGCCCCCACCTATCCTGCCAGTCCTTCCTGTGCGCGGTCAGCCTGCGCACCGGGGAGTCCACCAGAGGGGGATGAGACCTATCCAGAGCCACATCAGTAATCGAGTTAAAGTCCCCCCCTAGCACTATCGGGCCCGCCAGGAAGGAGGCTAACGCCCCTGAGAGGCTATCAAGATATCGAGCTTGATCAGTGTTTGGCGCATACACACAGCAGAAAACCACATCCCGGCCATATAACCTCCCCTCCACCGCCACAAACCGGCCATCCGGATCCACTACTTGATTCAGCAATTGAAAGGGTATCCCCGCCCTCACCCAGATCAGCACCCCCCTGGCATACGCTGAGTAGGTGGTGCCAAACACCTGGCCCCGCCATCTTTTCTGCAAGGCAGTACATTCCTTCTTAGTGAGATGAGTCTCCTGAAGCATAGCAATCTGAACCCCCCTGCGTACAAGATATGCATGGACCTTATGACGCTTCACCATAGTTCGCAGCCCCCGGACATTCCACGTTAGGCATTTCAGATTAGGTAATGTCCCCATTCCAACTTCGTACAGTCCAAATCAAATAACGAATGTTCATAACCCCCCCAGTGCAGTTGCCCCCCCCCAAACACACCCAAAACAGAAAAACTTCCCAAACCCCGCTCCCCAGGACAGAGCACACGAACCCAATGTCCGCCCCCATCCAAACCTTGAAACAACTTCTCACACTCATAACCCTGTGGTCTCCACCACAGCCGGCCTTAAGGGCCCAAGGGGGGTGAGTCACCGCCGACCTCAGCGAGCGGAGCCCACGCCCCGCGCCTCCATCCCTCTTGAAGCACAGATCCCCCCCTCCCGGCGTCCCGGCCCCCTATCAACAGGATACCACCCCACCGTGAAGTCCCGATCTAGCTCAATCCAACCCAATGTCAGCCGCAAAAGATACCATCCGAGGTCTGTGGGGTCACCTCCGGCCCCTTCGAACTGTCCGCTTCTGAAAGTTCCTCTCCCGACCTGCCGCCTTCTCCTCCCGAGTCAGTGTCCGCACGTTCACTGTTCTGTTGCGACCCTGTAATGGCCGCCGTCGCTGCGAGTGCATCCCTCTTTTCCGCCGCCATTTGGGCCTCCCGCCTCTCCCGTTGGCGCCTGTTGCGGGATCGGATGCGTTGCGATTGTCTCACCCGGGGCTGCTTGGGCTCATCTCGCCTGCTTTTATGCGATCTGTCCGTACCCGCCCTGTACAACTCCAGCCATTGCCAAACCTCGTCCGGAGTCTGAAAAAAGTGCGTAGACCCATCCAACATGATCCGCAACTTAGCTGGGTAGAGCAAGGAGTACTGAATGCTTTCCTCCCTGAGCTCCTTTTTCACTGCCAGGAACGACGCCCGGTTTTTCTGGACCATTTGGGTGTAGTCCGGGAAGATCGTAACCCTACTATTCTCCACGTCATAGGGGCCCGACATCCTGGCCCGCTGAATGAGAAGATCCCGGTCTTTGTAGTGGAGGAGTCTCACCACCATCGGGCGGGGGGGGCGACCAAGCCCCGGTGGGCGAGCAGGTACCCGGTGGGCCCTCTCTAGCGTAAAGAAAGGAGTGAGCCCCTCCGGCGCCACCACAGTGCGGAACCAGTTCTCCATATAGGCCACTGCATCCTCCCCCTCAATCCGTTCCGGAAGGCCGACGACCCGCACGTTGTTCCGCCTATTGCGGCCTTCTGCATCCTCCGCCCTCCGTTCCAACGCGTCCAACCGGGCCAACATATCAGTGATCCTATGTTCCGCGGCCACCACCGACGGTTTCAGGTCCAGCAATAGTTGGTCATGGTCCTTAACTTTGTCCGCTAGCTTCGCGTGATCTGCGCGCAGCAGCCCCAGGCCCACGGCCACTTGGGCGATGTCTTGGTGCAACACGTCCTTAGTCGAGGCGATCGCATCAAGTATGGCATCTAGTCGCTGGTTCAGCCGTTGGTCTCGATCGAGCTCCGAGGAGGGACTCTCGCCCAGCTGGGTGGAAGTTGCCGAGTCCCCCTCAGTGCATCCCGCGGCCATCGACCCACTCGTCGCCGCCATTCCAGGGTGCTGCGTCACAAGTCCAGGAGCTCGGTTACCGTCAGCGCCCGTGGGCAGTACCGGTCGCCGGCAGTGCAATGTCTCCACCGACACTCACAGGCACAAGAGCCACGGCCTGCGACGCCCACTCCACTCGGCCGCCCCCACGGGAGCCTGAGGGGAAGAGGAGAAGTCCCAAGACGGTATCCAGCTAGGGTCCCCAAGCTCCGGACGAGCCAAGGCAGCGCACCGCGGCCTCAGATCACAGTCCCGCCGACCCTAGCGCCCCAGTCAGCGGCTTGCAGGATCTCTCGCCAGGATCCCTCGCCAGTCGGCGACAACTCGGCTCAGGGCTGAAGTTCGGGGCCTTCCGACCTCCCCGCCGCCATTTTCTTCGCACCCTCGGCAACACCTCAGCCGCTGCTTCAGCACGGTCTCCTCGGGGGCGGCAGTCCCCCAGCAGTTCATCAAGTGCACCCAGCTGTCCCCTCACACTTCAGAGGGCAGGAGAGTCGTCTCCGGGCCGCCCAGGGTTCCGAAAACAGGAGAATTAGCGGGATCCTGCGCGGAGCTACGAGCTCACGCCGCCATCCCGATCGGCGTCCAAGCCACGCCCCCTTCGGGGATGCGCCAGTTAACATAAATCTGCCCCTTTACATTTAAGTATGAGCAGGGGACACAGAGTTGGTGAGGCTTATCCAAGGTTAAGAAGAGATGAGTCCTGTTCACTGAAAACTTGGACATAGGCCTCACCTCCTCAGCATCGCTGGACATGGCTAAATAACATCTGCAAAATGTTACTCTTGTTAAACAATTTTACTATTATAGTCTCTGAGATTTGTCTCTTACTCTGCAACATCTCATTGTTGTTCTCTTTCTTTAAAGATAACGACAACATCAAGCATGAGTGATAATGAGCAATCTGTTGATCTCGATCTTATCATTGAACTTGTCATTGAAACGTCAGTGGAAGTAGATCCCTTGGATGATTTATATCCTGTGGATGATGAAGAATATGATGAGGATGCTGATTTGTCAGAATTGTATGACATAGGGTGGGCAGCTGACCTGCTCGAGCCTATTAACCTATAAAGACTTTTAAAAATAAATTTAAGTTACTAGAAATGAAAAGTAACCATGTTAACCGTTTCATTTAAAATTAAATACAACTTCAAAAACAGCTTGTGTGAAGTGTCTTTAATAAAATAGGGAAATATGCTAATAAAATTAGTTCAGATTCACATATAAAAGAGCACAGGTCAAATGTAGAAGCATTCAATTTCTTTGCTACTATTTGTGAATTTTAAATTTGTCAATGCACTAAAAATTATTGTATGTAGAATTGACAACTAGTGTGTTCATTTTTTGACGACTGTTATTGATTTACTGTTTGGTAATAGTGGTTAATAACATTTTTTATTATATTTTACCACAGATTCAACTGCAAATCATTTCAAAATTACACAATGCCTTCGAAGCAAAGAAGGAGAAAGGCTACAAAACGTCAAACACAGCAGCTTACTACATGCTTGCAGCAGTCCTCTACAATAAAAACTTGTCAAGTCACCAAAAAAGCTCCGGGTAAGAGAACGAAATCTTTCCTAAGAAACATTTCCAGAAAAAAAAGTATCAGTACAGAACATGTTTTAGTCCAGAAAAAGAGAGCCAATTTAAACGGAAAGGAAAGGCCACTCAAAAATGTTACTGCTAGAGCAGGAGATAACTCTGTGCATGGTAGTAGAAGGAAAAATCAGTTTAGGGACATTCGTAGACGAATGTTCCGCAACAGGATAATTGGCAATTTGTTAAAAAATATTAAGAAAGGTCAACAGAAAGTGGCTTTTTACAAGAGAAAGAGAAACATTGAGAAAATTATTGATCAGGCATTCGAAATTAAGCGAAAGTTATTTATTTTGATAATCAATAGAATTAGGAAACTAAACAAGGTAATTTATGATTTCAAAACAAATAGTAGATGGAAGAGAACAGTTAATCGTAGTAATTTTTGTGAAGTTTTTTCAGGAGAATGGATGCATAGTTCAAGTTGTGAGGCATTTTTTAATGAGGAGAGTTGTTTCCAGGATAATGATTTGGTGCATGCAGTTGACACCAGTGGTCGAGCATATGAGGTGAAAGATGGTTGTCCGGTTGAAAAAGAAAAACTTGTGTCAACGGAGGCAGAAGAGGTGTTAGGTAATGAGGTTTTAGGAAGACGTCCCAAGGGACCAGTGTACACCTGGAAGTGTAGTAGTATTTGCAGTGTGCGACAGGATTCCATCAATTTGCTTTGTGATTTTGTACGGACATTTAATAAGAAAAGTTTAAAACAGAAAATGAAGTTGTTGCAAGAATTAGATCCTTGCAGAGTGAGAGAAGTGACAGGTTTACATGGTCATTCACTGGCTTGTCTTTCCAGGAGAGTATGCCAGAGTGTTTTTCATCATTTCAGGATGCTAGCAGTGCATCATAATAAAGTGAGGAAATTAGTTAGAATGTTGTATTATGCTAAGAGTCCAGCAATTATGCTTAAACAATTATGCACTGCTCTTTTGCATGGTTCTGAAGTAGATATGAAGAATATTTGTGAAGAAATTGAGTTTTGTTACTTTGCAAGTAAAGAGAAGAATGTTGAAATTGACCCAGAAGAAGAAGGTAATGTGGAAGAGAGTGTACAGGTTTCCAGTACAGATAATTTTCAGAAGGAAATTGCCACGTTTCAGGTGAAATCAAGTGAGAGGCCTAATTTCACTTGTGTGTGTTGTCGACGCACTTATTATAAGAATCAGACTAAGTTAGTGGATTTATATGCAAAAAGTGAAAGGGAAAATAATAGTGAATGGAAGGATTTCGCAACATACTTGATGGTAGAAAATTGTTTTGATTTGGGATCGGATCAACGTGTGTGTACTGATTGTTGTAACAAATTAAATCAAAACCAGATGCCTGCTAGAGCGGTTCATAATAATCTGCAATTGGTTGACATTCCTTCTGAATTGAAGGATTTAAATACTTATGAATCTATTTTGATTCAAAGTGTCCTTCCCTTTCAGGCTATTGTACGAATGGAGCCAAATACAGGGAAATTGCCTCCATCAGATTTACAGAGAGGATTAAAAGGAAGAGTTGTTTATTTGCCTCTAGATTTGAAGAAAAACATTAATACAATTGGAGTAGAGAAAGTGGAAGAGGAACCTCTGGTTATCTTAGTTAATGGGGTTCCGACAAAGAGTAAGAAAATCTTGCAAGATTTAGTGGATGTTAGGAAAGTCAAAAAGGCAACATTGTATTTGATGAAAAACAATAAGTACTACAAGAATGTATATGTTGCAGAAGAGGAAGTAAGTGAAGAAGAGGACAACAATTTGTGTGCTGGACAAATTGAGAAAGTAGAAGCCTCTAAAAATGAAGAAATATATGAACATTATAGTGTTCATCCTTTGCATTCCAAGGAAGTCATGGGGAATGCTATTGAGTTGTTTCAAATGAAACAAGCCAAAGGGAGTCCCATTAGTGTTTGGGAGGAAAGTTTGGAAGCTCTGTTTTTCCCACAGCTATTTCCAACCGGTCAAGGAGGAAGATATGATGAGCGACCTGATCAAATTCCTGCTTCTGAATACCGGACTTTACGATTGTATGCAGAAGATCCTAGGTTTCGTCAATGCATTCCCTATTTGTTTCATCTACTGTTTGAAAGCGATCTGTCTGGACTGTCATATGCAGTGAACCACATCTTGAAAAGTGGTGTACAGATGCAAAATATCTCAGCAAGGGACTTTATGGATAAAGTCAATGTGCAAGACAGTATTTTGGATTCTCACCTGATTAATCTCATGGCATGTCAGCGTGGTACTAATGAGTACTGGTAACGTCGACATGGAGATTTAAAATGTATGCTGAGGAACTTAGGAACTCCCACATGGTTCCTCACTCTCAGCTGTGCCGAGTATGGCTGGGAAGACTTACTTGAATTTCTACGAGAGGCAAATGGAAACATTGAAAATATCGAATTCAAGACACCCGGAGAACTGTGCTCTTTCGATCCAGTGAATGTATGCAGGTACTTCAATCATAGATTTGAAGCTATGATGTCTTTCATCATGAACAAGAAAAATCCACCTCTTGGAGAGGTGTTGGATTTCTTCTGGAGAAAGGAGTATCAAGCAAGAGGTGCTCCTCATATACATATGCTGCTATGGATCAAAGATGCACCCAAATTTTGAACAGATCCGGATGACTTAGTGATGAGTTTCATAGAACAGTATTCTACATGTGCTGTTCCAAAGACAAAGGAAGACAAAAGCCTAAGAGAACAAGTTTTACGCTTTCAAAACCATCGTTGTGGAAAGTACTGTTGTCGTAAATTCAGAAACAAGGACAAGTTCTACACAAAATGTCGTTTCAGCTTTCCACGACCGGTGAATTCTAAAGGAAGAGTGAACAGTTTCATGTCTTCGCTGCGACATAATGTGACGAGGAAATCACCCAAAAATACATACAATTTGAAAAGAAACGAAGAGTCCAAGTACATCAACGACTACAACCCAGTGATTTTGTCCATGTGGAATGCTAACATGGGTATACAGTTTGTGGCTGATAACTGTATGGCTGTGGCTCGGTATGTGACATCTTACATCACAAAAAAAGAAAAGACAGAATTGTGGGAGGACATTTCCCATGAAAAGAGCCTCAGTAAGAAGTTGTACAGTTTCAGTCTGAAGATGTTGTCGCATCGAGAAATCGGAGCTCACGAATGTTCTGACCGGTTATCTTCAGCAAGTCTCTATGCCAAATCTAGGAGTATGATTTGGGCGAGTCTTGGTCTTGCTGCAACACGTAATCGAGTTCTGAAACCTGTACGGGAAATTGAGTATTTGGCGGAAAAGGAGCCAAACAGTACAGATATTTTGAAGACCAACATGTTGGATACATATAATCCAAATAGAAGCAGTCACCTTGAGAATGTTTGTCTGTATGAGGTTCTACAAAATTACATATTCAAGAGGAACATCAAAGAATATATTGATAAAGGAGTGTATGCTGTAATTGGAAGTGAGGGATGTCTGGTCAAGCAAAGAAAATGCCAATTGGTAAATCATCGAAAATTGAGTGGCGAATCTCCTGAAAGAAAAGAGTTTTTCTATTTAGCTCTTTTGCAACTTTTCAAGCCTTGGCGTGCAGAAGAGGAACTGCTTGGAGATTTCCTCTGTTACGAAGACTCTTTCAATGCAGCCAAGGAGACCATAGAATGTCCTGTTTTTCCAAAATATCTAGAAATGTTGAATGCGGAAATCGAGCAGGAAGCAACAATTGCAGCCGAGATTGCTAGAGATAGTTCTCAGGACAGTCAGAGTTCTGTTTCATTGAGTCAGGATCCACTAGGAGGACCAGTTATCGAAAATGAAGCTGTCACTGCCATGATTGAAGTGGAAAGAGCCATGGCACATGCTCAGGAGGATGCGGTTAACTTAGAAGATTTGGAAAGACAACTCAACGTTGAGCAGAGGAAAATATATGACGAAGTTACCAACCAAATTGATCATGGATTAAGTCATGAGAAGAAAGAGTGCTCATGTACGTCGTTGAAGCCTGTCCGACTGTACGTGAGTGGAGAAGCAGGAACTGGAAAAAGTTTCCTCATTAAAGCAATTTCATGTTATTTGCAGAAAAGGACTGAGTCATCGCTGTCTTGTGTTGTCACCGCTCCAACTGGACTGGCAGCACATAACATTAAAGGTATTACTTTGCATCGTCTACTGATTCTGCCAGTGGAGCATGATAACAAATTACAATACCACAAGTTATCTGGAGATGCTTGTTGTGAAGTTTCAAGAGTCTTGAGGAAAATGAAACTTCTTATCATTAACGAAGTAAGCATGGTTTCCAATGTCATGCTTGCCTTTGTGCATTTGAGAATGCAAGAAGTTCTTAAAACAGAGTATGATGTGTTATTTGGTGGCAAACACATCATTGTTTTCGGTGATCTTCTGCAGCTGACACCAGTGAAAGGACAACCAGTGTTTAAACTACTTACACATGAAGATACCAGGAAGTGCCTAGGGAGCATTGGCAACGTTAATATATGGTTAAACTTCAATTATGCTGAACTGCGTGAAAATATGCGTCAAGCGAAGGATGAAGATTATAAGAATATTCTACAAGATGTTAGAATCGGAAAAGTGACCGAGCATGGGAAAGAAGCTTTACTTGCACGATTACTGTCAAATTTGTATCCAGAAGAAGACGTTGTGCCAGAGAATATTTTTCGGAAAATTACTGAGAAGAAATCTGGAATATGTTTGATGCCAACTCTAGCAGAATGTGCCATCTTCAACAACAAAATGTTGAATTTAGAAAACCAAGAGATTGTGAAACTGGAAGCTATTGACAGAATAGAGCATATGGGAGTAACAATTATTTTGTATGAGAATTTGAAATCAAAATTGGATTCATTAGAGAAGACTAAACCTGCTGGTTTTGAAAAGACTCTGAATGTGTGCTTAAATTGCCGTATCATTTTGAGAAGGAATTTACATGTTGAAAGAGGTCTGGTAAATGGATCAATGGGTAATGTTGTTGATTTTGAGAAATACAGAAATAGAGATGGAATTGAATTTTTAAAAATTAAATTTGATGGCATTGAGGAAGTACAGCTAATTGGTCGTTGCTCTGCTAGGTTTTTGCTTGTAAAAGACTTATATGTTCGCTGTAAGCAGTTTCCTGTTTGCTTGGCATATGCGGTGACAATCCATAAATCGCAAGGTTTAAGTGTAGACAGTGCATTGGTGAATATTGGCAGTTCTGTGTTCAAGGAGGGAATGGCATATGTGGCATTGTCACGAGTCAGAACTTTATCGGGATTATACTTGATTGAGTGTGATGTCACAAACATTTGTGCGGATCTAGATTGTGTTAAGGAATACAATAGGTTAAGAAGAGACTATGCGCCACATTTGCCTCAATATCCTTTGTTTGAGAAACGTGTGGTAGGCCGGAAACGAAGAAATTTGACCAATAGTAGGGAGGTTGTAGCAAAAAGACGAAAAGTCGATGAACCCGAAATTATAAGCAGAAAGAAAATGGATTCTGTTGAAGATGTTGTTGGTTTTCAATTTGAAAATAGTTCTGGTGTCAACTGCTATGCTAATGTAGTGGTTAATGTTGTCTTTTCTCTAGAAACTTTAAAAGAACAGATTGTGATCAATTCAGATCAAAGTTTTTGCTGTTTACTGAACTCTGTGTTACAGAAATGTAGCACTGATAGAACAAAAATAGAAAGTGTGTCTGAAATTCGAAATCTGTTAGACAAATGTTCAGGTCAAACGCAATTCTCTCAAAATATTCAGCAAGATTGTCAGGAGTTTTTAATGTATATGCTTGATGTATTGCAAGATGAAGGTGTAGATGTAGATCATCTGTTTGGCCTTTCTTATCAATGGCAGCATGACTGCGAGAACTGTAGGGTATCAAGTACTACTAGTGTAGACTCAGAAAGATTTATATATTTAACTTTGCCAGACAGTAAATCAGTGTCCTTTAATAAGCTAGTAAAAGCAGCCGATCACAACATGGAGTGTAGCCAATGTAAGTCTGCAATGCTGTCCACATTATTTATACGAACATATGGCCAGTATGTCATTTTAATGTTCCAACGATGTAGGCCTGATGGAACAAAATTGACAACTTTAATTAAAAATGTTGTGGCTTCGCAGTTGTCAATATCAGGAAGGACTTTTGTAACTGCAGCAATTATATATCATGACGGTCCTTCAACAACATCAGGACATTACACAGCTTATTTGAAGTCTAGAAACGGCTGGTCATTCTGCAATGATTCTGTTTTAACTTTAAAAAAAAAATTGCCTTTCGACCTTAAAAATTCTTACCTGGTGTTTTTACAACCAAAATTTTAGGGAAAGAATCTCGGGATTTGCTCTGAGGAATTTCAAGAGGTTCTAATGGCTCATACACTATTTGGCCTTGAGGATAAGTGTAGTACAGAGTAAAAAGTTATTTTTGAGTTTTAAGTAGTGCCTGAAAAAAAAGAAGGTTTTCTTATAGAAAGTGGTGGGCACGGATTAGTTAAAGGACAACAGAGTATTTCCCAAAGCAAACGGTGTTCTTACCATAACACTTGACGTCATGGAAAAATAACTGCACTTTGAATGAGTTCAGAAAAACTGTTTCTTTTAATAAGCTAATTCAAGCAGCCAATCAAAACATGGAGTAGAGGTAATGTAAGTCTGCAATGCTGTCCACATTATTTGTACAAACTTTTGGTTATAATGTCATTTTAAAATTCCAACTATATAAACCTGATGAAAGTAAGTTTTCAACTTTAATTACAAATGTTGTGGCTACAGTCATTGATTTTAGGAAGAACATTTGTAACTGCAGCTATTATATGACATGATGGTCCTTTGACAACATCCGCTTATTACACAGCTTATTTAAAATGTAAAAAAAGCTGATGTTTCCGAAATGATTCACATTTGACTATGAAACAATGTTGCCTTTTGACTTAAAAATATTCTTACTTTCTGTTTTCAGAAGAGAGAATTTTGGGTAGGTAACTGGCCTATAATGATTCTAGGAGTTGATATAATTTTATGTACTGTTTTAAATTGCTTTGTGATTAAAAGTGATGTTGAGAATTAAATAATTGTAGTAGTCATAGAGGTAGTGTAAGTGTGCCTCATAGTAAACAGTATCAATGTCATAGGAAATGTGGAACATGAGTGAGCAAGAAGGGTGAGATATTACTAGTACAGGATTGTGAAAGTGATCTTGAACGTTTTCTTTCTGAAAGTTGCGGAAAAAGAAAATGACGGGATTTGCTTAGAAGAATTCCAAGAGTTATAAATGGCTCTTACACGATTTGGCTTTGAGGAGAAGTGCGGTAGAGAGCGAGAAGTCATTTATTGTATGTAACATATTTGTCAAAACGATGGAGCTTTTCTTTCAGAAAGTGGCGGGCTGAAAATAATAACAGCACAACAGAGTATAAGCTGTTCATAGGACATCCTTCGACGTCATGGAAAGTAAGTTACTTTTAAGGAGTTCTGATTGGTTATGTTATATGGGTTTTTTAAACACAATCATTTTGATTGTGTTTTTTTTCCCCGCTGTTATATGATGAATACCTTCAACTCACTGTTTTTAGTGAAATTTGATATATTCTGAGAACAGCAAAAATAAACCATTTAACATGTATAATTAATTCTGTACTTTGTATAGTGAATTTTAATTTGTACTCGTCTTATCTCATGCTCACTCATCTTTTACTACCTTCTATCAATCCTCCTTACATACTCACATTGCCTTTTGTTTTATTCTCTTTCACCCTTGCTCTCTAACTCCACTTATCTTTCAACCTTTGTTTCCCTAATCCAACTCTGCTTTTTTCTTTTCTCCCTTGCACCATTTTCCAGCTTTTAGACCTTCTGCTTCGCTTGTCTTTTCCATCTTTCCTCCCTTTGTTTTCTAAATTAAATATTTTTGGGTTCTCCTTTTTTGGTGCAATCAGTTAGTATAACTCACCCTCACTCATTTATCTTTCTTTGTTGCCTCACTCAGTCTGTATCTGACACTCTTTCCTTCACTTCCTCTGTCTCCTCTCTCCCTCACTCTCTTTTCCTTATTCACCCTTTCCTTATATAGTTTACCTTACTCACTTTCTTTTAGTAGCTTACACAACTTCAATTTAGTTTTCTCTTTTATCCTTCTTTTCTGTCACTGAAAGTATCTTCCTTTTTTTCTCTTAGTAATTTACTCTATTACAATTTCTTTTTGTCTCTGACTGTCTATCGCCGTTTCTTTCTCTTTTTTTCTGCATGTTTATCTCTAACTTTATTTCTTTGTAAAATTGGATGATTTTCAATCTTTTCCCTTGTCTTTTCTAATTTTTAAATACATGTTGTAATATTTTTCAAATTTTTGTTCTTTCTTTCACAGATTGAAAGTATAAAAATAACAAGTGACTAAGTTAACGACAATTATAAGGTAAGTGTTTTGTACTCTTTTCGTTACATTTCTATCACATTTAACTTCTATTAGTTCCACTGCTTCATTTCTTTAACCCTCAGTTTCCTGCCTTTGCTACTTCCCTCATTCCTTTTTCTATTACTTACTTACTCTACTCCTTCCACTCCTTTTCTCAGTCCCTCTGTTCTCATAGTTCCTCACTCCTGTTCACTCACTCCGTCTCTATTACTCTCACTGTCTCTGACTGATCACTCTTTCACTACTTGTTCATTATGCTTTCTCCCTGTAGTTCAAGCACACTATGTTATTTACATTTCTTTGCTGTTTCAATTATTCCTTTTCTGTCACTTCTTCTTTTCTGCTTTCTGTTTTTTCTCTCTGTTATTCCACATGTTTTAACCTTAGTCACTGTCATACATCTTGTTTTATTCCTATTTACTTTCGCTCACTGTTTTCTTAACACTTTCCCTCAGGGTTGTTCTTTTAGTCCGGTTCTATCCCTACCTCTCATTCCACATCCTTTACTGTTTTTCTTCTTAATTTGAACATTCACTCACATTCTCCAAGAAACTCTTGTTTATTATTCTTCTACTCTCCTTTTTTTCTTTCACTTCCTTATCTATTTTGTGTTTCTCAATTATACCCTCTTACATCTTTTCTTTGGTAAATAGATGTATTAAACAGTATCTCTGTGTTACTCCCTCTAGCTGTCTTTCTTTTAACATTACTCTCTGTTTCCTTCCCTTATACTCACTCTTCCTTTTTTTTAATTTTTTTTTGTTTCGCTTCCGGTTCGCATGCTTTCTGGGGCGTTTTGGACATTTATGATTTTCAATAGCTGCGTTGATCAAATTTATGCTACTCTCCCTGTAGCAAATTAATTTGCCGCAAAAAATGCACACTTGCTTTACTTCCCCGAACTTCAACTGGATGTTGGGGACCGTCTCCCTCGCCTCTGGTCCCGTCACTGCCTATCCAGATGATGTACTGGCCACAGGAGGGTGGTTTTCCTGCAGGTCACGTACCTGCGCAGCACTATAATTTATAGGGTGCCACCTCTCCATGTGCCGATGCATGGTGTAATTGCCATAGCTGTACTTCTTATCAGTCCCTCTGGACAGATCGTTTTTACAGATGAGACAGGTAACGTAGCGGGCATTTACTTTTTTTGGCCGCGGGGAAATGAGTAAAATTGCCAGATGTCATTTTCTTTTACATGGGACCTCCTTGGTTCTTCAGGCAAAAACTGCCTCCTCTCTTGCTCCTCTTCCTCTTCTTCCTCTTCTTCCTCCTCTTGATTGAGGATTACCTGAGGAGGTGGTCCTCTTTTCCTAGGAGGTGGTGGTGGTGGTGGGGGTGCACCAGCTGCAGCTACTAATGAAGCCATTGCTTATTAGTCAAAATAGGTCTTCCTCTCACAAAGTTGAAAGTCAGAGTGAGAAAAAAGGTGGGGGCTTTCATCATTTGGGAAAAAAAAATGTTCTAAACCAATGAAAAGTGTTATTTTTAGGTCACATGACCTAGCCGTACATCATTAGGAAACCAAAAGTGAAATGAACCAATGAAAAGTTTTATTAACAAGTCACATGACCTGTTACGCTTACGTTACGCGCTGCGTGCCGCGCCCCGGATCGCTTCCGGGGAGCTGCGCTTCGCGCCTCGGTTCGCGCTCCGGAGCACTTCCGGGTGCGCTAACTCGGCGCGTCATAAGACGCATTACGCGAGAACGCGATACGTCGCGCTTACGCGACGAGTCACGATGTTGTTTTCTAACGTGGCAGTTGCGCAAACGGAACGTTTACCGGTTTGCGGCACCAAATTGAGCTAACGGGAAGCTACCCGGTTCGCGGACCGGGAGCGAAACAAAAAAAAATAATAAAAAAAATACATTAAAAAATTGTATTAAAAACATATAAAATATATTTTTCGATTTAAAGAAGAATACATTTTAAAGCTTTTGATATTTGCTATTAAAAATCCATTGAAATTCACTGAAAAAACCATAGGTTATAGACCATATATAGTTAGGAATTAGCATTTACAAAACCTTGAAAATTCACTGAAAAAACCTTAGGTTATAGACCATATATAGTTAGGAATTAGCATTTACAAAACCTTATTTTACTCACACAAAACCATTGAAATTCGCATATATCGTTAGTTGTACTAACTATATATCGCGCACCCGCAATCCACTGCTGATCATGTCACATATTACATCATTCATGACATGGTCAGTGACATCACTGATGACATCACTGATGACATCATTGATGACATCTCAAATGACATCACTGATGACATCACTGATGATCCATCCAGTGACTGTATAATTCTGTAAAGTTAAAATATGTCTTACAAATTGAATAATGAGTGGATTTATAAGTGTCTGGATGAAGGATTTAGTAGGTGCATGACTGACTGTATGAGTGAGTGATTAAATGTGTCTTACTGAGTGCATGGGTTAGTGACTAAACTGTCTTAATTTGTGCATCATTATGTCTGTTGTTCTGTAAACTGCTGCATGTGTTGATCAGTAGCTATATGAGTAACTATATGGGTTATTCATTGGTTGCCCAAGTATTTCTATGGGAGACTGAGTGTGTGTGTGGGTGGCTGGGAGGTGTATGACTCTGTGCATAGATTGTGAGCAGTTGATTCACTAGATGTATGGGTTCAAAAGTGCATGTGGAAACAGCTGTATGGGCGGTTGACTGTGTGCATGAGTATATTGGTGAGTGAATGGATATCTCAGTGCTACATGTCAAAGTAAGTACATATGTAAAACACAGTACATGTGAGAGTTGACATATATAAATAACTGTGCATAAGAGCCAGTGAATGTGTGAGTGGCTGTATGGATCATTGTGAACTTGTATCAGGGATTGTATAAGAGAGTAAATATGTGTTAGTATATGTTTGAATAAGTAAGGTGTGTATAACTGTATAGTTGAGGAAATGGAGGTGTGATTTATTCTTTGCATGACTGACTAGGTGTGTGAGTAACTCCATGGATGAGTGACAGTCTGTGAGTGTCTGTTTACACTGAGTGTATCTAAGGTTATATTAGAGTCTGAAGAGGTTCATCGTATTATCACATGAATTATGTCATCAGTGATGTGATTAGTAATGTCAAATGAGATGTCATCAGTGATGTCATTTGAGATGTCATCAGTGATGTCATCAGTGATGTCATTTGAGATGTCATCAGTGATGTCATCAGTGATGTCACTGACCATGTCATAAATGATGTAATATGTGACATGATCAGCAGTGGATTGCGGGTGCGCGATATATAGTTAGTACAACTAACTATATATGCGAATTTCAATGGTTTTGTGTGAGTAAAATAAGGTTTTGTAAATGCTAATTCCTAACTATATATGGTCTATAACCTATGGTTTTTTCAGTGAATATATATATATATATATATATGTGTGTGTGTGTGTGTGTGTGTGTGTATATATGTATCTATATGTATGTATATATATATACATATATATATATATATAAGATCTATACAAATGTGTGTGCACACACTCCTATATGTATATATTGATATAAGTATGCAAATATATGTGTGTGAGACACTGCCTTGTGTCTGGACAAAGCTGTATCTCTCTGGAGAGCTCTAATAAGAGTTAAACGTGTTGAGCCGGCAGGAGGAGCTATTCCATTATCCGAACTTCCCTGGGGCATTTTTCCCTCCATTTTTTCCTACCTCTCTCCTGGATTTACTGCTGCTGCACACAGCCTTGATTGGGCTGGTGGGGAGCCTGGCAGCATAGCTGAGAGGCTACCTGCCCGGGGTGTCCCGGGTTGTGGTGTGCCAGCCGTGCCTAAACCGTGTGGCTCTGCAGGTCAGGATTCTGTGCCTGGTGCTGCCCTCGGACGCAGCCGCCTTCTTGGATGTGGGGTCACCATGGCTGGCCAGCGCTTCTCACCATGGCTGACCAATGCTTGTTGATACGAAGGGGCCCGGGGAGGCCCGGGAGTGCATTCATGCCCGCCCTGGCTGACATCTTAGGGCCCTGGTATTCTCCTGCTGCACCATGCAGGGCCTGAAATCCACCCAGAGACTGTGTGAGTGACTGCTGACACACACTGCTGGGGCATGCTGTTTGGGACTGCCACCTTCTCTTTTTTACTCCGGTCATAATTTCTGCTTTTCTGTCACTTTCTTTCGCTTTCTGCATTTTTCTGCTTTTCTGTCACTTACTGCATTTTTCTGCTTTACCACTTTCCCTCTTGTCACTTTTGTACCTTTTCCTCGCCGTATCCCTGCTGCTGCTTGTCCCTGCAGTCCCACCCCCCTCCAACGCTGCTTACCTGCTTCTCCCGCTTCCCAGCTGTCCAGACCTCCCCCTCATGTTACTTAATGGCGGCCACACTGCTGCACGCCGGAGGCTCCCGTACCACGCCCAGCGCCACGGACCCTGGTCCTCAGACCATTCACCGCTATGACACCAACACCCTCCATGCCCTCAACACCTGACCGCCACAGTGCTTGCCACCGGGCATTGCCAAATGACACCCAGGGCCCTTTTTCCTTACAAAACTGCAGTTTTACCTTAGCCTGCCATAATACTCCAGCCCTACCCACCACACGGCCAACAAATACTTGACCCAACCGCCTTGGCTGTATCCTGCTCAACACGCAGTCCCCCCACAAAAACGCAGCGGAGATCTGGGACCTATTCTACTCCATCACCTTCCTCAATGAAATCTGGATGAACTCCACTTCTGCCCCGGACATCGCCACCGCCATCCCGGATGACTACAAGATCATTCATAGGGACGGCATCAATAAACCAGGTGAAGGCACCCCCATTGTACACAAAAGTACCCTCCACCCCATCACCCACTCAGACGACCACTCAGCTAACATGGAGCACCTCCACTTCTAGGTCCAGACCAACCCGAACACCACTCTTTGTGGCACCCACATCTACAGACCCCCCATGGACCCTATCCACCCTTCAGCTACTCCATCATCAACTTCATCGCACCAAATGCTCTGGCCTCCACAGACTACATCCTCCTCGGTGACCTCAACTTTCACCTGGACAACCCTAACATCAAGAACACATCATCCCTGCTGAAGGACCTGACCACCGTCTGACTCAAACAACAGGTCACCTCCCCAACCCACGCAGCAGGACACACGCTCAACCCTATCCTCTCCGCAAATGGCAACATCACCCTCAGCCACACCTCCAAGCTTCTCTCGATCGACCATAGCTGCGTCCAAACCCACCGTACACCACTGAATTCCCCGCTACCCTTGCAGAAATTGGAACAAAGTCATGAAGAACAGCTCACCACCTCCCTCAACGAAACCCCACCTTCCACATCCACGGACACTAATACCTCAGCAAGCAACCACCACCGATGGATCTCCAACTGCGCCGACACACTGGATACCCTCAAGAAAACCCCAGGCAAGCAACACTCCTAAAAGCCAGCTGGTTCTATCATGCCCTTCATGAGACCAGACACACCTGTAGATGACTCGAGAAGAGATGAAGGAGCAGCAAGACCCCAGACCTCAGTCTTCAAAACCGCTGTCATCGCACACCACCACCTCATTAGAACAAAGAAAGCTGCCCTAAAAGTAAGGATCAACAACAACGCACTTAATAGCAAAGACATTTTCGCCATGGTCAAAGAATTTGCCAAACCCAGCACGGAGACAGCAGACATCCCACCCTCCCAAGACCTCTGCAACATCCGCAACACCTTCCTCCACTGCAAGATTAAGTAGATCTACAACAGCTTCAACAGCCTCAATACCCAAGACCCTCTCACCCCACCCGCAACCACCACACCAAATGACACCGGACCCCAGCAGACCCTGCTCAGTGGGACTTTCCTCATTGCTGACAACACCCTCAAGATCATGAAGAGCATTCTGTCTGGGACTGCTGGGGGGTGTGGCTACGGCGCCAATGTAGGTGGAAGCGGGTCTCCGGAGCTCCTCCGCGCCCGCCTCGCACCACACCACATCCTGCACCCCGACCCGGACCCCGGACCCCCAGACACGCAGGGGAGGACCCACGGAGCACGAGGGGGTGACACCAGGGACCCGAGAGCCCCGCTACGGGGCTGTGGGGAGAGTTCCCCGTGAGGCGGAGGACCCGGCGCGAGGAGCGCCCAAAATGGCGGCCATGGTCCCGACCTGAGGTGCCTGACGGAGGGGTGCTGTTGGCGACTGGGGGCACACATTGCGGGAGTTTCTGCCTGACCTAGCGGCGGAAGGCCCCCGGGGGCTGTGTGAGGTGAGCGGCGCCCCCTACAAGTGCATCGCAGCTGGGTCCCGGGAGCGTAGGCCGAACGGACTGCCTGACCCCAAGATGGTGCCGACGGAGCCGCGCTAACAGTCGGCAAAGAGGTCCCTGAGGCAGCGAGGTGCGCTGTGGTCGCCCTGCGGCGACGGACATTCCCCTGGCGCCCCTCCCACCCTGACCAGCGGGGCGACCGAGTTCCAGGTGGCCTGGGGGTGAGCAAACTCCGGCGGAGTGACCGGCCGACCGCCCCAGGGGGGGGCACCCGAGAGACTGGGAGCCGGGGGCACTGCTGAGACCCTCGCGCACTGGCCACTGCCCTGGGCCTGATGCCGGTGGACGGGCAGAGGGTCCGTGGCGCCCAGGTGGAGGAGGGTACATCAGGCGACTGGAGAGGGGGTCCTGTCGCCCCACCGTCCTGACGGGGAGAGGCTTGCTCCCTTCGGCGTCTGAGGCACTGGATCCTCACCTGGCGGAGGCCCGGGGCACGGCGGGGCCACGAGGCGGAAGAGGGCCAGGGAGAAGATGGCGAACACCCTGCCTGGCTGAGACCTCTGTGGTGACACCTGGACCTGGGGTAGTGAGGCACTGACTCTTGACCGGATACGCCTGGCGCTTGGGGGCGCGAAGCGAACCAACCTGAGGCACCCTGGTGGACTGTTGCTGCCTGTCCAGAGGTGCAGGGAGCGTGAGCCCCGGTGTCCTGACGACCTAGTGGAGGGGGACTCGCCCCCTGTAGTGAGCCCCAGCTGACGAGGGCGAAGAGGGGCAGTAGCACTGGGGGATCGGAACTGGGCCGGAGAAACACCCGGAAGTGACCCGAATCACTGGTGACCACAGCGGGGACACACACGCCTTGCAGCCCGGCACCATGACGCGGGGCAGCAGAAAGAAGGGCTTCGACGCCTTGAAGCTGGACGACCCGGGCCATCTCGTAGAGGAGGATGCATCGACGTCTGGAGCGGGAAGCTCGACCTGCCCACGAGATCCGTCACTGGGCGACATCATGCAGGCGATAATGGCGTCTCGAGAGGCTCTTGAGAAGCGGATGGACACCATCGGATCGGACCTGTCCCTGTTGAAGGACGACCACAGGAAGCTGAAGGAGCGGGTGGCGACCTCGGAGGTAATCCTGAAAGACCTGCCCGGGGACGTGGAGGCACTGAGAGCATCATTGGCGGAGGTGGCGCAGAAGGTTCGAGTACTGGAGCTCAGGGCCGAAGACAGTGAAGGGCGCTCCAGACGTAACAACCTCCGCCTCGTGGGGGTTCCTGAAAAAGTGGAGGGCCGGGATGCGGTCACTTACCTGGAAGATTGGCTGCGGATGGCGGTGGCCCCTGAGGGTCTCTCCCCTTTCTTTGCTCTGGAGCGGGCCCACAGAGTACCGGCGCATCCCCCCAAGCCAGGAGGGCCGCCACGACCCATAGTACTGCGTCTTTTGCACTTCAGAGACAGAGACCACATCCTCCGAAGAGTCAGAGACCTGCCAGACCTAAGGATTGATAACAGCAGGGTCATGATCTTCCCGGACTTCACCAGAGATCACTACAGCTGCCCTATGCTATGTTGTTCCCGGCTCGACTGAGGATCATCGCCGAAGGCCGCACACATTTCTTCCTCACACCGCAGGAAGCCTGGAGTTGGTTGGATGCCAGGGGGGAGTCGAGGACAGATGCCCCTCCGGAGACCTCGCCTAGGGGACATTCTACTCAGACGACGCCAACGCGGGGAACTGGCTCCCCGACGAGATGGCAACAGGAGAGAGCTGAGGCGGTCCTGGCAGTAGTGGCCATCAGCCAGGGAGACGCCAGCCCATCCGGGAGCGCGTCGGAACAGTCGAGGGCTAGTGCTCCCAGTCCTGGCTCCAGTAGTGAACGATCTCTCAGAGTCGGACCTGCCGGTGGTGACTCCCCAAACAGCAGACGGAGTGCTTGGCTGAGGCGAACAGAGGGACACTGGACACGTGTGTAAGGTACTGGGTGCGACCTGAGACTGCTGTCATACGCTGAGCGGAAAGTCTCGGGACATCCCCTAATTGTTAATGGGCAACCGGGGGGGGGAGAAGGGCCGGGGGACTCCTCCTGAAGGGTCCGAGGGGGGGGGTGGGGCGGGTGCGGGGGGCTGCGGACCTGTTTGGGTCGGCGCACTGGCCACCCTAGCCCTATTTCATTGAAGCACACTTCCTAATTGAGTTTGGATGGGGTTCCCATGTTGGTTGTCTGTCCTGGGGTGTGGGAGTTGGGGAAGTTTAGCTGTTCAGGTTGGGGGGGGATGGGGGAGGATCCGGGCGTGCCAGGGGAATTGCTGAGAGAATGGATGAAGTGCGATGGGCTCTGCAATGGGACCCGACCTAGGTTACAAATGTCTCACGTGGAATGTAAGGGGGATGCACACGATGCAGAGGCGCCACAAGATCCACTCCTATTTAATCAGGCGGGGCATTCACTTAGCCTTCCTCCAAGAAACACATCTGCTAGACAAGGAGGGTAAGGCGCTACAAAAGAGGTGGAGGGGGCAGGTCTACCACACTGGATACTCTGCATATGCCAGGGGGGTGGCCATCTGGGTACGGGCGGGGGTTCCTTTCCAATGCACACACCACCTAATTGACCCGGAGGGGAGGTATGTCATGGTGAGGGGCAAACTAGATGGGAGGGACCTTACACTGGGCTGTCTTTACGCCCCGAACGTGGACCAACCTGCATTTCTCTCCTTCCTGTCCAGCAAACTGGCCCAGTTTCTAGTGGAGCCCTTGCTCCTTGGAGGGGACTTTAATAGCGTCACTGACATTGCCCTGGATAGGTCACCCTGCCCACTGCACCAGCTGGCAAACTAGCACTTGCGCGCACTGCTTGGCAGCGCCACTGGGGTCTGATCGACTCCTGGAGGGCTAACCATCCTTCGGTCAGGGACTATTCATTTTTTTCCGCTCTCCATGAGCTACACGTTCGCATCGATGCCTTCCTGTGCTCTCAGGGCGTGCATGCTGAGGTTTGCCACAGTGAATACCTCACGCGCACGATCTCGGACCACAACCCGTTGCTTTTGCAACTGGGCTGGTCCCAATACCGCCCGCGAATCCCTGCCTGGAAGCTACGCCCGGAGGCACTGGAAGACCAGCTCTTCGGCACTACAATAGCCTCAAGCATCGAGGAATACTTTCAGATCAATGAGGGCACAGCGGGATCGGCCACGATTGAGTGGGATGCCTTCAAGACGGTGGTGAGGGGTCAGTGCATTGCGGCGGCGTCGGGTGTTAGGAGGACGTTGCTAGCAGTCATCACGAAGGAGGATGAGAAATTGAGAGACCTAGACAAAGCGAGACCTGAGAGGCCGGACACACATGAGGCGCTGCTTGAGGCACGGGAAGCGGTGGCGGCGACAGTGGAGCGCCTCAGGTGCTTCGACTACAAGACCTACCTCACACGCGCGCACTCGGAGTGCGACAAGTCGGGAGCTCTTCTGGCCTGGCTGGCCAATCCGGCTCGTCGGAGCTCAGTCATTCTTGAGCTCAGGGACCACTCGGGAGTGGCGCGATTTGACCAAGGAGGAATTAATGAGGTATTCTATGATTACTACACAGAGCTCTACCGCAGTAGGATCCTGCCATCGACGGAAGACTTCCAGGGTTTCGTAGACGGCCTAGACTTGCCCGAGTTGGGTAGGGAGGACGCGAAACTGCTCGGGGGCAAAATTGAGGAGAGGGAGGTGAAGGTCGCCATCAAGGGCATGGCGAGGAACAAGACGCCGGGCTCAGACGGGCTCCCAATGGAATTTTATCTAGCGTATATCGACCTCCTGGCACCCAAACTGACGCGGGTTTATAATGAGGCGAAGAGGCTGGGCAGCCTACCGACGTCCGCTGGCGAAGCACTCATAGTCCCCCTACTGAAACCGGGCAAGCAGCCGTGGGACAGGACAGCATATCGCCCGTTGTCCATGCTCAACCTAGACTACAAGATCTTGAGTAAGATCTTAGCGACGCGCCTACTCCCCCACATGGCCTCACTGATCCACGCGGACCAGTCCGGCTTCATCCCGGCCCGCAACACGGCGCTTAATGTGCGACGACTCCTGCACGTGTTGGAGGCTGACACCTATGACGGGGATGAAGCGGCGGTGTTTGCAGTCGACATGGAAAAGGCCTTTGATAGCCTGGAATGGCCTTATCTCTTCCATGTTATGCGCACGATGGGGCTGGGGGACGACTTCGTAGATTGGACGGCGCTGCTATATCGAAATGCGACGGCGAGGGTCAGAACTGGAAGAATCGTCTCTGACATGTGTGCAGTGAGCAGGGGCACCCGCCAGGGATGCCCTCTCTCTCCCCTATTGTTCGCCATAGCTGTCGAGCCACTTGCGGCGAGGGCCCGACTGGGACGGGCGTATCAGGGACTAGATGTCTATGGACAGGTCTACCACATAGCCTTGTATGCGGACGACCTGCTAATGTTTCTGGCGGACTCGGCTGACTCTCTGCGGGGTGCTAAGGCCCTCCTACAATCACTGAGCAGGGTGTCAGGCCTTCGAGTAAACTGGGCAAAGTCATACCTGTTCCCAGCCCGACTGCGCAGACTATGCCCACAGCCCTCAGAGGGGGTGACGTGGGAGGAGAGGAGCCTGCGTTACCTCGGGACCTCGATATTTCATGACAAAGCGGATATTCTTGAGGGGAATGTCGGGTCGGCCATTAGACACACCAAAGAGAACTTCGAGTTTTGGAGTACGCTCCCGTTGTCACTCATGGGGAGAGTGGCACTTCTTAAGATGGTGACCCTGCCACGGCTGCTTTATTTCTTTAGGACCCTCCCGATCTGGATACCGGCCAGCTTCTTCCGGCGGTTAAGATCATTGGTAATCGACTTTCTGTGGGGGACAGGTAGACGCAGAATGGCGCTCAGCACACTTCTCCGCCCTAGAGAAGAGGGTGGGCTTGCGGTACCTGACTACGAGCTGTACTATCTAGCGGCTCAGCTGCAGTGGTTGACGCAATGGGTCGCATGAGCCAGGAGAGGAAGCGATGGCTCCGGAGAACCGGCGGGCCCGGTTCAGGTCTTATCCCGGATTGTTCTGGGGCTCCCGATGGGAGATTTCCACCTTACGCAAGAATTTGCGATGGCCCGGAAGTGCTGGAATAGATACCGCCAGAAGGGCCGCATTGGGGTGCCGTACGCCCCTGAGATCCCGCTCCAGCTGTGCGGGGCACTGCCGCATGGGGGCTCGTGGCACGGGCTGGGGGATTGGGAGCAGCAGGGACTCAAGTGCATGGGGGACCTCTATGAGGAAGGGACGATGCTGCTTTTCGACCTACTGAGAGACCGCTTTGAGCTGTCAGGGGGAGACTTCCTCCTTCACGCGGCGCTAACGTCGGCAATCCGCAAGCACTGGAAGACGGGTATGACGGAGCCGCCACTGTCTCTAGGATGCCAGTACGTGGTGATGATGGCGGGGACGGTCAAGGCAGTCACGTGCCTATACAGACGCATGCTCTCGGAAACTGTTGCTCCTCTGCTGGCCCTGAAGGCAAAGTGGGAGGCGGATCTGGCGATGGAGATCCCTGACGAAGCATGGACTGGCATAGTGGCACGGACCCGAAACGGAACGCGCAACGCTAGATTTCAGCTGATGCACTTATATGTCCTACGCAGGGCCTACCTGACACCTGACAAATTACATAAATACTTCCCTACCCACCCGGCGGCCTGCCCGCGTTGCCCAGCACCCTTGGCTGATTTCCAGCACATGTTCTGGTCCTGCCCAGAATTGGGTCCCTTTTGGCGGGAGGTGGTAGATGCCCTGAGGGAGGTCACGGAGAGAGACTTGAACCTATCCATGGCACACTGCATCCTACACTGGTTCCCACACACATCAAAGAACAAGATTACTAGCAAGTTCTTAGACCTGGGTCTGCTCCTGGCGAAACGGGCCATAACATCCCAATGGAAGGCTAACAGGGTCCCTGTGGTGGAGAGGTGGAAGGCTGAGCTGCTCAAATGGGCCCGGTGCGAGGGAGAACTACGTATGCAAGCTGCGCTTAGAGCAGATAACGACGCGGCACTAGAGAGGGCCAGGGCATGGGAGGGGCTGACCTTGGACCTCGCACTTTTGGGCCTGGAGGAGGAGGACACCCCGGCACATAGCCCTGCCCCGACGGCTCACTTGCCCAGAGAGGTGGCAACCTAGGCTCCCTCCCTTGCTCCCCTACTTCCTGAGTGAGGACTACGAACCAATTGTTAGTTACTCCTAAAGACCTACTTCGGGACTGCATTAGTCGGGATGACTGACCTCGCATTGGTGATGAGCTGGCACGCCTGGGAGGGTGGGGGGATGGAGTTGGGAGAAGGGGGGTTAGTTCTGGAGGGGGGGGAAGGACTGGTGGGGGGCAGGGTGGGTTGGGGGACTGTGGACTTCTAGATCAGCTGTGTAGGAAAAGAGTACATACTGATTTCACTGGACACCGCGATTCGGTGGGAGAGCAAGAGGATTGACAAAGCAGCACTGTCTTACCCCAGAAAACTGATATCTACTGCTCCGTGTTATTCCAACCTACGCACATATTTACCTACTGTTGCGCTGCTCAACCTCTGGGGTGTGAGCTGAAGAGCTGTGTAGCATGACTGTTTTACATCTATAAGGGGAATGTTCACCAGTAGAAATGAAGCATACGATGTGATTGTACCATTAATGTTGCTGCAATAAAAAGATATTTACAAAAAAAAATGAAGAGCATTCTGTCTGGAGCCACCTCAGAACCATGCCTGAACCAGATCTTCAACAGAGCCGCTACCTCCATCTCCCTGAACTCTGGTGCAACATCAACTTCTCCATCAACTCTGACACATTCCTGAAAGACTGGAAACACTCAGAGATCAACCCCTTGCTGAAGAAACACTCTGCTGACCTGAAGGACCTCAAGACCTTCAGACCCATCTCTCTGCTCCCTTTCTTAGCCAAGGTCATCGAGAAGGCAATCAACACCCAACTTTCTGAGTTCATTGAAGAGAACCACATCCTGGACCTCTCCCAATACGCCTTCCGAAGCAACCACAGCAGCTAGACCTCACTCGTCGCAGCCACAGATGTCATCTGCACCCTCCTTGACCAAGGTGAAACTGCAGTCCCCATTCTCCTGGACCTCTCGTCTGCCTTCGACACCATCTCGCACCATACCCTATGCACAAGACTCCACAAAGCTGGCATCCGTGACAAAGCCCTGGAATGGATCCACTTCTTCCTCACTGACAAAACACAGAGAGTCAGACTACCACCATTGCACTCTGAACCCACAGAGATCAGCTGCAGAGTGCCTCGGGGCTCCTCCCTGGGCCCCACTCTCTTCAACATCTACATGGACCCGCTTGCAGCCATCGTCAACATCTTTGCCTTCGCCCACGACACCCAGCTGAACCTCTCCCTCACTAATGAACCCACAGTCACCAAGAACAACTTCAATGACAGGATGAAAGCTGTCGCCACCTGGATGAAGGACAGCTGCCTCAAGCTTAACTCAGAGAAGACTGACATCCTCATCCTGGTCTCCACCCCCTCTGCCTGGGACAACTCCTGGTGGCTCATAGATCTTGGATCCCCCCACAGGTCACACACGAAACCTCAGCATCATTCTGGACTCCTTGCTGACCATGAACCACCAGATCAACAAAGTCTCGTAATCCTGCTTCCACATGCTACACCTGCTCCGATCGATCTTCAAGTGGGTCCCTACCAAGTCCAGAAAGATAGTCACCCACACACACATCAGCAGCAGACTCGACTACGGCAAAACACTCTAAGCCGGCATCAATCAGAAACTCCTCAAGAAACTGCAGAACATTCAGAAAGTTTCTGCCAGACTCATCCTCAATATCCACCACCGCAGCCACATCAGCCGCCACCTTAGAGACCTCCACTGGTCACACTCAACAAAAGAATCACCATCAAGCTCCTCATACGTACCTACAAAGCTCTACATGACGTGGGACCTGCTTAACTCAACCACTGTCTCGCATTACACTCAAACGCCTGAGACCTCTGCTCAGCCCAACTGGTCCTGGCCACGTATCCATAAGACCACGGCTGGAGGAAGATCCTTCGCCTACCTCGCAGCAAAGACCTGGAACACCCTGCATCTCCACCTCAGGCAATCATCATCACTGCCTCGATTCAGAAAGGATATCAAGAGCTGGCTCTTCGACTGAACCACAGTGCCTTCAACGGATCAGAAGTCTTCGCCCTCCCCCTGCGCCTTGAGACCCTTATGGGTGAGTAGTTGCTCGTTACAAGTCACATGATTGACTGGTTGACTCAAGTGTCAAGGGTTGCTTTTATTCAATTCAAAGTTGTGATACAGTGCCTGGAGTGGTAAAACGCCTTGGTTATTTTATATCTCGGTATAGATGGCACTAGCTAATCCCATGTTTAAAAACTTTGTTGTAAAAACGACAAAAGACTTAGGGTCTGATTACTAATTTGGCAGTCGGATGGACTGCCATACTCTCGGAGGCGGTGCGGCTAATAGTGGTCCGACTACCGTATCGCGAGTTTGACGGTCAGGCTGCCCATTGGACCGCTGTTAACACAGGGATCCACGATCCCCGTCAGTCTTGCAGTGGTCTGAGGCCCACAATATGCTGGTGGTGCTGCTGTGGCACTGCCAAGCATATTAGGAATTTCCCTCACCGCTACAGTTTTCATGGCGGTAAGCCCAACATAAAAAGTGTGGTGGTGAGGAAACTGAGGGGCCCCCTGTTGCCTCTAGGCCAGGAGATGCATGCAGGGGGCACATGGTTTGCACCCCCTGTTCCAGCACAACATAGACTTCACAGTCAATGCCGTGCTGGAACGCGATGTGGCAGTTACACGGCACTGGCTTTCTAAGGTTCACATATGAGTCTTTGATAGGCACCGCTGTGGGACTGCCAGCTGCCGCATGACTGCCCGACCTGTATTCCAATCGGAATACGGCGGGTGGACAGACTATGGACTTGGCGGTCTTGGAGCATGGTGTTGGCGTGGCAGCCCGCTCCAAGACTGCCAAAGTCGTAATTCAAGCCCTTAGTCACTTTCTAGCTTGAAGTGGCGCACACTGTACACATCCTATGCTTAGAAACTTTGCTAGAAAAATGGATATTTGAGGTGAGCAGATTCAGTGGTGTTGTAGTGTGCTCCATAGAAAGGAGCTGAACCCCATGTAAACTTGGGAACTACCCAGAGTTCACTGCTTCCTCTTTGGCATTATTTAGATGGCATTCTAATCCTGAAACGATAAAGATATATACATATGTGTGCACACCCATGTATATGGATATATAGGTAAATATATATACATTTATATGTGTGAGGGTTTTCTTTTTCTTTTGTACATTTTGTTGGGGACGCCTTTACAGACCTTCGCCTTGCTGCTATTTTATAAGGAATACCACCACTCCTCGCGGAACCCGCTTCGCGGGTCCCGCATCGCCCAAGCTGATTACATCGGAGTTTGGCCCCTGCTGGGTGAGTGACAGGGCTGCAGGGCTGCGAGCGCTGGGACCGGGACTCGCTCTCCCAGGAGTCCCGGCAACCCCGAGGCCGAGACACCGGGCCCGCTCTCCCTGACCGCCCCGCCCCACCCTCACTCTTTTAAAAGACTTTGACTGCTGCTGCTTCGTGGGACGCCTTTACAGACCTTCGCCTTGCTGCTATTTTATAAGGAATACCACCACTCCTGGCGGAACCCGCTTCGCGGGTCCCGCATCGCCCAAGTTGATTACATCGGAGTTTGGCCCCTGCTGGGTGAGTGACAGGGCTGCAGGGCTGCGAGCGCTGGGACCGGGACTCGCTCTCCCAGGAGTCCCGGCAACCCCGAGGCCGAGACACCGGGCCCGCTCTCCCTGACCGCCCCGCCCCACCCTCACTCTTTTAAAAGACTTTGACTGCTGCTGCTTCGTGGGACGCCTTTACAGACCTTCGCCTTGCTGCTATTTTATAAGGAATACAACCACTCCTCGCGGAACCCGCTTCGCGGGTCCCGCATCGCCCAAGCTGATTACATCGGAGTTTGGCCCCTGCTGGGTGAGTGACAGGGCTGCAGGGCTGCGAGCGCTGGGACCGGGACTCGCTCTCCCAGGAGTCCCGGCAACCCCGAGGCCGAGACACCGGGCCCACTCTCCCTGACCGCCCCGCCCCACCCTCACTCTTTTAAAAGACTTTGACTGCTGCTGCTTCGTGGGACGCCTTTACAGACCTTCGCCTTGCTGCTATTTTATAAGGAATACCACCACTCCTCGCGGAACCGGCTTCGCGGGTCCCGCATCGCCCAAGCTGATTACATCGGAGTTTGGCCCCTGCTGGGTGAGTGACAGGGCTGCAGGGTTGCGAGCGCTGGGACCGGGACTCGCTCTCCCAGGAGTCCCGGCAACCCCGAGGCCGAGACACCGGGCCCGCTCTCCCTGACCGCCCCGCCCCACCTTCACTCTTTTAAAAGACTTTGACTGCTGCTGCTTCGTGGGACGCCTTTACAGACCTTCGCCTTGCTGCTATTTTATAAGGAATACCACCACTCCTCGCGGAACCCGCTTCGCGGGTCCTGCATCGCCCAAGCTGATTACATCGGAGTTTGGCCCCTGCTGGGTGAGTGACAGGGCTGCAGGGCTGCGAGCGCTGGGACCGGGACTCGCTCTCCCAGGAGTCCCGGCAACCCCGAGGCCGACACACCGGGCCCGCTCTCCCTGACCGCCCCGCCCCACCCTCACTCTTTTAAAAGACTTTGACTGCTGCTGCTTCGTGGGACACCTTTACAGACCTTCGCCTTGCTGCTATTTTATAAGGAATACCACCACTCCTCGCGGAAGCCGCTTCGCGGGTCCCGCATCGCCCAAGCTGATTACATCGGAGTTTGGCCCCTGCTGGGTGAGTGACAGGGCTGCAGGGCTGCGAGCGCTGGGACCGGGACTCGCTCTCCCAGGAGTCCCGGCAACCCCGAGGCCGAGACACCGGGCCCGCTCTCCCTGACCGCCCGCCCCACCCTCACTCTTTTAAAAGACTTTGACTGCTGCTGCTTCGTGGGACGCCTTTACAGACCTTCGCCTTGCTGCTATTTTATAAGGAATACAACCACTCCTCGCGGAACCCGCTTCGCGGGTCCCGCATCGCCCAAGCTGATTACATCGGAGTTTGGCCCCTGCTGGGTGAGTGACAGGGCTGCAAGGCTGCGAGCGCTGCGACCGGGACTCGCTCTCCCAGGAGTCCCGGCAACCCCGAGGCCGAGACACCGGGCCCACTCTCCCTGACCGCCCCGCCCCACCCTCACTCTTTTAAAAGACTTAGACTGCTGCTGCTTCGTGGGACGCCTTTACAGACCTTCGCCTTGCTGCTATTTTATAAGGAATACCACCACTCCTCGCGGAACCGGCTTCGCGGGTCCCGCATCGCCCAAGCTGATTACATCGGAGTTTGGCCCCTGCTGGGTGAGTGACAGGGCTGCAGGGCTGCGAGCGCTGGGACCGGGACTCGCTCTCCCAGGAGTCCCGGCAACCCCGAGGCCGAGACACCGGGCCCGCTCTCCCTGACCGCCCCGCCCCACCTTCACTCTTTTAAAAGACTTTGACTGCTGCTGCTTCGTGGGACGCCTTTACAGACCTTCGCCTTGCTGCTATTTTATAAGGAATACCACCACTCCTCGCGGAACCCGCTTCGCGGGTCCTGCATCGCCCAAGCTGATTACATCGGAGTTTGGCCCCTGCTGGGTGAGTGACAGGGCTGCAGGGCTGCGAGCGCTGGGACCGGGACTCGCTCTCCCAGGAGTCCCGGCAACCCCGAGGCCGACACACCGGGCCCGCTCTCCCTGACCGCCCCGCCCCACCCTCACTCTTTTAAAAGACTTTGACTGCTGCTGCTTCGTGGGACACCTTTACAGACCTTCGCCTTGCTGCTATTTTATAAGGAATACCACCACTCCTCGCGGAACCCGCTTCGCGGGTCCCGCATCGCCCAAGCTGATTACATCGGAGTTTGGCCCCTGCTGGGTGAGTGACAGGGCTGCAGGGCTGCGAGCGCTGGGACCGGGACTCGCTCTCCCAGGAGTCCCGGCAACCCCGAGGCCGAGACACCGGGCCCGCTCTCCCTGACCGCCCGCCCCACCCTCACTCTTTTAAAAGACTTTGACTGCTGCTGCTTCGTGGGACGCCTTTACAGACCTTCGCCTTGCTGCTATTTTATAAGGAATACAACCACTCCTCGCGGAACCCGCTTCGCGGGTCCCGCATCGCCCAAGCTGATTACATCGGAGTTTGGCCCCTGCTGGGTGAGTGACAGGGCTGCAAGGCTGCGAGCGCTGCGACCGGGACTCGCTCTCCCAGGAGTCCCGGCAACCCCGAGGCCGAGACACCGGGCCCACTCTCCCTGACCGCCCCGCCCCACCCTCACTCTTTTAAAAGACTTAGACTGCTGCTGCTTCGTGGGACGCCTTTACAGACCTTCGCCTTGCTGCTATTTTATAAGGAATACCACCACTCCTCACGGAACCGGCTTCGCGGGTCCCGCATCGCCCAAGCTGATTACATCGGAGTTTGGCCCCTGCTGGGTGAGTGACAGGGCTGCAGGGCTGCGAGCGCTGGGACCGGGACTCGCTCTCCCAGGAGTCCCGGCAACCCCGAGGCCGAGACACCGGGCCCGCTCTCCCTGACCGCCCCGCCCCACCTTCACTCTTTTAAAAGACTTTGACTGCTGCTGCTTCGTGGGACGCCTTTACAGACCTTCGCCTTGCTGCTATTTTATAAGGAATACCACCACTCCTCGCGGAACCCGCTTCGCAGGTCCTGCATCGCCCAAGCTGATTACATCGGAGTTTGGCCCCTGCTGGGTGAGTGACAGGGCTGCAGGGCTGCGAGCGCTGGGACCGGGACTCGCTCTCCCAGGAGTCCCGGCAACCCCGAGGCCGACACACCGGGCCCGCTCTCCCTGACCGCCCCGCCCCACCCTCACTCTTTTAAAAGACTTTGACTGCTGCTGCTTCGTGGGACACCTTTACAGACCTTCGCCTTGCTGCTATTTTATAAGGAATACCACCACTCCTCGCGGAACCCGCTTCGCGGGTCCCGCATCGCCCAAGCTGATTACATCGGAGTTTGGCCCCTGCTGGGTGAGTGACAGGGCTGCAGGGCTGCGAGCGCTGGGACCGGGACTCGCTCTCCCAGGAGTCCCGGCAACCCCGAGGCCGAGACACCGGGCCCGCTCTCCCTGACCGCCCCGCCCCACCCTCACTCTTACGTCCTCACGCCCATAAGTAACGGAGAACCCCGCTGCGCGGGAGCCCCCGGGGTGAAGCCCGGGCAAAGGGCGGGCCGCCTAAGGCCGTCCAAGGACGAAAAAGGACGGGACGGGCTACCCCCTCAACATTTGTATCCCGGTAAGAGACATACCTTCGCACCAATATTTGTTGGACACCAGTTAGACTCTGCTGAACTATAAGACTCTGGTTTGGTATATCATTATTTGTGCTCACACTTTGAAGATTTCATTCTTGTACCATCATGCCATCACTTACAGGGAAATCTCGAAATATAACTGTGAACACGTCAAATGGGCCAGTTACAGGTACAATAGATCAATTTTTTAAACGGGCGACTATTGTCCAGGAGAAGGAAATTGCCGACACAGAAAAGCGCCTATCACTGGATTTGCTAACCGGCAAACGCTTTTCTCTAGGACAAATTGGGAAAGCCACTTCACCAGAGGTGATTGATCTAGATCTTCTGAGTGACAATGTTCCCCCCACTGACAATATCCCCTCTACTAACTTAGGAGCCTCAGGGGACGAGGGAAACAATGGGATTAATGGGACTAATCCCTACGGCGTGATGTCCCTCTCTGACTCACTAGTTAGCCTGAACTTATCAAGGCTATCCAGCTCACCTAAACTACCTGTATCTTCCCCAGTACCCATTGAACAGGCAGAGAACCAATCAGAAAAAAGAAAGAGACGAGGCTCTCTCTCTTTGTTAGGTACGTCCTCAAAAGAGAAACCCAACATTCCGACTCCAATGCCTCCACTCACACGCCCCTTTAAGGCAAATAATCCATTTATAATTACTAATACATTAGGGCCACCTTCCGACCACAATTTGGAGAGCGAACTCCTCAAAAAAATAGATGTCATGGTGAAGTCACTTCTACTCCCTCTGTTAGAGAGAACCAGACTAATAAGTACACACTTAGATAAACTGGGCAAGCAAATAGAAGGAAACACCATGGCCCTAACTAAACTGGCAGCACTACATCCTAAAACCTCTACTACTAATCTTATTGTCCCTTCCACTCTGCCCTCAGTGCAACCATCCATTAGTGGTGTACCTGCGAAAACCGGTACCACGCAGGGGAAAACATCTAAGGAAATATCTAATAAAGAAAACCCTAAGCCCCCTGTAAGCAACCAACAAAAAAATGGAGAGACCCAAACTGGCACTGGAAAAAAGGAAGAAGAGAAAAGAAAAGTAGAAAGGAACCTCCCTCCCATAAAGAATAACCCACCTTTGAAAAATAGATTAGAAAAGGAGAAGGGGGAACAGTTATCTCAGCGTTCAAATAGACCAATGACTAGGATAGTAGATTTACCCCCTGAATCAGCCCCATATACAATTATCATGTCCGGGGTGCCGGAACTAGCAGAGGGGGCTAGGGAGAACTATCACTCCTTAAAAAATAAAACTATCTATTGGTTGAAACAAAATAGACCTCTTCCAGCGCACATAAATGGAGACATTTTAACAGTAAGACGTGCAATCTGGGTGGGATCAAGACCAAAAGATAAGAGGGGGGATGTAATAATTATTAATTTTAAGGACCATAGAGCAGTGAGGTGCATCGGCGATTGGTATGAAGCCATAGGGAGCGATAATATTTCCACACATTATGTCAGCTATTTCTATCGCCGAGAACTCATAACAGACCTAAAACAGAATCTACCTAAAAGGTTTCACTCAGACTGGAGAGAAGGGGGTTACCAACCCTCTCAGAAAAAACACTACAATCAACCCTTCCAAACAGTTTATCCCGAATCACAGTGGGGGTATCAGTGCAATAACTATTAACCGTACCAGGGATTTAATCAACCATACCAGGGATTTAACATACCTACCTTCAACCACTTCTCAACACTGTTTGGGTTGGATGAAGTGGATTGACTTGGTAGGGAACAACCCTCCCCAGTAAAACTCACTTTACCAGAATCTATTAACTTGCAGGGTGCTATTAATTCGAAAGGTATCATAGAAACACAACAAACAAACGGTGTCACTCAGCTGGCCCTATTAAACCTAATACCCGCAAGGGGGGGAGATAGTCCTATTTCAGGGAATACACAAAGCAGCCTATCAGACCCAATAAGGGAAGAAAGGCAACCGGTTTTTGAGACCCCTGTTTTAAACAAGGCTGGCACTATAAACGAAAGATCAGATCCCAGAATGACTGAAATAAAATTACAAACTATGTTTTGGAACATTGCGGGGCTTCGAGTAAAAATTATGGATGGAAGCGCCCTAGACTTTGTCCAAGACTACAAAGTAATATGCCTACAGGAGACTTGGCTCACTACAGAAATGCACCTGCCAGGGTATAAAACTTATTTTTCCCCAGCAATCGCAGGCACCTATGGCAGGGCAAAGGGTGGGTTAATGACCTATATAGCGAACACCATACCGGGGTTAGAAATCACAGTGCTCAGTTTAGAACCAAACTATCAGATACTGAGATTATCTTTCTTGAAGAAGAATGCTATCATACTTGTAAATATGTATGATAATCTTGCAGAAAGCGAGAGAGTAAAAACACTTGGGGCTCTCCGCAAGAAACTTTCTACTTGGTCAAAACAGTTACAAGGTTTAGAACCCCCAAGTATTGTGTGGGGGGGGCGACTTTAATCACCACCCCTGCGAGAGGAACAACAGTAACATCTGTGGCATAGGGGACGAAATAGATGACCAAATAACTCACTTCAGTCATTCTATGGTGGGAGAGTTTTTAAATGAAACTTTATCTGAATTGGATCTGGTGATACTAAACGAAGCGAAACCCCTTTGTGGGCAGCTGGAGCCAACCTACTTGGGAAGGGGTTGCGAGTCAACAATTGACTATATATTGATTTCAGCAACTCTCAGAAATAAGTCCCAGAGATTCAGAGTGTTAATAAATACTCTGAGCGATCATGCTGCTTTAGGCTTTGACTTATTTATAGATCAGGGGCATTTACCAGCACAGTTTTTAATGACTGCACTAGCCCAGAATAATATATACTTAACAAAAATAAATGGCTATACCTTAGGATGGGGAAAGATGGATCCCGCAAAACTAACAAATGAGGTGGTAACTGCGGTATACCCATCAATACTGAAGTGTCTAGATACTGATATAGGGGAAGAGGAAGTCCTAAAAAACTTTAGGGTGATCCTCGATGAGGTAAACGAATGTTTAACAAGAAAGCAAAAAGGTAAAAAAGGGGGAAAAAAAAGGGTGGTTTAACCACAATTGCTCAGTGGCCCACACAACTCTAAAAATAGCACTAACAAAAACTGTTAGAGACCATGAGGAGGTTAGGGACCTGAGAAGGTCATATAGATTAGCATGTAAAGCAAGGAAAGAGGAATTGAAGAAAGCCCTTTGGGACCAACTCCATGAGAGCTCACTAAATAGAAATAGTGATTTTGTTTTGGAGGGTGGTGAAAGCTCCCTTTCTGACGGATACCACAAACCATCCAAAAGTAGAAGTCGCTATTGAAGGCCCAATATGGGTAAATCATTTTTCAAAAATCTTTGGCAAACCCTCAGAAGTAGATTTAGCTGAAGGAATTAATCAGAATAATCAGGACGATCAGGCTGACCCGTTTCCAATTGCACTAGACTTCGGACTTTACGAAGTAATAAACGCAGTAAAATCGAGCAAAAGCGAAAAGGCTCCTGGTCCAGATGGGGTACCAGTTGACTTTTTCAAATTTAAATTAGATCTGTGGGCCCCAATATTGAAGAGGGTCTTTGATGCCACAATGAAATGTGGGTTAATTACATCTTGGACCCAATCAATTTTGGTACCCATACTCAAGAAGGGAAATAGGGAGGACGTGTCCTGTTACCGCCCGATCTCACTCCTGGACTCGCTGGGGAAAGTACTCGGCAGAGTGGTACTCCAGCGCCTACAGGAGTGGGCGGACGATACCGGGACTCTTTCAGACATTCAGTTTGGCTTCCGAGAGGGCTTCGGTACAACAGAGCAAGCCCTGAACTTGGCCCTAATGATGGGGAAGTACGTGTCGGCAAAGCGGGGAAGGTTGTACATGGTCTATGTCGACCTTATCCGCAGCCTTCGACTGCGTCTCTCATTCAAAACTGTGGTCAGTTCTTATTGATATGGGAATAGATCTAGTCCTGGTAACCTTTCTTAGAGAACTATATTCCAATGCTTCATCAAGGGTGCGTTTTGGAGTGCAGGGCGAACTATCAGAGTCATTCACAGTGGAGCGCGGCGTCAGGCAGGGTTGTGTGCTGGCCCCCTTTCTCTTCTCCCTTTATACTAATGGGCTTGAGGTAGAGATGTTGAAGGGGGGCCAGGACCTCCCCCGAGTAAAAGATCGCCTTGTGCCTGCGCTCCTATGCGCAGACGATGCAGTGATATTAGCACGCACCCCACGGGAGCTCCAGAAAGCATTGAATAGGTATGCAAAATTCATGGGCACTCTGGACCTTTGCATAAATATAAAAAAAACTTATGTCATGGTGGCAGGCCAAGGAAAGAAACAGGGGAACAGTATCTTTCTTGATAACGAAAAAATTGAACCAACTGCCCTGCCCAATACCCTTACTTGGGGATTATGATAGACGAGAAGCTTAACTGGAAAGCGGCTATAGAAGCCCGTAAACATCAACTTCTGCGAGCAATTGCTGCCCTAATAAAATTCGCACAGAAGCTAGGAAAGAGGCCACCAGTGGAGCTTCTCCGCATCTACAAAGCAAAGTGTCATTCCACCGCACTTTATGGGGCGGGTCTGTGGGGACATAAAAACACAAAAACCCTACAGGTAGCAGAGAACACCTTTATGAGATTTCTTTTGGCAGTTCCTAAACGAGTATCTACCTTTGCATGCCACGCAGAGCTAGGAATGCCCCACATTGAGGACTTGGCAAAGATCGAACCCATATTGCTTTGGCGTCGTATTTGGACGTCAACGAAAAACTCCTTTACAAAAGAGATTGTGGCAGATTGTATGTCATTGGACTACTCGGAAAAAATAGACTGGCTGAGCTATGTAAAAAATCTTCCTACTGATCTGGGGATGGCTAAATATTATTCTAACCCTGATACAATTGCTGAGATCTCGAAAAAAGATCTAAAAATAAGGGCTTTGAGCCATATAGAAGAAACACGTATCAGTATAGAGATAAAGAAAACCTCAGTCCAACATTCCTTGACAGTTATGACCACCGTAGAGATGGAACCATATTTGACATATGTCGAGTCACAATTTGAGCGGTTTTTATTGGCAAGGTTTAGGCTAAATATATTTCATAGGGTCGTAGCTTTTCCTAATAGAAACAGCTGGAAAGAATGCCTAACGGTGTGCCGTTGTGACGAACTGTCTGAACAATCAACGATCCACACTGTATTGTTCTGTAAATTTTATACTGTACACCGTAAGCTATGGTTAATTCCCCTTCTGCGAACCTTAGGCATTAGAAGGTGCCGCCCGCCATGTTGAGGTTGCAATTTTTGAGCTCTGAATTGACCTGTAAAACTGTGAGCACGTTTTTAAAATGTATTTTTAAACATAGAGTAAATCTTTAATAATACAGTGTCTGACCCCTTGAGGGAAACGAATAAGGGAACCCCTTTTAAATGTAAATAGATTAACTTTGTCTTAATTTTTGTGAAAATGAATTTTAAATGTTACATTTGAGGAACAATGACTAAATTGATGATTATATGAAATGTATTGTGGAAACTCTTTTATGGTTTTTTATGTAATTTGAAAACCGAATAAAGATTTACTTATTCAATTTATTTTATTATGTTTTGGCTCTCAGCAGAGGGCCACATAAAATGTACAGAGTTAAGAACAATACAAATACATTGCACAACAATATCTGCCATATAAGATACCTAAATTAAGTGCAAAACTGACATACAAGACAGAACTGTAGAAAGTTGGCAAGTCAAAGCATCTCCATGGAATATTAATAAATAGCTAAAAAACCTTTAAAAAAATTTTATGGAAGCAGAACATTTCATTAGGAGGACAATAAAGTGCATGAAGAAAGTCATTCAAAGTGACAATGCCAAGACGGAGACAAATAACTTTTAACCATCTAGAGCGCAATTTACGGAGCGCAGGGCAAATCAGTAGAACATGCATACAGTCCTGGATATTCAAATTACATAAATTGCACAAAGAAGAGGAACCATACCATTTAAATAACAGAAGATTTAAGGGTATTAAGTCGTAACGTAGAAGAAACCAAAATCTACGAATACCATGGGGAAGGGACCATAAAACATAAGGTTGTGGATGTTTCATCAGATAGGAATCAAGAAGGATATCTACATTCCTTTTTTCACACATTAACTTTTTATCCGATTGAAAACATAGGTCCCAAGAGGCTGCTTTTAAAACAAGTTTTAACTGTGAAGGGGAATACAAAAAGAGAATGGTTTCATCTAATTTTAAAAGAGTTACGGCTTTTCTAAAATTACGAACAAGTTGAGAAAACTCAATAAAATTACCCAATAATTCACTTTTAAGGAGAGCTCTCATTGTCCCTACTTCCGCTCTCGCAAGACAGGCCACCCATCTTACTAGGGCACATAGTCCCTGTACCCAACTGCTCCTTAGACCGAAGTCGAGCCTACACGCGGCCAAAGAGCAAGCAGTATTTAGGGAAGAGAGAGATCTTAAAAGTTTCCCCTCAATCTTATGGCAAAAATCCCACTTTTTCACCTCTGTTAATTCGATACCATATAGTATTGTTGCGGGGATTTTAGATCTATACACTTCCAGTAAACTCGGAAAGTGCCGTTTCCCCGTTGCATGGTATAGCGAGTTTAAACCTTTGCCATGGGCAAGAGCTTTGCGAGAGCAATGCTCTATATGGAGCTTCTCACTCAGATTAGCCGTAATGATCTTCCCCAAAAAAGTATAGGACTTTACAACCTCCAGTTTTTGACCCCCGATAAACCAGCCAAAATCTGCAGATCGACACCTCTTCTTGCCAGCTATACACATGACTTTACTTTTGGTTATATTAATCTTCATGCAATGAGCCACAGCGAAAATATGGAGAGCATGTAGCCGATTTGCAAGTCCTTTAGGGGTTAGATCAAGGATAAGGACATCATCAGCATACATCAGGCAGGATATAGGGGTCCCCCCCACCACCGGGGGAATGCCCTCTGTGGCAGACAAAGCGGCGGGTAGGTCAGCCGTATATAAGGAGAACAAAAGGGGAGCCAATAAGCAGCCTTGTTTGAGGCCATTACCAGATGGAATTGGATCAGATAGCCCCCTTTCACCCCCCAGCAGGACCCTACACCAGGTCTCTGTATGGAGGGCCCGCACCAACTCCAACAGAGAAGATGGGAGACCAAGCGCCGCCAATTTTCTCCACAGCGTTCGACGATCAACTTTGTCGAACGCCGTGGAGAAATCTATAAAGGCAGCATACACTACTCCTCCTCTCACCTGTACATATTTATCTGTGACCACATGAAGAGCGGTGAGGTTATCTAACGTCCCGTGGTCCCTGCGGAAGCCAGTCTGTTCAAACGGCGGGATGTTATTCTCCTCAACCCAAGCGGAGAGGGATCCTAAAAGACATTTCGCAAAGACCTTTCCGATTGAGTCGAGGAGAGCAATCAAACGATAATTACTGGGGCTATCCCTAGTTCCCTTCTTAAAAATGGGGACCAAGATACTCCCCCTCCAAGAGGCAGGTACCATTTTAGACACAAAACAGGCTTTATACAAGGGATACAGAATTTTACTCCACCTTGCAGGATCCTGTTTCAGGACCGTCATGGGGAGTTCATCTGGGCCCATTGCCCCGGAGACACGCATGTTTTTTATGGCCATCTCAATTTCTTTTTCTATGGGGTAATTAATAAGGCCTTCCGGGGTGGGACCAATGAAGGTATCATCACCTGGAATATCATCAGAGGCAATAGCACCAGAAGTGCAATTCCCTGCATAAAGGTCCCGAATATAAGTGATCCATACCTCTTCCGCTATAGGGATAGGGGAGGGGCTTAGTCTAGACCCACACCCCTTACCGATTATTGCCCAAAATTCTCTGATCCTGCCATGAACAACAGATTCCCTTAAATTGATCCAGACGTTGTCTTCCTTAACCTTTTTTATTTTTAGTTTAAGTCTACTTCTCTTTCTTTTTAGCCTGGAAATTTCTTTTCCACGTTCCGTACCTCTATCTAGATATTGTTCACGGACTAGATTATTGATTTCCTTATTCAGGATACGCAGTATACTGGGAACCTCTACCCCTCTTCTAGGTCGGGAAGATTTATTAGCATAAGAGATGATCTTACGCAAGAATTCTTCAAAGTATACTATTTCATTCCCACGCCACTCATTTAAAACTAAAAGGGTATCGGATAAAAAATCCTGTACCCCATTAATGGCTGAGGGATTCCAAAAGCACCTTCCCGAAGAAGCGTGGAAGGCAGCGTCACTGCCATTGAGAGACCAAGGTGCAGTGGACAGGGGATTTAAGGAAATAGTTACAAATAATATACTATGGTCACTCAGAGGAGTAGGTATAATCTTAAAGTCCTGAATAGATGGTAACAGGCCATAGTCAGCGATTGCATAATCCAAGATGGAAGACCCAAAGGGAGACTTGTGGGTGAATTTTGCAGGCACGTCCGACGGGAATCTCCCATTTAATATAAGTCCGTCGACGACCGCTAATTCTTTTAGCAAGATCTTCCCTCTTTTATTTGTCACTAACTTATCGGGAAAAAGAGCTTGAGGGACAAAGTACGCCTCTTCTTTAGACTTATTCCTAAAAAGTTCCAGACTAACATTAGAAATTTTGCTATTCAAGTCTCCCACAAGCAAAATTTCTGGAGGGAATGGGACATTTTTAATTTGATCTATATAACGAAATACCTGCTTCAGTAACACATTAAAACACTCTTCTGGAGGAATATACACATTTAAAATCACGATGGGGGACTTTATGCTATTATTAAACAGGTTTTCAATGGTTATAGCATGGAAAAGTTTACTGGAATCAATATAATGGGAGAATCTCCATTGCAATTTATTTGATAATAAACAGGCGATTCCCCCCCTAGCGTGCCCTTTCTTGGAAGGGGCAGCAGGCACTTCCAAGACATAGTAATCCTTAGAAACATTCAACGTATTGACACACCAAGTTTCCTGTAAACAAATCACATTAGCTCCTAGAGAGAATAGGAAATCAAATTTCTCTGGGCAACTATGAATCCCTGCCGCGTTCCAAGAAATAATTTTAAGTGAAGTGTTAAAGATGATGAAACAATCTGGGGTTATCTTTAGTTTTTGTAGATAAGGCACTATGCAGCCAGTTCCACCGATCATTATCCTCTATAAGAGAGGAATTCTGCGTTAGCGGAAGTGGCTTCACTTGCAAAACCGAGCGTTTTCCCTTAGAGACCCGAATCTTCAGATCCCCAAGGGAAGACGCTGCCCCCTTAATCACATCTCTTCCAAATACCTCCACAAAGGAGTGGTTTATATTGCCAAGGTTGAAGATCGGGAGAATATCAATACCTGTGCGTTGAAAAATCTCAGCTTGCTGCAGTATCAAGTTTACAATAATAGGAGAATAAAATTTAACCCTTATACTAGAAACCTTGACTTCACCAAACAGGGTAACTAACTCAATGTCCCTAGTTTGGATATGGTGGAGACTTTCACTCTCACTAAAGCGCTTAAGTAGCCAGGCTCTGTTTAAGGGAAGGTCAGCATCAAATAGAGGTAAAAAGTCTAGCACAAGAGTGTCCACTGGTGCTTTTAATGTTGTTTGGGGGCGATCCAATAGATGGCAGTCACCAGTCTCTAAGGCTGTAGAAAAAGGAGGAGCCAAGGGGTTAAGAGACCCAGATGGATAAAGAGTTGGGACTCCACTCACAGGTGGTAGAGAAAGACTTGGAAAATGGCCCCCTATTTGTGACAAGACTTCCGGAGAAGTTGGAGGACACGGTTCACTTTCGACCTTTAAGGGTGTAGGAATAAATGAATTAAATTCAACATCCGCCTTTGCGGATAAAGAGGAGGGTTCCAATTCAACTTCTTCATTCTGCCCTTCCGCCGAACAATTTTGAAAAATTATCCGACGCTGCCTTTTCTTCCTATGTTTTCGAATTGGTTTCCTTTTATTCCCTTTATTGTTTCCATATTTACCAGTTTTTACCTTTACCTCATATTTAGAAGCATTCGCTTCTTTTTTATTCTCGGACATGAAGATGGGGAATAGGTCTTGAACCCCTTTAGGGCCGGAGATGGATTTGTTTTCCTCCTCGATCTCTAAAACTGAGTTCTTAATACAGTTCGGTACTGCAGTTAAGGGGATAGCTACAGTGTGTGATTTCAGAACTGCTGTCGCAGCCTTCATATTAGAGACCGCTGAAGGCACATTTATTTCCCCCACTGGCAGGCTATGTTCAGTCATGGGAGGGATAACACATCTCGTATCAGATGACTTTTGTAACAAAGCCTTCAAAATTTGGGTAACTGAGTCCAAGATACAATCTGAGCTGCCAACAAATTTCCCCAAAAGAGATAGAATCGATGCTAATAATTGTTCCAAAGCAATCATGGATTCGGAAATAGGTTTTTCGCACGCCTCCAGTGGACGGCATATACCCGATAGGTTAAGACCCAGAGACCCAGAAGCATCTAACAGATTAGACATGTCCTGACCATTTAACGAAGGGGTACTACTATACAACATAAGCCCAGAAGGAGTCACACCCCCCGAAGGTTTAATAGGGGCCTGAGTCTCCACTTTAGCTGTATTTAAATATCGACCTCAGAGTTCAGGGTCTATGGATAGTGATGACAGGTCACCACCCAACCCATCATTCTGCGGAGTATGAGGCAAAAGTGGATGATTCATAGGTTCCCCTACAGGTCCAGGTAGATCAACCTTACTCTCTCCCTTCCCTTCAGAATGAACAAGGGAAGAGGACACCAGTAGTACAGATTGTTGAACTGCGGGCTGCACAGAAATAGGCAGGGAAGATGTAATAACTTGAGTATGAACCTCCTGGACCGTGGCACCGGGGGCTTTTTTCATAGACATATTAGCGTTCTTAGGGGTGGGCAAATCCCAAAGATCAAAGAGTTGGCATTGACCCTTCAATGGGGGGTTATTAACAGATTTATTTCTTATACGAATAAGATCTTTTTGTGTGCCCAGTGTGCCTCCCACTTCCCTTCCTGAGCGCAATATTTTAGACATCTTTTTTGAAGTTTAACCCACAAAGTTGTGATACAAAAGTACTTTACTTCCAGAAGAGTGATAACAAATATTAAAATAATGCTCCTAAATAATATATATAGTCCTGGAGATGCAATGGAGACCAACCAGATGTAGAGTTCGAGGAAGTTACGGAGCAGTTTCAATAGATAAGACTTCCTCGGACAGTCCGACGTATATCAAATAGTCAAAAAGAAACACAATTAAAATGAGGCAGTCGATGTAAGTAACCGGGCCCAGCCCAGCCTACCTCGGCCACTGAGGGCCACAGAGGGCCCGCTCTTTGTCCGGTCTTCGTCTGCGCGCGTCCCGCGTTTGCGTTAGGCTGCAAGGCTAAGTAGTAGGAAGAGGGGGCCGGAAGAGGCACCAGGTGCGCGCAATCAGCAAGCGCTAACACCTCTGGGCCTCGCAGTCCCGCTTCCACTGATGTAATAAAGGGCTCTCTCCCTCCGCTGGCACTGAAAATCCGGTGTGGAGCACACGAGCTCCCAGGTCCCAAGAGATAGCGCCTCGAGGCGGAGCAGCCTTCAGCTTCCAGACACGGAGCACAAATCCTTCGTGAAGGGCACAGAGTCAGGCAAGGAATACGAGTGGCACCCGCGGAGCGGGGGCCGCGAGAAGTGAAGAAGCCTTCAGAGAGGGGGCGGGAAGAGGCACCAGGTGCGCGCAATCAGCAAGCGCTAACACCTCTGGGCCTCGCAGTCCCACTTCCACTAATGTAATAAAGGGCTCTCTCCCTCCGCTGGCACTGAAAATCCGGTGTGGAGCACACGAGCTCCCAGGTCCCAAGAGATAGCGCCTCGAGGCGGAGCAGCCTTCAGCTTCCAGACACGGAGCACAAATCGTTCGTGAAGGGCACAGAGTCAGGCAAGGAATACGAGCGTAAGATTTACTTACTTACTTTTGTACATGAGAGACCCTTTTTAATTCCTTACCTCCCTTTACCTCTAAACAATTTCTAAACCCTAAAATCCCCATTCCCTCCCTTTACCTCTACCCACCCCAAAAACCAAAAATTATTCTTACCTCCATTTACCTCTAACATCTCTAAACCCTAAAATCATCCTTACCTCCCTTTATCTCTATGCGCACATAAAAAATATGTTATTTACAAAAATACGTACCTATGTGATAAGTATAGTGAGACAAATGTAGAATACTTACCTGCGTTGCAAATGGATGCATGTATTGGATGCATGGTAAAGGCTGATTCCTTGTTTTATATTCTATTACATGTGTGTTATATTAATTTTAGGTAATTCAATTTCTTCCTTATCATATTCTTTCAAAATATGTAATATTAATTTCTATATGTAATACTAATTTTAAAGTAAATCAACATAAGTTGATTGCAAGCCATATTCATTTGAACAGGGGTCATATTCATTTAAACATGTCTTGTGTTAATTTCGATGTGTGCTTATTAATTTCAAAGCATGCAACATTTATCTCAAATAGTTTCATATTCATTTCATAAAATGCCATATTCATTTTAATTAATTCCATATTCATTTTGAAGTAGCCATATTAATTTCAACAGGTGTCACATTCATTTCAAAGTGGTTCATCTTCATCTTAACATGTGTCATATTCCTTTCAATGAATGTCATATTCATTTCAATAGATTCACCTCAACACCTGTCAGAATAATTTTAACATGGGTCACATCTATTTCAAGATAGGTCATATTCATTTCAAAGCATGAAATATTCATTTTGATGTATATCATATTAATTTCTAAGCATAACATATTAATTTTGACAATTTTCATTTTATTTTCTGATTTGGTCATATTCATTTTAAGTAATTTTTAATCAATTTTAATGGGGCTCATATTCATTTCAATGCATGTCCTATTCATCTTAGCATATATCATATTTCTTTCAATGGATATCTCATTCGAAATGATACATCTTACATTAATTTAACATGAATCATATCCACTTCACCACCTATCATAATCATGTCAATGTGTATCAAATTACTTTCAAAGCAAGCTGTATTAGTTTTCATAAATGTCATGTTCATTTTGATGTTACTCGCATTCGTTTTAATAAATGTCAAATTTATTTCAATGGACCTCATATTAATTTCAACTCATTTCATATTCATTTTAACATGTTTTAGATTTTTTTCAAACATGTTTATATTTATTTTGATAGATGTTTTTATTCATATTAACACTTGTCATATTCATTTCAAGATGCAACTTATCCATTCTAACATATATTATATTCATTTAAATATGTATCATATTAATTTCAATGCATGCCATATTACTTTTGACAAATGTCATGAGAATTTCAGCTTTGTTCATACTTATTTTAAGGCATGTCAAATTCAGTTCAATGGGGCTTATATACCTTTCAACACAAGCCATATTCATTTGAAATCATCTCCTATTGATTTCTGTATATATCATGTTCATTTCAACTCAATTTATATTAATTGCTACATGTGGTGTTATATCATTTTAGTGTATGGTATTACAATTTCAATATGCATTATTTCTGAATATAATATATTCATTTCAGTAAATTGCATTCATTTCAATCTGCCATATTCATTTTAATGTATGTCATATTCCTCTTGGCATGTGTCATTCATTTAAAGGAATGTCACATTCTTTTTGATGCATATTGTATTTGTTTCACTGATTGCTACATTGTTTATAGTGGGGGCCATATTCATTAAAGTATCATTGTTGTATATTTCAATATATTTCTTATTGAATTCAGAGAGTGTGGTATTCATATTAATCACTAAGTAGTATATTCACTCTGCCAGGTTTCATATTTGTTTTGGTTCAAGTCAGATTCACTCTGCCAGGTATCATATTTACCTTGACAGGTATTATATTCAATTTGGTGTGTTTCATAATCATTTTGCATCACAATATGCATTTCAGAAGGAGTCGTATATTGGGATCTCTAATTTTGATGTGAAGGGCTTCCCATATTTCCCTGTCTGTGGATGGGTGATGGTATTCCCCAAATTGACATTGTTACAGTGGATGCAGTAATGGCATTTCTGCGTGCCTAAAGCTCTATGGCTGTCTCAACGGCTTCATGTGTGGACAAAATTATTTTGATCCTCAACATTTGAGAGTATGGTAAATTCTAGATGAGACTAGGCAGGTGAAAACTCGAAAATAAAAACAAGCTGTTTCTGTCGGTTTCCTTCTTGTAGGGGGTAGTCTGCAGATTAGTTTCAGATTTAGTGATCAATACGTCCTAGAACAATAGACTCGTAGTGCTAATAGTGCGTATAAACTGAATCGTGCATTTTTCTGGTTCAGTTCTGCTCTTGCCTTCTCACTCAATGCAAAAAACCACCACTGGGTCTGGGCCCCCAACAGCAAGGCTAAGCCACAAAATATCAATGAACAAACAGAATGCCAGTACTGTCACCACTATTTATTTTTAGTTTGTCAGACCATAAGAATTGTGCAATATGGTCAAGTAACACGTAAAAGTTTTGAATGAATCCACTATTTTATTTTTGAATTTTTCAAAGCAAGGATATTGGTTATTATTTCACCAATCCATTATACATTATGCAACCTCTTCTCTATATACATATATTTACACAATATTCACAAGAAAAACATTTACAATATTCACAATAGCATTATTGTTGAAACAATCATACCCTCATACATTCACATCCATACATAACAAAAGTGTTATCACAAAACCTGGAATCCAAAATATTCACAGTGCGCCATATACAATAAATTTTCAATATTAACAAATTGTTGGGGGATTTTCTTTCTATTACTCCTTTGTTTTAGATGGCGAAAAAGATTGTCTACGCGTTTCGAACTCACACTAGTCGCGGAGTTCTCATCAGGACAAATAAGCTGTGGAAAAAAGGAGAACAAAAAAGCCTTCCTTTAGGGTCATATCAAAAATTGATGTTAACCTTGCTTGCGTCCCCTATTACTCAAGCCGCCGTATCTTACCTCTAAAATCAAATAGAACGATCTGCGGTTGCGTAGGTCACCCGTCGAAACACACCAGTAATCCAAATGACACCATCTGTATTCGAAAAAACACTTAGTCATCCAACCATTTCCATACCAGTCTTCCTTTCGCACCTGACAGAGTGCGAATGCACTTACTTTAAATTGGAGGTTGCTTGTGGAGCCTGGAGTGTGGCCAATCCTAAAAAGGAAATTTCATAGTTTTTTGCGTGCGCTGTCCATAGTCGTTAATCGCAGGCTGCCGGTGCTTACTTAACGACTATGGACAGCGCACGCAAGATTTGACAAGTAAGCACCTAGAATGAGACGCTTATCTAGCAAGTTGACCAAAAGAAATCACCCAAAAAACTATGTCATTTGGATTACTGGTGTGTTTCGACGGGTGACCTACGCAACCGCAGATCGTTCTATTTGATTTTAGAGGTAAGATACGGCGGCTTGAGTAATAGGGGACGCAAGCAAGGTTAACATCAATTTTTGATATGACCCTAAAGGAAGGCTTTTTTGTTCTCCTTTTTTCCACAGCTTATTTGTCCTGATGAGAACTCCGCGACTAGTGTGAGTTCGAAACGCGTAGACAATCTTTTTCGCCATCTAAAACAAAGGAGTAATAGAAAGAAAATCCCCCAAAAATGTGTTAATATTGAAAATTTATTGTATATGGCGCACTGTGAATATTTTGGATTCCAGGTTTTGTGATAACACTTTTGTTATGTATGGATGTGAATGTATGAGGGTATGATTGTTTCAACAATAATGCTATTGTGAATATTGTAAATGTTTTTCTTGTGAATATTGTGTAAATATATGTATATAGAGAAGAGGTTGCATAATGTATAATGGATTGGTGAAATAATAACCAATATCCTTGCTTTGAAAAATTCAAAAATAAAATAGTGGATTCATTCAAAACTTTTACGTGTTACTTGACCATATTGCACAATTCTTATGGTCTGACAAACTAAAAATAATTAGTGGTGACAGTACTGGCATTCTGTTTGTTCATTCTCACTCAATGCAGCGTAGCATTTGCAGCTGCTGCACTGTGCTGAGTGAGATACTGGTAAATCTGGCCCTTGTATTTTTTTAATGGTTAGTGGAAGAGAAACATTTTCTAAGATGAGCGAGCTACATTAAATTTAATTACATGAGTTCAGGGGTTTAATGCATCTGCACATGCTGGCAAAAATCTGCGGCGTCAAAGCTGAAGCACCAAAAGTGGTATCTAAGGTCGCCATCTTCAATAAAACAAGCTAGATAATAGATAATATATTAAATATGTGTAGTGATTCAATATTTTTGTCAACAAATTACACATTTTAGTTTTGCAAGACTGGTGCAGACTCCACACACTATTTTGATTGCCTTTCGAGGTGATCTTTCTCTTGAAAATGGAGTTAATCACAGATGTAACAAATGTTTTATTTTAGTTTCTGTTGGTTCATGCTGCAGATTCTTATGGGTTTGGGCCACAGAGAAAATCTGATATGCTTGAGCGTTTGCAAAAATACTTGCAGTGTCAAATCCACATGAGCAGTTTTTATTCTTCTCATTCTATCAATGGTCCTGCATTCACCTCAAAGGCTTACAGGTATGCTACATCTGCTCTGGATGTTTATCTGCAATTCATCAACCTATTTCGAATAGCAAGCTATTAGGCGAGTGAGCTTTGGTATTTTTCTCTAGACCGATTTTATTGACCTTTATCATATTGTTAGACCTGATACTATTGGCGTGAGTCTACCTTCCATTTTTTCGCTGTTGTCTCCTCTGCTTTTGATTTGTTTTGCTGGTTTAGATGCTTTGGGCACTGTGCCACTGCTATTCAGTGCCACAGTTCAAGTGCTCCCTATACTAAATTGATGTAATGTATTAGTGACTCCATGATTGGCTTATTTTATTTACTTGTCAGACCCTAGTACAGTGCACCATGTGTGCCCAGTGCCTGTAGATCAAATGCTGCTAGTGAGCTTGCAACACTGATTGTGCCACCCACAGAATCAGCTTGTAAAGTGTGTCTCAGGCCTGCCATTGCAGAGCCTGTGTGCATTCTAGTACTGCCATGTCAACTTGGCAAGTGCACCTACTTATCAGTCTCCGAACCTTCCCTTTTCTACATGTTAGTCTCCCCAAAGGTAGGCCCAAGGGCAGGGTGCATTGTATGTGAAAGGTGGGACATGCCCTGGTGTGTGTGGCATGTCCTGATAGTGAATTACAGCCATTTTCGTTTTTCACTATTGCAAGGCTACCTGCTCCCATAGGCCAGAATTGGCAGTTTGATTATAACATCTTATAATCTTAACTGACCCAGGGAACAAGGTAGAAATTTGAGTTTAATATGCTTGAACTCAGAATGATTAAATACATCTTTTAGTGGAGTTGGTTTTAACATTCTGTGTTTGAAATTACCACTTTTTAGAAAGTAGGTATTTTCTTGCCTAACCATCTAAGCCTGCCTCTGCTAGAGTGTGTAGTCCACATCTGGTTTGTGAGTGACAGGAGATGAGGGGGCTCCAGGAGACAGGGTGAGCAGCACAGGGCTGAATAGACCTATCTGCATGTAGAGTGGTGGGAGGAGTAGCCCCTGGGCCTGAATGGGGCTCTGCCTACCTTCCACAATGCTGGCTCCACCTCCTGTGGTGTGTCTGAGGACCCTGGCCCACACTGACAAAGGAAGAAGTTGTACACTGGCAGAATGCACCCAGAGCTGGTTTGGACTGGGTACAGGACCCTCTGCCTTCAGAGGACAAAGGATTTACAGGTATAAATAGTGGGGCCCATACCCCAGAACTTTAGATTACTTCGAAAACAAGATGAACATTTGCCAAGGAGAAGATCCAAGGAAGCTGTAGGAGTTTGGACTGCTCCTCTGCCAGTGTGCTGTTTTGATGGGTTGGCCTGCAGTGGTTTCTTTCTTGCCAAGGAAAGGAGTAGGAACTTTTAAGGAACTTCCATCCCCTTGCAGAATATTTCTCCAAGGGCTTGAATTTGAGCTTGCCTCCTGCCTGAAGTCTCAGGGATACAAGACTTCACCCCTCCTGCTTGCCTGCATCTGGAACTTGCTGTTCTAGTTGCTACAGAAGGAAATTGCAACACCGAAGCCGGCGAGAGACCCCGTAATCTGCATCGAAGCTGTGAGTGCTGCTCCGACTTACAACATAGACAGGCCGCCGTGCCACATCAACGCCAGCAAGCGGCCACGTAACCTGCTATAAGCCGTGAGTGCTGCTCTAACTTTGCGACGTAGGACCGACGCCTTCTGCTGTGCCGCATCAACTTCAAAGCCGACATCATCGTAGAGCCGATCCTCGAAGTGGGTGGTCAATCATCCATCGACATCATGACAACGTAAGGAACCGTGGTTTCAGCGCCATTGTGACGGAACCAACGCCTCCCCTGCTTTGCGCATCCATAAGAAGGGACACCTTCCTGCACAAAAACAATAATCTGAGGCTTTTTTGCCTTTCTATATGTGCTGCAGAATGCAGCATACATAGAAAGAGGAACAAACATGGAAAAATTAAGATAGTTCTCCTTATTACGCCTCACCTGTGGAGGTGTAGCAGTTTGACACATTCTCAGGTTTACCAGTAATGGTATATTTGGGAATGCGTCAAAAATCGATGGGTGGGTGGCCTGACTGGAGATGCAGTAGGACGTGTTCCGTGGGAGCTCCGGCCCTCCACCACTGTTTTAGGCCTGCAAGCGGAGCTGGGACGCTAACGTTGCCCCTCCCCCGGGGTGAGAGCTGTAGGTGGTGAGCAGCAGAGTCTGAGGAGCGGCGGAATCCCGATCTGTGGTGTCCCCCTGAGTGCCCGGCAGGGAGTACACAGCGGCTCAGAGGCGGGAGCCGCCTTTTTGTGACCTGCCCGGCGGAGCCCTTGGTGCGGCCTGTCTGAGCCTGGGGGCCCCCGAGCCCCGGGTGACTGCATAGGCCCCCCCCCCGTGTAAACGACCGAGAAGTGGTGCCAGCGGAGAGAGCAGATCGGGGGTGACCGGAGCTCCGCAGCTGCGGTGTCGCCTTTGGTCCCCGGGTGGCGGTGGGAGTCCTGTGGCCTGCGAGTTGGAGGCACAGCCTTAGGCGGAGGCCTGGACCGAGCCTGAGCCATTTCCCCCCTCATTCCACTGGATGGTGAGCTGCACGGAGCGGAGGTGACATGGGCCTTACTCAGAACCTCCTGCTGAGGTTTTGCACGGTGGTCGGCCCCGGCGGCTGGACTGGCTTTGCTGAGGTGGCGGGAGTGAGGAGGAGTTGCCGCGGACCTGCGGGGAGTCCGAGACCACCCGCGCAGGTGGGCCCCTGGCTGCGGACGGGCGGCCTATGCTCCCCGGAACTGCTGGGCTTGGAGGCGGTCGGCGCCTAAGCTGAGAGGGGAGTTTGGGTTCGCGCTCCTCCCCGCCATTTTGACTGCTTCCCCATTGAGGTTTGGCGCTCCCCACCCCTGGGAGCTCCCGCATTTGGTGACCCCTGCCCCTGTTGCGGGCCATTGCCCCACTGTGTCCCGCTGCTGTGGGAGGGCTTATCGCATGCAGGCCTTTGCCAAATGGTCGCAAGGGGACTGCTGGGCGATAACGGACCTGTTCAAGGGGTGTGCGCTTAAATCCTTTGCTCAATGTAGGGACGAGTTCCGAGTCCCGTGCACGGCAGGGCTACAATATGCCCAGCTGAGGCACTGGGTGTCTGTGGAGGACATGCACCAGGCAGCTACGCGGGCCTTCACTCCCTTTGAGCGCCTAGCCCGGCATCCCATTGAGTCAAAGAGACTTATATCCCGAATCTACCAGATTTTGCAACATCCACAGACACCGCCTTCCCACCCCTATCAACGTCGATGGCAGGAAATGTCGGACGCGGATATTTCTCCCGTGCAGTGGAGCAGGCTGTGGCGAGACATTCCCAAAGTGTACTGTAGCATTCCACAAGGGGAAAAAGATTATACGCTCATGACTCAGTGGTACTACACGCCCCAACGCCTCCACAAGATGTTCCCCTCATCCTCCCCCTTGTGCTGAAGATGCCGATCTGCGATGGGGGACTTCATTCACATCTGGTAGGCCTGCCCGTTGCTGACTATACTCTGGAAGGAGGTCCTTAGCCACATCAGGAGGGTGCTGGGGTTCCCTTTGCCTGAGGTCCCCAGTGTGTTTTTTCTAGGCATTAAACCTGCAGGCCTGAAGGCGCTCACCAGGAGCGATTGGATTTTGGTGCTTCAAATGTTAGGAGCAGCCAAGCAGCTTATTGCTCTGTATTGGAAAAAACCCGAGGCCCTCCAATCGCTGCCTGGTTTGTGCGTTTATGGCATGTTGTTACCATGTAGCTCTTCACAGCGCGATTGCAGGCACGCAACACACGCTTTAAGGCTGTTTGGCACCCTTTAGTTAAATACCTATGCACGGTTGAGCATGCCCGCCATATGCCCACCAAATTGAGAACGCTGCACCTTTTCATGGATGCTGTTATTCCTTCGGACCCAAGCAGATTGATTCCATAGCCGCTCTCCTGCATTGTGATCCCACCATGGCCGACATAGGGTTGGCCGTCATGCCCTGCTCTCTCATCCCCGGCGTACACTGTTCTTGCTCTCTGTACTTTCCCTTCTCTTCTCCTTTGCCCATTTCTTATCGTCTATCCTTTTCTTTCTATTTTTTCCACTGCTCTGTGGGTTCCTGGGCCCTCTTGGGTCGATTGTTGAATCCGGGCACGTTGCCTGTCTGTTGCAAGGATGGACACTAGGGGTCTACCCTCCACATAGGACCAGACTATGCTGTTATCTGCATTACAGAACTCGGCCGGCCCCTTGTGGGTTGTAGGCGTAACGCTGAGTATCATTTCACCTCTTACATAGAGTATTAAGGAATTGCATGTACTATCCAAACACGCAGCCGGCCCTGGATAGTGTTGTAGGCTTAACGCGGTGCACCTACTGGTCCTGTGGTGTGTGATCTTTTTCGAAAATAAAAAAGATTTGAAACAAAAATCGATGGGTGGATATGACGGAACACCCACCCTCCATCCATAGATGGCCTTCCTGGAGCAGAGTAACGCAATGCATCGCTTTGTGCTGTGCTACGCTGGATTTATCAAGCCATGCAGCACCATTCAAGATGGCCTTGTGGGGCTTCATAAATCTGACTTAGGTTGTGCTGCATTTGCACCCCCCTGCGTGATGCAAGGGCAATGCAAAACCTTCATAAATATGCCCCTTAATCTAGAAAAACTCTTACAAATATTTGAAGGGGGGGTAATTGAAAAAGGGGGAGTAATAGAAAAGAAAGACTACAAATCCAAAGGAAAGACTGAACTGGTAATGTAGGAAAGTAACTCGGTTGCAACAAGAACTAACCAATGTGTTGTGCCACTGAGTCAGAATTATTACAGTGTATTATACAACTAGGGATACTCCATCACTTGTTTTATGTCACCAGAGACACTCGAGAATCACAGTCTATTAGTCTCTTATATTCATCTAGTACCAGATGTCGTAGGTAATTGATTTAGTATACAAAGAATTGCTTTCACATTTCATGGTCGTACAGACAGAGAAAGGTACAACTAGAGAATCCCCAACTGGTTCATAATGGTAGCATTCCATTCTTCCAGTTAAGAGTTAAGTCCCTCTTCAATAGATTTCTGCTGTATGACCCATTTGCATTCTAATCGGCAAAGGATCTCTGCAGGTTGCCTTCTTTTTATGGTTTAATTATATCATGTATCATCTTCAGTGTGGTCTTTTTAGGTCTCGCCTACAGAGCGCACATGCACTGCATAAGAAAAAGGCCTTTAGCAATCAAGGCTGTTTTGAGGCCAAAAACATGCACGCGTTCCATTGCCTTCAATAGCAACGCGTTCACATTTGGCGATTCCCTTGCGGGAGCGAGCAGCTGGTGCCATATGTTATCAATTATCGCGCCTTGCTGCTCGCTCCCGCAAGTGAATTGCGCAGCCCCCTCCTCTCTCACCCCCCCCCCTGGTGCCGCACGAGGCTCACGCTTGTGCTTGTTTTTTTCCCATTAGTTTCGGGTGGGTAAATGCCTGAGAGAAACAGGGAGGTTGTTCACCTACTGAGCCGCGCTTCCTGCTAACCATGTAAATCTGGAGAATTCTCGTCGGATTAGTGGTGTTGTGATTCCGCCCCTGCCCGGAATTAAAGCACTCCGCACAGGGCGCACATGTGAGCAAGGCATGAAGTGATCCCTAGCAGTCTGTGATAGGCAGGCTTATCTAAGAATCCCTCAACTCCACCCCGAGGAAGACGGGGGATATTTACTACAAATACCAGACATTCAAGCCGGCTTACTCACAGGCCTGGAATGACGCCTACTCCTCTCACTGTCTCCTCCGTCAACACGCACAGCACGCGAGAGCAAAACAACAGCTCTCCGGGCGGACGTGCCCTCCCTTGGCGCGTGGCACAATGGCCTAGGCGCCTCCTTCCCTGGTCTCAGTGCACACTGGTGGGCTCCGTGCAGCTTCCTGTTCTCGGTGAATACCAGTGCACACTCCCTTGTTTCAGTGCACACACCCTTGTCCTCAGTGTGCACTCCTGGTCTTTGTGTGCACTGCCAGGACCCAGGGCCTACATTAGGGCCTCAATGCACCCCAGTGCACATTAGTGGATACCTCCAGAATCTGTGGGCTCCCTCTAGTCTCAAACCATACCTCCTTGTCATAGGGCATACATACCCCTGGACTCAAGGCACACACTTGCTCTAAGTGAACTCTCTCAAGTCTCAGCGCACACCCATGCTCACCTCAGGTGCAGTGCACACCCCTGGCCTCAGTGTTTACCCGCTGGTCTCAGTGCACACTACTGTCCACCTCTAGGCTCAGTGCATACTATTGGTTTCAGTGATCTACAGTGTGCATCCCTGGCCTCAATGCCCATCCTGGTTTCAGTGCACACCCAGGTGACTTATTTGCTTTTAGGGCTTCCGTCTTAAACAGTATGAGGTTTACATGAATTTTAAAAAAAGGCTGTTTTTAATGCATTGTGCTCAAACGTAGTCGTTAATCGTTTGCTAAAGATTTCAATATTTCTGGCCTCTGTGCACAGTTAAGTGCACACTACTGGTCATGGTGAATGCTCCTGGTCTCAGTGGCACACCGCTGGTCTTGTGCACCCCCTCTTCTCAACATGCACCGCTGATCTCAACTCACACCCTCAGTCACGGATCACATACGCGCCCTCTGGTCACTTGTGCCCAGATTTTGTGTTGGTTTTGTCAGACTTTCAAAGGGACCCCAAAAGAGCACATGCAGGAAGGGAGAGTGCTCATATGTGCTGCAGGTCTTCCCAGAAGGCTGTGGAATTGCTATTGGTGCAACGACTGACTGGTATTAGTCCGCTATAGCGCTTATTACTACCCTGTGTCATGCGTGAGATATATTTGTTGTATTTCTAACAAAATTAACGCTACATCTTATTCACCTTTAGAGCCCATAGTTCATTAAGTTTAATCGTTGAAGAATCTGTCATACATTTAGTTATCTTAATGCTCAATGAGGTTTAATGTAAAGCGCTACATAGCGCATGAAATTAGCTTCTGAGTGCTAGAGGAGGATGCAAAACAGGGGAAGGGTGAAATGTTCTAATGACCCAGAAAAAGTATCCTGATATAAGGACACACAACATATGGGGTGCATTGAGAAGTCCATTATCTGGATTGCAGTCCCAGATGTACACGCCTGAAAAAAGGGTCTAGATCAGGGGTCTTCAAACTGTGGGGCGGACCCCCAGGGGGGCTGTGGAGCGATGCTAAGGGGGTCGCGCCCCACAGTCATACTTCTTCCTAGGCCCAAGGGCTTCAGCCCCCCTCTTCCCCCATCCTTTGTCTCAGCCCCGCTGCTGCTGCAGTGAAACTCGAGCTGCTGGGGGCTCGGCTGGGCAGTGTCTGGAGTCAAAGTCAAAGTCAAAGTCAAAAATATCTTTATTCGACTCATTTACAAGTCATACAAAGTATTTAAAAACATTTCATACACAAGTTTAAAACGTTTCGTATATATTGACATTTGACACTAAAAGCCCTCTTCGCTGCAATGAATCTAGGCATACAAAAAAATAAAAGAAAATGGAACTAATTAGAATACTTTTTTATCCTTGCAGCCGCTACCAAGAAATTAGCCATGCAGAAAGTGACGTATGTGTTGGGTAAGGATTGTAAAAAGAGCAGAGCCGGCCTCACTTGTGTGAGACCACTCGCCTTCAAGAGTTGTACCAAATATTTTTTCCTTGGCTCTGCGTAAAACCGACAAAACATGACAAAATGCATGGTATCTTGAACTGAAAGATCATCACAGCTGCATGGAATTGCTAGTTCCGGTCTTTCCCATTTATTAAAAGTGCCGAGATAAAAATGTAACAAATTAAACCTCAGTTTGGTTAAAAGGAACCTATGAAACGGGATTGTAACGCAACCAAGGTAAGGTGCCAAGGAGAGAGAATTAATAAGTAAATAATGGCACCTCACTGTCGGTTTCATTAGTTCCTTCTCTTCACGAGACACTCTTGCCCTTGCCATAAAATAATTTTTGACCAAATCAACGTCATGTGCCTTAATGTCTTGAGGGGAGCTGAAGAGCTCTGGTCGTCCCAATTCTGTAAATGCCTTCTGCAGATAGGCCAGCCACGGGATCTTTTTAAAGTGGTCCAGGGATAAGACATCAGATATGATCCTGTGGTTAAGTGGCAGATCTTCATTGAGCCATGTCTTTAACCAGAAGATCAGGGGGGCCATATTCAGCCCATCAGTAAGGTAGTCTAGGCCCACCTCCCTATGTATGGAATAGGTAGGCGTGGACTGTGGCAAGGAAAGGAGTGACCTCATAAATCTGTTCTCAGCTCTCTGGATAGGTTCCAAGTTTACATAGCCCCATAGAGGTGAACCATATGACGCGAGAGATACAGATTTACTCCTGTATATTTTTAATAGTGCTTCCATAGGCCTGGCACCTAACCTACCCGCAAAGCCCATAAGGGCAGACGACGATCTCGAAACCGCCAACTTCTTTGCCCTCACCTGAGGGCCCCAAGTTCCTCTTTGATCGAATAGGACCCCAAGGTAGGGAAAAGTGGAAACCCTAGATACCGTGTCCCCTCTGCAGCTAAAGGTTTTTATTCTCTTTTTGCGGCTTTCTTTGCCCACTACCATTGTGTGTGACTTGCTGGCGTTAATTTTCAAATCTAGCTGATCCATGAATTGGCCAAAGGCGTTTAAGAGGCGTTGAAGCCCAGTACCCGTGCGGGCGATTAGCACGGCATCATCCGCGTACAGGAGCGCTGGGATTTTAACTGCACCTGCACGTGGGATGTCGACTTCCTTCTCTTCCAGATAAGTCCCCAAGCCGTTGATATAAATAGTGAAAAGCAATGGGGCCAATATGCAGCCCTGTCTTACTCCTTTCAAGGATTTAAAACGAGACGTACACCTACCCTCATTTGTGACCTGTACGGCCGCAAAAAGTTCCTGATGTAGGGAGGCCACAAACCTCACCAGGGCCTCCTCAATCCCCATCTCCAACAAAATTGTCCATAGCTTGGACCTGTTGACCAGGTCGAAGGCCGAGGAGAGGTCCATGAATGCTAAGTACAGGGACCCCCCCTTGGCCACCGTGTACTTTGAAATAAGCAGATGTAGGTTGGAGCATTGTTCGATGGTGCCCTTCCTTTCTCTAAACCCATACTGGATTTCAGACAGCCCTCCGCAGCTCTCAACACTATCCCTCAACCTGGACAGGAGTACTCTACCTAAAATTTTTACAGAGGAGTCCAAGAGGGATATGGGCCTGTAGCACCCGGGGTCATCCCGCTGACCCTTTTTAAAAATAGGCACGATGGTAGAGATGTCCCAGGAAGATGGTGCATGGTTACTGTTTACAGCAGTGAATACAATGACCAGTACCTTTGCCCACAATTTTGGTGAATGTATGAAGAAATCAGCTGGCACCCCGTCAGGGCCTGGGGCCTTATGCTTGGTTGTGGCTATAATAGCTTTCTCCACTTCGAGGCTATTGAACTGTAGTGGGGTAGCTTCTAGGAAGGCTGGCAACGTGTCTTTGCTTGCCCCATCATTTTCCCCATACACGTTTTTAAAGTGGGTAAGCCACTTATCGTCAGGGATAACACAGTCCATGGCCTCGTTTTTTTGGTCGGAAAAAAGAGGATGTTTGATTATTTCCCAAAATTTGTGGCTGTCCTTTCGGACTGCCACGGAGAGGAGGTTTTCCCAGGCTTCTCTTTTAATTGATTCTTTTCTGATTCTGATTGCTAGCTTATAATTTTTCCTTAAGCTAGCAATCTCATCCTTTACCCTGGGTTTTTTTTTCAGGGCGGCCATCAAAGATCTATGTGCCTTTGAACATGCGTTGTCAAACCAGCGCGTCATTTTCGGTGCCCCCTTTTTAGGTTTAGTCAGGAGGTCCTGCGCTACCTGACTACAGATTGACTCAAAAGCCCCTATAACTTCATTCCCCAGGGCACTGGGGTTCTGACAAACCTCCACCTGATCCATAATTTTAGGGAATACTACTGCATAAAAGTTGTCTGGTGCCACCTTAGCCCACTTGACTCTCCTGCCCTGATCGGAGGTACGCAAAGTATGGTGAGACCTCCCTTTCCCCGGAGTTGGTCCCATATGGTCTCCCCATGCGACTTCTAGCAAAACAGGATTGTGGTCACTGAAGTGGGATGGTATAGTGCGATAAGCGATCGCTCTATTTAAGATACCCTGTGAAATAAAGATGTAGTCTATTATAGTTCCAGGATTAGTGCCAGTAAAAGTAACTGTTCTTGGGCCACCCTCTGGTTCATACAGATTGAAATCTGCCAGTAGATCTTCTAGCTCTTCGCCATCTGTTGTATGTTCGAAATGTGGGAGCTCGGGGCCTTCACCCCAATCCTGGTTAGTTAGACTACAGGCTAGCATACAGGGGTGAATATTAAAGTCGCCTAATAATATATATTCTGTGTCGCACTGTAGGTTCTGACTGCCTGACCTTAGTATAGCATCTAAAATAGCAATATTACTGCCCCTATCCTCCCTATTCTGTGAGTTATAAAAGTTAATATATAAGGACCTTGTGGCGGAGTTAATGACTCTCTCTATGATGAGGATGTTTTGAGATCCGCTACTGATCACTTGTAGGGTACCCTTCAAGGCCAAAGAGAACAGCATCAGCAGGCCTCCCTTAGGTCTGCCAGTGCGGCTAGGAATCGCCGCCGTGGCAAAACTGCTATAACCATCCAACCAGCAACCTGCAGTTGTGTCCCAAGTTTCCTGGAGGGCGATAATATTATGGCCCGAGACAAAACTTAACCACTCCTTATCGTCCCGTTTGGCATTAAGTCCAGCTACGTACCAGCTTAGTATTTTACAAGTATCCGTCGTATTCTTCGATGCAAGATCAGTCAAAGGGACTCCTTCTCCTACTTGCACATGCGGCGTTTCCATAGCCAAAAGGATACTTTCTGACTCTACTATAATAGACTCAGCATAAGCATTGTCATTTCCATTTACATTTTCTGAAAAGGGGTCCTCAATGACCTCGGCCTGAACTTGGTCATAGATAGTTTCCCTTTCCAAGCAGATCGGTGTATTACGGTCAGCCAAACTGTTTAGCTCAAGCCTATTTATTCCTTTCAAAGTGCCGCTACCCCTGTCACTAGGATTAGTTTGTGGACTAGAGGGTCTTGGGCCATTATATAGCATATCTGTGCCCCCCCTGCGTCAATCGCAGTCATTTAGATTGGCCAGAACCCCATACCTATTCTCGGTTCCAAACCCCCAGGCCTGTGGTGTGGCCCCTGATCCCCGCCCAAACACTGCTGTGTCCCACCTGGGTAAGGGGGTATTGGGACGCATTGGGAACTGCTCTTCTCCTAACCAGGCTCCAAACCTATTTCCACAATTCCCCCAATCTGTCCCCATGCCACCCAAACCACCCAAACCCCGCCTGTTCAGAGTGTTCCATAATGGTCTAGGGTTTTTAAAGGATGTCATATTCTGTTGGTAATTATGAAGCCCTGAGCCAAACCTGTCTAACGGACCAAGGCCATTTTCATCGTATGTTGATCATAAACCACCCCCCCTTCTGTTACAACCTGTCGCCCACCCCAATCTTGAGGTATTTGGGTGATACGCGTGTTGTCGCTCGTTATAAAAAAAATTTAGTGTGAGGGGGATAATGGATCCACTTCTGCGTTGGGGCGGGAGTATATTTTGTAGGACATTCGGGAGTATTGTTGCGTTAGCAAAATTTATCACTATGCAGTCCCCCTTAAACTTTTTTTGCTTATTCCCAATCCAAGACATCCTCCTTGTTAATACAATTTCCTTGGCCAATTGTTCTTTCCCATGCTGTGCCATCTGCATGTTGCTTGATAGCCAATGTAGGGCCTTGCTTGTCAGGGATGAGGTGGATTCCGTTTGGCCAGGGGATAAGGTCGGGGCATTTGCTAGGACCAGTACCACCGGTGAAGCCTCAACTATAAATTGTTGGGAGTCATCCTCTAAGGATGTCAGTGTTAATGTAGTTGGTACAGTTGGTATAGGGGGTGGTAATGTAGAAGCCTCCCTCACCACTTCTCGACCAGTGCCCTCAACTAGTGCTTGTACTAGCCGAGAAGAGTCCGGTAGGCCTTCAACTGCTACACTGCCTCCCCCACTGGTGTTATTTTCTTTCACTGGGTCTATTGGTTTGGAGACAATGGATACTTCATTCTCGATTTCTTCTGCTAGTTTACCTTGCAGACCACCCCACTTTTTCACCTCTGCAGTTAGCCTATCGATTTTCCCAATCATGGGTTTAATAATTGTTTTTATTTTCTGATCTATCATATCTGATATCCTACGAAAAAGTTCGTCATCTATGACTTGTCTGGAATTCACGTCCTCGGACTCTGATCTATTTCCCTTTGGTTTTGGAGGTGTGGTGACCCTTTTCCTTCCCGCCCGTGTCCCCCCTCTTTTTGGTTGTATTCTTCTGCATGTTCTCACCGCCCTATTGGTAACCACAGGGGATAGTAAATCATCAACTAAGGGGTCCATATGAAGCTCTGGGTCAGAAGCTACGTTTGTCTCTAAGTCAACCAATAAATCTGAGCTTTGATCAATGCATACAGTATCAGGGGGGTTGATCTCAAGAAGATTTATACTGTGATCTTGCTCTGATTCCTCACACGTATGTACACTCGGGACAGGGCTCCCTATGTGGAGCACGGGGGATTGACTCAAACCTAACGATTGCCTTCTTTCAGTGTTTATTTTGTGTATGACTTGGACTAAATAATTATCAAGAGTATTACATGTTTCTGGTGCCACAAGGGCATTTTTCTTAGGCATGTTAAGAAATAATGCAATAAAACCACAATATTACACCAACGGATATCAGCTAGTCCAGGTAAAACACGGGGCACAAGACCGGGAACACAGTTTCTGTTTTTACGGCGAATATTATACTCTAGCAGTAGACGGTTTACATACGTGAATAAAAGGGCCGGGTGGATCCCGTGACGCTCAACCAAGGGATCTTGCCCAGTCCAGTCTCCTCAGGCCTCGGAGGGCCACAGAGGGCCCGCCCTTTGCCCGGGCTTAGCCCCGGGCGCTCCCGCGCAGCGTAGAACTCTAATATTTATAGGCCGAAGACCATTGAACCATAGTAGTGGAGGGGGGGCGGGGCGGTCAGGGAGAGCGGGGCCAGGTGACTCGGCCACTGACACCGGGACTCCTGGGAAGGTGAGTCCCGGTTCACGCTCGCAGCCCTGCAGCCTCAGTCACGCCCCACAGAAACAGCTGGTGCAGAGAAGTCTGGAACGTCAGGCAAGGCAGGTAAATCCGAAGCGGGACCCGCAAAGCGGGTACCGCGAGGCGTGGGTTAAGAAGCCTTTCTCCTTGCTAATAGCAGCAGCGCCGGTTCCAATATGGCAAAGGGTGTCCCAATTGGCAGAAAGTCCTCGGCCCTTTTCAATGAGAGGAGGGGGGGCGGGGCGGTCAGGGAGAGCGGGGCCAGGTGACTCGGCCACTGACACCGGGACTCCTGGGAAGGTGAGTCCCGGTTCACGCTCGCAGCCCTGCAGCCTCAGTCACGCCCCACAGAAACAGCTGGTGCAGAGAAGTCTGGAACGTCAGGCAAGGCAGGTAAATCCGAAGCGGGACCTGCGAAGCGGGTACCGCGAGGCGTGGGTTAAGAAGCCTTTCTCCTTGCTAATAGCAGCAGCGCCGGTTCCAATATGGCAAAGGGTGTCCCAATTGGCAGAAAGTCCTCGGCCCTTTTCAATGAGAGGAGGGGGGGGCGGGGCGGTCAGGGAGAGCGGGGCCAGGTGACTCGGCCACTGACACCGGGACTCCTGGGAAGGTGAGTCCCGGTTCACGCTCGCAGCCCTGCAGCCTCAGTCACGCCCCACAGAAACAGCTGGTGCAGAGAAGTCTGGAACGTCAGGCAAGGCAGGTAAATCCGAAGCGGGACCCGCGAAGCGGGTACCACGAGGCGTGGGTTAAGAAGCCTTTCTCCTTGCTAATAGCAGCAGCGCCGGTTCCAATATGGCAAAGGGTGTCCCAATTGGCAGAAAGTCCTCGGCCCTTTTCAATGAGAGGAGGGGGGGCGGGGCGGTCAGGGAGAGCGGGGCCAGGTGACTCGGCCACTGACACCGGGACTCCTGGGAAGGTGAGTCCCGGTTCACGCTCGCAGCCCTGCAGCCTCAGTCACGCCCCACAGAAACAGCTGGTGCAGAGAAGTCTGGAACGTCAGGCAAGGCAGGTAAATCCGAAGCGGGACCCGCGAAGCGGGTACCGCGAGGCGTGGGTTAAGAAGCCTTTCTCCTTGCTAATAGCAGCAGCGCCGGTTCCAATATGGCAAAGGGTGTCCCAATTGGCAGAAAGTCCTCGGCCCTTTTCAATGAGAGGAGGGGGGGCGGGGCGGTCAGGGAGAGCGGGGCCAGGTGACTCGGCCACTGACACCGGGACTCCTGGGAAGGTGAGTCCCGGTTCACACTCGCAGCCCTGCAGCCTCAGTCACGCCCCACAGAAACAGCTGGTGCAGAGAAGTCTGGAACGTCAGGCAAGGCAGGTAAATCCGAAGCGGGACCCGCGAAGCGGGTACCGCGAGGCGTAGGTTAAGAAGCCTTTCTCCTTGCTAATAGCAGCAGCGCCGGTTCCAATATGGCAAAGGGTGTCCCAATTGGCAGAAAATCCTCGGCCCTTTTCAATGAGAGGAGGGGGGGCGGGGCGGTCAGGGAGAGCGGGGCCAGGTGACTCGGCCACTGACACCAGGACTCCTGGGAAGGTGAGTCCCGGTTCACGCTCGCAGCCCTGCAGCCTCAGTCACGCCCCACAGAAACAGCTGGTGCAGAGAAGTCTGGAACGTCAGGCAAGGCAGGTAAATCCAAAGCGGGACCCGCGAAGCGGGTACCGCGAGGCGTGGGTTAAGAAGCCTTTCTCCTTGCTAATAGCAGCAGCGCCGGTTCCAATATGGCAAAGGGTGTCCCAATTGGCAGAAAGTCCTCGGCCCTTTTCAATGAGAGGAGGGGGGGCGGGGCGGTCAGGGAGAGCGGGGCCAGGTGACTCGGCCACTGACACCGGGACTCCTGGGAAGGTGAGTCCCGGTTCACGCTCGCAGCCCTGCAGCCTCAGTCACGCCCCACAGAAACAGCTGGTGCAGAGAAGTCTGGAACGTCAGGCAAGGCAGGTAAATCCGAAGCGGGACCCGCGAAGCGGGTACCGTGAGGCGTAGGTTAAGAAGCCTTTCTCCTTGCTAATAGCAGCAGCGCCGGTTCCAATATGGCAAAGGGTGTCCCAATTGGCAGAAAGTCCTCGGCCCTTTTCAATGAGAGGAGGGGGGGCGGGGCGGTCAAGGAGAGCGGGCCAGGTGACTCGGCCACTGACACCGGGACTCCTGGGAAGGTGAGTCCCGGTTCACGCTCGCAGCCCTGCAGCCTCAGTCACGCCCCACAGAAACAGCTGGTGCAGAGAAGTCTGGAACGTCAGGCAAGGCAGGTAAATCCGAAGGGGACCCGCGAAGCGGGTACAGCGAGGCGTGGGTTAAGAAGCCTTTCTCCTTGCTAATAGCAGCAGCGCCGGTTCCAATATGGCAAAGGGTGTCCCAATTGGCAGAAAGCCCTCGGCCCTTTTCAATGAGAGGAGGGGGGGCGGGGCGGTCAGGGAGAGCGGGGCCAGGTGACTCGGCCACTGACACCGGGACTCCTGGGAAGGTGAGTCCCGGTTCACGCTCGCAGCCCTGCAGCCTCAGTCACGCCCCACAGAAACAGCTGGTGCAGAGAAGTCTGGAACGTCAGGCAAGGCAGGTAAATCCGAAGCGGGACCCGCGAAGCGGGTACCGCGAGGCGTGGGTTAAGAAGCCTTTCTCCTTGCTAATAGCAGCAGCGCCGGTTCCAATATGGCAAAGGGTGTCATCTCCAGCACACCCGAGTTTTTCACAGTTCTTTAAAGACCATCTGCTTATTTACATGCCTTTGTAAACTGATTACAGAGGCTTAGTTTTTTTTCCCCGGTTTCAGTACCCCCTGGGCCCCCACTGGGCCTATTCCTTACATTTGTACTTTGCAATTACTGCTGTACTGTGAGAATGCATTTAATGAAAAGGAATATAAAGTATGGTTGCCAAAAGAAAAACGCCTGCCTGTTTTGTTTAAAGAGCCTGCAAAGACCTCCTCTGAACACTAAATAGACTTTTAAATACAAAAGTATCTATGCATTAGTTATGTGACGTTTCTGTCTTTTTTCTCTTTGTCAGTCAGTGATCATTGAGGCAGCCCTAGGACACAATTAAAAGTGCTTTCCATTTATATTTGTTGTTCGAAGTATGCACAGATAAGTGCTTAAAATATAGCTTTAGGTGTCTGCTTATTTTTGTACCGACTGGGCCATCAAAATAATCTGCTGGCAACCCTAACCATAGGACTGTAAGTTTGTTGCAGGATCAGCACATTATTTATTTCCTCCACCCTCGATCCCCGATTAATGACGCAGTAGTTTAACTTAGATCTTAAACCCTACGCTGCCGTCAAGAACATGCTGAGTTAATTCAAGTCTATGAAAATGCACCCTGCATTCAGACAACTCGCTCCTCATTCTCGCCCTTCACTTTCACGCTCACCCTGCACTCAGACTGATCACCATGCACTCACACCATTCACCCTGCACTCACAGTAATCACAATGCACTCACACTGATCACCATGCATTCACACCATTCACCTGCTCACCCTGCACTCACAGTGATCACTCTGCACTCACAATGCACTTGCGCTGTTCACCCTATACCTCACCCTGCAGTCACACGAGTACACTACCCATCCTGCACTCATGTGACACTTCACTCACCTGACCCCCTCACTGCTCAATAAGCAACTCACTCAAACAAGCCCATCAGTAATCATACATTCATTCGTTCCATTCTGAACTTGCATCCGCACCCAAATTCATATGTCACCTCACTCACCCTGCAGTCACTCCTCTTACCCGGTTGTATGACGTTACAACACATACTTTTACAATGCATGCCTTTATAACGCATTTTTCACAACGCAACATCCTTTACAACGCATTCCATTACAACACATGCCATTACAACGAATTGTCTAAAACTACCTTTACAACGCATTCCATTACAACACATACTACCTTTACAACGCATACCATTACAATGCATGCCATTACATTGCATGTATGGTAAGTATTAGATAGTATAGGGGTAAAAATTACTATTCTAACTCCAGGGGGTGCAAAAGTAGGGTAAGTGTTGGATAGTGTAGGGATAGAAATTACTATGTTGCGTGGAGCCCGGTGGCAGAGGGCTAGCGCGAGACTGCTAGCGCATTTATTTTTAAATTACCTCCTTTCCTGCTGAACACAAGCAGTCCCTCGCTCCGCTGATTACGAGCGGCTGGCTTGTTTTTTACTTTTAAATCGCCTCCCAACCCGCCCTGCTGACTCCGCCCCCACCCTCGTCATCCGCCTACTTAGGCTTCTCCTCCCTTTGCTTCAGTGTTGCGTGGAGCCCGGTGGCAGAGGGCTAGCGCGAGACTGCTAGCGCATTTATTTTTAAATTACCTCCTTTCCTGCTGAACACAAGCAGTCCCTCGCTCCGCTGATTACGAGCGGCTGGCTTGTTTTTTACTTTTAAATCGCCTCCCAACCCGCCCTGCTGACTCCGCCCCCACCCTCGTCATCCACCTACTTAGGCTTCTCCTCCCTTTGCTTCAGTGTTGTGTGGAGCCCGGTGGCAGAGGGCTAGCGCGAGACTGCTAGCGCATTTATTTTTAAATTACCTCCTTTCCTGCTGAACACAAGCAGTCCCTCGCTCCGCTGATTACGAGCGGCTGGCTTGTTTTTTACTTTTAAATCGCCTCCCAACCCGCCCTGCTGACTCCGCCCCCACCCTCGTCATCCGCCTACTTAGGCTTCTCCTCCCTTTGCTTCAGTGTTGCGTGGAGCCCGGTGGCAGAGGGCTAGCGCGAGACTGCTAGCGCATTTATTTTTAAATTACCTCCTTTCCTGCTGAACACAAGCAGTCCCTCGCTCCGCTGATTACGAGCGGCTGGCTTGTTTTTTACTTTTAAATCGCCTCCCAACCCGCCCTGCTGACTCCGCCCCCACCCTCGTCATCCGCCTACTTAGGCTTCTCCTCCCTTTGCTTCAGTGTTGTGTGGAGCCCGGTGGCAGAGGGCTAGCGCGAGACTGCTAGTGCATTTATTTTTAAATTACCTCCTTTCCTGCTGAACACAAGCAGTCCCTCGCTCCGCTGATTATGAGTGGCTGGCTTCTTTTTTACTTTTAAATCGCCTCCCAACCCGCCCTGCTGACTCCGCCCCCACCCTCGTCATCCGCCTACTTAGGCTTCTCCTCCCTTTGCTTCAGTGTTGCGTGGAGCCCGGTGGCAGAGGGCTAGCGCGAGACTGCTAGCGCATTTATTTTTAAATTACCTCCTTTCCTGCTGAACACAAGCAGTCCCTCGCTCCGCTGATTACGAGCGGCTGGCTTGTTTTTTACTTTTAAATCGCCTCCCAACCCGCCCTGCTGACTCCGCCCCCACCCTCGTCATCCGCCTACTTAGGCTTCTCCTCCCTTTGCTTCAGTGTTGCGTGGAGCCCGGTGGCAGAGGGCTAGCGCGAGACTGCTAGCGCATTTATTTTTAAATTACCTCCTTTCCTGCTGAACACAAGCAGTCCCTCGCTCCGCTGATTACGAGCGGCTGGCTTGTTTTTTACTTTTAAATCGCCTCCCAACCCGCCCTGCTGACTCCGCCCCCACCCTCGTCATCCACCTACTTAGGCTTCTCCTCCCTTTGCTTCAGTGTTGTGTGGAGCCCGGTGGCAGAGGGCTAGCGCGAGACTGCTAGCGCATTTATTTTTAAATTACCTCCTTTCCTGCTGAACACAAGCAGTCCCTCGCTCCGCTGATTACGAGCGGCTGGCTTGTTTTTTACTTTTAAATCGCCTCCCAACCCGCCCTGCTGACTCCGCCCCCACCCTCGTCATCCGCCTACTTAGGCTTCTCCTCCCTTTGCTTCAGTGTTGCGTGGAGCCCGGTGGCAGAGGGCTAGCGCGAGACTGCTAGCGCATTTATTTTTAAATTACCTCCTTTCCTGCTGAACACAAGCAGTCCCTCGCTCCGCTGATTACGAGCGGCTGGCTTGTTTTTTACTTTTAAATCGCCTCCCAACCCGCTCTGCTGACTCCGCCCCCACCCTCGTCATCCGCCTACTTAGGCTTCTCCTCCCTTTGCTTCAGTGTTGCGTGGAGCCCGGTGGCAGAGGGCTAGCGCGAGACTGCTAGTGCATTTATTTTTAAATTACCTCCTTTCCTGCTGAACACAAGCAGTCCCTCGCTCCGCTGATTATGAGTGGCTGGCTTCTTTTTTACTTTTAAATCGCCTCCCAACCCGCCCTGCTGACTCCGCCCCCACCCTCGTCATCCGCCTACTTAGGCTTCTCCTCCCTTTGCTTCAGTGTTGCGTGGAGCCCGGTGGCAGAGGGCTAGCGCGAGACTGCTAGCGCATTTATTTTTAAATTACCTCCTTTCCTGCTGAACACAAGCAGTCCCTCTCTCCGCTGATTACGAGCGGCTGGCTTGTTTTTTACTTTTAAATCGCCTCCCAACCCGCCCTGCTGACTCCGCCCCCACCCTCGTCATCCGCCTACTTAGGCTTCTCCTCCCTTTGCTTCAGTGTTGCGTGGAGCCCGGTGGCAGAGGGCTAGCGCGAGACTGCTAGCGCATTTATTTTTAAATTACCTCCTTTCCTGCTGAACACAAGCAGTCCCTCTCTCCGCTGATTACGAGCGGCTGGCTTGTTTTTTACTTTTAAATCGCCTCCCAACCCGCCCTGCTGACTCCGCCCCCACCCTCGTCATCCGCCTACTTAGGCTTCTCCTCCCTTTGCTTCAGTGTTGCGTGGAGCCCGGTGGCAGAGGGCTAGCGCGAGACTGCTAGCGCATTTATTTTTAAATTACCTCCTTTCCTGCTGAACACAAGCAGTCCCTCGCTCCGCTGATTACGAGCGGCTGGCTCGTTTTTTACTTTTAAATCACCTCCCAACCCGCCCTGCTGACTCCGTCCCCACCCTCGTCATCCACCTACTTAGGCTTCTCCTCCCTTTGCTTCAGTGTTGCGTGGAGCCCGGTGGCAGAGGGCTAGCGCGAGACTGCTAGCGCATTTATTTTTAAATTACCTCCTTTCCTGCTGAACACAAGCAGTCCCTCGCTCCGCTGATTACGAGCGGCTGGCTTGTTTTTTACTTTTAAATCGCCTCCCAACCCGCCCTGCTGACTCCGCCCCCACCCTCGTCATCCGCCTACTTAGGCTTCTCCTCCCTTTGCTTCAGTGTTGCGTGGAGCCCGGTGGCAGAGGGCTAGCGCGAGACTGCTAGCGCATTTATTTTTAAATTACCTCCTTTCCTGCTGAACACAAGCAGTCCCTCGCTCCGCTGATTACGAGCGGCTGGCTTGTTTTTTACTTTTAAATCGCCTCCCAACCCGCCCTGCTGACTCCGCCCCCACCCTCGTCATCCGCCTACTTAGGCTTCTCCTCCCTTTGCTTCAGTGTTGCGTGGAGCCCGGTGGCAGAGGGCTAGCGCGAGACTGCTAGCGCATTTATTTTTAAATTACCTCCTTTCCTGCTGAACACAAGCAGTCCCTCGCTCCGCTGATTACGAGCGGCTGGCTTGTTTTTTACTTTTAAATCGCCTCCCAACCCGCCCTGCTGACTCCGCCCCCACCCTCGTCATCCGCCTACTTAGGCTTCTCCTCCCTTTGCTTCAGTGTTGCGTGGAGCCCGGTGGCAGAGGGCTAGCGCGAGACTGCTAGCGCATTTATTTTTAAATTACCTCCTTTCCTGCTGAACACAAGCAGTCCCTCGCTCCGCTGATTATGTGCGGCTGGCTTGTTTTTTACTTTTAAATCGCCTCCCAACCCGCCCTGCTGACTCCGCCCCCACCCTCGTCATCTGCCTACTTAAACGCTCCTAATGCGTCAGCGCAGCGGACGAGCGCAGCGGGCGCGCCGGCTGCGCGCCGGAGTTGCGCCAGAGTTAAGCCCGTCTGCGCCCGTCCGCGACCGGCCGGGGCTAGGGGCATTGGACGCTGTCCGTTTAATCACATATTCCCCCTCCCAGCTCCGCTCCTACTGGGTTCATTGGGACATCGATCCCCTTATAGCAGCCCGCCTAAAGTATCTAGGTGTGTCCTCTTCCTTTTCTCGCTCAGCCCCTGAGAGAGCAGTCTCTCCAGCTTTACCTCCCTTCACGACCCTGTCTGCCCCCTCATCACCTCTGGTTCCTCCTGACCCGCCATTCAGCACCTCTGCTACGCTTCTAAATACCAGATCTGCGGTCACTCACCAGTATGAACTTTTCGACTATATCGATTCTTATGATCCACACCTTTTATTTTTAACTGAAACCTGGTTCAAGGATGACTCCCTACATAATGTGTTAGCCGCCTTACCATCTACCCACTCGGTTATCCGAGCGGATCGCTCTGACGGTAGGCGGGGAGGAGGAGTGGCTCTAATCGCTCGCACTAATTTTAATTTTCAGATTCTCCCTTCCCCTCCTATTCCTGACATAGATTACCTTTTAGCCCGCTCGATTTCACATCAGGCCCCCTTCACTTTTGTTTCAATTTACCGTCCCCCCCAGCTTACCCCTTCTTTCCTTCCCAGTATTCAGACTCTCTTGGCCACTCTGGTGATTAATAATTAATCAGTACTGGTCCTGGGGGATTTCAACTTTTGGCCCAATGATCCTGCTGAGAGCCTTCAATCTAGGGAGTTTACCAACTTCATGACTAGTTTAAACTTTTCACCTCTTGTTCACAGCCCGACTCACTCGCATGGCCACGTACTAGACCAAATCTGGGCACTAAACATCCCGTCCACACCCCCTATAATAGTCCCTTGCTCCTGGTCGGATCACTTCACCATCACTTTTTCCCTTGCCTTAGCCCCTTTGACCAAACCCCAACGTCCCAAGAACATCTGGGTCAGGAAATGGGGAAAAACTGACATGCCTTCCCTTTGCTCTACTCTGGCTAAAACCTGCCCCGAGCTATCTGGCCTTACAGCCAATTCCCAGCTGTCCGCCATCGACAACTGGTTGACTTTGGCAGGCGACGAGTATGCCCCTTTAAGGCGACTCACAGTCAGGCGAGCCCATGCAGCCAACCGTTGGTTCACCTTGGATCTAAAAGGTAAGAAACTGGCTGCACGGAGGGCCGAGCGAGCTTGGCACAGAACTTACAGTCCCGAGCTTAAGGCAGTCTACCTGTCCGTACTACAAACTTATAAAAAGGGCATCCTCGATGCTAAAACAGAGTTCTATACGAGCAGAGTAATGGCAGCAGAGTCTCACTCTAAAGAAATATTCTCGACTGTCCATGAACTCGCATCATCTGGCAGAGCCACAGCGTCAATTCCTCCCTCCCAGTCCCTCTGCAACTCACTCAATGAGTTTTTTATTGACAAAGTTGCAAAAATTAAACTTGACATTCCCCTTCCCTCCCCTGCATTCACAAACCCCTCCCCTCCCCTCACAGTTTCCAAACTCTCTTCTTTTCCTTTGTTGACCACTGATACTCTCTCACCGTTGTTGACCCGAGTCAAATCAGGATCTCCCCTGGATTTCGCTCCAGCCCATATTCTTAGGGAAATTTATCTAAACTGTCCTATCCCGCCCCTGACCCTTCTTAATGATTCACTCACTAACGGCACCGTTCCTAGCCTATATAAATCAGCGGTTGTCGTCCCAATTCTAAAAAAATCCGGCGCCGACTCATCTTCCCCTTCCAATTTTCGTCCTATTTCCCTTCTGCCCTACACCTAGCTAAAATTCTTGAGACTCACGTCACGACTACCCTGAGTGCCCACGTAGAGGCAAATCATTGCCTCTCCTCCTGCCAAGCTGGGTTCAGGCCCCTGCACTCCACGGAGAAGGTGGTAATCTCGGTGATGGACAGGCTGCGGGAGGGTATTGATACCAACGTACCACAAGCCCTGATACTCTTGGATCTGTCCGCCGCTTTTGACACGGTGGATCATTCCATCCTCCTCAGCCGTGTCAGGGCGGCGGGCATAGAGGGCTTGGCCCTCTCGTGGCTTGAGTCCTTCCTGGCGGGGAGAACTCAAGCGGTCCATCTAGCCGGCTTCGCCGCGGCCTCCCGCAAGGTGGAGTGCGGGGTTCCTCAGGGATTGTCACTCTCCCCCCTTTTGTTTAATCTTAATTATGCCGATGACCTCCAGCTAATCTTTAACCTTTCCCACTCCCCTTCATCTGCCCAGAACGTCCAGTCAGTCATGACATTCATCCAAGATTGGATGAACTGCAACCACCTCAAACTCAATCCAGACAAGACCGAGTTGGTCTTGACCGGAGGTGGTTGCAGTCCATGGTCCCCTTCTTTCTGGCCCCCTTCACTTGGTGCCCCTCCACTCCCTGTTTCTAAAGTTAAAACCCTTGGGATTTTCTTGGATTCACAACTTTCTATCCATTCACACATTGGTTCGGTTGTCTCTTCTTGCTTCTTCTCCCTAAGAATAATTAGGAAAGTCTCCCGCTATTTTTCCCTCCCGGCTCTGAAAATCATTGTCATGGCCATGGTACTGTCCCGCATTGATTATGGCAATGCTATATACAATGGGGCCCCAGCTTACGCGATCCATCGTCTGCAGCTGGTGCAGAATCAGGCTGCCCGCCTGATTCATGGCCTCCCTAAATATCATCGGGCCAGTCCGCTACTTAAAGCCCTACACAAGCTGCCGGTGCGAGAGCGTGCCCTCTTCAAACTTGGCTGCCTCACCTTTCAGGCTAGGTCAGGCACTGCCCCTGAATTTATATGCTCTGCCATTGTGCCCTACCTTCCTGGCAGAGAACTACGCTCCTCTCACTCGGCCCTCCTAGTCACTCCCCGTTTTAAAAAACAGAGGGCAGGTGGAGCAAAGTTCGCTGTCCTGGCCCCAGCATTCTGGAATTCACTCCCTGTTGCCCTCCGCATAACGCCCTCTTATACTCAGTTTCGGAGGGAACTCAAAACCCTCTTATTTGCGCAAGCTTATCCTGTCTAAACTCCCTCCAACTGCTGCCGTCCATTGCAACTCAATAGCGCCATGAAACCGCTGGGTGAAAGCGCGCTGTATAAATGTTTTTAAATTCAAATCCAAATTCAAAACTATTCTAACTCCAGGGTGTGCAACAGTAGGGTAAGTGTTGGATAGTGTAGGGGTAAAAAATACTATTCTAGTTCCAGGGGGTGCAATAGTAGGGTAAGTTTTGGATAGTGTAAGGGTACTATGCGTTGTAATGGTATGTGTTGTAATGGTATGCATTGTAATGACTGCGCTGTAATGACATGCGTTGTAATGGTATGCGTTGTAGTGTCATGCGATGTAATGGTTGCGTTGTAATGGCATGCGATGTAAGGGATGTTGCGATGTAATGACTGTGTTGTAATGGTAGTGCCTTGTAAAAGTTGCGTTGTAAAGGTTGTTTCCCGCAGAGGGTTAATGTGCCTGCTACAAAGAACGTGTACCATGCAGATCACAGAACTGAGTGTGAGTAAACTATGAGTAGCGCTATAAAAAAATGAAATGTTTGCCAGAAAGGTGCTATAGAGAGATGAGGTGCATTGTTAAAGTGAGAAGTTGAATGGGGAGAGTTCAGATGTTGTAAAAATGGCCTGCAAAGTTAGAGAAGGATCCGGGGTTAGGAGAGGAGAAAGGGATGGAAGGGAGGGGGTGAGAGGAAAGCTGCATGGGTAAACTGCTTAACTCTGCACAAAACCGCCAGGTTTTTAAGGGACCCCTGCCTCTCCTGGCCAGGGCCAGGTGAGCTTCTAATGTGGCAGCACGTATTCCTGCAGAGTGGAAGGCCCTTCTCAAAGGTTGACTAGAAATCTTTCTGATGTTAATTGCTGTATTTTGGTCATAAACGGGTACTGATGGGGTGAAATCTTTCCTCAGTGTTACTGTGTGTAAAAAATTTCAAAATAATGAAGCAATGCTAACCCAAAATACGCGGCATCACATAACAAAACTTACATTTCTTCCCACACAATTTAGTGCAGGAAGGTGCCCCTTCCTCCACAAAAGCAGTCCTACATTCAACGGAGGCACCCTTGTACCATGGTGCAAGGATGCCTGTGATGCCTTTATTGCCAACAGGGCACCAGCTCGGGGAACAAGCATTGTCATAGCCAATAGGTCTCGCCTTTTGGGACCTTATCAGTGTTTAGTTTTCCAGCACAATATCCTTGGTGCAACAACATCACCTGTTGCATGGCTAAACACTTATAAGGTCCCAAAGGCGAGACGTATTGGCTATGCCAATGCTTGTTCTATATAATGCGGTATAAAGAAGCAATGGCACCCTTGCATTAAATCCAACTCCTGAGCTGCACTATCCTTACCCTAACATGTTACATGGCTGCAATAAGTTACAAACGAGGAGTTACAATTTGAGAAAAATGTAACCTCCTATGTTGTTATGTCTGCAAGTTTTTGTATTTTGCTAAAAGTGCATGCATAGCAGTTGCCACACTTAAAGTGGCTCAGTACATCTGATGGGCCTCAAACTCTCGTTATTGAGTTCTTACTAATGATACTGTGGTCCATACAAGTCTTGCTGCAACTTAATGTGTCTGCAAGACTTGTAGGTGAACAGAGTAATGCCTAGTGCAAGGTTGTCATCTTGGTCCCACTAACACTGACAGGGGGTTGCATGCCCCACAGACAACTCTGTTGCACAACACAGCTATAGCTCTCTGGTTTGCGAGCATAGAGCAGGGCTTCAGGTAGTTATGGTGAGGGAATCTGCAGAGTGTGGTACAGGTCGGCGGCATCATGCCCTGATATTTGTAATTTTTAGGTCTGTTGTAAGTGAAGTCCTTTTAATTTCATTAAAAATATATTTGTAATATACTTTTAGGAGATTTCAGCCAGCCATTCGTTTGTGATTGTGTCATGCACATTTTTCTTTCGCCCACTACAGCATACAGCAAGCGGCATTGAGTCAGCCCACCTCAGCCATTAGCTAACTTAACTATGAGTGATTGCATTTTGCCCATTCACAAGGAGCAGTTCTGCACTAAAGGAGCTCTCTTAAGATTCAGGGACTACTGTGGCTGCTTTTTGAGACCCCAAAAATAAAATATTGTTGCTTTCAGTCACATTTGTTTAGATTGATGAGGGTCCGGCAGCTTCCCCAACAAGAAATATTTGCAGAAAACATAACCAAACAAAATAAGCATTGACAAAGCCAAAAACCTGACAGCCCATGCCAGACCTATTGACTTAGCCAATAATTGTTACTCTATCGAGTAGTAGGTTTATGCAAAGGCGGCGTGAGTGGGGGTTGTGGTTAAGAGACCAGATGTTGGTATTTTTTAGAGTTTACAATAGAGTGGGATAGAGTGTTTTACGAGGTTGGTGTCAGTGGATGGCTGGAAGCAGCCCAGGTATTTATAAAAATTGTGATATGGCAGGGTATTTTTGAGGATGGTGGACAGCCTCCAAAGTACATTTTACATTTTTGTGAGTGTGAGTACTAATGAGGGCAGTTGAGATTGGATGGCAGGATAGACCCGAAGGAGGTGAGGTCAGGTTGGGCATGGTGTGAAAATGACTCTTCTTCCAAGAGTAGCTCAGCAACAAAATCAGCTGGAGTGTACAAGTCTGAACTCAGATTAGCTTTGCTAGCTATCTGCTATGGTATGGATGTGGGTTCGTGCTCACTGTAAGAAAATGGATTATTGGTTGAGGGGGATAAAATGAACCTATGCTTAATCCTCTGGTAGCTTGACTCAGCAGTCAGCCTTAACTTGGAGCAATGTGTATGTAGCACAAAAACAGCAATAAAGTAAAAATACAACACAAGAAAAAACCCAAACCAATTTATAAAAAGCAGAGTAGATTTTAATTAAAAAATTATACCAGAGCAACAAAAATCCAGTCATTAGAACAGTGTTTTGTAAATATACCACCAAGAAATAGAAAGCACCAACTGTGTGTATCTGGTCATGTTGGACTGGGATAGAGTTACAAGTTCAGGCAGACTGCGACTTATGTGACTTCCATAGGTCCAGGAGTGATCTGAAGAGTAACTCTGAAGGTCCAATATGTATGCCTGGTGCCAACATTTGCGTGGGAGGACCTACTGTCCTGCCTCCAAATCTAGTTCTGGCATGTTCTTCCCATTCCCCTGCCAAGGCTCTAAACTACTTGGGGGTGACAAAAGGCAGGGCAGGCCTAGAGACCTAGTGTCATCTTCCTTTGTGTGGGCAGGATACAGAGCGAGATGTTTAAGTGGGGCTGCGTAAAGCCCATCCTCAGTCACCCTGCTAGGATCAGCAGCTGGTCCACATCTGAACCCCCTGTGTTATGTTACTCTCTCGAAGTAATACACAAACCCCAGCAGCGGAGTTATTCACCTTCATGTGACCCCGGACTCTGGCAGAAGGCACAGTTTGTTGCCACAAGAAATGGCAAATTTGATATATTCGCTTTTTCAATATTGTGACTTAGAATCTGACCTCACCATTAAAGAGGATTTTAGATTTCAGTTCTTTTAAGCCTAAATAGCACATCTCTATGTGCTTCCAATCCAAAGTAAGCACTTATTAAATGTAATAAGGTAACCCAGTGTTAGTCAATGGGAGAGATAGGCCTTACAACAGTGACAAACGAGTTTAGGACATGCAAAACATAAAGACACTTGCCCTACTTTTTAAATACCATGCACCATGCCCTATGAGCCTTTAGGGCTTATCCTAGTGGTGACATATAAGTATTAAAAAGGAAGATTTAGCCCAGGCAAAATACTGTGCCGTAATTGAGCAAACAATCGTGTACTACCTGAGAAGGTGCTAGCCGAAACGTTGTAGTGGAAATATATTTTTGTTCTTTGGTGAGTCCATCTGTTTTGAGTTCCTTCTTTCTTGGTTATTAGTGACTGATTTTATCCTTTTCGATCTGTGTTTTCTGCCCTGTCTGACTGTTGTTTTCTTGTGATCCTTCTTCTTTAAGTATTTCTTTTTCAATAAAACATTTTATTTGGAGATAGTTAAAAAATCGTAAATACAAAAGATATTAAAACAAATGAATACATTTATACCACAAGCAGCATACCTTCATGGTAAGAATCAATGTTTAAAACCATACACAGGAAAAACCACAATGATAATAAAGTGCAATAATTCACATCCTGAATTATACAGTCTGATTTAATATTGTTTTAACAAATATCCATTACCAGCATCTAAGCACCCCTAGATGCTTCTAACCCTAATTCTCCATAGGAGCCTTAAACTTTTTATGGGAGCCTGCTCTTATAGCGTACTTAGTTTTGTGCTCCTTAATCCTGCCCAATTTACTTCATAACTGTGTAAAAGTTGGAATATCCACCGATCTCTATCTCTGCAGAATCAGCGACTGCACAGCCAGGACCAGGATGAATATCTGTGTTTTTGTAGGAGAGTTGCTTTTAAATCTGCAGAGTATCCTAAAACCATTGTCTGAGTGTCTAAAATATGTGGGACCTATAGTATGTCTTGGGAATATTTGTTAATATTCTCCCCGAATCCATCTAATTTCAGGCACCCACGGATAATATGGGTCCTGTTTCCCCCTCCCTCTAAGTTACATGTAAAACAATTTGATGAGATCTGGGGATTCATTCTCTGCAAAAAATCTGGTGTACGGTACAACAGTCATTTAGTATAAAATTGCATCCGCTTAAAGTTAGCCGCTCTCAACAAGGAGCTATTAAACTTTTTGATCTGATGCAAATCGGTGCTAGAATTATGTAACCCTTCTTGATTTTCCCACTTTCTCTGTGCCTTCTGACGAAGTTTATCTTCTCCTTGAGTCCGAAATAGGGAAACCCAGCAACTTATTGAAATGTGATGTGAATGATTTATTAAACACCCTGTGACATCTCTAACCTCGCCAATAAGTGTGGGGTTAAGTTCAGAAAAAAGACCTTTAATCCTAAGAAATGACCATTGCATAATAATTTTACTATGCTTAAGCAACGGTTCTATTTCAGACCAGGTTTTTCACTCTCCTGCAAGAAGTCTCCTATTTTACTAAAGCCCTGACTTCTCAAGTTCGCCGTAATTGCTGGGTCTAGTATTAAATCTTGACCTTCATAATTGTCAGAGAGAAAGTTTTCTGTATTTAACGTGGGATTGATAAATGCATAAACAGTTGTTTTTTCAGTTTAATGCTCCATTGGAGGGTTTCGTATCTTACTTTGGGGGATTTTTATTACACGCATAAAATCTCGGATTATATTCCTTGTAAATCAGATCTAAGAAGAAATTATCGTACCTATTGATGTTTAAATACTTTGTGGATCGGTATAAGGTGTGTGCGATATTAGTTTAATAATACTCTTTCAAATCAGGAAGAGCTAGTCCTTCTTCTTATACTGGCCTGAAGAGCGTTTCCATTGACTGCCTAGATGCCTTATTTGCCAATATAAATGTAAAAAAGAGTCTTTGGACTTCATAAAAAAAAATTGGACAGCATTAGGAATGGCTAAAACAGAAAATTACATAGTGGGAGAAATATCGTATGATTTATAGCTACCCGCCTATTATCGAAACTGGAAGTTATTAATGAGGGGAATATAATTTAGGGTGTAGATATCATTAGTGTTTTCAGTTACATATATCCCTAAATACCTCTTAGGTCATGCTTTAACTAATTAAACTAAATCTGTTAATAGTGATTCGGCTGTGCAATTGCAAAGCATGATCTCTGTCTTGGATGTCTTGATTTTATAATCCCCAATAGATTGAAATTCCTGGAACAAGTTAAAGTTTTGCAATTGCACTTCCCTTTCAGGCTTCAAGAAAAGGGCAATATCATCCACTTATAATTTAATATTACTCATGATGTTAAGCTACTTAAGGAACGGATGGCTATTGCTAGGGGTTCTATAAAACAGACAAAGAGCAGGGGGGAGAGCGGGCAACCCTTTCGCAGACAGCGGCATTATGGTAGCATGGAGCGTCTTTGTCAAGGATATCAGGGCAGCGATGTGAAGCAAGGCGCTGCGAAGTGCGGTGCTCTCAGGCCAGGGTGCAAACAGTGGCTTTATGGTGGCATCGGGTATCGGCGTTGGTGAAACCAGGGTTGCGGTACGAAGTGGGGAGGTTTCTCTGTGTTGCCAACAGGCCACAGAACTGGCAGTGACATAGTTAACATGTCTGGTTGCTTTTTCTTCTGTTGAAGCACAAAACACACAGTTCCCAGTGCTGGTAGCAGATGATCTTGAAGTCGTTGCTGATCCTGAGACTTCTTGAACAGGGGGCAAGCTGTACCTCGAATCCTTGGACAAACTCAGAAAAATAAGTTGCAGAAAGTCCAGTCCAGTCTTTTTACTCTCCAAGACAGAAGCAGCCATTTCTGACCAACACAGCAAAGCATGCAGCAAAGTGGTAATTCCTCCTAATAGCTTCTACAGCTCTTCTTCTTGGCAGGTTCTAAAGTTCTGGGGTCAGGGCCCCAATATTTATACTACTTTTCCCTTTGATATTTTAGGCATAAAGTCTGCGAGTTCAGTGAAAACCAGTTCTGTCCTCTCTGGTCCACCTTCACTCCAGGAGGTAGAGATACAGCATTATGCAGGGCAGGGTAGACACAGCTTATTCAGGTGCTAGTGAAGACTCTTCCTGCCAATATATTTTTTTTTGATAAACATGTTTTTATTGTTTTTATTATTTTACAAAAAGTCGCAGTGCAGCCAGTACAAGTTCCAAGAGGGTTAATGGACATTATATTGGGGAGAGGAGTTGGCCTAACGGCTTGGGCTGTCGACCTCGAATCTTGGGAAATGGGTTTGAGTCTCAGCAATGATGCTGAACATCCTGTGATTCTGGGCAAATTACTTAACAAAAAATGAATGTGTCTTTATGTAATGCAACTGATGGTATGTAAAGCTCTCTGATATCCGATTCAGGTCAGGTTCACGCTATATAAAACGCTGTAAAAAACAAAAAATATATGCTTTTCAATGACAATGCGAATAGTCCCATACAGTGATGTAACCACACTCCTTTCAGAAGTACTTTTAAAGCAGGTCCATATCCCCCTTTCAAACCTTTTGCTCAATATTTGGGCATACTTGGATTGATAACCCTGTGCTTTGTAAACAAGCTTCTCATGTTAGGCACTCTAGTCCACCCCCATCCTCCACCATGCCAGTGCAGGCGAATGGGAACTTTCCAATGAATCACTGACATAATTTCGAAAGCCACATTATCGACTTACAGAAATATCGATACAAAAATATCAATACCACTAATATCGATGACATACATATCGAAATAACAAAATATCGACTACCATTACAAACGATACACAAAGTAAAAAATATCGTGTGAGAAGTTGGCCTGATGTATGATGTCTCCAATTCTGGGGGCACCTTATATCAGTCCAAACAATCCCTTATGGTGCTGGTTGTAAGTCAACCTTAAAGACAAGCTATCCTAGAGGTAGCATGGACTAAGCAGCCTAAAGGCTTAACTGAAGAGGACATGTGAAGCCAGCTGTTTTACCATATGCAATCCTGTAATATCAAATGAAAGGACACCACACAAGTTATATATTATAAAAATATATGTATTTATTCCCAGAATAATCCCCACTACTCTTTATGAGCAATGAAGCACAAGCGTTTAAACAAAAGCACAGTATAACATATACAAGTTGCACAATTATGGATGAGGCCGGTGGCCACTCAAACCATATATAAAAAAGTGGTATAACAATCACTAATCGATCAGGGGTAAGGCCTAGGGCCTTGGAAATCGCTGGGACTACACTGGACTAACAGCAGTTAGGACGGGAGTAGCCCGCGGGATTCGGGTGCAGTGCAGAAAGCACACGCATGCACCAATGCAAAGTCAATGGTGCGTAAAAGTTATTGAGTTACAGTTTTAAGAGTCTTACGACTGGACTAGAAGGACAAAACTTTAGACTTAGACACTAGAGGTATAAACCACTACTGGAGCACTGGCGTTAAAGAGTTACCTCACCCACAGGAAGCGGGTGCACCGGTGCAAAGATGTGTCGGGTTTTGTCACGAAGATCTAGGGTGCCTGGAGATGAAGATGCTGCAGGCGTCCAGAAGAGAAGTGTCCGGTGTGGTCCAAGGGTGGATCGAAGATGTAGAGTACCTGAAAGCAGAGGGGACAGAGTCTGTGTCACTAGCCAGTGACCAGGAAGGAACCAGGAAGGAACCAGGCAATGCTGGGCGCAATCAGGTGCTTGTTGTGAAGCTTGTCTCTGCTGCCACGTGGTCTCTGGGGCACTGAGGATGTCCGGAGTGAATCATGAGCTGTCCCACGAAGGCTCTCGCTGTCGGCCGTGTCGGCTTCAAGATCGGAGTCAACAGGCCTTGGCAAACGCAACCCACGCAGGATTCGAAGATGGCTTCTTACTCGGACCAGCAAGGTCTGAGCAGGTGCTCCTTTTCAGGGGAGCGAGGGCCAGTCTGGAGCAACCAGACTAGCAGATCAAATTTAAAGGTTCGTTGGTACTGGGGCCACTAGCCAATGGGCAAGCGACCGGACCACAGCGTCGAGCAGGAAAATGCAAAAGGGCCCCACGCAGCACTCGAGGAGTGTGGAGAGGTGAGCTTCAGTGCAAACTCCAAGGCACAGCTTCGAGAGAGCCTCAGATGCTGCACGGTCAGCTCTTCGTAGTTTTTCCAAGATGGTCGGCCCCACGCTTCAGGTCGCCTCCACGGATCTCAGCTCTGCAGGGACTGTGGATCGGGCTGTTAGAAGGCAGGCACGCTGGGTCTTGTCGATCTCTGTCGCTCGAGTTCCGGCGGGAACTGCAACAAAGCAAACGTCGAGGTGCTGGAGGGTGCCTGTTTGCACAGGGTGGTCACTCCTTGACCACAAGGGAGATTCTTCAGTCTTCCACGTCGAGTGGGATGTCGAAGGGTCCAGACTTTCATTTCATAAGTTTCAGTCAGGATAATCTGATGTGCATCTGCACAGCTCCTACTTTTAAGTCAAATCAAGGGGCTGGATTACCTGCTAGGTCCCTCCTATGGGTGGGACCCAGGAAAGGGGTGGTTACACCCCTTTCCCTTTGTCCAGTTTTGCACCAGGACTGGGGCTGGAGTGCCCCAGAACCGGTATGACTGGATTTTGCCTGGGACATCTTGCGCGCCCGAGGCAGTGTCTAGTTTCTTTCAACCCTCCCTGCTACAATCCACTATCTCCTGTCTGGGTGGTGTGACACCTCCCTGTGACAGGAAACCCTTTGTACAGGCCTCCCCTGCCAAGTTTCGGTCAGCTATGCCCACAATCCACAACTGAGCAAGTCTGACAATGAGGGTCAAGATTCGCCGGGCACCCAGGAGGTAGCAGACAACACCACACCCGTCGACCCGATGTGCCCACAACAGCAGGCCAGGCTCATGTGGGCAGGGGTGGTGGGAGTGACACAAGGCGGAGGCTAGAACCTGACCAGCAAGCTGCAAGGCCCAGTATATCTGAACTGAGAAACATCATGGAGGAATACTGACGGGACACCAGGGAGTTCAGCCAGGGAGTGGGGGCCCTCATCGAATTAAAAAACCAGCAGGCCGAGCAACACGCCAGTCATTTTTAAAAAAAAACTTTATTCGGTTATTTAAAAAAAAAAAACAGAAAAGTACAATTGATAAATCACATTTAGAATATATATAAGAACAATTTCACTAAAGACACCTTAAAATTTACACATCACATTTCAATAAATAATTGATTTCCGAAATCTAAAAGCATTTTTAAGAAACACAGAGACAGATGCAACTGTTAATATATTATCTAATCTTTGAATTGCTAAAAAAGCAGGACGACACTGGTTAACTTCCATCATCTTCGATATGGGCACAATCCATCTTCTCCTAGGAATTGAATAAAACTTACAAAAGAAGAGGATATGAATGTCAGACTGTTCAGACATGTCATCGCTTGGGCACTTATTAAGTTGTTTTGCCCATTTATTCATATTGGGGAAACTATTGGGGAAATTATTCATATTGGGGAAACTGTTGCTTCCTGGGACACCAGATGGGCTGGCCTGGAGATCATCTTCCAGAGAATCCTGGGCGTCTACATCCGGGAGTCCATGTACCGGGGGTGGAGACTGGCTCTGCTGGTCGTTGTCCTCAGCAGTGAGTTCTTCGTCACCTGTGGATTAGATGGAGAATGGTCAGTGTTGTGCACTGTGCAAGATTTCTGTTAGCTGTGTGTCATCCACTGTCTGTACACTACACAATTGACTGATCTTCAATAGTTTTGCTTAGCGCACTACTGTACCTCATTACATGTTGCAGAGGTACATCAATTACTCGTACATGTCAGATATTGATGCATTGCATGCACTTGGTGCTGTGTGTAGTGATGCAGGTCTCCCACCCACAAACAGCCACCCAGAGAAGATGGCTACCCACCTGTAAGTTTGTTTGGTGAATAGCGCAATGGCTTGAAGGTGCTCCTGGGTGGGGGAGGGCTCCATCCTCTTTAGGGGTAGGACAGGGGGCATGATGGGAGTCGTGCTACAGGCCTCCCACCCCCAAACAGGCCTCCAAGGCAAGATGGCTACCTACCTGTTAGGTGAGGGTGAACAATGCAATGGCTGACACACGCTTCTGGCTGGTGTTTGGGGAGGGGTCCATCTTGGTAGGCTGTGGGACAGGGGGCATGGTGGGAGTCGTGGTACAGGCCTTCCACCCCCAATCAGGCCCCCAAGGCAAGATGGCTACTTACCTGTTAGGTGAGGGTGAACAATGCAATGGCTGACACATGCTTCTGTCTGGTGTTGGGGGGAGGGGTCCACCTTGGTAGGCTGTGGGACAGGGGGCATGATGGGAGTCGTGGTACAGGCCTCCCACCCCCAAGCAGACCTCCCAGGCAAGATGGCTACCTACCTGTTAGGTGAGGGTGAACAGTGCAATTATTGACACATGCTTCTGGCTGGTATTGGCGTAGGAGTCCATCTTGGTAGGCTGTGGGACACGGGGCATGGTGGGAGTTGTGGTACAGGCCTCCACGGCAAGATGGCTACCTACCTGTTAGGCGAGGGTGTACAATACAATGGGGTTTTGGTTTTACAAGAAAGTACATATCAGCGTGTTGGTTAACATTTGTTTGTACTTACCAGCCTCCACTCCCCCGGCTACTCCTGTGAGACTCTCAGGATGCAGTATGGCAAGTACCTTCTCCTCCCATGGTGTGAATGTTTTTGGTGGAATGGGAGGGCCACGGACAGTCATCTCAGCCAGCTCCCGGTTCTTGCTTCTCCTCTCTTTGACAACCCTCTTGAGATCATGCCACCGCTTCATGATTTCCTTCTTGGATCGCGGAGTGGTCCCTACTATTATCCTTTCCCACATTTGAGTCCTTGTGGCTAATGGTGTCTGTTGGACCCGGCTACCAAACAGTTGTGGTTCCACTCTCACTATCTCATTGACCATGACTGTCAACTCACTCTCTGTGAATTTTGGCATTTTCTGAGATGCCATGGTGTGTGGTGTTTGCAGTGTTTGAGGGTGCAGGGGTGGGTGTGGTGTTGGTGTGTGAGGTATGTTGTGTGGTGGGGATTGTTGGTGCTGGTGTGATGGTGGTAGTGGTGGTGTTGGTGGTGCTGTGTTGTCTTGCCTCTCCTGTCAGGTCTAGTGTGTGGCCTTCTCTTCTGGAGAGTTGCAAAGGATTGTGGTGAGTGAAGGGGCTGGTTTTATACTCAGCTATGTGGGTGTGTCCAAATGGAATTTTGCTGTCAGGTGTGTTGTGGGAATTGTCCTGGGAATTGTATTATTTTTTGGGGCATTTATTTTTCCATTGGTATGTGTTTTTTGTGTTTGGGGGCATGGCTACTTTGATTGTTGCAATGTTTGGAATTGCTGCTGTGTTTTAGCATCGTCCGCCATGTTTGTCATGTAGTGTCCGCTGCGGTGGCTATGCTGCAGCTCTTCCACTGTCTCTCCCATTCAATCCTGTGTGCGACCGCGGCGGTCAGAAACAGCGGATTGTACCGCGGGACCATCGGGGATATACTAATTTCCCGTGCTGTGTCTCCGCTTTGTTTGCGGCGGGTTGTAGCTATGGTTTTTGTTGGGCCGCTACCGCCACGGTCGGTCTTTTTTGTTCATGAATGAAAAAATAATGTAGCCCAAAAACAAATGAAAAAATTCAACTGTACCCAAAAAGAATAATCCACGCAATGAAAGTCTTTCTGAAATCCATTAAACACCCGAAAATGTATAAAAGATTTAAAAAACGCTCCAGGAAAACCGAATAATATAAAGAAGTGTTAAAAATATATTAGTTAATAAAACTAACACACACTTCTTTAAAAAAAAAACGACTCCTTCCGATACGAAGAACTCCTGAAAGTAAAAACACGCAAAACAAAATAACATACATTCCCACCCACATAAAACAACACACAAACACTTACTAACAATATTACCTTTACATTTCATTTAAATATACTTTAAACACCGAAATACTAACTCTTGAACCAGGCCTAGACAACTGTATCAATACGTAAAAACACCACACGTATTTATAACATATAACAAAACCAAATTCGAACAACTAATTTATAACTACACTAAACAGTATCAAACTAATATCAAAATTAATATAAAACACACTTAAAAGATATAAAACAAACCTTACCTTTAGCGACATGAAGTGTCTCCTAACCGCGAGCTTCTCTTCAACCTAAATGACACAAAATGACCTAAAGCGGTTACAAAATAAAAGACCCAAAACATAATAAAAAGGTTAACATAAAAAATTATATCATTTAATTTATTTAAATGTTACTTGACTAGGAAAAAATACAATACTATGTCAATAAAACTGTACTAATTTTTGTACTAATATTAAAATATGTAACAAAATATACTTATTTTGTAAAATTATAAGAAATAAATATTATGAAAATAATAATGTTTATTATTATAATTTAAAAAAGTATTACAAATGTACAAAAATTTTTTAGAAACGTTTTACTAAATTATATAATTAAATATCTGTTCTTAACGTGTTCAAGTATAAATATTGTTAAAAAATTAATATTAATATTTACAATATTATTATTATAAAATAATATGTACACAAAGCATGTATTCAAAATTTAAAAATGTACATTATATTGAATAAAAGAATACTTTCTTTTAAAAACTTTATACAATACCTAACACTGTATGAAATATAATTGGTTACTAAATTGTACAATTTACTTTACAATTTAAAAACTTTGAAAAATGTTATAATTATTCAGAATGTACAAAAATATGTTTCTAAATACATGCATTGATATATTTGTATAAAATAAAAATATAATATAATTATTTACTGTTTCTTTCAACTCAAATTGAATAAAAGAAATATAACAAGTAAAACATTTTTTTATTAATGGTATTTATTTTATTCTCTTTACATTAGATTCAATATACATACATAACATGGACACTAATTAAATATAATTTATTATTCCCGCTCCAGTCTACATTAAATTGTGGTAGGTGCTGGACACTAATTAAATATAATGTACTATTCCCACTTCAGTCTACATTAAATATGGGTAGTTGCTGGATACTAATTAAATATTATTTACTATTCCCACTCCAGTCTACATTAAATTGGGGTAGGTGCCGGACAGTAATCGCAGTGGATAGAGCACCCTTTAGACAGCTTAGCCCCTATGAAGTGCTCAGCCACCCGCAAAACCAAATCACGATCTTTGTTTAAGACTGAATTGGCTGATATGCACAAGGGTTGCAAGAGACTAGAACGGATATGGAGAAGAGACTTTTGCTCTACCGCCAAAGTCATCTATCGGGCAGCAATTAAGAGCTACCATAAGGCAATTTATCGGGCACGTGCTGTTTTTATTTCCAATCAAATACGTGAGAGCGCCAATCCTTCCAAGAGTACTTTCTGTATTCTGGCCAGTCTGCAATCTAAACAAACTACAGCTGGGTCTACCATTAAGTCCAACAAGCAGTGTGAGGATCTTGCCCTCTTTTTTATGGAAAAGGTGGACTCCCTTTATCAGTCGTTTCCGTCCATCAATAGTATCACGCTGGAGCCACGTGGCTGTCAACAGACCAACACTCTCCACACTTTTCCGCCTGTCACGGCTGATCAACTCTCTGCTCTCGGCTATAAGCTCAAGTCAGGTTCTCCTGCCAACCCACTTAAACCTGACCAGTTTATGAAGGTATTGTCGACAATTCTATTGCCCCTGAATCAGTTGATTAATTGTTCTCTTAGAACAGTTGTATTTTCCCCCACCTGGAAACAGGCTAATGTGATTCCTTCATTGAAGAAACCTTCCCTTGACCCAGACAGACCAGAGAACTATCGCCCCATTTCTCTGCTTCCATGGGCAGCCAAAATCACAGAGGCCTATGTGAATTCCATTCTATCAGAGTATCTGACCGCTAATAATCTTATGGATTCTTCTCAGAATGTTTTCAGGCCGGGCCATAGTACGGAGTCAGCACTTTTAGCAGTTACAGAACATCTTTGGTCAGCTGCTGATGAGGGTCGAGCGCCGGCGCTGATTTTGTTAGATCTGAGCGCCGCATTCGACACGGTGTCGCATGACATAATGCTGAGACGCCTTGCGGAGGCTGGAATTTTGGGTTCTGCTTTGGGCTAGCTGGGCTCATTTCTCCATGAGAGGTAATTTACGGTTATTGCCCCCCCTTTCGCCTCTGACAAACATCTAGTTAAACTAGGGGACCCCAGGGCTCCTCCCTTAGCCCCCTATTGTTCAACATACATGTTCAGCCTTTAGTGGCAGTTGCCAGCAGTAAAGGTCTGACCATGGTCTCCTACGCTGATGATACTCAGTTGGTGGTGGCACTCTCTAATAACACCGAGCAGGACGCCCTTAACGGCGAAACGCAAAACAGGCGTCGGTGGCACTGGGGAGGTAGTGCTGCCGTCGGCCAATGGTCGACGGCAGCACGGAACGGGTTAAGTTTCAGGGCAACCTTGCAGCAGTGGCCGAGTGGATGAACAGTAACTGCCTCCAACTGAACTCCAATAAATCTGAGGTACTGTTAGTGGGTAGGGACCATGGTCGGTGGAGTGATCTCTGGTGGCCAACTAGACTCGGCAAGCCCCCTTCCCCTAAACAGGTAGTAAAAAACCTCGGGTATGGCTTGATTCCTCTTTGAACTATCAAGTGCAAATGTAAAAAACAGCTGGGACATGTTTTGGACTCCTTCGGGGGCTTAGACCACTGCTAGGACTTTTCGACGCCTCTACGCGTCAGGTTATCATTCAGGCGACGGTCTTATCTAGACTTGACTATGCCTGCTCCCTTTATTTAGGTTCCAACAAGGCAGAGATCCTGAGGCTGCTAAGGGCACAGAATGCAGTCGCCAGAACACTTCTAGGTCTCTGCAAATTCTGCTCTGTGTCTAATGCTATTCGCCGTCTGCACTGGCTACCTGTAGCCAGGCGCATTGAATTCAAAGCCTTATGCATCGCCTTCAAGGTTTTGAATTTGGCCTCGCCTCCCATTCTGTCTGATCTCTTGCTGCCTTATGTCCCTTCGCGACATCTTCGCTCACAGGGTAAGCACTTGGTGGTGGTTCCTTGACCCCGTATGGCTCGGTCTGGCGGCCGCTCCTTTCGCTATAGAGCCGCCACACTTTGGAACTTGCTCCCTGTGCAGATCCGTGGCCTTGACAACTACTTGGCTTTTAGAAAGGCCATAAAGACCTATATTTTCCCTGCCCCTTAGTTTTCTGGCGGGCTCTCTGTTGTGTCTGTCTTTCCTGCATTAGCGCCAGGACGCCCCCTTGCTGGGGTAGTTGCTGCGCTTTACAAGCTAAGATAACATAACATAACAGACACCCGCATTGCACCCCCTGATAGACTCTATCTCTTATTCAGATTGAAGGCGAAGTTAAACGTACCATTAAAGCTATCTTTTGGGACAAATTATCTTCTTCTTATGATATTCTTTTGGTGGAGGTAGATTAGCCTCTTCCTTTTATTCTTACTTGTTCTCCTCCTTTCATTGTTTCATCTCATCCCAGATGCTAACGCTTCAGAATGGGCCCATGCCTTGGCTCCTGCTTTATATTGCAACCAAGGTGGATGTGATAAGGATTCTCCTTTCCGTGTAATACCTATACGGAACACTCCACAGCTTCAACCTCAATATCTTATTAAACTTGAAGCCAAATCGGTCATTAAAGACATTTTTACCCAATTGGAATGCCAAGGAGTAATTATACTATGCATTTTCACAGATGAATAATCTTCTTTTTCTAGTTTTTAAACCTGATCAGTTTTATCGTATTGTTTTAGACTATCGACTTGTGAATAGTCTTACTCGCACTTCTGCTGTCCAAAATACACACAGTACCGCTCTGAATTATAATATTGTTTGTAAAAAGTTTGACACCCCACTTGGAATTTCAAATGTTTTTTTCAGTTACAATTTGGCTATAGAGAGCTGTGACTGGTCTGTGTTTACCGCCCTTGGTTCTCAGTGGTGATACGCTTGTTTACCGATGAGGTATAAAAATAGCTCCGGGGTTTTTGCATCTCGAATTGTGTCTATTCTACATGAGATCGACCCTGATGCTTGGTTCTATGTCAATGACATCTACTTGACTGATAATGAATTAAATCCTCATTTAACTAGAGTGGTTTGCCTTATTTTGAGGTTTGCTGAACTTGTTTACAAGTTAAACTTTTCAAAATGTCACATTGCTATCCTCAGTTTACTTTTCCTTAGTTATGAATTAACCAATGAGGGTATGAGCTTCGCCCCTCACTGTTTAGAAAAATGTGCTCAATTGCACCCCCCAAACACTCTCAAAAAGCTACAATCCTTGCATGGCTTTTTACATTTTGGAAGGACTTACATTCCAGTCTATGCTCAATGCATTACATCCCTCTAATCTTTAATACATCCTGATTTTTCGGTGTCCTGCTGGATGCCTGAACACATGGTGATTCTCAGATCTTGGCATTCAGATTTTTTTCGAAATTTACATTTACACACATGATTAAATACTACAAATGTGGTCATCCAGACTGTTCCGGGTGCTGTCTGATTTACCTATGTCACTTTCAATGAAGGTGATACAGTTCCTATTGCATCTTAGTCGCAGTTATATTCCCTGGCAGAAATGCATTTTGCATCTATTGAAAAAATACTTACAGCAGTCCAGATGGCTGTGCTTAAGCAATGACCTTAGGCTCAAGGTAAGCGAATAATTCTCGTTTGTCTTGTGCCCGTTTCGGAGGCTGTTACAAAGACTAGCATTCCCAATTCAAAAGCCCTTCAGCCACGTTGGATTCAATAGGCTACATCTTTAACAGCAGTTGATGTCGAATTTGTTTTTGGCCCTTCTTTACAGACACAACAATTCTTACAATATGAGCATATTTATCCTGTTCCTTCTTCACTATTTCCTCTTCATGAATACAAGTGTATTATTTACACTGATGGTTCAGCACAACCTGCTTTAGGTTCTAAGCAGCAATATTCTGCGGCATGCACTATTGTTCTAGGCGCTATACATGACAGAGTTTTTCAACCGACTTATTCATACTCAGTCTCCAGGGGACTGTTTCACTCAGTTGACTGAACTAAAAGCTTTGCTTTTCGCTCTTGAACATATGAATCCAGAAGTCCCTACACTCAAAGTGTGTGATTTGTTTTATTGTGTACAATCAATTAATGGTAATTTGCATTTTTGAAGACAAAATAATTTTTAGGATTCTAAAGGTAACTCAATCAAGCATAAACTGCTTTGGTTTAAGGGGGTAGACTATGAGGACAAATTGCCACATGTGCATGTAATTCATACATTAGATGATCAACATGCAGATACGCATGCTGTAGGGTATCCTCTGACTGATGAGGAAGTCAAATCTGCAGTAGCCACTTGTAAAATAGGAGCAGTCACACATTCTAAAACACGTGTTGAAAATGACATCTTGGCTGCTGTCTATGCCTTTCAGGCCAGCACCACTTTATCTAAAGGTTTTCTACTAAAATTCATGGAACAAATCTTTTTTATTATTTTGATCAAAAGGTGCTGTTACACCTGAACACAGCAGTTCGCCTACAATCACAAGAGCCGGCGGCTAAAGAACAATGCAATGTAGATATGCATCTCGTTGCTGCTTGCAGTCCAACAATTGGTAGGCCGGGGATACTTAAGGTGCGGCATAGCAGGCAGGAAGGGCATAACCATCATGCAGAATAGGATATAGCTCGCTGTCCTGCCATTACCAGCAAACAGTAATTGAAACAACCCACCCTCCCTCCCACCCCCGCGTTAACACACAAAAGAAAAGGAGAATAAAAAGAAGGGGGAACTGCACCAAATACACTAAAAAAAGTAAAAAAGTGTGTGATGTCCTACAGAGCCAAATGACTCCCACCCCCACCTCCTAACCCCCTCATGTAGGGGTTGTTAAATCCGTAGAAGGCGGTATAAGTTGCAGCACTTGGAGGAGTTTGGGGCAGGTGACCTCACGCAGGACTTTCGAGAGCAAAGTTATAAAAGGGGCCCAGAGTTCGGCATATTTCTTAGACTGGAGATCTGGACACATTGTTAGCCGTTCCATGGCCAGAATCATCTAAAGCTTATGGAGCCACGCCGAGTGGTCCGGCACCGTTACAGAACCCCAGTGGTGTAGAATCACCTGGCGCGCCTGAAGTAGAGCTAGTGCCATCTGCCTGCCTCTTAGTGACCGTAGTCAAAAGGTGATTGGATTGGACAGCCCTGGTAAAGTATAAGCTGGGAAGTTGGGAATCTCAGTGTCGAATGCCTCGTCAATATCATTAAGCACCTGGTCCCGAAGATCTCTCCAATCGCGGGCAGTGCCAAAGAAGTTGTGAAAGGGAGCCCATCAGGCCACAGCTCCACCAGCATTTCACAGTGTGGTTCTTGTCCGACTGATGTATCCTCACTGGGGTGAGATACCAGTAGGATGCCACCTTGAATGCAGATTCAGTCCCTGCGGTGCTGTAAGCCGTGTGATGGGCCCTGTAGTAAACGTTGTCTCACTCTTTATCTGTAAAGACCCGACCCAATTTTGCTTCCCATCTAGCCTGTCCGCGGGAGCGCTTCCCTGTCCCGCATGGTGTAAGAAAGGTGTAGAGTTCAGAGATGAGGTGCTTGTCGTCTGTCTTGTGTGCTATCCATTTCTCAAGTGGGGTGAGCTTGCGAGAGACGTGAGGAAGGAGGGCGGGAGAAGTAGCCCAGTGTCGGAGCTGCAGGTAGAAGAACTCATCTGTCTGGAGTAAGGAGAGGTCCCGAAGAACCCGGTCAAATGGAATAATACCGTCAAGATCATATAGGTGACCTAAGCGCTTACATCCAGCCTCCCTCCATCGCTGAGCAACAGCAGTCTTAGATCCCAGGGGGAAATCCGGGTTGTCCACCAGCGCCTTCATAGGAGAGGGAAAAGTCGTCAGGGCACTCCTCTGCACCACCGCATCCCAAGCTTTCATTGTTGTCGCCGTGACTGGAGAACAATACAGGCCCCAAGAACGGGTGCCGCCGGAGAGCCATATTTCACGCCACACATTCAGCCTAGCCACGGCCTTGTCCATGAAGGTCCAGTGCTTCTCAGAAAGGGGGCGATTCCACTCGAGTACATACTGTAGATGCGCAGCCTGGAGGTACCTGAGGACTATCAGTAGTTTTGCCCCACATTAATTTTTGAGACGTGATAATTGCACTATAGATAAACGTGCCTTTTTATTACCCCAGATTAATTTGTTTAGAGCAAGCTGGATGGTGCGCAAGTATTTAGGCGGCGGTGTCAGCGGGAGGGTCTGAAAGAGGTAAGGTGTGCATGGTAAAATTGTCATTTTGACTGCCGTTATGCGCCAGAACCATGATAGATTATGCTTTGTCTACCCGTCCAGTTCCCTCCTTGTCTGTGACACCAAGGATGAGTAGTTGAGTTCTAATATGCGTGGAATCGAGGGAGTTAGCAGAATGCCTAAGTAGGGCACCGGGTCATTGGACCAATGTAGAGGGAGGGACTGCTCGAGGGACTCCACTTGGGCTTGTGGCAGAGAGAGATTCAGGACCTGGGACTTACTGAGGTTAACCTTAAAGCTCGAGAACTTCCCAAAAGAATTGAGTTTGTCTACTACTGCAGGGAGCGAGGTGAGAGGCTGAGCGAGGGATAGAATAACATCATCCGTGTAGAGGCTTATTTTATGGTTATCTCCTCCAAACCTGATGCCATGTATGGTAGGATTATCGCGGATTTTCTGTGTGAGGGGTTCCATAAAAAGTGCAAATAAAAGAGGCGAGAGCGGGATCCTTGCCGCGTGCCTCGGGCTATCGTAAGAGATGATGAGGATATTCCATTAACCTGCACAAATGCCGGGGTAGTGTGGTAGATGCACTGCACCCATTGGATAAAACGGGGGCCGAATCCGAACCCTTGTAGGACGTCAAATAGATATGTCCAGCATAATCTACCGTTTGGGAGCGGTGGACACTATCAGTTAGGTGGAGGAGGCGCTTGGTGTTGTCACTGCCCTGGCGAGTGAGAATGAATCCTGACTGGTCTGGGTCTATCAGACCTGCCATCACGGGGTTAAAACTGGCAGCTAGTATTCCTGTAAAAAAATTCACGTCAACATTAAGCAGTGAAATTGGGCGGTAGGAGCTACATTGCCCTGGGTCTTTATTAGGCTTGAGGATTAGGGAAATCGCAGCCTCCGACATAGAGTCTGTCACAGCCCCAGAGTCTAAGAAGGAATCGTAAAGGCGGGTTAAGAGAGGTGCTACTTCACAACTGAACATTTTATAAAACGGGGCAGGGAAGTTGTCCGGGCCTGGCGATTTGTCAGGTTTCAGCCGGGTGATAGCGGAAATCACTTCGTCCAGCCTGATGGGGTCCTCTAGCTGCTCTGCCTGCGTGGGAGGGAGGCAAGTCAAGTTGCTGGATTCTAGGTATGCCCGTGCTTTGGGGGTTCGTGAGACTCTGCACTGTAGAGTGTTTAGTAGAAACACCGGAATTCCTCTACAATCTGTAAATCTAAGTGGACTTCTCACCATTAGAACGTGTCAGAGAGGAGATATTCCCTGCAATTGCCCTGGCACAAAGTTTTCGGGCTAGCATTTTCCTGCATTTGTCGCTCCCCAGGTAGACTCTGTGCCAGAGGCGCAGCAGTGCAAACTCCGCTTTATCCAGATCCAGGTGTTTGAGAAGCAACCACTTCTTTTCCAGGGATCACCACACCCTCTGAGCCCCTGTGTGTTTAAGTATTGCTTCTAATTCTGCGACTTCCTTCTCAAGGTCTGAGCGGGCCTCCAGATGCTTCCGTTTATCGGCATAAGAGATGGCAAGGAATTCTCCACGAATCACTGCTTTGAGGGTTTCCCAGACAGTAGCCAGGGATGCCTCCCCAATATCGTTGTGTTGGAGAAATTCTGAAAGTTTGTGCGCACTCTTTCTAAAATGTGTGGGGAATGCAAGAGGCCTACACGCAGCCACCAGCGGGCAGGTATACGCTCAACTCCTTCAGGACTCAGCGAAATGGAGATGATCTTCAAGAGAGCGTGGAGCTATTGTGGTGTCTATGACCCTTGGGAGGAGCGCCGGAGAGACCCAAAACATGTCGAAGCATGCATAGGATTTATGTGCCGCAGAAAAATATGTGTAGTCACAGAGGCCTTAATGTTGGATGCGCCATATGTCATGAAGGCCATTCTTGGCCATCCATTGTTTGCCTTTTGGAGAGAGTACCCATTTGAGAGTATCGTTGGCGTGATCGGTCCCAGGGCTATCCATGACCAAATTTAGATTTTCGCCTATCACTAAAGCAGCGTCTGGGGAAGAAAGACCCTCTGAGATATGACGGCGAAGGAAATCCTCCTGGTGGGCATTAGGTGCATAAATGTTAAGTAGTGTGAAGACAGCGGACCCCCATTTAATGCGGAGTGCTAGGACCCTGCCTTTGAGCTCATACAGAGTAGACAGCACCTGACCCTCAAATGTATCCCCAAGTAGGATCCCTATCCCATTCTTCTTTGTGGAAACAGGGGACCAATACTGACGGAAGAAGCGACATGGGTGCATACGGGGAGTGTCTTTGGCAAGCAGGTGGGTCTCGTGGAGGAGGCATATGTCTTCTTCGGACTGGTCCAAGAGGGAGAGAAGCGCTGTGCGTTTTGTAAGGTGATTGAGGCCTCGCACATTGAGGCTGATGATCTTTAGGTGTCTGAATGGATCCATTGTGAATAAAGGGTACAAAGCGCGGTATGTGGGCGGAGGGGAGCGCAGGCCTACGAGTGGAGGGTGGGAATGCAGAGACTGGTACGGAAGACCCTCTAAAAGAAAGGCAACAATTACATACAAGAAAACAACCCACAAAAACTTAACCCCAAAAAGAAACAGTAGACAAAAGTTTGTCTGTAAGGCATATCCTAAAGGGAACATGGTCCTGAGAAGAAGAACATGGTGTAGGATATCTGGAGAGCCAAGAGCCGCAGAGAGGCAACCCGTTGATCAGGAAAGGTGGTCGTTCCAAATCACACTTGGTCCCAGTCCCAGGCCGAAGTGGTAGCTCTCTCGCCCGTGCCAAGAGACTGATAATCACTCTCACGGGAGCTGGAAGAAGTAGGGGGGCAGCGCCAGGTTAGCGTCTCCACTTCGCTCCACTCTATTAGTGGTCAAGCTAGCCCCTAAGTTAACGACGTCTTCAGCCCAACCTTGGTAATTCTAATCTTCAATCCTTTGGGAGGAGCAGACTCGAGTGTTTATGGGGGTCCGCTCGTGCAATGATGCCCAGGAATCCTGCTGGTCTCCCCCGTAAGGATATCTGGCAACTCCTGAGGCCACAGGGAGCCATGTGCGTTCTTCGTTGAGGGAGCTGCACTGCTCGGGCCAGTCGACCCCTCCTCTGGTGGGCACGGGGGCTGGCTCCGTGTTAAGCTAGGACGCAAGCCAGACAGGACTCATGCAGCTGTCCGGGGCAATTGAAGACGATGCAAGGTGCCAGTCCTGCCGCCGGCACAATTGCAGCGCTGCTGATGGTAGCCCAAAGTGGTATCAGGGGCCAGAAGGAAAGCATTGTATTTGTGACTATCTTCTTTCTTTTGATCAACTGCCTCCCAGAATACTTTGCTATTGAACTGGTTGACAGGGTGTTGGCTCCCCATTCCTCCTCTCAAAAGATGAAACAAGACTTGTCCCTAGTCAACATTTCTGCTGTTCCAGTGACTGATGAGATTGTTTGGAATAAAGTGCCATTCAATATATATGGTCCTACAGAGACCCTGTGTTTCCATACATTTTCAAAGTTTTTATGGGGGATGTGCCTAGAGAAAGTGGACAATCTCCCTATTATAACTATACACAGTGGGAATATTGTCAAGCTGCTCCATTGGGAAGTTCACCCACTCAAACAAATAAATATACACACTTTACAGGTTAAGACCTTTCAGACCCAACCACATACTATTTTAAATTGGTTCCCAACCAGTTGCCAGTTGAAAAAGTATATGCTTAGTCAGACCAAGCTGATATACAAGGCTTCATTTGTCGAACAACTGGCCCTTAAGGGTTATGATTATGGGAAAGACAATATTGATCTGAAATTCATTTGGGGTACCAAGCCCTGGCAGCTCCAGGGTATGGAAACTCTATTTCGAGCCTATTTGATTCCCACACAAATTATTTTTCTAAATGAAATAGTCCGGCAAACGAATTGCAAAAAATTAAGTATCTGATTGCCCCAACAATTCCTTCCATTGCCCGCTTTGATAATTGGCAATATTATACAAATTGTACCGAAGACCAGCTAAACCACATGATACATAATGTTACAGTTAATGTGTCATTTGCATCACCTGGTGGGTGGTTATTGTGGCTAGTAAACACTAACGGTTGTCATGCTTGTATTCTCAATTCCACCTCCAGTTTCAAATCCAGTAGACCCAACACACGGCACTCATAGTCATCCCATTGAAACACTATTATCACCTATTCTGCTAGCAGTTTTTAGAACATTCCACACTATCTGCAGTAAAACAACATCTTTCTCTCATGTCTGAAGACATGAATTTATCTGATTTTTTGTTCGGTCCAAAGTCTCCTTGTTCCAAAAGATTCCTATATGCAGCCCACAATGACATTTGAAAATGATCACATATTGAAGCTGCTGTGCGCTTAAGAAAAATTGATAAGATCATTTGGTTAAGGTTCTTGCTGTAGTAGACCAGAGCATTAATACGTTAACTCAAATTTTTTATCTGAACAGCATTGTGTCCTCTAATATTGATATTGTACAAACAATATGTCAACATTGTTTCGAGGTCAGAAACAACTCAGGTCCATTATGCAGTTCAGTTGGACACTTCAAAACCTCAAAAATGAATGCATCCCCTGGCATTATTTGAATTGTACTGCTTTGTTTCTGCCTTTTAATTTAACTCAAACAAAACAATCAATGCTACGGAAGATGCAACATATACCATGTTCCATTTAGAAAAATTAGAGATGGCCCCTTTCACTGTAGCCAAAATGCCTTCAGCAGTGTGGTTTATAAACAGATGTATCTCCTTGCCCATTTCTACATTTCAGTTTACAGCATGCATGAAACAGTTTTCGATAGGTAGATATGAACCCCTTGGGAGCAGCTATATTTATGAGTTATGGTCCCTACCATTTACCTATTGCTGTGAGAGTGCTGCTAGAGAAGTTTTTTCTCACGAAGGAGAGAAAGTTTGACTCCACTGCCAGTCATTGACTTGTTTGTCAACATATTCAAATCCATGGTGCTTGTAATGTCTCCGCGCCTAGTTTGGCTTGTTATTTAAAAGGAAAACCAGTTGACACAATTTTTTATCTTCATAACTATACTTTCAAATTTTTCAAACTTGTAGGCTCCGGCCTCAACACTTTCTTCGAAACTATCTTTGAAGTAATATCAGTATTTATACACTTTATTTTTTCTAGCATGTTCGGTGGGTTTCTAGTACTGCTGTTCCTCAGTTGTGGCATTCTAAGCCTAGTTTTGCTGTTCTGTAATGGATGCTCCTTCTTCAGCTGCCCTGGATCTGCCATTGCTCCAGCCTACCATGAATTCATGCTTCATCTCTTTGGCATGATCCTGTTACAGGCGCTGGATAGGTATGGGTGTCTAACAATCCGCGGTGCGTACTTCACCTGTCTGTAACCTGTCTTTCACGGCATCTGGTGCCCCTTCCAATGAGCACTGGAAGTATGACTGGCTCTACAAATGCCCACTGCCTTGGATCTTGAACTACTGATGAGTCCATTAGTGGCCCGTTATCAGAACTGTTCCTTGTGTTTGCGACCTTTAATAAATCCGATTCTGGAGCAAATGGCTAACAGACGTGTTTGTGCATCGGCTCAGCGATTGCTGGATTAAAATGTCATTGAAAACAATGCAGGTTGCCCAGTGATAGTATCTGCATCTGTTTGAGCTGAGGATCATGTCTGTTTGTTGGAACTTATGAACTAGGCCGCAGACCTGGCTATCTAAGTGGATGCGGACCCCATCATGGAGTTCTTTGCCTCTAACATGGCTGCATGCATACTGGATCCCTCTGACTTAAATTAATTGAATATTTTTGTTTTCCAATTGTCATTTGTTGATCCGTGTAAACTATTGACATATGGTCCTACAAATTTGAGTCTGCTTACCTCTTACTTTCTGTCACTCACTTAGGTGCTTCCTTCCTGATCAAGGGGAGGGTGTTATGTATTCCATACAGGGCCTGTTGCAGTTTTCCTTATGTTAGCCTGACTTTGCACATTTTGGCTTTCACAATTCCTGTGCACCTGGCCCAAACTAAGTTCACTGTTGACCCCTCCACTGGCATACAGGGTTACTGTGGTGCAGCTTTGTGCTTCCTGCCCAGTGCTTCCAGTATGGCTCAGAACAATGCAGCCGTCTCCTGGCCTGATCGGTGCACATCCAGAAACCAATTCAGGGAATCCTCATGCGGGCTCCCCATTGGACTTTGCTCCCTCCAACTCTCATGTATTCCATGCAGTGCCTAATGTAGTTTTCCCAATGCTAGCCTGACTGCACGACACAGGCCGCATTAGCTTTGCACACGTTACTACATAATCATGTTTGCTTTTGTGTCACATTATATTTTCACACAGAACCTGCAGTTGTTTTCTCATTCTTTTCTTTCCTGTGATTTAGTCTCAACAGCAGACAAGGTTATACAACAATGCCTCTTCTTATTATGTTCTGGTAAGGCACTCGCACCTAGAGGCAACACCGAAATGCAGCTGTTGTTTATGAACATATGAACCTTGCCGTATAGGTATGCACATCACTGTATCTGAGAATACATTCATCTGTGTGTGCTAAGGTAAGGGATCCGCTGCTTAACCTCAAGATCTTTTCTGTATAATTAGTTTTGCTTCTGTAGAAGGGGAGTGGGATTAGGCTAGTCTGTTTTATAACATGACAGTGCTTTTTATAATCTACGGTTTATTGACAATGCTGATGGGATTTGTGATAGGCAGTTGTTTTCTTATTGTGGCACGTATACTGCAATTCAGAGCACACAAGTTTAAATAAACATTTCAAACTCCCTTCATGTTTCATTGTGGATGAGTATAAGTGAGCGAAAGGAGTGTCCTGTTACCACGATCCCTGAGAGTGTTGGGAGGATTGTGTTCTAGGATGTCAATTCACTTGTTTCTCTAGTTATGAGTAGGAGGGCAGGTGAGACACTCCAGCAATCCGGACTCTGGCTCATTGTACTGAGGTGGTATGGTGACTCTTATCTACTAATGTTCTGTGGTCCAAGCATAGTTCTCTTCCTGAGAAAAATCCCTGCCGCACAACACTCTCCTCTTCCTCTCAGTGCACTTTTCTCCCAGTCCTGGTTAGAGGCAGAAGTCTTAGAGAGTTTCCCTTTCCCACTCAGCCCATCTGGTGATGACCAATAAGCCAGATGGGCTGATGACCAATTTTTGTGGATTCAACTTCCCCTTATTGTCCTTTTTTCAGTCACCAAATGTGATTTAGGATCTGAGACTTTGCAGTTTTGTGTTGGGATTCTGCTTCATTTGAAGTTGGGCAATACTCTTTCTTCTTTCTTCATGAAAGATGTCTGTCACAGCAGGCATGACTCCGAAGCTGATTGACCCACAACACAATTCATGGAAGTGACCAGAGTTCACACTTGGATTTTAGCCACAGTGATATGTGCAATAAAAGGTTTCTCCCTTACCTCTAATTTCCCTTCAAGCTCACAGGAATGCAGCAATCCACAAAGCTGTCTGGGGGGATTCTTCACCTCCTCATCCATCCCCCTCAGCAGTAGCCGAAAATGGAATAGCCAGTGCGGAGTCTGCAGAAGCCAAGCCAAGATCCAGATCACCAGGAGCTGCAGCATTCCGGTAGGGCTTATAAAATCAGTTTAGAAGCAATGGCAAGTGCAAAGGACACCGGTACAAGTGAGCCTTTAGGGGCCTCCTACAGTTCTATGTCCAAATGTTGATCCTGATGCGTTCCTAGGCATATGTCTAGGGCACACTCGAAAGTGCACAGCAGACAGCGGAATACAGGCTGCACGCAGTGTAGTCATACAGGCTGAAAAGATCATGCTGCAAGGGTGCTCAAAAACACTATAATGCGTTCACAACACAAGAGCACATGTGGAAGTGCCAGTTCTATTTGGCCTCTTGATGGGACATCCATTGCGGAGCAGAAAAAATAAAAGCACAGCCCCAACAATCAGGAACAGAACCAGCGGAAGACCTCTAAAAATACTTCCAAGCACAAAGTGTATAAATGACACAATAACTCCCAAGACTGTCTGGGAGGTACTAGCCAACCGAGATCCAATTGTTTTGAAACAGTGTGCTACTTTGCTGTACCAAACATGTTAAAAATATGATGCACAATTTCCTCAAAATGTTGTGGGAAATTAGTGTAGACTAGCGACTGTGTGTCATAACAAGACCTTGCGACTTGGAGATCAAACTTCTCTTTCGCAGATGTTAAGGCCACCACATTCTGGAACAATAAGGCTTTCAGTCTGCTCAAAGCTTCAAAGTGCACATTCAAAAGCTTTATCTAAGGCCAAAGCGTCACTTCTCTAATTGTTTGGGCAGGTGGAAACAGTATGTGTGTGCAACAGGTCACGACTGCAGAAACCGTTACCAGATAGGCAATGCCCGGTTTCATGCTGAAGTGGCCCTGATCATTGAACATCAAATAACTCCCATTTGAAAGCGGTCTGAAAGCCGGATGGATTACCACAGCTGGAAAACCCTTAAGATAGCAGGAGAAACTTGCTATGGACGTATTACATGTACCATGAAGCTAAACCTCCCTATGCACCAAGGAATGCCCAAAAGCATTCTCACAATCAGTCCTGCAAAGTAAGACTTCAGCCTCGCTACTCCTACAGCAATTTCTAAAAAGTAATATCCATGATTCGTTTATATATCCTTCTCCTACCGATTAGTATCTGTCTACTAGATGGCGCTGTAAACCGTATTGGAAGTGAAATGTCCACACTGGCAGAGAAATAAACCTGTGGATTATCCAATCAGTGGAAGGCATTTCTGCAACAGTGAATGGTAATTTCTCATACTTCTCTATGTGTAACATGGTGTACAGTGTATCTTTTCTTGTCATGATGGTTTGCTGTTTCATTAGATTATAAATTAAAAAAGGTAAAAACTAGCTAGTGGCATTAAGATGTGCCATGGTACTCGACCGGCACGAAGCGTCAGAGGAGTCCAGCTTCATAACAAAATCAATCTAAGCAGACCGCCCATGTTGTAAAGAGGACATGTCATTCTGTTTCTTTTTGTTTTTTTATTATATTAAATTTTAGTACAGTTCCAAAGACAAATAAAATGTTCATCCTTAATGTTACAACAATGAATCTGCTTGTATCCTATGACAATAGAGTGTGCATATTGCATCAATTTCCAGTGTGCAGATCGCCATATTCCTGATGCAAAACAGTCCACATTAAACGAAAATAAGAAAAAAAACAAAAAAAGAAGGAAAAAAAACAATCAACCTAAAAAATAAATAAATAAATAAAACCAAACATTTCACATTATTGACATTATGTGATCTCGGGAGGGCATGTCATTCTGTATGATGTCTATTGCAGATGAAATAAAGTTACCCAGAGAGCATATCCTAATGGGCAATGTGGTCATTCCATTATCAACTACCGCTAGAGCCCTTTCTAAATTTGCCCTGTCAATTTGCGCAGTTTCTCAGCAGCTTTGAAACATTCCACACTTTATTGTATATTACATACAAGAAGCGCTTTTGACGTGGCTTTTGAGGACCTAGTAAAAGGTTCTGTAGTTCCATGTGATAAGAAAGAAGGGGCAAGTGTTGTTTTACCTAAGAAAATGTTGAGATTTTTAGCAAATCTAGTCATAACCTTCACAACACTGTAAGTAATTACCACCCGAGTCTTGTGTCTGCATGGAGCGTAGGTTGGGCCTGCTGATCTTAAACCCTTTGGTGTCACCTAGGACCGATGCATGACATCGGTTAGTATCTATCAGCCACACTAACCATCTCCCCTGATTGGGCCCTGAAGAATTGTATGAACCATTGCGAAGCATGCATGCAGGTCTTTTCAGGGTGGAATTTTCCAACCTGCATTTTGCCTTTAACAGTAACGCACAGTGCTGAGTATTGCTGCATTGTCCCTTTGGCAGGCTGTGGAGAACCATCATTATAGATGATGTAATCATAGTGGTCAAGAGGCATGACTTCGTTAGGCAGAGGATACTCATTTTTGTATTGCAGATATGCTTGTTATTGTAGTGTAGAGTAAAGCTGTGGTCTACATCTGTTGTGGTGAGAGAGTTGGACCAACTGTATCCACCTTGAACGTAAAGCCTTTCCATTTCGAATGCTGGCCTTCATGAAAGCCTCAAGGGCTGGAACCGGAGTCACAACAATTAATTGTTTCTCCTGAGCCAATGCTCTCTCTCTCTCACCACAGCAGTCTGTACCGGTCAGTATCTTTTCTGTCAGTGCAAACACATCTTTGCATTGGTGTAGAAATGCGATTTATATGCAATTGGTACAGTGTCACCTTCAATGAATGTAACTTGGGTATACCCCGATGATCCTGCAATGATACGAATCACCAGAGTTGTTGTGTTAACACGTGTGTGTATGTGTTTTGAAGTTCACATGTCCACTTGTACTGAATGTAGGATCTGTGTGTGTTCAGTTGTCCAGTGTGTGCTCGAAAAATCTGGACGAATCGAGTTGTAGAATGGTTTAACCTGTTCTGAGTAATCTGGAAGGTAAATTCTGCCAAAATTTAGGAATCTCAATATGGATTGATGTGTTTGGTGGTTGTAAGAGCGTAAACCTCTCTAAGAAGTGTGTCACAAGGTTTTTGCCTTCACTTAACAGCTCATATCCCAAAAATAGGACACTGAGGTTGGCTATTTTTGATTTCTTAAATTAAAATGTGTAACCCATATGAGCAAATCCCAGAGCTATGTGATCTACTCTTGACAAGTGTGTAGAAAGGTCATTATCCATTAAATATATATCATTGACATAGGACAAAGCCTGGTCGTCAAATTCTTGCAGAAGTTCTGTGACCTGTGCTGAGAACAGCACAGGGTTATTCTTATACCCTTAAGGTAATCAACTGAACTGTTTTTCAGAACCCAGCGCGCTAAATGCAGTCAAATACCTGCTTTCAGGCACTATATTTAGGCAGAAAAGTCCATTTGAGTTATCTAATGTGGTTTTATGTATTTTTCCACTATGTTTTTCATTAGTACCATGCTATGCTCGTTTTGTACATCAAAAGTATGTGTAGCTGTGTAGAGGTGTCTGTAATCTGATACTAGACGGTATGAATGGTCTGCTTTCATTACTGGAAAGAAGAATTATTCATAGGAGATGTGCAACTTTCTATTATACCCTGGTATTCAAGTTGTGTGAGGATCGCTCAAGCTTATTTATGAGCCTCACTTTTGATGAGGTATTGTGTTTGAGGCTGTGGGGCCGACCTCACTGGTATTACGTGATAAGGGCAACCGTCATCCCACCCTCATGGTTGCAGTATAAAACAGGGGCTAGTGCTAACACCCACTCCTTGGCATATAAATGTTTTACTGAGTCTGGAACAAGGTCTCCCTTTGGGCAATCCATCACAAATTCAGGTGGCCAATTATTTTCGGCCAAGAGAATGTTTGAGCTAAATTACAAGTTCTCCCAAAAGAGAATATTAATGTATCTTGGTACATACCCCTGCAATTGGAGTTGCATCACATATAATCGATGCAGCACACTTACCCTTGTATCCAGTGTTTTCACCTTGATATAGTCACTCAATGCTATTGCCACAGAACAATCCATCATGTTCCAGTAAACTATTTTGACTTCTGTTGCACTGTACAGCACGGTCAGAGCCCACTCCCCTATCAGAAGCAGTGTCCTCAATATCCGTGACATGCTTGACTTTGACTGTTTTCGCAACAAAGGCTCTTGAGCTGTATGTACACACTATATACAACTAAACACCCATTGCAATATATCAAAAGGAAAATGCCAAATACAATATACCCAGAAGATCACAGGAACCCATGTACAAAATGTAAATAGTTTTAAAGAAAAACAGGCGCTCAAATATTTACACTCTTAACATACAAAAACAACACACAACATATGAGAAATCGAAAAACACAAAATGGCAGAGGAAAAATACATACAACAATTAATACAGTACACAATCAAACATTAATGTCCTCTGAAAATTATGCCATGTTGGAAGCGTCGAAGTCGTTTCAACCCAAGGTTGTTTAGAGGGTCATCATAGGGCCAATGAAACTTCAAGAGTGATAAGATGATCACTTAAAAAGTTTTCTAAAAAATAGGAATGCACATGGGCTTTACAAGTAATAAAACACATCAGTTTCAAACAGTCCCAGCCTTTTCACCACAGAGTAAGTGCACCAAAAACTGTGAGTTCGTGAAAAGGTTAAAAGTTGAAATTTATTAGGAGAAAGAAAAGGAAGAATAGCACCTTTACGCTCAACATTCACATCAATTGTGCATAATAATAAAAAAAGAGAAAAAAAGTCACATTATTTTATTATATATAGCACCTTAAATGCATGTTCAACAAGGTGCTAATCCTTAGATCCAACATAAATGGTTTGCCCTAAGGAAAATGTCCTACAACAAAAAGGTAGGAAAAAGTTAAATTCCGCCAAAATTTGAAGTGAAAAGGAAGAAATCCAAAGGTAGGATCCATAGCCATACCTGTTAGTGTGAAAATTACACACTAGATGAAAAAGCTCTTCAATGGCAGGTGTCAACTAATGGAGCCAGTCAAGCAGTGTTCAGGCCGGGAGTATCAGTCTTGGCAACATCAAGATGTATCGTGAAATTAATTCATTTACTAAGAAAGGACAAAGGGAAGAGAAAAACCCTCAATGTCAGGACACCTACCAGGAATACCTACAACATTACAGTCAGAAGAATGTGATTAAGAAAAAACTTTATACACAAAGGTCAGCAAAGCTGGCCATAAAAGAACCCTACTTGTTCCTTGAGTCAAAAAACTGTCCTTTTAGTCTTCAAATCATAAGATATAAAAGCACTACGGAATATTTTAGAGCAATCAAAAAGACCAATTGGAGAAAAGGAAATCTCTTGTAAAGTATGGTCTGTGCATGAGGCAGGAAATTAAATTAACTAGCCTCGCACAGCTTGATTTCAAATATAGAGCCTTACAGCACCTAAAAGAAAACCTCTCTCATAAAGATCGAACTGTCCATGGGGCGAAAAATTAAATCACGCTGTCTCACATAACATGATACTAACTATGGAGCCTTTCAAAGGAATACGCATGACTAAATTAGTACATAAAAACGTCAGAAAAGCCGGAGGACACAGTGAAAGGAGTCACAAAACCTCGGGACTCAACTTAACCATTACACATGCCCGACATTCCTCCCCAAAATCATTATTCTTCAAGTTAACAAAAAATCTGAAATAAACTTAACAGCAAAGAGGACCCAGGAAATAATATCGGATCTAAATGAAAATGCGCTACAACCCCAGATCATAACCCCTCACCTTCGTACAAAAAGCTCCCTCCCGTCCAACAGCAGCCCGCAGATAAAGTAAGAAGGGATCAATTACATCCCACGTCCGGTTTTTAAAGAGAACCTCCACCACTGTGCCCTCCGGCATTTTTACCGTTTTTATGTACTAATTTAGTCATGCGTGTTCCTTTGAAAGGCTCCATACTTAGTATCATGTTATGTGAGGCAGCGTGATTTAATTTTTCGCCCCATGGACAGTTCGATCTTTATGAGAGAGGTTTTCTTTTAGGTGCTGTAAGGCTCTATATTTGATATCCAGCTATGCGAGGCTAGGTAATTTATTTTCCTGCCTCATGCACAGACCATACTTTACAAGAGATTTCCCTTTCTCCAGTTGGTCTTTTTGATTGCTCCAAAATATTCCGTAGTGCTTTTATATCTTATGATTTGAAGACTAGAAGGACAGTTTTTCGACTCTAGGAACAAGTAGGGTTCTTTTATGGCCAGCTTTGCTGACTTTTCTGTAGAAAGTTTTTTCTTAATTACATTCTTCTGACTGTAATGTTGTAGGTATTCCTGGTAGGTGTCCTGACATTGAGGGTTTTTCTCTTCCTTTTGTCCTTTCTTAGTAAATGAATTAATTTCATGATACATCTTGCTGTTGCCAAGACTGATATTCCCGGCCCGAACACTGCTTGACTGGCTCCATTAGTTGACACCTGCCATTGAAGAGCTTTTTCATTTAGTGTGTAATTTCCACGCTAACAGGAATGAATATGGATCCTACCTTTGGATTTCTTCCTTTTCACTTCAAATTTTGGTGGAATTTAACTTTTTCCTGCCTTTTTGTTGTAGGACATTTTCCTTATGGCAAACCATTTATATTGGATCCAAGGATTAGCACCTTGTTGAACATGCATTTAAGGTGCTATATATAATAAAATAATGTGACTTTTTTTCTCTTTCTTTATTATTATTATGCACAATTGGTGTGAATGTTGGGTGTAAAGGTGCTATTCTTCCTTTCCTTTCTCCAAATAAATGTCAACTTTTAACCTTTTCACAAACTCACAGTTTTTGGTGCACTTACTCTGTGATGAAAAGGCTGGAACTGTTAGAAACTGATGTGTTTTATTACTTGTAAACCCCATATACATTCTTTTTTTAGAAGACTTTATTAAGTGGTTGTCTTATCACTCTTGAAGTTTCATTGTCCTGATGATGACCCTCTAAACAACCTTGGGTTGAAATGCTGTTGACGCTTCCAACATGGCCTAAATTTCAGAGGACATTAATGTTTGATTGTGTACTGTATTAATTGTATGTATTTTTCCTCTGCCATTTTGTGTTTTTTGATTTCTCACATGTTATGGGTTGTTTTTGTATGTTAAAAGTGTAATTATTTGAGCGCCCGTTTTTCATTAAAAATGTTTTTATTTTGTACATGGGTTTCTGTGATCTTCTGGGTATATTGTATTTGGCCTTTTCCTTTTTGCTTTTGATATATTTTAATGGGTGTTTAGTTGTATGTAGTGTGTACATACAGATCGAGAGCCTTTGTTTGGAAAACAGTTATTGTTACTCCTGGCTCTTGCTCTAGTGTTGCCCCTGTGGTTAGTTAATCATTATAGTACAGCTTTCTGGCTGTGAGGGCCTCATTGCCTTGACACTGATTCATATTAAGGATGACCAGTGCTAATTTACCTTTGTACTCTGAAGAGTACATTTCTAGAATCACTAGTGGTCCATCCTTGTTAGGGCCTTCTTCATCTACTCCTATTGTAACTGAAGCTCAAGCTTTACTTGATGAATTAGAACAATGTCGAAAGAAACATGTCCGAGCGAATTTACATGCACTAATGATGATGGAATACCTTAAGAAAGATGTTATACCTATGGGCTTACAGGTCCGTAATGTTCCGGTCATTTTTACTTATGACCCAAAATTTATAAATGGATTTAGTCATATTGGTGTTACCTGCTCCCGCCATTGGCTAGTACACGGTATAGATACAGCTTTGGAGCATAGCAAACGTGAACTAGAAATTATTGCTAATTAGGAAAAAAGGCTCAGCTAAGGGAATATCATTGCTGATGCTAAGACTGCTTTAGAGAACAGGAGCAGGAAGCTGTACAGTTGAGGAAACCAATGGTAAGGGCCCACTACTTGTTAATTTCATGTTTATCAATTCAACCTTACCTTTGTACAGTGACCAAACCATTCCATCGATGGTTATTGTCTAAATTTCGATTTAATCAGATGCACTTTATCCTGAGCGAAACTGCTGGGTGGTGTAGACCAGAGGCTGCGGCCCCCAGTAAATGCAATGGATTCTCTATCCAGGATACAATTCATTTTACCTTCTTTTGTGTTTTTTATAAAGAAAGTAGGAAACAGTTTATTGTACCTCTGTTAAAGGGAAAAGAGTTCTTACAGGCTAAACCAGCACTTCTGTTTTTACAATTAATGGGTTCTCCACTCATTATGTTCAGTGTGGCACATTTTTTTGTCGCTGCCACTCGACAAAGGAAAGCTAGACTGACTGCTTGTAGGAATCTTCTTATTATTTGATGTAATTTTTAACACATCGATGCAATTGCTTACAAGATTTTTTAGCTTGTTTTAAACGTTTTTAATGATATGCTATGCTTTATGTGGTAAAGATGTTGTATCGTATACTTTTATGATTTTTACTAATCGAAATAAAGTGGTTTTGATTTGATTTGATTTAGAGGCACCAATTGCACCAATGCTGGACCAAGTGGAATGTCGTTGGATGTTCCGATGCGATAGCATTAATAAGGGACTGAATAGCCTTGAAGAATGTATGGCTGTACTCTTCAACTAGGTTAAGGATTATTCTGAGACATGGTGTTTTGATTCATTTTTGAAGAAGGTTTGATTGCACTTACCAACCGATAAATGAGTCGAAAAATGCTGATTTGACTTGTACTGATGTGATTGTCATGTATACATTAGCATTGTTGTCAAATACTGATTAAAGACGTGTAAATATGACTGTCATTTATACATTATCACTGTTGTAAGATATATCTATCTAGATAATTGTATTGGCTAGTTGATAACTGAATTGTGGAATACTCTCTGAAAGATGTACTGCTGATTGGAACGATGAATTTCAACACTTCGTAATTTCTAAACATGGAATGGTTTAACTGCTTTCCATATGTAAATGGGGTCTGAAAGCATTAACATTGATAGAGATGTACACCTGAATATGCGCTCTATGTAGAAAAATACCAATATATACATCATGATCTCTGCATGTGTCTGCAGGACCTTGATATGTACAACCTTCAACTGATAACTGAATTGTAAAATCATGATGTGAATCTGTAAAATATGATTGTCCACTTTATATTCTAAAATATCTGGAAATCCGCTTAATCTTATATGGCCGAAATGTTTCATTAGAATGACGATTATCCACTTTATTTTCTGAAAATTGCTGGTTGAAATGTTTCACTCGAATAATGATTCTATAATTGATCGGATATTGCCTTCAGGAATATTTATCTGATGATGAAAATGTCATGAGGTTTCTGACAGGTCTCTCCCGGGTAGAGCCAGTAATGCATATCATCATTGATTGGACCTGTAATGACTGTGATGATTTATATGTGTAATTTATGTAATATATCTCGGGTTGCAGTTTAGATATATATATATATATATTACCTACTGGCGGTCGCCAGTAGGTATATATAGTTAGGATTTTTTCCCTATGGGATTTTTGAAAATTCTATGTCTAATAACTTTGGCGTTTGTGGACGGAATTGGCTGAAATTTTCTGGAAAATGGAACATTTTGTTTCTGAGCAGCCACTGGAAATTTGGGGGGAGTTGGTCCAGGGGGGGCCGAGAAAAAAGGGGGGTCCCAAAACGTGTTTTTAACATTGAGTTTTCCATAGGGCGGTTAGCCTCACTTTTAGCCCGAACGGCTGAATGGATTTGCACGAAACTTGGCAAAATTGTAGGGACTGGTAGCCCGATGTGCCTTTTGTAGGTCTTAATATATGTGCTGCAGTGGATTTTGAGAAAATAACGTTCAAAAAAAGATATATATCTGTAAGCGCGGACCAGGCAGCGCCCCGGTACGCGTACTTGACGCGTAACGGAACTTCGCGTAGCGAAGTTGATTGGCTCTGTGGTGTCTGTCAACATTCTAAACAGTCCGGAGCGGCCGCCATCTTGTCTCTCGGTAGGATCGAGAGACAAGAGGAGGTCAAAAGCGAAGGGGCAAATGACCTTAAGGGGGCATAGTAGATACTCCCTGACCCCCTAGGTTTGATGTGGAGGCTTTAAAGGGGCCCCGCTAAGCAAAAAAAAAAAAAATTTTTTTTTGTTTTTTTTCGTGGTTAGCGCCCGGTACGCGAACCGGGAAGCGTACTGGGGAGCGTATCACAAAAAAAAATGAATGATAGACTTTTCAAATGCTGTATGTTAATTGATTGTTGGTTTTGTTGATTATTTATTTTTTTTTTTATTTTTTTTATTGTGTTTCATAATTTATTAAACTTTCTAACATTTCATTGTCAGAAATTTCATAATCATGGAATATAGATTGTAGTCTCTGAGGTTGTAAAATGTCCTCATTTGCAAGGAGGTTATCTACTGCTTGCACACATTGCAGTAGTTCTTGGTCCCATGTTTCATCCATAAATTCAATCTCATTTGGATCAATGATTTCTGTGTTGGACTCTGGAAGGACAATTTCAAATGAAATGTTTTGTTCACTTTCCATTTTTCCTGAAATTTGCATAAAAAAATATATATTAGTAGAGGTAGGGCACTGTTGGGATTAATTTTAGATAGGCAGTTTTTATCAGAGAATTTATCTTTGGGCAGTGTATAGTATCAGAGTGGAAGTAGGAATATAAAAAAGTGTATCTAAATTTATAAGTACTACAGAGAGATAGTATATAACTAACAGAAAAAGTTTGCCATATTAACTTAAAGTGCACAATATACTTCAGTTTTAAAAATAACAACTTACCTTTAAAAAGAAGTTGAAGTTATTAATGAAAATCCAAATGAAATGTACACCAGGAAGTAGTAGTCAAAATGGCTGTGTTTCCTTCTCTTCCTTTATATATATTCGGGTACATAACCAATCAAATATCATGTAAAAAAAGTAGAAAATGAAAGTAACATTTTAATTGGTTGTCAATTCCAACACTTCAGATGTGTTTTGTGAAGTAATTTACCTCACGGTATTTAGAGAGGACTACAGGCTAAATGGCTAAATGGAATTCCAATCAAATTTGTGAAAATGGTAGGGATTGGTATGTAGTATGAGCTATTCTATATTTGGTGAAATTGTCTCCAGTGGCTTTTCTGTGAACTACTTTCCCACCTTTTTTGATGGTGCGCTTCCCAGGAAGCGACCCGGTACGCGAACCGGTGAGCGCCCTGGTACGCGAACCTTAAGCGTAACGGGAGTTCACCATTTTGTGTTTCGGTCGAATTATGATACAAGATGGAGGGCAAATAATGTTCAGAATGGGTAGAAGGGGGCACGGTAGACTTATCTTGACCCCCTAGGTTTTGTGAGGGTGGCTGAGGAGGCCCATATGTGCGGAAAAAGAAACATTTTTTTTAAAAATTTTGCGAGGTTAGCTCCCGGTACGCGTACCGGGTAGCGCACCAGGGAGCGTATTTTGTTGAAAATTAGTGAAAATAGTTAGAGTAAAAAAATAATTGTGAGTGATTAGATGTAGGGTAGCTCTGAGAAGAGCTTTTGGGTTTATGGTACATTTAGGTACTTATAAGTAGGTACCAATGCACATTTTTAAATTCAGAGTGAAAACTCTGTTGCCCTCATCTGAGAAGTGAACTCCATCTCCTCTGTAGATATCTTGCATGTAGTAACGCAAGTTATTGTTGTACAGGGAGCCCATTCCATGGTCTCTCATGTAAGCTGAAACAGATTTGTTTACATGCTTCCTCGACTTCTCAATTTGTGGACAAAATTGGTTTGACCACCTCCATTTCTGTCTTTGGCATATATTTGAATATACCAAGGCAGTCTGAGGAAAAAGTGCCATTAATTGCTCAAAGGTGTCCTTTAAAAGCATTTCCAGACCTACACCAGTCAAAGTGCCCAAGTCATTACCTCCACAGTGCACAATTAACAGGTCAGGTTTTGGCAAATGCATAAAGGTTTTCACCAATGGTATCAATTGGTGACATTTTAATCCTCTCTGGCCAAACCACTTAATTTCCACATCTTGTAAATTGAGGTTAGGTAAATTCCTGCTTTCAACGTACCTTTGAGCCCAGTGAATATAACTATGACCAACAATCCAGACAGAAAACATGGTGAGAGAAGGTTCTCCTGCAGTCAGATGAAGTGTGGCAATGAAATGGCAGTTGAAAAAATGTGAGTTTGAAATGAAAAAAACTGTGGAGTTTCTGTGTTCATGAAGTAGTAACAGTGATTGGTGGATTTTGATTGATGAAAACAGAAAGTTAGGGTGTAGAGATGTGTTCTTTGAAAGATGTATTTTGAGTGGTCAATAAAAAATCATTAAATGAAAGAAAGCACTGGATATGCAGGTGCACTGAGAGTTCAGAGTTCAATTGCAACATTGTTGTGTGAATTTGCAAACACCAGAGTTTCTCCAAGAGGTGGTTGCTATGGAAAATAGGCAGAAAGGGCAGAGGGGGAAGGGTTTTCATTTGAAAAAAAGTGAGGGAAGAGTTTTGATTGGGTGACATGAGAAATATGTGTGAAGAATTACACCATTTCTGTGCTTTTGATAGCTGCAGACTCTGGAGTGCATACCTTTTGCTCTGCTGAAGACAAATTGGTGTGTTTCTGAGACTGTTTTCAAACTCAAAGTATTTGCTAAGGTGAGAAAATATTTCTTTACTTTAGATAGAGAATAGTGTGCTTTAAGGAGAAAATTATGATTTATGTGGCGCAATTTGCTAGTATATATGCTCTCACATGTGCATGGAAATTTTTGATTTTGAATGTTTTTGTTATATAGCCATGTTAAAAGTGACTCAACCATGCTGGAAAGTCAATCAAAAAATGATTTCATGTGTTTTAATGACATTTTAAGTCATTTTCTGATGTGCAGTGTTTAGAAATTATGATTTGAAAATCGTTTTTGTGGAAAAGGAATTGTTTTTAAAATCATGACAAGGAAATAATGGTGTATGGTTATTTATAAGGCAATTGACTGTCCTTGATGTTATTTTTCTCATTTTAGTGTAAGACCTTTCTCTGTGGCGCAAATTGCTTGTAAATATGCTCTTACATGTGCATGAAAATTTTAATTATCAATGTTTGTGTTACATAGCCATGATAAAAGTGAACCTACCATGCAGGAAAGCCAATAAAAAAACGCTTTCATGTGTTTCAATGACATTTTAAGTCATTTTCTCATGTGCAGTTTTTTGAAATTATGATCTGAAAATCGTTTTTGGGAAAAAGGAATTGTTTTTAAATTCATGAGAAGGACATAATGGTGTATGGTTCTTTATAAGGCAATTGACTGTCCCTGATGTTATTTTTCCCATTTTAATGTCAGACCTTTCTTTGTGGCGCAAATTGCTTGTAAATATGCTCCCACCTGTACATTGAAAATTTTGATTTTGAATGTTTATGTTACATAGCCATGTTAAAAGTGACCCTACCATGCAGGAAAGCCAATCAAAATACGCTTTTATGTGTCTTAAGGACAATTTAAGTAATTTTCCCATGTGTAGTGTTTTGAAGTTATGATTTGAAAATCGTTTTTGAGGTAAAGGAATGTTGTTAAAATTTATGTTCGCCATATGCCCCCAAATTTCTTTCTCAGGGTTGCAGCAGGGTGTTCTTGAGACACCCCTGCACTTTTGGAATAAATTCCTAATTTGTGATGAGCAAATTGTTAATCGCAAATTGCACCTTCATTTATATGAGCCTCCTAGCCCATGGAAATGAATGGGTAATTTGCAATTAGCAATTTTCTCATCGCAAATTTGGAATGGTAAAGAATCGCTATTTATTCCTTAAAATTCGCTTTTTTGGAAATGCAAAATAGTTATATGATACATATGGCGGTTGATGTCTAACAAGATAAGAAGCTTATGGATACATTTATGATGACTGGTGCAATGAAGTAGAAATCACTTACTTCATTGGTAGGCCTTTACAATAAATTATCTCCTCTGTATTCTTCATCAAGCATAACTTTAATCTGCAATCCTGAGTAGGCCTCACCTTAAACAAACCTCTGGATAGGCCACATCTTATTGTCATCCTGATTTAATCATTTATAATTCTAGGGACAGATTTATGATAGGTGTATACCTCTTTTGTGCCACTTAGAAAACATTGTCCATGGGGAAATGAATTAAAATGTCATTAAGACACATGAATGTGTTTTTTTTAAACGTTTGCAATTTTTTTGGGTCACTTTCAACATGGCTATGTGTCTGAAACAGTCAAAATCTAAATTTGCAATGCACTGGTGGGAGCATATTTACAAGGAATGTGCTTCATGGGGAAAGGTCTTATAATGTAATATGGGAAAAATGACATTAGAGATACTGAAATGCCTTATAGAGAAGCATACACCATTATGTCCTTGTCATAAATTTGCAAACCATTACTTTTCCCCAAAAACGATTTTCAAATTATATTTAGAAAACAGTGCACATGTGGAAATTACTTAAAATGTCAATAATTCAAAATTTGTGATTCCTTAAATGCAATGTATAAAAAAAAAATATGTAAAAAATGATATTAAGGATTTGGAAACTACCACCAACTTGTAGTTTGTGGTAATTTGCGAATTCTTTTCAAAAAGAATTTTTTTTTTAAAAAAAAAAAGGTCCCATATGACGCCCATACATGCCATTAGGGCATGTAGGTGTGCCATGTGCTCCCAAATTTCTTTTTCAGGGGTGCAGCAGGGTGTTCTTGAGATACCCCTGCACGCTTGAAAAAAATCCTATTTTGTGATGAGCTAATTGCTAATCACAACTTGCAACATTAATTCCTATGAGCCTCCTAGCCTATGGAAATGAATGGGTAATTTGCAATTAGCAATTTGCTCATTGCAAATTAGGAATAGTAAAGAATCGCTATTTATTCCTTAAAATTTGCTATTTATAATATGTAAAATATTTTGATGATACATATGGCAGTTCATCTGTAACAAGATAAGAAGCTTAGGGATAGATTTATGATGAGTGGCGCATCCCCAGGGATGTGACAGTCATCCTGCGCCACTGTTCCGCCACCCATGGTGTGCTGCATTTACAATGCGGCGCAGCATGGGGCAAAAAAGGCACAGATGCGTGACGCATCTGTGCTGTAAAGGTGGCGCATTGCTGGAGTTGTATCGTAAGTGCGATGCAGCTCCAGCAAGGATCAGGGGTGCCCCATCTATACAATGCTGCGTCAAGACCTATGCCAGCTTCAAGCAGGCGCAGGGTTTTGAAGCAGCTTTCTCCTATCTGATTGTAAATGCGGCACACCATGGGTGGTAAAGCAGTGGTGCACATTAACTGGTGCATGCCTGGGGATGTGCCATTTAATATAAATCTGCACTTTAACATTTGAGTATGTGCAGGGGACACAGAGTCGTTGAGGCTTATCCAAGGTTAAGAACAGATGAGTCCTGTTCAGTGAAAAATTAGACATAGGCTTCACCTGCTCAGCATCGCTGGACATGGCTAAATAATAGCTGCAAAATGTTACTCTTGTTAAATAATTTTACTATTATAATCTGTGAGATTTGTCTCTTACTCTGCAACATCTCATTGTTGTTGTCTTTCTTTAAAGATAAAGACAACCTCAACATGAGCGACAATCTGCAATCAGTTGATTTTGACCTCATCATTGAACTTGTAATTGAAACATCAGTGGATGTTGATCCATTGGATGATTTAAATCCTGAGGATGAAGAAGAGCGTGATGAGGATGCAGATTTGTCCGAATTATATGATATAGGATGGGAAGCTGACCTGCTTGAGCCTTTGGAATTATAAACATTTATTTTTAAAATTTATAATCAATAAAAAGTAAAAAGGTAAACCGTTTAATTTAAAAATAAAGACACCTTCAAAAACAGGTTATGTGTAGTGTCTTCAATAAAATATTAAAATATGCTCATAAAATTAGATCAGATTCACATATAAAATAGCATAGGTAACATAAATATAAATCTCATTTCTTTTCTGCTATTTCTGTATTGTAAATTTGCAAGGACTAAAAAATCTTCTATTTAAAATGTCAAGTAGTGTGTTATGTTTTTGATCACTATTACTGATTTACTGTTTGATAATATTTTTTTATTAACATTTTTATTATATTTTTCCTCAGATTCAACTATGCCTACAAAAATAAGAGAGATGAAGGCTGCAAAACGTCAAAGACAGCAGGAGAAAAAAAAAATGCAGCAGTCCTCTAACAAAAAGATTTCTCAAGCGATGAAGAAAGCACCGGGTAAGAGCTCTAAATATTTCATAAAAAATATTTCTAATAAAAAAAATATTAGTACAGAAAATGTTTCAATCCATAACAACACAAGTAAATCAAATGGAAAGAAAAGGACAAATGAAAATGTTACTGCTAGAGCAAGAGATAAATCTGTGCATGATAGTAGAAGGAAACAACAGTTTACGGAGATTCGTAAACGAATGTTCCGTAACAGGATAATTGGCAATTTGTTAAAAAATATTAAGAAAGGTCAACAGAAATTAGTTTTTTATAGGAGAAAAAAAAAAGTTGAGAAAGTTATTGATCAGGCTTTTGAAATTAAACGTAAGTTATTTATTTTGATAATCAATAGAATTAGGAAGCTAAACAAGGCAATTTTTGATTTCAAAAGAAATAGTAGATGGAAGAGAATAGTTAATCGTAGTAATTTTTGTGAAGTTTTTTCTGGAGAATGGATGCATAGTTCAAGCTGTGAGGCATTTTTTAATGAGGAGAGTTATTTCCAGGATAATGATTTGGTGCATGCAGTTGACACCAGTGGTCGTGCTTATGAAGTGAAAGATGGTTGTCCAGTTGAAAAAGAAAAACTTGTGACAACAGAGGCAGAAGAGGTGTTAGGTAATGAGGTTTTAGGAAGACGTGCTAAGGGTCCTGTGTACACCTGGAAGTGTAGTAGTAGTTGCAGTGTGCGACAGGATTCCATCAATTTGCTTTGTGATTTTGTACGGTCATTTAACAAGAAAAGTTTAAAGCAGAAAATGAGGTTGTTGCAAGAATTAGATCCTTGCAGAGTGAGAGAAGTGACAGGTTTGCATGGTCATTCACTGGCTTGTCTTTCCAGGAGAGTATGCCAGAGTGTTTTTCATCATTTCAGGATGCTAGCAGTGCATCATAACAAAGTGAGGAAGTTAGTTAGACTGTTGTATTATGCTAAGAGTCCAGCAATTATGCTGAAACAATTATGCGCTGCTCTTTTGCATGGTTCTGAAATAGATGTGAGGAATATATGTGAAGAAATTGAGTTTTGTTACTTTGGAAGTAAAGAGGAGAATGTTGAAATTGAGCAAGAAATAGAGGGTCATTTGGAAGATACTGTACATGTTTCCAGTACAGATAATTTCCAGAGGGAAATTGCGACGTTTGACATGAAATCAAGTGAGAGGCCTAATTTCACTTGTGTGTGTTGTCGACGCACTTATTATAAGAATCAGACTAAGTTAGTGGATTTATATGCAAAAAGTGAAAGGGAAAATAATAGTGAATGGAAGGATTTTGCAACATACTTGATGGTAGAAAATTGTTTTGATTTGGGATTGGATCAACGTGTGTGTACTTATTGTTGTAACAAATTAAAACAAAACCAGATGCCTGCTAGAGCAGTTCATAATAATCTGGAATTGGTTGAGATTCCTTCTGAATTGAAGGATTTAAATACTTATGAATCTATTTTGATTCAAAGTATCCATCCCTTTCAGGCTATTGTAAGAATGGAGCCAAAGACAGGGAAATTGCCTCCATCAGATTTACAGAGAGGATTAAAGGGAAGAGTTGTTTATTTGCCTCTAGATTTGAAGAAAAACATTAACACAATTGGAGTAGAAAAAGTGGAAGAGGAACCTCTGGTTATCTTAGTTAATGGGGTTCCGACAAAGAATAAGAAAATATGGCAAGATTTAGTAGATGTTAGGAAAGTTAAAAAGGCAACATTGTATTTGAAAAAAAATAATAAATACTATAAGAATGTATATGTTGAAGAAGAGGAAGTAAGTGAGGAAGAGGATAGCGATTTGTGTGCTGGTCAAATTGAGAAAGTAGAACCCTCTACTAGTGAGGAAATATATGAACATTATAGTGTTCATCCTTTGCATTCAAAGGAAGTCATGGGGAATGCTATTGAGTTGTTTCAAATGAAACAAGCCAAAGGGAGTCCCATTAGTGTTTGGGAGGAAAGTTTGGAAGCTCGGTGTTTCCCACAGCTTTTTCCAACAGGTCAGGGAGGAAGATATGATGAGCGACCTCATCAAATTCCTGCTTCTGAATACCGGACTTTGCGATTGTATGCAGGAGATGCTAGGTTTCGACAATGCATTCCTTATTTGTTTCATCTCCTGTTTGAAAGCGATCTGTCTGGACTGTCATATGCAGTGAACCACATCTTGAAAAGTGGTATACACATGCAAAACATCTCGGCAAGTGATTTTATGGATAAAGTGAATGTCCAAGATAGTATTTTGGATTCTCACCTGATTAATCTCATGGCGTGTCAGCGTGGTACTAATGAGTACTGGTACCGTCGTCATGGTGATTTAAAATGTATGCTGAGGAACTTAGGTACTCCCACATGGTTCCTCACTCTGAGCTGTGCCGAGTATGGCTGGGAAGACTTACTTGAATTTCTACGAGAGGCAAATGCTAACGTAGAAAACATCGAATTCAAGACACCCGGAGAACTGTGCTCTTTGGATCCAGTCAATGTATGTAGGTACTTCAATCATAGATTTGAAGCTATGATGTCTTTCATCATGAATAAGAAGAATCCACCTCTTGGAGAGGTGTTGGATTTCTTCTGGAGAAAGGAGTACCAAGCAAGAGGTGCTCCTCATATACATATGTTGCTGTGGATCAAGGATGCACCTAAATTTGGAACGGATCCAGATGACTCAGTGATGAGTTTCATCCAACAGTATTCTACGTGTGCTGTTCCAAACGCAAAGGAGAAGAAAAGCCTAAGAGAAAAAGTTCTGCGTTTCCAAAGCCATCGATGTGGAAAGTACTGCCGTCGTAAATTCCGAAACAAGGACAAGTTCTACACTAAATGTCGTTTCGGCTTTCCACGACCGGTGATTTCTAAAGGAAGAGTAAACAGTTTGATGTCTTCGCTGCGACACAATGTCATGAAGAAATCACCTAAAAACACTTACAATTTGAAGAGGAACGAAGAGTCCAAGTACATCAACGACTACAACCCGGTGATTTTGTCCATGTGGAATGCTAACATGGATATACAGTTTGTGGCTGATAACTGTATGGCTGTGGCTCGGTATGTGACGTCTTACATCACCAAAAAAGAGAAGACAGAATTGAAGGATATGTGGGAGGACATTTCCCATGAAAAGAGCCTCAGCAAGAAGTTGTACAGTTTCAGTCTGAAGATGTTGTCGCATCGAGAAATCGGAGCGTACGAATGTTCTGACCGGTTGTCTTCAGCAAGTCTCTATGCCAAGTCCAGGAGTATCGTTTGGGCGAGTCTTGGTCTTGCTGCAACGCGTAATCGAGTTCTCAAACCTGTGCGGGAAATTGAGTATTTGGCGGAAAAGGAGCCAAACAGTACCGACATTTTGAAGACAAACATGTTGGATACATATTATCCAAATCGAAGCAGTCACCTAGAGAATGTTTGTCTGTATGAGGTTCTGCAAAATTACATGTTCAAGAGGAACATCAAAGAAGATACTGAGAAAGGAGTGTATGCTGTAATAGGAAGTGAGGGATGTCTGGTGAAGCAAAGAAAATGCCACTTGATAAACCATCGAAAATTGAGTGGCGAATCTCCTGAAAAAAAGGAGTTTTTCTATTTAGCACTTTTGCAACTTTTCAAGCCTTGGCGTGCAGAAGAGGAACTGCTTGGAGATTTCCTCTGTTATGAAGACTCTTTCAATGCCGCCAAGGAGACCATAGAATGTCCTGCTTTTCCCAAATATGTAGAAATGTTGAATGCGGAAATTGAGCAGGAAGCAACGATTGCAGCCGAGATTGCCAGAGACAGTTCTCAGGACAGTCAGAGTTCTGCTTCATTGAGTCAGGATCCACTAGGAGGACCTCTTATTGAAAATGAAGCTGCCACTGCTATGAATGAGGTGGAAAGAGCCATGGCACATGCTCAAGAGGATGCGGTTAACTTAGAAGAGTTGGAAAGGCAACTCAACGTTGAGCAGAGGAAAATATATGACGAAGTTACCATGCAAATTGATCATGGATTAAGTCATGATAAGAAAGAGTGCTCATGTACGTCGTTGAAGCCTGTCCGACTGTACGTGAGTGGAGAAGCGGGAACTGGAAAAAGTTTCCTCATTAAAGCAATTTCATGCTATTTGCAGGAAAGGACAGAGTCATCGCTGTCTTGTGTTGTCACTGCTCCAACTGGACTGGCAGCACATAATATTAAAGGGATTACTTTACATCGTTTACTGATGCTGCCAGTGGAGCATGACAACAAATTAGAATATCACAAGCTATCTGGAGATGCTTGTTTTGAAGTTTCAAGAATCTTGAGGAAAATGAAACTTCTTATCATTGACGAAGTAAGCATGGTTTCCAATGTCATGCTTGCCTTTGTGCATTTGAGGATGCAAGAAGTTCTCAAAACAGAGTATGATGTGTTATTTGGTGGCAAACACATCATTGTTTTCGGAGATCTTCTGCAGCTGACACCAGTGAAAGGGCAACCTGTGTTCAAAATGCTCACGCATGAAGATACCAGGAAGTGCCTAGGCAGCATTGGCAACGTCAATATATGGTTAAACTTCAATTATGCTGAACTGCATGAAAATATGCGTCAGGCAAAGGATGAAGTTTACAAGACTATTCTACAAGATGTTAGAATTGGAAAAGTGACCGAGCATGGGAAAGAAGCTTTACATGCACGATTACTGTCAAATTTATATCCAGAACAAGATGTTGTGCCTGAGAATATTTTTCAGAAAATTACTGATAAGAAATCTGGAATATGTTTGATGCCAACTCTTGCAGAATGTGCCAAATTTAACAACAAAATGTTGCATTTAGAAAAGCAAGAGATTGTGAAAGTGGAAGCTATTGATAGAGTAGAGCATATGGGATCAACAATTATTTTGTCTGAGAATCTGAAATCAAAATTGGATTCATTAGAGAAGACTATATCTAAAACTGCAGGTTTTGAAAAGACTCTGAATGTGTGCTTGAACTGCCGTATAATTTTAAGAAGGAATTTACATGTTGAAAGAGGTCTGGTAAATGGATCAATGGGTAATGTTGTTGATTTTGTGAAATACAGAAATAGAGATGGAATTGAATTTTTAAAAATTAAATTTGATGGCATTGAGGAAGTACAGCTAATTGCTCGTTGTTCTGCTAGATTTTTGCTTGTAAAAGACTTATATGTTCGCCGTAAGCAGTTCCCTGTTTGCTTGGCATATGCGGTGACAATTCATAAATCGCAAGGTTTAAGTGTAGACACTGCATTGGTGAATATTGGCAGTTCTGTGTTCAAGGAGGGTATGGCATATGTGGCATTGTCACGAGTTAGAACTTTATCGGGATTGTACTTGATTGAGTGTGATGTCAGAAACATTTGTGCAGATCTAGATTGTGTTAAGGAATACAATAGGTTAAGAAGAGAGTATGCGCCACATTTGCCTCAGTTTCCTTTGTTTGAGAAACGTCTGGTAGGCCGGAAACGAAGAAATGAGAACAATACTGGGGAGGTTGTAGCAAAAAGACAAAAAGTGAATGAACCTAAAATTACAAGCAGAAACAAAGAGGATTCTGTTGAAGATGTTGTTGGTTTTCAGTTTGAAAACAGTTCTGGTGTCAACTGCTATGCTAATGTAGTAATGAATGTTTTGTTTTCTCTAAAAAATGTAAAAGAAGAGATTGTGGTCAATTCTGATCAAAGATTTTGCAGTTTGTTGAATTCTGTGTTAGAGAAATGTAGCACAGATAGAACAAAAATAGAAAGTGTGTCTGAAATTCGAAACCTGTTAGACAGATGTTCAGGGCAAACACAATTCTCTCAAAATATTCAGCAAGATTGTCAGGAGTTTTTAATGTATATGCTTGATGTATTACATGCTGAAGGTGTAGATGTAGATCAGCTGTTTGGGCTTTCTTATCAATGGCAGCATGACTGCGAGAACTGTATGGTATCAAGTACTACTAGTGTAGACTCAGAAAGATTTATATATTTAACTTTGCCAGACAGTAAATCAGTCTCCTTTAATAAGCTAGTAAAAGCTGCTAATCACAGCATGGAGTGTAGCCAATGTAAATCTGAAATGATGTCCACATTATTTATACGAACATATGGCCAGTACGTCATTTTAATGTTCCAACGATGTAGGCCTGATGGAACAAAATTGACAACTTTAATAAAAAATTTTGTAGCTTCGCAGTTGTCAATATCAGGAAGGACTTTTGTAACTACAGCAATTATATATCATGACGGCCCTTCAATATCATCAGGACATTACACAGCTTATTTAAAGTCTAGAAATGGCTGGTCATTCTGCAATGATTCTGTTTTAATTTTCAAAAAAAAATTGCCTTATGACCTTAAAAACTCTTACCTGGTGTTTTTAAAACCAAAATTTTAGGAAAATAATCTCGGGATATAATCTGTGGAATTTCAAGAAGTTCTAATGGCTCCTACACAATTTGGCCTTGAGGATAAGTGTAGTTCAGAGACATAACTTCTAATCAAAGGATTGGACATCATGGAGATGTATGTGCACTTTAAATGAGTTCAGAAAAACTGTTTCTTTTCATAAGCTAATTGAAGCAGCCAATCAAAACATGGAGTAGAGGGAATGTAAGTCTGCAATGCTGTCTACTGTTTTACATTGCTTTGTGATTAAAAGTGATGTAGAGAATTAAATAATTGTAGTACTCATAGAGGTAGTGTAAGTCTGCTTCATATTAAGCAGTATCAGTGTCATAGGAAATGTAGAACATGACTGACCAAGAAGGGGAAGATATTACTATTCCAGGATTGTGAAAATGATCTTCAACATTTTAATTCTGAAAGTTGCGGAAATGCCAAATGATGGGATTGGCTTACAAGAAATCCAAGAGTTATAAATATCTCTGACTAGATTTGGCCTTGTGGAAAATAGTGGTAGAGAGCAAGAAGTCATTTATTGCATGTAACGTGTTTTTAAAAACGATGGAGGTTTTCTTTCAGAAAGTGGCGGGCTGAAAGTAATAACAGCACAAAAGAGTGTAAGCTGTTCATAGGACATCCTTGGACGTCATGGAAAGTAAGTTAACTTTAAGGAGTTCTGAATTTTATTTTCTGATGTTGTATGGGTTTTTTAAACACAATCATTTTGATTGTGTTTTTTTTCCCCGCTGTTACATGATGAATACCTTCAAGTCACTGTTTTTAGTGAATTTTGATACATTCTGAGAACAGCAAAAATAAACCATTTAACATGTATAATTAATTCTGTACTGTTTGCATTTATGATGTATATGTAGAACTGTGTAGGAGGCATGGAGAAGGTGAGTTTTCTGTAAGTGTTAAATTTATTGTATGCAGTGCTGCACTTCTACGTATTCTTTCATATGCTGGACTACATCTGCACAATGAGATACCTAAGCAAAGGAAACACAAGTGATGTGATTGTGAAATAAGCAAAATAAATTGCACATATTTCAATTACATCACTTGAGTTTCCTATCATTACGAATCACATTGTGCAGATCAAGTTTAGGTCTGTCCAGGGAAACATAGGAGGTTTCTACTTTGTTGAAGAGTGCAGTGGACATGACTCACTTCATTAGTAGACTTTCACAGATATTATCTCCTCTGTACACTTCAACAAGTGTAAATCTCATCTTGAACTCTGAGTAGGCCTCACCTCAAACAAATCTCTGGATAGGAGACATGTTATTGGCATACTGAAGCGACACTTTTCTGAAACAAGAGCAATGCAAAAGATGCACCATGTTTTAAGATAGGCCTCACTTCATCTGCATCAAGATACTGTTAGTTTAAAATGTATATCTTTAGCATTGTGTAGAGGACCTGGAGAAGCAGAAGCTTCTGTCAGTGTCAAAGTTGTTGAAAAACTATTTGTCCTTCAATATTTTCCCTTGTCTTTTGTAATTTTTAAATACATATTTTAATTTTTTTTCAAATGTTGGTTCTCTCTTTCACAGATTGAAAGTATAGAAATAAAATGTGATTAATTTAACGGCAATTACAAGGTAAATAGTTGTACTCTTTTCGTTACATTTCTATCACATTCACCTACTATTAGATCCACTGCTTCACTTCTTTAATCCTCAGTTTCCTGCCTTTGCTACTTTCCTCATTCCTTTCTCTATTACCTATTTACTCAACTCCTTCCACTCTTTTTCTCAGTCCCTCTGTTCTCATAGTTCCTCAGTCTTGTTCACTCACTCCATCTCTATTACTCTTAGTGTCTGTGAATTACTTTCCCAACTTTTTTTTTTTTGGGACCGCTTCCTGGGAAGTTGCCCGGTTCGCAAACCAGCAGCGTTATGGCAGTCCACCATTTTGTGTTTCGTTCGAATCAAGATACAAGATGGAGGGCAAATAATGTTCAGAATAGGTAGAAGGGGGCACGGTAGATGTATCTTGACCCCCTTGGTTTTCTGAGGGTGGCTGAGGAGGACCATAGTTCTTAACTCTTGTTCACTCTCTCTGTTTCTATTAATGTCACTGTTTATGACTGATCAAAAAAATGTTTTTTAAAAAAGAACAGTAACTATAAGGGAAGGAAATAGACAGTTATGTTAAAAGAAAGACAGCTATAGGGAGTAAACTAACGATACTGTTACCTACAATCCACTGCTGTTGATGTTACTGACCATGTCATGAATGATGTAATATGTGAAATCATCAACAGTGGATTGTAGGTAACAGTATCCTTAGTTTACTCCCTAGAGCTGTTTTTCTTTTAACATAACTGTGTATTTCCTTCCCTTATAGTTACTGTTCTTTTTTAAAAAATATTTTTTTGGTTAGCTTCCGGTACGCGTACCGGGTAGCGCTCCGGGAGCGAACTAAGAGAAATACAGGTTGGCAGAGTTCCAAATATTCTACCAATTTTTTTATAATGGGGAGTTAGTTCTGAAAAGAACTTTTTTTTTTATGTTTTTGTTGTTTTATATTTTTTTTAGTATTTTTTGAACATTTTTTTACTTTTTTTGTATTTTCTGAACGTTTTTAAATTTTTTTTGGTTTTTTTGGGGGGGGGAAACAAAAACGATCCATTATAAAGGGCTCAACAGGAGCAAAAAAAAAAAAAGAATTTATTTTTTGGTGCGTTTTGTGCAAACATTAATATGATTTTGAATTGCTCGCAAAATCAAAGTGATGCTACTTTCTCTGTAGCAGATGAAAGCGCCACATTCCACGCACACTTGTTTTACGTGCCCAAACAACATTTGGATGTTTGCAATCACCTCCCTCGCCTCTGGTCCCGACACCTCTGGAACCACCGATCTTCTTGCCATTTGGAGGGGATTTTGTTGTTGGTCACGTAGCTGGGCAGCACTATAGTTATTTGGGTGCCACCTACTCATATGCCGATGCATAGTATGATTCCCATAACTATATTTTTTATCAGTGCCCCTTGACAATCTGTCACCGCATATGCGGCAAAACACGTAACGAGCATTCACTTTCTTTTGCCCCTCAGGAATTCTGTAGAATTGCCAGATATAATTCTCCTGTCGATTGTACCTCCTGGGCTCCTCTGGCAAAAACTCATGCTCTTCCTCCTCTTCCTCCTCTTCCTGTTCTTCCTCTTCTTGCAGAATTACTTCTGCAGGTGGTCCTCTCTTTCTTGGATTTGGTGGAGGTGGTGGGCTAGCACCAGCTGAAGCTACTAATGAAGCCATCACAAAGTCTCAATAAAGGGTCTTTCTCTCACCAAGATGAAAGTCAGAGTGATGAAAGAAGGAGGGGTTTTCATCATTTGGGAAAAACAAAAGTTCTAAACCAATGAAAAGTGTCCATTTTAGATCACATGACCTTGTATTACATCATTAGGAAACCAAAAGTGAAATGAACCAATGAAAAGTGTTATTATCGAGTCACATGACCTGCTATGTTTACATTACGCGGTCGGCGCCGCGCCGCGGATCGCTTCCGGTTCGCGTACCGGTGCGCTTCCGGGTACGCGAACGTAGCACGTAATATGACGTATTACGCGAGAACGCGAAACGTCATGCTGACGCGAAGCGTCGCGATGTTGTTTTGTAACGCGAGAGGTGCGCTAAAGGAACGTTTACCAGTTCGCGTACCGGGTCGCGCCTCCGGATTGAGCTAACGGGAAGCTAACCGGTACGCGTACTGGGAGCGAAACAAAAAAAAATAAAAAAAAAATTGTATAAAAAACATGTAAAAAATATTTTTCTTTTTAAAGAATAATACATTGTAAAGGTTTTGATATTAGCTATTAAAAAACCAATGAAATTCACTGAAAAAACCATAGGTTATAGACCATATATAGTTAGGAATTAGCATTTACAAAACCTTAAAAATTCACTGAAAAAACCATAGGTTATAGACCATATATAGTTAGGGATTAGCATTTAAAAAACCTTATTTTACTCACACAAAACCATTGAAATTCCATATATAGTTAGTTGTACTAACTATATATCACGCACCCGCAATCCACTGCTGATGATGTCACATATTACATCATTCATGACATGGTCAGTGACATCACTGATGACATCACTGATGACATCTCAAATGACATCACTGATGACATCACTGATGACATCTCAAATGACATCACTGATGACATCACTGATGACATCTCAAATGACATTACTGATGACATCACTGTTGTGATAATACGATGAACCTCTTCAGACTCTAATATAACCTTAGATACACTCAGTGTAAACACAGACTCACAGATTGTCACTCATCCATGAAGTTACACACACACCTAGACAGTCATGCAAACAATCAATCACACCTCCATTTCCTTAACTATACAGTTAAACACACCTTACTTACTTATTCAAACAAATACTAAAACATATTTACTCACTTATACAATCCTGGATACAAGTTCACAATGATCCATACAGCCACTCACACATTCACTGGCTCTTATGCACAGTTATTTATATATGTCAACTCTCACATGTACTGTATTTTACATATGTACTTAATTTGACATGTAGCACTGAGATATCTATTCACTCACCAATACAGTCATGCACACAGTCAACTGCCCATACAGCTGTTTCCAACATGCACTTTTGAACCCATACATCTATGCACAGAGTCATACACTTCCCAGCCACTCACACACACACTCAGTCTCCTATACAAATGCTTGGGCAACCAATCAATAACCTATATAGTTACTCATATAGCTACTGATCAACACATGCAGCAGTTTACAGAACAACAGACATAATGATGCACAAATTAAGACAGTTTAGTCACTAACCCATGCACTCAGTGAGACACATTTAATCACTCACTCATACAGTCAGTCACGCACCTACTAAATCCTTCATCCAGACACTTCTACATCTACTCATTCTTCAATATGTAAAACATATTTAAACTTTACAGAAACACACAGTCACTGGATGATGTCATCAGTGATGTCATCAGTGATGTCATTTGAGATGTCATCAGTGATGTCATCAGTGATGTCATTTGAGATGTCATCAGTGATGTCATCAGTGATGTCACTGACCATGTCATGAATGATGTAATATGTGACATCATCAGCAGTGGATTGCGGGTGCGTGATATATAGTTAGTACAACTAACTATATATGGAATTTCAATGGTTTTGTGTGAGTAAAATAAGGTTTTTTAAATGCTAATCCCTAACTATATATGGTCTATAACCTATGGTTTTTTCAGTGAATTTTTAAGGTTTTGTAAATGCTAATTCCTAACTATATATGGTCTATAACCTATGGTTTTTTCAGTGAATATATATATATATATATCCATTGCTCTGGCTGATGGTGTCAGCTCTTTTCTACTATCCTCTGCACTAGTTCAAAATGGCCGCCGTTTCTATCGGCCCAACTGGTTCTTTCTATAATTCTTAATTTTTTCATTTTTTTTTCTCTGATTTCGTTAATTGATATAAAACATTTTTTCACTTTTCATTTTTTTGAAATTTGTAACTATTTATCGATTAGCTCTTCGCTGATTTACGATCGACGTTCTCATGAATGCTGATCTCTCAATTGAGTCCTCTTTCTATGTCGATGGAGGTTCTCTTTAAAAAACGGACGTGGGATGTAAATGATCCCTGCTTACTTTTTCTGCCGGCTGCTGTTGAACGGGACTGAGCTTTTTGTACGAAGGTGAGGGGTTACGATCTGGGGTTGTACTGCATTTTAATTTGGATCCAATATTATTTCCTGGGTCCTCTTTGCTGTTAAGTTTATTTTTTATTTTTTGTTCACTTGAAGATTAATGACTTTGGGGCGGAATGTCGGGCATGTGTAATGGTTAAGTTGAGTCCCGAGGTTGTGTGACTCCTTTCACTGTGCCCTCCGGCTTTTCTGCTGTTTTTATGTACTAATTTAGTCATACGTATTCCTTTGAAAGGCTCCATACTTAGTATCGTGTTATGTGAGGCAGCGTGATTTAATTTTTCGCCCCACGGACAGTTCGATCTTCATGAGAGAGGTTTTCTTTTAGGTGCTGTAAGGCTCTATATTTGATATCAAGCTATGCGAGGCTAGTTAATTTATTTTCCTGCCTCATGCACAGACCATACTTTACAAGAGATTTCCTTTTCTCCAGTTGGTCTTTTTGATTGCTCCAAAATATTCCGTAATGCTTTTATATCTTATGATTTGAAGACTAGAAGGACAGTTTTTCGACTCTAGGAACAAGTAGGGTTCTTTTATGGCCAGCTTTGCTGACCTTTGTGTATAAAGTTTTTTCTTAATTACATTCTTCTGACTGTAATGTTGTAGGTATTCCTGGTATGTGTCCTCACATTGACGGTTTTTCTCTTCCCTTTGTCCCTTTTTAGTAAATGAATTAATTTCATGATATATCTTGATGTTGCCAAGACTGATACTCCCAGCTTGAACACTGCAGGACTGGCTCCATTAGTTGACGCCTGCCATTGAAGAGCTTTTTCATTTAGTGTGTAACTTCCACACTAACAGGTATGAATATGGATCCTACCTTTTGGATTTCTTCCTTTTCACTTCAAATTTTGGCGGAATTTAACTTTTTCCTGCCTTTTTGTTGTAGGACATTTTCCTTATGGCAAACCATTTATATTGGATCCAAGGATTAGCACCTTGTTGAACATGCATTTAACATGTATAATAAAATAATTTGACTTTTTTTCTCTTTCTTTATTATTATGCACAATTGGTGTGAATGTTGGGCGTAAAGGTGCTATTCTTCCTTTCCTTTCTCCTAATAAATTTCAACTTTTAACCTTTTCACGAACTCACAGTTTTTGGTGCACTTACTCGGTGATGAAAAGGCTGGAACTATTTGAAACTGATGTGTTTTATTACCTGTAAACCCCATGTACATTCTTTTTTTTAGAAAACTCTATTAAGGTGTCGTCTTATCACTCTTGAAGTTTCATTGTCCTGATGATGACCCTCTAAACAACCTTGGGTTGAAACGCCGTCGACGCTTCCAACATGGCCTAAATTTCAGAGGACATTAATGTTTGATTGTGTACTGTATTAATTGTTGTATGTATTTTTCCTCTGACATTTTTTGTTTTTTGATTTCTCATATGTAATGTGTTGTTTTTGTATGTTAAGAGTTTAATTATTTGAGCGCCTTCTTTTTCATTAAAACTATTTATATTTTGTTCATGGGTTTCTGTGATCTTCTAGGTATATTGTATTTGGCCTTTTCCTTTTTGCTTTTGATATATTTAAATGGGTGTTTAGTTGTATATAGTGTGTACATACAGCTCAAGAGCCTTTGTTTGGAAAACAGTTATAGTTACCCCTGGCTCTTGCTCTAGGGTTGCCCCTGTGGTTAGTTAATCATGCTTGACTTTGAGTCATGCTACCTTCTTCTTTTTGAACTGAGGTTTTGATTATTTAGGTTTCTCTTCCTTTTTAGGTCGAGAGTAGAGTCAGCGCGCATGCGATGCTCTAGGGGAGACTTGTTGGAGTGGAGTATGTAATGGAAGCTCCGCCCACTCTCTTGCCATATTTGCCATTGGCTTGCGTCAGTGTCCTTCGTAAATGCTTCCATCTGATTTCTTAAAATGCTTGTTATCAACTATATAAATAACAGGCAGTACTACTATTGAACGTGATGGTATTCAATTTACCGACCTAGGAAAGATGGAAGGTCTGGCTGTCTTTACCAGGATTCCACTTTGGTTTGCATGTCTGTGGCGGCGTACAACACACGCAGCCAACTCTGCTTCTCTCCTGCAGTACGTTCCTATTGTACCGAGCAATGTTGCCTCTGAAAAGCACTGATAAAATACTCTATTCGTGAAACACTAGAAATCTAGAACCGATAAAACAATGACAACTAAAAAAACGGCCCAATAAAGCAATGGTAGCTTTCACATGACGTCACTGCAAGTGTGCTTTTGATTTACATCATACATATCATGAATTAAATAAAAATGTCAGATCACATATTCAATTGTCAGCTAGCTTCAAAAGCTGACTTCAAGCTGTACTAAAACCACAGTTATTATTTATAATCTGCGCACCACAAACAAGTATTTTTGCACTGAAGTAACAGACTAATTATTTTCAATAGAGTCATTTTAATTTTTATCGATTTATGATGGATGAAAGGCCTGTCAGCTCTCCGTTACTGATTTAGGCATCAAATATTTCGTTTTGAAAGCTGCAAGCACTTTTCCTCTGTTCGCAAGAACTTGAGTGGCTATCTTCTTAAAAACTACAAATTGGGATAGGGCTTTTTTGTTTTAAGGAGACACATTTAATTTTCACCAGACCCCTTAACTTTGTTAACACAGCCGTCTATATTAGTTACTTGAAATTCTTTGCACTTCAAGGAAGTGAGCGTGTGCCCGTATCTGTGTGTCATGCAACATGTGGCAAACTAAATCTTTTGAAATATGTGAGGTTTCTAAATTTAAATCAGTATTTTATCGTCATGTCGCCAATGAATGCAATAGGAACAAGCATCTGCAATGCAATAGGTCTCGCATTTACATGAGTTTCAGCTATTTGTATAGTAAATGACAATTCCTTTTATTTATGTTTTTTTAAAACAAATAAATAAAAGGCATTGTCATTTACAATGTCATAGCTTAAACTCTCGCAAATACGTTACTAATTGCATTGCAGATGCTTGTTTATCATGTCGCGAGATGAGCGTTGTGAGTCCATCTTCAGTTTCAAATATTCATCTGATCTGCGCTGTAACATTCCACCTTCTCGAGCATTTTTCGGATGACTCCTAAAAGGAACAAGATGATTGTGTATCAGTATCCTGATACCTGTCAGGCATTTTAATATTATCACGGTTATGCACATTATAGCGTTTTTCAGTGGCCTACTGTTGATGAGATCTGCCCTATGACTTTTCTCTATGTTTCCTATTTTCCCACTTTTCCTTTAAAGAGTTGGGTGCTTGCTTTGAGTTATCCTTTTTAGAATTACTCTTGATTTGTGGTTTTGTAGGCCTGGCCCCCAAATTATCTATACCTATGGATGCATAGGTATCGTCAATAATTTTTGGTAACTCGCGGTCCTGTTCTCTTAGAGTCAAGTTAGTGAGTCGTTGGTGTACTGCCAACTCTGCTACTTCCTCTTCAATGGTACTCAACATAATGGTGGATACTGTGGCAAAATTGCCCTTCAGGTTCATCCCCAAATCCAGGGCAGAGGCTGCCCTGTACCCATTTTGGATCTGTTTCAGCACCTCTGGCAAAACAGCTAATGATGGTGAACCACGAGTTCTGGTATATACTGCAGTGAAGAGCGTACCCCATATGGTGTAGTCCTATACAGGGTTGAGCCATCCCCATTGGCAAGCATATGGTAAGAATTATGTGTTTTTACTGGTGTCCCATATAAGGAAACACTGCTTCAAGCTGACTTGTTGTTTGTGCAATCCAGAACGGAATTTCCTCCCATCTGACATGAACTTTACCCATGACTGCATTGATCATTTGTGGGCTTATGCCCGGTGTAGCCAATCGTGGTTGTGCAGCTTGAGCAGCCCACACGGAATTTACTGTCATTGTTCACATAATGAATTTTGTCAGACTCCTGTACATTATGATTAGGCTATTATATAGTCTGCGTAACTGTGGTTCTGTCATATTAGCTATGTTTAGATGTTGAGTGTAATCGTCCAAGACTGGCCATGTTGCTCCCTCATTACTAAGAGGACCTGTTTTTGGCAATTTAATGGTATTTCTAGAGTTTCGTCAGCTGTATGGGTATTTGGAACGTCAGTCGCACTGTACGTGTGAAACAATCACAAGCATTTGTTTGCTGCTGGGAATGTAACCCATGAATAAAATACCTCTGTCCTAAATGCTCTGTTAGCCTCTAGGGAACTCTCCACCTGCCAGCGTGAGATCATGTTGTAGCAGCTTCTGAGTAACTTCACGTCTGCAGTTCTCAGGTATGTTAAATGCTGCCAGGTCAGCCGTAAGGGTATGTTGAATTCAGAGAGGGTACCACTAAAGGGTGAGCCTTTGAAAGGTTAATGCTTGAACTACCTACAGTCAATATATAGGTTTTACCTACACAGTTCAGGAGGATTTTTCCTTAACACCAACACCATGTCCTATTAATGGGTTTTTGGGTATACCAAAGAAAACTACTCAGGTGATACACTAAATAAGAGCCCAAGCTAAATCGTTGGTGGTGCCATTGCGTACGGCTTATACTTTCCCTGTAAAACCGTGCATTTTTTGGGCAATGTAAATGTTAGGATTTGTTCCAGACTGATTCCGTGCACCATCTACACCCCTAACCTTACAGGGTTACAAATGTGTGATCAACCTCAGAATGACAACCCTGATCCCACAAGGAAATCGTGACAACAGATCTAGAACCCTTTTGTTTGGTTACTTATGCATAACCCAAAAAATGCACAAGAAATACTCAGCAAGGCACTCAATATTTAATGAAGCATTGTGATTCTTGTATAAAATATATGTGCTACGATAATCAATATAATGAAACAGATTAGCGTGATTGGCATTACGAGAATAGTGAAAAAGATGAATAATTGTGCTATAATAGTGAATATATGCTAGCATATACATACTGTGTTTTAGTCCTACCTAGTGCAGCCTAACCTAGTTTTGCCTAGGGTGGGTGATCTGCCAAATTAAATCCCTGTCGGTGGTCGAACTCGGCGTTACCTGTGTAAGTGTCATTAAGCTATCCGTCATGGTCGTAAGCTGGACATCCCTCTTCGCAGGGGTAAACCGGAACTAGCTGAGTTGGAATTTCGCCATGCAGCAACCTCGCAGTGGCAGTTAAATGCTCCTCGGCCCAACAATGCCGTGAAGCCGTTTATATAATAAACATCACCCATGCTGCCATGTTGAAACCCAAATTCAGGCCGCTATAGTTTATTCTATTATGATAGCTCTGTCCCCTCATGGACCACAACTAGACAACAACATTTACGCAGATAACTTTATCCCTTTTATGAAATGTTCATGATAGTGTGTCTACAAAGTGGAAATTTAAGCAGTGCAGTTTCAAAGAACTTTATCCTGCACAGACACACAAGCAAATCTATGTCAAATGTCACAGTGTAAGAAGGAAAGCAACTCAAAAAACCTGAGAATGTGAAATGGTGGTGTTTTTAACTGGGTCTATCCTGACAACATGACACAGGCAGTCCTGGGCCTTACTCCGCGGCCAGGAGGCGTTCAATTAGCGTTGCAACGGGTTTTGTCAGGCAACACCCATGGAATTCGATGCTGCCCCAGATCAACAAAGTGATGTAAAGCTGGGGAAGCACCAAATCTGTATGCCTCCTAAGGTGAGGCGTAACGAGGAGAACTGTATTTATTTCTCCTAGTTTTTTGCTCTTTCTATGTATACTGCATTCTTCAGTACGCTTAGAAAGAAGAAAAATCCTTTTAGGATTGTTTTTGTGCAGGAAGGTGCTCCTTCCTGCACAAAAACATTGGATGCCACAGAGGCCCCCCTTGCACCATGGTGCAAGGGTGCCAATTTTGGCATTTGGCTGTGGAAAAGGCGGCAGCGCAGGCAGGAACGACAGGAATGCACTGTATTTCTTAAATACAGTGCATTCTTTCCCTTTCACATTGGCGTAGGGCAGCACAGCATGGTGCCTTGCTGTGCTGCACTATGTCAAATCCCCATAAATTAGACCCTCAGTATACTCGCACTGTTCAGTCCTCAAGCAAGTATACTCCCAGCACATGTTTTCCTTGTGCTCACACTGCACAGCATTACACCTCTCATGTAATGTATTCCTCTTAGGGATATATATAACCAAGACATGCACTAACCACAGTGGCACATCACAGTACTGCTCCATCACTGAATTGTACCCTTACCAGGCACACATACAACCAACGCAGAGTTACTACTCCTGCGCTGTCAAGTGTGAGTTAAGCACACCGCAGCAGAACTTTTAAACAAGTGAAAGAGCCTGTAGGCCTCACTCCAATAAAACAAGGTAAAAGATCCTGTTCACTACTAATGAAAGCTACATGGTATTCTGCCACCACCCCCTTACCTCCTGGTAAAGGTGGTAGCCTTCCACCACTATGAGGGTAGCGCTTTGGGTGCCCCTTGCAGTCCAACAAGACCGCAATCCGTGAGAAAGGCCTATGTCATGGTGCAGACACATGATCCATGTTCTCCTATGACAAAACAGTCAGCATTAGCGATCCAAACAATGGTACAGTAGGTCCAAATTGTTTGTGATAAAAGAGCTCCACTATTTCCAGTGATTCACTCAAATAGAATGGTTCGCCTGAGCCAAAATGTGCCAATCATACATTTGGAAGGTACGTAAAACAAATATTACAAAATATCTGTTGGTTTGTTATGCCATGTTATAATTGCATTATTTTCTTTAAATGAGAGAAGATAGTTTTAATTAAGTTCATAATGTGTAACATATTTACAAGCAAAGCATTTCTCTTGGAACTGAAGCATTGTTATTTACATTTTAGATTGTTGCTAGAAACTCCTTTCTCAATGTATTAAAACCTGATATAACCAAAGTGGAACTTCTAAAAGACGTAAGAACCCACCAGGAACTTATTGTTCGTCTGGTAGCTCACGATATTGATCATCATGTTAACGACGAAGTAATGGAAGACATAGTTATATCAACTGGGCCATGTGTGATCGAAAAAGATAGCCAGGCACGTGTTTTGATGGCTAAAATTAGCTCAATTGCCAAAAAGAAAAAGTGTTTCAGCTGTAACTGCTGCGGCAAGGGTAGCACAAAGACTAAGAATTCTGGTATACCTTCCCCAGAAGAAGAGCTTAGTATCTATGACAGTCGCGTAAAAAAGGTCATTTGTGTCACGCGCAATCTTCAGCCCAGTGCTTCTGATCGAGTGATTGCTGACTTGCCAAGAGGACAAAACTGCAATGCAAACAGCAACACAGCTTCTGGCGGCAGAACGTGGTTGGAATGTGTCAGCAGTAGCCTTGCGCAGAAACCTGTTTTGGCTGTGGGGATTTTTCAAAACAGCAACGAAAATTCTTCAATCACACCTTTCACTAAGTCTGGAAGCCCGCCCACTGTAAGTATGGCTTCTTAATTGTTACTTGGCAGATGAAAACCGAATATAATTATCACATACTATTTACTTAGTATGCATTTGTTTCCTTGGTTGCCAACACATGTAAAATTGGTAGTTGCCTATCAAGGCATGTTCAGCAACTAGTGATGCTGGAACAATTTTCAGATTGATAGTGCTGCCATCAATGTTACACAACAAAGAAGATGGCCAGCTAGTTTATTCAAATATACTCACACCACACTTAACCAAAGAGTCTTAAGTGGGCCCACTTGTCATTTAGTGATTTTTACTTTTTTTGCAAAATTTTTTGAAGAACATTTGCATATGTCCAAATATCAAGATACTCAAATAGCAAAATTCACATAAAACACCATCTTACGCAAAAAAACATTTTACAAACATAAATGCAAGACATAAATGAAAAACATGCATGGGAACACCATATACAAACAAGGGAAGGAGAAGATGCCTCTAAACATTCAATTCATGGGGCACCAGTCCTGATAACATAAAAACAGACAAGCGACCATTAGCTTCTTTTCTTGCTGGCATGCATGTTTTTCATTTATGTCTTGCATTTATGTTTGTAAAATGTTTTTTGCGTAAGATGGTGTTTTATGTCAATTTTGCTATTTGAGTATCTTGATATTTGGACATATGCAAATGTTCTTCAAAAAAAAGTAAAAATCACTAAATGACAAGTGGGCCCCCTTAAGACTCTTTGGTTAAGTGTGGTGTGAGTATATTTGAATAAACTAGCTGGCCATCTTCTTTGTTGTTTAAAATTAGAGTGGTCTAGGCCAGGTAGTACATAGACCCAAGCCTGTTTTGATCCCATTGCCATCAATGTTACATCACTGAAGTCATTGTGTAGCATATGAGCTAAGCTTGTACAGCAGGAGGGTGGTAGGGCTTTGGTATGTTGCCAGTGGTGCATTTTGGAGCACACCGTCTCGTCTCACATGTTACTAAATAATCGTGTGGTAGAACACTGTCATTTACAGACAGCACATTTCTCTTTGATACATCCTGTAAAGTTGCACAGGCTTGCAGTTTTATTGATTAAACTATATAGCACACGAATGATAATATGTAGAAATGGGTTTCCTGAGTATTTATTATTTGCACATCACCATGTAAAGTGTCTTCATTTGTTTTGATTGAAAACAAATATGTGTTTCCATTGTATTTCAGAAATACAAGAACATGTCCTTTTTTGTGCTTTGACACTGCTGATGTATTTTGAATATTTTTTACAGGTTATTTGCAGATATTTAAATTTTGTTGTGTTAGAAATGTTTTACTTCTGAGAGCCTTTCTTTCCACACGCCGTGTACCTTAGCAAGATTGTCACCTAGTTCATGTTACAAAATCCACTCACTTTGCAGTCGGAGAAAGAATAGTAAACACTAGTCTACATGATAGAGAATAAACAGCAATTTCATAGAAAACATAGCCTGACATTTGACCACTATCTTTGAACACAGAGCAAAGGTGGCAAGATAAAAACTAAATTTAAAGGTATGTTTATTGCTCACTCACATCCTGAACTCCAGCATGATTATTTTGAGTGTGCTGCAGCACCCCAAATTCCTGCTTCCTATGCCTATGAGCAACACATTCAGAAATACATGTATTTTTAAAGAGCAACACAGAGTTACATTCACCAGCATTATGAAAACACTTGTATTAAGAACTTGCACAAACCAAAAAACTCTGTGGTAGCTAGAGTGGTAGCTCACATTGTAATAATTAAAGATGATAGGACAAAAGCCATTAATTAGGTAGCAAACATATTTGACTAATAGTTAACACGGCGTTAGCTGTCATAGTCACATTTTAGCAACAAAGTAGTAATAATCCTCCTTAATCCATAGGTATGCTAAAAATATTACCTGAAAGGATTGGAACATATCAGTTACCTGGACATCTACCTTGCTACTTGCCTGTGGCCTCCAGTTTGTGCTTGTTCTAGACTGATCCAGGGACACTGCAGATACCTTTGCTTTCTCGCTGGGATTTTCCTGACTAGGTTTTCCCACTCACCATTCTTCCCCCTAATATAAGCCCCGCCCATCCCAGGACCTACCTAATGCAGACCGCAGCACAACCATGCAGCGGAAGGGTGGAGCGAGCACGCCGCTGGCAAGGCCATCTGTGCCCATCTGTACCTGGACCTTGCCCAATGCCACAACCCCAGGCCTTCTGCCCCCCAAAGATACACCATCACCGAGCTATACCCCCGACAATGCCACTGCGCTGATCCCCGCTCCAAGGTAGGACCTTTCGCCTGAACCCACTGCCACTTCAACTGCCACTGCACACCCACCAGCCCACAGACTAGCCCCACCCTTAACATACCACAGATACCACCTGAACAAAAAAAACAACTTGAATGTGCCCTTCTCAACACACGCTCACTATGCAAGCGTTTCACTGAATTATGGGACCTCTTCGCCACGCTCGCACCCATCGTCTTCCTCACTGAGACCTGACTGGCACTCACATCCGCACCAGACATTGCCACAGCGATCCCAAACAGATATAAAATCACTCACCATGACCGCACCAATAAGCTGGGAGGAGGAACATGCATCATCCCCAAAGATATCATACAGTGTACCACTACCACTGACAGTGCCACCACCCCCATGGAACATCTCAACTTCAAGCTCCACACAAATGACAAGACAACCATCAGAGGCACCCTTGCATACTGACCCCCAACTCCTGCAACATCATTGAAGACTTCATTGCACCCCTAGCCTTGAACTCTAAGAACTACATCTTCCTCAGTGACCTAAATTTTCACATCGATGACCCCAACGTCAAAAACACCACACATCTCCTCGACAGTATGAGCAGCCTCAGATTGACCCAGATCATCCACGACCCTACACACACCACAACACACGCTGGACCCCATTTTCGCCTCCAGCAACCCCTCCAAATACAGCCATGTTACAGAACTCACATGAACCGATCACTCCTTCGTCCACTTCAGCATCTCCAGCTCCCACATCTTCACCCCCAAGATGACCTACGTTCCACCTGTGGTGGAACAAAATCTCAGACCAGCTGGGTAAATGGCTTAAACATATCCAACCCTGTTACCGCAACCAACCTTGAAAAGGGAGTAAAAAACATCCTCTACACCCAGGACACCACCTCTCCCATGAAATCCATGCACTCAGGAGCTCCCACAGACCCATGGCCACACCACATCTTCAACCTCGGAAACCAAAGGATTAGCCAGGAACTCACCACCCTATTCAACACCTCTTTTACCACCACAACATTTCTCAACACCTGGAAACATGCCAAAGTCAGACCACTACTCACAAAACCCTCTACCGACCCCAGCTAACTCAAAACTTTCCGGCCAATCTACTAGCTCCCATTCCCAGGGTAGGTAGTGGAAAAGATTATCAACAATCAACTCATGACACACCTGGAGCAGAACCAGCTACTCAACGCCTACAGTCACAGACGACTCCACCACCACTAGAACCTACTTCCACAGATTCATGACAGACATCACCGACTGGATGAAGAACAACTGCCTGCAGCTGAACGCAGACAAGATGGAAGTACTGATCTTTGGCAATAGCAGGAACATGTGGAATGATTACTGGTGGCCACCAGACTTAGGACCCCACGCTCTCCAACCACGCCAGAAACCTCAGAATCATCATTAACAACAAGCTCACCATGAAATCACAGATCAACACCGTCTCCTCTGCCTGCTCCCTCACTCTGCACATGCTACGTAAGATCTTCAAATGGCTATCCCTACACACGAGGCGCACCGTGACACAAGCCCGCATCACCAGCTGACTGGCTATAGCAATGCCCTCCTTGTAGGAATCGACACACACCTTCTACAGGGACTTCAGATTATACACAAGACAGACTCATCCATGGCCTTCCCGGACGAACCCTCATCAGACTCCACCTCAGGAAAGTTCAATGGCTCCCCATACTGAAGGGATGCCAATTCAAGCTGCTGACCCACGCACACAAGGCTCTAAACAACCAGGAACCCACCTACATTAACCACCGCCTGAACTTCCACCAACCATCGAGAAGACTATGCTCCACCTTCCTTTCACTTGCCCATACTCTCAGCATCTACCAAAGCACAGGTGGAGGACTCTCCTTCTCCCACATCGCAGCAAAGACCTGGAACAGCCTCCCCACAAACCTCCGGACCATCACCTCACTTCCATAATTCCAAATGGCCCTCAAGACCTAGGTATTTGAATAAACCTCCGGGGCCTCTAAGCACCTGGATATCCTATTCGGTGATTAGCTGTGCTTTATAAATCCTGATTGATTGATTGATTGAATTATTAGTTAAAGGAAATGCAAGACGACTATAGCAATCTATTTTAAGGACTTGTATCTTCATCAGTCAGGGCTGCAGACAATATTTATAATTAGAGGTTGTCAATAAAGGTATATTATTTATTACATTCCTATCCTAAAATTCTTAATATTGTATTCCCTTGCCTTACATTCCTATCCTAAAATTCTTAATATTGTATTCCCTTGCCCACTTATGCTTGCATTTGAACAAACAGGATGGACTGATTTAAATAGTGTGCTTGTAAATTATTAATGTCTGTCAAAATTGTGCGTCCCCTTAGAGATGATTTTGCATTGAGGCCATGGTCCATTTATGTGTTTTTCTTTTTTACTTAGCTATTGTATTGCCTGACCATGATGGATGTTTTTAGGTATTGTCTTGTATTATTGTATGATTCTTTTATGGTTAGTTTTAACCGAAATAAAGATTTGAATGAATAAAGGTAATAAAACTGTTTTGGAAAAACTTGATTACATTTACAAAAGAAAGTAGTGCCGGACCAAATTCTGAAAAGTAATGCCTTTTCCCAATGGCCTGGCACCAGCTCCTGATAGGGCTCAATTACAATACAGGTCAATATAGCAACAAATGCCTCACTGGTGTCTTAATCAATTAATTTCCCTGCCTGGTGGGATGCCTTTGTCCTTTTAACTTATAGTTTGTCCTACAAATTGATGAAGAACTTTCAAACAAGCACAAGTGGCCCAACGTCTAGAATTTTTCCTTAATATAAAATAGCCGTGGAATTTTTAGGGTTTTGTCACAGTTTAGGCAGTCTCTAAAAATTGACTGGTAAAGAGCTGCATTTGGTTAGACCAAATAGAAATCCACAACATGATAGGGCAGTGTTTAATTAAGTCCTATAAATAAATATGACCAAGTTCTTCTGACAAAGATAATGTGAGATACACTCTGTCCCATCTCCAACCTAACTGGGATTGAGAAAACATAGGGACTCGTTTATGGCAGTTTGGCGTAGGGCCGCGCAGCAAGGCACCTTGCTGCGCTGCCTATTGCAATGCGAAAGGGCAGGCACTGTATTTAAGCAATATAGTGCATTAACCGTCCTTTCTGTCTGTGCTGGAGCCGTTTCAGCAGCCTAATGCCAATGTAGACACTCTTGGTGCAAGGGTGCCTCCATTGCAGGCAGGATAGTTTTTGTGCAGAAAGGGGCACCTTACTACACAAAAACAACTGAAAGAGGCTTTTTCCTATTTCTATATGTGCTGCAGCATGCAGCACACATGGAAAGAGGAAAATACTAGGAGAAATAAAGTTATTTCTCCTCATTACGCCACACTTCATGAGGTGTGCAGAATTGATGCTTCCCCAGGTTAACATCACTTTGGAAATCTGGAGCAGCGTCGAATTCCATGGGGTTTGCATGGGAAAACCCATCGCAGCGCCCATGGAACACTTCCTGGGTGCAGAGTAAGGAAGCGCGGATTTGTGCTGCCTCGCCAAACTCATGATTTATGAGTTCACTCAAAGCCAAGCAAGGTGGCTTTGTGTCGCTCCAGAAATCTTTGAGCGCCCTGCATCACTCATGTACTGCTTTAAGTAGTGCAAAAGTGACGTAGGGCTCTCATAAATAAGCCCCATAGTTTTTAGGCTCAGCCATTTGACATCCACTGCACGGGTGGAAAGTAGTTCATAACATGGCGACTGTGCTTTTTCCTCCATTGAGGCTAGAAAGCATACGTCTGTTCATGTCCAGAGACAATGTGAAATGTGTTGTTTCGCCTACTCGTTTGGCAAGGATCTTTTTCTTCATATTTTCATAAGCAGCTGCGTAAGACATTACGTATATGCATTCCCTAAGTACATATCACAAGGCTCCCAAATTTTCCGATTGCATTTATGTGATATTTCCAAAGTCTCAGTGCACTTATGACTGACATTCAACTGCCAAATGAATGACACTTAAAGTGACACTCTTAAATATGTTCTCAGACAAGTCAGAAGCACATATAAGTTTTGTTATTCCCAACAATACTAACAAGTGCTGGTCTGCCAATCTCTTTGAACTGCACAGAGTAGAGTGACTTCATTCAACACCCTTATCACACAATCATTTACATTAACCGCTTCTTTGAAGGGTAATTGTTTATACCTTTTAAGAAATCTGTTCAGCACCAAAACAGACACTAATTGTTAAAAGCGATAGTTTACATCATGTTAAAAAAAGAAACGTTATAACACTCTCAGGATGAAAAAACAGATTCACTTCAGTCTCGATTGCTTATACATATCGAATATATGATCAACATTTCCTTTTACTTGACCCCACTGCACTATGACTACAGGCCTTCTCATACCAAAAATACTAAAAACATTATTTCTGGTAACCTTAAGGTTTTTGCACATGTTGCATAATTAGTAAGGCACAAAATAGTAAAGTTTGCAGAAGGCATGCCTAGAATTCAGAACTACTCCGCTTGAATTCTCTCAAACTAGCCTTGCTCGTGCTGAGAGATGTTGTAACAGATTTCTTTGGGGATATCATCAACCTCGAAGAGCGGCCAAGTGGATGCACCTCTCGCGTGATCGGGGCGGTTGGTCGGTGCCGAATCTGGTTCTGTACTGCTGGGCAGCTTTCCCTTCAGCATTTCACCACACCATTATTCGGGGATGAAGCATTGCTGCCACCCTTTTGTAGACCTTCCATCTTTGAAATAGGGCTTGGGGAAAATGCTAAGGGGATTTTGGAACCTAGTTATTATAAGAAGACCAAGTTCAAGGTCGTTATAGCAATGTTCTCAGTTTGGCGTAAGATTCGGCGCAAATGATTGATTCCTAACATCAATTGCTATACACCTTTATCGCAGCCAGACTTTTACCCCATATTTTTCAAAACCAGGTTACTTTTAAGTTGATGTCGCAGGGAATAATGTCTTTGGGCGACTTAGGGAGTGACGGGTCTATGGCCTCTTTTTCATTTTTAAAGGACACATTTTCTTTAAAAACTCATGAGATTTTTAAATATTTACAGATTTCAAGTTTTGTAGATAATTGAAGGACCAAGAATCTATTTTATTTAGTAAGAATTTACTTTTGGAATTGATTTTGAGGCGATCAAAAATTGGTACACTCTATCAGCACTTGATTTCTGGTCCCCCCGATGATCTTCTTTCTCAAAATGCTAAGTGGGAGTTAAAGCTGGGTAAAACAGGGGTGGACATTTCCCAGGCTTTAGATTTGTGAAACAGGGTTTTAATATAAGGAAGCTTACGCCCCCAATGCTATATGGCATTATTTGATCTTTACTATACACCAGCCAAAATGTCTAAATGGGGAGGTAGAGGGAGTCATTGTTGTCCAAGATGTGGTCAAGTAGCTGCCAATGATTTACATATGTTTTTTGATTGCCCTAAACTTAACACTTTTCTCGAGGAAGTAGAATTGTTTATTAATTCTAGACTTAACATTTCCGTTGTTCTCTCGTCGGAGCTTATTATCTTTGGTTGTGAGAATAATTGTCCATTGGAGAGAACAAGTCATGCATCAGCCCTCCTCTTCATTGCTATGTCTTTAGTGCGGCTCTGCATAACATCAGAGTGGATTAGTCCGGAGTCCCCCACCTTTGTAAATTGGAGAGCGAGGGTCCTTGCTCTCCATCAATTAGAGTCAGCTGTCTTTCAGGGGTGGGGTAAAAGGAGGCGGGAGCTGGGCCAGAAGATTTGGGCTCCGTTGGAGGAGTGGCTAGGGAATAGGTAAAAGGACTGTATTGTTATATGCATCTACAGGCTTATTTTTGTCCTGCTTCTAACTATGTTTTGCTGATTTTTTTGTCTTTCTTGGGGTTTTTTTTCTGTCAAAAACCTTCGGAATATATAATGTGAAACCATGGTGTATTTTTTCTCTATTGTTATGTTGTTGTTTTGTTCAAGCTAAAGAATAAAAAAATAAAATAAAACCAAAATAGAATCCAGGTTCATATTCGTCAGTTGGTGAAGTCTTTTAGGCCGAAAGACACTTCAGCTTAACCAGGACATTTAAGTGTCTTTCTATCGTCATCCAATGAATTCCAGAAACTGAACGTCTTTAGAGGACATTTTACTCTTTTTCATATAAATACCGCCTCAAGTGTATTTATTTAACAACAGCTGACATACTGAATCTTACTATTGTAATGCAAATAAAAGTATCCCTTTCACCGTGAAGAAGCTTCTATACCCGCTTCACAATACAAACCCCTAAATGATTGCACAAGGGTTTTCAGATAGTTCTACCTTGTATACAAAATATGCACAGAAGCATAACATTCTTCCGTGCACCCATAAATGCAGGTGTTAGTGGATATGAAAATGCATATGCCTGACAGTCTTGCAGCATTTCCCTAAAACTAATTTATTTAACATTAGGGATTTAATTTTACAAATGGGGCAGCGAGATATTTTAATAATCGTTTATCAATCAATCAATCAATCAGGGCATTTATATAGCGCACTACTCACCCGGAGGGTCTCAAGGCGCTGGGGGGGTGGGGGGGGGGGGTCTGCTACTGCTCGAACAGCCAGGTCTTGAGCTGCTTCCTGAAGGCGAGGTGGTCCTGGGTCAGGCGGAGGTGGGTCGGAAGGGAGTTCCAAGTCTTGGCAGCCAGGTAGGAGAAGGACCTTCCTCCTGTGGTGGCTCTTCGGATGCGGGGGACGGCGGCGAGGGCGTGGCTGGTCGATCGAAGCTGGCGTTTGGGAGCGTAGAAGTTGAGGCGGCTGTTGAGGTACCCTGGTCCTTGGTTATGTAGGGCTTTGTGTGCGTGGGTGAGGAGCCGGAAGGTGATTCTCTTGTTGACCGGGAGCCAGTGCAGGTCTCTAAGGTGTCCGGAGATGTGGCTGCGGCGGGGGATGTCCAGGATGAGTCGTGCTGAGGTGTTCTGGATCCGCTGGAGTCTCTTCTGGAGTTTGGCGGTGGTTCCAGCGTAGAGGGAGTTGCCGTAGTCCAGACGGCTGGTGACGAGGGCCTGGGTGACCGTCTTTCTGGTCTCGGTGGGGATCCATCGGAAGATCTTACGTAGCATGCGCAGGATGTTGAAGCATGACGAGGAGACGGCGTTGACTTGTCTGGTCATGGAGAGGGAGGAGTCCAGGATGAAGCCCAGGTTGCGTGCGTGGTCTGTTGGTTTGGGTGCGCTGCCCAGGGCGGGGGGCCACCAGGAGTCGTCCCAGGCGGAGGGTGAGGATCCCAGGATGAGGACTTCCGTCTTGTCTGAGTTCAGTTTCAGGCGGCTGTTCGACATCCATTTGGCTACGTCTGTCATCCCTTCGTGCAGGTTGGCTCTGGCGGTGGCGGGGTCGTTGGTGAGGGAGAGGATCAGCTGGGTGTCGTCGGCGTAGGAGATGATGTTCAGGTTGTGCTGGCGTGCGATGGTTGTGAGGGGGCTCATGTAGACGTTGAAGAGTGTTGGGCTGAGCGAGGAGCCTTGAGGAACGCCGCAGATGACTTCGGTGGCTTCCGATCTGAACGGGGGAGGCGGACTCTCTGTGTCCTTCCGGCAAGGAAGGAGGTGATCCACTCCAGTGCCTTCTCCTGGATTCCGACGTTGCTGAGGCGCTGTACTAGGGTACGGTGGCAGACAGTGTCAAAGGCCGCGGAGAGGTCCAGGAGGATGAGGGCCGCTGTTTCTCCGTTGTCGAGCAGGGCTCGGATGTCATCGGTGGCTGCGATCAGGGCGGTCTCGGTGCTGTGGTTGGCCCGGAAGCCAGACTGCGAGAGGTCGAGGGAACCGTTCGTCTCGAGGAAGGCGGCCAGTTGCTTGTTGACGGTCTTCTCGATGACTTTTGCAGGAAACGGGAGCAGCGAGATGGGGCGGTAGTTCTTGAGGTCGGTGGGGTCGGCTGATGGCTTCTTTAGTAGAGCGCTGAGTTCGGCGTGCTTCCAGCTCTCCGGGAAGGTAGCGGTGTCGAAGGAGGTGTTGATGATGTCCCGCAGGTGGGGTGCGATGACAGCGTCGGCCTTGTTGAAGACTTGGTGAGGGCAGGGGTCTGTCGGAGATCCGGAGTGGATGGAGTTCATTGTGCGGATGGTGTCTTCGGTGCTGATCGGGGTCCAGGCGCGTAGGGTGGTGGTGGGGGGCGGTGGTTCGGACGTGGCGTGCGTCAGTTGAGTGCTGAAGCTGTTGTGTATGTCCGCGATCTTGTTGTGGAAGTAGGAGGCGAGGGAGTTGCAGAGGTTATGCGTGTAAGTTATTGTAAATCCATTTTAAAGGTTCCAGATGTCCCAACATCCGTCCTTCCTTTTATAGGGATTGTTCATGACATGGATCATTAGCTCAGTTTGTATATTTATATATTTTTATTTTATTTTTATTTTTTCAAATTAGAATGTGCAGTACATCAGTCTTGATAAACAAAGTGTGAACATGCGGAGCAAAACACATCATTATAAACATATTAATATACTACTACATAAAAAATAGAGATAGTGAGGGTGCAGAATATTCATAATACTGACATAAATAACTTTAAACCTATATATATATTTAATTAATCAGCGATATAATGTTTCATGTCCCAGCTGAGACCCACCCAAACTTTATAACATTTCCTGAGTGAGGAAGGGCCTCTTGCTTTGGCAAGGCCCCGCTCTGACTCATGTATTTGTCTCAGGAGCAACCACCATTCAGTTGCTTTAGTGGGGGCATCAGAGATCTAAACACAGCCCACACATAACCGGGCACAGACTATCAATATTGACACTAGACCCTTGGTATCGCCATCACATTCGTATTTAACACCCATCCAAATCTCTTTAGGGGATAAAACCATGTAGCTTTACGGCTAGAGTGGTCGACCTCAAAGCTGGGGTGCCGGGTTCAAGTCTCGGCAATGACGCTCAACATCCTGTGATTCTGGGCAAATCGCTTAGGGCCATATGTAGGTAGGTGTTTTGCGATCGCAAACCTTGTGATTCGCAGAATCCAGGGCGTTTGTGATCGCAAAAGTGAGTGTTGCGATGTAGGTAAGTATTTTGCCTCGCAAATTTGAGAATCGCAAATTTTGCGATTAGCAAATTTGCATTGCAAGGTAGCTGCGAATCAATTTGCGAAATCGCAAGCTGCATCCCAGTGTTTGCGAACATCGTAAAATGTGTCACGCACATTGCAAATTCGCAATTTCCTATGTAGCAAAAATTTGCAATTAGCCATTTCACAAAATTTGCAATTTTGCACTTCTCAAATACCACCAACTCAGAACAGGTGGTAACCAGGTGCAAGCTATTTAAACAGGCCCACAATGCCACAGAGGCTTCTCACAATGGCTGGCCTGTATGTAATAGCCAGGATGCTGCGTATCCGAGAGGCTGAACAGAGAAGGAGACGCCAGTAGAGGATCTACAGAACACGCATCACCCTCTTCCAGCGCACTGAGGAGGACATCCATGTGCACTACAGGCTGCACCCAGACAGTATCCTGGATCTGACAGAGTAGCTGACACCCATACTCGAGCACCCCACATACAGGGCACACAACATTCCCACCCACATACAGGTGTTGTGCTCACTGCACCTCCTAGCATCAGGGAGTTTTCAGGGGGCAATAGCCACAGCAGGAGGGGTCTCCCAGAGTGCACTTTCGCATTTTTTTCACGCTTTCCTTGATGCCATGATGCAGAGGATGCATCACCACATACAATTCCCAAACACACAGCAGGCACTTGACCAGACCAAACAAGATTTTTACCAAATAGCACAATTCCCCCACGTGATTGGCTGCGTAGAAGGAACCCATGTTGCACTGTCACCCCCATCACACAATGAGTATGTGTTTAGAAACAGAAAATCCTATCATTCTTTAAACATCCAGGTAGTCTGCAATGCTAAACATGTAATCACAGATATAGTAGCAAAATTCCCAGGAAGCAGACATGATTCCTTCATTTTCCGACACTGTGGTTTACATCTGAGACTCACAAATGGCGTGTTTGTAGAGGGATACCTGCTAGATAATTTCATGGCACACACACACACAGTAGTAGGAAAGGTCTGAACTGACAGGACATTACTTTACATCAACCTACTTTTTCCCTGCAGTATGCTGTGCGGGAATATCCTCACACCGTACTTCAATCCAGCCACAGCAGCAGAGCGGAGGTACAACAGTGCGCACAGAGCCACAAGATGCACCATTGAGTGGACCTTTGGAATTCTCAAAAGCTGTTTCCGGTGCCTCCCTAAGAGTGGAGGTACCCTACAGTACAGCCCTGAGACATGTTGCAAAATCGTGGTGCCCTGCGCAATGCTACACAACATCGCTACCAAGAAGGGCAACCCAGTGGATCTGACAGATGCAGACACTTCAGATGAGGAGGGTCCAGCTCCCCAACGCAGACGTGTAGGTGGAGCCGGGGCAGCTGCTGTGCGCCTGAGACATGATGACATCACACAGAACTACTTCTAGGTGAGAAATGAGTACACAATGCCAAATGATGATGTTCAAAACATTCATTTTATTCCCTTAACACCATGGTTACTAATGTCACACAGTGGGACTGTAAGTATGGTGGTAGCACATGTTGATGTCACAGTGCCATCATTGAGTCAGTTGGTCCATATGGCATGTGTTGCCTCACAAGATGCCATAGATGCATGCTGCCCTTTCATCTCCGGCGTGCACGTCCTGTTGCCTCACTGCTGTCTTCCCCTGCTCTGGCCTGACGCCCACTCCAGCGCCTTTCAGTAGGAATTGGAGGAGTTGGGGTGCTCCTGCTGCACTGTCCATCAGGGTCTAAGCTGCCTGGTGTCCCAATGCCACCGGTCACTACAGCATACAGTTGATCAAGCGCATGCGGGACCTGCGCCAGGCCCCATGCCACATCCTGACAGCAGTGTGACATTTCGTGTTGCATGCTAACACATCTTTTAGCTAGCATGGAGATTGCTGTAAATTGGCGGGTCACAGTGTTAGTGAAGAGGTGCAGGCGGGTGTTTAAGCGAAGTTTCCCTGCGCCTGGCCAGCCTGTCTCTTCTGTTCTCCATACAATTAGCCCCCCAAGCCTCAACTCTGACATATGGTGGTTATGAGTGGCTAGTTGGCGCTGAATTGACAAGATTCCTTTGCCTTACAGGTGCTGTGCACGCAACATGTTGCCCTCCAGGCCTGCAAAAACCGAGTCTGTTTCCGAGGAGGCATTGGTAATGGTGGCCCATGCCCTGTGTCTTGCACCGCTGCCGTTTGCGGGTTGTGTGCTGGAATGCGGGGTGTTCTGCCTTGGGACTTGGGTTGGACCTGTCTGTGAGTCCTCCTTGGCATCTGTTGACTCTGACGCCATTGGTAGCAGTGGTGGAACGATTTTGCGCCGTTTGGTTGGCGCTGGTTGTGTTTCCCTTGTTGCACCCTGCTCCTCCTGCCCTGCCATGTCCACATCTGTAGCTAACTCCAACCCTTCAGCCACTGTATCCTGTGTTGTTGGTTGTGCTGTAAAATTAAATGCACACATTAGTTGAGTGTCGTTTTCATTTTTTTCCAGCATTAAAGTTCTTTATGCAACTAATCACATGACTACTACTTGTCTGTTTTGCGCATTGCAAGTTTGACTCTTCCCTATTTACCCTTTGTATGTGTCACAAGACGAAGTATCAGTGCATGGGACTACATTTCCCATATTGCAATTCTAGATGGGCTTTTACACGTGTACTGGATTTCTAACCAGGCATGGGTGTTTTCGGCTGTGAGTGGGATGGGTATGTTTTGGGGACATTGGCATACAGCTTACCTTGTCTGGTTTCTGTATTTTCTGAGCTGTCCAGATCAGCCACGCCCGTCACAGACTCAGGCATGAGTGTGCCCTCCACCAACTCCTCCAGGGGCGTCGGCTCTGGTGCAGTTGAGGTCCCACCTCCAGTCGCTTTTGCCTCTGCTAATCTGGTGGCCACCCTCTTCTTGGATCTTTGCCTCATGTCGTACCACCGCTTGCGTGAGTCTTCAATTGAGCGGTGGGTAACACCAATCGCATTTACTTTTTCTTGTATGTTGTTCCAGATTTTCCTCTTCCTAGCCTCTGGAACACGGAGTGAGCTCTTACCAAACAGGAGGTCATGTTGCCTCACAACCTCCTCTGTCAGCACCTCAAGCTCCCTCTCAGAGAACTTTTGTTTCCTCTTTCTGCTGTGTTCCTCTGGCTGCTTGTCACCCCCTGTGAATCCTTTTCAACTCCTTGGAGATGCAGAGTCAAAAGCACACTCCCTCCTCACAGTCTCTCAGGCAGCAAATGAGTCAGGAACAGGTGCGGGCATTCATGTGCAGCATGGGCAGTCACACTGCCTGGTTGTGATGTCATCATTCTGCACATGAATTGCTGCTTTCCGTTTTTGCGGTTCCTTAATAGCTATTAAGGAATCGCTGTTTGAGTAATCGCTATTTAATTCTCAAATTTTTTGCGATTTTTTACCTACATCGCGTTTTGCGATTCCGAAAATGGGATTCGCAGAAAATTCCATTTTCAGAATCGCTTAACTGATTTCACCTACATATGACCCCTAATCTCCCCGTGCATAACCAAAAATAAATGTGTCCTTCTGAAACGAAACTGGTGCTTATGTAAAGCACTCTGATACCCGATGTCTCGGGTCTAGTTTGTGCTATTTAAAACTCTAAAAAAAGAAAAAATATGCAGGCTGAGACATTAACTTAATTACATCAGACCACAACTGCTGAAGAGCAGGACATACAACATACATATGGGCCATGTCTGCTGAATGTTGCCTGCATTTAGGACATCCAGTTTTATTCCCTAAAGCATTTGGACCCAATTTAGAGCTTGTTTCTGGCATATAATGTAAAAGACAGATAGTCTTAAATTGTTGCTGCTTCAGATTGATAGAATGGACTAATCTGTCAACAATCTCCAATGCGCTCTTCATATATCTGAAACATGCACAACTGTATCAAGTTGCAGATCCCATTTTGAAGCCAGTAGCAAATTATCATCAGTTAGACACTGACAAAGAGCCTGATATACCGAGCTTATCATTGTTTTCAAGCCTACTGTATAAAGACAGACCATTAAGTCAGTATCTTCAAGATCATCGGATAGCTGCAATGTGTCAAGAAATAATCTCTCAATTGTAAATATTAAAGAAAAGGTGATGCAGGAGCCCATAGCTAGCCTGTAAGCCAGGAAAGAACAAAAAACATTCACGCCATCCACCTGTCCAAAAGTCTGTACCCCATATCGAGCCCAGGCCTTTCTGTTTGGATCCTGAAACACAGACGGAAAGGTATTGCGTTCATCACGTAGACCTGGCTAAATGAAATCTCACCACCATGCTTAGATATGTTCGTGCCTCCAGGTTTTATTATAATCAACAAAGATAGGAAAGACCAACGAGGTGATGGGGTAGCTATCATTCACAAGGTCAACATCGACATCATGGAAATGGACTCATGTAAATACAACTCCTTTGATTACTTACTGTCAACATCAAAATTAAGGACAACAATCCAATACTCTGTCACCCGCTCTACCACCAACCAGGTAACACTCCCACATTCGGGGAACACCTCTCTGACCTGATAACACATTGCGCACTCGGAAATGCTAACATCCTAATCCTGGGTGATCTGAACCTACGATGGAACGTATCAAGTAACACGCTAATTCAAACCCTTAACAATCTTTTATGTGACAATAATCTATTCCAACACTGTACAGAGGAAACTCACAACAAAGGAGCAACCTTGAATGCCATCATCACTCATTGAGATGCTATCATGATTGACTACATTCTACCTGTAGACTGGTCGGATCACCACATGATCCTGTTCCACATCAACCTAAGAGTGCTAGTCTGGCCTCCCACACAAGATCCACCCAAATGGTCTAGAAATCTCACCAAGATTTCATTGGACATCATGGTAGAAAGGCTAAGCGCGCTCCCCCACGGCGGCAATGAGCATCTCTCTACAACAGATCTAATTTCTCACTACAATGCGAACATGGGAGTCTTGCTTGATCAACTAGCACCCTTGAAGAAAAAACAAAGCAGAGCTATTCCTTCCAGATCATGGTTTGACTCGGACATAAATGAAGAAAGGAGACAATTAGAGCCTCAGAAAGACGCTGGAGGAATAATCCCACTAGTATCCAACGCAATCAACTCAGATCAGTCCGGAAGAAGTACAACAGCCACATCAAGATAAAAAAATCCACGTTCTTCTGCGCCGCACTGGACAATGCAAAGAATAGACCCAAGGAGCTCTTCAAGATCATCAGACAACAAACATGCAAACCAGCCACGTCCACAGTACAAGCATCCAAAGAACTTTGTGATGACTTCGCCAACTTCTTCAATGACAAGATCTCCAGGGTCGAGCTCTCTCTGGTCCATAACAGCCCGTCCCTTTTCAATAGCAGCACCAATGGCACCGCTCTCTCACCCCACACCAAACCCTGGTTACTCTTCCACCCCATTCCTGAAGCCGAGATAGTCAACTTGATGTCCAACTCCAAGCCCTCCGTGCACGGCTTAGACCCTCTACCCGTGCAACTGACCAAAAAACTGAAATGCGTCTTAGCCCCACTCTGGTACAAGATTATACACAGCTCCCTTAAAAACAGAATTGTCCCACACTGCCTCAAAGTTGGTCAAGTCACCCCACTGCTAAAAAAAACCTGCCGTAGATACGTCCGACCTGAACAACTTCAGACCCGTCTCCAACCTCCAACCTCCCTCTTCTATACAAAATCCTAGAAATATGTGTTTTACAACAACTAACTCAACACATGGACGGGGTCAATCTTCTTGACTCCCATCAATCTGGCTTCAGGAAAGGCTGCAGCACAGAATCCGCTATCCTCAACATCATCAATGACATCCACAAATCTCTGGACTCAGATCAATGCTGCCTCCTTATTCTCCTACACCTATCGGCTGCATTCAACACAGTAGATCACAAACTTCTTATCAAGGTTCTGCAAGAAAGGGCCGGGCTTGGTGAGGTCGTCCTTAAATGGTTCTCCACCTTCGTAAACAAACAATCCCAGAGAATCAAAATCAAAAACTTTGAGTCTGACCTCCACCCAATCAACAGGGGAGTTCCTCAAGGATCAGTGCTCTCCCCTCAACTATTTAACATCTACATGCAACCACTCACCGCCATATGCAAAAAAGCTAACATACCCTTCCACATGTATGCTGATGATATGCAGATCTACTTGGAAATCTCCTCTGCTAAGGACATTCAAAGACTCAATGGCTTACTGAAGGAAGTGCAACTCTGGTTGTCGAGCAATCACTTAAAATTGAATCCTGACAAAACTTAATTACTCCTCATATCGAACAAAGTAGAGAACCCCCAAATGATGGATTGGCTAAAAGCTATCGATGCCTTCAATGGAAACCTCACCCTGGCTGACTCTGTTAAATCACTAGGCATCACGCTAGACCCGAAACTGGACATGACCATATTAAGAACTCAGCTAAGAGCACCTTCCTCAACAAAATAAAACCTTTCATCCCACCCAAAGATCTCAAACAAGCCACTCAATCATTGGTGCTGTCAAGACTAGATTACGGTAATGCAGTCCTCACAGGAATTCCAAAAGCACATCTTGCTCCCCTCAAAATTACTCTCAACGCGGCTGCCAGAATGGTCACTGGACTCAAGAAATATGAGCACATTGTTAGAACTAGAGCAACTTGTTCACTAGTCACACTACATAACCCATAATGCACTGCCAGGGAGATGGGTTGCGTGCTGTCCCATACTGCCTTGGGACTGATCAGGTGATGGGAGGTTCTTAAGCCTCCAGGTGCAAGGTAGCAGTGCTTGGCTTTCTTGCTAGCTTCCCTGTTTGGAGCCCTTGATTCAGAATCTTCCTTTTTGGAGTTCATGTATTTGGTGGAATTGGAGTCCTTTTAGTATTCCAGACTTTCATATCAGCGTGTACTGTTCGTGACCTGCTACCGGTCATTTTTTACTTTTGTTTCTTCAAGCGCCTTTGGCGTTCAAGCTCCCCCAACAATTTGTTTGTGGATGATTTTAATATTGCAGCTGTGTCTTTTAAATTGCTACGCGAATGTTCTGGTTTAGTAACGCGTTGCTTGCATTTTTGTTTTTGCCTTTTGTGAACGAACTTTATTCAGCGCTCCGTAGCGCCACAAATTAACTCCTGAGTTTGGAACCTTGTTTTTTCAGTTTATGGAGAATGCCAGGACGCGTTCAGAACTCTTCTGTTTCCTTGTATTCCCTGCTCCTTTTGGATTGCTGGATTTCAAGTACCCGCGCGGTACGAGAAGATTAGAGCTCATTTTTTGCATCCCCTGACTCTGCAGTGACGGCCCTGCTAGGGGATTGGATTCCTTTGAGTTCACTGTGAGAGCCATTATTCTTATGGGAACTTAGGATGATTGTGGAAGGAAAAGGACACATAACCACTTCCCGGCTAATTCCTGTACTGGAAGTTTATGGATTATTTTTGTGCATTTTGGAACCATTGGAAGCCCTCCTATTCATTGTGCTTTTGATTTTGAGACCTAGGAGTATTTTTGTTACATCCTTTTATGGACCACCTTCAGTCACAATACAGGTAAGTGTGGGATGGCACACAATCATAACAACAGGAATAGTGTTAACTAGAACAGTGTTTAATTTTGATAAAATTAAGAAGCTCTAAAATAATTCTGTATGTTATGTTCTGTTCCTTCTATGCAGAGTTCCCATCTATTCCTGACTTGGACCTACATTCCTTTAGTTTTTTGACGTACTTGGATACACGTCATTTCTGGGTCTCTTCATTTTCTGGAATTACCTGCCCTCTCTTGTGTGTTGTATGGTGACATAGCGAGGGTGGTACTTTTTGGGAAGGTAGAGACATTAGCTTCACTCCTGGGGAACGGTGACTTCTGCCTGGGACTGCAGCGATATCCGACACACATCTCACCGGCACTCAAAAAACTCAAATGGCTCCCAGTAGAAATGCGGGCTAACTTCAGAACAGCCTGCCTCACACACAAAGCTCTACACACAGGCAAACCAGAATACCTGGCGGCCAAACTCAAAAAAGCAGGACAAAACAGGATTCTCAGGAGCTCAAACACCCTTCTACTCATTCCACTGAAGGCTCGTAAACAAAAAACAGCGGCCAGATCCTTTGCCGGAAACGTGCCTAAAATATAGAGCTCTATTCCTCCCCACATCAGAACTATTCCCTCCGTTGCTAATTTCAAAAGCCAGCTCAAAATCCTGTTCCTCAATCGTTCCCTAGTGAACCAATGGGATCTGTTGGAGCGCTGCAATCGACTCCTCACTCCACCCTAACTCTACGCCAGTTAGACTTTAACCTGATCTCTCTGGCACTGTGACCTATCAGTATTTGTATTTTGAGATTGTCCACATCATTGTATTTGTATTTAACATGCTCTGTAACTGATGTAAAGCGTTCCGATAGCCACCGGTCAGGTCTGCGCTATATAAAACTCCTCAAATAAATAAAAATAAATTGGCCCACATTGGTGTTGCATTATTTAAAAAAGAGATTGAAAATGTGTTACACATTTCCTGCCAAATACGAATAGCATCCTTCAAACCTTCAAGTGGACCCTCTTTTAATAGTTTGGGTCCCCCAATAGATATAAGAAAAGCCTATGGTCTACACCCAGCGCTAATTGATAGCAGTAATCTACTTGATCTGGGTCAGAAGGACTAATAGACTATGTAGATGCCCTAAGAACGTTGCCTAGAAACACAACTTAAAATCGGGAAGTTGTAGCCCTCCTGTTATATATGGGAGGACTCCATTTCCCAGACTCCCTGGCGCCACCGTGAACACCACTGTGCCTGGAGGCGCATAAATTACCGACAGCTCGGGAAGCCAAAGAACTTGAGCTCTAACTTGCCACTTATTAATTTCTGGAGCTTGCACCAGCGGGAGAGGAGCCTGGAGCGAGGACTCCATTTCCCTGACTCCCCGGTGCCACCGTGAACGCTGCTGTGCCTGGAGGTGCATAAATTAAAGACGTGGTTCCCGCAGCTCGAGAAGCCAAATAACAAGAGCCACTGACTTGTCACTTACTAATTTCTGGCGCTTGCGCCAGCGGGAGAGGAGCGTGGAGCGAGGACTCCATTCCCGAGACTCATTGGTGCCACCTTGAATGCCGCTGGGCTTGGAGGCACATAAATTACAGAAGCAGCTTCCGCAGCGTGTGGTGAGCGCAGGCTGCGCCCAGGCAGGTCCTGCACCCATCAGCATAAGGAGGAGGCGAGGCGGGTCCACGCCTCTGGGTTTTTCATGAGAAATTGGGGTTCCATCAAGGTACGTCTATCCCCTTCGCCTCTCTGCCTGTGAGTAAGCAAAGAGACCGTACTGAGGTTAAGCACTAGTAGAATATACTAGCAGGCGAGAGTCGTCTAACTTATACTACCTATACTAAGTTGGGACTTTGGGATTTTGCAAGATATTTTTAATGACCGTCACTATTTAGAAAATGTGACTCTGTTACCAAGCACCTATCATCCTGTAGGCATAGAAAGACGTACGGGAGGCTTGTTTACGATCTACATAGATACCCTTGAGGAAACGCAGGGGGATAAGGTCAGCTATACTTGGGCAAACAACCCATAGCTAGGTGGGTGGATGTTTTTTACACCTGTGTAATATTGTGATATTTTAATAATTGTATACTTCTCCCCCCAGTGCGCTAACATTTAATGGGTTTATCATCTTGACCTTACCCCTCTGACAAAAGTACATCTGATGTATCTGAGATAATCGTCGACAATCCTGAGTAAAAGAAAACATTTGGCCACTATTGGAAAAATACCTTCCCCAGATACGTATCAAATGTCCCTATTAAAGTACATCACTGGAGCAATGGGAGCCATCAAAAAGCAGATTTCTACTGTTGAGGTATCTTTGTTAGTAGGTGGGTTAACAGGTGGGGAAGTGAAATGGCCTCAGGAATAACAGCCCACACCATTGTCAATGGCCCAGAAATTCTTGGAAGTACAACAATAAGGAAGGGCCTCAACAGGGAGATATGTGGGGTAGGGGCAGGGGCTTGTAGGCCTACTAAAACAACTGACTGTATTCACACCAATGATTCTGTTATTTTGGGAGAAACAACAACATGGAAGGAATTGGGGAGGGAAAACAAAGGGAGAACAAAAGGGAACGGGTCAACAAGGTAAATGGTTGTATACAATATCAAGATGACTGTGTCCCCAGCCAAATCTACCCCCCCCCCACACTTAAACAAGCTAAACAACCATCAGCACGCTGTGTAGGCAACCGCCCTAGCAAGATTCAAGAAGGGTAACATTCAAACACAGGGGCTGGCCCAGACAGAAGCAAGTGTAATAAAACCCCTTCAGATCCCAATTATAACATAATTATTGGAAAATGAGTTGCCCTAGCTGAGGCGTTTGAAACTTTTAACAACCATGTGATTGACATTATGGGGCGAATTCAATCTAGACTAACGAAAGTCGAAGCAAGAACTAATTCTTCGTTGGAACTCTTGACGATTGTCTCTACAGGCCATAAGGCAAAGGCCCTACATAACACAGACTTCCGTACAATATCTGAAGCCCCAACTGAACCCCCAATTGAGACTATATCTGGTAACATCACAGCAATAGGACCTACTACTTATCCCCATAGCAATACAGGCAGCAAAACTATAAGAGGGCTGGAGGTAGACAGGACTGGGCCAGGAGACGGGACAGGAACAATAGCGACATCAGACCTGCAGTGGTGACACCACCCACTAACTATCATTTTGACAACCAAGTTGAATGCATATCTGATCGTTTGGATCTTCCACCAGCAGCTGCCCCAAATGTAGTAGTTCTAACTAACGTTACCCACTCCCCACAAATAGCAAGGAGAACTGGATCATGTTGAGGAATAAACTCCTAAATTGGCTGGGTGGGAGAACCGGCTTATCATACCCCCTATTTTATGACTTTAAAATGATCAGAAGAGTTAAGTGGGTAGGGAGAGGGAACAAAAATCAGAACGGCAATTGTGTGGTCTTGACTTTCAGAAATCCACAGCTGGTGAATGAAGTCCTGAGCAGGTCAGGGACTCCTGGCAGTTATGGGAACGGTATCTCCTCTCGACCTCTGGGCTATTTTTATCACCCCGTCATATCTAGGAAACATTGTGTACCCACATCCCAGTTTTAAGCGGAGACCGAGGTTTCCAAATTTTGCAATTCCATCTTCCAACAGGTTTCAATGCTTATCGTTGCTGAATGGCCTAAATTGACTCAAGGCAGGGGCACATCTAAGAGGAGAGGAGAATGTGCAGAAAATCCTTCACACTGAAAATTTGGTGGGCGTTGCCACTAGCACCATCTCCAAGATATTACACGAGGAGACTTCACAGAAACAACAAATAGTGCCCTACTGGGTGAATAGTAATGCGTGACCCCCCACGACAGATACTCATTCACAAAAATCAGCTCAATATAAAATCAAATCATTTGGATGCCTGTTTTGGAATGTGGCGGACTTACGAGGTAAAATACAGACCACATAATGGCTAGATTTTGTAGATAAATATCAAATTATTTGTCTCCAAGAGACATGGCTCACAGAGAATATTAATTTAAATGGGTACAGGACATACTTTACATCGGCCATTCCATAAAACAACGGCAGAGCGAAGGGCGGTCTGTGTACCTATGTAGCTAATACTTTACAATTAACTAATATCATTTCCGCCACTGACAACCCACACTATCAATTAATGGTATATGCTAGATTAGTTATAATTAGCTTTTATAACAATGCTACTATGAAAGGGATTACTCAGGTCGTACAGGAAATAAGTAATGACTTAGAGCGCATTATGAAAAATATATGACATTCTTATGGGGGGGATTTTAACAAGCGTCAGTGTAACACCCTGTCGGGTAACATGTGTGTAGCCGTAAATACAGAGGACGTAGATCAGCCCCACCTTACACACAGCATATATGGTGACAAGCTAAATAAAGTGATATTCAGATCTGATCTGTCATTTGCAAATGAAATCTCCATACCTTATGTGTATCGTAAGAAGACCTTTAACAGGGCAACTAATAACAGTATCATTAACCAAATTTTACTGTCAAATCACTGTGCGGGCTCTATTTTTACTTCCGTACTCATTCAATATCTTCAAATGATCACTTCCCCCTGAGCCAGCAATTATCGACTGAGTCCTTTATTAAACAAGGGAAGTGGGGAAGCTGGGATTCTCATCTAGATGCTCTTACCAATCTCTAGAATCCGTGGTCAGGTCGACTGGTCCTTTTTCCCTGGCTTAGAAGCGTAGAGGGAAGATTTTTACAATCATAACTCTGAACAGCTTTACAACCCAAATCCAAATTAAACTCAAAAGGATCACTGACTACGAACTGAAATTTTGAAGATGTATTACAAAGCCAAAAATAATTGAACATACAGACATCTCAACAAAAGATTCAAGAAATAGACTGCCACTAATACAAACATAATCCTACGCAAGAGTCTCAGACGACTCAGAATAAAAACCAAAGTTAAATCAAGAAGCATTAGACATACTATTACCAACAATGCAGAAAGTCTGGACTGCATTACAAAAAGGAAAATAATTTGGTTAGACTGTCCCTACACTAACTCTAAGGTGACATCCATACTTAATGATTCATCCAGCAAGAATAAAGGTGTCAGCTGTTAAGACTTCCTGAGAAGTACATTCACTTTCTAATAAGTAGCCTCAGCTACTGAGCTCGTTCTAAGATGCTCCTTCCTACACCTTACTCGGCCTTAAGTTCACAAACTGCCTCCATCTTGCCCTCCCAAGCCCACTTTCTAACTCCTAGTCTGCTCTCTGCTCTCTGCTCCGGACTGCCTCTCCACCCTTGGGTGCTGTCCCTAATACAAAATCCCCAAAACAGTCGACATGCCCAGAAGCATGCCCCTCTGGCAGGTACGGATCTTCGGATTTTTTCAGTATGGCCCCTCTGAATCAAGCATATGTTGGTGTGTCCTTGGGTCCCAGGCTTTTGACACGGTAAATCATGAAAAACTACTGAGAAGACTACATGACAGGATGGGACTTTCTGGAAATGCGCTAAAATGGTTTGAATCATTCCTTCAGAATAGAACGCAAAGATACCTTGTCAACCAATCACTCTCACCATCAACCCAGAACTCAATTGGAGTCCCTCAAGGTTCTACATTATCTCCTTCACTGTTTAACCTGTACGTCGAACCTTTCACAGAAATCCTCCGAAAATCTAAAATATCCTGACACACAGATTTACATCAAGATCACATCCCTGGAAGACATCAATAAAATGAATGAGGCCTTAAAAACGTCATTACAATGGCTAATCAACAATCATTTGAAACTAAATGCGCAAAAAACAGAATTCTTACTAATCTCACCACCGAACAAACACACAGAAGTAAAGGAATGGTCCAAAATGATCACAGCGTTAAACTGTACCCCTACCCTAGTTGTCTCAGCGAAATCACTAGGAATCACATTAGATGAGAACCTAAACATGAAGGCCCACATCAAAGCAATGGCAAAACGTGCCCGCTATCACCAGAACTACTTTAGAAAAGTGAAACCATTCATATCTAAGGTGGATCTTAAACTGGCAGTCCAATCACTAGTTATCTCGAGGATTGAATATGGATGTACAACTTAACCATATCTCACCTCACCTGAAAGCATTAAACCGGCTACCGTACGAGGCCAGACTCCAGCTAAAAATGGCATGCATAACCCACAAAGCGCTCCACTACAATACACCAAGTTACCTCGTGCAGAAAATTAAACTATCTGGAGGAAACAGAACGGGAAGGAGTACAAAGGAACTGGTGTTGAGACCAGCCATCTTCCGGAAGAAGAAAACATATGATAGATAGAGCTTTCTTAGCACCAGCCCCCAGAATAAGGAACTCACTTCCTCCAAGCATTAGAAAAATTCCAGACACAGCATCCTTTAAGAGGGAAACTAAGATCTACCTAATGAGTAAGTTCCTTCCATAGGCAAGGCGCAGGACTACACAATATTCGGCCATGGATTGCAACGGAAAAATGCACAGGCTATAAACACTCAGGAACTATCGCTGCGAGTACACTTTATATTTAATTGTATACAAAACTTACGTCATGTTCTATATATAAGTTATGTATAACTTTTAATGGATATTATCTTTTTATTGATGTTTACGTACCTACCTCATACCTCTGTGAATTTTTACTATTACAATGCTTGTCAATAACTGCCTCATTTTAATGTGAAGCGCTCTGATACCTAAGGGTCATGTTTGCGCTATAGAAAACTCTTAAAATAAAAAAATAAAATAAAATAAATAAATAAAATATTGCACTCCCAAATTCTTTGGCAGCTCCTCTGCACTCGCGCCTATTTTCCTAACTTCTAAACAGTGGACTCTTCTACCTAACAAGCCTTGTGGCCTTGCACCTGCAAGCTGGAATACATGAGAGCATCCTTGCAAACATTCGAAGTTACAATTTAATATTCGCTGAGGACAGCCTTTCCCAAGAACGAAAAATAATTTCTTTTCGACTGAGGCTAACCAAAGAAATTATAGTTAGGCCTCTACTGGCTTCAGTGTCTCCCAGGCCCTTGCATGTTTAAATGCATTTCTAATATGACAGGACATTACATTTCATCACTTTAAAACATTAATTCTATTTTCAATGCAAGCAGTGTATCTTTCATGTTAAAAACCTATGTTATTCCACTCACTTATAAGCACAGGTATGCTTCATTAAGGCACATCGTTGCTAATGCGACATTTCACATATGACTACATTTCTACCTTATACAACATTACTTCTGTAGTAGGGGATCTCTGTGTATAGTCATAATCTAGTGAATAGTCCCGCCCGTATGCGTGGACCCCGGAGCAATCAAAAATAATCTCTTAGAGTGTCGAAAAATGCAGAAATGCACAGACACTTAAGAGAGAATTTAAAGACAGATAATGCAGCCTAAAGAAGGCTACACTGTCCACTACTTCAACTAGAAATTCCACCAAAAAAATCCACAAAACAGCAAAGTCTGTACAGATTTCCCTTGCTTAACAGCAAAAACCCTCTGGAATGATAGAGAGGAGGACCTGGACAGACAAGCCCCATAGGCTGCCATTATGTGGCTCAGAACAGGATACTGTGCCTTTAAGAGAACTTTCCAGAACTTCACAGTATCCCAGAATGCACTGCAGGTCCCAGTTACTTTCAGTTCTTTTTTCCGGCTCCTGCAAGCAGGACCCTGGAGCATTGAGCTCTCCCTTTTCAAGGGTTTATTGGTGTTTTTTCACTGTAAAATCGATTTAAGTACTTCCTAATTACTTTTGGGCTTTTCTTCTTGGTGTTTTGCACTCTTTTGATGTCAAACATGCCTTCATTATTTGACAAATGCCCGGAGTGCTCCAGGAAGATGGCTAAGTCAGACCCTCATGAGGTGTGTATCCACTGCCTGCCCTCTTCCCATGTTTCAGAGGAGTGTGAGATCTGCAAAGGCTTCTCTGGCAGGACCCTGAAAGACAGAATGAAGATCAGACTTCAGGGCCTCGAGGAAAGAAGGCTGAAGGCGCAAGGTGGTCTGGAGGGGCTTCATCTGCCCATGCTGAGGCCTCTGGGGGGCTCCCCAGGGGCAGGAAGTCCAGCAAACTTCCCCAGTCTCCGTCTGGGTCGGTAGCACTGACCACGACGTCGAGAGGGAGGTCCACGGCCGGTTCCCAGTCTACCCAGGGCTCTGGGTCGAGAAAACGTCGCCCGTCGACGTCGAGGGACTTGCACAGGCCGCCGTCGAACCCAGTGACGGTTTCATCGTCGTCGTCTTCGGCGTCGACGTCGAGTGATCGGCGTCGACGGGCCCGGCGTCGGCGCTCGCCGTCGAGGCGACACCGTCGATCGCCGTCGACGAACAGGACATCGTCGTCGTTGAGGGGATCCTCGGCGTCGAGGCTGCCGTCGAAGCGGAAGAGATCGCCGTCGAGGCAGAAGAGATCTCCGGCGAGGAAGAAGTCGCCGTCGAGGCGGTCAAGGTCGCCGTCGAGGCGGTCGAGGTCGCCGTCGAGGCGGACAAGGTCGCCGTCGAGACGGTCGAGGTCGCCGTCTAGGCGCAAGAGATCGCGGTCGAGACATGCAGGATCGTCATCGAGATGGTCGGGATCGACGTCGAGGCATAGAAGCCGTTCGACGCCGAAGCATGGAAGACGGTCGATGCTGAAGGGGCGCTCGACGTCGAGGGACCTACGTTCGACGCCTGAACACCATTCTTCGACGTCGAGGAGTCGTGCAGGCAGGCCTAGGACTGTGGGGGGCTCCCCTCAGTCCGGAAAGGATGGCGGGTCACCGGGATCGGTGTACTCGGAGGTGTATACTCCGAAGAAGACTGTTCCGCCTCCTCCTCCGTTGCCAAGAGGTCTTCCTCTGAGGGCTCCAACCCCTCCTCCGTTGCCTCCTCTGCCGCCACTTCCAACAGGACCTAAGACCCCTGTGCCAGACAAGCCACCTCCGGTTCCACCGAGGTCGGTCTCGTTGCCCAGGCTTCCGACTCCTCCTAAGAAGACTCCTAAGTCTAAGGAACCACCCAAGCCCGAGACGTCCGCCCCGGGGAAACCGGCGGAACGTCCCAGGCCTAGAAGATTGAGATCGCGCTCCAGGCGGAGAGACAGATCGAGGAGTAGACACAGGTCATCCGCCAGGAGGCATAGGTCCAGGTCCCGTACAGCATCATCTAGGACCCGTTCCTATTCGCCTACTCTGTCGGAGTCTATGGAGACTCGGGTGTCACCGGTCGACGACATTGGCACGTTCCAAGAGGTTCTCCTGAGAGGGGCTGCGAAGTTGGGTATCACGGTGACGGCTCCTACACCTACGACGTCCGTGATTTTCGAGACGCTTCACAAGAAGCACCTGTCTCGCCCTCTTCTGCCGTTGGTCCCGGGACTGGTCGAACCGGCGGAGGCTTTGTTCCTTACACCGGCGGATTCAGGCTCCTCCCTCCGACCACGAGTCTGATGGCGACCGCCGTTGTTTGGCGTGCCGCTTGCTGCCAGTGCTTCTGAGGCGGCGAATCCTGTCATCCTTGCTACCGGCGGCCGTGGAAGATTATTCGCTACGGAGTCCAAGGCTGAACCTGAGCCTGTCTCACTCGGGATGTGAGACTAAGCATGGGCGTAAAATCCGCTCCGCTCGCGTATTTTTCGGATTTTCGGCAAATTCGCAATCCGCGAACTCTCGCGAATTTGTTGAAAATCCGTGAATCCGCTCGTGGCGGATTTTTTGCTTGGTTGCGGCGCGCGGCGTGGTGCACGGCGTTCACTTTCCGTCATTAAGCGTTTGCCGAGTTGTTTTTCTCGATCATATTTTGCGAGTGCCGCGCCATTTTGGATCTTGCTGCGTGATCCCGCGGGAGTTTGGCGCCCGCGAATACGTAATCGCGGCTTGCCACCTTGCACAGCACACCTGGCGAGAGTTCGCAATTGCGAACACGTAGTTGCGGCGGAAAGGAACAATCTCGCACTCGCGAAATAGAGATTTTGCAATTCTGCACAAGAAATCCACCAGCAAACAGGATAAACCTTCAGAAAATGATGATTTTTATCAGAATCACTCCTCAGGTTGACATTTGCATGGCCTTTTTTTTTTGCAAGGAGTCCATTTTTTGGGGGGGGGAGGGAAGGAAGTGCCCCACAGTCTCCAACTTCCTGTTCCTGTCCAGCAGGCTCCTCCCAGTGCTTTGTCCACCTTCTGGTCACTTTCATTTGGATCTGGAGCTGGAAGGATTACTTTTTGTGGGTGCTGCTGGATATTTGGATTTGAGGCCTTTTTGACTTTCTTTGGATCACTTTTGGATTAGAAATCAACTTTCACAAGTAAGTTTGTTTGGGGCATTACAGTTGCTGCAACTACAATTTTTGAACTTTTTCAGAACATTAAATAAATTATATTGTGGGTAGCCACAGTATCCAGTAGGACCAGGGTTGGTTATGGGTGCATGATACAACTGTTTTGTTGAATTTAAACACCATTGAGGCCATGGATGGGCTGGGATTGTGCTGATTTTTGTTGTTTTTGTTGTTTTTTTGGGGCTGCTGGTGGGGCCCTTTGCCCAGGGGTGGTGAGTGTTGCATGGGCCTAGTCTTTCTGTGGGGTGTCTTCTTGAATTTAAACATCATTGAGGCCATGGATGGGCTGGGATTGTGCTTATTTTATTGTTTTTTGTCGTTTTTTGGGCGCTGCTGGTGTGGCCTTTTGCCCAGGGGTGGTGGTGCATGGACTGAGTGTGCCTGTGGTGTGGTCTCACTCTCTTTAATGTAAACATCATGGATGGCATTGGATTGTGGTGATTTCTGGCTGTTTTTCTGTTTTTTGGGGTTGTACTGTTGATGTGGACTGGCCATGTGGGTGGTGGTGGTGGCCATCTTGAGTGCTGGCTGGTACAGGCAACATGTGCTTGGGGTCTAAGGGGCCATTTTGAAGAGAGGCAGTGTCTGAGGCCTGCACTTATTTTGCCTACTTTTCATCCATTATGCCCAGGGGTAGTGAGTGTTGCATGGGCCTAGTGTTTCTGAGGGGTGTCTTCTTGAATTTAAACACCATTGAGGCCATGGATGGGCTGGGATTGTGCTGATTTTATTGTTTTTTGTCGTTTTTTTGGGCCTGCTGGTGGGGCCCTTTGCCCAGGGGTGGTGAGTGTTGCATGGGCCTAGTCTTTCTGTGGGGTGTCTTCTTGAATTTAAACATAATTGAGGCCATGGATGGGCTGGGATTGTGCTTATTTTATTGTTTTTTGTCGTTTTTGGGGGGCTGCTGGTGTGGCCTTTTGCCCAGGGGTGGTGGTGCATGGACTGAGTGTGCCTGTGGTGTGGTCTCACTCTCTTTAATGTAAACATCATGGATGGCATTGGATTGTGGTGATTTCTGGCTGTTTTTCTGTTTTTTGGGGGTGTACTGTTGATGTGGACTGGCCATGTGGGTGGTGGTGGTGGCCATTTTGAGTGCTGGCTGGTACAGGCAACATGTGCTTGGGGTGTAAGGGGCCATTTTGAGGAGAGGCAGTGTCTGAGGCCTGCACTTATTTTGCCTACTTTTCATCCATTATGCCCAGGGGTAGTGAGTGTTGCATGGGCCTAGTGTTTCTGAGGGGTGTCTTCTTTAATTTAAACACCATTGAGGCCATGGATGGGCTGGGATTGTGCTGATTTTATTGTTTTTTGTCGTTTTTTTGGGCCTGCTGGTGGGGCCCTTTGCCCAGGGGTGGTGAGTGTTGCATGGGCCTAGTCTTTCTGTGGGGTGTCTTCTTGAATTTAAACATAATTGAGGCCATGGATGGGCTGGGATTGTGCTTATTTTATTGTTTTTTGTCGTTTTTGGGGGGCTGCTGGTGTGGCCTTTTGCCCAGGGGTGGTGGTGCATGGACTGAGTGTGCCTGTGGTGTGGTCTCACTCTCTTTAATGTAAACATCATGGATGGCATTGGATTGTGGTGATTTCTGGCTGTTTTTCTGTTTTTTGGGGGTTTACTGTTGATGTGGACTGGCCATGTGGGTGGTGGTGGTGGCCATCTTGAGTGCTGGCTGGTACAGGCAACATGTGCTTGGGGTGTAAGGGGCCATTTTGAGGAGAGGCAGTGTCTGAGGCCTGCACTTATTTTGCCTACTTTTCATCCATTATGCCCAGGGGTAGTGAGTGTTGCATACTTGCATGGCCCTAGTCTTTCTGTGGGGTGTCTTCAATGTAAACATCATGGATGACATGGGATTGTGCTGATTTTTCTGTGTTTTGTCGATTTTTTGGGGTGTATAACTGTACTGATGTTCCTCTGTCTTCTATTGCTTTTAGGTGCACAAGACTCAAGAGAACCACCAGTGCCAGGAAGAAGTCCTGCAGCGGTGTGTGTGTGCAGCATAACGTCACGCGACGTCACGTCTGGACACAGACAACTCTGCAACTCGTGCAACTGCTGCCTGCTGTTCTGACCTGCTCTGAAGAAGATGGCCCCAAAAAAAGTTACCCGTAGCTCCTCTAGCAAGAAAGGTGCCAGTAAGGAGCAGAAGAAGCAAGTTACCAAGGAGACTGGTGTGCCGGCCGCCCCTTTTTTTGGGAGTAAAAAAAAAAGTATGCCTGCAGCAGCAGCGGGATCTGCTGGGGACCAAGCTGGGAGCAGCACCCCCGCTCCATTGGGCTCAGTGCCACCACCACCACCACGCCAACTTAAGTCCAAGCCCTTGAGTGCTGCAGAGGCAGCCAGTATAGTTGTTCAATCACCATCGACCAGTGATGTTGGCTCATCGCAAGAAAGCAGCAGCAATGTCCCTCAATCAACACAGGTTGTTGTAGCTCATCTGACGAGTGTTGAACAACCACAGCCGCAACAACTATCACATGTGCAAGTACAAGCCCAAGAACATGTGGAAGGAGAGGCAGCGCAAGGAGATGCGCAAGCAGAGGTGCATGGAGGGTCACAAGTGCCCACAATAGTTGTTCCTCCCGAAGTAGGGGCACATCAGGAAATCGACAATCAAGGCGAGGTATCATTTGAGGAAGACACTCCTCCTGATGATCATTCATTGTCTTCCACACCCCTAGCAAGGAAGAGATCAAGGGTGGTGTCTACATCTTCTTCAAGCACACCTCCTTCTGATGATACGGATCAAAATTGGGAACCAGCACCACTGCCGTCTGAGAGTGAGGCACACCATGATCTGACAAAGGTAGTTAAGCGTAAAAGGAAGCTCGTCCAAAGTCTCAGACTTATGGAGTGTGATGATGAGGCTCAACAAGAAGTGGCGGATACTGCTGCTGATGAAGACTCAGACAACGACGACCCAGTCATCATAAAGGTCACTGCAGCCCCAGCGGGCATGCAGCAAACAGACATTTTGACCCTAGCCCGAAAAGCTGCTGAGCGTGATGATGATGATGTTGTCGACGAGGAGGCAGTGGAAACACCACCACAATCATTGGAGTTAAGTAGTACACCAACTCGTACCACTTCCATATTTCTTTCTGGCAAGAAGGGACCTCCATCCACCTCAACCTTAATTAGTGGCGGTGAAAGTGCACAACGTACAAAAGTTGGGCAATCCAGATCCTCCACTTCATCTGGCATTAGCAGCATGACCACCACCACCAGTATCGCCGCCTCCTCCAGGCCCCACAGACACTTCAAGTCCCCAGTTTGGGACTTCTTTACTGTTTGCCCAAAAAGGGAAAAGTTTGCCATTTGTACCCTTTGTAAGCTTGCAGTTAGTCGTGGTAAGTCAGGTACCAACTATGGTACCGGAGGCCAGAGAGGTCATCTTGAGAGACAGCACACTGTCCAATGGTTTGCGCACCTAGATGCGATCAAGGAAGCCCGAATTGGAAGTCAAGAAAACGTTGATGTTGCATCTGATAATGACGAGGAGGAAGAAGACGTGTCAAACACTTCACTTACACCCAGTACCCCTGTCAGCAGCACACCCCGTGTGAGGCACACTAAGAGTGTTGGAGCGACTGAGACACCAACGCGCAAAAGTTCACCAGCGAGCATAATTGGGTCAACGAAGTCATTATCATCCCGTAAATGCTTGGTCCAGGGCAACATTAGAACCATGTTTTCTTCAGACGCGCCATATGAACGCAACCACCCACTGACGCGTCTGTATAACACTAAGCTGGCTAAAATGCTAGCTGTGGACCTTCTCCCTTTTTCTTTTGTAGAAGCGGTAGGTTTTCTAGAATTAGTGGCAACGCTCTGCCCTAAATGGAAGGTTCCTAGCCGGTTCTATTTTGCCAGAGTTGCGGTTCCAGCACTACATGAAGGTGTGCTGGAGGCGATTGGGGCAGCTTTGCAGAAGAGTGCTGTTCACACTATACATCTGACAACAGACATGTGGACCAGTGGCGCAGGTGCTGATTACATGTGCATCACTGCACACTGGGTCTCTTTTTCAGGTGTTAAAGCAAATCTAAACGCAGGTGTTGACCCGGACCAAGTTTTTAAAGCTGCTCGGAAACATGCAACACTAGCCATGTTTGGCTTGGAGAAAAGTCACACAGCAGAAAACATTTTGGACGAGTTTAACAAAAAGGTCTTTCACTGGCTGTCCCCAAAAAAACGCCAGATTGGTTATGTTTCCACGGATAATGGCGCCAATGTAGTTAAGGCCATGGCGCTGGGTGCATATTTCAGAGTGCCGTGTTTGGCGCACTGTATCAACCTGGTAGTTCAAAAATTCTTGAGTGATAGAGACAGTACAGCGTTCGAGGTAATGGCCACCTGCCGCAAAATGTGCAACCATTTCAGCCATTCTTTTAAGGCCCGGAAGCATCTGAGGAGCCTGCTACTTGAACGTCGAATGCCAGTGAAAGCACTCATCCAGGAGGTGGCAACACGTTGGAACTCAACCTTCTACATGCTTGAGCGTCTGTATGAGCAGTATACGGTACTCGATCACTATTTCTTAACAGAGGGTACAGCTCAGAAGGACCTGCGGATGGGTGCGGCGCAATGGGACATAGTTAAAAGCCTGACAGACATGCTTCGTCCTTTTGAGTTCTTCACGCGTGCAGTCAGCCAGGAGGACTGTAATTTGGGAAAAGTTATCCCATTGTTGTGCATGCTGGAGCACCAACTGAAGGCGGTGTCTTCTGAGTTTGAAAAAGATGAAAAAAAAAAAGACCCTTTTATTTTGTCGGAGAAATTATTAGAGCGCCTACGTGGGGTCTGGGAGCACTGCTGCAACAGTCTAATGTTGATTGCATTTGCTTTTCAGGAAATCCGTGGTGGAAAACAGGAGTTATGATGATGACCTAGCTGCACAGCGCGTTTGGACCGAAGGCCGAGAGATATTGTAAGTATGAGATTTTGCTTTTTTGCTGTTTGGGGGTGTTGTCGCGTGCTTTTTTGCGGGTGGGTTGGCGGGTCTTGGGGCATTCCTGGGAAGGTCTAATACCGGATAGAAGTGTTTTGGACAAAATCCATAAGGAAAAGCCTTTTTTTGCTATTTCTTCTGACATCTTACTCAATGTAGCGTTTTGGGGGGCTTCCTGGTGTTTGTGGGTGGGTTGCGGGGTCTCTGTCGAAGCACTGCTGCGACAGTCTAATCTTGATTGCATTTGCTTTTCAGGAAATCCGTGGTGGAAAACAGGAGTTATGATGATGACCTAGCTGCACAGCGCGTTTGGACCGAAGGCCGAGAGATATTGTAAGTATGAGATTTTGCTTTTTTGCTGTTTGGGGGTGTTGTCGCGTGCTTTTTTGCGGGTGGGTTGGCGGGTCTTGGGGCATTCATGGGAAGGTCTAATACCGGATAGAAGTGTTTTGGACAAAATCCATAAGGCAAAACCTTTTGGCACTTTTTGTAACTTAGGGTTCGTTAGGGTTAGCCCTAGCGGGAGGATTGCATGTGTTTCGGGGTGTTCTATTGCAACTCAGTTCTGGGGTTATAGAGCACTCTTGGAGCGATGCTGGCTATGGATACTTTTGCTTGCTTGCAAGTGGTTTGAATACAATCCACGGTGGGTAAGGGTGTATTTGGGCCTACTTTTACTTTTAAAGTGCGTTTTGTCACCATTTTTCTGCTAGGCCTCGTTTTTTGAGATCTGATTGGGGGTCTTCTACATTTGCGACTGGCTTTAGTAAGGGTCTTGGTGGGAGCATTGCTGGGAAGGTCAAATTTTGTTCTAAAACACAGTTTACAGTACACCTACCTTGAGGGGAAAGATCCGCTATAATATTTTGGCCATACTTATTTATCCTTAAAAAGGTGACTCAGACAGAGTACGCAATTTCAAAAATATTGTACTGTCTATTAGGGAAATCAAAGTGTGACTTTTTGCACCACACAGCGTACATACCTTATATTTATTTATCAGTGGTATTGTAATAGCACTTCCTGTTTTCCGTTCAATAATTACAGGCCGGGTTTCAGTCAACATCCGCCAGGCAGGCAGTGGACAGGGTGTCTTCTGTCAGTGGTCACCAACATTGATGGACGAAGCGTCAGCTGGAATGGAGGAGTGCCGCTAATAAGAGGAATTGTTTGCTGCATGCAACTTACTTACCAAATTCAACAGGACAAATCCAACAACATACAGAATACAGATACAGTATCCATTGTTTTCTTCTATGAGTGTGACTGCATGTGGTTAGCTTTAGTTTGTACCCAAAGATTTCTTTATCTTCAATTATTGTCTGTCCATGCTGTGCTTTTTTTTCTTCTCTCAACAAAACCTACCCAAAAAGAAACCCCCATTCCCATCCATTTTCCAAACCCTAACCCTCTTCCCCCGGGCTGTGTGGTTTTGCTTGATGTCTGACTAAATGACATCAATAATTCCACACACTTGCTGGGGAGGATAAGGTCATAGCAACAGGCTGGTGAAGGAATACGAGGATATATTCTAGACTTACTCAGCTTCAGTACTATTTCTTGTAGTAGTAGGAGCCAATGTCAAATAAATTCAACGCAAGTACTAGTTATACTTGCAATACTTTACCATTTGTTAGGCTACATTGTGGCACTGTTCTAGTGTACTGTCACCTGCTATATTCTCGAGCGTACCGTAACCGTTGTAATGCTACAGTAAGGACAAACCAGGTTTCGTTTTCTTTTTTTCCATAGGCATGCAACTGCCACTGTGTCACACCACTAGTACCACCGCAATGAGGAAATTTCATCCGCCCAGGATTGCCAACCTTAATCCCCATTTCACGTGGAGCCAGCCCTGGGCCTAGCCCTAATTTCTAACACAAATTACAGGTAAGATAAGCGTTTGGTGGGAGGTAGTATAATGGAGTATTAGGACTAGACGAGAGATTGACGGTAGTACTACTAAAGTCCTAGGACTCTTCAGGAAAACAAACTTACTGTTACACCCCCACCCACCAGACTGAAAAGCAGTAAAAAACAGGTATGGTCAGATAAAGTTTAAAAAAGTATATTTATGTAGCCCTAACAAAATAATCTCCCTCAAGACCCTCCCTAACCCCAACGATTGTCTTTGAAAAGTCCCAAAAAGCACCCAACTCCCAAATCCCACCCCCCAAAAGTCTCTAAAAAAAGGGCAAGGGACACTCCACTACTGGAGGGTGCTGGTGAATTTTGCGGCCAGGGCATCATAATCCTTGCGGAGGGTGGCATGCTCGAAGCGGAGGCCCTCCACCAAGTTCTTGTACCTATGGACCTCCTGCTCCAGGTAGGACATTCTCACTCCTAGGCGGCGCTGGCGTGCCTTGCAGCTCCTGTGGGGGGCAGCTGGTCTTTTTGCTGCTTGGCGGTGGCGGTTGGCTTTGTTAGCCCGGCTCCGTACCGCTGGAGCACTGCGCTGGCTGGCAGCCCGTGGGGTCACGGAGGAGGATGCAGCTGTCCCAGTCGAGGATGTTGTGGTTGCACCGGTCGACTGCGTGTCCTCCGACTCCTCCAGGGCCACCAGCCGCCGATATTCTGCAACAGTGGCCTCCAGCCTCCGTTGCCGGGCCATTCGAGCCTGCTCCCTCCGTGATGTCGATTTGGAAGGAGCAACTATATGAAGAAAGAAAGACATAGTCTGTAACCAATGCTCCTTAACATTCATAACACAAAGTGATTGAGCCGAAAGTTGTGTCACAGTACAAGTAGCAAATTGAAAGCACAGTACATAACTATTGAGGACAGTATCTATCTAACCTCCCACTTCTGCATCCTTGCTCTAACATTAGTGGTAGTTTAATGAACAAATTCTATGACCACTATGGACTTCCATTACAGTCGACTATGACAGTACACCAGTCTTATTCTTCTTCTTCTCTCTTGTTTCGGAAAATTGGTACGTTATCTTATGCAAGCCGGCAGAATGCCAGCGCAGTGAACTTGCACCCGAGAAAAACAGACGCACACCATGATGAGTGAGACAGACTTGCGTTACTGTACCGGTCCAGTACATGCAGGTGGTGAAGCTATTACTTTTCTATTACGGGTGGCACTGAGAATACTCTGTTACAAGGGCTACTGCTTAATTAATTTACCTTTCACCCTACAGTGCAAATAAGTACTAGAAAAGGAAAATGAAGAAGCTAAATAATTAGATTATCTATCACTTCACATGGGATGTATTTGATGACATATGGGATGACTTTAGGTGCTTTGCTTATTATTGAGTGAACAGTGATACACCCACACATGAATGACGTACTACTACTAAACTAAAGTTATTAAGAGAGGTACGGAGTGTCCACCGTAATAACCGGATATATGCTGTGCTTGCAGTTGCAATACAAACTATTGCTACTATTCATGGTAGTATTGGACAAATTTACAATTTCTTTTCCTTGCCTTCCCTACACTGGAACGGACGTGCGGGTGTGGTGTTACATGCTCTTCAAGGTAACACTTAGTTCATCCAGTGACCATCTACTCTCTCTAGATACACATGTGCTATCTAAGAGTCAGATAATACCATGCTCCAGGCATCCATCCATTCAAAGTATATGCACACATACAGTTTATGTTTCACCCACCCAGGCTGTTGTCCTTCCACCCATCCTTGCTTCATCATTGACCCAGCCATGCACCATACCATATTCTTTCCTTCCCAGCCACCTCGGGGGCCAAGCAAACACATATCATTCTTCTTTGCCAGCCATCATAAAATTTCTCGTCCTTCCACACTTACTTACACCCTTCTTTCGCTTTTCGAATATATAGCTTACCTGTGCCCGCCACCACCGTGTCAACCCTCACAGGCACATTGGTGTCGTCCACCACTCGCACCGCCTCCTCCCCAGAAGAGTTGTCCTCCTCATCCACCACCTCCGCGCTGGCCCCGCCACCAGATGTTCCACCTACAAAGTAAATTTTTAGAATGTTAGAATACACCACTCACTACTGTATAATATTTGGTCTAGGAGGAATAAAGAAAGTTAAAAAAAACGAAATACAATGTAATAATTTGTAACTGTATACTCTACAGTAAAAATGTCCCTTTTTCCAGGGAAGGCTGTTGTCTTGCTGCACTTTTTGGCACAACTGATGAATGCTTGCTTTTTATTTTTAACACAACACTTTTTCTCCTAACAGAAGCTTGACTTCTAAGAACACGATCAGGGTCAAGCTCAAGTTCAAACCAGGTGAGAGCTCAGCTCGACCACAAGAAATGTGTCCAATTAATCGTTAGCACTAAGCACTTTTCCATTTTCAGTTAAACGTTTACTTTTATGACAAAGTTGATTTTAATAAATGTGTTTAGTTTTAATAAAGCTTTTAAACTTAAATAGACTCTGTGGTTTTTGGTCCTCCAGACTAGAGTGGATGAGCTAAAGGTTTTGGAATTTTTGCAAGCATGAGTGCCTCTGACAGTTCTTGACTGTGACTCCGTACTCTTGCCCTGCGTAGGATAATCTAATGATCATTGGGGATCAATCATCGGTGACTTAGGGAGCTAAATGACTCTGCCACACTATCTAGTCAGTAAGGAGATTGGGGGTTCTTCAAAGTCTGATATCACTGAGGTATGTGGAAAGAAAGTCTACCTGCGCCTATTATAATTGATAAACAATGCACTATTTAGTGTTCATAGTTCGGTTTGTGCAGATTTGTCCTTGCAACAGTAGTAGAATGGATTGTCCCCCTATCCAAAACAAAAGTAAAGTAGTATCTTATTCTTTCTTGGTGGTCATTCACCTTTTTATTGTTGGCAATTGTCAAAGCATAAACATTTAGAAGACTTGAAAAGACATTATGGACAATCCCAGAGGACTGCACTCAGTGCATAGAGCTATTGCTGACTAGAATGGGAGTCCAATGGAATTGCCAAATGTGCAATCTTAGTTAGCTACACACACAGACTAATATGAATAATCTAGTAATACCACAGGGAGTCATAGTTGAGGCAGGATAAGAATTTAGATCCAGTCTACAAGAAGATCAAAGACGATTTAGAAAAAATCGAATGAGGAACGCTAGGAAAAAACAGGTACTCTTTATTAAAATTAAAACTTACTGGGGCCAGCAAAGGAGCCCTCGCCTGCCCGATCCTGGCCTGCATCCTCCTGAACAGCACCCTCCTCCTTTGTCCTCTTGCCCTTGGGGGGAGCTGATGTACAACATGAAAGAAAGAAAGACCAGAAAACATGGATGAGATTTGTCAACCAAATCAAACATTTCAAAAGAACTATAACAAAATATTTTGGAGAAATAGCAAATAGATAGACAACTATTCCACGGGATATATTATTGACCTATCTCATGTGGTATACTACGTTATTCGTATTGCCTGATTTGCGGACCGTTGACTTTCAAAGTTCCTATGTAACTCAATAAACAGACTACTAAAAAGGTTTGCCTAGGCCTGGCAGGCAGAAGTCCGCAGCACGCAAAGTGACAGACAAAGTCCACCCTGCTTGCAGATCAGTGAATACTCAAACTATCAATCCACCGACCACCACCACTATTTCTTCTTATAGCCATGTGTCTAAAGGAAGGACTGGACTTCAGTCTGTTGGGGCTGATTTAGAAGTCCCTTGCGGCTCATTTTCCTCCATTGTTGCGTGACTTTTGTGACGCAGCGGCAGAACAAAAGAGTCGCCATGGTGCGACGTATATATTAAAAAAAACGCATATGGGAGATGCATCACGTTGTAAAGCCCTGCACCATCAGGGGGCGTTCCGGCGCAAGGCAGGGCGTTCCTGCGCAGGAACGAATCCTAAAAGTAGCTGAGGGAAATCTACAAGATGTCAATCAGTCACTTTTAGGACAATGATGCGTGACTCAAACCCTGCGCCTGCTTGAAGCCGACGTACGGCTTGATGCAGCATTGGGGAGATAGGGCACCCCAGAGCATTGCTGGAGCTGCGCCATCGTTGGCACGCAACTCCAGCAATGCGCCGCCTTTACGCCACAGATGCGTAAGGCTTCTGTGACGTTTTGGGCCAATGGGTGGTGGTGGCATGGCGCACAATTACTGCCGCATCCCTGCTACTTTGCAGGGATGCGCCGGTAATTGAAAATATGACCCTTAGTGTCTAGCATTACGCAGTTCTTTACACTACACTCATACATAATTTCTCAGGCCAATGAAATGAACACAAAATACAAAACAAATAGGCATAGTAGCAAGCAAGGCTACTGAGAAGGAGAGCAGTGCACCTGAAATGCATAGAAGATTTTGAAATATAATTTACCTAATGTAATCGGCAGCATTATTGCTCTTGGTAAAGAACAAAGATTTGCAAATAACAGAGCCGGATAAAACAGATTAGTGATGAAATAGCTAGAAATGGCTACTACTACTCACCAAGCCCGGGGACCTCTACGCCGAGCGCGTCCAGCAAGTCCCGTTCCCGGTCCATGACATCCGTCCAGCGGTGGGTGGCCTGGTTATAGGTGCGCCGGACCCCAGAGAGCTTAAACATGGCCCAGCACACGTTCTCCCACCGCTTCCGGCGCTCCCGGATGCCATAGCCGGTTGCGATCTTGCTGCCTCCCAGGATCGTCTTGGGGAGGCGGCGCTGGACGTGGAAGATGAGTGCGGCCACCTCCTCCGCGCTAAAGATCTCCCGTGGCATCACTTGCTCCCCCCTCAAACGCCCGCACGGGAGCCGGGCACGGGGTGCGGGACCCTTCCCCTTCTCAGGGTGCTTCCCGGCTCCCTTTACCATGGTCTGGGCAGAAATGAGTTAAATAATAAAGAAGAAATAGAATAGGGAAGAAGAAAATAAAAGAGTTTAAAAAAGTAGTTTAAAATTAACAAAAAGTAGCAGAAAACACAAAAATATAGAGCTAGAAAAATAGAGGGATAGATAATAAGTAAAATAGATCAAATAAACTTCAAAAAAGCAAAGGATGGCAGAGATTCAGAGAGGATACAGAAAGCATGCCCAGAACCATAGCAATGAATGAGAAACAAGATGGCCGCGCCCATTCACGACCGCGTGGGTAAGTTCGCGCGAGATTTTCCTCTCGATCACGCGCAAAATTGTACTAGCGAGCAGCACACTTTGCGAGATTACACATAGCGGCCGGAAACGGAATTACGTCACGCAAACAAGATGGCCGCGCCCGTGTACGACCGCTAGGGTAACTTCGCAAACGTATAGCTACAAGCGCCTTGCGAACACGCAAAAAATCACGCGAACATACACGCCGCAACAAAAAAATTGTATTCGCACGGATTCGCGCCCCGCAAATCGCGCGAAATTGCAGAAAAACGATTTTTGCTAAACTGAAAGCAATCAGCAGGTGCAAAAGTTCAAACTTAACATTAGTAGCCATGCACTCTAGTGCTTCCTGAGGGGCACCTCCAGAGTTCAGTTGCATATTTGCAACTATTCTATGACCCTGCTATGACCCAAACAGCAGGCTCATAGAATAGCTACAAGTAGACCATAAAGGTCCTGTGGAAAAAAATTGCACTGCAACAGAAAGCAAATTACAGATAAGGAAGGAAGCAGGTGCCAGCCAGACTGGAAGTTTCAAAATTACTGACACATTAATCACCCCCAAATTAATTCATGGCAGTTGAAGAAGGGCAGGTGTGCTTGCTTTCACTGCAACAGAAAGCAAATTACAGATAAGGAAGGAAGCAGGTGCCAGCCAGACTGGAATTTTCAAAATCACTGACACATTAATCAACCCCAAATTAATTCATGGCAGTTGAAGCAGGGCAGGTGTCCTTGCTTTTTTTCACCCCCATAATCTACAGTGATAAACAAACCTAATGGGTGGCAGTGAGGATGTACCAGAGGGTGGCATGGGTGTACCAGAGGGTGGCAATGGTGAAACAGGGTGCTGTGAACCTGTGATCATAAACCAGACGTAGAAACAACATAGTCGCGGCCGTTGCGAGCCGAAAAGTAAGTTCGCAATTGCGAAATGGTCCACAAATCCTCGCGAACGCTCGCCAACACAAAAAACGTAAAAATCCGCAAATCCGCGAGAGTTCGCGTATTTTTGCGGATTGCGAATCCGTAAATTCACAAATCCGCGTACGCGAGATCCGCTAGATCCGCCCATGCTTATGTGAGACGTGGTGTGCGGCTCTATATTCTCGAGACGGACTTTGATGTAAGGGAATACTTTGTAACAAACATTTCTGGCAACAACGCTGAGATTAAAAGTATCTCTGCCCCCGTTTTCACTGACTTTTGCTGGGAACTTTTGTTGGCGGCATTTGTTAAACGCTCACAGGACACTTTGTGTAGCAGCCGTTTTTCTGATGAGTAGCAAGCAATGAATACGGGCCACGGACCAAGCACATACCGTTGAATCCCGAGGACGATACTTTACTTCATATTGTTCATTGCGTGACTTTCTCGAACCAAGGGACTCAGGCTTTATTATTTAAATTACAACGATAGCCCTGAGCAAAAAACTCTGTCCCTTCTACAAATGCCAATTTCTCTAGCCGTTTTGCCCAGAAATAAATAAAACAGGCGATTGCAGACTGGACTACAGCTCCCATCCTGCATTGCTGCATTGCTGCATTACTATTTGGCCTTATTTTCCCTCTCCTGTGGCTGAAGTGTGGGCAAAAAAAAAAAGAAGTTTGCTGGTGAGTGGGCTTTGAAGCTTTATTGTGCAGACTTGCATGGGTGCCACTCACGGAGTGCTGCTGTTCTGGGCAGCGAGGGAAGGACGACGAGGGATTCCTGCGCTTTGCTAGCGCTTGTCACACTGTGTGGGTTGTGCTAAAGGACCTGGTTTGCCACAGACGCCGAGGGACTGCGAGGTCCAGCAGGCTCTCTGCTACCCAGCTGCTGCCTCTTCCCTCGGCGTTCCCGCCCCCCACGCCAGTAGTGATTTCATCTCGCTCCTAATCCCGCGACGTGGGACATAGCCCGGGGCGAAGCCCGGGCAAAGGGCGGGCCCTCTAATGCCCTCATAGGACCGAGGAGGACGGGACGGGCCACCCCCCTTGACATTGACATCGCGATCAGAGGAAGTACTTCGTTTGAACTATACTTTTGTCACTTCTTGGTCAGTGTATTTACCTTCCCATAGCGATCTTTATCCCTATTATATCATTACACTGTACTATGTCACGCAAGGGGGCCAACAAGAAATCTTCTTTAATACTCGATCCAGGTCAGGGGATCCTGAACTTTTCAGTGATCAATCGAACACCGCCCACTCCCAGCGAAGACGTGCATGAGTTGCGACAATCGTCAGAAACTAGGCAACCTTCCCCATTGATCCCTGTTAGTTCGCAGAACTTGTCTTTTTGTGAGGAAATAAATGCTCTATGTGGCACTAAGTATGCCCTAGTGGCATCCCCATCCCTTGAAAAAAGCATCATCACTATTACCCCAAATAGGAATCCATGTTACCCTTCTCCACTATCTTTAATAGACAATACCTTAGGTATTGCCTCCTTTCAGGGCCCTAATGATAAAAGGAAGCATGACGAGATCATTGACAGCGGGAACCATTTGAAAACACCAAAATCGTGCGCTGGTCGCACATCGCCAGTCTCCAATTCCACCATAACTACAGCGGTGACTGGAACTCATGTAGATCAAGTTCCTTTTCTGTCCCAGTTAGAGTTATTGCTTAATTCCATTGTATCACCACTGGTAGAAAAAATCAATGCCCTGGGTGACAGACTAACGGGTATCGAGAGAATGATTCTAGCCAACTCCCCACCACTCATGAAAGATCCATCTAATGGGGGAAGAGCCCCTCCGGCTACTTCCATTATTAAAGAGACAAATTCCACAATTAATTTTCTGTCCACCTCTAAGAAGGCATTACCCAATGGTTCTGACCTATTTACCGCCACAAATGCTCCTTTGTCTATTAACTTAAGCAAATATGCGCAAACTTCTCCAGAGCTTATTAAAAAACCTGTTATAACTAAAGTCGCTCCTAAATCTGGGCTTAACAAGTATACTGCTGCCAGAGTGGATCCAAACAGAGTAGCATCCATACACCTGCCCCCTGAAGCCGCCCCATTTGTTCTTGTCCTATCAGGAATACCGGTACCCTCCCATGGGAAACCTGAAAGTCGCCAGGAACTTCTAAACAAGGTCATATTCTGGGTTTCCAAAAATAGACCACTTGCACCTAATCATGATGGTGGAATTCTGTGTGTTAGAAGGGTGGGTTGGTTAGGGTCTCTAACCAAAGACATCAGTGGGGATCTGGTCCTAGTGAAATTTAGCAACAGGAACATTGTCCCCCTTCTACGATCCTACCCCCCCCAAAAAGGAGATGGCCCCATATCTGTCTGGGACTTACATGACTTTTATCCAAAGTACACTACATATCCGGTCATTAAAGCCAAAGGCGGATTACATCCATCTGTTGGGAAGGGGTCTTCACGCAGTTTAATGTGTTTTTAAAACTTTTTGTATTCACAGTTAGTTTTCCTTAAATGTAAGGTTATATTTATGTATATTATGTATTGATTTTCTGACGATGTTGCTTTTATGATTTTTCATTACAAAAATCGAATAAAAGTTTAAAAGTTTAAGTTTAAAATATTTATACAGCGCAACGTACACCTGGGCGGTTTCTTGGCGCTAAAATAGCAGGCAGCCCGCTGAGCAAGAACAGTCGCTAGAACGTTAGCTGAGAAGGCAGGCAGGACTTACGAAAGGAGAGCCTGAGAAAATAAAAAGGTCTTCAGAGCTTTGCGAAAACTGGAATACTGGGTGAGGGACCTAAGATGGAAGGGTAGAGAATTCCAGAAAATTGGGGCGAGAGTGGAAAATTTGGAGCCACCCTGTTTTTTTTTCGGTAGCGGGGTACTGCTAAAAGAAGTAGTGCCGAGGAGCGGAGGTCTCTGCCAGGGACATAGGCCTTGATGGCAGAGGATATGAAGAGGGGGGCCAGGCCAGTCCTGGCCTGGAACGCCATACAGCCTAATTTAAACAAGGCGCGTTCCCGCACAGGGAGCCAGTGGAGGGTTTTCAGGAGGGGGGAGGTATGGTGGAATTTGGGAAGACCGAAGGCCAGGCGGGCAGCCTGGTTCTGCACCAGTTGCATAAAGCTTTTCTATTACTATTACTATTACACCGGCGGTGGTGAAGGCTGCTCCCTCAAGACTCCTGAAAAAGTACAGAGTGCCTGATTCGGACCCGGCCTTCCTACGTGTGGACCCAGTGCCCGACTCGGTGATAGTGACGGCGGCCAGGAAGTTCCATTCTACCTCCCCGTCCTCCACAGTGCCACCGGATAAGGAGAGCCACTGGATTGATTCGGCTGGAAGGAAAGCCTGTGGGACTTCTTCCACCACGATGAAGGCCTCCAGCGATTCGGCTTTGCTGGGGCGGTACAACCGTGCGCTGTGGGACTCCCTGGAACAGTTCGCGGACCTGATACCACGCGACAGGAAGGAGGACTTCATGGAGATTGTCTCGGAAGGGATGCTGGTTTCCAACCAGGCCATCAGTACCGCTGCGGACATAGCGCTGTTAGCCGCACATGGCTACTGCCACGGAGTCAACCAGCGCCGCCATGCTTGGCTCAGGCTTACGTCGCTCAAGCCTGAGGCGCAACAGAGGGTGGCCAATCTGCCGTTTTCCGGTGACACACTCTTCGGGAAACATGCAGATGACGAAATGGCTCGGATGATGGCCGAGGCTGAAACCCTGACGGCTGTGGGTCTGGAGAAACCCAAGGACAAGAAGCCTTACCGCCAGTTCCAACGACGATTCGGCTCGCAGGGGAAAGGAAAAGGACAGTCTTCCGGACAACAGCAGCAGCAACAACAGCAGCAGTTCTCTTCCAAAAACGCCAGAGGGGTAGGGGCGGACAGCAGGCCTCTACCGCGACCAAAGGCCCGGCCGGGTCTCGCCCCTGAGCGGTTACTTCCCCTTCATCCATTACCCGCTCCGGTGGGGGGAAGCGTTCAATTTTGTCTGGCAGAGTGGAGAAAAATTACTCAGGACAAGTGGGTGCTGAATATTGTTTGCAATGGATACAGTCTTCGGTTCATCAGCCCTCCTCCATCGATTCAGCAGTATCAGCTGCGCGAGCTCCAGGCGGAGGCCGATATCTTGTTAAGGAAATGGGCGATAGAAGATGTACCTCTGTCTCAAAGAGGAAGAGGTCTGTACTCTCGGTTCTTTCTGGTCCACAAGAAGGACAAGAACGAGTTCAGGCCCATTCTGGACTTGCGACAGGCAAACAAGTGGATTCGCAGAGAAAAGTTTTGCATGCTGTCGTTGCATCAGATTTATCCTCAGCTGCAACAGGGGGACTGGCTTTGCGCCATCGACCTACAGGATGCATACTTCCATGTGCCCATTGCACACAAACACAGGAAGTTCCTGCGATTTCAAGTCGGCGACAATCACTATCAGTACACGGTACTTCCGTTCGGGCTGAAGTCTGCGCCCAGGACGTTCTCGAAGTGCATGGCAGTGGTAGCGGCACACCTGCGGAAGAACAAGGTGTTTGTCTACCCGTACCTGGACGATTGGTTGATCAAGGCCTCCTCCTTCTCGGAAGCGCAAGCACACTTCCAGAAGACGTGCGTTCTATTGAACAAGCTGGGTTTGCACATCAACATGTCCAAGTCTGTCCCGACTCCGGTCCAGTGCATCCAGTATTTGGGAGCCTCCATCAATACGCTGTCAGCAAGCGTGTCTCCTTCGGAGGAGTGACGATTATCACTCCTTCGGAAGGCTCAGGCTCTCATGTCCACTCCATCTACGACAGTGAGGACGGTGTCTTCTCTACTGGGATCGATGGCCTCTTGTATCTTCCTGACGCCACATGCGCGGCTGCACATGAGACCGCTGCAGGAGTGTTTGGAAGATCAGTGGGACCAGAGGAGAGAATCTTGGGACGACAAAATATGACTGTCTCTACATGCTCTTCAGTCTCTGAAGTGGTGGTGTTCAGCGGAGAATCTCCTCAGAGGGGTTCCCTTCCACAAGGACATTCCCACACAGACTATCGTGACGGATGCTTCTCTCCAGGGATGGGGAGCGCACTCCGGAGACCTACAGATTCAAGGGACGTGGTCCCCGATGGAGTCCACGTACCACATCAATTTACTGGAACTCAGAGCTGTTCGCTTGGCACTGAAGGCTTTTCACCCATCCTTCCAGACCAACTCTCTGCTTGTACAGACGGACAATACGACCACGATGTATTACCTCAACAAGCAGGGGGGCTCGAGATCGCGTACTCTGTCGCAGGAGGCGCAGGCGATCTGGCACTGGCTTCTGGCCCGAGGACTGTCGATAACGGCCACTCATCTGCCGGGTGTGCAGAATGTTCAGGCAGACGAGCTGAGCAGACTGGTTCAGGAAAACCACGAATGGGTCATAAACGACGAAGTACTAGGAGAAGTCTTCGCAAGGTGGGGAACTCCAGACGTAGATCTGTTCGCCACCGCCGAAAACAGCAAATGCCGAGACTTCGCCTCCAGGTAGTACCAGCCAGGGACGCTGGGGAACGCGTTATGGATCAACTGGTCGAACAGCTTTCTGTACGCTTTTCCACCCATTCCCCTGATCCCGGCGGTTCTCATCAAGCTGTCTCAATCCAGGGCGAGGATGATTCTGATTGCCCCGGAATGGCCCAGACAGTGGTGGTTCACGGACCTGCTTCACCGGTCTCTCCTTCCTCACATGAAGCTGCCGTGCAGGCCGGACCTTCTCACGAACTTCGGGGGGCGGGTGGTGCACCCCAACCTCTCGTCTTTGAGTTTGGCGGCATGGCTCCTGAAATAGTGCAATATGGCCATCTGAATCTCCCAGAGGATTGTATGGACATACTGAAGGAGGCTAAGCGACCTTCCACTAGGACTTCTTATGCTTACAAGTGGAAGAGGTTTTGCATCTGGTGCAAGTCTAAGAACTATGACCCTTCGACATGCAAGGAGGATGTCATCCTTCCATATCTGCTACATCTGGCGCAGTCTGGCCTTAATGTCCATTCCATTAAGGTCCATCTGGCTGCTTTGACTGTCTACAGGAAATGCCCTTCACAGACTTCCTTCTTCCAGATCCCTGTGATCAAAGATTTTCTGGAAGGCTTGAAGAAAGTATTCCCTCCTGTCAGGCTTCCTTCGCCTTCATGGGACTTGAATGTGGTGCTGTCCAGGTTGATGAAGGAGCCTTTTGAACCTATTCATAAGGCTTCGTTGCAGCACCTGTCCTGGAAGGCGCCGTTCCTCGTGGCCATTACATCGGCCCGCAGGGTGAGTGAAATTCAGGCGTTGTGTTGCCAAGAACCTTATACTGTATTTCATGCTGCTAAGGTTGTTATGCGTACTCACCCTAAGTTTCTTCCCAAGGTTATTTCTGATTTTCATATCAACCAGACAAAACTTTACCTACGTTCTTTCAGAATCCTTCATCTCCAGCGGAGAGGTCTTTACATTCCCTGGATGTTAGGAGGGTGCTGACATTTTATCTGGATAAAACCAAAGATATTCGTAGGTCAGACCAATTGTTCATCAATTATGGATCAGTCAGGACGGGTCTTGCTACCTCTAAGCAGTCCATCTCGAGGTGGATTGTGTCCTACATACAATTGTGTTACCAAAAAGCTAATAAGACCTTAGGGGGCAAACCTAAGGCTCATTCCACCAGGGGCAAAGCTGCCACGACGGCTTTGCTTCGTAACGTGCCTATTGCTGAAATCTGCAAGGCGGCCACTTGGAAGTCAGTTCATACCTTTGCTAAGCATTACTGCCTGGACACTGATGCCAGGGCAGACGCTCAGGTTGGGCAGGCTTCGCTGCGAAATCTGTTCGCACAATAGTGGTGTTATTTCTCGTTTCTCCACCGCCGCTTTGGTGTGGGGATGGTCTTGCCATTCTATTCACTAGATTATGACTATACACAGAGATCCCCTACTACAGAAGGAGTAGTTTCTGTCCTGTAACTCCAGTTCTGTAGTAGGGGTATCTCTGTTATAGTCATAAGCGCCCACCCTCCTCCCCGGTGGAGAGAGATATTCATGTACGGAATGCTACAGGTCTGGCGTGTTATGCCTTCAAAAAGAACTGAAAGTAACTGGGACCTGCAGTGCATTCTGGGATACTGTGAAGTTCTGGAAAGTTCTCTTAAAGGCACAGTATCCTGTTCTGAGCCACATAATGGCAGCTAATGGGGCTTGTCTGTCCAGGTCCTCCTCTCTATCATTCCAGAGGGTTTTTGCTGTTAAGCAAGGGAAATCTGTACAGACTTTGCTGTTTTGTGGATTTTTTTGGTGGAATTTCTAGTTGAAGTACTGGACAGTGTAGCCTTCTTTAGGCTGCATTATCTGTCTTTAAATTCTCTCTTAAGTGTCTGTGCATTTCTGCATTTTTCGACACTCTAAGAGATTATTTTTGATTGCTCCGGGGTCCACGCACATGGGCGGGACTATTCACTAGATTATGACTATAACAGAGATACCCCTACTACTGAACTGGAGTTACAGGACAGAAACTACTCCATTCTGATTAAGGCACTACATTAGTCTACGATGAATAAACACATCACTTCATATTACACTGATTCCCAGCCTAATGTTACATATCTAAACTACATTAGTAACATCCTCTAAATATGTGGGTGCTGACTACTCTGGATTATAATGCACCCCTACACATTTTTCAAAATAACATGGCGCTCTCTCAGTCCCCCCTTTTATGACCTGTGTCATCACATACTACACCATCCTTAGGGAAGAACCGACTTATACAGAGCTTGTTGCCACTTTCCCTCTCTTGAGCAACTCCATGTTTTTCAGCCTTCGATATTGACTGTCCTGCAGTCTCTCCATGCGTCTCTCTTGCGTTCTCATCGACCTCTCCAATCTACTTGACTGGTACCACTTGCATGCTCTAACCAAATCCCCACAACCCAATCACACAACACACCACTATGATTATGGGCTTCAAGATGTAACCAAGAATCCCTTTTCCAAGATTCGCAAACCAACTTCCAACCTTACCAAAACCCTTTCCAATCTTTTCCCACACGGTTTCTCCAGTCAAGTCTTTAATCTCATAATGAATTGCAGTAATGTTGCTTATATATTTTTCTAGATCTTTGCTATTGTCTGGTATATAAGTGCAACATTCTTGGACCTTTAAAAGTTTACAGACTCCTCCTTCTTTGGCTAGAAGGACGTCTAAAGCAAGACAGTTTTGTAAAACCATCGTCCTTATTGATAACACTTCACCCTCAACCAACACTAATGACTTAGCTGTACTCATGGATAATTCATCTACAACAGTCTCCAATCTTCTGATCTTCACATCATTCAGAAACACTCCCAAAGTTGGTATCATTGCTCCAAAAATATCCCCAACTATGGCTCCTGCACTTTCACCTCGTTTCACTCTCACATGTTGTTCTCCTTCTAGAAGTTCAAAATCTTCTGTATAGTAAATTTTAGGGAACATGATCACTAAATAACACGTTCCATACCATTTCTCAGATAATCGCACATAAGCATTCCTCCCACAGACAAAATACACCGTCGGAATCACTTGTACCACACTTTGCAAGAAATCTTTTGCCTAATACTCCAAAGTAAATGTATGCTCACATGTGGTGTGACCTACGTTGACATTCTCATAAAACGTCTGTGGTCGGTGAATGCACAACTTCCCCTTCTGTACTTCATCTAAAGCTATCAGACCATAACTCCCTTTAGACTTGTGCAACTTCTCTTCATCTGTCCAATCTACTTTACCCTGTCCTAAATCTCGCAATTGCTTTTGTTTTCGATATCTATCTTCTGCTTGATTAATGAATTTCTTCCCTGTATCTGACAACAGGCACGTCAGATTATGGCGATGTGCATAAGCTGTATCCAACTCCTGGGTCAGAATAAAATATGTTCCAAGCCTGTCCTCTGACTTATAATAATCATACTTGTTCAAATGTTTATATGCGGCACTTCAGGAAGCACCGCATCATAATTTGAAAAGAAAAATTCAAAATGATTGCGACCATAAAATATACTAAGCAGCAAGCTACATGAGATTCCATATGTCAATGGAAGGTGATGGTATCTAATACCCTCATCTACCGAAGCAAGCAATTGCATACACACATAGCAATCTTTCGCATCCATTGCATCAATATACTCATACAACAACTTTGCATACGCATTAAGCTTGAAATGAACTTTAGACAGATCTGCATGTAATCTACGGCTCTCCTCTAGCAGCAAAGCTCTGTCGTTTCCTACCTTCACCTATTCTTTGCTAGGAGTAGTAGGTGTTCCCTCAACCTCCACTGCCTGCTCATGTGGTACCAAATACGAAACTACAACTACTAGAATAATGAAGAATATCACTCCCGCTACAAGTGTGCCTACAATGCACCTAGCTCTACGATTCGGGTCTCTGGACTTGTCTTTCAATATAGTCATTCAGCAACAGTTTTCAAAAAGTCTCTTTCTTCTGTCTTTCCTGTTTAAGCACTCGAACCACACCTCAGAGGCTGAAATTTCCCTTTTTAATTTCAGTTCCTTATTTACAGCAAACAATAGACAACCCTAAACCTTCTCCGTCCTCTACGGGAAGTCCCTAAATGTCTTCTTCTTCCACTCGGACCTAGGTTATTTACAGCAAAGTATTTACAGCAAAAGTCTTTTTAGTCCATGATCAGATTTGTTCCAACTGCTTCTACACATATTCCAAAAGTTCAAGACGAAGAACAATAGACTCATGAGATGGTATTTCAGGACCAAATGTAGGAAACATCAATCTACTCAGAATGAGACGACGAATTCCCCTCTAGACTGGGGGATTTGGAACGGTGATGGTCAGTACACCTTCGATCTCAATTCCCGGTACCAACAACAGTATATCCAGTTTGATGTTAGGACTGTTACTGATCACTGTCACTGCCCTCACCCTCCCCGATCTCAATATGCCTGGCATCAGTCACAGGGTCGGTCCACTCAGTAGTTGCATACCTTCAACAAGGCACCCTCTTTCACCTTGATCTTCTCAATCCTCCACGAGCTTGCCTTTTTTCGTCTCCGTCTGATTCAGACTCCTCAGACACAGGAGCAAGATCTCTTTTGGAAACGAACCTCAGGTTCAGTCACCTCTGTCTTTCTGGCCACTGTTCACCTGTTCTGCTGGTTTTCCTGCTTTCTTCTTTCTCACTTTGCTCACAGTTTTCTTCAGCTGAATTTGGCTTCGGGTCACTTTCACAGTCACTGCCCCTTTCTGAGGCAGTCTCAGCTTCAATTCCGTCGTGACCCTCTTCAGCTTGATCTAGTGAGCAATCAGCTTCATCAGACACCCTCACAGCTTGGCTTGTCCCCTCCTGTGGCCCTGCCACTTCAGCTGGATTTTCATTTGGGAGAGGAGCTGTTTCTTCCAAAGGGTGCTGGAACTCGACGGGTGTGTGAAGCATGCACCCAATTCGGCAGCCCTCAACACTTCACAGCAGTGTTCGTAACAAGGATGACTTGGTAGGGTCCTTTCCAACGAAAATCCAGGCAGCTCTTTCTCACGTGCTTCCGAACCAGCACCCAGTCCCCCGGACTCAGGTAGTGACAGGATTACTGGAAGCAGGGACCACAGCAGCCTGGGAGACAGAACGGATGACATCAGCAAGTCCCTTGCAATAATCAAGGACCAGATCATATGTGATACTCAGCAAGGCTGTCGATGCACCACTGGTAACCTCATTGCCCTCCCCATCAGCACTTCATGAGGGGAGAGACCTGTTCTCCTGTTGTTGTGAACGTATCTAGGACCCTATTTAGCTATTCCCGATTTATGCCCTTATGTGGTTATAACATATCATATCCTTATAAAGGCATAAGAATCATATCCATATTTAGAAATAGCCAATGCAGTCCAAATACGACAAGACTACTCCCATAGACTCCTAGAAAGTACAACGCGTTCTTTAAACAAACCAAGCATCCAGCAGCCCGGGAAATCCCCCCTGCTTTTGTTTTGATTTGTCCAAGAACTCCTGGAGTCCTGAAAGAACTGTAAGTTCTTAGTGGTGTCTTATGTCCAACCTTACGTCAAACTCGGCACCATCCAGGTATAAATATACCAACAGCTGCCCTAGCAAACACATGGTGGTTTGGAGCAGATTAGCTATCTACTTGCCCGACGCCCTGCTGTGGCAAGTGCCGAAGGAAGCCGACCCTCCCATTGACGCACTGAGAGAGACGCTGTCTTTTCTGCTGCCGAGAAATCCAGTTCCAGTGTTTCCAGTCACCCTTGCGGGTTGCTGGGAGATCGAGTCCTGAGAAAGAGATACAAGACCTCCTTCATTCTATAACCAAGGTACGGAGCTGATTGGATCCTTAGAGAATTCTTGATTCAGATTCTTGGCAAAATTATCTTAACTTAAACTGCAGCTCATTTACTCCTTCCCACGTACTAGGCTTAGGTTAGGTACACCGGGGTAGGCGTATCTTAGAAGCGCCAGTTGAGTACGTTTAGTCATGGTTTTATATATGTATATATTTTATCTATTTTAAACACGGTATGGCTTAGAAACTGTACCATGCTTTTACAGTATTATTTTATAATACTCCTTTTACTGTACGCACTTTACTTTATAACAAGTATTGCAATTGTGGCAACTCACTTCTCTTGCATGAGAAAGAAGACTGTTCAATAAATAACCACTTTTATTGAAAACACCCGTCTCTCTATTTTTCTGCGCTTCTGGTGAAACTAAGTATGCACGATTGACTGAGTGAAATAGTTGTCTATTGTTTCCGCGACTCTGGAGATATACTCCTTATTCTGGAGGGAGCAAAGTTGTCATGTTAATGCGGTTGTCTAAAACGAATCCCTTCTTGTCTATTGAGGAAAGTTAACTCCTTCCTGTTCATTCGAGAAAGTTTCTAGTGACCTCTGAGCTAGCTGGCACTCATAATTAAGTCTAACATATTTGAGGTCTGGAGCGGGTGGAGAGTAGGTTACGGATTGGGAGAACGGGGTAGGAGGTGACATGGTTTTGGGAGTCACGCAGAGGCAAGCACGGGGGTAGTTAAGGGGGGGAAGGGGGTAGGTTCGGGAGGGGTAGTTGTAAGTGAGGTTGTTAAACTGGGTTTCAGGGGTTAGACAGACATACCACACCAACACACCTAATCACATAGTGGCGCTGGGTGGGCACCAACAGGGGGGGGCGAGGTTAGGATGGGGAGGCCATGGTACCTAGGGAATGTGTGCTCAGCAGAGGAGAAGAGGCGGGGCGTCCACTGTTCCCTGGGGGGCTACTGCTCTGTAAGATCTGCCGGTCCTACTATGATGGTCTTGAAGTTCATTTACATTGCTGCCGGCCTAAGGGTTGTAGGCATAGAGCTGTGTGTATGTACTGTCACTGAATAAAAGTTTATAACCCAAAAAAAAAAAAAAAAAAAAAAAAAATTAAGTCTAACATATTCAGTAGAGATCTAGTCGACCTCAGTCCTACGTCTAAACTATTGTTTATGTTATTCCAATGCGCAGAGCCTATTGGGAATATAGGAACTACACTACATGGCGGCCAACATTTGGTAAGGCGATAATTTAACGCTAGATGCTAGAGTAACTTAGTCGTGCTTTTTCACACAGACCCCTTTCTCCCGTAAATACTCCAATAAACGTGGGTGAAAGGTTGATATACGCCGAAACTTAGTAGGATGAGAATCCTATGTATTAGTTTTTAGTTTAGTCAACGTTGAAGGATACAGTGTTCCAAAATATTGTGCACCTAATCTTTGTTTCCTTGAAACTTGATCTGCAAAAAACTTTCTGTCAGAAAAATGTCGGAAAGTGAAGATGAAAGGGAGAGAGCTAAATTAGCAACTCAACTTTTAGCGGAAGACACAAGTCTCCGGGAAGAAGACCCAGAGGCTATACTCATCCCAGTCAATGTAAGGAAGAGTGTAACTTACAAACTAATAAATAAGGGAGTACCATCAAGCGGTGGTAAAGTCATATTTGTTGTAGAGGCCCATGAATATCGGCAGACAGAGGTATTCTATTCCTGGATACCTTTTCCAGCAGTACATGCTGTGACACGCGAGTTCCACTACTACAAAATAGAGGAATCTCCAACAGAAATCGTCCCCTTCGAGGACATTGAAATTCCACTAACATACCAAGAGCACCAGCTCTGGTTTAATGGTGCCCTAAAACATCAAAATAACTTCACCAGGCTTGGTCCACTAGGTAGACCAGTAGCCACATGGCCGGTTCTAGCCGGCTACACACCACATCCTTACATTGATGGAATGTCAAGCGGAGAACTTTTAGTTCAGCTAAAACAACTAATTAAAATACATAGACAATTGGTCCAATATGTCATGCGGACTTTAACAGTCCAACCAGCAATAAGAATTCCACAGCAAACCCCTCACCAGGGGAACACAAATAAAATTACACCACAGACTATACAATCAGTCATTGGCAAATTACCCGCAAAACGGGAACAGATTCCATTCTGGTTAGCTCAAAAAATTACTCCGATAGAGGCAGTATTTCCTGATACTACACCTAATGAGAAACACAGAATTCTGACTATCTGCCTCTCAATGGGGATCACACCACATGTGGAGGACTGTGACACTTGGGTCATAGTCTTTGCTTCGATATACACAAAAACACATGGTGTTCCGTCTATGGCGGTTATACCAGACGTACTAAGACAGATTCAAAATGAATATGGTCCAGAGCCTGCTTTAACTCTAGGTATGAAATTACTGAAAGACTTTAAGCAGGTCTCGGCTATACTATTAGCTACCATAAAAGGAGAAGCAGCATCTGTGGCGATCCGCCAAAAATTGAAAGAAACAGATATAGCAGAACAACCTTTTGAACTTGCCAGAATAATTAAAAAATCCTATGAAGAATTAGGTAGAGACAGTTTGGGTGGGAAACCACTAAAACCAGAACTAACTGAAAATCCTGAAAAAACGTTTATTAAGAATAATCTGAATACTCCAAAAAAGAGGTGGGAGGGTAATAAACAAACTACTCCCAGAGAAAAACAATTCCAGTCCAGAGGAAGGTCTCCCCAACGAAGAAATAGATCTCCAGAACGGGGTGGCAGGTCTCCACAACGCGAGCCATCTGAAAAAAGATACAACCTTAGAGATAGGGATAAATTAAGAAAACCTGACAGATAGCAAGATAATGATACTCGTCCCTCTCGATCATTTCAGACTTCCTCACAGAAATCGGAAAGAAGAGGACGGTCAGAACATAAAGAAGAGCGCGTCAAGCCCATAGACAAGGAACCTGCTCATCAAAGTAAAAAATTACAATTTCCAAAAAAGAAGATAGCCAGTATTAAAATAAAACATGCCGAGGATTCTGAGGACACAACTGAAAAACTGAGAATGGGCCCAGACAATGCTAGACAGCGCAGCAGAAGTGACCATAGCTCGCAAGATCCTGATGAATTTTCTGGAGACAGTGGACACAAATGAATATATTCAGGTGGAAACTGCAGACACCAGTTAGTGTGCCCCATAAATTATATGAAATAACATTACGTATAGAGGGGGACAAAACTAGGAAAATAAAGGGTCTCTTTTGGGATAACCCATCTAAAGACTATGATATCCTGCTCTTTTGCCACTGACCCGTAACGGGAGACACTGCTGCTGCCTTTGCCCCCTGACTCTGGATCTTCCTGCCTGTGTGTGAAGACCAGCTCGCCGGACCCGCTGCGCGGGTCTCGCAGTCCCTATCCATCGGCGGGAGCTGCTGGGAGGAGCAGGATTGTGACTGTGCCTGGAAGGAGGACCTGGGGCGTGCGGTGAGGAGGCAGGGCTGCGAGCGTTGCAACAGGGACTCCATATCCCAGGAGTCCCTGTGTGTGCCCAACTTGTTTCACCTGGGCCGCTCTCCCTGCTTGCCCCGCCCCCCCACCTACGGAGTAAAAACCGGACATCTGGCTTCCCTCTGTGGGACTCTGCTCTTTTGCCACTGACCCGTAACAGGAGACACTGCTGCTGCCTTTGCCCCCTGACTCTGGAGCTTCCTGCCTGTGTGTGAAGACCAGCTCGCCGGACCTTCTGCATGGGTCCCGCAGCGCCTATCCATCGGCGGGAGCTTTTGGGAGGAGCAGGATTGTGACTGTGCCTGGAAGGAGGACCTGGGGCGTGCGGTGAGAAGGCAGGGCTGCGAGCGTTGCAACAGGGACGCCATATCCCCGGAGTCCCTGTGTGTGCCCAACTTGTTTCACCTGGGCCGCTCTCCCTGCTTGCCCCGCCCACCCGCCCATTCCACCCCTACTTAACAGGTCCATTACCCCGCGGCGTGGGAGCGCCCGGGCAAAGGGCGGGCCCTCTGTGGCCCTCCGAGGCCTGTAGAGTCTGGTCTGGGCCATAGCTCTTGGTTCTGTATATTGTTCTGAAATCTGTTTTTAGTTTAGCTGCTGTGGGTTCATTTAGTGTGAGTAACTTTGCCTACTTTTATATATTACTGTTGGTTGCTTTGATGTGGTAATTGCTGCTGTATATTGTATCAGCTAGTCTTTGACCCTCGGGTATAGGGATGTGTACACGGGAAACTCGAAGCAAGGCTGGTGCTGGTGCTTCTAAGCTGACGGGCACATTGGACAATTTTATTGTGCGCACAAACACTCTAATTGATGAGGGGATTGCCCTCATGGAAAGAAGAGTGTCTCAGGATCTCGTATTAGTGAGAAGATCATCTTTAGGCCATATAGCCTCTGCGCGCACACCAAGCAAAACTCAATGCACTCCCCAATTAGATCTCTTCCAACCTATACCCGTGACCCACCCTATTTCTATCAGCCAATCTGTACCCCTGGTTTCTGCTCCTTTGATGCCCCCTCAAGTAGCCCCTCTTACCTCTTCAATAGCTCTTCCGATAGCTATCAATGATCATGAGACAACACTCGCACAAAGAGGTTTGAGGGAGGGCGCTATTCCTAAATGCTCCCAAACATCAAGCAAGGATAGTGCGGATCCAATAGTTATAGTTGACGGGGCAGGAATTTCTAGTGATTCAATTAGTATTTCTTGTGGGCCAGAGGTGGGGAGGGACATTGTGGTTACTATAGAAAATAGTGAAGGTAGAGCTGAGGGGCATCGTGTTTTACAACCCCTACCATTGGGCATTCCTGATGATTCAGCCTCAACCTCAAGCTTACTTCTTGAAGAGAGTAGCCTGGATGAATCCTTTGATGGGGCTGAAGACAGGAACGGTATTTTTATGAGCTCTATAGCTGAGCTCATTAAATCCTTACTGCCTCCCTTGGAGTCTAGACTACAAGGCATCGAAGATCAACTGCAGGCCTTAAATCTGGAGTTAAAAGCCAGACCAAATGTTCCTGCCAAAAAGGCAACCGGTGGACCAGCATTGGCTGGCGCTAAACCACCATTGTCTAATACACAAGCAGCAGGGAAAAACCTTACCCCTCAAGTGTGTTCGTCTAAAATACCTCCAACCAAGGTTAATATAAATAGTAGTAACAAACTGCCCTCTACTGTGCCTAGTAAACCTCAGAAAGTAAACGGCCCCATTACTCCTGCCCCCAAACCTCCCATTACCCTTGATCCCAACCTCCTTCATCCCATCCAGCGAATTCTAAAATACGCCGGAATATTAATTTGCCCCCTGATGCCCATTCCTATGTAATTGTCCTAACAGGTGTCCCCGAGCTTCCCCCCTCATCAACAGAATCATACTGGGCTCTTAAAAACAAAGTCTGCCACTGGTTAGATAGAAACTACCCACTTCCACCCAACATTCGTAGTAATTTACTTATGGTGGTTGAGAATCAAAAAAATCTCCAGGGTGACTGTGTTGTTGTAACATTTGAGGACCCGCGTATGGTGGAGTATATCCGTACTAGACCCCCATGTGACAACAACTCTTCCATTCTAGTTAAATCCCTCTCCTATTTCTATATGCTTGCAGACCATCGCAGTAATAGGTGGAGCTGGTTAAGGGCTCCAAACTGTAAAAGAAGGGGGTTGAGAGAAGAGCCTTCTCAGGATTATAACTTAAATCAGTGGGATGGGGGCGAAGATGGAGGGTGGAGCACAGTACAAAGGAGAGCAGGTAGGCCCCCTTTGGAGTTTAATCAGTTTCAGGGGGAATGGTATGGCCACCAGCACAATCCCCCTCCATTACCCTGTTTTAATTGTTTTAGTGCCCTGGAAGCAGTCGATTGACATTCGATCCATGTCTCCGGCCAAGAGGTTTTGAGGGAGGAGGCAGAGTCAACACAGGCTTTATCCACATTTGGAGAAAAGATTGAAGTGTCTGTGGATAATGTGGCCACTAGTATGATTGATCTGGATTGTACCCCATTACCTTCAACCATTGTAACAACTGTAGCTATTTCTTCAATTAACATCATTTCTTGGAATATAGCAGGATTAAGGAAAAATCTTGAAAATCCGGATTGGAATGACTTTATTGATCCCTTCCATATTTGTATGTTTCAGGAAACTTGGTGTTTGTCCCCACAATATAAAAACGGGTACTCCACATATTTTGTCCCAGCAGTTTCTATAGGAAAAGGCCGCCCCTCAGGGGGTCTGCATATCTGGGTAAAGGTGAACCTGAATTGTACTGTTACTACATATAACATACAGTCCAATGACATCTTGCATATCTCTTTGAAAAGCCCTATTGGGGGCATTGTCCATCTGTTCTGCGTTTATGCAAGAGGGGTACAGGGTGGTTTAATCTCACAAACGATCGAGCTGTTAGATGTAAAATTGTCTGAGCTTCCACCTAGGTCTAAAATCCTGCTGGGGGCGATTTTAATTGTACATTTGAACCCCTAGATGATGAGGATGTTTTGGGTTTGAATTCTGAGGATTGGAGACAGGCCATACCACCTTTAGCGTTGGCACCTATTAAGAAGTGGACTGCCAGAGCTATACAGTTGAATGCACTAGCTTTGGAGCACAATTTACGGGCACTAAACGGCCGGACTACTTCTGATCATAATGGGGCAATGACCTATAATAGGATAAGCTGCCCATCGCGAATTGATTACATCTTTTTAGATGTTTATTCTTGGGCTAGTTAATAAGATATGGAAGTCAGGCAGTCCTCAGATAGTGATCATAACCCATTATGTATGGAAATAAATTGGGCACACGGGTTTAGTAACAACGGGGGGCCAGAGATGGTCACGAAGGATGTTCTCCCCTCCAATTGTAACCGGAAATTGAGGTCGGATGTGGCAAAATGTGAAGAGGAGAAAATTAACAGTATCAGGGATTTAGTTAAAGCAGAAACCTCCAGTCTTGCAGCGGTGGATTGGGGAGAGGTTTCTTCTGTGGGGCACAAATTATTGGGTCAGTATAAAACTTTCACAGATAAAATAGGAAAGTATTTCCTCAAAAACACCCTAAAGAACTCAGCGGTGGCTAATAGACCCCTGAAGGCGAACCTGTGGTACAAAGCAGAATGTAGAGCCAAGAGGAAAGCCATTGGTTCAGCGATAAAACTAAAGGATCTGATGGCAGTAAAATTAGCTAGAAAGGAGTACCGTGGCTCAATTGCCTCAGCAAAGAAAAACTGGGAGGAAGACCATTGGCAGCAGCTTAAAATTGCTGCCAGCGGGAAGAACTCTACCATTTTCTGGAAATTGATTAACGCGTCAGACCGGAGGGGTGTTGACCCTATTTTAAATCATATTACTGAACAGCAATGGCACGCTCATTTTTTAAAATTGTATTGTGATGTTGCCGATCAAACTCCCCTGCTTCCACCAGCAGACTGTAGCAATTGCAACCCCAGTTTGGAGTTGACTGGTAATGAAATGATATTCTCCCAGCCAGAAGTTAAGGCCGCTATTTTAAACATACTCCCAGGCAAAGCGGCCGGCCCAGATGGTCTGCCCGGTGATCTTTTATTACATGATCCCTTAATCTGGGCAGAGTATATAGCAAGCTTAATGACTCTTATCCAGTTAGGTCATCCCGTCCCGGAATCATGGAAAGGGGCGGAGGTGATTACGATTTTCAAGAAAGGTAACAGAGAGGACCCTGCCAACTACAGACCAATTAGTCTAATTGACACTATTCAAAAGGTAGTTGGCAGGGTCATTATAAATCGAGTTGAGACATGACTAATGGATAATGATATTCTTACCCATTTTCAGGCTGGTTTTAGGCGGAATGTTGGTGCAATGGATCAATTCTTCCGGTTTTGTGCGGTCTATTGGAAGTCAGTATCAATTATTAAGGGCTGCCTATATCTGGCTTTTATAGACCTGAAAACCGCGTTCGATGTTATCCCACGCGCCAAGCTATGGGAGATTTTATAAGCCATGGGGATTCCTAGTTCCTTGCTGCAACTGGTTATCAAACTGCATGAGGACAACTATGCAAGGATACGATGGGGGCGCCAGGGTCAAATGACAGAGAGGGTACCTGTCAGCAGGGGGGTACGGCAGCGATGCTTGATGGCTCGGACATTGTTCTCCCTCTTTATAAATGGGGTGGTGGACCATTTGAGGGAGGACCCGGCGGATGCCCCCGTCCTTGCCGGGGAGAAAACCCCGACACTTCTCTTTGCGGACGACACCCTCCTGATGTCCAAAACCCCCAAGGGTCTTCAAAAATTGCTTGACCGTTTTTCCCTCTTTCATAACGATCGTGGGTTAACAGTCAACACTTCGAAGACAAAGCTAATGGTTCTATCTCCAAACAGAAAGGTTAGGAAGGTTCGTCTTACCCTGTGCGGATCCCCTTTAAAGGTGGTGAACAAATTTGATTATCTTGGGGTGAGGCTGTCCAACAACATGAGCTGGGATTCCCATATTTCAAAAATGGTACTAAATCTTAAAAGGGTGTCCGGTGCAATATTAAAGAATCAGCGCCTCTCTATTAGTAGACCGGTCGCCCCTGCCTTGGTAGTCTATGAAGGGAAGGCTTTAGCCTCGGCAGTTTATGGCTCCGAATTATGGGGTGCTGAAAATACTAAGGCACTGGTAACTGCAGAAAATAAGTTCATCAGAGATTTAGTCTCACTTCCAGTTTCTACCCCTTTGTTACCATTATTTTTTGATATGGGTAAAAAATCGATCTCAGACAAAGTTCAACTAAGGCCGCTGCTATTCTGGGTGCGCCTTAGAAGAACCCAGGAACTAGCCGGGTATGCCAGAGCGTTGGACGAGTTAATAACCCTAAATGTTTCTCACCAAATAAAGTGGCTTAACAATCTTAAGAAATTAGTAACATCAATAGGCCCGGGGGAGTCCTGGGTGTCACAAGTACCTCCTGCAAAGCAAATTGTAAAGAAATTATATTGGGAATGGGTTGAGGCCAAGATTAATAACAACTCAAACCTGGGGACTTTAACGACGAACTTTCTTGACCACAAAACTTCTATGAAGTTGGAACCATTTTTGGATTGTATCCAAGTAGCTAGATATAGAACTTTGTTCTTGAAATTAAGGTATGGCACCCTCCCCCTTAAAAAAATTTGGAAAGGTGGAAGACCAAGGGGGGGGGATTGAACTAAAATGCCCAGGTTGCCAATGTCCAGAGGAAACCCTTGGCCATTTTTTATTTGCCTGCTCAGCCTACAAATCCGTTACAGCTAAATGGTTGAAACCTGTATGCAGGGAGTTCGGTGTAAAAGACCATAGGTCAGCACTCCGTATTATTTTAACCAACACTGTTTCCATGTACATCATCTGTGGGGTTGCAAAATATTTGGGGGGTGCTTGGATAATACGTTCTAGACTGTTGGGTAACGCATAAAAACTTTTAAATAAGTAAGCATTGTTTTAAAATATTGTTTTGACTCTGTTGTTTTTAAATTGCTATTTGCTGTTCTGGATGTAATTGTAGTACTTTGGATAGATTGTTTCTTATGTATTTGTATGTTTGTACTTTTATGATAAATATCTATCGAATAAAGTATTACAACGATATCCTGCTAGCAGAAAAAGACTGGCCACCAGAGTTTGTCAGGGAGTGCCCACATGGCGAGGAAATGATAATGCCTGCCTTCTCAAATCACATTCCAATTCATAAAAAATATACATATGCTAGAAAATGGGCAGTAGCCCAAGCCCCTGCATTATATAATAATCATGTAGGATGGGATGAGGATTCTCCTCACCATAAAATTCAGTTAAAAAATCAACCAACTGCACAAAGACAATATCCTGTTAAGCAAGAAGCTAAAAAACAAGTCAGAGATATCTTAGATCAACTTGAATACCAGGGGGTGATTGAAACATGCACCTCACAAATGAACAATCCTTTGTTTCCTGTCTCCAAGCCAGACGATTCACATTGTCTAGTTTTGGACTACAGACACCTAAACTCCTGCTGCAAAACATTTGCAGTACAAAACTCACACAGTGCATCACTAATGAATAACATTGTGCGCAAAAAATATAAAACGACATTAGATATCTCAAATGGTTTCTTTTGTCAAAACATAGCACCAGAAAGCAGGTATTTGACCGCTTTCTCCTGTATGGGGGCCCAAAAACAATTTTGTCGACTCCCACAGGGATTCAAGAACAGCCGAGGATTATTTTCAGCTAGGGTAACAGAGTTACTACAAATGTATGCTGATGAGGCATTATTTTATGTCGATAACATCTATCTTACAGACGATGACCTGGAGACACACTTGAAAAGAGTGAACACCATTATACTTGGGTTTGCAGCTGAAGGGTACAAATTCAACTTCAAAAAGTCACGAATTGCCCACCTAACTGTCCTATTTTTAGGATATGAATTATCAAGTGAAGGCAAAAGCCTAGCAGACAACTTCTTAGAGAAGTGTGCAGTACTCCAAGCTCCAAAAACGCTGAAAAACTTACAATCAATTCTAGGTTTCCTGAATTTCGGAAGAACATACATTCTAAATTATGCAGAGAGGGTTAAACCCTTCTATGAATTAATAAAACCTGATTTCAAACCAATTAATTGGACTCAGAAACATACAAAAATTTTAAGATCAATACAAACAGATATGTTAACTAAAACAAAACTGCAAACATGCGCAAATGAACGCAACCTTGTAATCCGAGTCATCCCAGGAAGATGCGGATTCACGTACCTGATCTCTAATGAAGGAGAAACGGTACCAATAGCTTATAAATCACACTCGTACAAACAAGCTGATATGAAATTCAGTTCTACTGAAAAAATTCTGACTGCGGTTCAGACTGCTGTAGCAGAAGAAAGAGCCCTAGCCCAAGGCAAGAGCATATCTGTTTTAACAGCAGTATCAGCCCTTGAGGCAGTAACAGACCAAGCATTCAAAATGCTAAAGCTTTAGATCCAAAATGGATACAATGGGAAAATTCTCTTGCTGCAACAGACGTGAAACACACATTTGATCCCAAAATGAAAAGACTAGAAGATCTGGAATACGAACATGAATGTCCTCTGTCAATCGAAATTCTGCCTCTCGAACAATACACCTGTGTAATCTACACGGACAGATTTGCACAACACTACGTTGTGGATAAACAAGTTTACAATGCAGCATGAGCCATTGTTAAAGGTCACTGGCGCTTAGGTAAATTCAGACCGATGGTCACTAAAACTGAATCACTCAGATACTGTACAGCTCAGCGAGCTGAAATAAGATCTTTAAAGATGGCGCTGGAAAATGCCGATCGCGAATTCCCCACACTAATAGTGTGCCATTCGCATTACTGCGTCCAGTCTTACAATAATGACATGCAGACCTGCATCAAAAACGGTTACAAAGATGAGACTGGTGCCACAATAAAGCATAAAAAACTTTGGGAACAAGTAGTTCTTTTGCAGAAAGAACTACAAAAGACTCACGTGATACATACACTGAGTCATCAACGTGATGGCGTTCACGTTGCAGGGAATTCATTGGCTAACAGAGCCACAGCGGCAGCTGTCAAACCGGCTTCCGTAGCTACAAAAAAGCGTTCTAAAAAACAAATAGATGGAGAAACGCTACTAGCAGTAAAAGCCTCAATGGAAGGCAATTATGCGGCGTTACCTCTAAACTATCCACTCGGAAATATATACATAATTGATGCGAACTCCGTTTCGTTTGCTCGAATCCCTGGAGTGGGGGATAGGGTAATTCCAAACACGAACCGAGAGCTTACTTGGTTCAAGAAGCACACATGGGAATGGGTCCGAGGCACCAAGAGATCTTGAAATCTCTAATAGAATTGCAATCACAATACTGGTGGCCGGGGATGAGCGTGCAAATTTACAACTTTGCAATGAATTGTCAGGACTGCAACAGAGATCGCAGTTGTGAACCGGACCATACACCAGCTCGGACACCTCTATTAGAAAGCATTAGGCTATCTATACACAAACATCCAGACGGAAAAAGGCGATCCCATAATTATTAAGACGAGATTCATTTAGATGAGGTCCCAGCGCTTGGCTGACGCCAGAACTGTTATAAAAGATTTGCGAGTTTTTATCGGCACATACGCAATTGGCATGCTACATTCTGACCAGGGTCATGCGTTTAGCTCTCGAGCTTACAAGGAGGCCATGGCCAGCATGGGCATTGCATTGCGGTACTCTAGTCCATTCCATCCCGAGGGAAATGCGGTAGTGGAGAGAAAAAAACGTGACATAAAGCAATCTATAACAGCGAGGGTATTAGGTTCGGGTGACGGGTGGGTCAAACATCTAACAAGTGTCCAACGTAGTCTTAATAACCTGCCAAGAAATTCTCTAGGAGGTATCACTCCGTACAAACTTTTGTTTAGTACCAGAATGATCATTCATGACCTCGATTGTCAGACTTCAGTGGTAGAACAAAAAACCTTTGATATCAAAGATCGTTTGGCTGTTTTACAGGACTTGAATGAAACAAGAAAAAGTCTAAGTAACATAAAGCTAAAGCCAACGGCCACTGAAGAAAAAACACCTGTCCCAGCAAGACCTGTCTGGATTCCAAAGATTGGGGATTCGGTCAGAGAAAAGATTGCAAAGAAGAAGTAATTTGGGCCTTCTTACAGAAAAGCAGTACCTACCTTAGCTGTCAGCTGAACAAGATCAGTAGTACTACCGCCCCCTGCTGGTAAAAAGGAGAACAGAGTTGTATCAATCGACCTGGTAAAACCACAATCATGAGGCCAATAATAAGTAGTAGGCCCAGTGGACTCCCAAGAAGTAGCAGAAGACCAAACCTTGCTACAATCCAAGAGTTTCAAACTGAGAAACTAATCACATTTGATAAACCTGCAGTGAATAAAAAGGACTATGCAACAAAGCCATGGAACTTGTGCCTCTTGAAACCCAAATTGCAACAGTTCGTCAAGAAACACCTGTCTACAATGATGTAGCATCTGAACATACATTTATTTATTTATTTATGGGTTTGTAATGCGCCGGAATCACACCCGGAGGTGTATCTCCGCGCAATGCTGTAGGAGGAGAGTGCGATGAAATGAGGCGTTAGTATTGAAACAGCACTGTTTTTAAACTTTTCCTGAAAATTAAGTGGCTGGTGCATTGCCTAAGGGATAAAGGGAGGCTGTTCCACAGCAGAGGACCCATAACAGAGAGGGCGCGTCCTCCTTGTCTGGCCTTTCTGACACGGGGAACTTGTAGTAACAACTGGTTACTAGAGCGGAGGTTGCGTGTGGGGCGATGAGGGACAAATCTATCGGCCAGATAGAGCGGTCCCAGATTATGCAAGCTTTTATGCACCACACAACAGGTCTTAAATTCGATACGTTTTCGAATTGGTAACCAGTGTAGCTGGTGAGGTCCTGGTCGAGACGGAACCCCAGATTTTTTACCACCTGTTTAGGAGAGGGGGCCGCTCCTAGGCTAGCAGGCCAACAGTCTGGAGTCCACAGAATTTTAGCTTCCCCGAACAGCATGACTTCGGACTTTCCCACATTGCATTGGAGAAAGTTATTGGCCATCCAGCTGGAGACCGCCGTCATGCCGTTCGAGAAAGCTTGCCTTACCGCAGGAGTAAAGGTTTTAAAGGTGAACAACAGCTGGGTATCATCAGCGTAAGATATGGGTACAAACCCATAGGATCTCATGATTCCAGCTAAAGGGGCAACATAAACATTAAACAGCGTAGGGCTGAGACAGGAGCCCTGCGGAACTCCTTTAGTGATTTTGGATGAGGCGGAACTAAATGCCCCCATGTTCACCCGCTGGGTACGATCTGTTAGGAAGCTAGCAAACCACGCCAGAGCAGATTTTTCTAGTCCAATCTCCTCCAGCCTTTTTAAAAGGATGGCATGGGATATGGTGTTGAATGCTGCTGACAAATCCAGCAGCACCAACACCACAGACAGACCTCTGTCTAAGGACATACGTATGTTATCCGTGACAGATAGCAGGGCGGTTTCTGTACTATATTTCGGCCTGAACCCAAATTGGGAGTGGTCCAGGCACCCGACCCGCTCAATGAAACTCGAGAGATGGTAATTGACATGTTTCTCCATTAATTTACTAAGATAAGGCAGGAGAGAGATTGGCCTCAAATTAGACATGTCAGACCAAGGGACTGATGTGTTTTTCCTAAAGGGTTTTACTAGGGCATTCTTCCACATCAATGGAACTGAACCTTCAGATAGAGAAAGATTGATCAGTGTCTGAATAGTCGGGCTGAGTGTGTCTCCTATTAGATGCATCACTCGGGCAGGGACAAGGTCCGCCGGACATCCTGATTTAACTGTGCCAATCAGATTATTGACATTATCCAATGTGATCTCAGGTATAGAGGACATTTTTATGGAACTAATGTCTACAGTCCCCTGTAATGAGCCCTGGGGAGGATCACTGGTGTCGGCTACAAGTCTTGATTGAGCGATTTTTTCGTAGATGGACTCAATTTTATTCAGGAAGTATCTGGCAGTATCGTCACAGAGTTGTTGAGACACAGTCTCAGGACTTTCACAAGTTATGGGTTTGGTAAACATTTGAAGAACCTGATATAATACTTTCGGGTCCTTACCTGCCTCAGCCAATTGAGAGATAATGTGATTCTTCCGTGCTGCTCTAATATTTTTATGATAGATTCTCAAGGCAGAGTGATAACAGGTTTTATCTACTATAGTATGGGAGTTTCTCCAGGTCTTCTCCAACTTCCTACATACTTTCTTTTCAGATCGCAGCAGGTCCGAGTACCACAATTCTTGGCGGTGATTAGACGCTGATTACACGCTCTTAAAGGAGCGATAGAATTCACTGCAGTGTCTAGAACCATGTTGAATTTGGAGAGAGCAATGTCAGAGGTATCAGAGGTAAGAATTCCCGGGGATTCAAAAGTGTCTTTAAAAACCTCTGAAGACACTTTGTACCACTGTCTGTGCCAGAGTGGTAGAAGGGCAGGTTGAGGGCGTTCCTCTATCAGGGTGGGTAAAATGAATTCTATCACAGAGTGATCCGTCCATTCTACCTGAAAACAGGTCAGCATGTGGGAGTTCGACAGAATTAAGTCTAGGGTGTGTCCGGCCTGATGGGTGGGGCCATTAATTACCTGTTTCAGGCCCAAAGTGACTAAATCTGTTAACATAGTTTGAGCTTCTACATTGTCCAAGAGTACGCTATGAATGTTAAAATCTCCGAGGAGTAAGAAGTCGGTCCCCATACAGAAGTGGGGTGCCAAAGTCTCCATTAAAATTGTAGAGGCAGCCATACAGGGGCCAGGGGGACAATACACCAATGCCCCCTTCCAGCTGGTCCCCATGTGGTTGCTTATTTTAAAAACCAAAATTTCATTGTCGCTGGTACAGCTTTGGTCCAAGATGGTAATCGTGAAAATGTCCTTATAGACAATGGCCACCCCCCCACCAGTTTTCACGGGGCGATCTAGCCTAATTATTTTATATCCCAATGGAATCCCAAGCGTAATAGCTGGGACCAAATGCGGTTTTAACCATGTCTCAGTACAGAAACAAAAATCTGGAAGAGCAGAATGAATCAGGTCCCAAACCTCATATCCAAAGATAAATTAAAATCCGGAAGCAATTCCAACAATTGACAGAACTGCATCTGGCTACTTCATCAATTTCGATGACTTTTCTGATGATCCAAGTGAACATGAAGAAACGCCAGCAACTAAAACTTTCAAAGAAAAAATTACTGAACTCTTTCATCAACTCAAAGAAACATATCTGATTTCACCATGGATTGAATTATGGATTGTGTTAGATGTACTTTTCCTCCTACTCTGACTCATTTTTGTTTTAATTTTGGGAAAATTCATTGAAGGAAAATATAGTACATTGGACACAGCAAGCCAGAACATCAACTTGGTCCTAGAGCCTCACGGATCTTCTCACATCGAAAAAAGAGAACTATCATCAGTGAACATCACAGCCATTCCTGTAGCAGGTGGTGTAGCATGGGACGCTACTGATTACGAAATCTATGGCCCGGTTGAACTCTTGAGATATCTACATCAGTATAAGGTTTCATTAAGTGACTTTTTATCACCAAGTACTTTCTCTGATGATTGGGACTTTAAAAATATTAATAATATGATGTCAGATTTAGAAATATCAGCAAAATTTACAGAACTTGATTATTTAGAAGGCTCATCAAACTATGAAGAAATGTACTGTTTTAACCATTATGGATATCACTATTTGCATAAATCTGCTAATACTAGAAATGTTTTTACTTATAATCAATGGGAACATTGTCCAACACCGCCAAAACGCAGTTCAAAAACATTTTATAAGAAATTCCAATACTTCTCAGGGTTCACTGATCCAGAAACGTTTTATTTTAAAATGTTAAATAAGACAGGAATGAAAAACATGTTGAAAAACACTAAATTGATATATTCCACAAAATTTTATGAAAAAATGTCTACATTTGGTTTTGAATTTTGGAAAAACAACATTGAAACAAAAACCATTTGTGGTACTAAAGATTGGCAGGTACGAGGTCTAGAATCATTATTTAGAGCCTGCATGATCCCAGAACAAATAATGTTCCTGAATGACACCATTCAACAAACAACCTATCTTGGCCTAGCCAAGATAAAAGACTTAAACAAACCGTCTATTCCAAAACCAATGCCTGATAGTAATAGCACTACAGATGTGGAGATAGACGTATCCCATATTTTACACCAAAACAGAACAAATCCTGATTGGAGAAAATGGTTGATCCGGTCCACAGACACTAATAACTGTCAAGATAGATTCCTGAATAAAAGACAGTGGTTCAAACAGAACAGGACAGACCCAAGATATTCCCAGAAACAACATCCAGGGATAATTACAACATACAGTGTAGGGAAACTATGCCTCGAATGGCTACAGAGATCCACTCTCCCTGAAATTAAGCAACACTTAACTTTACTTAAAGAAGGTGCTGACTTGCGAGATTTCATATTGGGACATCGCAAACAGCGTCAAAAACGTTTCATATACGCTGCTTACAACGAAGCTTGGAAAGTAATGCAAATTGAAACTGCTGAAAAAATACGAGAAATTGATCGTATTAATTTGGAAAAATTACTGTCTGTAGTGGACAATGGGTTAACAACTCTGTCCTCCAGAATTTGTTCACTGGACAGCATTGTATCATCTGCTATTGACATAATGGAACAGGATATGCTAATGTTACAACATGGCCAATCCCAATTATGTTCTATTGTACAGTTAGGCTGGACGTTGCAAAATCTACGTTCAGGTTACGTGCCATGGCGTCTAATCAACAAAACGTCATTATTTTCTATCTTTAACCTTACTGATAAACAAATCTCTATAGCATAAAAAGGAGCAGATTATACGATTCTGTGCATTGAAAAACTAGAAAAATTGCCATTGACAATGTCAGAACGACCTGTCATTGAATGGATAATACATGGTACAATTACAATTCCAATAACAACTTTTCAGTTTCAATATTGCCAAAAGTACAAACCAGCAGGCCTGTATGAAAGGTTGGGTAAAGAATACATCAAGTCAACCTGGAAATTACCTTATACACATAAATGTTATAGTGAAGGGAAAAAAAGAGGTATTTCTTAGTGGTAATAACTGTAAAAAATCACTAAGCGGTACACTTCTGTGTCAAGGTATTAACTTGCATGGAGGCTGCGAAGGTTCATCAAACAACCTTTCATGTCAACTGCACGGCACCCCTGCAACACAGATAGAGCCTTTTTTCAGACAGCTTTCCAACGGCAGCTACGTTATAATAAGTGACTGCAGCTGTTGTGGCATGGTGCCAGGAATAGCCTATCTCGTGAGCGTTCCTTCCAGGGTCATTTGCTGTATGCAAGTATTGTATCCAAACAACAAACCAGACAAGGAGGCAGCATTATGGCCTTCTCTGAATATCTCTTCTATTCGAATTGATACTTTAAGCAGAATGAAATCCATTCTTTTACAAACAACTGTGCCTTTAACCTCGCCCAAGGAGACGTATGATCTGCAAGTTGCAAGGACAGCGGCAGAGATACATACATTATTATCAACCAATTGCCCCGTGCATTTCGCAGAAATGTTAGGTCAAATTTTAAACATGTCTGATACCAGTGGCATCGCACATGTATGGCAAGATTGCATTTTACCTGTTCTACGATGCCTGCTATGCGGAGAAGAATGCGTGTTGGACGTATGTCTTACACTACCATCAGTAGTACCTTTGGATATCGATACTTTGCTTGGTTTGGTAACGGCTCATGCAACGTGTTGTCCCCAGCGGCTACCTATTCTGATGACGGCATTCGTTGAGACTTCACCATTACGATTAGGTGACGGTGAGGTACGAGATGAAAGCGGCACACAGGTGTACCACCTTCTGTGACCATTGCTGGTCTAAACAGCGTCGACAGCAATGCCTCTCATGTCTGCACTATTTCTGCATTTTCGAACTTGGTGGAACTTTCCCCTACTGTTGTAGACAAATTCTTTGCAGCCCTATCTGAGTTAATGTTCTCTCCTAACAACGAGAATACTTTGAGCACACAGAGTTCCCTGAACACTGAATTCGACCTTCAATTTTTTAAAACAGAGCTTCTAAAAAACTGTGGAACTCTTTTTTGCCCTGAAAGCGAAATTATTTTTTCCCGTTCCCAAAATATTTCCATATTTTTTGGCACACAATACTCTGCTTAAAGTAGAACTATTGTTAGAGAACAAGATTTCTATTTTTAAAACTCTAGAGACAATATTTTGATTCAGCCTCTAGCACATGTACAATCTTGTATAAATATGTGATGAAATGGTCTCGACCTTCTCTTCTGTATTAAGAGCCATTTCATGAATGTAATTTTCGTGATTTATTCAGCCAATATTTGAACGTATTATATTTGCATAATCTGAATGATATCATTGCTTGAAAAACGTACAGTATACTACTCATTTTTCGAGTAATACCATTTCAAATGCATTTTATGTATTTTGGGGTGGGCTGGAAAACACATGCATAGTTATATGTTTAATATTGCTTAGTATTTAGTAATGATGGACATTATACGTGGAGTGGGTGTTGTGAACGTATCTAGGACCCTATTTAGATATTCCCGATTTATGCCCTTATGTGGTTATAACATATCATATCCTTATAAAGGCATAAGAATCATATCCATATTTAGTAATAGCCAATGCAGTCCAAATACAGCAAGGCTACTCCCATAGACTCCTAGAAAGTACAACGCGTTCTTTAAACAAACCAAGCCTCCAGCAGCCCGGGAAATCCCCCCTGCATTTGTTTTGATTTGTCCAAGAACTCCTGGAGTCCTGAAAGAACTGTAAGTTCTTAGTGACGTCTTATGTCCAACCTTACGTCAAACTCGGCACCTTCCAGGTATAATTATACCAACAGCTGCCCTAGAAAACACACGGCGGTTTGGAGCAGATCAGCTATCTACTTGCCCGATGCCCTGCTGTGGCAAGTGCCGAAGGAAGCCGACCCTCCCATTGATGCACTGAGAGAGACGCTGTCTTTTCTCCTGCCGAGAAATCCAGCTCCAGCCTTTCCAGTCACCCTTGCAGGTTGCTGGGAGATCGAGTCCTGAGAAAGAGATACAAGACCTCCTTCATTCTATAACCAAGGTACGGAGCTGATTAGATCCTTAGAGAATTCTTGATTCAGATTCTTGGCAAAACTATCTTAACTTAAACTGCAGCTCATTTACTCCTTCCCACGTACTAGGCTTAGGTTAGGTACACCGGGGTAGGCGTATCTTAGAAGCACCAGTTGAGTACGTTTAGTCATGGTTTTATATATGTATATATTTTATCTATTTTAAACACGGTATGGCTTAGAAACTGTACCATGCTTTTACAGTATTATTTCATAATACTCCTTTTACTGTACGCACTTTACTTTATAACAAGTATTGCAATTGTGGCAACTCACTTCTCTTGCATGAGAAAGAAGACTGTTCAATAAATAACCACTTTTATTGAAAACGCCTGTCTCTCTATTTTTGTGCGCTTCTGGTGAAACTAAGTATGCACGATTGACTGAGTGAAATAGTTATCTATTGTTTCCGCGACTCTGGAGATATTCTCCTTATTCTGCAGGGAGCAAAGTTGTCATGTTAATGCGGTTGTCAGAAACTAATCCCTTCTTGTCTATTCAGGAAAGTTAACTCCTTCATGTTCATTCGAGAAAGTTTCTAGTGACCTCTGAGCTAGCTGGCATTCATAATTAAGTCTAACATATTCAGTAGAGACCTAGTCGACCTCAGTCCTAGGTCTAAACTATTGTTTATGTTATTCCAATGCGCAGAGCCTATTGGAAATATAGGAACTACACTGTCTGGGGTACTGCGCATACTCATTAGCACTAAAGGCAGAGCAAAAGGCCATTTTAGAGACGTCGATGAACACACCTTCGCCATCCGAGCTTTCAAAGTTCCGTTTATCCGCTCCACTATCCCAGAAGCCTCTGGTCGGTAACTACAATGGAGTCTCTGATCAATGTTCAGTGCTGTGCAAAGCATCTTTATGATTTCCCTATGGAAGTGCGTTCCTCTGTCCGATTCCAAAGAGATCGGAACCCCGAATCTAGGCACAAGTTCCCTCAACAATAGCTTGGCTACTGTAAGTGTGTCGCACCGGTGTGTCGGGTATATCTCCACCCTTCGTGAGAACACATACACCACCACCAAAATGTACCTCAAATGATTGCATTTAGGCATCACAATAAAGTCCAATTGCATTCTGTTGTAAGGCCCTCCAGACCTCCCAATGTGACTCATTGTTATTTTATTTTTTTTAAATCTTTTTATTGTTTCAAAATTACAAATACAAATAGACATGAGGTAGGACCATCAGCAGTAAAAAAAATCTGACATTCAGTCATAGAATAAACATTGACAGCGACCCAGCAATCCAACAAGTCAAATAGCAAAGTGGTAGGCAAAGTCATTGTGCCCCTGTTCTAGGCCTGCCGCTGCCGTGTCAAGCTCCTCTGTTCAGCATTCCATCACGTAGGAAATTCTGGGCTCTAGGCCGACATTCAGCACCACTGATGGATCTGTCCTCCTTGTCTAACTACCCCTAACCCCCCACCCCTGCCGCTGGCGCTACTATCTAGAAGAGTGAGTGCTGAGAAAAGGCTACCCTAGTGTGCATGGTGTGTGTATGCTGTCGCATCAGTAATGTTAGTGAATACCGCGACTACCATGGAAGTCGGGAGTCCTATCCCATGCTAACCTCCCCAAGGCCAAAGAAATTCGCCTATTGGTGTTCATCCTCCGTCGGCGCGCCGGAGTCCGAGTCAGTATCTAAATCTGAAGTCCGGAGCTCTATCACCAAAGCATCCCACACCCGCGCCGCCTCTAGCGCCATATCGCTATGGGACATATGAGCCTGTTGTAATCGGACCGAACACTCGCTGCCCGCCCACATAAGCAGTGCCGCCTTCCATCTAACGTAGCTAGGGCCAACCGCCGCCTTCCAGTGAGATGTAATTTCCCTCTTAGCCAGAAGGAGTCCTAGGTCCACAAATTTGCTAGATATCTTATTTTTACTAGTGTGTGGGAACCAGCGTAAAAGGCAAGCTCCCTTGTCCATAGTAATCTGTTGCCCAGTTACTCTGCAAAGCAAATCGATTAACTCCTCCCAATATGTGCCCAACTGCAGGCAGTCCCACCGCATATGACTCAAGTCCGCACCCTGCAATCTGCACCGAGGGCATAGCGTGGTGTCGATCCGAAAATACTGATTAATTTTAGCAGGCGTGAGGTATGCCCTATGCAATATGAAAAATTGGATCAGTTGGAACCGAGCATTCTTGGTGCCCTTCTATGCTCTTTTAATTATCTGCGCCCAGGCTGTGTAGGGAATCGCTTTATCTAAGTCCGTCGCCCATTGCTCCCGTGGCTTTTGTAACGGTTTAAGCCCTTCTCCCAGCATACGTTTATATAGGAAAGTAACCGCCTTATACGTGCCCGCTGCCATCACTACGTATTGACACGCTCCGCTTGTTGGCGGTTCCGAGAGACCAGCACCCCAATGCCTCTGTATGGCGTTGAACAGTGCCGCGTGTATCAGAAAATGGCCACTCGGGAGACCAAAGGGCTCCTGCAATGTGTTATAGGGTAACAGTTTGCCATCTGCATACCGGTCTCCCACCATCTGTAGGCCCAGCTCCTCCCATTCCGCAAGGACGGACCAATCCCCACCATGCGGCAATGCCGTACACATGCCCAGTGGTATCTCGGGAGCGTAGGGACTCTGCACCCCAATTCTATTGTGGAACCGTTTCCAACAATACCGTAGGGTCCCCTCCACCATAGATAAATCGGTAGTCCGCAGGTGCTGTTGCAGAACCACAAAGGACAAAACATGTTGCGGTACCTCCCTTGCAGATACCCCCTCCGGCCCCCGAAACTCCACCACCTGAGTAAGAAATTGGAATTGCGCAGCCAAGTAGTATAATTCAAAATCCAGGACAGCAAGGCCCCCCTCAGCCCGCGGCCACATCAAAGTATCCAACGCCACCCTGCGTCGTCCTGCACCCCAGATAAAGCTACCTCGCGGAACGGAGCTGCCAAAAAAAAGCAACTGGTATCCGTATTGGTAGGGTCCGGAAGAAATACAAGAGTCGAGGAAGCACCACCATCTTCAGGAGCGCCACACGGCCTGCCACAGACAGTGGCAGGGTCCCCCAGAACCGCATGCTACCCCTGAGGCCTCTTAACGCTCTACCAATGTTACCTTCAAGGAGATCCTCCTGAGCATGATACACATGCGTTCTCAAGTAAGGAAGGCACCTAGGTTCCCACGCCAGATCAGGCAGCAACGTAGGCGGAACGCACGTTCTGAACACCGGGAACACGCAAGTCTTCGCCCGGTTAACCCACAGTACTGAGATGTCCCCAAAGCAATCGAGAAGGGAGCGCACCCCTTCCAGGGCCTCCCCCGCATCCCCCAGAAACATTAAAAGGTCGTCCGCGTTAAGCGAAATATAGTGCGCATGGTGATTAAGTCGCAAGCCGTGGTACGTCCCCCCATCCTAGCGCGCGCCGCCAATGGTTCTATCGCAAGGGCAAACAACAGCGGGGAGAGCGGGCAGCCCTGTCTAGTGCCCCCCCCCCCACAGTATAAGAGGAAGAAACAACTCTACCAACCCGAACCCTAGCGGTCGCTGACGAGTACAAAATTTCAGTCCAGCGGACATAAACGGCCCGAGTCCAAAGGCTGTCATGACAGAGAACAGGTATGGCCATTCCAGGCTGTCGAATTCCTTAGCAATATCAACGGAAAGGACCATCGCCTGCCCTTCCACCCCACAGTGTCCATCCAACCGGCATATGCTGCTGGCAGTATTGTGAGTCGGGATAAACCCGGCTTGATCAGCATGTACCAATTGCGTCATGAAGGGGAGGAGTCTAGTGGCCAGCACTCGGCTCAGTATTTTATAGTCAGTGGTGAGCATAGATAGAGGCCTATACGCCGCTGGGTCAGTCGGGGGCTTCCCCGGCTTGAGGAGAGGAACAATAATAGCCTCTCTAGTAGAGGCCAGCAGTATCCCCGTTTGTCTAGTCTTTTTGTACACCGCCAATAGTCTGGGAGCCAGGAGGTCAATATACGTTAAACAGAATTCGATAGGCAAGCCATCGCTGCCCGGTGTTTTATTGCGTGCCAGTTGCTTAATGGCGCAGCGAATTTCAGCCAACGTAATATCCTGACCAAGGACCTCCGCGTCCTCCTCTCCAATTGCAGGCAGCTCCAGGCCCTCCAAAAACGCCTGGTTATCTGCATCACCAGTCTGTAATTGGCTGGTGTAGAGAGTCGCATAAAAAGATCTAAATCGGTCATTAATGTGGTTTTGCGTGTATTCCAGGCGTCCCGAGGGCTAGGTTAACGCCAAGATAGGTGCACATCTAGGAGCGGGGTCCACCAGCCAAGCCAGCAATGTGCCCATCTTATCCCGTTCCGCATGCGCACGGGCCAAGTAAGCTCTATGATCGAAGCACCGTAAGCGCTCTACTACCACCGCTACCGCCTCCTTTTGGGATTGGCCTGTGTCGCGCGTCCCAGAGCCATCAGAGTGAGCTCTCTCTGCGTCTCGTAGGGCCAGTTCGCCCGCCTCAACTTCCTGCAGTAGCAGCTTCCTTACTCCCACCCACTTGCAATACAGATCCCTCGGATCACCACTTTTAAGGCATCCCATTCGAGGGCCGTCGTCATGACGGAACCCGCATTCTCCACAAAGAAGTGCTCCACCCCATCCCCCAACTCCGCGTGAAAGGCCTTAGACGATCCAAGACACCCGTTATCATCGCAGACAGCGCGGTCTGTGCAGGCTAAATCTCCTGAAGCTTAGTTTCGGCTTGTTTCACCCGATCAGACAGTTTTGAGTGGTCAGCTCGCAGTAAGCCCAGTCCCATCGCCACCTGCACAATGTCCTGCTGGAGGCGGCTTGAGAGTCCGCTATGGCTGCCAGAATTTTATCCAATTGGAGCTGGAGCCCCCGAGCCCGTGGCTATTCCTGCTCATCTCTAGTTTCCTGAGGCGGGGATTCAGCGTCAGAGGGTGGGGGGTCTTCCTCCTTCCTTCCCCGGGGCTTGCCCATCGCTGCAACCATCAGGGCACTTCAATACCGTGTCGCGGAGCCCCTCGATACCCTCCAAACTAGCCACAGGGTCAGCACCCAGGTCCGGGAACTCCGGCAGAATTCCCCCTTCACACTGCGCAGTTCTGAATGACCCACTGCTCATTATATGGCCCACAGGCCGACCGTTTCGCTGCGACATCCATATCAGCCTCGAGTGGGTTACCACAGGTAGGGTCCGCCATCCATGCTCCCCCCAACCCAGAGTGGTGCGCAGGGGTGAGCAGGATTGCCACCAAAGAAAGCCCCGTTTCTAGCGTGATGTCCAGATGGACTTCTGTGTAGTCGTGCAGGGTCCCCCCGTACAGGGCCTCAGTCCCCCCAATCTGCTGCCGCCCTCATGAGTCACCAGTTCATCTCCAGGCAAGGACGCCCCCGATTCATCGTGGTCCTGCACAGGGGAACAGGTAGAGGTCCTCCGCCCGTCACCGTTCAGCAGCGCTCAGCTTGGGGCCTCCCAAGTCCATCCGACTGCCCCCGCAGCCCCCAGAGACAGCAGCCGCACCTGTACGGCCTCGCCCCAGGGTGCAAGGCGCCCAGCAATGCTTCACCAGGTCACCGCCTGCGCCGCCACCCAGAAGCTCTTTAATTGGAGGGTGCCGCCATCTTAATTATTGCCACTCAGTCTGCGCAGTTCTGGGGACCACTCCACAGTGCCCACGGGCATCGCCGCTGCCCACCCGGGCCTCAGAGTCCTATCATGCTCCCGGTCCTCAGTCCCCACAGGCACACGGGGTGTCAAGGGGAGCGAGCCCCCGTCATCCGCTGATCTCTGGCCCCCTGTGAGGTCCTTCGCCACAGCCCCGCTGACAGGGTCCCGCGCTCACATCCCTGCCCTTGCTCAATAAGGGGCCGACTCCGCTCTCTCCTTGAAGCAGGCCCCTCCTCCCGCACAGCTCCGGAACTCCCCAGAACCCCCGCAACCTCGGAGGCTCGAGCCACAGGATCCGGTCCTCCAGCGCCCCCAGTGCTCTCGCTACCAGCTCACCGCAGGCCGAAGCGTTCCTCCTCAGAGCAGCTCTGCTGCAGTTACACAAACCGCCCTCAGGGCTCCGCACCCCAGTTCTCAGCGCCTTCCCCGCAGCGGCACTCCATCTCCGATTGCGGCAGTCATCGCCGACATCAGGGTCCGGGGTAAACAAAGGGGATCGGGGCCATCTTGTGTCGTCTGGCGGCCAGTTCCCCAGTTCAATCGGGTAGTCACAGCGCTCGTTCTACGCCCGGCAACAGGCAAATCGCTCCACCATGGAGCTCCAGGGCGCCCCCAGCATACTCGGATCTACCAGGGGGTCGGAGAGACTCCGCAAGCAGGATAAATTCGGGGATCGGGCGCGGAGCTCAGTGCTCACGCAGCCTGTCCCATCGGCTCCCAAGCCACGCCCCCCTCCCAATGTGACTCATGGTAACTGCAGTTCTCTTTCCAACATTGATTTGTTGGCATATAACACACCTTTGACACACAGCTTCTGCCACTGGATTGTACAATGTTTGTCTGAACACTCGCACCATCGCAACTCTTCCCAAATGTACTGCACCATGAATTTGTCTTGCCATTGGACCCAACAGCTCTTCCGGCAACACCGCTCTCCCATCAGTCGAGACCCAAATGTCCACATCTCCCTTCACACAGCCGGAATTGATCCACACATTTTTCTTGTGGTCTGACACTTGTTCCTGCATGCATTTGAGCTCATCCCAAGTATCTGCCATGGCAAGCATCATGTTCAACTCAGTTCTTTCTTGACATCCCTCTATGTCTTGTTCAGTGAAGGAATAGCCTTGCTCGGCACAAAAACGTGCAACCTCATCTGCGTATCTATTTCCAAGTGACACAAAATCTGTCCCCTTTCCATGAGCCGTGCACTTTACTACAGCAATTTCTTTAGGACATTGCAAAGCTTCCAGGAGCAACCTCACAAATTCCCCATTTTTAATAGGGGATCCAGATGATGTCATGTAACTTCTATGAGACCATAACTGCCCGAAGTCATGAACCACACCAAACCCATACTGGCTGTCAGTGTAAATGGTAATCCGAATCTGGTCTGCTGCCAAGCAAGCACAAGTTAGGGCAATGATTTCAGCCACCTGAGCGGATTAGACTCTTTCCAGGCACGCAGCTTCAACAACTCCTGTAATGGTGCATACAGCAAATGCTGCTCTTAACTGACCAACACTGTCTCTTATGCATGAACCATCAACAAAGAAAATGTCATCAGGGTCATTCAACGGTTCATCAACAATGTCAGGGCTCGGTTTGGTGCAAAGTTCAGTCACATCGAGACAATCATGGTCCTCACAATCTTCATCAAGCATGTTTGGCAATGGCATCAAGGTAGCAGGGTTCAAAACAGAACACCACTTAAGGGTCACATTCTCCACAGCAAGTATGACCTGCTCGTAGCGTGTGAGCCTATTATTTGTCAGGTTCTGTGTCTTGGTCCTGGTCATTAACAGTTCAACAGAATGTGGTACGTACACAGTTAATTGGTGACCCATAACAATGCTCTCACACCTTTCAATGCTGACACCCGTTGCAGCAACGGATTTGAGACATCCGGGCAACGCTGAAGCTGCTGGATCTAAAGTAGCTGAGAAATAGTCAACTGGTCTATGGACACCGCCATGATCCTGAACTAGGACTGCTAATGCACAACCTTCTCGTTCGCAGCACAATAGTGAAAAACACTTATTGTAGTCAGGCATTCTCAGTGCCGGAGCACATCAAAGGTCCTCTCGCAACTCAAGGAAAGCCTTCATACAGTCGTTGTCCCATGGTACCGGATCACTCACATCCTTGTGCGTCAGTGTTTGTAAAGGCTTTTCCTTTAATGAGAAGTTGGCAATCCACTGGCGACAGTAGCCAACCATCCCTAGGAACATCCTGATCTCTCTCTGGATTGAAGGCACCATCATGTTCATTATTGCCTCAATCCTATCAGGTGACACTTTCCTTTTGCCCTTCTCTATTCTGTGACCCAGATACTGCACTTCGTTCAAGCAGTACTGTAACTTATTTGGCGATACCTTGTGTCCATTCTTTGCCAAATGATTCAATAAAGCGATGGTATCAATCCTGCATGCATCTTCTGTTTCTGATGCCACAAGTAGGTAGTCTATGTATTAGACGAGAACGGAGTTCTGCGGCAGTACTAGACTCTCAAGAGTCTTTTTCAAGATCTGATTAAAGATCGATGGGCTCTCTGTGTACCCCTGAGGGATACAACACCACGTTAAGACACGACTTTCCAGTTTGAAAGCGAACAAAAATTGACTCTCTTCATGCAGAGGTATTGAGAAGAAAGCCTGACAAAGATCAATCACAGTGAACCACTTCGCTTGGCACGGGATCTGAAATAAGACTACAGATGGATTTGGTACTACAGGACAACAGGGAACAACTATTGAAGGAACCAAAATATTATACTAATGGACTATACTCACCAATAGCCCATATATCTTAACCATAAATATTAAGTCAGTCGGCAATGGAGAAGGTTCAATCGTTTATTCCATAATACAAACCCTGACAGTGGAGCCTCAGTCTGCACGACCCTCAGAGGTGCGCAGAGGAGACTAACTTCACTCAAGTAGTACAAGCATATATACGTTTCACACATAGCACGATGTCACCTTAGAAGGAAAAATACAGTTTGTCAAAGGGCCAACTGGAAGACCCATATAAGGCACAATTGATTGCTAGTAACTCGGCCTAAGCTATTCCGGGGGGCAGGTCAGTAAGGTGCCTCCCTTTCTATCTGAGGCTCGGGAGGAGTAGAACAAGCTCTACTAGAATGTGCGCATCCCACTAAAAGGGCAGGTGTGACCTTGAGTTTCCCTGAGCTACAAACTAACGAGTGAAGTAGACAGCTAAGTCTGCCATCGTGGTTTCGTGCAGAAAGCCTAATCACGTGATTTCAGGGAAAACGTACTAGAAACAGAGAAACGAAAGAACGTGGCTCCGGTCACACCAATAGGTCTGAGCTAGCCGGGAGTGAATCGTTCCTAACTATAATAATACAATGTGAATAATGCAATGCTAACGTGCGGTTATAAGGTTATATTGTATATACTAGGCCAACAACATGTATTTATTGTATTTATATCCCATCAGACGGCCCTTTTGGCCTATTATAGCCAATATAACTGGATTCATTCTAAAAACACTCCCTCGTCAATCTGCATCAGGTCTGACACCTCCTTCTGAATCATTTGTTTGTCGGCTTTGGCTTGTCGTGAGACGTTTAAGGCAGACGTTATTCTAGCTGCACAAAAAGACAAACAAGCTGGGCCGCAATGGAGACATAGGCAGCAAGTAAATATGACTCCAAAGGCTCCAGCCAGAATCATAAATATCTTCCAACCCCAAGTAGCCAAGAGACCCCAAACCAACTACTAAGGGACCAGGTACCATTGTCCACATGTGATTCGCTGGCTAATCGATGTAGTTTCTGTTGGCAAGATGAATGGTAGAGGCCGAATCTGGAATGAACACACAGCAAGAGCTGCCGATCACGCGGCAGGCTCCGCCCCTATCTGCGAGGATGACGTCAAGAACCATTCGGTTCTGAAGCGAAACAAGCCTCGTCGCCTGAAGCTCAACAGTAATGTTGGTCAGGATCCCAGTTGTGGTCTGAACCACATTTTCCACTATTCTTGACAAACGTCTTATACTACGGCTATTGAAAATAGGTCCCCAAAAGGGGGTAAGACCTTTGGCAAAATCCTCGAATTGTTGCAAGGAGGTGTCTGTCTGATCGGTACTCTCAGTATCAAAACTCCTAATGCTTCGATTAGCTGCTACCTCTTTCCGAACCAATTGATGCGTCCTGTGATAATCAGGAGGGGCAATATAAACTGGAGGGTAGAGAAATGAGAGGTAGCAACGCCCTGCCCATCCTCTTGGGAGCCAAGTATACGCGTTCTCACCACACACAAAATACACATTGGGAGGAGTAATCATAGGAGGAGTACTGAATGTCTGCAAGGTGTAAGTGTAATTACATTTACTCTTCCCTACCTTAACATGACCTCGTCCCTGTACGCAAGAGGGGTAGGTAGTATTAATCATAGGGATCGGCAAGGCTTTGTCATTGGTGACATTTCGTTCTTTAAAATGCTGAAAATACATGGTGTAGTTGAAAAGTTCCTCTTCTAGCCAGGTCACATTTTTATAATCAGTATATACATTCATGCAGGCATTTGGATCCAGGGATCCCTCTCCTCCATTTCCCTCGGCATCAAATCCTTGATGCTGTTCTATATACTTCAAAATGGCCTCATAATCCCTTTTAGTATATATCTTAAGTTCGGCTACATAATGAGAATACATCAATGACAGTAATTGGAACCATGCTTCACAGCTAGCTAAGTAAGATAACGGTAAGGAAATGAACAATTCATGCTGGTGCATTACTGATGGAAGTAACCCACAAACCCAGCAATTCATTTTGTTCGTAGTACTATGGGTCTGATGTAACATTTCAATAAAAGCATTCTTCGCATAAGTTTCTCTATGTCGAGCCTTATGAGGAGGCAGGGAATAAAAGAGGTGTTCCTCCGGGGCAGCGGTAGTTCCTAACAGTTTCTGTACAGGGTGCTGGAATTCTAAATACGCAAATACACACATCAAAATTACTGTGATTATAACAATAAAAGCAACAAATGCACCCTTCACTCTGGTGAGCCATCCGGAAAACAAATGCATATTATCAACATATCGCCGAGGGGCAAGTGGTCGTTCATCCTCCATTGCAAATCGAGCAAAAGGAAACATGCTCTCTATAAGTCCAAATCTAACTTGGTCCATCTCTATAAATCCAAATCTAACTGTATCCACAAAGCACGCACACCACCAGAGGGTTCTTCTTCCCACCAAGGGATCTTCTCCCTGTGTCCTTTAGAGTCTCACAGATAGACTCCTATCGTTCATCAAAAGAACCAACTTGTATATTCCAGTAGTACAACCGCGGCCCTTAACTCAGTCTTTCTTTTCTGAACAGAGCTATTTAACACAATGTTCCTAGCTCTCAGCGGGTTCAGTCCAGTGTCTCGCTCAGTACCCCAGTAACTCTATCCAATATTCCTCAACTCAGGTCTCTGTCTAGCTCCTACCATTGGGAGCTGGGGTACCGCGCTGTTTTCGGGGCCGCAGGTCGTATTTACAACAGGTTTCTCCTGGTCAGAAAACAATTCTGCTGCAAGGGTATCCGATGCATTCGAGACCAGTGGTGCACTGGGAATAACAGACTCCGCTAGTCGAGCAGCTGCACTTTCCACGGTGGGCAACACCTCACTTAGACCAACCAAGCGTCGTGGACTATCAATAGAAAGCTAATGACTTTACGTGCAGCCGAGCAGTGTGTTGTGCTGCGCAGTCTCCGTCTCGCGTGTCTCTCACTGACCCCCTGCCCCAAAATGTCTTTTAATTCACCCTTCTTTGGCCACCTCTCGTTCCTTCCTGGCCCCACCTCCTGAGTCCTATCTTACTCAACCTGCCTGTTCCTTCCTCAGCCCCATATATTTCCTCTCTCTCTCCATGCTCTCCTCATGCTTTATGTTAATTCCCTTCCCACCAGTGGCGCTCTCCCCCATACTCCTTTCCTCTCATTCACAGCATCTCTCCCTCTTCAGCCCGCCTTCCTTCCCATCAGTGGGATCCCGTCCCCTCCTTACCACATATCCGTCCCTTCACCTCTCTTTCGCCTTAGCCCGCTCCCTGCCCTCAGTAGAATTCTTTCTTCCTCCTCAAGGCAACTTCTTCCCTCCTACTCTTCGTATCTCTCCCTCTTCATCTCGCCCCTACCCTCCAGTTACTCCTCTCTCTCACATCTTCCCTCCCAGACCAGCCGCCACTCTTTCTCCTGATCTCACGCCCCTTCACTCCCTGTCTCAGTGCACTAGGATAAAAGAAAAGCATTGGCATAGCCAATAGGTCTCGCTTTTGGGACCTTATAAGTATTTAGTTATGCAGCACAATATCCTTGGTGCAACCACATTAACTGTTGCATGGTTAAACACTTGTAAGGTCCCAAAGGCGAGACCTATTGGCTATGCCAATGCTTGTTTAATGATTGTTATAATGTGATTAAATTAAAAGCGTCTTCACATCTCCTTTCTGTGACACATTCTCTCAATTGTACTATGAATGTGACTCCTCAGCCCAGCTTTCTGGACTGACATGCTTTAAATTGTTGACAAAGTTCTGCCTCATCTTTTTAACTGGCCTTTTTCACCATTTCTTAAGAACTGCCAAACACACTAGATATTGTCTCAACTACATGATGTTCCTTTTGTAATATTTGCATGCATCAGGTGATTCTGAAATTTGACTGTTTTTACAATACTCGTCTTTCTGTTTCAATCCAATATTATTGCTGACAGTTAGACTGATGTGTTTTCCACAATGCTTGTAAAACACCCTTCCTGTCCGATCGCAACCTATGTCTCTTTCACATATTCACTTCTTTTACCACGAGCTTACAACTAGCCCTGCATAGCTCTACATTGACACCACTAACAGGTATAGCGACTGATGCCATGTTACGGATGATCTTGATGGTCTGCAAAACCTCACGTTTGCCTAATTACCATTTTTGCAATGAAACATAACTATGGATGGACCGCTTCATCCTGACTTTGCGTTCGAGTCACCACCAATAGGACTGCCTGGGTTAGCAGACTAGTTGTTCACCATCACGATCAGTAACTCGGAAGTCTTGGTGCTGCTTACCGGAGGTAATACACGGATTGGCTATATATATGGCCCTCGCTACGAGCAATGGACTCTGCCTCACCAGGCCGGATACTGACACCACCAAACACGGATCGTGGACTCATTGCTACTCTTAAGTAAGTTTTATGGGAGAGGACTTTGTCCGGAGGGTGTGAACTAATGGGGGAAATCGGAGTTTGCTATATGGGTAATACTGTCACGGTCTAGCATCCGCCGGGTACCACATATACTGGACAGATACACCTCACTGTCCACCAGCGCACATTGTTTTTACTTAATGTAATTTTCTGCTTATACTAGCCAACTTGACATAGTTACGCCGCATTTTCAAATACGGCACTTGTCTTAGTAGGGAGCTGCCAGAACGCGCGCATAGCTATGTAACGCTAGGGGGTTCTCCTCTTTGTTAATACTTCACTCGGGGAAATCTTTTTTTTGTTGAATACTGGTATGGGCTTACTTACAGGCCAGCGCCACACCTGGCGACACAGGGGTTCTTTCCCGAGATTCGAGTGTATGTCTGCCCCCTCTTTTTGACTGGCTTGTTGGCCTTGTTCCCGGTGTGTACGTTTTTACTTATGAAATGCACAAATAGTACCTCACTAGTGCCAGCGCAGACCTTTAGCATCTCACTATGTTCTGATAAAATGTACCACATAATGAGCTTGACAGTGATTTCCTTGTGGTGAGTGCTGTTGAGCTTTAACTTGTAGGTCATCCAACAGCGCAATATAATGGTTACACCTTCATTCAATGGGAGAAATAGCCAAGACCCTCATCTGCTTTTTCCTGTAGTACATACACTTTTACTCATTGTAGGCCCACCCTCTTTTCCTTAGCTGAAAGCCACCCCTTGCCTCTGACACGGACCAAGCACCGCAGGAACAAAGCACCTTGGTTGCTGACTCTTATTGGACCATGGGTTACCTTTAACTCGAGGCTGATTCTTTTCAGTACTCGCATCGCTGTACCTAGGCTTTGTTTAATGTCAACATCCACTCCCCTAATGTTAATTTTCCTTTGTTCAGGGATTACCTTCTTTTGTTGCGTCTTGACACGGACTGGACAGATTTGCGGATCTTATTGTATAACCTTGGCGAGAGTACAGCACCAAGTAATCTGTAAGCGTACCAAACGCACTTGGGCACTTTTCCGTCACCTTTGATTTAGTGGTAATCTTGCCGGATCTTTTGACAGGTTTTGTCAGATTCCGTTTTAACCCACCTCACTTTTACCTAGGCCGACTGGTGTGGCTTACGTCTATTCTCTCTGGGTATGCTAAATGGATCTTGACTTCACTATCACAACACATTCACGTTTTTTACCCTTCCCCCTTATTGGATTCACAGGCGTACGCTGGGCCACAGCCTGGGTCTCACCACTCACTCTCACCTTAACTCTCTTCGCTAGTCAGGACACTTCTCGTTCTTCTTTTCTCTTTTCTTTCTCGTTCTTCTCTTTTCCTATGCTCCTCTTTCACTAGTATTTCGGTACTTAAATGTCACAGTTCACATGTATATAACACTGCATTCACGACTGAACTCTAATTTTGTATATATTGTATAATATTACAGCTCTGAAGAAGCCCATGTCTGGGCGAAACGTGTTGGCTGTCCATTGATTAAAATTCAGCACTTGCGTAATAAAGACACACCAAGGATACAAACTACAATGTGGACTCAATGTTTTTAAAACTCAAACCTTGTGATTATTGTATTTACATGTTGCCTCTCACACCCCTTGCAATAACGTTTAACTTTATGGTCATGTGGCAGCTGACCATTTGAGGTGGGCAACATTCCAGAAGGATAGTGACTAGTCTGGTCAGTACAATCCTCTTGAACACCCAGCTGCCTCCTCCAATAGTACACATTTTTTAGCTCTTCAGTAGCTACTCTGGCTATAGAATTAACGTGGCCAAGTTGCTGGTTTATCCTCTGTGGGCCCCCCACCCCAAGGCTCCTGCCCGGATGCAAGGCCCCCACCCCAAGGCTCCTGCCCGGATGCAAGGCACCAGTGGTAACGGAGAGCTTCAAGTATCTCCGAATCTTTGTAACTCATGACCAACAGTTGTTCGGCAGCATAAATTGACTTTCCAATTGGAAAGGCTCCACACCGACACCACGCACTGGCGCACCCTGCTGTGTCCTTGATGGGCAGGGCGGCACTGTACAAAATGATGACCATACCGCAGCTCTTATACATCCTCTAAAATACATCCTATCTAATTGCGCTGCCTTTTTTAGACAGATTGACCATGAGCTCTGACTCCTATAGAACGGGGGCGCATCACGTTTTGCCCTGGGGAAACTGCAGAGGGGAATCTATGATAGAGGTATAGCCATCCCGGACATTAAAAGATACTACTGGGCCTTGCAGCTCCTAGGGGTCAATGACAGGGTTACCTCGGACAGTGGGGAGCTGGCCTATAGTGACAGAGACGTCATGAGCAATGGTAATTTCAAAAGCATACTTTACAACCGCAAGTATAAAAAAGACCTCTCACCACATACAGCAACAGTGACTAAGTGCTGTAGTGAAGCAGAATGCTACCTGGGCTGGAGGGCCAGGCTAACAGCCATGACTCCCCTGTGGCACAGCGACCAATTGGGTGAGGTGACAGCCCTGTAGGGGTTTTCACAGTGGGTGACAATAGGGATCGAGCGCCTGGAAGTTGTGTGGAGGGATAATTCACTGATTACATTTGAGACACTTAGTCAGGAATACGCGTTGATGGAGGCTAAAGATGCTTCCAATTTGGACATGCCCTGTGAGTTCATATATGGGAGGGGACAGACCTGCCGGATTCCTCCCCCTTGGAATACCGTTTACTCTCTGAACCATTTACTCACTGGACCAAACAAGGGGGCGCCCGTGATCTACTGGAAACTGATGAATAATTTCCACGACTCATTGGGACCCCTGAGATGATCCTGGATAGACGACCAAGGAGATAAAGAAGACAAGGACTGGATTGAGACCCTGTAGAGCCCTCAGGAAATAGTTAGGGGAGCCAGATTCAGGCTAGTACAGCTTAAAATTCTGCACAGGGCATACTATTTGTGGACTCTTTTACACAGCATAGGAACAGTAGACGCACCACAATGCGTAAGATGGTTAGCCCTCGAGAGCATCTTTTTTCATATTTTGTGGGAATGCCTCCTGATCCAGGAGTACTGGCGAGGGGTGACGAATGTGATGTCTAGGGTCATGTCTGTACAGGTGCCCATGGATGCCAAATGGTTGCTCCTGGCGGTACATGGAGAGTAGGACTGGCTCCGATACACTAAGATCTGGTTGACACTGGTGGCTAGAGTGGCAATGCGTAATGGCGCTTGACGATGGGGAGTGACCATTCCCCCGACCGTGGCTTAATGGAAGGCTCACCTAGACTGGTGAGCATTCTGCTGAAGTTGGGGTTGCCCCAATAAGTGGGAGAGGAAAGGGGCCCCTTGGTAGGACTAGCAAGGCATGACCTTGGGTGTATAACACTAATACATAATTCAGGCCTGCCATTCTGTACAATGGAGAATGGGAGCGCTACAGGTATTGTTTGTGGCTGTAAAAGCGGCAAATCACTATCAATTGTGTGCTGTGGGGTGTTACTCAGCCATCCTGTGTTTCATATTCTGTGCAATACCATACTCTGGTACTCGCAATGGCTCCTCAGGCTCTGTATTTTATGTGCTTTGTTCAATAAAAAGAGTTTGAACAATAAAAGTAAAAAAATATATAAATATTGGACCCTCAGACCAACTCTTCAGTTCACTACTGGCCCTGCAGAAAGACTGCCTTGTATGTTAGAGGACTGCCCTGCTGCTTGAGGCCTGCTTTGTACCTCAGAGAAGTATGCTGCTGCTACCAGATGACTGTCCTGCTGCTTGAAGCCTGCTTAGTACCCTCAGACAACTGCCGAATGACTTGAGGCCTGCCTTGCTGCTTGGGCCCCAGACACCCAGAGTGAATCCAAGGGCTAGTTGGTTGGCCTCCTGTATAAGCTACAGGGACATAACAAGCTTCAGAGACCCTAAACTCAGCACCTGGCCTCTGACTAAAGTGAGTCCTGACCCCCAAGCAGTACCCAACTGGTCCTAGACCCTTAGAAGTGGTGCTAAAGGTGCTTTTTCAGCCAAACCTGAAACATGGAACTGAGATAATATTCCACCAAGAAGTGGTCTGAGAATGGGCAAGAGACCAGGAACCACCTCTTTGCTGATCTGCCCGAGGCTCATCGCAGGTCGGCCTAAGTTCGCGGTATCTCCTGCTATGTTCTCTCCACAGCAACAAATCCTGCTCAGCAGTTCCTCCCAGAAGGGGTATCTAGTCTTGTGGAACCATCGTTGGCTACAGCCTGCAGATTTGTGCCGCTGGATATTTTTTACTTCCAAAAAAGTGACAAAGTCAGAATGTAGATATCTTCAGTGCAATGTGTTCAGCGGCTCCCCTACAATGATACCTCTTCCTCAGATACCCCTGGCTACCTTGCCCGGCTCAACTTTACTTTCTCAGAAGTGGCGATATGTTGGCTCAGTGACGTTCATAGACAGTTCCTTGGCGCCCCATTCGAGACCGATGAGATGAGGGAGGCCATCATGTCCTTAAAGAACGGGAAAGCACCGGGCCTGGACGACATACCTGCTGAGTTCTATAAGTGTTATGTAAATATTATGGCACCTGTTCTAAGGGAAGCATTTGAAGAGTCCTTAGAAATGGGTATTCTCCCTCCCTCGATGCGCGAAGTGGTCATCAAGTCTTTGTTAAAACCTGGCAAACCTCCTAGGCATGCGATTCTTATAGGCCATTGTCGCTCATAAATCGTGACAAAAGATTTTGGCAAAAGTGTTGGCCACGAGACTGTCACTATTCATGGATAAGATCATACTTCCTGACCAATCGGGATTTGTCCCTGGAAGGGCTACTACCCACAATTTACGTACTCTACTCTCTTTGATACAGACTGTGGCGCCAGAATTCCCGGTTGCTGCTGTATTTCTGGATGCCTCTAAGGCATTTGACTCTGTGGAGTGGAGTTATCTGTTTAAGGTCTTGAAGAGGATGGGCTTCCCTCCAATATTCATATCCTGAGGGCAATTGTTATATCATCGGCCGTCGGTTAGAGTGCTGATAAATGGACACTTGCCCACTGCTTTATCCAAATCGAGAGGCACCCGGCAGGGGTGCCCATTATGCCCATTACTTTTTGCTATAGCGATAGAGCCGTTGGCATCCAGATTCTGTCAGATTCAACGGGATAGGGCGTTTCAGTGTTTTCAGCGACAGCTTCTGATATCGCTCTATGCTGACGCCGTCACGTTACATATTAGGGAGCCACAGCAAAATCTTAACCCCCTGTTGAGGGAATTTCTGGTGTTTGGACAGATCTCAGGTGTTAACATTAATTGGGGAAAATCGCAGTTTTTCCCGATTACGTCAGCGGTCTCTAAATTCCTATTGGACTTCCCCATCGAGTGGTGCGAGACTGATCTTAGATATTTAGGTATAGAAGTGTCTAGGGATAGGGAGGAGATGCTCCAATTAAATTACGGCACAGCGGTAACGAAGCCGACGACCTACGTCACTAGATGGATCTCTTTGCCCTTATCGTTGGCCGGAAGAGCCTCTTTTGTAAAGATGCTGGTACTCCCCCAATTTCTTTATTTATTTCTTAATATTCCCTATTACCCTGGAGCGTTTTTCTTCAAAACACTTCGCACTGAGTTAGTACGCCTAGTATGGGGCGGTAAACAACCTCGAATCAAGAGGTTGGTCCTCACGCAGCCTTATGATAGGGGTGGATTTCATATTCCCGACTTTGAGGTCTATTATATTAGTGCGAAAGCTCATTATGCCTATCACTGGTTTTCGCCTACGCCATACATGCCACAGATAGCAACTGAGAATTGGCTGGCACATCCTCTCCCTCTTAGTGGGCTCATACACGGCCCTCTTCATGCTATAGAAACGCCGTTCACAACAGTAACCTGCACGATGGACGCATGGAGGCGTATGGCACACCGCATGGCCTCGCAGCTGTTGTACTCACCGAGACTCCCGCTCACATACCACCCAAATATGGTACTCCTACAGGAAGTGGGCTTTCGAGCTATGTGCAAATGGTTACGGGTTGTCACGTGGGGGGCCTGTTTCATGAGTGGACACTGCGCACGGTGGTACACCTGTTCCAGGATACCCGTCCCACGCAGCTTGAGATGTTTCTATACATGAGACTGAGGCAGGGAATGAGGGCGCTTCTTCCGGACTTTCCCTGTGAACCGGAAATATTTGCTCCCTTACACTTTATACTAAGTTCTTCTGATGGGAAACACCTGGTGTTGGGTATGTATCGTACTATACGGGCACAACAGCAGGGGGTGGAAAGTTCGGCTCGCAATCACTGCAGTGAGGAACTGGAGCGAGAGATCACTGAGGACCAATGGAAGTATTGTTGTAATGTCACAGAATGTGCATCGGCTAGCTGTAGGTTCAAGGTTATACATTACAAGTTTTTGCAACCTATTTATTACACCCCCGCCAAGAAATTTAAATTTAACCTTTCAGACAATGACAGATGTGACAGATGTCAGAGGGCAGGAGCGGGCTTCCTGCATCTGGCGTTGGAATGTCCGGCGGTGTGGGAGTACTGGACACAGATGCATGAGGCCTTTGAACAAATGTTGGGTATACCGCACAAACACCCAAACAAAGTAGAAAGTTCTTAGACATTGTGTTATTACTGGCCAAATGTAGAGTGGCTTGCCGATGGGGCAGGGGCAGGGCTCCAAAATTTAAAGAATGGATACGGGATGTTATGTATTGTCATGAGCAAGCATCTGTATATGCAAAGAAATTGCCGATGGCATCTAGACCAAGGGATGTATGGGGTCCGTTCCAAACGTATCTCCTACTAGGGGAGGAGGGAGACTCTGACTCGTCTCTAATAGAGGAGGAGTAAGAGACAGATATTGGGGGTGGATTGGTCAGGTACACTGGCAGCCTCCTACTGTCATGCCATTGCCTATGTAACTAATATATACAGACATCTCCTATATTTGTAGCTCGCGTTATTGCGGTACAGGATACAGACAGCCAGTACATTTCTGTCATGCTTAAAGGTATGCTGTATATAAATATCTCAATGTTACTGTGAAAATGTTTTTTTAGCACTAATGTAAAGTATATTGAGGGCTTCTGACAACGTCAGAAAGACACGCTGAGAAGAACTGTTGCAGGTACTGCGCCTACAGAGATGAACTGATTATGACACCAATACCTCATGCCATCAATGCTCTATATGTCACGCTGTACAGTTATATATCTATATTGCTGTTAACTGCAAAAATGCTATAAAGATTTAAGAAAAATAATAATAAAAAAACGTTACCTTCTCAGAATGTTTCTCCAAAATGTCATCTAAGTTTGAAGGCAAGCAGAGCCCAATTTATCTTATGTATATGGTACATGCTCCATCCCAGTCAGTCATAACTTTTGACTTCGCCACAGTCTTGCGCGACTAGATGCCTACGGGTGGTGCTTTGATCTTTTAGGTGCTATTTTTCACTAAAAACTTCTACATATTGGATTTGGTTTGTTTTGATGTGATTTCATGTATTACATTTTACTCTATTTGTCTAAATTGGTGTGGGGTTTTTCTTGTGTTGTGTTTTCACTTTATTACTGTTTGTGTGCTGCATACGTACAGAACACAGTGCCTATACGTTAAGTCTGGCTGCTTTTGTGCCTAGTTACCAGAGCGTTAAGCACAGATTCATTTTGTGACTTTTGTATTTCACCCTGACAAGGATTGTGCTTGTTGCTTGAGTAGGGTTTTCACCCATAGCCCAAAAACCCTCTACCACTGAATTGCTTCAATGCAGAGCAAATTAATCATAATTGTTCATACAGAGTTTCTTTTTTCTCTAATAGTCATGAACAGAGTTTTGTTATGTTCCCAAGTTAGACTCATGTAGCGAAGCAGATTATTTCTTACATTGTCCTCACAAATAACATTTCGAGCTGAGATCTTTTGCATATATTTGCGTGCACAACAATGTTGGTTTAGTTACCATGAAATAAACTTGCTTACACATCTGGCTTCGCACAACATTATCACAACGCCCTGAACATCTTGTACAAGGTCTTGTATCGCACTATGTACAAATGTCATCATCAATGTTCCCTCTAATCTTGTTTCCCTGTGTGCAGCAGAAAATGGTCTCAGTGCACTGCATTCATGGGCATGTGTGTCAAAGACATGTGACAACTCACTAACCAAGCGAGTGCACTAACAGAATTAGTGGTGTTTGCCAGAGGTGAGATCACTCACCCTTTAACCCTGCATAGCTTTTCCTGGCCTTGTAAATAAGACCCCCTATCACACATTACTCTTCGTGAAAGGGGTGTTCCATGGGTGTTGCTGTGGGTGTTCCCACACAACATCCATGTAATTGGCACATCCCAAGATTTACAAGGTTTCGCAAACCTGGGAATGCATCAGATTCCTACCAGTAAGAGTGACGCAACAAGGAGGAATACCTTTAATTCTCCTAATTTTTCCTTTTCCTATGTGTGCTACATAGAAAGAGGAAAATCCCTGTTGTGATTGCTTGTGTGAAAGAAGGTGTTCCTTCCTGCACAAAAACAAGCACCCCTGCAATGCAGACACCCTTGCACCATGGCTCAAGGGTTGCCTGCATTGGCGCATGGCAGCCCATTGTGTGCCAGCGCAGGGGAAAAGGGCTGAAATGCACCGTATCTTGTAGATACAGCGCATTCCTACCCTTTTCTTTTGACGCATGGCAGTGCATCAGGAAGGCCTGCATCAAAATATTGTAAACAAGGGCAATCGTTTTTAAACACAAAGCACTAGTGAACTAATAGGCAAGACAGTTCTGATGTAAGACTTGTAGGTTGCCCAGATTGTTAAAGAACACCATTATCGTCTATTAAATCACACACAATAGGTTTTTGTACAACTTGTATTCTGAATTCATATTAGAAAGGGATTTCATATGCAACAATGAAGAAAAAAGAGTTTTGGTCAAATAAAATATTTGTCTAAAATTGCACACGTTAAGCAGGGAAGCTATGATTGTATCAGGTTTAACTTTGTACGAATCAGCCACCAAAATGCATCTATTTGTCTTTACTCTTTTATGCCAATGCTTTGATTTTAACACAATGTGCATTTTTCTGCTGTGTTTATTTAGGGCAAGGCATTTCAACATTTTACATGAGCATCAGTTGCATTGTTTTTGTAACCTGGGAAGATTAAGTGATCTGGCCAGAATCACAGGATGTTGAGCGCTGCCGAGATTCGATCTAGATTCGAACTTGCTTCATCAGCTCCAAAGTTAGCAGCAGCTCCGGCCATAGAAAATGTCTAAGCGCATCCACATAAGTGTGCACTTCACACCAGCAAGACAGCAGACAGCATTGGTAACAGCCCTCTGTATATTAAGTCATACTTTCCCTTTCCAGAGGGCCCCCATCAGAAAAGCAATGGAAGAGCAGGTGTTTTGCTCCTATGACAGCCCGAACCAAGAAAAAACTTCCTTCAGCGTTAATGATTTAAAAAGCTCGGGAAGTCTTTCTCTTCGTGCGCGCTCCAGCAGAGGCCCTGCGCACCTGCAAACAGTAGGGTGTGCGGGCACGCAGGCGGGCACCTTACAGGAAACATAGGTCATCACTTTCTTCATCCACGAGACGACAGGGCTATCTACATATCCATAACATCACAAATCGAAATGCACATCGCAAGGCTGCTTTCAATTATAAAAGATGAGCATCCCGATAGATTAGCAGAGGAGGCCCTTCCGCTGACACAGAGCTCCTTGCATGCTGAGAAATCACCACACCTCGCGAGGGGTGTCCGGTTCGCAACCAAGATGGAGTTCTTCACTCTATCTCATCAGGTGATAGGGTTGGATCGTCCTTTGGGGGGATTCTTGGCTCTACACCTACACACTCTAGGTACACTTAAAGTAAGGTTCGCATAGTAGGAGTAGCTCAATTGCCTCCTTGTTTTATATGCCTGCATTACATTACATTACATTGTTTTAGCACCATGGTAGAGCTATATCTACTATTTATGCTTTTGGTGTTTGTATTCCCGCCTATCTGCGTCTGTCTACTAATCATTGCAGCACAAATATTTTATGCAAATAAAGTTGGTTCAATAAATATTATTGAAAACATCCCACTGTGTATTATCTGTAAATTTCTCTGAGAATACACGATCCCTAAGGGGTCATGGTTGTCATGTTCAGTGGTTGCCAGAAAAACATTTGCTCCCTCATAGGTTAGGGAGGCTTATGGTCGCACAGTGAGCTAGCTGGTCTACATGCCAACATATCCTGTAGGGGTGTCCGGAATCAGTCTTGGCACAAGCCCCTAGTTTATGTTGTCCTGACAATGTGCAGTTCCTAGGAATTAGTAGGAACTACACTACAGTTTTATGTGAACTCTTTGGTTACAACTTGAATGCACTTAAGTTCTGTATATTTACTCCTGCTCACCTTTACGGACCTGTAGAGGTAACATATGCTAAAAAATTACAAGTATTCTGATCTTACAGTCATATTTGCATTTCCCATGATTGCTCCACCATAACCTTTTGGTCAGAATGTGTTCCTTAATGAAATCATCCAAATTATAAAAAATAAGTAGCTTTGGGAGCTAAGCCTATAGCAGGGGTACTTGGGTTCTCAAAATGTTCTGTCTCTTCACTAAAGTCTTCTGTGGGTTCTCTTTTGATGATGATCTATTAAGGACCACAGCTAGATTTCTTTCACTCAAGCACCAATGTCTATATATGTTGTTTTCATACATTTGGAACTTTGAAGCATGTTATGATTTTACCCATAGAAGGAACAATTCTGGTCATGCAGGAGATTTTTGGCTTTGAGACTTTCTTCAAGTTCGGGGGAGGGAAATCTTTGAAAAGGATGGGCTCTTCCCATTGAAGCAGGGTCAAATGGGTTCGTCTTTGGGATGTCTGAATGAGTGTGGTCCCTGAGCAAGGTACCCCCCCCCCCTACTGAACACTAAGTTTTAAAGTAGGGTTTAAACTAGGTTGGAGTGTTCCCTATACTGCTTGGAGTCTGGTTTCGCCAGCCCACCTTTTATCATCCACCTATAATCGCCTCTAGAAAGGGCAGATTTGGATAGCTTAACTATTGATCTGGCTTTCCTCTTGAACATAAGAAAACCCCTTCAATGGCATTAATAATTTTATTTTTTAAAAGAAAATAATAAACGTAGAGCCTGAAATTCAATGAAATTACTGACTCTGAGGTATTTTTGAACTTTAGGACGGGGCTCGTTTTGGAGCGTCTGACTGTTGGAACCCAATCTCTGATCGAGGAGTGGTTGTGGTCCTCTGTTGCCTCCTGCCCTTGTGACCCACTTTTCACTCACTGCCACAACTTCAAAACTTTGTGAGTTCACACTCAATTTAGTTTTAATGGAAGCTGCTGCATTTAGCTTCATCTCAACACTCTGCTGGGCCGATGCAGCTGACTCTGAGGCACTTATGCACTTTGTTACTCTCTCAGTCTTTGGGCATCTGACTGCAGCATCTAACTGCATCAGACTTTGGGGAGCCCATCTGGGAGCAGTATTACTCCCTACTGGCCTCTCTTTCTCTCTCTCAATCCCACCATCTACTCACCCTCTTGTCCCTTTTGTCCTACTTGATGGCCTGGCAATGTTTGTTGATGGTCTATTTAATATTGTGCGATACTGTACTAAGTGGTTACACAGATAGGTTTTTCTTCAGGTGTTTTATGGTGTGTCTTCAAAAGAGACTGGTGGATGATGTATTCTAACATTCTGAACCTACCGAAGCCTGTTTTCTGATAAAAAGAGTGCACATTTGCATAACATAGTCCCAACTCATGTAGTACTTGTAATGTTTGCCACTTTACATCAGTCACAATGTCAATTGAACTAGGCCTAAACTAACACTGGGGCCTTAACCAGCACACCACCTGCAGTTCTGAGAACATGCTGAACTTATTCAAGTCCACGTGGCTTAATATATGTGGAAATGAACTCTAAAAAACTGAAGATATGCATAAGTGAACACAGAAGCAATGTACTGTGTAAACATTCCATAACAAAACTCATTGTGTGGACTTGGTTCCACAAAGATTAAAATCTAACTTAATTCAAACATTCTTGGGAAACCGTGGACCCCCCCCCCCAATAAGAATGTTAAATGCACCCAGCTGATTAGGGAACTACACTGGATCTATAGATTTCTCACATATCTAGTCTGTCTCCGTGATGATATCCACTGCCACCAATTAAATGCTAATAGGTCAATAACTTTATGGCACCTGTCCATTTCAGCACACAATCAGTACCCATCCTCTGATATTTGTAGACAGAGTAGGTATTGCTTAGACACTTTATATATGTGGTCTACTGAGTCCTTAAGACATTGACACATCTTTATTCGGGCACATTATGTTCTTGTCTCCTACTTTTTTTTTAAGTTTTGAAAAAAACATTTATTAGAAGTATAAGATGTCGTCCACAGCAGAATGCCTACATCCCTGAAAGGGCCGGCATAGCAAAGAGTTGCTGCAGGTAGGAGAGGATAACACAGCAAGCCGCCTACAACCACATTGGGCCAGCCTCGTCAGTTGGGGCAATGCGCTTTGAAGAAATATATATTTCTTTGTAAGCACGTGATTTTGACCAACATTTTATTAAAAATAACATTTCCACTCTCGCGTTGTGTGCACTTGAAGCATATTTTGTTTGGTGTGGCATATTCTGTGCATGGGAGTATGGAGTAGTGTATCCGAGTGGCCCAACGCCTCCTATGCGTAGTGTGTGTCGCACTGGGTGGGGGATCCTTTCTCTTCAGTTCACTTCATGCCATTGGGGTAGTATTGGGAGGGGTTGTGGAGTTTGTGTCAGCGGTGTGTTCCAGTAAATATGTTTGCAGAGGTGCCCATATATTTCGTGGACGGGAGGAGGGAGGTAGAAGTTCTGCATACGTGTGCAATTGTTCTTGGCAATAGATATGGTCCTGAAGCCAGTCTTTAAATTTCTGCGCTCTCCCTCTTCCCCATCTGCAGGCGACCCTTCTTTTGGCTAGGAGGAGTGCTAGGGATGTGTATCTGCGGATTTTGTCAGCTTGGAGTTCGGTGTAGCCTAAGAGTGCGGTCAGGGGATCTTCGGGAACGGGCAGTCCCATAATTTGGTCCAATGCTGCAAGTACCTACGCCCAGAAGCGGCAGATGGGTGGGCAGTCCCGGCTGTGTGTTGAAAGTCGGCACCCTCACAGCCGCATCGATCACATCTGTCATTGTCCCGGAGTCGCAGGCGGTGTAAGCGCGCTGGTGTGTAGTAGAGACAGTGGACACATTTGTAATGGATGATTCAAAATTTGCTGTTTAGTTATCTCCTGTTTGCCTACAACAAAAGGACCACTGTCCATCAGTCAAAGGATGTCCCAGTTCTACTTCCCATCTGGCCTTAGCTAAGAGGGGTTCATATTCTCTGTCTTTCTGTACTGTGCGATATAATAGTGATATTACATGGGAAGGGGCGGTTTGTTGTAGAAGGGCTTGCAGGGGGCATGATGGGGGGCTCCTGAGGGAAGCAAGGAGTGAGGGTTTTCACATCTTGACGCAGTCTAATGTAGTAGAATCGCTCTATGGGGGAAGGGGTTGTGGAGCCAAAGAATTCTTTGCTCATGCGGAATTTGCCCTTATCGTATAATTGCCCCCAGGTTTGTAGGGACAATTTGCGAAGACGTCTGCGGCATCTGCCCTCCTGTGTTACCAGGTGTCTTGTCTGCTGGTTAGGGGTAAAAGGGAAGAATACAGCAGGGCGCTTTGTGTAAGATTCGCTAAGTCTCGCCATACGCTAGTGGTGCATTGAACAGTGGTTGAGGCAAGGCGCTGCGGGACTGCGGGGGTGCTCAGGTAGGCATTGCTTGGGATAGGGTTCATATACCCGTCTTCAATTGCCAGATGTGGCATATAGGGGGGGTTTATCCAATATGAGGCGAAGTGAGCTTGAGTGCAAATAAAGTATAATTCTAGGTCTGGTATTTCTAATCGGCCCTCACTAAAGAGACGCGTTAGGGTATCCCAGCGTAGCCTAGCTTGCTTTCCTCCCCAAGTGAGTCTAATGAGATGGCTCTTGATGGTCAAGAAAAAGTGTCGGCTGGGGGTATAGGGAATGTTTACGAACAAATATAATAGTTTGGGCAGTAATTCCATTTTGATAAGGGCAGCTCTGCCCGCCATGGACAGTGGCAATGAAATCCACCATGTGATTTTGTCAGTCAATGAGCTCAATGTACATCCATAATTGGCCCTCATTCGTTCCTCTTGGTTGCGGGATATTACTATGCCTAGGTAAGTGAGTGAGTCTTCGCACCATTTTAGGGGATAGTCCGGTACAAATCAGGGAGTGGAGTCAGTGAGGGGGTAGATTTGGGATTTTCCCCAGTTAATATTGACTCCAGAGAAACGTCCAAAGAGGATGAACAGCCTGAGGATGGGAATCAGGCTCACTTCCGGGTCCCGTAAATAGAGGGTAAGGTCATCTGCATATAAAGAGATTAATATTTGCCTTTCTGGGTAAATGATGGCATGATCCCGGAAGTGTTTACGGATCTTGGTGGCCATGGGTTCGATAGCCAGGGTGAACAAAAGGGGAGACAAGGGGCATCCCTGTCTGGTGCCTCAAGCTATAGTAAAGGAGGATGATTGCTTGCCATTACAATACTGTAGCTTGCAGGTCCGTGTATAATAGATTTATTGAGGCTAGGAATGGGAGAGGGAATTCCATGCGGTGCAATACAAAGGCTAAATAGTGTAGGGGATAAAGCCAGCCACCCCTGCTCCCCGGCCCAGTCCCTGCTTCTGAAAGCAGCCAGGCAGGGCAGAGCCTCCCCGGGCCACAGTGCACCCCCCGTCCCCAGTGCCCGGTCCCTCGGCTGACTTGCAGGACAGGGGGGGCTCACGCACCCCAGGGCCCACTGGACGCAGCACTACCCCCAGGCCCGGTCCCAGCTTCCGAACCCTAGCCAGGCTGGGGAGAGAGTCTACCCGGGCCCCGGCGGACCCCAATCCCCAGCGCCCGGACCTTCGGCTGGCTTCCAGAATGGGAGGCTCCCGCAGCCTGGGACCCTGGGATGCAGCAAGAGCCATTGGCCCGGTCCCAGCTTCTGAACCCTAGCCATTGAAGGATCAAAAAGCGACGTCACTACGATCGCTTGGCCGCCACAATCCAGTGAAAAAACGATAAGAGTAGTGGTATTTCACCGGCGGCCGAGGGCCTCCCACTTATCCTACACCTCTCATGGCTCTTCACAGTGCCAGATTAGAGTCAAGCGCAACGGGTCTTCTTTCCCCGCTGATTCCGCGAAGCCCGTTTTCTTGGCTGTGGTTTTGCTAGATAGTAGGTAGGGACAGTGGGAATCTCGTTCATCCATTCATGCACGTCACCAATTAGATGACGAGGCATTTGGCTATTCTGTACCATCTCGCAGTGGCTCATTCTGGGTTATTATGCTGCCCATCAGTGTCAATTCGGTTTTGCTTCCAACAATACAACATTATTTCGCTCCGGAGTACAGCCACACTGAACGCTGTCCTCACTGGAACTGGGATCACGTATAGGCCGGAGATAGTACACCCTGCAGTACTATTCCAACAATTTAAAATTGCCTACGAACAGTCCTGAGAAATTAAAATATGATTAGCAGGACATCAATAATCAATGTGTGATAACTATGTGTATGAGATTATTTGAGACTTATTCCTCAATCAAGACATATCAATAAGTATGATGTACACAACTATATCTAAATTGTTATAAGCACACATTTATAAAATATACACATCTACAAATTACACATCAACTAGAAAATGCACATCTATAAAATAGTAAAAATTCACATCTATAAAATTCACATCTATACTAAAACTTGTGTCAACTAAAAACCTATATGTTAAAACATTATGCTTTATAAGGGTGACATGTGTGCGGCAAAAAAGTGTACATCTCAGTATAAGCTTGCTACTCAATTGTCCATGAATACATGGCACATTTTAAGAGTGTCCATTAAAATAGTCAGGCAAACATTTTTCTTGAATGGGAAGGACATTTGCAAACCTAAATCAGCCAGAACAACATCATTACATTGAGGCCAAATACCACGACATCCTACAATAAAGCCATAAAATGTTACAGTTGTGCATTTTGTGAGATCTTTGATTTGCCGTGACAGATCCTGATAATATTTCACTTTACTCTCATATGCTAATTCAAGGGAATGTTGTGAGTTTTCATATCGAATTGAAACATCAATCACTACAGCTGTACCATTTTTGGTAAACACTACATCTGTTTTTCGTAGTTCACCTTGATTATTCTTAACATGAGGTTCCCTATATGCCATCCAACCACACCTTTTTGCTCTATCAATAAGCAGTTCCAGAATTTTGTTGTGTCTTTTTATCCTAATGTCCTTGGTTTTACGACGAACTCAAGAGCTCCAAGATGAAATGCAGAGCACTCGAGAAAACCTGGCGCAGAGACCCAACACCGGACAACATGACTGCCCTCAAGCTCGCCACCCGAAAACACCACCAACTGATCCGCGCCACCAAGAAAACCGCATTCAAGGAACGACTGGACAACAACGCACACAACAGCAAGGAACTCTTCAACATCGTCAAAGAGCTCTCCAACCCCAACGCCGGAAACAACGACATCACCCCTTCGCAAGACCTCTGCGACTCCCTCGCCTCCTACTTCCACAACAAGATCGCGGACATACACAACAGCTTCAGCACTCAACCGACGCACGCCGCGACCGAACCACCGCCCCCCACCACCACCCTCCGCGCCTGGACCCCGATCAGCACCGAAGACTCCATCCGCACGATGAACTCCATCCACTCCGGATCTCCGACAGACCCCTGCCCTCACCACGTCTTCAACAAAGCCGACGCTGTCATCGCACCCCACCTGCGGGACATCATCAACACCTCCTTCGACATCGCCACCTTCCCGGAGAGCTGGAAGCACGCCGAACTCAGCGCTCTACTAAAGAAGTCATCAGCCGACCCCACCGACCTCAAGAATTACCGCCCCATCTCGCTACTCCCGTTTCCGGCAAAAGTCATCGAGAAGACCGTCAACAAGCAACTGGCCGCCTTCCTCGAGACGAACGGTTCCCTCGACCTCTCGCAGTCTGGCTTCCGGGCCAACCACAGCACCGAGACCGCCTTGATCGCAGCTACCGATGACATCCGAGCCCTGCTCGACAACGGAGAAACAGCGGCCCTCATCCTCCTGGACCTCTCCGCGGCCTTCGACACTGTCTGCCACCGTACCCTAGTACAACGCCTCAGCAACGTCGGAATCCAGGAGAAGGCACTTGAGTGGATCATCTCCTTCCTCGCCGGAAGGACACAGAGAGTCCGCCTCCCCCGTTCAAATCGGAGGCCACCGAAGTCATCTGCGGCGTTCCTCAAGGATCCTCGCTCAGCCCAACACTCTTCAACGTCTACATGAGCCCCCTCGCAGCCATCGCACGCCAGCACAACCTCAACACCATCTCCTACGCCGACGACACCCAGCTGATCCTCTCCCTCACCAACGACCCCGCCACCGCCAGAGCCAACCTGCATGAAGGGATGACAGACGTAGCCAAATGGATGTCGAACAGCCGCCTGAAACTGAACTCGGACAAGACGGAAGTCCTCATCTTGGGATCCTCACCCTCCGCCTGGGACGACTCCTGGTGGCCCCCCGCCCTGGGCAGCGCACCCAAACCAACAGACCACGCACGCAACCTGGGCTTCATCCTGGACTCCTCCCTCTCCATGACCAGACAAGTTAACGCCGTCTCCTCGTCATGCTTCAACATCCTGCGCATGCTTCGTAAGATCTTCCGATGGATCCCCACCGAGACCAGGAAGACGGTCACCCAGGCCCTCGTCACCAGCCGTCTGGACTACGGCAACTCCCTCTACGCCGGAACCACCGCCAAACTCCAGAAGAGACTCCAGCGGATCCAGAACACCTCAGCACGACTCATCCTGGACATCCCCCGCCGAAGCCACATCTCCGGACACCTGAGAGACCTGCACTGGCTCCCGGTCAACAAGAGAATCACCTTCCGGCTCCTCACCCACGCACACAAAGCCCTACACAACCAAGGCCCAGGATACCTCAACAGCCGCCTCAACTTCTACGCTCCCAAACGCCAACTTCGATCGACCAGCCACGCCCTCGCCGCCGTCCCCCGCATCCGAAGAGCCACCACAGGAGGAAGGTCCTTCTCCTACCTGGCCGCCAAGACCTGGAACTCCCTTCCGACCCACCTCCGCCTGACCCAGGACCACCTCGCCTTCAGGAAGCAGCTCAAGACCTGGCTGTTCGAGCAGTAGCGAACCCCCCCCCCCAGCGCCTTGAAACCCTCCGGGTGAGTAGTGCGCTATATAAATGCTTGATTGATTGATTGTTTTAGGACATGCGCCTGAAATATGAGAAATTGTTTCGCAAACATCATTACAATATCCACAAATAGCAAATGTATGATTTCTTCCTCTAGTGATGGTTTCCTTAGTAGATAAAACATTTGCTCTTAACATCAGCGCAGCTATGTATTGGTTTTCTTTCATTTTGTTATGCTTGCTGATCCAGAAGTTTAAGGTTGGATTACTTGCTAAATATTTTATACCATTACCTTGGACAGGGAGATTTGCCCATTTCTCAAATTCTTCTTTTCTCCAATCATATGTTGCTAACAAATTCAAATCATAACTCAGAAACCCACTGTCTGAAATGGTAAGTTTGTGCGTTTTGATGGTGTTATACATTTTTTCAATTATTACTTCTTCTGCATACATGAACGAATGCGGTATGTACAGATCTGGAGCTGCCCTGAGATACAATAAACTATTGACTTTATTGAGACCAATTTGTGTACATACTTTTGGTATACTGAGGCCCCCAAATGATCTTTTCGAGTATAGGAGACCATCACACGTGTATGTAGGAAGGTGTAGAAAGTGTTTGACATACTTTTTTATTCTTTGATCCAGAGCATTTAACGTTTTTGCTTCTGTTCTTGTCATTTCCAACTTGAATGATAGTTTAGGTACCAAGTACTGATACAAAATTTCTATTTTCTGTGTGGGCTTAAGTGGTAGATTATCAAGTTTTTGAGCCCAATTGACAAGAACCTCATTCATTTTGTTGTTGCTTGTATGCCCAATGTGTGGATCAAAGTTCAATCTGAGGTATCTCTCACTTTCTCCTGGATTAATATTTTCAATATTTTCTTTTTCAAATTGCCATGTTTTACCGTTGTTAACCAGGATTTTATCTTTATGGTGACTGATATAAAATCCATGTGTCTTTTTCACTTTAAGTTTTAATCCTGTATTTTTACTGAAGTTTTCAATGATTTTCAGATTTGTACTCATTCCTTCCCAGGTACTGCTGAGTACTGCGATGTCACCGGAAAAGGCGAGAGCGGTGATTTGCTCAATAAGACCATCTGATCCGAATGTGAAGCCCTTGCCATTTTTCTGAAGGTCACAGATCAGAGGATCAATGGCAACGTTAAATAGTAGTGGGGATAGAGAGTCACCTTGTTTGACCCCAGATTTCATTGTTATTTCAGGAGTTGCTTCGTTGTTCTTTCCCTTGAAAGATGTTGTTGATTCAGTGTACAAGTCTTTTATTATGTCTCTGATGTATGATGGACCTCTTTGCCTTGCAAGAATCTGTATAATGTGACCATGACTGACAGAATCGAAGGCTTTCGATATATCTATGAACACAACTGCTAATGAGTGACTGTTTTTTCGTGCCCTTTTATGATATTTTGCATGAGAGTCAGATTCTCGAGACAACCTCTCACCTTCATGAATCCTTTTTGTCTTGTATTCAGTTCAACAAAAAATGAGAGTCTTTTAGTTAATATTTTTGTGAATAACTTCATGAATGCAGTACCAATGGTAATTGGACGCCAGTTACTGATTTTTTTAAGTTCACTAATCGGTACATTCTTGGGTATCAAAATTGATCGGTTCTTTTTGATAATTTCTGGTACTCTTCTCATCATCAACAAAGACGATAGAATTCTGGGCAGCAGTCTTGGTTGTCTGCTGTGCACTTAATAAAAGTCATTCAGATCAATCTTATCAGGCCCCACTGCTTTCTTTAAATTAGAGTTCTCAAAGGCATGAGTTATTTCGAGCAGTGTTATTTCTTTACATAGATTTCTAATTTCATAATCCTCTGGTATCCGATCAATTGGCAGGAAATTAGGATTTTTCTTGTTTTCTTTCTCAATTATGTTTTTGTAATATTGAAAGATTTCATCAGCACCGATTTGGCAAGTGGCATCTTCTGCCCCATCAGTGATAATCCTGGCAATTTTCTTTTTGTCTTTTTGAAACATTGCCTGGTATTCTTTATAGTTGCCCTTTGCTTTGGCATAATTTTTCTTGTGCGTCCAATTAAGCCTTCCGTTTTTCTTGTCTTTTTTTGTTATCTTGTTCCCTACTGAGGCATTCTGGTGCCCATCTTGAGCAGAGTTCATAGGCTCATTATTGAGTTCTCTTGCTGGTTCATTTGTTGGTACACTCGCTGGTGCAGGACTTATATCAGTGGTGTTTTCTGCGATATAAGTCACTACCTCATCCATCAGATACATAGCAGCATCGTGTTGCTCTACGTTTTGGGTGTACTTCTCGATTTCTGTGATTCTGTCTTACAGCTCATCAAAGTTCTTGATTTTTTGCGCACGTTTGCGATCGATAACTTCTCTGTGCTTTTCTGTTACTTCCATTTTAACCTCTGGTTCATCGCAAGAGTCACCTTCAGAAACATTTGATGCTTCCAGTACATCTTTTGCAGATTTTTTGCTTTTATCTCTTCTATCTCTTTTTTTTTCTGCCATTTGTTTTCTGTTTTTATTGTCAAAATGTGGAACCATCAGCGCATTAATATTCCTCTTATTTTCATATACTTTTTCCAATTCTGCTAGTAGCAGTATTTCTTCCTGTGACCATAATTTTGACGGTTTGCTGCTTGCTAGAGCTGCTAGTCTAGCCTCATTTTGCGCTCTTGGATGTGCATGCCAAGTATGTTGAGAAACACCAATTTTTGTTCCAAATCTGAGGTCACAGAAACTGCACAGGAATGGCAGCTCTCCTTTTTGAGGTCTTCCTTTACATTTGGCATAATGGCATGCAATATTGTGGTATTCGGCTTCTTTGTCACATTTTGAACAGTACGTTTTAAGATAGAAGCCTTTGTGCTTGTTGGAGACATGTTTTCTCAGTTCTTTAAAAGTTCCCATTATGTCTCCACACAAGTCACATGTATATTGTTCGTTTGGGTACTTCCAATAAGTGACTTTTTTTGTGTAGTCACTTTTCTTTGTTACTACATCTTTGCTGACCTCGTACACATCGAGTAGATTTTAAAAGTTTGCTGTACCAATGTCATTCTTGGCTGAGGAGGCCACAAACTCGATGGATTTGCTGAGGTCTATTGTTGTGTCTTCTTCTGCTACGGAGGGTGAACTAGGGCCTATATCGTGATCTGAATCATTGTTGCTTGTTGCATTGTTTGAAGCGGGTGCTGGTTTGTCAAATTCGGTGAGGAGGTTAATGATTTCTGGGAAAGACAGCACCTCCTTACGCCATCTTAACGGAGTTTTCATTCTCCAGGAACTACCCCATCTGGAATTGGGTTTGTTTGCTTCGCCATTTCTCACTATCATGCTCACTGCCATGATGGAACCTTGTTTGACCTATCTCTATATGCTTCTCTACGCAGAGTCTAGCACTACAGAGGCAGTTACCGGCAGGACCACTGGGAGGTAAAGGCCACTACAACCGAGAATAGGTTAAGAGAGTCATAGTTACTCCCACCGTTTACTCCCGCTACATTGACTTTCTTCACTTTGACATTTAGAGCACTGGGCAGAAATCACATCATGTCAACACCCACCTTGGGCCTTCGCGATGCTTTGTTTTAATTAAACAGCCATATTCCCCTGGTCCGCACCAGTTCTAAGTCAGCTGCTAGGCGCTGGCCGAGGCAGAACTCCGGACCGCGCCCCCGGGAAAGGGGCACGGGGAGAGGCGACCACTGCAGCTGGGGCGATCCACAGGAAGGGCCCGGCTCACGTCCAGAGTCACCGCCACCTCGGAGGAAGGTGCCTCGTCCAGCCACGGTGCGCGCCCAGCCCGTCTTCGCGCCCCAGTCCGACCGATCCAGCCCTTAGAGCCAATCCTTATCCCAAAGTTACAGATCTGACTTGCCGACTTCCCTTACCTACATTGTTCCAACATGCCAGAGGCTGTTCACCTTAGAGACCTACTGCGGATATGGGTACGGCCCGGCGTGAGATTTACACCATCTCCCGTGGATTTTCAAGGACCAGCAAGAGCTCACCGGACGCCACAGGAACCACAACGCTTTCCAAGGCTCGGGCCCCTCTCTCGGGGCGAACCCATTCCAGATCGTCATGCCCTTCACAAAGAAAAGAGAACTCTCCCCAGGGCTCCCGCCAGCTTCTCCGAGATAGTTTGCGTTACCGCACTGGACGCCGCGAGGGCGCCCGTCTCCACCACCGTCCTGCTGTCTATATCAACCAACACCTTTTCTGGGGTCTGATGAGCGTCGGCATCGGGCGCCTTAACCCGGGGTTCGCTTCATCCCGCAGTGCCAGTTCTGCTTACCAAAAGTGGCCCACTAGGCACTCGCATTCCATGCCCGGCTCCACACCAGTGAGCCGGGCTTCTTACCCATTTAAAGTTTGAGAATAGGTCGAGATCGTTTCGGCCCCAAGACCTCTTATTATTCGCTTTACCAGATAAAACTGGGGGATCCGAGCGCCAGCTATCCTGAAGGAAACTTCAGAGGGAACCAGCTACTAGATGGTTCGATTAGTCTTTCGCCCCTATACCCAGGTTGGACGACCGATTTGGACGTCAGGACCGCTACGGACCGCCACCTGAGTTTCCTCTGGCTTCGCCCTGCCCAGGCATAGTTCACCATCTTTCGGGTCCTTTCATGCACGCTCATGCTCCACCTCCCCGACAGAGCGGGTGTGACGGGCCGGTGGTGCACCCGCTGCTGGAAGCGTCGCGGAACCCCCCCTCAGCTGGCGCGTGCCAGCCCTCACCTTCATTGTGCCCCTCCGACGTGTAAGACTCCTTGGTCTGTGTTTCAAGATGGGTCAGGTGGGTAACTGACATCCCGCAGATCCCTGGTGCCCGGCGTGGACCCCCGCCCGGCGGCACGATGCGGTCGGAGCGCACTGAGAACAGTCCACCCCAGTCGACAGTCGCGCCGGGAGTAGGGGGCCCCGTCCCCCCTTCAACCGCCCTGGCACGCCGTTTCAGAACTTGTGGGGGGACAAAGGGGAAGTGGAGCTAACCCTGCAACAACCCCAGCCGCATCCCGGGGAAGCCCCGGGGAGATTGACGATCGAGCGATGCCTCAGACAGGCGTAAGGTACCGTTCGAAGTGTCGATGAACAATGTGCCCTGAAATTCACACTAATTCATGCAGCTGGCTGCGTTCTTCATTGACGCGCAAGCCGAGTGATCCACCGCCAAGAGTCACAGGCAGCTTTTCGAAAACGTTCCCCCACCTGCGGTCACAGGAGAGGCGGGAGGAAGGCGGCGCCATCCATCCCCTCTGGGAGTCAGACTGCACCGTTGGGAGAAAAAAACATTGCCAGGTGCTCGGCCGTGGAGTCCCCCCACCCACCCACGGGCAAGGAAGGGGGCTCCCAGTGCGTCAGGAGCAGGCAGCCCCGTGGCCGCAGGTCCCTCCCGGGGCAACCGGGAGGTACCGCATGAGTCTTCAAACCCCTCGGCCCGGCCGCACAGGACCGGGTCGAACTGGGTACCTGGCAACGAGGGAGGGTCGCTCCACCTGCACGTCAGCTGTCTGTCCCCGGGTGGCCCCGAGCCGTGCC